>NW_025814837.1:2634285-3951428 GCF_022079265.1 Lynx rufus | reverse complement strand
TGTCCTGACTCCTCCCTCAACCTTGGTCTTCCTGGCCCCACCTTTTACTCCTTCTGAACACTGTTTTGTCTTTGCCTGTCATGAACTGTGTGAGGCTAATGCTTGGTATCCTACTTTTTATTTCTTTGTGCCTTTTTCTTGCTTTTCCTACACGGTCAGAGAAAGGACAGTCGAGTCTGTAATCTGAGAACAACATCCTCAAGGTAAGGCAGGGACACGTCTGGATAATAGCCCTGTGAGTGACCAGAGGCAGTGTCTGTGTATTTATAAGAGTCCCGTGTACTTTTAACCAGCAGGCATCAAGGTCTATAACCACATTTTTCTAGGGGATGTATTCAGCCCCGTGCCGGCCACACTAAAAAGCTCATAAATAACTTGGATCAGAGGAAATTGGAAAATGATGACTACACAAATACAAGGAGAATTTTTATGTTTTCCAAAACCCAGAACGGCATTGACACTTACTTTCTCCTTGGCCATAAGTCACCATTCCTCAGAGAGCTGTTAGAACTTTGTGATAGGGGTAACAGAAGTCAGATTTGGGGAAGGGCAAGTCTTACAGCATAGAACAAAGTTGTGCAATTTGCTTTTGCCTCTCCTATATCTCATTTTTAGCACTCCTCTTATATTGCCAACATGTCTCCCCCGCCCCCTCAGTTCTCTGATGTTAAATCCTGTTGATCTGCAGGAAGATTCCC
This sequence comes from Lynx rufus, assembly GCF_022079265.1. NCBI lineage: Eukaryota > Metazoa > Chordata > Mammalia > Carnivora > Felidae > Lynx > Lynx rufus. Next base: position 3,950,730 of record NW_025814837.1, on the reverse strand, counting down.
TCCATGACACTTCACCCTGGCCTATTTGAGTAGCATCCGAAAGTGTCACAGGCTTCAGAGTGAAGTCTCTTTCCAAATTGCCAGAAATGGATCCCTTGTATGTTTAGAGTGACTAATAGAAGCCCTGCATCAGCATATAGGGCTAATAACTTAAATGTGAGCCTAGTAAAACAAGCACATTTCTAATTCATACTTTAGGCTGGCAGAAGGGGTAAAATGTATACTTTTAGGAAGAGGAGAATTTTCTCATGAGGGAGTTTATTTGACATCTCCACGTCTTTCCCTCCATGTGAAGCCTGACTTGGTGCTGGCTTGGGCAATGTTACAATATTTATGTAAAAAATCATGAAAGGATGAAATTTCTGATTTGGTGGTGGTTAAAGAAATAAATATTTTCCCCAAACTGCATAAATCAGTAATTTTGAAGACAAATCAACAGACGCAGCTCTTGAGCACTTAGCCTGATCATATTTTCTTCCTCCACCATATCCCCATGGTATCTTTATCATCTCAAACACTCTGGCTGGGCCAATGGCTGGAAATAACAGAGTCATCTTATCACATGGATGCAAATATTTTGAAAACAACATTGGAGTAGTCCTTTGAATAGATATTTTCTCTCTCTCATAGGTTTATGGGAACTTCATGAACACTTAAAATATTAATCTGTTTGTCATCTGCATTTTTTCTTATCTGTTATTTGTGTTTTGCTATCATTTAAAGTATCTTTGGGCGCACCTGAGTAGCTCAGTTGGTTAAACATCTGACTTCAGCTCAGGTCATAATCTCACAGTTCGTGCCTTCAAGCCCTGCATTGGGCTCTGTGCTAACAGCTCAGAGCCTGGAGCCTGCCTGCTTTGAATTCTGTGTCTCCCACTCTCTCTCTTCCCTTCCCCTGCTGGCGCTCTCTGCACCTCCCCTGCTAGCACTCTCTCTCTCTCTCTCTCTCTCAAAAATAAATAAAAACATTTAAAAATTTTTAAAAAACACAAAGTATCTTTGAACACAAAAGAGTTTTAATTGTCATATAGCCCAATATCTTTTTCTTTTTCCTTATAGTTTCTTGACTTTCTTTTTTTAAATTTGTTTAATGTTTATTTATTTTTCTGTTTATTTATTTTTTAGAGAGAGATAAACACTAAAACATTAAAAAAGATATTTGCTGCAAAGTTTTACAGCAGTCTCTGTGAAGAATACTGTACTTTCCTTGTTTCAGACAAAAAAAAAATCCAAAAGCAAAGATTAACCTCAGTCAAAATGATTTCTTTAAATTTTGAAACAAAATGGGTGCAATCATGTGTGACTAAGTCTGAGCGATATTTTCAGGATTAAAAATATTCATTAATAATGGTAAAAGAACTTCCTTGCATAAGAATGAATTAGTGCCCCTTTCTGCAATGTGGAGCCTGCCTTCCATAACATGCCTCAGTGCATTTGTTTATAGTCTGAGGCTGCTCCAAGCTGGGATGAGGCTATGCTTTCCAAGCCCCCACTTTCTCAAGTCACATTCAAAACTAGGAGCTGTCTTTAAAGATGGATGAAAAAATAAATCGATCTGAGACACCAGATCCATTAATAAAATTAAACATCGACAGAATAGTTATAATTGGGTGGCCACAAAAAAGCCTTTGCTCTCCCAACTCCATAGGCCTCTTAAGATGTTTGGAATTCGACCATTAAAATCCAGTACTTTTAGGTTCAAGAACTGAAATCCTTTTAAATTCTCTTGGGAGATGTTACATTTTATACCATAGCATTTAATAAAAATAATGATGCTGGTAACATTTATTATTGGGTTTAAAATGTGCAAGAAATGCTTATAAGCATTAGTAATATCTCTTTTAATCCTTACAGTAGTCTCATTATGAGGTAGGTATAACTATCACCCTACTTTATAGACAAGGAAAAGGGAATCCCCTCCCTGTGGTTAAAGAACAGCGCGACATCACATCCGGTATGTGACGGAGCAAGGACTCTGTCCTGACATATTGCATATCCAGTAAGTCACGTAGTGGGCACAGTGTAGTAGGCAATGAACATGAGCCAACTGTGTAAGCTGGGATTGAAGAGAGGGCACAACCAGGAAATGGAGCCTGGATGGAAGACACTGGGGAGTTCTACGTCCGGAAAGGGAAGAGAAGGGAGTACCAAACATGGGTTTTAGTGTGCACAAGTTTTCTCCAGCACTGCCTTATTGGGTCCATCAGAATTTCCAGAAGGTGAAGTTCCATCTGCATCAGTCTCCTGCACATATTATCCTCCATCTCCTTAAATACTCAAGGTGCCTCTGGATCTTTTCACTCTGCTCCAGGGAAACACAGGTACTCTTCAGGTGGATGTGCTGTATTTTTCCTTCTCTGTTTTCCTCCTGTGATTTGGATCACGATGACCATCTCAGAGCCTTTCTTGCCTGGAAAGTGTTCTAGGGTACACAAGCAACTCCTCTCAGGCAAAAATGTGGCATTTATTATTTATCAAAATATAACTGACTTCAGACCTCAAGTACCACGAGGAGACCAGAATGCAGCCACATAAGCATAGTTGTTTGGTCCTGAGAAATTTTATTTTTTTATTTTTTTTTTTTTTTAATTTTTTTTTTTTCAACGTTTTTATTTATTTTTGGGACAGAGAGAGACAGAGCATGAACGGGGGAGGGGCAGAAAGAGAGGGAGACACAGAATCAGAAACAGGCTCCAGGCTCGGAGCCATCCACCCAGAGCCTGACGCGGGGCTCGAACTCACGGACCGCGAGATCGTGACCTGGCTGAAGTCGGATGCTTAACCGACTGCGCCACCCAGGCGCCCCCCTGAGAAATTTTAGAAAAATAGCTAAAAGATCAGCCAAACAAATGATCAAAACAACTTTGGGGAAAAGATTCTTAATGAAGGTCATTTTCATAGCATTTTCCCCCTTGTCTTTATCTTCTTTGTCCCCTCGATGAATAAAGAGATGCCCAAAGCTGATCCTTTTCTCTGCAGACTGTGGTGGGGGTAGGTGGGCTACAGGGATAAGGCCAGTGTCTTTTCTCTAGGCTATGTCTGCACAAGACCCACACACTTGTCCTTGGTCTGGTGCGGCTCTGCAACTGGTCTTTCCTGGTTGTGCAACTCATGATCGCACAAGACAGGACCCATCCTCAAGATTCACACATAAATGCCACTTTTTTTGGTTGGGGCTGGAGGAGCGGGCACTCTTAGGTTTTCTATGGGCTTGACTTGTTTACAGCAAGAAATATTGGTAGGGCTAAGAGGTCATCCTAAGAAATTTCTTGATGGAACAAAAGGGATCCTTTGTAACTGATTCTTGGTTGGGGGTGGGGGCAGGCATTATATCAAAGGAAGCCTCTGACCTGGCAGGAGTGGCGTGGGGTGTACAAGCTGAGCATCAGAGAGTCCTGGGTACTCAAACTCCCTCATCAAGGGGCCAATCCAAATATACATCTATTCAGGGCCTGGTCCTGAAAAGCAAAGTTCATGTCACTTGCTACTACTTAGTATGCTATGTAGAAGTGGTGTCTCATTGCTTCTTTTCAGGTATGGAGTGATGCAGAAAAATAAGGAAAGAGTTAGCCTATGACTTGGCCTGTGCAGTCTTTGGATCTATAACAAGACCCAGATTAGCTGGCATGTAAGAAAATATCCTGTAGTCAAATGCATTCTTCTGTTTGCACAGAGAAACAGAAGCTTTAAATGGCTCGTTAAAATAACACAAAGCTTCAGGGGCCCTGAACGGCTTCCACTAAACAACAATTTGATGGGTAAAGGGTAAATGAATCTGCAATGTATAGATTATATTGCCCCTAACAAAGATGCAAGTTTATAGAAGTTCACTGGGCAGTGATGTTTGGGGGCATCCCCAAGCTCTGGGCATTTGAAAGATTAATCAGGATATTTTGAAATAAAAAGCCTATCTGAGTATCTGCAGCAGCTATGGAAAGCATTTATTTTGTTTTGGAAAGTCTTGGATGGGAAGACTGGAGTCTGTTTATTATATTTTGCTATTTGTCATATCTATCCAATGACCCAAATGTTCCATTTCATGCAGTTTAATCTCAGACCAAATGCCGTTAACTATCTGAGAATGACTTCTTCTGATTTTTCCACAGTTTCCAATTGAAGCTATAATAGCTCCTTATTCCAAGTCTCTGACCAGGTACTGTGAGAAATCACCACGTTTCACTGTGGGAGAGAGAATTGAGGAAAGGGCCAAAACAGTGACATTGGAAGCTTCTATCAATGAAAAGGGATGATAAAAATAAGCTGTAATGGGAAGTAGCATAAAGTGCATTAAAACAAAGCAAAGCAAAAGAAACAAACAAAAAAATGCAGTGGTCATTGCAATTCAATAGCCAAACCCGCAGAAAAAAAGAATAACAAAAGCTTATCCTCTGTGTTCAGTGAGTTTGTTTATGGCTTTGAAGATGACTGCTCCCTTAGAGTATTCCAACATATAACAAAGCCTGAATTCAGGAAAACATGTGGTGTGCTGGGCTTTACAGTAAAGGAACTGACTTTTATTTTAGGGAAATGAAATTACCTCTCCTAAGGTGAAGGAAGGTTTTTATGATTCCTATTTGCTTTGAGTGACTTTACTGCCACATCAGGAAATATATAAAACGTAAAACAAACAAACAAACAAAAAATAACAGAGGGTTGGCAGGGTTGTTGTTGGGTTTTTTTGTTTGTTTGTTTGTTTGTTTGTTTCTTTAGAAAAGGACTTTTGGTTTTACGAGCAATTATAAGGTCACAGTTCCCAAGAAAGGAAAACCAGGAACTAGTTTCAGTATGAGCAAAGTATTAGATAATACCAACAATGTGGTACAGTCCTATCTACAAAACTAAAGATGGGTGGTGCTGTTGGTTACTGACTCCTACATGGGGGTCCATCCATCATCAGCATCCATCCACACAAGGATAAACAGGGTTGGGTAAAATTGATAAAACTAACATGTAAAAATACTAGATTTTCTTGCCAATTCCAAGAACTTTTTTCAGATATTTTGAAGTATTATTTTGAAAAGAGGTCAAAACCTAAATGTGAGACAGGAAACCATCAGAACCTTAGAGGAGAAAGCAGGAAAAGACCTCTCTGACCTCAGCCGTAGCAATCTCTTACTCGACACATCCCCAAAGGCAAGGGAATTAAAAGCAAAAGTGAATTACTGGGACCTTATGAAGATAAAAAGCTTCTGCACAGCAAAGGAAACAACCAACAAAACTAAAAGACAACCAACGGAATGGGAAAAGATATTTACAAATGACATATCGGACAAAGGGCTAGTATCTAAAATCTATAAAGAGCTCACCAAACTCCACACCCGAAAAACAAATAACCCAGTGAAGAAATGGGCAGAAAACATGAATAGACACTTCTCTAAAGAAGACATCCAGATGGCCAACAGGCACATGAAAAGATGTTCAGCGTCGCTCCTTATCAGGGAAATACAAATCAAAACCACACTCAGGTATCACCTCACGCCAGTCAGAGTGGCCAAAATGAACAAATCAGGAGACTATAGATGCTGGAGAGGATGTGGAGAAACGGGAACCCTCTTGCACTGTTGGTGGGAATGCAAATTGGTGCAGCCGCTCTGGAAAACAGTGTGGAGGTTCCTCAGAAAATTAAAAATAGACCTACCCTATGACCCAGCAATAGCACTGCTAGGAATCTACCCAAGGGATACAGGAGTACTGATGCATAGGGGCACTTGTACCCCAATGTTCATAGCAGCACTCTCAACAATAGCCAAATTATGGAAAGAGCCTAAATGTCCATCAACTGATGAATGGATAAAGAAATTGTGGTTTATATACACAATGGAATACTACGTGGCAATGAGAAAAAATGAAATATGGCCTTTTGTAGCAACGTGGATGGAACTGGAGAGTGTGATGCTAAGTGAAATAAGCCATACAGAGAAAGACAGATACCATATGGTTTCACTCTTATGTGGATCCTGAGAAACTCAACAGGAACCCATGGGGGAGGGGAAGGGAGAAAAAAAAAAAGACGTTAGAGTGGGAGAGAGCCAAAGCATAAGAGACTGTTAAAAACTGAGAACAAACTGAGGGTTGATGGGGGGTGGGAGGGAGGGGCGGGTGGGTGATGGGTATTGAGGAGGGCACCTTTTGGGATGAGCACTGGGTGTTGTATGGAAACCAATTTGTCAATAAACTTCATAAAAAAAAAAAAAAAATAAAAAAAAAAAATAAAAAAAAAAAATAAAAAAAAAAAAAAAAGAAAATGCAAAATGTACTTAGCATACTGTCTGGGACATAACAAGTGTCGAAAAAAAAAAAAAAAAAAAAAAAAAAAAAAAAAAAAAAGAAAAGAGGTCAAAAGACTGCCAGTGAGGTGAATGTTGAAACTCCAACTGGGCCTTCCTACTTTGGGGCCTGCTCTATTAGCTCTTTCATGAAAGCTGCTGCATGAAATGGAGTACAGGCAGTAGGGGGCCTTGGTTTCTGATCCCAGTGGAGCTGGTGAACACCAGTGTTGGAAATTTCCTGGTGGATAGGACTGTGAGCTGTGTTCCACAAGGCATACAGGAATCAGCTATAATTCTAATTCTTTAGGGGCACTTCCCAAAAGTAAAATGAAGTCTTATCATTGCTTGATTTCTCTGACCTTAAGAGACTAGGATCTCTACTGCTTTGTGGAAGTAGATTGTCCAGTGGACTATGGGCTCTGGTCTCATCGTGTAACTAACTCCCTATGTGGAGGGAAACTGGATGTGTGTCAAGTTCATTTGTCTTTCAGGAGTCAGAACAACAGATTTAAGATCTGACCTAAGCCTTCAGTGACAATTTGTAAAGACAGCATCAAAGCCTCTGCCAAGGTTCTGCTAGCTGTCCCTCAGCCTACACTGCCCACTGTGTGGCATAAAGAATGGCTGTGCCTATCCAAAGCCCATGGTGTGGGTGACATAAGTGAGCACCTTAGAAAGCTTGGCTTGGCGGCAGGAGGTGGGGGCGCTGCCCAAATCCCTTTCTACTGTCTGTGGGCTCCAGAGTTCATCTAATGTCATTTCTTTGGGCCATCCTTTTTTTTTCCCCCTGTTCTTTGGATATCTGAGTTGTTGTAAAGTCTATGCAGTTCAACTGTTGTTGGCCTCGAGGGCTATCTGCATTGTTGTGCATTCTCCTCAGCCCCAAGTGTTACATTAGAACTCAACAAGTGAATAATAACCAGAAAGCAAAAGCTCCATTTGGTGTTTCTTACTGTGATAGGAACTCCCAAACTCCATCACCTCTGAGATGCAGGGAACTCACACTAACCTTTAATTGGGTTGAGGGTTCAAAATCCCTTATATAATTTCCTGTTTACAAACATTTTTACAAATCTCAGAGGCGATAGAAATACGTGTTAGATTTTAAGTTGATCCTCAAGTCTCTGTTTTTACTTGTATTATTACAGAACCCTAATGTGTTTGCAAAGACCAACTGTCTCCACGGTCCCCGTAGAGATAACATTCTATAATGCAGCATTTCTGAACCTATTTAAGGGGGTTGGGTGAGTTATCATAATCATATGTGGAGCCTTTTCCAACTTCACTTTTGCCCCAATTGTCGTTTCCCCTTGTTTGTTGTAGAAAATAGGTTAGTAAGATACTGGAAGGTTCACATCACCAGGACAGGTGGTCAGTTGAGTGTGGGGAAAGGGAGAGAGAAAGAAATGAAGGTAGCACTCAGGTGTCTGATTCAGGTGCACTATAAAAGATAGTACTATCGACTGAAACGTGGAAAGCAGAAGAAGAAGTCAGTTCCAGGGCATGCACATGAAAGGGATTGGTATTGTCCATCTGAAGAATATCCAGGCACATCTGCCTGCTGGGCAGTCTGTTTACTTTCTCATGTCTGAGCTGATATACTCAGCAGGGACAAGTCTCATTCAGTTAGTAATCACTGAAATTTCCATTTCCTGATTCAGAAAATGTGCTTCTGGTGCCATTTCTGCTCCTGACTGCTACTATACAACTCCAAGCAATGCTGGCACTCCGGGGCTATGACCTTTTGAAACACACTTCAAAGGACAATTCAATCTGCAAATGATCAAGTGATAAGGATGCCGAACAGGTCAAGGCCAAGGGCAGAACTCATTGTCAGGCCACTAGAGATCTATCTTCAGGTTAATGCCGATCTGTTGATTAGCTGCCCTTATGTGTGGTCATCTAGCTAGCTACAAGCCAGTTCATATTTATACAAAATAATGTACGAAGTGAAGCCAAATAAGTTGTTGAAATCCAGCTACTGTGTTTTTTAGGGCAGCCCACTTTTGATATACCTGTCTAATATCTATGTCAAAAACCCTATCATAGGATAGTATTTGGGGCTGAAATAGGATTCTCATGGCAAAGACAAAATGACAGGAAAGTTGGAGAGGTGTGGGTGGGTCTGAAACTGAATCAAGCGTGATAATACATGTTCCTGCTGCTCTGAGAACAGGAGAAGCAGCAAGTTCCATGAGACACCCTTCTAGGAACTGAATACAAGTATATTGGGGCTGTAAATCGACTGGCAGTGAACAGGGGAGTTCATGCTGAGTCCACTGGAAGGTCACTGGAGAGTGGAAGTCTCATTTCCCCAGACTCCTAATCAGTGTCAGTCAAACCACACCGGGACTGAACTTTGCTGTGCATGAGCACTGTGAGTATGGCGCTGGAGGAAAAAAAAGGCTCGTTCTCAGCACCTACCCTCAAACCAATGGATGAGAGAAGGCCACGGTTACCTGACATGTAGGGACTACGCATGCATGAATTCCTGGATCAAATGTTACTAGAGCCTCTCTACCGGGGAAGCGGTTAATGGAAAGCCTGCCAAAGGAGAGCACACTTTCAATGGGAGATGGATGCTCAGCAAAGATTCACTTAAGAGTGGATATTGGAGAAATGGAGGATGAAACAAATTGTGTTTTCTTATATGTATTGACTCATTAAATTTCATTAAAATTTTAAGTCCTTCCCCACTCACAATTATTTCAAATATGGTTCACAAAAATGCAGCATTAAAAAAGAAAAATCAATGGGGCGACTGGGTGGCTCAGTCAGTTAAGTGTCCGGCTTCAGCTCAGGTCATGATCTCACGGTTCATGCATTCAAGCCCCACATCAGGCTCTGTGCTTACAGCTGGAGCCTACTTCCAATTCTGTGTTTCCCTCTCTCTCTGCTCCTTCCCTGCTTGCTCTCTCTCTCTCTCAAAAAAAAATAAATGAACTTTAAAAAAAAATTTTAAAAACAATCAAGAGGCAGAAACAAAGTCCGCAGGATTCTAGTCCCACATACTCCCTCCCTTGAGTAAATCACTAAAGTTCTTTGAACTCTAGTCCCCACATTTGTCAATAGGCATAATAGGTCCCACCATGCTTATATAAAAATGAATGTTATCAGGATCCCTCAGCTCATTTGATTGGTAGTGTCACACAAAGCTGAAAGGACATATGGTTACAAAATATTAGGTCAGCCTTCTTAGCGGCCTGGAATTCCCCAATTCCCAATGAATATACAGCTCCTGTTTTTGTACTTATAAGCACTGAATGTTACTATCTCTTTTCTCAGCAAGGATCTAGCAAATATTCTGTCTCCAATGGACCAACTAAAAGTATCTTACTAACTCCTCTTCTTGCTTCTTAGTAACTCCTCGTGCACTTGCCATCTGCACAAGGCCATGCATGTAGCAGACATTCCAAAAACATTTGTTGATGCCTCATGGTATCTTGAACTGAGAGAAGTCCATGGATTTATAATACTTTTAAACCTCTCCACCGTTCATGGGAGAATTGGTGAGGAGGAGGAGGAGGAGGAAGAGGAAGAAGAGAAGTGTGTGTGTGAGGGAGGTGGGTGAGACAGAGACAGAGGGATAGAGGGAGAAAGAGAGAGAGGTTTATTGTTCAATATGGTGGAAGCCCCTTTGTCCTTTGCTTTTCTTCCAATTTGGGAACCTTTAATATTTGCTATTGTTGAGAACCCTTGGTTAAAGTGGGAATGGGAAGGAATGTAAAAGAGACGGTTACAGGGATATTCATAGGAAAGGAAAAATAACTGAAACCTGTAAGTACTGATGAAACTCAGAATTGGTCCAATATGTAAAACAAGTAGGTTAAAGAAAACACATTAAAAAAAAAACTTAACAAATAAGCAAACAAATTAGACTTCCAGTAGAAGCTGTCGTCTGAAGCTGTGCTGTCCAGTACAGCAGCAACAAGCCCCAAGAGGCCATGGACCACACAGAATGAGGCAGGTACACAAGATTGCTGTTAAGTGTAAGTATAAAAGGACACTGGAGTTTGAAGACTTTGCATGAAAAAAAGAATGCAACGTATTTCACTGATATTTTATATATTAATTACTTGTTGAAATTCAAATAGTTTAGATATATTGGGCTAAAAATATGTTCAAATTCATTTACTAGGGTTTTTTTTTTTTTGCTTTGTTTTTCGATTTCTAAATGTGACTATGGGAAAAATTTTGGCTGACATTATATTCCTATTGAGCAGAACTGATATAAAACATCCCAAATATGACAAAGCTTTGATAGTACAAATGTCCTTAATAAGGAAGTCTTCTTACAAGTGAGATGCAAAGGTCAGAGATGCAGCCCCAAATCACCAGCTGCTTTAAGAACATTGCAGATAGATCTGGGGGATTAGAGAATAAAGATACTTTAGTAGTAAAAAGAAACTATGTAAAATTACCAAAAGAGCCATTTCAAAAAGCCATTTTGTCATGAGATATGGCATGATGTGGGACATTTTTACATATTGGGTGAAATTTTAAATTTTATAAAAAGAGTAAGTGTGCTGCCTTGGAGAATTGAACTACTCTTTTTTTTAATAATAGAACTTAAAATTATATTTTAAATTGCATCATTATTTTTACTTTATAAAATAGAACTGGTAAGATGAACAGCTATTTTAATTGCATTCTGCTCCAGTGAAATCCAGGACTTAAAAATATATATTTTTTAAAAGCTATTGCTCTAGCATTTTTATTGGTCTGACTAGTGAAAAATGATGTTTTTGCTTTTTGCAGGAATATCTTGGGCAGAGCAATAATGATCAATCCCTGATGAATATAACAATGGCTCCAGGCCATCACTGGGGAATGGCAAGAACCTCATTTTTATAACTATGTTTAAACACAATACAGGGGATTTTGTTTGTTTGTCGGCTTTTTATAGAAATTACTCCTGTAAGCCTAATGAAAAATTGAGGCAGATTCATCAAATGTATATTTCAGACTGAAGGTCAGGATTCTATGTCTCTTGTTTTCTGTGCGACTCTATGAGCAAACTTCCCTGTCTCCTAATTCAACACATATTTCCTGAGCACCTCTCTGCCTGTCTTGTACTAGATAGGAAAGGCACGGAGACCAGTCAAATATGGACTCTCAATTTTAGAAACAGTGAATTTCTATTTTTAAACAACTTTAAAAGACCTTAAGGAACATGTCTAATTTTACCACCCTACTTTATACAGAGATCCAGAAAGAAAGAACAGAGATCCAGAGTGTCAAATGACTTGCTCAGGGTCACAGAGGCTGTTCTGGGAGAAGCCAGTGCTAGAAGCCATGTATTTTGTTTCCCAATTTAACGCTTTTGTATAACAATATGTTGCTTTAGTCTAGACAACTTCTGCTACCAAAACCAGATTATTTTTGTTTTTCCTATCCCAATTCTTCTGATGCAGATCACTTACTTTTTTCCAAGAAATGCCTCTTTGCAGTGAAGGCAATAATTGTATTTGGAGGATTACTCTAAACAGAACAAACCCAAGCAGAGAGCAGCCCTGGGCCCTCTCCATAGATCACAGCTTATGGCAGCTCCCCTGGGGAACAGAGAAGCGCTTGGACCAGCTTTAAGTTTAAGTGCATGTCACCATGATGTACGGTGTCTTTGGTGTCCGTATATCATAGAGTGGAAGGGGTGTCGCCCATGGACGGAGAGCATCCATTCTCCTCTCCTGACACTGTGCCTTTTCCCCAAACAAGACATATCTGTGCGATTATCATCTTATCCAGGCTGGCTTGCTTCCTCCAGAGCTCATCTGCAGTGAGGGGGAGAGTCAGTCAGCATTTTGTAGAGAGAAGTTTTGGGGAGCATTCTTTGAGAAACAATGAAAGAGATATAGAATTGAGACTATATAAGGTCCTTCTAACTGCTTTGTTTTTAGCTTCTTGTTAACATCTCAAAGGGTCTAATTCCTGAGTGCAGAGAAATGTGTAAGAGCATGTTCTCAACTCATACTTTTCTTGATTAACCCTTGATTAACTCTTGATAACCACTTCCTGGCTGTGTGACTCAGGCAAGTTACCAACATATCTTTGCTTTAATAGGGATTATATGAAGATAGTGCTTACTTCATGGAATTATTATGAAGAATAAATGGATAAATACAAATGAAACCCTTAGTCTAGAGCCTGGAGATTGCATTGTCTTCAATGCAAGTAATTGTTGTCATTATCATCTTTTCTTTCCTAGGACTTGGTCTAAGATACTCTCGGTGAAGTTTTTAAGTTAAGCAATTATTCTTTTAATAGTTAAGGAGCTTCTTAAGCAAAAGCTACTTCAGGACTCACCTTTACATATTACCTGGAGGACAGAAAGTGAAGCTCAGAAAGAGACAACCCAAGAATAAGTTGATCCATTCGGTCTTTTTTTTCCCTCCCATTCATCCATCCATCCATCCATCTATTTATCCATCCAGCTGTCTATTTATCCATCCATTTATTTATCCACCAACTGTCTTGCTGTCTTTGAGTTTTGTGGTCTAATTGAATGTGCTTGAGGACTTCTTGTTTCCTTGGGCTGATGATAGATCTTTTTCTTCTTCATTGTGAAGCCTTAAGGGAAAAGGTGAGGTTTAGCTTGTGCCCAAAGGCAGAAATTCTTCACTCAGATGTCTGATGCTTGTGTGGGCATCTGGCCTGAGCTTGTGTTCTATATTATACTATATTATACCATAGTATATATGTATGTGTGTATATATAAGAATGTAATCATGTAATGTAATCACATAATGTATGTGTGTGTATATATAAGAATGTAATCATGAGATTATCAAGGGGGCCAGCTGGATAAAGGCAGTAGGGCATATTTTCTCTAGTTGTGCATGTTGCAGAAAGAGGACATTGAGCACCATTCTAAGCTTAAGTTCCTGCACAGATCCCAGAGTTTTGTCCTGTCTCCTCTTTACTGTCCTCTTTTCAAACAAATCCTTTGGCAATGTGGCTGTTGCCTAGAAATAACTGTGTAATACTACTTGGGGGGAGGAGGGGTGGAAGGAGATGCTCTCCAAAGTAAACAAAACCTCTCCTCTCTGATTCAACACAGTGGAAGACTTTATAAGGATGAGCTATCACTCTGTCTCAGCAGTATGACAGACATTTATTAGCTGACACTCAACCTCCTTTCCTTACATGGTATTCTAAATCACCATATTTAGGATTTCTATACCACTCTAAATTGACTAGTACTCTTAATGTATGTTGGTCTCCCCTGCCCATCAAGACTATAAATCCCAAAGTTGGAATGCCACTGTTTCCTAGTTTTACATTTAATCTAGTGACTATCACAAACTGAGAATATAGTAAAGAATTATTCAGTGGTAGGTGAATAGATTGAATATTGAAATCAGAAGTTCTGGAAATCAGAAGAGTCTACTGATTCTTTATCTTAAGTCCAATTTATATGGTCTAATTACCATCCTTATTACCATAAGAATCACCACAACAGCCTCTCTTCCTTGCATGTGGAAATGGAGTTTTGTGATTTTCTTTCTTTGTGATTTTTTTTTCCTAGTGCTTTTTGATTGCTACATCACTTCCTGGTGACTTCATTCACCTGCAAACATTCTGAATAACAAATACATCACATAAACCTAAGCTATCGCACATAGTAAACCACCAACTGTTTTCTATAGGATAGACTCAAGGGAGTGAACCAACAATTACTGAAGCTATAAAGTCACCCAAACAATACTTCAAACTACTTTATTCTTTTGTAAAGGAAACACACACACACACACACACACACACAAAATAAACAAACAACATGGCTCCTCTCAATAGGCTGATGCTGAAAAGAGCACTGACTTTTGTTTTCTGAATGATGTTTGACTTTGAGTACTCAATAATTAGAAATATTTAATGCAAGCAAACATCAGCAAGTTAAAATTGTTTTCTGCTTAAGTCTTGTCATTTGCCAGAAAGGAAATGATATGTTAGACATGTTGCACTCTTTCTCAGTATGATAGCAACTAAAGTGGCTTAAAATTGGATTCATTTATAAAGCTGGACACTATTAATATCATTCCCTGCATGATGGTAATTCATTTTACTCTGCTTTGTCTCAGAAGCAGTAGGGGATCCATTCCTTATATTCAGTTTGCAGTCCTAATTAAGTATTCATTATAGAATACATATTTTTTCATTTAGGATTGAATATCAAACATTTGTGTGGTGTATTACACTTGTTTACTATTAGGTCAATGTAGTCAATGTAGTGAGGTATTGCACGTCTAGTGGTTATGTGTCTTCAACCTGTAAAATTAAGGTTGGGAGGAAGTCAGCTAGAGGAACAACTTGTCCCCCTCAGGTTCTTATTTCACTGGCATTGCACCACACTGAAAACCTAACTAAGTGTAACTACTCTGGTTCCCCCATTGAGAATAAAAAGATGCTCCATGGATTCAGTGTAAAGTTGACATGGCACATACAGAAATTTCATATGAGATTCTGTAGAACCATGATCCTGCAAACTTTTACTATTGGCAGTTGAAGGAGCTAGACATCAAGAAAGGAAGAGTGTGGAGAGCTTTAACTGAATAAAACTAAGCCAAATAAAATATAACTAGAACATTGGGAGATGTCATCCGATGAGATCTGTTAAATTATTGTTATGTGTTGTAAGATAACTGTTCTAGCAAGAAGTGGGTTTACAACCCTAATGTTTGAATCCTTCAAACTTGACTTGGTAAGCAATGGTATATATATGTTATGTTTAGGGGTTGAAACAACCATAGAGAATTTGCTTTATTCAAAATCACATTGTAATCAGCAATAACTTTCAAAGGCTGCCTTTAAAACTCTTAAGTACACACAACAACAACAACAACAACCATTGCAACAAATAAATTATCGAATTGGGCTCACTCAAAAATTCTGTGAGTCTCCTTAGGATTTGTATGGAAATGACCCAAATGAAATCATGATGGGAACATGAACCCATAACACTTCTTAATGAATTGTCAAATATTTCCTGAGTGTTGATTATGTACAAAGTCCTTTGTTTGTAGTTGTGAATGAAGGAGGAGGAGGGACTGGAAGAAAAGAAGAAGTAATAATTCTTCATTGTTAATCACAATCACATTGGACAAATAAGCTATAAACATAGGTTCATTAAATAATAATTGATTCTGTATACAATGGCACAAGGCAAGGTGTGTTCCATTGGTAGGAACAATGGCCCATACAGTTTCATAGGAAGGAGAAACTATATTTATCATGAATGAACTGAGGCAGCTGCTTAGAAAAGGGAGCTCCTTATCTGGGCCTTGAAGGATTGTTTGAAATGAGAGCAAATGCATTTCGGTAAGAGAGGTAAGTATGAAGAAAGGAAGAGAAGTAAGATAATGCAGGGATTGTTGGAGCCCCAAATCTAGATTGACTTGCTAGCAGCAAAGGGCACAGAAGAGTAAAAGGGAAGATGGATTGGTTGGATTGTAGAAGGTCTGAATAGCATGCGAAGAATTTAAGGGTTTATCCTCTAGGAAATGAAAAGAAACTGAGAGTTTTGCAACCAGAATTAAAGTGTTATATTCAAAAGACTTAGCTTGCTGCAGATTTAATTAATTTGATAAGGAAGAGACTGAAGGAAAGGGGATGGGGGACTGTTGCTGTAGTGCTGAATGGGATGATGGAAGCCTACAGTGAATTTGTGGCAGCGACAAAAGAAAAGAACTACTGCGCGACACGGAGGGAGGAACTGGGCTTGGAGACTCCAGGAGTTTAGTTAGGTCAAGGCATCAAATGTCCCAAACTGATATTAAAGGGAAAATAATAAGACAATGTTTATTTTTTGCTTCTTTATTAAAAACAAACATTTATTTTGAGACAGAGAGCACAAGCGGGGGAGGGACAGAGAGGAAGGGAGAGAGAGAGAATCCCAAGCGGGTTCTGCAGAGGCAGAACACCCCACCCTTGATTCCATTAATCATGAGACCGTGATCTGAGCTAAAACCAAGTTGGAGGCTTAACCCACTGAGCCATCCAGTCACCCCTGTTTGCTTCTTTATTAATTACTGGTTTATTGACATTTTTCCCATTAGAATATATCATGGTACCAATATATGAAGCCAAAATATAAATATTTCCCCATCAAATCTCAGTTTTCCCATTGACTAATGACTAAGCTTAGTCTTTGGAAATTCATAATTTCTCTCTCTTTCATACACACACACACACACACACATACACCTAAAATACACATATGTATATATGTACACATATGTACACACATATTTGCATATATATTTTTTCACAGAAGGAAAGGATTCTCTATTTACCCATTGTCTGTATATACAAAGAAAGATCAAAACATAGGCGCTATGTTGGGGAGAATTTTCTTTTTCCAACCGTGTAACAGAATAAGGTTTCTAGGACTGAAAAAGGTTTCTATAGATGAGATCACCTGAATTTCAGGACTTCAAACATTCCTTACCTCTCTCTAGAATTGAGGGACTATGTACACATTTATTCAAAGGCCTGCAATATCTTCCATTGAGCTTTTTAATTATTTCAGTTTGTTTCAAGTTTTCTGATCTTCCTCTTCTTTTAAAGCATTTTGAAATTTCAAATGAATAAATATGGGCCATTCCAGACGTATCTAATCTGAGCAACTGCTTGAAGATCACATACGATTCCATGTAATTCTCTTAGAAAACCTCCTCCTCTCTTGGTCATATAAGAAATGCTCCTGTTTAATTCATGGAAGATTCCCCAACACTGCCAAAAAAAGTCCCTCTGGCACCAGTGACTATCTTGCCCCATTTTTCACCTCTGGAGGTCTTTACACACATCAGCTAAATTCGTTCTCCAGGGCCTCTGTGAAGATGGTGACTTTACAAATTCCTCCTTTGACAAATTCCTCCCTGGGGAGACATTATGGATGTTGATGGGGAAAATGCATCTTGCCAAGATTATAACCTACTCAAAATGTGGAGCCTGAGAGTTTGGTAGCTGAGTGGTGCCTTTTAGGCTAGAGATTTACTTAAGATTCAACAGCAAATGGTTAGCTAATGTTTACAGCAGGGATGCACAATTAATAAATGCAAAATTTGTGCTTCACTGCTATTTCCAAAGTGAATAGGATGTTTGTCAAAGCAAGAAACTTTGCTTTGATTATAAGCTACAGATAATGAAAATGTGTTTGTGTTTCACAAATACATTTGATTCTAGTGGATTGTATTTCCCATCAGGGAATCAGGTTCAGCAAATATTTTCACATGCTAACTCCTTAAATCAGGCAGAAGGTTTTAGTTGACTAGAAATACAATAAGCTTAGAGAATAAAGGTTTACACAGAAACTAAGTAATAGAGTTTATCATTGTTCTTCACTAGAATTTATAAGGACCAGCATTGGGTTGCTAACTGTAAAATAAGCATATCACCTAAATTTTGTGGGGAGTGGGGCGGGGGAAAGTTCATGAAAACATCTCCACTTTTTCTCAATCTTCTTAACAAATCAAAGATAATTATTTCAAATATATCATCCGTTTATGTTGGACATAAAGGACCCATACTAAAATGTTTTTGACAAGAAAGAAGTAATTGCAAGTAGGAAATGTACATCTGGAAAAGAGGGATTTAGAAGTAGAAGACTGCATGAACATGTTTTAAAGAACAGAGTCACTGCAAAGAGATTCTGGCTAGGAATCCAGGCACATAGGAGTTAAAGGATTGTTACTCAGCCCCTTAGAGCATGTATTTCTACAGAGTCAAGAAGAAATTGGCTACCAGAACTAGCAAGATATATTTTACTCTTGATCAGGGGAGTGAGATGAATTTTCCAGGGTTAGATTCCAGAATGAGCTAAAATATCCTACTTACATATACCATAGAGAGAGAGAGAGAGTCAGCCTGGAATAAAACTGAATTAAGAATGAGGGCTACCTCTCTCAGCAAAAGCAAAATGCTTTGCAGACTAAACTTAGAATTAATGGTCACAGACTTAATATACGACAACCTGATACTGAACATTCTCACACTGTAAGGACTGTAATTAAAACAAAGAAAGAAGAAATATCATTATGTTTTTTAATTACTGAGTTTTTTCTTAAAACTTTCTTGGAACTAGTTCATTATAGAGGAAGGAATAACCTAGAGAGCAAAATATCTGTCTCAAACAAGAGTTGAGATGTTGCTGGGTGATAAACAAGGGTAGTGTATATGACTGAGCTTGACTCTGAGGAATGCTTCTCCTCTACTGCCTTTGCTGTTGCTTGTTTGTTTTCTTGAGGCTGTTACCAGAAGTGCAACAGATTCCACCTGTTATGAAATTTCAGCTCAACTTTGCACTTCAACCAAGGACACTTGTCTAAGACTTTGATTTTAAAATTCTCAAAAAAGGGGCGCCTGGGTGGCGCTGTCGGTTAAGCGTCCGACTTCAGCCAGGTCACGATCTCGCGGTCCGGGAGTTCGAGCCCCGCGTCAGGCTCTGGGCTGATGGCTCAGAGCCTGGAGCCTGTTTCCGATTCTGTGTCTCCCTCTCTCTCTGCCCCTCCCCCGTTCATGCTCTGTCTCTCTCTGTCCCAAAAATAAATAAACGTTGAAAAAAAAAAAAAATAAAATTCTCAAAAAGAAAAAAAAAAAACACAAAGCTGTTGGTCCCCTTCCTTCTCAGATATGGTGCTTCATCAGGACCTGAAAATCACACCTCATAATTGACATATGATCACCTAATTTCCTTCATGATTAGTCAGTGATGAGTTGAGACCAAGAAAGAACAATCTCTGTTAACCTATGACTTTTCTTGACACTCTATGGGTTCCAGGGCTGTTTGCTTACAAGTCCTCAGTACTTATATTCTCTAAACCATGGTCTGAAAAGTTGGTAGACTTGGTTTTCCATCATTTCTACTCTTTAGCTCAAAGAAGTTCTTCCTAAATCTCTGTGTCTTTCTTTTTCTTAAGTGTTTATTTATTAAGAGAGGGAGAGAGAGAGAAAGAGAGAGTGCAAGTGGAGGAAGGGCATAGAGAGAAGAAGAAGAAGAAGAAGAAGAAGAAGAAGAAGAAGAAGAAAAAGAGAGAGAGAGAGAGAGAGAGAGAGAGAGAGAGAATATGAATCCCAAGCAGACTCCATGCTGTCTGTGGAGAGTCTGACATGGCGCTCGATCTCAGTCATGACATCATGACCTGAGCTGAAATCAAGAGTCGAACGCTTAAGCAACTTAGCCACCCAGGTGCCCCTCTGTGTCTTTTTCTTATATTTCTCTCCCCATGTTGATGTATTCACTATTTCTACATGTTCTCTCAACTTTTCTCTTTTCTAAATTCCCATATTCCATGGTTGGATGCCATCAGTTCATGGATTTAGTTTCCATGACTTTTTAAAGACTCTTCCCAAATTCTTTAAGAGTATTGTGACCCTCCTACAGTGGGGAATGAGGATTATGTTTCATTGCAGATAGCTAACAAATACTTGTTTCCAAAGTTAATCATCCTAGAACTTTCTTAGCTTACGATGATAACTGCCATTCAGGATGGGGGAGGGGGGGCTGAGAATACTGGTCTAAAAGCTTTGCTGTTGATAGTCTAATACCCTCTCCATTCACCAGGCCAAGTGATATTCTGAAAATATTAAAAAAGGAAAAAATACAGTTTAGTAGAGTCTCTTCCCACTGTTAGTATACTGGAAGCATGGAACTCTGAGATGATAGGACCTCATGGTGCTTCTCAGAGTCAGTATCTGGGGGACAAACCACCCAGGTTTTGGAGGGCCTCCAAACTGCATATACATGTGAAGTAAGTGAGAAATGATCTTTGACTGTGTTAAGTTTGTGCTGACTTATTGTCACGGAAAAGCCTAGCCCAACCTCAATAATATGGATCTTAAACTGTATGGTTGGGAACTGGGAAGTATTCCTAAACATGAGATGTGTCTATGTATAGATAAATAGATGTGTCTTTGCACATGTATGTGATGCCACTGACCAACTCTTTGACCTCTCCCCACAGTTTCAGTATCTTCATCTGTAAGATAATGCTGGGGTTAAAAGTTCCTTTAGCTTGAAATTTTCTTTGGAATATTGCTTGATGCTTATCCAAAAACAATCTTGCATTTATTCAGGTCTTAACATCTTCTCAAGTCTTTTTAACCCAAGAACAAAGCTCAGGGCTTGGACAGACTCTGATTTTAAGTTCATCCAAACCATCTCTTTGTTGCCTTTGCCCCCTTTAAGAAAATTCCAGATGAAAGCATAAATCTGCCACATGAACTGATTTGCTGCACAGCAAGATAATTCTTTTAAGTAGTTTCTATTATAGGAAAATTAATTTCAAGGCACTTCATACAGTTCTAGTAAAATCCTTCCGCTCAACAGGGGTCCATGAGCAACATTAACTGTGCAGCATTTGCTGGGTATGCTTCGTTATGACTTGGTGCAGTGAAGGATGTTTTTAAATTTTTTTAAAGATGGGTTGTTTGAAAATGCATTATGTTTTTTTTTTTTAAATCCCTGCATGAACATTTAAAGAAAGCTAGAATCTGAGATATTTTTAACAAGGACAAAATATTTTTTCCTAACTTACTACGGAAACAAATTATTTCTTCTGATAAAACTTTGTAGCTTATTTGTTTTTATTTAGGTAGTGCTGTGTTTGTGTGATACAACATGGATTCATTTGAGGAGGTTATGGAAAACAAACACAGAACCCAATGTGCCAATAAGCACTTTTAAAGTTTGAAGAAGATATTGTCCAGCTCTCACTTGTCTAGCTTCTTTCATTCTTTCATAGGTGTTCTCAAGATAACTACGTGCACTGTCTGCACATAAGTTTTCTGTTTCCTGGAGAGCCTGAGAGACACAAGACCTGCTAAATCAGGTGGCATTCAAAGTCTTTTATGGACTGGCTTCATTATATCTACTTTTCTGCTCCAGCAAACTTCTTAACTCACTCTCATACAAACACTTTCAGCTCCTCCTCTTCTTATCCTTCTTGCTTTGTTCACAATATTCCCTCTGCTTAACATATCTTTCCTTGACTCTTCCTCTAGCTCATAAGAACTGCATAGGGCTTATTAAACTATGCTATAGCTCATGATTGCTGTATTCTCATTAAATGATCATAGTCAAACATTTTCAGTTTTTAGGGAAAGGTGATTAATGGGTGTATGTGAACAAAAGATACATCCCTATATTATGAACTATTTATATTAACAAGCTATATATTTATATTTCACAAAGTAATATACAGCAAATACTGCAGTAATTTTTACACAACTGACAGTATGAGACATTCAACAACAGTCCTCAGTTTTGATGCTTCTCCCAGTGAACATGTGTAATCTCAGGTGATCTTCTACAGGCCATGGTAGCTGGAAGATGTGAGATTCGGCACCTTAAGATTTCTTTAACATGAAATCTAAACCTCTATTGGGTACATTGATTTTACTTTCTTATGGAGCATGAAGTATTAATAATTTGATTAAAATTTTCATAGTTGCAAAGTACTTCTATGGTCCTTTTTCATGAGATTTAGTTTGGCATAAATCAGAAAAGATCTTCTCTGTTTTGTTCTACTGGACTGTCAATAAGAAACCAACGTAAGGGCACAAGAGTATCACTGTTATTGGAAGAACTCCTAAATGTTTCACACATACTCCATTTACCATTCCATCTGGAACCTAGAAAGCATCAGTTAGTTTCAGCCAATGACTGTTCTTTTCTTCATGGCCAAGATTTCCTCATCTCACCCAGCATTTTTTAACCACCAGCATCTCCCTCCCATCGACTAGTGCCAGAGAAGATACTTAGAGTCTTCTTTAGATATAACACATCATGGTTCTATTTGAAGGTATTGCCTCTGACTCTTGGGCCCTTCTTTTTTTTTTAATTTTTTTAAACATTTATTTATTTTTGAGACAGAGAGAGAGAGCATGAATGGGGGAGGGGGAGAGAGAGAGAAGGAGACACAGAATCGGAAGCAGGCTCCAGGCTCTGGGCCATCAGCCCAGAGCCTGACGCGGGGCTCGAACTCACGGACCGCAAGATCGTGACCTGAGCTGAAGTCAGACGCTCAACCGACTGAGCCACCTAGGCACCCCTCTTGGGCCCTTCTGATCTGGGAAACATCTTAAATAGGACTAGCTACTGCGGGATCATGATAATCCTTAACAAAGTAATAAATTTTAGTAGACTTGATTGATTAATATAAAAAGTTGGGAACTAAATTTTGTGACCCAGGCATAGATACCAACCTTCAACATAGCTGCAGACATTTACAAATAGATCTTCTTTGTGACCAAAGTGGAACCAGTAATTATAACATGGAGATCAAACTTCATTTGCGCTCTCTCTCTCTCTCTCTCTCTCTCTCTATATATATATATATATATCAAGAAGAGGGAAATCATGTATATAAATAATCATATATACAAAATAATATTATTGCCTGTATATATATAATAGGCTCAAGAAGAGGGAAATCATGACCCACATAGGACATAGGTATTAGTCTATTAATTTGCATGGATATATTATCCCTATCCCACTTCCATAGTTTGTCTTTTCCCTCCCAAGTAATTGAGTCAGACAAAAAGAAATGCCTTCTCCTGTTTGTCCAATTGATTTCTGATTAGTTTCTTTCAGTTGGATCTACCATGTGCAAATGTATGTCTTTTCAGACCTGTATACTTTGTTGAATGGAGATGATCTAATATTGTATGCAGGTCTTTTAAAAACAAGTCGTGCTTTAAAGCCCCCTCTTCCTGCCTATATTCATTTATCCTTCCTGAGAAAAATTATATAAGGCTTTTAAATGATCAATTTACATCAGCATGAATGTCCTGTGCTAGCAAGGCAGGGAGATTTCCAAATCAGGCAACCTGACCCAGAAACAATAAAATTCCAAAAAAAGACAAGTAAAAACTTCTCTTATGTTCTTAATTAATCTTGTGGGATTTTTCTCTTACATTTTTTTCCTCCTTTCTATGGGACATGAGTTAAAAGTTGTTCATAAATAAAACTGTTAATTCATTATTTATATTGTATATACGGTCTCATGATGTGTATTTTGGGTTTTTTTCTAAATTTCTTAAATGAGGAAAACAATCATAAAAGTTAGAATTGTCAGAACTTTTATGTTCATCTCTCAAGTTTCAATTCTAGATTACAGATATTTCTAAGGAAGTGATCATGATTAAAGCAAAGAGAAATGAACTAGGAGTCATAAAACAAGAAACCTAGTTTTAGGGGTCACCAATCAAATATGGCCAGGGCAAACCATACCATGTTTCTTCTCTCAGCTTCAAATTCCCTGTGTGAAGAAGGGCTTTGGATCTGGAACTCCTTTCAGCTTTTACTCTGCCATCATTGTGATCTCACACCAGTTCTGCAGATTGATATGATGCTGAATGGCCAGCAGCATTGCTGAGTTGGTGGTGCTCAACTTTGATGTCCCCAGCCTCTGGATTAAGGGAAGTATGTGACCTTGAGTCGTTCCACGTGAGATGAATCTCAGGCACCATGTTCCTTCCCACTGGGTTCTCTGCCTTTTTACTCTCTCAGTGTAATAAGAAAGAAAAACACAGATAACGATTTTACAGGAACTCTAGAAAGCTGGCAAGGACCCTTGTACAAGGGTGTGTTTCTGTGATTTGGGGTAGGACTCTTCTTTTTGGGCCCCTGATAATACTCCATGCTTATACACTCATAGGACGCCTGTGATGTGAGTGCATTACACTGACAGCTCTGCTTTCCTGTAGCTGTGTCAATCTGACACCCCAAATCTGGAAAATAAATGGAAAATTCACCTCATAATCATATTGTTCTTAAAATCCTTAATGTTTTTGTGTGTCTATCAAAATAATGGGGTGTTCACCAGTTGGAGACATTTGTCTCTTGCATTCCCCATGCTGCTGGCTGAAGTTAGGTAATTCTCATCCCACTTCAGGTTTGACGTGGAATTCAGAGACAGCTAAAGGCATATGGGGAGAGAGAATCCCATCCTGAGCAGCACGGTGGAGGAGGAGCGTTATCCACTCCACCGCAGTCGTAGATTCTAATGTCCTGCCCCTCATTCTCTAATTATTCGGGATCATGAATTCAGACGATGTGTTATATTTTAGCTCTTTCTCTTTTCCTTCCTGTATATCAGAAAAAGCTCCACCACTTTCTGGTAAATTCAGAAATGTGCTTTGATATGACTCATTCACAGCACGATGACAACAGTTGAATGGATTCTTCTTTCTTTTTTTTCACCCCCTGTCTTCTGCAAACATACATTGACTATCTTCGAGCAAGGTGCTATATGGGACTGGTCACTCTGGTGGGAAAATGAGAAGATTCTGAGCTTCATCTTTGAGGAAATGGCAGTCCAGTGGAGAGGTAGAGGTGGCTCAGAGCATCAGACTGTATGACAGACCAGGTGATAAGAGCAATAGTGGCAGCCAGGAAGCAGATCTGACACTACATGGGAAGCCAAGGGGGGCTGTGCAGAAGTGACACTTGGACCAATAGCATGGTTTTCCAGGTGAACAAGTTCACAAAAGGATCCTCAAAGGAAGCAATGTCATGTGCAGAAAATCAGGAAGGAAAATGTCATGATCTTGGAGAAGAGGTGGTTCATATTGCTAGAGCAACATAATAGAAGTATGAGAGTAGAAAATGGGGTTAGAGAACTATATTTAGGGTAAATATTTGTCTTTGAACAGACGCTTCCAATAGGTTATTATAGATGGGGAGGCAGAAAACCCTTGTAGCAGAGTACTCAGGTCAGGGGTCCCATTACGTTTCTAATAGGTTCACACCAATACTGCTACACAAGTCCAAAAGAAAAACAAACTAACTAACTAACAACAAAAACAACAACAAAAAGATGCCAATTGTGATATTAGGATACTCCTAGTCATCTTATTTGAGCCAGAATCCTTGTCTCCATTTAACACAAACTGAACCTAGGCTGACTACTATATGCCAACTCTTTTATGTTTTAGTAAGTATAGAATCTTTGTGTGTGTGTGTGTGTGTGTGTTATGAAATATGTCACTGTTACCAAAAATGTTTACATAATTATATATGTATGTGTAAAAAAAAGATAATGTAATGAGCATCCAAGTGGCCAGTACCAATGTGCTTTAACACAATATTATTATTTAGAAAAGTTTTTTACTTTTTTTTTAATTTGAGTATAGTTGATACACAATGTTACATTAATTGCAGGTGTACAACATAGTGATTGGACAAGTTTATACATTATGTTATGCTCACCACAAGTGTAGCTACCATCTGTCACCATACAGCACTATTACAGTATCACTGACTATATTCCTTATGCTTGTGCCTTTTATTTAGGAAAAGTTGTTTCTAAGCCATCTTTCACAAAGAAGTCATTAATGGGGACAGAGGTCCAGATGAGAAAACAGTCATATTGCTGACCCTCTGTGCATCCAGAGTACCTCATCAGGACCAGAAATCAGTGACTTGGCAGCAATAATCATCCATTCAGCCAACATGTATACAGTGAATGTGTGTTAAAAGTCTGATAGCATGCCCAGTATTGGGTTTTCTAGGGTAGCTAGGGCATTTAGAGACTCAAAATGGTGGTATCCATGGGTAGAATTTCTTTAATAACATGCTCTTGTAAAAACCATTCAAGTGTTTTGCTTTCTCCTAGATCTTTTATTACTCTTAGTCAAATAATATTCTGTTAGGATTCAGCATGCACGAACAATATAACCACACATCTTCAAAACAATGAAATTCTACCTCACTTTTCTTGCCAAGATGCTTGAATAAGCGAAGAGTTTATTCTATAATGTGAATTTGGTCATAGGGAGAGAAATAACTGGGAGAGAAATTTTTTTTCATGAAAAATGCAATCTTATTTGACCTTAATAACAAAACTTAAGCAACAAATAGAAACCCCACCACATTGCCTTTGCTTTAGTAACAACCAGAATACTAATAACAACTTAAACATTCCCCTTCCTAAGGACGCAGCACTATTAAAATCAATAAGGAAAAAAAAAAGTTTTTTTTCCAAGTATTATTTAGCAATGGAACCGTTGCATCAGGAGAAAATGTAAATGAAAGCCAATTTTTTAAGGCAGACAAATTCATAATTGCTTCATTTGAGGTAGAAAAATGAGTCAGGAACCTCAATAGGTCGCCCAACATTCGCTTTTCCAGTAGCCTGGGAAGTATCACAGGACTTCATTAAATCTGTGTTAAAAGGACCCTATTGGACTACTCACTATTCCTTTTGGGTTTAGCTGTAGCTGTCTATAGACAAATCTTGCATTTATTTAACCAAAATTTGCCTTCCTAACTTCTTATGAATCTTTTAGATCCAGAAGTATAAATCTATTTCTTTGCTGTTTGATGTTTTCATTCTGAATGGAATAAATTTCTAATGAATTTCTAATGGGGAAAATAGGTTGAGCAATTGAAGACAAGTTTTTAAGACATGGTATTGGAAGAGGGGTGTGTGGTACTAAGAAATCATTTATGGGTGGCTACATCTTCTGCCCTCATGTAACACTGACTGGAAATTAGAAAATGAGAGAAGAAAATGGGAAACCAAATATTATTTAAGGAAAAAAATGAGCAAGAGGGTTAGTGAATAAAAGGAAAATAAAATTGGAATTTAAGACTAGCAACCCGATCCTTCAGCTTTTCTCTAATGGAGGAGGTCTCTTCATTAATTTGTTTCCAGTCTGTTTGCCTAACCCAAGGGAGTAAGAACAAAGCAGCTTCTGAGGAGTTAGAGGCGAGAGGTTCATTCTACAGATCCAACTCACTGAGACATGAGTGAGACATACAGTTCCCCAATAACATGCTTCTGAATCCAACAGCACACTCTACATAAGGAACACAGAACATTTCCCTTAATTGCTCCTTATCAAATTCAGCCAGTTTATTGGCATATCTATCAGAGGTTATTTGATAACCTGTCTTCCGTCCCAGAGCTGTGAGTTGACAACATCAGACCTCACTGGGTACTAAGCCAAATGGGGTGACCACTACCCTAGTGGGGTAAGGTTCCAAATGTGACTCCAAGAGAGCCTTTCAGTTAATAGAATGAGAGCATAAGTATTATATTCCCACAGCTTAAGGCATACTCCAGTAGCACTTTATAAATTGTGTCAACCTAAGGTTCATACCCCATTTCTTAATTCTAGTTCCTGATAGGAAAGTACTGACAATTACCTCACAAAGACAAGGGAGCATAGGAATGTGGGTGAATATGTGCACATCCTTCATCAAAACATGGGAGAAATTTGTCAGAAGCTCACATGATTGTGGAATGGCTACTTCATCTGTAGATATCAAGAGCATAGTACCATGAGTATCTATGTCTAAAGGTATGTGTGTGAATCCTGTAATGGTGCCTACCCCTCACATTCCTCTGTAGACATTTACTATTTCCCATGGTGATGTGTTATAATTTGTGATGATGGGGGCAATGGTAGCAATAGTGCAGGGATCAGCATATGACTATCAGAGAGAGCCAGCACTATGGAACTCAGTGTAAGAATAGAGGTCTGTGACCTGGGCAGAAATGTTTGACATGAAATGTCAACCATTTATCAGAGTAGACTGACTACAAAACAAAATTTTGCTTGTGTAGTCCATTTGCATAAAAGGTTAGCATAGATACCGCTATAGAAAAAAATTTGCCTAAGTTCCCAGAGAAAAGATCATTCTATAAGGCAAACAAATTTCTCATTCAAAGAACGTCTCATATAAATTTTTCTGATTCTAAATGTGGAGTGTAGCCCTGGTCCAAATCCTCCTGAGAGTGACTAAGAGAGAGTGAATGTTAGCTACAAACTTTTCCATCTTCAATGAGCAGCTTCTCTTGGAACTAGATTGCTGTTATTAATGACAATGATTTTTGTTTACAACACAATTGTTGGACTGTAATTATTTCCTGGTATGAATTGCTTACTCACTTCTTCCCCCCAATTAGTTGGCCTATTGCTTCCTACATATTTTTGTTGTTCCTTCAATATTCTGGATAAATAGCCTGCCTGTGGACTGAACTGTTCTTCAGCAGTTCTGATGGGTTTTTCCCCTTCCTCCTATAAATTGCTGAATAAAATTCAGGAACATAAAAAAGGTCACCAGAGGTGATTAACTGTGATATTTTCTCAAACTATATTTGATTGCCTGGTGGTTTACATTAAGATAAAAGCTCTTATTCTAGCGTAACAAACAGCAAGCTTGATTGCTTGCTGTTTTGAGAGACTGGCTGACGGCATGCTCAGGGGTTCAATATGGAACCTGTTAGTGGGAAGAGAGTGAGAGTACACACTTTGTAGTCTGCCTGGGTGATTATCGGCCCAGTCCTCAAAATTAGGGGACACATGTCTTCAAAGTCCCCTTCTCTGGCTTCTACACACATATGACCATTGAGAGCATGGGTAGAGGAAGAGATGTCCATGTCCAATTACCAAAGCTACCAACCATCCATTAATGAATCTTCACTGACACATCTGCTGTTTGCTTCATTCTTTGCTAGTCACTATGTAAATCACTGAAGAAAAATACAAAATTCCTTCCTAAGAAGAGATATCATAGTATATGACAGGATGCTACAAAACAACATAAGGTATTGTAATTTAGAACTAAGATGAGTATTTCAGATTTGAAGTGCTGAAGTAGGTTAAAAGGGCACAAAGCAACAAAAATGGAAGTCTTCTTGGACGAGAGAGTTTACCTAAGGTGGGTAGAATTTAGTTACACAAGGAGGGAAGGAAAGGCAACTGAAGCGGCCAGGAAAGCATAAGTAAATCTGCACCACCTACTTCTCACTGATGGTCCTGGCATAGTTAAATCATATCTCCATGAGTTTTTCCTTGTTCTTACTTCAAGTTCTCCTTCTGCAGGGTGAGTGAACAGGGTTCTATTTGCTAAACTCATTCTATGTAATAATAAAATAATCTTGATCTTTAATGCAAATTAAAAAAAAAAAGAAATTGATTTTTAGCTTCAGAAATCTCGATTAATTGAGACCACTTACAACTGCCTGGCAGCCTGAGATTTAAAAGGCCCTCAGGCAAAAACATGCAGGGATACTGGAGGGTGGCATTGCCTCCATTCCTCCATCTGAGGGCATAGTCTTTCTCATTGATTCGCCCACCCAGTTCTACCACTTGGCAAAATTAATTAATGCTCTACTGAATTCTTCACTAACAGAGAAGGAGAAAATAAAACCTCAAAAGAGCAGGAGATTACCACTGATACCATGAATATCCAAGAGTAAACCAACATATCATGGCAAATAAACAAACAATAAACAGACAAATAAAAGAACAGAAACTGTGGAGTTAATCATGAATTTAGCACTCTTATTTTGGAGGTTTTGATCATAGTTATAGGTGAAAATAGAACCCATGTTGGAAAGAAGATACAGCATTGCTTTGTATCTTTCAGACTGTGGTGCATACAAGCTCTCACATACTTGCTACTATTTACTCATGCATTCTTTCATTCAAGAGAATTTTGTTGATATTTACTATGCATCAGATAACGTGCCAGAAATACTTTGACTATAAAAATAAATCTGACAGAGTCATTGTGTAGTAAAGAGGCTATAACTACAATGCACTGTTTAAGATCTGTGAAAGTAGTAGGTAGCGGATACAGGGCAAGCGTAAAGAAGTTCACACAGATCATTATGGCTTACAGGAGGGTGATGACAGTAACGGCCATAGAAACTTTAGGATGGTCAAATGGGTAGCATTTCAATAGAAATAGAAAAGATAGGAGAAAAGGACTGCAAAATACATCTCACAGAAAAGTATATCCCAAGCAGAAGCAAAGAAGCCTGGAACACCAATGTATCAGGAATATTGCAAGTGGTCAGGATAGCTGAAGTCTGTGATTTGCTCAAACTTCCAAAATCAACTAGAGAAAGATAATTAAAGGAAGTTAATATCACACTAAAAAATCCAGTTATTTTCAAATCATTTCAGCTAGTGGAACTTTTTTTTTGTCAAAATAATTATTTGATGAGTTTTAGTAAATAAAAATGATAACAAGAAACATAACAGGGGTTAGGCTGAAGGAATATTAAAAACACAAGACCCTTTTCTACTCATGCACATTTTCCCTGTCTCATGGTTGCTTTAGATGCATTGTGGTGTTTTTAAAATGAAATATTTACTTTCATTTATGTATCTTTCCGTATATCCATCCATCTTTCTACTATCATGAGTTTTAGAAGATCTTTACATTTTTAAACAATAATAAATTTCTAATAATAATATAGAAACTTAGGAACTTCTTTTGTGTAGGTGCAGTAACAAACTGGATTTAACCTAATGCATGACACAAACCCCAAACCAAAATACATGCAAAAATAATTTTTAAGTCATTGGACATTCAGCAATGAAGAATAGTGATCCCTGGTAAATTGGAAACATAAAGGTGAGCCCTATAATTGCCCTACCTTACTGCTTTGAGAGAGTTTTCAGAGCACAATTCCAGAGGAAGTAAAATGAGGCAGATCACAGAATTGTGCAGACAGAGTTGAGAATCTGAGGAAGCCAAGGTAACTAAACTTCATAGAACAGAGTACTGAAAAGGACACAGATGGGCAGAGAGAGAATCCTGGAGATCCGCAAAGAATCACCCTCAAGTATTCAACTGAGTACTGATCAGCAGATGTGTGTGGAGAAACTACCTGAGACAAGGGGGAAAAAATCATCCAAAAGAATCAGCAAGCCCAGCACTCACTCAGGGCAGAGAATAGTCTGTTTCCACCAGTTAGAGTGGAAAAATTCATAATTCATGGAGCATTAAGGAAAATACTCATAAAGATCATGTCTCAGTAGTAGGAAATAATTAGCTCTATATGGAACTCTCCAGACCCATCTAACAAACTATAGAAGCAAGACCTGAATTTCCAGAGCTGATAGAAATGATAAACCCATGGAAGCTTAACAAATCCCAGGCAAAAGAAACATGAAGAAAACAACACCAAACCACATCATAAGCAAGCTGCTCAAAATCAGAGATGAAGATAAAATCTTTACCCAGAGAAAGAAGATATGTTATGTATGAAATAAAAAGATAAGATGGCAGCAGATATCTCTTCAAAAAAAAATGCTGTGGAAGAGATGTTGGATAAAAGTCATTCAATCATTAAAAGAAAAAAATTACCAACTTTGAATTCTATAACAAGTGAAAACACCTTCAAAAAATTGAAGTGGAATAAAGGTTTTTTAAGATGTAAAAATGCTTAAATGATTCATTAGCAGTAGACCCATATCACAAGACATATTAAAGGAAATTCTTCAAGAAAATAGAAAAATACTATATAGAAATACAGATCTACACAAAAGATAAAAAGCACCAGAAACAATAACTCCATGTTAATAACATATTTTTGTTATTTAAATCTCTTCAAAAACGATTGGTTAAACAAAAAGTATAACTATGTAGTTGTGGTTTATAGCATATAGAAAAGTGAAATGTGTGGCAACAAGAGCACAAAGACTGGAAGGGGACGAATGAAAGTGTAATGTTTAAGGTTTTTATACTAGCCCTGAAGTGATATATTCTGATTTGAAGTTAGGCAGTGATAAACTAAAGGTATGTGCTATAAACTCTCAAGCAACAACAAAATGACAATAAGAAAAGTTATTGCTAATAAGTCTCTAACAGAGAAAAAAATAAAATAATAATGATTAAAAAAAACTCAGTACGCTAAGAATAGAAGGGAATTTCCTCAATCTGGTAAAGGAGATCTATCAAAAAACCTGGAACTAACATACACTTTAGTGAACCTGAATTTTCCCCCCAGTAGCAGGAACAAGACATGTCACTTCTATTCAACATTAAATTAGAGGCTCTGACCTGTGCAATCAGGCAAGAAAAATAAAACATTCATAGTGGAAAAGAAGATGTAGACATAAATATCTATGGAAAAAAATCTGATGGAAACTTAAAAATGTTACTGAGGTTAGCAAGGGTGTAGGATACAGAATCATACAAAAATCAATTGCATTTATATATACAAGAAATGAAGAATCAGAAATTGAGAAACAATACCATTTGGTTTTTTTTTAATTTTTTTTCAACGTTTTTATTTATTTTTGGGACAGAGAGAGACAGAGCATGAACGGGGGAGGGGCAGAGAGAGAGGGAGACACAGAATCGGAAACAGGCTCCAGGCTCTGAGCCATCAGCCCAGAGCCTGACGCGGGGCTCGAACTCCCGGACCGCGAGATCGTGACCTGGCTGAAGTCGGACGCTCAACCAACTGCGCCACCCAGGCGCCCCGAAACAATACCATTTGGAAGGGCATTACAATGGGAAATCTTCAGGGATAAATCTGGCAAGATGTGATAACACTCTACTTAAAAAACTAAAAAGAAATTGTTGAGAGAAATAAAAGAACTAATTAAACAAGAGGTATATTTTGTTATTAGGCCTGAAAATTCACTATTGTTGAGATGTCAATTATTTCCAAATGACAAGCTGATTTTAAAATTCATATGGAGGGGTGCCTGGGTGGTTCAGTTGGCTGAGCATCCAACTTAACTTGACATTGGCTCAGGTTGTGATCTAGCAGTCATGAGAGTGACCCCCATTTAGGGCTCCATGTTGAGCATGGAGCCTGCTTGGAATTCTCTCCCTCCCTCCCTCTCTCTTTCTGTCCATCCCCCACTTGCATGCATGCTCTGTCTCTCTCAACATAAATAAATAAACATGTAAAAAATAAAATTCATGTGGCTCCTGGGTGGCTCAGTCGGTTAAGCATCCGACTTTGGCTCAGTCGGTTAAGCATCCGACTTTGGCTCACCATCTCACAGTTCATGGGTTTGAGCTCCGTGTCGGGCTCTGTGCTGACAGCTCAGAGCCTGGAGCCTGCTTCAGATTCTGTGTCTCCCTCTCTCTCTGCCCCTCCCCCACTGCGCTCACTCTCTCTCTATCTAAAAGTTAAAAAAAATTAACAACTGAAATTAATATTGAAATATAAAGCATTGAATAGTCAAATCAACTACGAAAAATGGAAAGCCGATTGCCTAAAAATACATGATTTTAAGATTTAGCATAAAGCTATACTAATCAAAACAGTGTGTGTGTGGGGGGGGTATCATCAAAAAGAGATAAATCAATCAATGGAACAGTAGAGAGTTCACAAATAGATATATGTTTGTGTGTGTGTACATGGGTGTCTCTAAGATATACATTATATGTAACAACATTATATGTATATATCTTGTCACCTATTTTTTTACAAAGGTACAAAGGCAGTACAGTGGAGAAAGCATAGTTTTTTTGACAAATGTTACTAGAACAACTTGATATCCATTTGTAAAACAAGGAACTTAAATTCACATCTCACACCATAGGCAAAAATTAATTCAAAATATATTATAGATTTAAATATAAAGCCTAGAATTATTAAACTGGTTTAAAAGAAGAGAAAATCTTTGTGACTTAGGGCTTGGTAAAATTTCTTACACAGGACACGAAAGCATGATCTGTAAAGGAACAAACTGACAAACTGGACTTGATTAAAATTAAAACCTATTCTTCACAAGAACCGTTAAGGGAATAAGAAGACAAGTCACAGGTGAGGAGTAAGTATTTGTAAATCACATTTCTGAGAAAGCAGTTGTATTCAGAAATTTCAAAACTCAATGATAATACTAAAAAAAACAACTCAATAAAAAAAGTGGGCAAAAGGTTCAACAGAGAAGCTATGGCCTATGAGCACATGAAGACATGTTCAACATCATTTATCACTAGAGAAATGCAAATTGAAACTATGATAAGGTAACACCATATACCTATGGAATGACTAGAATTAAAAAGACTGACCATATCTAGTTTTGGTAAAGATTTGAAGGAAGGAAAACTTTCTAACACTAGTAGTGGGAATGTAAAGTGGCACAACCCTGTTAGAAAATAGTTTGACAGATTCTTAAAAAGTTAAGCGTGTATCAATTATATGATTCCACCATTCTACTCATAAGTATTTACCCAAGAAAAATAAAAGCTAATGCACTAACTTGTATACAGTAATACTTGCACACAAGTATTCATAATAGTTTCATTTATAATAGCTAAAACCTGGAAACGATCCAAATATTCTTCAAAAGATGAATGGATAAACAATTTGCAGAGTACAGACTACTTCTTAGCAATAAAAATGAATTAACTAAAAATTAATGAACACACAACAACATGGAAGAATCTTCAAATAATTATACCAAATGAAATAAGCTAGACCAAAAAAAATGAGTATATGCTGTGTGATTCCATTTATAGATAACTCTAGAAAATGAAAACTAATCTATACTGACAGAAAGCAGATTAATGGTTGCCTGTGAAGATGTGTGAAGGAAAAGACAGGAAGGAGGAATTACAAAGGGGCACAAGGAAACCTTGGGAAACAGTAAATATGTTCACTACCTTGACTGGGTTGATGGTTTCAGGGGTATATGTCAAAACTTATCAAATTATGCTTTTTAAATATGCTGAGTTTATTTTCTGTTAATTTCATAAAGCTGTTAATACTTTAATATTGCATTGTACTTAATCATTTAAAGTGCTTTTATACATACCATCTCACATAATCGCTCCACGGACCTTTGATTATTCTAAATGCTATCACAGCTTGCAGGTGACAGAGAACAGTACTCACATCCACATCTCTAGTGTATCTCCATAAATTTCTGGTCCTGTTTGGAAGTGAAGTACACTCAGAAAAATCAGTTCAGTGAGCTGGTGTTACTGGTCATTTCTCACATTCATGTTCCCGTACAGTCTTGGGAGACTGACTAGCTACATAAAATGAACTCTGACTGGCATATACTACCTAACTTGCACCAGTTTTGCTTTTTTGCTGCTGCGCATTCTCACTGTATTTGCATGAGGCCAAGTATTTAGAGACTATTAACAGAGATGGCATCTGATTTGAGTTTCCTGAGGCCTTTCTGGGTCTTTAAACTTATAGCACTCATCACTACTTCTCATTTAGCAATTAGTTGTCTGTTTCCCCCAACATGTTACATATTGCCTCTTTTATGGTTATGCAATTCCTTTTGTTTGTTTGGGTTTTTTGAGATCCTACATCATCGATTCAGTTTTCTATTCCTTGAAGATAGGACAGTGAATATACTATTGTAAAATATTCCAATGAACCCCAATGCATTTTCCTTTTCCTTTCAATAGATGGGCAAGTAAGTTTTGTTGATGTGGACACTGATTTTTCCAGTATCTATCTGGATAGTTTATGAATGCTTTCTATAGCCTGAAGCTTTCCCTTGCAACATTCTCTCCCCATGTATTCCCAAACTGGTTTTTACTTTTCATACAAAGTAATTAATATTTACGTCTTTGGGTTTAATTTGTATCTCACATTTCATTAAAAAAATAAAAACCATTAAGTATTTTATTTTAATTCCAGTATAGCTAAGATATGATATAGTGATTCAGCAATTCCATACATTACTCACTGCTCATCATGATATGTGTATTCTTTAATCCCTATCACCTCTTTCACCCATTTCCTACCCCCTCTGGTAAATACTAGTTTATTCTCTGTAGTTAAGCGTCTGTTTCTTGATTTGTTTAAAATAAATTAAAGAAAACTCTCACAAAAGCTAGAGAAAGAGAGACAAAATAATTTCCTGGAATAAGGCTGAATTGGTATCTTAGAAAGGATTAAAAAGGAATTAATATGTTGGTCAAGACTTCTAACTGTAACAAGCAAAATAAAGTAAAATAGAAATTGTTTGTAGAGGTTAATGTTGGGGGAAAAAACAAACAAAACAAAAAAACCCTGAAAATTTTTGGCTACAGTTTGGGTTTTTTTGTTTGTTTGTTTGTTCTGGTTCTCCTACTAAAGAACTTTTATTTTTACTAAGGATCTGGGAACTTACTACAAATGGAAAGTTTTGTTCAGGTTATGTTTTCCAAATGGATAGTTGGTAGCACGAACAATAGCACAAAGAAGCAAAAATGACTTGGTGTACTAATTAAGATGATCAGCTCGGGGTCAGGGTCATGAGGGACCAGCAAAGCCCTTTCCTCTCGGCATTAAATCCTGAGCCAGCAAAGGGAAGAGTTCTGGTCAGTCTTCCTAGTCCTTCATGAACCCTTGCACACTTAGGAAGTGTGCTTCTTTGTTCAAGTCCTTTAGAGAAAGCTCTACGAACAAAACAACACAGATTTATCATTTATGAATTATTCATCATTATCATTATTAGCTCTTGTAATTCCAGCCACGCTGCTCAGGAGGCCCTGTCTTTTTGCTTAAGTCATATAAAACTCAGCTGACAAAACATTAGCAGGCATACCATGGGGAATTGCTGGGGGCCTGGTTTGGCTGATTATAGTTGCCTCAATTCTACTTCCAGTGATTTTGTGTACACATACTTGGTTTGCAATTTTCAAACACAAAGTTTCCAAGAAAGTGTAATGTATCAAAGCAATAGCTTGAAGCTAATGAGAGTTCTCATTCAAAGAATGTGGTATCTGAGCAGGGCCAGCTTCATGAGTACCAATAACACCCACTGTTCATCCACAGCCCATAGTGCAGTGGGCACAGTGATAGGGGTGGCTATGGTGTAATAGGATGATAGGCCATTTATTGTGACCTCTTCAGCAGTCAGAGACATGTGGTATACAATCATCTCTTCCAGGGCACCTGGGTGGCTCAGTCGGTTAAGTATCCAAATTTGGCTCAGATCATGATCTCACCATTTGTGAGTTTGAGCCCTGCACCAGGCTCTGAGCTGACAGCTCTGAGTCTGGAGCCTGCTTCAGATTCTGTGTGTGTCTCTCTCTCTGCTCCTCCCCTGCTCTCAATCTCTCTCTCTCTCTCTCTCTCTCTCTCTCTCTCTCTCAGAAATAAATACATATTTTTAAAAATTTTAAATAAAAATTAAAAAATAAAATCATCTCTTCTACTAATATCCTAAATGTCACTAATACTGACCAAATTTTTTGAATTTCGGGCTAACCTCATAAAAATGCAAATATTTAAGTAAGGGGTTATATCCCAGCCCCTGGCCCCTTATGATAAGTCTGCTCATCAGATTATTCTCTCCAAGCCAACTAGAAAGGGAGTGGATTGAGAGCAGAGTCTCTCTGCTTGGGGGAGAGTGGTTGGCAACCAAGGGATCCAGAATCGCTGGGCAGGCAGGAGTCCGATGCTGGCTGCCCACTGCTCTGTGTCTGTCTCCTGGTGTTCCACTGGGATTCTTACAGATTTTGGAACTGATCTGTTAGGCTACAGGGAGAAGCAAGTTTCTACACAATAGTGTAAGCTTGACCTTATGGTTATCTCTTTCTCTATGCCAAAACTCTAAAGCCATTTCCGGGGTACCATTAATTGGGGGAAAATGTTTCTCAGGCCTTTTATTTTAGAAGACAGAGAAAGAGGGTAGTGCCTAT
This sequence comes from Lynx rufus, assembly GCF_022079265.1. Lineage (NCBI taxonomy): Eukaryota > Metazoa > Chordata > Mammalia > Carnivora > Felidae > Lynx > Lynx rufus. The sequence goes on along the minus strand of NW_025814837.1, from coordinate 3,913,098 downwards.
TTATACAGCTTCAGGCCTGTTTTATTCCATTCAACTACACAAAAACCATGTAAATTAAATGTTATTGAACTCTTTTTACGTATGAGGTATAGGAGAAGAAACCATTGTCCTGACCTTTACGACCCCTGGATGAATCTGAAAATTAAGGCGAAAAAATAGATTAACAGAAGATAAGTTTTACGTGATAAGAGAGCCTTCAAAAGGAAATAAGACCCAAAGGGACAGTTAGAACTGAGCATTTTGTGCTGGGTTAGATGATGAGTGGGCAGTTGTGCAGGAACATGATAGGTTAGAGAGTATGAAGTTAGTGTAGTGAACTGGGGAGCACCTGTTTTTTAGGAGGCTTCGTGTTGTTTCATTGTTTTCAGAGATAAGGATGTTCCCTTCCTCTGTGTATAGGAAGGACACTTCTCACGAGAATGTCTTATAACATGTTTCAGGAAAGAAAGGCAACCAGGGTCAGGGGGAATGGATAGTAATAGTTACCTTCCTGCATCTAATGTTTTCTCAAACTCCATCTTCAATATGCCAAGGTGACATATTTTGGGTAATGCATTATGAAACTCATCAGAGGAAACAGACTCAGAGAGCCTGTCTTGATTGATTGATTCATTCATTCAGTTGACAAATACTTATTGTTCTCTTACTGTATACCAGGCGCTGTTACATGTGCTACAGATACATTGGTGGAAAAAGAAAGGGCGAGGGAAGAGAGAGAGAGAGAGAGAGAGAGAGAGAACCCTCTGCCTTTAGAAACGTACATATTATGAGGAAAGCCACCAATTATAGTCAGTGGCTTTGCTTTGAACCCAGTTCTGTCACCCACATCCCCCTCATTATATATGGTTATCAATCACTGAAGGGTAAAGAAGTTTATTTATTAGAAAGTGCAAGGTTCATAGTTATACTAAAGCAATACAGGGAAAAACTATATCCATCTGCTTTCTCTAATTCTGTAGGTGTTTCCTTTCAGTTTGAGATTCCTCTAGAAGATGTTCTAGATATTCAGGCTAACTAGCAGCACTCTGAAATGAAGGTAGCCTAAGGTCAAAAAGCATGTGTTGAGATGGTCTGAGTCCTCCGGTTTCTTGGAGTAATGCAGGGAGCCTTCTTTGGAGGGGTCTGATTTCCCCACCTGAATGGATGTCCCAGACTTGAACTTTTTTATAGATGATTTGTTGCAGGGACTGTGTTTTCCTCCACTTCTGAGCAGCAGTGCTGTCTGACTGAGTGACTACCATGCCAGGGGAAAGGAAAGACTATGTCCTGCCATGCTGTAAGGCTACCTTGAGTGCCTTCCAAAGCTCAGATGTCCTCTGAATTGGGGTGAAGCAGAACCGAAATTGCCGGTAAATCAGGGTGGGGTTTGAGTCTTGTCTTTAAATATTGTTAAGCCTGCTGGCAGGACTTACAGACGCAGGAGTGCACAGACACACTCACGCCTACACACACACTTCCACACACAACCCCAGGTGGAGTGGGGAATTAGTCAGCAGAGGCCTGACAAAGTGCTTCCTACACATGCTGTTCTGTCAGGCGGCACAGCTTCTCGGGCTTCAGAGGTAATTACATGGATTTTCTGTCTTGTACTTGCAAAAACACAGCCCAGCACTGCACTGCCGCTGCTGGCTCATCGCTGACAACGCCTTTGGCTCTGGCAGGCAGCAGGCTGCAGGAGAATGTTTACATGCTCTCTTTTAAGAATTCAAACCCCAAGAAGATACAGGAGCCACCAGTAGAAAGAAGAGGGGCGAGAGTTTATGTAAGGGTGAGAAGGGCGTAGAGAAGTTTCTCTTGGATAACCAAGCAAGCCATTCCACAAGAGGTGGGGGTGCACAGATGGAGAAATGCTAACGAGAAGTCTGCGATATTACTTGTATTAATGAGTTTTATTATCTTTCCCTTCATCCATCAGCAAAATTACATGGCCAGTTATATCCATTTTGCTTTCAATTGATCCGTCCATCAATCAAAGTTATCAGACCCTGCATGCCCCGAATTCTAGTCTGGGCAGTCTGTGTTTACGTGGGGCGGGGACACAGCATAAATTTACCACAGTCTCTGTACACAGGGAGCTACCTAGGAGGTGGGCAAAATGATTACTAATTTTAGGGAAACCGAAAGGAGAAGGTAGTCAGTGATTTGTGCTTAATTTGGGGTATGGAATACAGACCCTGATATCAAGCCTCTACTCACTCTTTGGGGATGTTCCCTCTTCTGATCTTTATCTTAATGGGGATTATAGGCAACAAATGGAATCCAGAAACAGGAATAAATAGATGAGAAAATGTGTTAGGGTACTTCACCCTATTAAGAGCAAAATGGAACAGTGGATAGACCAGGGAGAAAAACATCCATGAGATTTGCCATGTGCCTAAGAGATGTGCAGAATAATGTTGTGAAAAACAGTCTGAGCAAGAAGTGTCATAAGCAGTATGCGATATTTCATGTGCAACTCCTCTGTATATTGCATGGGGGTCTTTCAGAAATGGGATGTATAAGCTCTGTGAATAGAAAACCCCAGATCTGAAACAGGCTTATCTTCAGGCTGCAGAAACAACTCTGGCTGTTATTATCAGGGCCAGGTAATAATTACCAATATTGACCATGCATGGACTTCTGAATTTCTTATTCCTATTAATTAAGTTTGGTTGTTTCTATTTACTTGCACTGACACCTGGAATGCTGACCCAAATGCTGTGAGGACCTTGGAGTCATCAGTAGCATAAAGAATTACAAATAGGCCTAGACTAAAGGATGTATTTATGACTTTGCTACTAATTGACCCTGGGACCTCAAAAAAGTCACTTTACTTCCCTGAAGTTATTTTATATCCTCAAATCCTTTGGACACTTTTATACCCACTCCAGTAGTTCTCCATGACTGGTGGTTCTCTCCAACATGAGTCAGTCTCCTGCATTTCCATGCTTATGCCTGTCTCTGGGTCTTAACTCACATTATTCTTCTCTAATGCTTCTCACATCCCCTCAAGTCTATCAAAAAGTGGGTTTGTTTCTAGGCCTGACTCAGGCCACCACCTACCTGTAAGCTCACCAACTTTGCCTTTATTCCCTTCTCGTCTTCCTCTGAACCCCTAGAACAATGCATTGACCAAAGTGGTCCAGCTCTAGACACTGCAAGATGTTATTCCTTAATACTTATATTTACGTTTTTCTTCTGTGCTTCTAAAAGGTACATGACATAAGGTGCTGGATAGAGATTGACAAAATAGTTGTTAATAGTTTTTGATGCATCTCTCAGGGGGCTAGATATGATTGTGAAAAGCAACCAAATTCAGATTAGGAGAAATTTGTGGTCTGTACCAAGAGAAAATAAAATAAAACAAAGACAGGAGTCAGTAGAAGATACTTGCCAAATGAGCCTTCCCAATCAGACCTAACAAGTTCAAATCCTTTTCATTGTTTCTCTGCTAATTATCTTGTTTTTCTCCCTAGAGATTTCAAAGTCAGCTATATCGATTACATGAGTTAAAAATCTATATGTATATAGATAGAGATGATATAGATAGATAGATAGATAGATAGATAGATAGATAGATATAATTGAATCCTAAAATTTCAACAAAAGATCTCTTTTCTACATTTTGACTATCATTTATTATTATCTATCAATCTACCCATTTATCCATCCTTGCAAATTAATGCATAGAAAACAGGCTACTGCATTTATTTATCAAATATTTTATGGGGCATGGTTGCCTAGTAAGATAGGTGCTATTTTATTCCTATTTTAAGGACTGTAGAACCAGGTTACTGGTTCAAAGTCATATGGCTGGTAGATGAGGCTAAATTCAAATCTCAGTCTATCTGATTTCAGTCTCCATCACTCAACCTTCATAAATACATTTAACATATGTATAAAGTAGAGTTAAATAATTCCTAAAGTGCAAAAAAACATGAGTTGTGGAATTAGGGGGTTAGGATTTAGAAAAGTGAATTGGAGTGGACAGAATGCCTTGGTGATTTGGGAAGACTTTTGCAAAAGTTAGATTTAGGCATTCTATGATGATACCTAAAGGTATCTCATCAATGTTCCATTTGTGTAATACAATTATGTCTTTAATATAGTCAAAGTATATAAGAAAGTCTCTCAAGTTAAAGCAAGAAAAAAAGCAGCAGAAATTTTCAAGTGGACATAGCACATGCAAAGGTTTACAGAGGAAACAATTCCCTTTGCATGCCGCAATCACTCTTTCAACTCACTAGGGTCCCATTTGTAGTACTAAAGAAGTAACCTGAAATAGGCTGTAATAGTAAATGACTCTTCTACAGAAAAATTATTCACAGGTATGTTCATTGTCTGCAATAGCAGTGTTCTAAGAAACTGTGGCATTTCAGAATCTCTCTTTCTCTCCCTTTCTGTTCATAAGAATTTCTGTGTAAATTAGTAGCTAGAAAACATTTATCTCTTCTCTTTCCCAAAACTCCTTTGAAATGACAACTAAAGAAAAAAAAAACAAAAAAAATGTAGAAAATTAAATGGATAAAGCATAAGACTAGAGCTGTTAACAAAATTTCTGAATAGATAGATGGTGAATAACTGATTTAATAGGTTGAAGAATGATAAAAATATAATTGCTTGCATAGAGAGGAAATGTAGAAAGAAATGTGATCCACTCTGCAAAACCCAGTTAGAAGTTGGGGGTTACCAGATACTTTTAAGGCTGAGGATTTCAGGTTGGGTATGAAAACTGAGTGGATTTTTCTGGAATTCATAAAATGGACAGTTAGAAACCAAGTTTCCATTTCAAAGTCCATGATGTCCAGAAAATTGGCCTTGTCCATCTATAAGAATAAAAAGTTTATTCTTGAGAGTAGATGCATAATAATACACTTGGCTCAGAGACAGCAGCAAAGCTGAAGGATGGGATAACATTCCATCCTGAAAATGGGAGAAGTTTTTTTTTTTTTTTTAAATCCAAATATAGAGTGGAATTTCCCACTTCTACAACCCTCTTCCCCTAACAGGCTTCCCAAATTATGAAAGCCAGGACTGCCACCCCAAAACATCATTTTGGGATATTATTCTACAGAGAAAACCCCCCAGCCCAAGAGAAAAGATTTATAGATATTGACAAAGACAAAGAGAAGAAGACAGACAGACAGCTCCCCATGATACCATATTCTATGATAAGGTTCACCATTCAAGAAGCCCTGCCCATGCCACAGATAGTTTCTGGTCAGTTTATGTGAGCCTCACTCTTAAGTATAGATATTACACAAGGCCCACCATTTACTTATTTTATTTTTTAAGTTTTTACATGAAAGGCAAGAACACAGAGACAAAACAGTCGAACAACATGACACACTAAATCAAATAGAGACAAAGTAGAAATCAGAAGAAAACTTTAATGAAACTATAACTGAGTGCTTCAGGGAGCATCATTTCTTCATTGATTTAGTAAATATTCATTAAGCAGAAGCATAAGACATCTATGCCTGTCATTGTCCCAGGTACTTGGGATATGTGGATGAAGAGCCCTTTGTCTTTCTGGACTTTATACTTTGTGGATAAGAAAAAATATTTTACCCATGAAAACAAAAATAGGACATTATAAACAGGAATATTTAGAAAATAATCAAGTTATTTTGAAAATACATTTGGAAATGCATAATAAAATTAACAATGAATAGAAGAGTTAGAACTGAAGTTCAGAAAATTTCTTAGGCCCTTGAAAATTATAAAGAGAGAGGAGTGCTCAGTTGGTTAAGCGCCTGACTTCGGCTCAGGTCATGATGTCATGGTTCGTGAGTTTGAGCCCCACGTTGGGCTCTGTGCTGACAGCTCAGAGCCAGGAGCCTGCTTCCAATTCTGTGTCTCCCTCTCTCTCTCTCTCCCCATCCCCTGCTTGTACTCTGTCTGTCTCTAAAAAATAAATATTTAAAAAATTAAAAAAGAAAATTATAAAGAGAGAGAACATGGAGAAGAAAATATAAGATAATTAAGACTCAAACCAGAAGGCCCAGAATTCAATGGAAATACAGGAAGAGAGGAAAGAGAAAGTGAAGAGTGGTGGGAAGAAGGAGTTATCAAAGTTGTAATAAAATAAAATGTCCCAGAACTGAGGGACATAGGTTTTCCTTTGCATGGAGTCACCTGCAGCTGCTGCAAATCACTATGGTTTCTTTGCCTTCTTGTCTTGTACTTGCTGGTTTCTCAGCCTAGAACCACCTCTCCCTTTCCTCAATGGCATCTGTGTATCTGTCAAGACCAAGGCAAGCATCATCTCCCCAGGAAGCCTTCTCTCTCCCTTGGCTTCACCAGCCATGATGCTGGCCAGTGCCCCTCTTTGTGCTCTCATTACACATGTGTTTCTCTCTTTCACAGATCAACAAACTCACTTGATGTCAGTATATTTTTCTTACTCTTCCCCCAAAATGCAATCTTCTGGAAGGTGAGAATCATATCTTATTCATTGATATATTCTCAGTTCTTAGCAAAATACCTATGCTCCTAATAGTTTCTTATTTAATCTTCAAAACAATCTTAAGGAAGGAGGATTTTTTTTAACACATGAAGAGCATGAGGCCCAGAGAGAATAAGTGACTTACATATCATACCTTTGGTAAATGGAAGGGCCACATTCAAACCCAGACCTTTGGGAACCTAAAGTTTTTCCTACACTGTGCTGGGACACACTGCATGCTTGAGGCTTTACCAATGCGGTCTGGAGGTGGGACTCTTCAGGCCTTTTTCTGATCTGATCAACCCCCTATGTGATCTTCAGGAAATTTATGTTTCCCTCTTATAAGACTCCTTCCCAGATCTGACAGCCACGTTTCTCCAGCACAGACACACATATCTTGTCAGCTGCATGCTACTTGAGGTATTGGGTCCAGAAGCTCCATGAAGCGTCCAAAGCACACAGATATGAGGTGAGAGGTTTTAATTGCAACCTGCTGTGTTTGAAGATGGTCTTTCCTAAATATGGGAATTGATTCTTGCATTCTTCCAAATGATTCATACTTTACGTCTCTCTACATCTGCTTCCTAGCCTGCCACACACTGAAATTGTGTGAAGATAATGTAATGTTCATGTACATTACTTCTTGACAGTTTTGGTGAAAATAAAGACTGATATTAATATTATTAAAGTCATTCAAATTAAGTATCCATCCTAAACATTACACAGTATAAGTGGAGACAATCAATATTAGAAAATGGCAAGAAACAAAATTAGTCAGGCAAGATGTTTTATTTGAAAACTTTTAACAAAGAATATCTAATAGGTGGGAACTGAAAAAAATTAAGTCTTGTTTTGACAGTATTCATTTAATAGGGAGAAATATGTTGGAGAATATAGAAAAGGCATTTTTTTAAAGACAAAGGAAATTTGACACAATATAGTTTTAAAAGATTTATTTTTGCTAAAAAATAGAATTCTCTCTATATTATAGCTGTACATCCTATTATTTCCATTTGATACTGAAAAATGGAAAAAAGATAACTCATATCTAAAGAAACATTGATTCCAGTGTATTTTCAATTCAAATAAACAGTCTTCACTCAACAATGAAATTCATATAAAAAAGAAGTGCATTTTTTCTCTTTTCCTCCTTTTATTTATATATCCACAATCAGACAAGCCATAACACTATCTAAACAACTGTATGTATTAACAAACAAACATAGATCAATAGCTATAATTTGACACACATACACCGTTCTCTATGAAAACATCAATAGTCTAAAAGCTGAGTGGGCATAGCTGGAAAAATATGCTTCACAGACACAATGTTGGCAGAAGATTAAATAACCAGATGTCAGGGAGAAAAAAAAATTCAATGAAACTGAATGCATATTGGAAATGTACAGGTATTCTGTAGAACTAAACTGTTCAGGATTAATAATAAGAAAATTATCTTCTACTTGCAGTCATTCAATTACTGTGTGTGCAAATATTTTGGATTGGATGTTTCCTATTCAAATATATTATTATCTACCTAAGGAGTCCTGTTGGGAGTCAAGGCAAAGCTAGGATATGAGTTGCACAATGCAGTCCAATCTGAAAACAATATCTTAAGTTGCCATAGAGCCTTTCATAAGCGAAACCACAGATGACTTGTGTCATTCAAATCTACAGCGCTGTGATGGAGCAATGAAAAGGGAATATATAACTTAGTAATGGGCTCAGGCAGCTGAGAGAAGCCAAGTTTATGTAGAGCATTTGATTGAAAATAGATGAAATTCAAGAGTGTGTCAACTCAGCCAGCACCTACACAAACCAAAAAGCAAATAAGCCATTTACCATTTTATTACAAGGAAATATGGATGTGGATAGGGCAGTGCACCAGGGACAGGGGCCATACAACATTTTATCATTTTCCAATGTAATTATATAAAATAGTTCATTATAATTACATTCAATAGAAGACAATGTGTCTCTTATGACTAGTATTTTTTAAGGGGTGACTCTTGGCTTCACAGCATATTCAAATGGTAAGGAGTGACCGTGGCCAGAGAAAATATCAATTTATCACAGAAAACTTTGAATTCACTTCTTAAAAATTATCATATTGTAGGTCTACAAACATCCATAGTTCTGTGATTCCTAAAATTGCTTAAAGAATACAATCTCGTTGTTTCTGTAATCTTCACATATACAGGAAAAGAACACAATATGTTAAACCAGTTCACTTGCTTACATAGGTGTTATATGTCAGATTCTGTCTAGAAATTAAGAGAATGAAAAGAAGAAATGTACTGTGGGGTGAAGTTTAGTATTGGATGAAATTACATAGGTAGAAGAAGATACAGAATAGAGAGGTTATCTTCCCAGACAAAAACAATCGAGAGAAAAACAAAACCTGTCATTTAGAAACAGAGATATTAATATAAATATGAAGACTTCTGACCAGAACATGGAAGCAAGAGTGGATGTATCAGCAATGTTTCAGGCAAGAGGCAAAACAAAGTTTCAAAGTGATGAGTCACAGATTTAAGAGTGGAGATCAAGACAAAAAAGACAGAAGGCGGAGGCCATTGAGAAGGCATGATGTAAAAGTGGAATATGAAGACTAGTCTACATTTTAAAAGCTACCGAAATATGTTCTTGCCTTATTCCTAAAGAATATCGTGAGCAAAAGATTGATAGATATAAGTAGATAGATAATGATGATGATGATGATAGATAGATAGATGATAGATATGTTATCTTTTTATGATAGATAAACATAAATCAGTAAGAAAAGTATACCAACAAAATAAATTGAGCAGGAGTAGGTTCAGATATCCAACTATCCAATAAACATATGTAAAAATACTCAACGCCATTAGTCAGCAAAGAAATGTTAAGTAAACTATACTAATTTTTAATCCACCCAATTGGTTAATGTTAACACAATAAAGAAGACACACTACTGTAGCAAGACTGTGATGATACAGGCCCTCATTTTATCAGCATGATGCTTTAGAACTTTTTAGGAGAAGTCTTAGAATTTTACATTCCTGTCAACTCAAGAAATTCATTCTATATAAATAATTATGGGCTTATCCAAATATTTAATTATATATATTTATTGTAATGTATATACACAAACACACTCTAACATATAGGCCATTCACACATTCATCAGAGTGGCTCAGAGAAGCTTAAGCTGAGATTCAGGTCTCTTTCCAGGGAACTGGTAGAATGACATCTGCTCCTGATGCTCTTCATCTGCTTTGCGGGGGTTTTGAGGACACGGAGAGGTAGGAGCTGGAGAGTGTGGCCTCGTGGGCCAGGTCGGAGGGCTGAGAGAAAGTAGTCTGTAAAGAAATGTCAAAACATCGATTTGAGGAAGGATTTTGTGAGACCCTGACTATAAACTACACTCTTTTGGGTCCCCGGAGACAAAGCCCAGCAAGTATTTTGAGTGACTGTCAGGATTGGTTGTAACACAATGATGATTTTACACAGCTTGAAGTTCTAGAAATGTTGAGAATTATGGGAGAAAGGCAGCCCCCAGTAAAGAGGACCATTTTGACAGTGGAAGACTGGTTGCAGTGGCAGCACTAAGGCATTACCCCCATGAGGCCATCAAGAAACATGCACCGCCCAAAATGAAATCATGAAACAACTTTTCATGTGGACATGCATGACGCACTTGGGGCTCCAGAGACAACTGTGGAGACTTAAGGTAATGGTGGTAAAAAACACTGGCCAAAAATATTTTCAAAATCAGCAAAGAAATTCCTTCACAGAAACCCCAAAGAAGGGGCACAGACAAATGTCATATAATTCCTAAGTTGAGGCCAGGAAAGAAATAGAAGATTCTGGAATAAAGTAGAAGTCGTAACTTTGAGAAGTCTCATAAATGTCCTTAGTTATGGAGCTAATCTTTTCCCTCTTTTAACTGAAATGTTGTAGCAATAGCTAGTAGGGAAATTAGAGAACATCAATGATAGGGCTGTGCTTCTGGTGGAAATGAATGCTTTAGCTCCAAACATTCAGTGGGAGAAACTAACTCAGTCTACAGAAATGGTGAGCCCCAAATAACTAGGTGAAGTGAATCTGCCTGTAGACCATGTAAGATGGGTCAGAAATGATAGTATGTCAATGTCAGAGGAGATGTTGAATGTGAGAATTTTGATAAACCTCCTGAACCCAACTGCCTGGAATGGGGCTAGGGTTAGAATTAAATTTCAGTAAAGATTCTTAGCCAGCTTACTCCTGTTAAAATTTACATTTTTCCCACCTATAGGAACCAGATATTGGTGCCCTGAAGAATGTACTGAATACCATTTTATCTGAACTTATGCCCAACCCCAGACATGTCCTCAAGGTATATAGAAGATATGTAAGAAAATAAATACCCAAATTTCAAATGATAGCTCAGAAAGGAAAACAACCAGGTTTTAGATTTTATGGGAAGGAGTAAGGATCTCCTCCTTCTTTCTGTCACACACAGAGGCAGATACATACACACCACGTAAGAGACAACAGGAAGTCTGGACCTGTGGCCCAAATAAGAGCTTATAAAAGAACAGAGGGAAAAGAAAAAGGAGCCTGGGAATTAAGAACTGTACAAAAGCAGTAAGGAGATGGATATGCATTTTTAAAGTTCAAATTACAGGCATCAAAAGAAAAATTGAGAGTCTCCCGATGATGGCAAGTAAGAAAAACAAAACATGAGGAGATTACAGCAGACACAGAGGAAATGCTTGATACACAGGTGAGAAAGAAAAGGATATTGTGTATACTCGAAGTAGGGCACTCAACAAAAATGACAAAGGACACCCAAATTATTTCCTTGGTGAAATTAATAAATAAATCTTTAAATCAAAATATGCACTGAGTTGTAAGAAGAATTAAAATAGAGTATTCAACACTGAGAAATATCTTGGATTAATAATTTTTGAAATTCAAGGATAAAGGTAAAGATATTTGAGCTATTCAGGGTGGAGAAGCAAATTACAGGCTAGGAAGGCAATGTTGGGCTGTCTTCACACAGCTCTACAGTCAAAAATTTGAGATGAGAAGCCTGTGAAACAACACTTCCAAGTTGTGAAGGAAAGAAAGCAATATTAGATGCCAAGATTTGGTTTAAGTCAGAAAGCAATAGGCAGTTTTTCAAACATGAGGGAATTCGGGGAAGTTAATACTCAGGAGCCCTTCTCAAAAACCAAAACAATGACACCACTAACAACAAAACGTCCTACACATTAATTCTAAGAAGAGATAAATCGAGATCAATAATTCAGTATTTATAGTAGCCATGACTTTTAGAAAGAATCTTGGTTTCATTAAAGTTACTTAAACGTAGAAATAATACTAGGAGCTTTTTGAATTAGTATTTTTTTTCAAAAACAGAAAGTAATGACTCTAAACCTGAATAAATATAAAATTATCAAAATGAAAATATGACATAAATGTGCAGAAGCAGTTGAGGGGAGGTGTGATAAATGAGAATGTTAGTGCCCTTTCCTTTGTTGGCATGGAGCAAATCGATACTATCATAAATTAAAATATGGAATTTAAAAATCTGTTTTTCTTAACCTTTCTTAACAGCATTTTTTAGAAAAATAGTATCTTTTCATCAAAGTTTTTTTTTTTAATTCATCCATGTTTGCAGTTCAATTGTACATTTGTTTTTTAGTTCAGCTAAATTAATGAAAATTAAGATTGACTACTTTTCATTTAAAAAATTGTAGGTCTTTATAAGGATCCAGATTAATGAAGCCAGCACTCTCTCATCCACTCTCTCTCTATGTCTCTATCTCTCTTGCCTCCTCCCTTCCTTCCTGCCTCCCTGTCCTCCTCCCTCCATCATTCCACATGTTAGGTGGTTACTTTTAGGCCAATTGCTGTCATTTCTTTAAATTTCTCATTTTTATATTATTGACATTTCTAGTATATATGTATTTTTGTGTATATTTATTCATGATATGTGTGTGTATATGTGCATTGTCAAATAAAAAACAAATTTGCCTAGGGAATAGAGTCAGTAACATCATAGTAACATTGTACGGTGACAGATGGTGACTCCACTTACCGTGATCAGCATTGAGTAATGTATAGAATTGTCAAATTACTATGTCGTTCACCTGAAACTAATATAACATTGTATGCCAACTATCCTTCAATTAAAAGAACACAAAAAACAAAACCTGGACTTTGTAGGGACAGATTGTATTCAAGATGATTATTGGTGGAGGGGCCAATAGGGGATAGAGACGGTAATGAAGAGAACTCTGATTATGAAATCTGAACAGATCTTAAGGGTTAGGCAAAGATAGGATTTCTTTTTTTTATTTTTTTAAGTTTATTTATTTATTTTGAGAGGGGAAAGGAGCAAAAAGAGAGAGACAGTCCCAAGCAGGCTCCACACTGTCAGCACAGAGCCAGATGTGGGGCTCAAACTCATGTACTGAGAGATCATGACTGGAGCCAAAATCAAGAGTCAGAGGCCTAACCAACTGAACCACCCAGGCACCCCGGTTTTCCTTTTTTAAAACTGTGTAAACAGGATAGAGAGAACTGGATGTGCGGAAGTGGCTTGATTGGGCAGTGGATCAGAGAATGTTTCACCTTGAATATATATCTCAGGAGAGGCTGTATGTGCTGCTCCAGGCGAGGGGGCGTTAAAGTTCGAGGGACTGGGGGAAGAGAAAATCTTAACCAAAGCTTTCTTAACAAACACTCTGTTCGGAATGATTAGTGGGCACAACAGTTCCGCTAAATCTTTTATGAAGCAAAGAATGGGAATTAGGAGGATCTGTATCGGTCCTTGTCATAGGTTAGCAAGTGGGGCCATTGAGAGTCTTATCAAGTGATATAAGGAAGGGGGCACTTTGTAGTAAGCCATTTTTCTGAAATACAAAATGATGAGTGTATTTCTTAACGTTTCTTATTTTCCTGAATCACAGAACCCAGGCAAAATGCAACATTGTGTGTGTGTGTGTGTGTGTGTGTGTGTGTGTGTGTGTGTGTAGATGTATATTATTTATATGTGTATATATGTATATATATTCATATATATAATATTTTATACTAGAAAAACATGTAGAATAAAAGACTATAAAACAGTCAATATGAGAATAAGTCAAATACAGTCATTAAACCAAAGCAGACTCCTTTGTTTGGGGGCACATTTTGAGCATTGTAATACCCAATCACCAATCTCACAGGTGGAATTCAAAGGAGTTGATATAGACATTGCTTAAATATTTCTAACTTCTTTGTAAAGACATAACTAAGAGAGTTGCAACATGAAGTTCTTAGTCCAAAGCATGGCTCTGGCAGAGTTGGGGAGTTTAGACCCCCTTCACTGTTTCCATGTAGCTCATCTCAGGAATTGACTGCGCATAGTTGTTTACCATCCTGCTCCATAGTGAAGAATAAAATATTTTCATTTCTTCATTAAGTCTTTTAGTCTTTTAAGAGATATTTATGAAACAACATCCTTTCCCTGTTTCCAGTGGAGAATATAAAAACATAAATAATAGATGCTGTTCCTTCTAGGGTTCTTTCACCTCCCCTATGATTATAAGCTCCTTTGTTAATGATTTAAATAACAATACAAGAAAACAATATATAAATGCCAGAAGATAATAAGGACACACTAAGTGTGTAGAATATATGTACTATTAGGTTGGTGTAATAAAGGGAATAGTGCAGTGTGAGAAGAGCCAGCATGGATTCTCTATCATTTACCTAGATGCATGGATGGATTCAGTTGATAGAAGAAATGTGCATGCAACTCTAGATTGATGGGAGGTAGAGCAAAAATCATAGTAAATACAATAGTTAAGGAATCTTTCTTCTGTATGAGAAGGGATTTCAGACTATGACCCACCTTGGTTCACACTTTTCCTGATGCCACAGCGCCATTTCCTTTCTTTGACTCACATGCGTTCATGGCTATTCCATAGCTAGAGGCAACTGCCTGCACATTAATCTCAGCCAGCACTTTTCTTTCTCCACCTCAAAGAGCCCAGGATAAACTCATTATCAAGTGGTAGCCACAGACATTTTATCACAATATGGCCCTGCCAATTCCTGCCTGGCTCCAGGAGGAAATAGCCATCGTATTCATTGTGTAACTATCTCTTTTTCAAGGAAAGTTGAAGCTGTTATTCTTTACTTTGTCATTCGGCTGAGCCTTCATGACTTTTACCTTGGCTTTCCAGCTAATCCATTCTTCATCTTCCTGGTTAGACTTCTTACCTTCATTTACTGGTACAACTTTGTGTATGTTCACAAGGCAAATTGGAGTTAACTGCAAATAGAAATACACAACTCTATAAGGTCAGATAAAGGCTCTATAACTTAATCAATATCTAATTAAACATATCTCCTTATGCTTGTTACTCATTTATATAGGATTTTATATCAAACAAACTATTTACAATCATCCTTTTTTCTTCTTTCCAGCATTGTCTCATGGATAATTAACCCAAAGCACAGAGAGGTTTCATGACTGAGCTCAAGTCACACAGCAAAGAAAATCATCTATGTGTCATTCATCCTTCCAACAAATCTCTCTTTACACTTTTGCATATTTATTATTCCTGTGTTGACCCCAGAATATCTCTGCCCTACCAGCCTATGAACGTACCAGTTTTCCTCAATTTTAAAACATCATTGATATTTAAATACTGAATAAATTTAAATACAGCTTGTTGAAGCTAATAGGAGATAGAAATGCACTTACTGAGTTAAATGTACACTTTTATTAGTCATGCACATGTAATTTGGATAATGTGAAATGTCAAAACCCAATATGTTAATTTAAAAATATGGTATTATCCTCATCTCCCTAACTACCAATCTTTCAAGGCCAAGTTCAAGTGTCAGCATATCCAGGAAGAATTTACTATTTGCCCTACCTGGAAATGACTGCTCCCTCCCCAAAAATCCAATCACACTTGTTTGTTCATTCCTCACATGACATTTAAGTGCACTTCTTATCTGGCCAGGCTATGCTCTTTTCATAGGAACTCTAGCATAGAATACATTAGAATTTCTTACCCCAAGTACTTTCATGTGAATGCAATAGGTACTCAATAAACAATTTCTTGCTTGTCTTGCTAGAACCAAAATGACAGATGAATTTCTGGCTGTTAAGTAAAACAACAATTAAACTATATCATAGGTCTTTTCCACTGATGTTAACTTTTTGGGTGCTGTAAAGATTTGGCCATACCAAAGCATTTTAAATTGGTTACTGTTTATTATGTTCTCAAAAGACATTTGGATTCTCACAGGTAAGCAGGAATTGTAGGTTTAGAGTTGGCTCTAATCAGACTCCTCTTCATCAGACAAGTCTTCCTTTCAGATGGCCTCACTCTCTTTGAATCCCAAGGGGTAGTGAGCAGAGGGAAGCTTCGGGTCTTCTACAGTAGTGAAAACAGAGAAGTGAAGGTTCGTAGTCCTGGTTCACCATACATTATTTACATGGAATAAAAAAGTGGCCCACACCACTGCCTTCCCAAGTGTTCACATCAGGTTTTAGGAGCTATGCTGTTTTTTTTTCTTTCCAGATCCCTCTACTAGTAGCCTCTTCCTGTAGGTGTTATTGTACCTTTCCTCAGCATCACCCTTTCATATGAACAGTCTGGGTGGAAACAAGATAATCAAGCTTTTTTAATGAGCAAAGTAAGAGTAAGTCTAGTAGATTCTGAGGCTTATGGGGGAGATATATGGGTCTCTCCCCTAAGGGTACTGGTGGATTTAGATGGTGAATTTGTGTCACATGGTATTGGCTTTCTCCTTTTCTTTTTGATATTTTTTGTCCCACATCAGCACAATCCCTACCACTCCTAGTGTTCCTACTGTACCTGATACTCTCAGCACCTCTGGTGAGTTTGTTTAGTAACTTAAATGGGCATCTTCCAGCAAGTATGTCAGAGTTGGAGATTCCCCCCCCTTTTCATGAATCATTATGTCCCTTCCCTGTGTCCCACCCCTATTGCATCCCTAGCTAATCGATATGATAAACATATTCTTGTAAACGATGCTGATTTATTAGTGCAATAACACATACAATGCATTCTGGGAGTTTTACTTATGCATTCTCATAAGGGTAGAGTTTGGACTGAATCATTTTTGATAAGGAGTTAATTCTAGTTGCCCCCAAGTTCCCACCTCATCCAGCAGTCCATGGATCTGTCCTGTTACGAATGTAATAGAAGAGGAACTACAGATCAAACATAATCTAGGTGAGCCAGCTTTATATGTACAGAGGAAAGCAAGTTTATTATTTTTCAGCAAGCCTTTTAAAGAGTTATTTATAAGGTTACAAATTTGTTTTACCCTGTCAATTAATCATTGCCCTGTTTTCTCTTGGAACCACAGGTGTCCGCTCTGCATTCCTTTAGCACAAACTGCTACTCATACATTCTTGATTTACTATTTTCTTAATGAATCATGATTTCTGATTTTTGTTCTTTTAGCATTTCATATGTCTTACTTTCATTTGCATTCATTAACTCATGGAATTTTAAAGCTGAAAGGAACCTATACACCATTTGGTTCAACTTACTTCTTTTGCAAATGAGGAGAACAGACATTAAGTGGTTATTTCAAGGTCACCTGCTAATCAGATAACCAAATCAAGATGAGAACTAACAGATACAGTGCTGGGTCCTGTAAATTACTGGATGTCATTTTCTTTTGAAGTATGTTTTCCTTAAGAAGTTGCCTTTAATGATTCCATATGTAACATTACCTCAAGTACTTGAATAACTTTCTGCTTCTTATCCTTCTAAAATTTACAGGTTATTGCAAATATTAATGGAAAAGAATTCCAAACTTGGGTACCAACTTTTTCGAAAGCAAAACGATCTACATATTCATGCTGGCTTTGATAGCCTGGCATGTCTCCAGCACACAGTAAACAGACAGGTAGAGAAGACCTTTATTCCAGATGCTGCATTTAGCAGGGTGGTATCTAATACATTAGAGATGTTTTCCCAAGTTTCTCCCTGTTAAAATAATTCATAATGATACCAAGGTCAGTGCAAGCTGAGGCTATTTGTTCTGTAGATACCAGACATGCAAGGTAAACCTCCTAGGAGACTATTACAAGCCATCAACAAAACACCCGCTAAGGATGTAAATTTTCATTCTCTCTGTAAATCTTCAGCTTACATCTCTCATGGCAACTTCTGCCCATTCATACCCAACACTTCCTGACTCAGTCTTTGCACGGACTTCAGCAAGGAGCATTTACTACATAATTTACAAAACCGTTTAGGACTCAGATCCACCTAAGAATTTCTGCAAAGCTAGAAAATAAATGTTTCTTCCATTAAACAAGTATGGAATATCATATTCAAGGGTTCTTTTCGATCAGAAAGTTCAAAGCAAAGGTTGTGCTAATAATTGGAGTATGTGTCCTAAGACTTGTTATCCAATCTCCTTGAGATTAATTGTTATGTTCTTAAACATTGAAGAGAATTAAGCCCATTTGATAAATTTCATGTGATATGCCCTTTCTCCAGAGTTGGATCCTCCAGAGCTATACCTATTATAAAAGTTTTATTTTATTTTACTTTTTAAAGTTTTAAAATCAAATGTAAACATTGGGAATTTAACAAGCATGTGGCACTGCATGTGGCAGTATACTTTTTTGGGAGTGAAAATATATGCATTGTTCTATATATATCATATGTGTGTAGCCTATATATGAATATAAGTGTATTATGCATGTATGATGGCATTTTATTTCCAGTCATCTATTCACATGAGATGATATACGTGGCACTAAGTTACCTGTGGGCTCTAAGAGGAAAGCCAGGAAGGTTCGAACAGTGGTGAGGGCAACCTAGTATCCAGTCTATGACTAGTCTTATGCAGAAAACAGGCAAGCTATAATTAACTGTAAGTAACAGGTAAAATAATAGTTTTCAATTATTTGAAAATTGTGAGACCGGAGGGGCTCCAGGTGACAAGGTGTAGCATAAAGTCGCTGTTGTAGTAGGCTACGCTGCCCCTGGGTCTGTGGTGTGATGGCTACAGAATGAGTAGTGAGTGAATTGCCACAGTGTTGGAGGCAATGGTGCACCCCAGGCAGGACAAGGTAGGGGAAGGCAACCCTCCTGAGGCTCCACCCCCAATTGAGGGCTAGCAGATGTGGCATAAGACACACGGGAAGAGATTTGAGAGGGAAGCTTGTGACTATATCTCAATCATCTCTGGGGACCCCCCAAAATGACTGGAGAACATTTTGATTATGATGGGTCATGTATCTATGATCTAACTCATAATCCAATGACAGTGCAAGAGTCCCATATAAATCATTCCCAATTATTTCAGTCCTCATTCTTCATTCCCTTGACTAGTGCCTAGAATCTATATCACTCGTGACATTTGACACACTCTCTGAGATCCCTCCCAATTGTTTCCTGCCTGTAAAACTTTACCCTCAAACCATCGTTTAAGTTGTGATTTTTAGTTTTGTTCTAAAATAAGTAAACCAATCACATCGTGCAAACTCAAATGGTATCAAAAGGTAAAGAGTGAAAAGTAATCCTTCCTTTCTTCCTCTTTGCCTCCTCACGGGTATCTACTATCACCAGTTTCTTATGTATGTACCCTTCCAGAGAAATTCTATAAATATCATAAATTTTACAGCTGCTCTGGAGAGCACCAATCATATGTCATATTCCTTAAAAAGAGCCCGAGCACATATATGGTACTCAATAAATATGTATTGATTAATTGAAAAGATAGATTGTCTTAGTGTTTGTCAGAATTCTAGAATCCCAAGGATGGATGAAAATGCACAGGTAGACTCTCTGGGAATATACAGTCATATACATTGATACACAGCTCCCATGTTACTGAGTGTAAAGAGTTAACACTGCTGGAGAATTTAAGATAAATTATGCTATGGAGAGTAACAGACCCTGAAAAAGGAAGCTGAGCTCTGGCATTTTACACCTTGCAAAGACAAATGCTTTGCAATGTGTATTAAAAGCACTCTTTGTGATCAAAAGATTTGGCAAGTCACCCAGAATTCTTAACTTTCCCACCACGGCAGAAATCTCATTATGTATAACCTTTTAAATGGGACCAGAGAAACATTTTCAACTTGATTCTCATTGAGCACAACCTCTACCTGGAAGTACAGTCCAAATGGAGACAAAATGCATATTATTTTTGCATTGGACATATAGTGCCAAGAACACTGTTCCACTGTGCCTTTTATTTAAAAGCCAAGCAGCTCTTTCTCTCTCTCCCATTCCCTCACTCACAGGTATGTACTTGCGCACACACATGCGTGCACATGCGCGCACACACACACACACACACACACAAACATCCCAGAGGCTTTTTATATATTAGTTGGGCAATAATTCTTACAAGCTGGACCTCAGTACAAGGACTCACCACTCAAGTCTGACCACAGTGGATGTGGTAAATTTCATTTCTTATCTCCTGTGAGCTTGAAACATGTACTTAAAACATGCAAGGCCAGCCCCAAGATATTTTGTGGTGATAGATTTTATGATTGCTTGTGAATTTATACTGTCTACCACCCTAGATTATCTCATATCCTTATGCTAATTTATAGATAGGCATATACTTCCTTTCTAACATTGAGCTGCCAGTTGTATTCTTTCACTGTAACAGTCTTGCAAAGCTCCACCAGCTACTTTGTCCAGGCCTTTCTCTAGGTGCTATACATATAATACTCAAATAATCATCACTAAAGTCCCATGACAGATATGGTTATGACCATTTTACACATGAGGAAACCAAGAATCAAAAAAGCTAAGACCACTTGACATGATGTAGTACATGTGTTAGGATTTGTACTTAATTCTTCTAACGTCTAGAAGGAAAAAGAAATCAAACCCCTATTGTGTAGAAAGCACTATATATGGAAGTGTATCTCTTTATACACAAAGGCACATGTATACATGCTATTTCATTTAATATATGTCACACTCGTCATCTTCACACCTTGAAATTTTGTACTGATTCACCATAAAGAGATAATTAGATGTTTTTACTTGTTTGCTGTTTCCTTAGGTAATCATTTGAGTTAGTAGGTAAACAAAGGATTACAAATTTCCTGGATTGGTTGATTTTAAAATCATTTAATCACTTCAACAAATTTTTATTCAGTGTGTGACGTTTACTAGGCAGTTAAGAGTGGGAAGTTCTAGAGATAGAGTGGTGGGAAAAAAAGGAAACATAATAAAGCTTATGGTCAGGACTAGACCAGGAGTTGGCAAACATTTTCTGTAAAAAGCCAGATAAATATTTTTGGCTTTGTGGACCATCTGGTTTCTGCCCCAACAACCCAACTCTGCTCTTGAAGTAAAAGAGCAGCCTTATACAATGTGGGAAGGAATGAGTGTGGCTGGGTCCCAATAAAAAGGTAGTTATTAACATTGAGTTTAATTTCATATGATCTTTCCATATCAAAACGCAATATTGTTCTTTTGCTTTTTCAGACATTTTATATTTATTTATTTATTTATTTATTTATTTATTTATTTATTATTTTTATCTTAGAGAGAGAGAGAGAGAGGGAGCATAGCAGGTGACAGGGGCAGAGGGAGAGAGAGAATCTCAAGTAGGCTCCACACTCAGCGTGGAGTCCAACACAGGGCTCAATCCCATGACCCGAGGGGATCATGACATGAGCTGAAATCAAGAGTCAGATGCTTAACTGACTGAGCCACCAGGTGCCCCCAGGCATTTTAAAATGCAAAAAGCAGGGGCACTTTCTCAATGTAATAAAGCACATTTATGAAAATCTCATAGCTAACATCATTTTCAATGGTAAAAGAGGGAAAGATTTTCCACTAAGATCAGGAGCAAGACGGTGATGTTCATTTCACCACTGCTATTCAATATTGTACTGAAAGTTCTAGCCAGAACAATTAGGCAACATAAAAAAATATAGGGTATCCAAATTGGAAAGGAAGAGGTAAAACTATCTCTATTCCCAGATGTCGTGATTCTATATATAGAAAATCCCAAAGAATACATACACAAAAACTACAAATTCAGCACTTTCAAGGTACAAGACCAACACACTCGAGTAATGCTTCTATATGTACTAATATTAACAATCTGAATGGAATTTAAGGAAACAATTTCATTTATAATAGCATTCAAAATAATAAAATCCCTAAGAATAAATGTAACCAGGTGGGGGAAAGACTTGCACAATGAAAACTGCTGACAGAAAGTAAAGAAGACCTAAATCAATGGAAAGAGATCCTGTATTCACAGATTGGAAGACTTAATAGTAAGATGTCAAAACTCCTCAAAGTGATCTATAGATTCGAAACAATCCCTATCAAAATTCCAATAGCCTCTTTTTTTTTTCAGAATTGGAAAATCCAGTCCTCAGATTCATATCGAATTGTAAGTGCCCTGAATTGCCAAAACATTACTGAAAAAAAAAAGAACCAAATCACACTTCCCTGTTTCAAAACTTAACACAGGTTGTAGTAATCAGGACAGTGTGGTACCGCCATTAGGATAGATATGTAGACCAGACCATTGGAATAGAAATGAGAGTTCAGAAATACACCCATGTATCTATGGCCAATTGCCCCAACAGCTCAATGACAAAATGGTAAACAACCCAACTAAAACAGGCAAAGAACTTGAAAAGGCAAAGGACCTCTTTACCCAAAAAAAAGATATACAAAGTGCCAAGAAGCACATGAAAAAAATGCCAACATCATTAGTCATTTGGGTAATGCAAAACAAAACCCCTTCACACCTATTAAGATGGCTATACTATATATTTTTTTTAAGTTTGAGAAAGAGAGAGAGAGCATAAATGGAGAAGGAGCAGAGAGAGAGGATGAGAGATAGGATCCCAAGCAGGCTCCATGCTACCAGCACAGAGCTTAATGCAGGACCCGAACTCAAGGAAATGTGAGAGCATGACCTGAGCCGAAATCAAATGTCAGATGCTTCACAGACTGAGGCACCCGGGCACCCCTGTAATAATTTTTTTAAAATAAATCACAAATATTGGAGAGGATGTGAAGAAATGAGAATTGTTGTACTTTGCTAATGAGAATATTAGATGGTTCAGCCACTGTGGCAAACAATTTGGCAGTTTCTCAAAAAGTGAAATATAGAATTACCATGTGAGCCCATAATTCTACTCCTAGGCATGTGCATGAAAGAATTAAAAACAAATATTCAAACAAATTCATTTATATGCATGTTTATAATAGCACTATTCACAATAGCTAAAAAGTGGAAACAGCTCAAATATCCATGAATGTATGAATGGATAAACAAATTGTGACATTTATTTATTTATGTATTTATTTATTTATTTTATATTATATTTTAAATATATATTTTTATATTTTATATACATATAAAATTTATATATACATAAATAATATTGCACTGTGCGCATATATAAATAAACAAAGAGTGATCATTGGAAATGCAGTGGAATGCACCAGATCACCTGGCCTTCGTGGGAAGAAGGGTCAGCACAGCTCCCAGTCACTGTTTTATCTTTTTATTGATCGGTTAGCTTTTAGTGTGTAGTAATCACAGTACCAGGTATGTAATTAAATCACAGGCTTTCAAAATTGGGAAGTATGTTATAGATTCTTGAATTTAAAAATTTATTCTGTGGTACCTTTAGGTTGGGGTTGAGGGCCTCATTGGTGCATCAGCTGTGTTGGAAAAGAATAAAGGAGGCAGAGGAGAAAAAGAAAAGGGGAAAAGGAAAGAGGCAAGACAGTGAGATCCTATGTCCTTTACACTGTTTTACCCACATGAGATTTCCTTTGCTCTAGGTTATAGAGAGCCTCCTTGCTGAAATCTGCATAAAGAATTGATTCCTGAGCAGGGAAAAAATAAAGTTTAAATATATCTATGAGTGTATGTATGTGTGTGCATTTTAAATATATACACATATGTTATTACAATTATCTCAACTTATAGGTGGGTACAAAAACTTAGTATGGACCAGTAGCTTTCAACCTCAGCCATTATGCTCAATTATGGCACATTTAAAACATTGAAACTGATATTCCAGGCAAACATATTTGACTTGGGTGGGGCCTAAGTATGGTTATTTTTTACACGTTTGTCAGGAGATTCTCATCTGTAGTCTTGGACAGAGACACGTGGTAAAGGCCAGGACATTCTCAGGAGTGTGAATGGACATGGTTGAGGAAGGTGTTCCAGATCCCAGGAACACTGAGCTAACCTTCAAAGTCTAGAAAGTCACAGAGAGAACAGGAAAGAAAGAAAAAAAAGATGGAATCTGAATAAAGCCTTTTGAACAAAGGTACAGATCTGGCAACATATAAGATTCATTTGAAGGATGAAGTACTTTGGTGGGTCTGACCAAAAGAGAACCATAGCACAGGGAAGAAACATAGGTTTTAAAGAGTAAATAGGGGAGTTATTTTTTAAACAGCATTTGGAGAATACACCCAGAATACAACTGTCCTCAAAGGCCTGTGCTATGAAATGCTGTGGGACAACTGTTCTGCCATTGGAGCTGATTTCCATTTCTTCCAATGTTTTTGACAGAGCCAGGAGCCTGTAGATGACTTTCCTCCAGTCCCACAGTGACTTACGAACTTGGAATAAACACAGGACTTTTGTTTCCTCTCTGGCTCCTTTCATAGGCATGACATTCATTTTGAGATCTAAAAAGAAAAACAAAATAATAGGAGCTATAAATTAAACTCCCCAGAAAACCAGCTTGAAAGGAGCATACGACTGATAAATATGTCAAGATATAAACATTATTTTTTTGCCTTCAAATTAAGTGAAGATTACAAGAATTTTTTCAGTAATTTCTAAAATTAGAGTAACTCTAGTTTTTTCTCTGTCATGGATTTCAGTAATCTAAGGAGCTTCCACAGAATAAAAATGAAAGGATATATGATTTGACATTAAAAATTCACTCTTATGTTGTTGAGTGCACTTACAGATTCTCGTCCTAAGTGAGGGCCCCTGGAGACTTTAAGATATTGCTATCATAACTGACAGGGGGAGGATCCTGCTCATGGATGACTTTCAAGAAGTTTAACAGATATCTTATGTTTACTCATGATGCAGCTACACAGAATTAGCATATTTCAGTTACTTTTATTTTAGGCTGAGATTTTACCATTTCATTATCTAAGTACTGCATTTGAGAGTTCACAGATAAATGCATATATATCTAAAGCCAATTGTCTCAACAACAAAATAATGAATTGTGATTGCAAGTTGTATTTTAAGCTTGATAGAAGATCTGGTTAGTTGCTGACGACATCTCAGATATATGGGGTCATATGGAAATAAAATAAGGAAAGGTGTCTTTTGTCTTTTGGTAGTTAAAAAGTTTGGATAATGATTATAACTATGCATATTTATTTGAAAAATTCTATATGTAAGTGGGTGAATTACAAAAATTGAATACTGACTCTGTTTTTAAATTTGGTCCTCTCAGAAATTGGGAGATAACTTTATGACAACTCATTGATCCTTTCAAATCCAATAATCTACCTACTAAATTTTCTAAAAATGAATGCTGCTAAGAAATTATGTGCTAGTCACAGAATAATGGAGTCATAGGATATTTACAATAGAAGATACTCATGGACACCGTGAGAACCATAGGAAATATATGCCCCAAACTCCCTTCTGCAGTACTCACTCATTCACCCATCCACCCATTCCTTATAAATACTTTCATTTAATTATGTTTTCTTTAATTTTTTTAGCGTGTATTTATTTTTGAGAGAGAGACAGAGAGACAGACTGTCAGTGGGGGAGGGGCAGAGAGAAAGGGAGACAGAGAACCCGAAGCAGGCTCCAGGCTCTGAGCTGTCAGCATGGAGCCCGATGTGGGATTTGAACTCATGGACATGTGAGATCATGAGCTGAACCCAAGTCAGATGCTTAACCAACTGAGCCACCCAGGCTCTCCTCCTTATGAATACTTTTTAAAGCAATCCTCCATCATAAGCACTCTGCTATGACTCCTGTGGGTACAAAGATTGCAAGACACATTGGCCCTCCTTGAGTTCAAAGCCTTCTGGAAGCCTGATATTGCCCATTCAGTTTACACATCACACTCTTCAAGTCTTGTTGACATGAATTACTAGAGCTTAAGGGTGGTAAAATTCACTAAAGCAAAGCAGGATTTGAATCCTAAAGGAAATGGGGGCTAAGAAACTATTTGGAATAGAAACTTCTACAGAGGGTCAAAAATGTGGGATACATCAGAAAGACAGAACCAAGAATTCTCACATCCTAGAACTCACACATCATATCTGTATCTAACCAACAGCATCTCTGGTACTGCTTAGACTGTGACCTTTGGTTTGTTGCTCCAAAATTGTTTCTTATTGGGGATAGCATTTTTCTAAAACCTGGGATGGAATGAGTCCTAAAACTATTGGCCAAACAAAAACAGCTTATTGCAAAGTTTGATGTGCTAGACAAAACACCTGGTGACAGAGGAAAGAGTTCTCCAGTGTTAGCTTTGTTCTGTAGTTGAGTAACTCTACCCTGCATGGCCTGTATTGGAATTTAGATTAACTAAATGTTCTCTAAAAAAATTGCATGTAATTTATCCAGCAAAAGTAGAAAAAGTAGGAAAGGTTGACTCATTATCACTAGCCCAAACCTAGTCAAATTGTAGATGTTAAATAAATACAAATTATCATTGCATAGTTGTGAATGTATTTAGAAGAATTGTATCAGATTAATTATGTAAGTTGTGCAAAGAAATTTTTCCAGTTCTGGCCCCCAAATCCATCCAAAAGCCGTGAACTCCTTAAACAATAAAATAACATTGTCTACTGAATTCTAGTAAGTCAGGAAAATGGTTTTGAAAATTTTAGAAATATTCGAAAGAGCAAAGAAAAATTTTCTGGTTTGAGGCATAGTTATAGTTTGAATGTAATCAACCAGAAGTCCCATTCCTTGGACATTCTAATTATTTGAGTTTCAGTTTATATAGATAACTTACACGTAACTATGTGCTGATAAAAAGGAAATATTAGGTTACTGTGGGAGAGGGCAAAGTAGTTGATAGAGACATGATTCAATGTCCTAATTGTATAAGCAAATTCTTTAGTAGAGAGATCAGTGTGTTTCCTATTTGCCAAGATAGATGAGGCATATGGGTAAGTTATCAATTGTCTATTTCACTGGGTACTTAAAAAAAAAAAAACCAAAACCCAGAAAACAACTAGGAACATTTTTCATTCACAGCTATGAGAATCCCCAAGAGGTTTTGTGAGTGTTTGCACTGGTTGGAAATTTATTTCCGGAGACCATTCCAATGTGCCTCTCTCAATTCATTGGCGGTCCATTCTGCTTCAGGACCACAAACAAAAGAACCTCTTCTACTGGGATGGGGTTTAGAGGTTACCACAGCAGAGAGACATACAGGCCAGTCCTGTTCCCTTGCATCTGATCACAAATGTTGCCAGTCCCCCATGATCTTTCACGTTGACGACTTGGAGGGCAGTTTTGCACTTGAGCTTTGAAGAAAATTCAGTCAGCATAACCTCCATTTCCCTCTCCTAGTGCTTTGCTCATGACCCGGAACATCCCACAGATTGGAAGGGCAAGTGTAAAGGTGTCCGCTTATCTAACACCTAATGAAAGAGAAATGTAAACAAACAAATAAAACCTTTTGTCACCATCACAAGAAGTGAAAAGTAAAACAGAAGCTATGAGCATTTCCTACAATGGCAAGAGCAAAACCAGGTGAAGGTCACTCCTCAGATCTTACTTTTGCTTTAAAAGCAGTGTTTAATTGTTAGTCACGATGCACTGTGGGCAGAACAATTAGTTGTATCTATATTAGATCTAAGCTGTAATTATTTGTTACATTAATCATGACTAGAGTGAGAATTTAATTAGTCACGAACATTAAGTGAAATTTTCTGAAGCAGGGAAAAAATGTTTTCTGTTGTTTGGTGCATCTGATTAAAGAGAGGGCACCACAGCTGGCTGGTAAACTCGAAGGGGCAGAACCTTTAAGCTTTGCTATCTGTGGACTAAGAAATCTAGATCCAGGTGATGTCACATCATTACATTTGTGCTTTGTATCCAAATGGCAAATCTGTGTGCAGGTTCCTCAGCACTTATAAGGGAAGATTCTGGACGTTGAATGTCATCTAGAAATTCAGAAAGACCATCTGATATCCATTTTACCCAATTCTTCTTTGCTTCCTTATTTATTCTATATCTCCGTTTTCATGATGGCAAAGATATTATGAGAAAAGTCCTAAGATATGGGGAAGGCAATGCCCAGAGAGAAGTTCTTATAGAGTTATAGATTTAGGTTAGTATTTATCTCTGTGCAGTATTTTGAAAGGAGCAAAGACACATTTGGCATCCATCTAATCAAACACAGCTAACATCCAGTGCCTCAAAGCACTGCAATCTGTACTCTTTTCAACTTAGAAATATAAAGATTTTGGGGGGTATTTGGGGGAGGAAACAAAGCATAAATGTGGTGGCTGCGATAGTGTGGGCCACAATGTTTGATAATGTGACACATTTAATGAGTCACATACGTAGAGCTGTTATCGCCCCAAACAGCTCTACCCTGCTGATTCGAGTGAAAACTTTTAGACAAACTCAGCGTTCTTTTGCTCATTACACTGACCTGTCAGAAATGACAACTTGGCCCAGTCTGGTTATTCCATGCTGACAAGGTACCATTCAGGCTTTGCGGCAATAATGTCAGCTTTTAAAGGTGCAATGTACTTAAGGAAGCTCATTTCTATGATTTGGCCAAAAAGAGCCATTTTCCTTGTCAGTGGTGAGGAATGCCTTAGTTTTCTTTAAATTAGGAGTCGTTTTCATGGAGATTGTTCCTAGGAAAACCTGCAGAAAAGAGAGAAGCTATTTTTTGAAAGGTTTAAAATAATTTAGCCTACCGAGCAATGGTGTGATTACCTGGTGTGTTGAAGACAGCCAGGGATGCTTTGCTCTGTCCAAAGCATACTTCAAAACTACCAATAATGCAACAAATAAAACTTCAATTTGGTCATGAACAGTATGCACCGTCCCCTGCAAGCAAAGAGCAGTGAGTTGGGAGGTTTTTTTCTATGCAGTTTGGGACCACAATATGCAAAATCTGGGGGTAAGGCCAAAGTAACAATATGACAAGGTGCTATATCTGATCCAGAAGCAAATTTTTCCTTACCTTTGCCTAGGAAGGAGGGACAGAGATAATACTAAGGCTAGCACTGAATTTTATAATAGATTCAGCACTAGTATAAAGAAGACTAGTGATGAGCTAGTAAATAGGGACAGAAGACAGGAAAACAAGAGTAAACTGACACTTCCTTCTTTGACTCTTCTCATTAATACAATATTGTAGTGCACTCAGTGCCAAGTTCTTCACAGGACTGGAATTACATCTTGATGTTTAAATAAAATTACATTTGATGTCTTTGATCCACTATTTTAACATACTACTTCCAAAATAAGACAGATTAGATAAATAGATGATGGATGGATGGATGGATGGATGGATGGATGGATGGGTGGATGGACAGATAAAATTGGTTTTGTATCAACCATGAGGATGTCTAAGCTATGTTGACTAAGACTAGTGGTTTCAAATATAATTCTGCTAGATTCATGGGTTTCTGCTCCCTGCTTCAAGGTCCCTGGTTCATTCTAAGGACAATATCTAATCAACTCATGTAGCAAGCCACCATAAGAGCTCATAATAGACTGTGGAAGCACAGTGTTTTCATAATTTATTATTATTATTATTATTATTATTATTATTATTATTCATACTCTCTATTTTAACATAAGAATCCTTTGGGTGGGTTTTAGATTAGATTCAGGTCATACTCAGACTCTTTAAGTTTCTGAGTTTTGCCAGACAGCTGTTTCCATGTGAGGAAATGCAGGATGACCCAAAACACAGTTTGATTGCCCATACTATTTTTTATTTATTTTTTCTTCTGTTAAGGAATTAGAATCTTTCTAAAATATCAGGACCAAAATATCAGAGTCAACATTTCTACAAATACACATCCTGTGATTAAATTACCTGGATAACTGAGAATAGATTTAATCTGAAAAATAAGGTGCTGTGATTAAAATTCTTCTAAATGTTATTTCTTCTCCTAAAAATTATTTGGATCTAGTCATCAGTTCACCAGTAGATTTTTAATTAAGCAGTTAGGATGCATGTGCTTTAGTAAAGATATCTCATCCTCAAAGACCTTGCATTTGAGCAGGGAAGGCATACTGAAACATAGCGAATACTAGGGGATAACACAATATTGAGAGAATGTGTGCCTAAGGGCATCTGGGTGACTCTGTCAGTTAAGTATCATACTTTGACGGTCATGATCTCCTGGTTCCTGAGTTGGAGCCCCGCGTTGGGCTCTGTGCTGTCAGCTCAGAGCCTGGAGCCTGCTGCTCTCCCTCTCTCTATGACCCTCCCCCATTCATGCTATTTCTTGCTCTCTCTCAAAAATAAATCAACATTAAAATTTTTAAAGAATATATGCCTATATGCTATAAGCGTCTAAGAACCAAAGGAGGTTTAAAAAACAAAAGCAAAAACAACCTAGATAAAGAAATCAACTGCCCTAGAAACATAAGGGGATCTGTGTACAGGTACTTAGAAAGTCATCACAAGAAAGTTTTTGTGAGTAAAACCTCATGCAAAAATATGTTGGAGGAGAGGGTGAACTTTGGTAAAGAGGTCAACTGCAATTGTGAAGCAAATCATATCGAGAGGAAAATTTGGAACCTCATTGTGTGGAGCACTGAATGACAGGGAAAGGAGTTTAGCAGTGGTCTTCCCCTATCATTACTTTCTGTTTACCTTCCTCTGGATTATTGAGGATAATGAGAGTTTATGCTTAATTATTTTTAACACATTGCCACTGCAAATTTACAATTCTTATGGCTCAACACACAGTTTCAACTTTCATTTTGTGTCTTTGTTTCTCATTTTTTTTAATTTTATTTTTAACATTTATTTATTAAAAAAATTTTTTTTAATGTTTATTTATTTTTGAGACAATGCGAGAGACAGAGTGCAAGCAGCAGAGGGGCAGACAGAGGGAGACACAGAATCCGAAGTGGGCTCCAGGCTCTGAGCTGTCAGCTGAGAGCCGGACGCGGGGCTCCAACTTATGAACCGTGAGATCATGACCTGAGCCGAAGTCGGACGCTTAACCGACTGAGCCACTCAGGAGCCCCTATTTATTTAGTTTTAATGTTTATTTATTTTTCAGAGAGAGAGACAGAGTGTGAGCCAAGGAGGGACAGAGAGAAAGGGAGATACAGAATCTGAAGCAGGCTCCAGGCTCTGAGCTGTCAGCACAGAGCCTGTGGTAGGGCTTGACCCATGAACCGTGAGATCATGACCTGAGCTGAAGTTGGACACTTAACTGACTGAACCATCTAGGCACCCCAACATTTATTTATTTTTGAGAGAGAGAGAGAGAGAGAGAGAGAGTGAGAAAATGTGAGCAAGTTGGGGAGGGGCAGAGAGAGGGAGACAGAGGATGTGAAGTCTATTCAGCGCTGTGAGCGCAAAGCCCTATGTGGAGCTCAACCTCAGGAACCATGAGATCATGACCGGAGCCAAAATCAAGAGGCAGCTGCTTAACTGACTGAGCCACCCACGTACCCGTTTCTCATTTTTAAAAATTTCATCCATTTCAGTTCTATCCTTTTTATTCACTACTACTAAATGCTTAGTATAGTGGAAGCCTGCAATAGTAACCCTGAAATGAATTTTATGTTTTCTATTCACTGGCAGCTTACAGTCTAGGTACCCTGGGAAACTTTGTCTTACCATTAGTGTTTCCTTGGAGAACTGTCCTCTGACACACAAGTTGAACTAGCGGCATCAAGAAACTAACCTGTGATGTCCAGAAGGTATTCTCCTGCTTGGTGGATGATCGTGAGATTAATACTGCTTGTTAGTTCCATCCTTAATAATAACATGTGTGCATAATAATGATAATTATTATATGTGTGCAGGGATTTATGGGCGAGGGGACATATTTACACATTTCACTTCTTTTGTGCCTATTTGTGTGGCTTTGTGGACAGGTCACTGTCATGTCTAGGCCTTGTTCTTCTTGTCCCTATCTGCCTCTTGGGGCACATGTCTGTGTCATACAGGTCTCACTGGTGTGAAAAGGAGTGTTGCAGTGGCTCACAAGAGAGTTTAGGGTTTGCGATCACAATGCATTCCCTTTATGAATCATGCATTTAACTTATTCTGCACACTTCCACATTCTTTCTCTCATTTGATCCTCATAAGTTTATTTTTGTCATAAAATATATTTACATATTATTCATATTTACAGTTCTTCTCTCATCAAACGAAACCAACAAAACTTCCACAAACATTGCATACCAATTTCTTATAACCCAGTACTGTCAAAATTATTGCTTCCCCTCACCTACCTCCCCTATTGTTTTGCAATAATAGTTCACCAGTCGGGCTCCTTCCTCTGACTCTTACTGACATACATGCATCAGTGATTCTCAGATAATCTGTCTCAAAGATGGTGCTTCTCCGTCTTCTCTGTTAGTGAGAAATACAAAGCTTTTCTTTCTGCTAGTACTTTGACCACTTTTTTAAAAATACTTTTTGCTAGTTGATTTTAAGCTTAAAACAAAAACAAAACAAATAAACAAACAAACAAACAACAAAAAAAGGACCACTCAGAGACTAAGTATGGATTTATCTTCCAATGGATAGGCACAATTTTTTTCTGACACAGAACTTCTCTTGGCTAGATATGGTAGCTCTGCTTTGTTCAATTTCTTCTGCTTTCTTCAACTCATAAAGAACTTTATATTTTTCAATATCTTTTCTCCAAGGGAGGTGGGGGAGGGTGGGCATGTCCATTTTGTCAGGAGCAGAGGAAATCCTAGATACTATCCTTCACAACCTTCATGTTAAAACACAACATATTAACTAACTGGATCTTATGCTTTTTCATTTTTCTCCTAAAGGTGATTCATACAGTGTTTTCTTTGTTATTTTACTGTTTTTATTTATTTTTAAGAGAGAGAGAAACAGAGTGTGAGTAGGGGAGGGGCATAGAGAGAGGGAGACACAGAATCTGAAGCAGGCTCCAGGCTCTATGCTGTCAGCACAGAGCCCATGTGGGGCTTGAACTCACAAACTGTGAGATCATGACCTGAGCTGAAGTTGATCACTTAACCAACTGAGCCACCCAGGCGCCCCATACAGTGTTTTCTAAATTGATCCTAGTGTTCCATACATAGGATATGTTCCCTTTACGACCTGCACTAAACCTAATGGTGGAAATCATAATATGCATTTTTTTAAAAGCTAAAGTCCATTCTTACCACACACAGTGATATTATATAATATCCTATATGGTTTACTTTTTATGCTTTATTCTTTAAGTTTCATTTCTCAATTTTTCTTTACAACTTCATATTTGAAAATGTATCCTAGAAGTTCTCATTTACCGTGCATACTCTATTTTACCTGAAGTCTTACATTTCCTCTGAAAGACATTCTCTTCTCTTCTCTCCTTTCTTCTTCCTATTCCTTTTCTTTCTTTTATGCATTTCCTCCTCTTTTCCATTAATTTTTCTATATGGGATTCTGCCCGTTCACCCCTGCTGTTTACTTTACCACTTTATCATTGCTATGTGGTAGTTTCTTTTCCTCTACCCCAGTAGTTCTCAACTGCGGGCAGTTTTACCCCAAAATGGAATTTGGTGTTATCAAGGCATTTGTAGTTGTCACACAGAGTAGGGGGTGCTACTGGAATCTCTTGTATAAAGATCAGGAAGTCCCCACAATGAAGAATTACCCGGTTCAAAATCCAATAGTGCCAACATTGAGAAATCTAGCTATACCCCCACTGCTTGTTCTAAAGTCTTTTTTAAATATTTATTTGTTTGTTTGTTTGTTTATTTATTTATTTATTTATTTATTTATTTATTTATATTTTAGTGAGACAGAACATGAGCGAGGGAGAGGGGCAGAGGGAGAGAGAGACGAATCCCAAGCAGACTCCAAGCTCAGTGCCTGATGTGTGGCTCAATCCCACAACCCTGGGATCATGACCTGAACTGAGCTCAGCTGACTGAGCCACACCGGCATCTCTGGTCTAATGCCTTATACATGAATCACAGCTGGTTCTAGCTAATACCACACTGTTCTTTTTAAACATTTCCATATAAGTCAAATATAGTATCTCTGTGATGAGAGAGTCTTCTATAGACCACACCTGAAGTGAAAAGTCCCATAAAGTGTTCAGGTTGAAATAAAGATTTTATTTTTACATATCACGTCTGCTGTCCTGAACTTATACCGGTACCATTTTCGAATGGGGATCAGGCAACTTATTGGTGTGGGAGACAAAAGAGGGCCTACCACACCACACAATAAATGTGCCGAGCAAAATGTACAGTTTAGAAAATTCATGTTTAATCCTGATGCACTCCCCTTGCTTCTGAATTATGAAAACTCACATGCTGGTATTATTTGGGGATAAACCTGTCATGTCTCCAAGACGGTAAGAATGCTTTGATCTTGGTGCTTTGAGATCTCCTTTATCTTTTGATCATCTAGCTCGGTACCTAGCATAGGACTTTATAATAATAATTCTGAATAAATATCTTTTTTAAGTAAAGATACCGTGCTCACCTCTGGTTCATTCCTCTTGTGACTGAATCTCTTTCCTAGCCAACTACTGATTGTAATATGAAACATTTTACACCTGACACAGCATATATTTAGAAGGTTTTAATGAAAAAATTATCTATCCATATAAATGCTTGTCTTTTCTAAATAAATACCCACATCACTTCCCTCTTTTATTGTCTTCCATTATTTACCTTGAGACCAATTGAAATTTTCCACCTCTTTTTGACTTACCACTGGGCCTTCTCAGCATTTCCAGAATTTTTATCGGTATTTGTTGTCTCCAATCTCTAATATTCTCTTCCCTATAAAATATCATTGTTAATCTATTTATTTTGATGTCCTGGTTATTCCATTTTTTCCCACCTGCAGCTGCAAAGAGACATTCAAAATCTTCCTCTATGTTCTTTCAAAGATTTTTTTACAATGCCATTAAATCACCAACACTTTCCTTTCATCAACAACATAACATTTGATTTTCAGTGGTGATTTTTAAATTTCTGAGGTAGGTTTTCTAGTATGAATCCACAATGTTATCCTTCTCCATCTAGCTTTTCTTCCTAGTATAAATAAGTAATTCCAGCAATATTTTAACCTAGCAGTTTCTTATCTCTCATCCAACAATCCTTTGTCCTACCATGGTTGCATTCTCTAAGCTTTTCACTTACAGTGGCTTTGCTTTTTCTTTTCTTTCCTTTCCTTTCCTTTCCTTTCTTTTTTTAAAAAAATCTTGACCCTATCTACACAATTTTTTCTTTTTCTTTTTTCTGTTCCCACCCTCACCTATGTTTCACCTTTGTTCTCTGTGTAATAATTCCAAAACTTGGAATATTTACTTGATTCAGTAATACCTCTTTTCTAATCCCTCACCTTTGTAAGTTTCTTTAAAATTTAACCCGAACTTATTTCAACATCTTTTAAAATTCTTAAAAATTAATAATAGCTATTATAAAATACCATGGCTTCATTTTATATTACAAAATTCGGACATCGTTGCCGGTCGATTCAAAAACCATTCCCATCTTTTTTCCTCCTTAATGGCAGCGTCTGTCTCTAAAATGGTACTGAAAATGCCAAATGCTTGCTGTTTCAATCTCCCTTGCAGCTAAGGCTGCTTCATAAGTCATTTCTAGCCAAAGAAAGATACAGGGAGTCATCTGAGAAGTTTCTGTCAAAGATCATCTTCTCTAACAAGAGGGAGATTGTGAGGAAATCCTCTGTGTCACTCCTCTGATTCTGGACTTCATCTTGTGAAGGAACGAAGCTTGGGAGTGATGCTCCCGTGGTCACAGGGAGATTTTGTCATTAGTACTCCAGATGAGCAGAATAAATTGGTGTGAAAAACTCGGTCCTTAGTGGCATCATTAGGCCTCAGAACCAATAATTTACGATGATAGCTATGATGCTAATAATAACGGCCAACATTTTTGGGAGGTTTACTAAATGCCAAGCATATTATAACCTTTACACATATCATTGAATTGTCTACATAACCCTAAGTGTCTTTCAGAGCTATTTTTCACCTTTTGCAACTGCAGAAAGCAAAGAACAAAGGGGTTAAGTGGTTTGCCCATGGTCACACAGCTAGTCAGTGGCACAGCTAGAATTGGGTCCCTGACTGGCTGGTTCCATCTTTTATATTCTTACCATTAAGTTATACTTTCTCATCAACCCAGAGGTCACCTGCTCTAGACTTCATGATGTGTGAGATTATTGTATCTGAGTGGTACAAGAAACTATCACCTAAAATTATCCTATTTCTATGTGAAAGCTCTTCTTTGGTCTACTGCAGATATCAATTGTCTTGGTCCACTCACCTTAATTAATTAACTAGTTAATTAATTAATTTGTTGGTTATCATATCCCCTAATATAGATTATTTAAGCAAGCCATGTTAAGTCCTATATTCCCATCTCCTCCTGTCATGTGTACTATCGGCTACTAACCCATTTCTCTCCTCTTCTTTCTGGGTCCTTATTTAATCTACTTTAGTACAGTTGTTTTTATTCTCTTTGTCTTTGCTATGCATTCATTTGTATGAATATTTTCCCTTATTTCTTTATCCTTAAAGTTCAGACCAACTACCTCTTTGAAAGGAAAGGATGGGACTCTCTCTCCATCGTCAGCTCTCTCCAGGTTCTTACATTTGTTTGTCTCTAACTACTCTGTCTTTTCTCTCTTCTTTCACTTCTCAAACTCATCCTCATCACCCCTCCTCTTCTATTTTCTGAAACTCTCATCAGCTGTTTTTAGTAGCATGTTATTACTGAACTGTGAGGTCCTTAAATGCAGGGACTATCTTATTTACTCACTTTTTTGTTATTTAGGGTAAAGAGTTTGCATCCCTAGAGACTATCGCAGAACTCAACACCTGCCAGAAGCTTGAAAATGCCCATTAAAGAAAGGAACACGTAAGTGAATATGTTAACAAGACTTTGAGAAATTTTCCTGCATTAATTTGAGCAGATGCTACCAACTCCATGCCTTTTTTTTTTCTCTCCCATCAAGAGTCCTGGAGTCTGTCTGTTGTCCTTGGTCCCCTTTTATTATTTCATTTTCTTGTGCAGTTTGGATAGATGTGTCCTTTTTGTCCCCAGAAGCTATCCAGAGTTCCCTTTACAAATGATACTTATTCTCTGGACCTAAAACCTTTTACCTGATTGTACCTTTTACTTAAATGATTTCCTGAGCTTCATCGGTAGCTGATCTTTAGATGTCCTCTGTGCAGCTATAACTCATCTCAGTTCTTAAACGAAAAGTGCCCAGAGGCACTGCTTCATCCTCAAGTGAGTGAACGGGGTCTTTAGCCTTGGCCTGTTCAGTGGAATCATCACAAAGTTCTCAGAACGGTATTGGTCCTTTTTACTTCTGACACCATCTCTATAATAAATTCAATTTATCTTCTCATCTAATGCTCATATCAAATTTCTTGCGTCCTGGATTTTGAATTACAGCAAATATGTCCCTTGGTATATCCAACAGAATTAATAACCAGGGCCCCCATGATGTGAGCTCTTGCCAGGCCTCTGCTCTCATCTCTGGGGTCACTGTTGCCCACAAATCTTCCCATGAAATAATTCCTCTCGTTGCTGGAGATGTACATGCATGTTGATCTCTTCTTCCTCTTCCTTTTCTATGGGAATGCTCAGAAAGCTTGTTTTCTTTCTTTCTCCACATTGCCATCTTTTTCTTCTTCCTACTCCTTCTCCACTTTTCTCTCTTATCCCAGTTACTTCTTTTCTTCTGCTTCCCCCCCCTCCCCAGGATTACCAATAGTTTTATTATGTAGTGATAATTATTAACATTGTTGCTGTTATTTGTTAAACCTTGTAAGTCAGGTACTCTACCTGGTATGCATTTGTGTGTTTGTGCATATGCATGTGTCTATGTATTTTGATACTCATAATAGTTAAAAGCATTTTTAAACTGAGACTTTGTTTTTAAGTGAGTGGCTCCAGATCACATATGATGATAACTGGTATGGATACAGTTAATGCCATTTACTTAACACTTTTGGTAAATGAGGTGCTATAATCCGTGTGAATGAATCTCATTTCATTCTCATATGGATCTCATATGTATGTATGTCATAACTGCCCAATGAGACATGTTATTTTACATTTTTTTGATGAGAAAACTGATATCTGGTGAGATTAAGAAGGTCAAATAAAGTCACATAGATAGTAAATTGCAGAAGAGAGACTGAATATTTGTAATTATTTTCAGAACTTACTTATATTATCTGACTCTTCATCCTTGTCCTTAACCTTAGCCAAGCCTTGGCATTGCTAATATCCCTACAATATAGCCAAGTAGAAACACAAACACAAGTCAGGACCCCCTTCTATGTGTATATGTCTTCACTCTCCAGCATTTTAGTTTTAGTTATTTTTAGTGTGTGTGTGTGTGTGTGTGTGTGTGTGTGTGTGTTTATGTGTGTGTTTCTCCATTATCTCTTCTTGGCCTATGGTCATATAACACCCTGTCATATAACTTCTGTTCCATCCTCATCAGCTTTACCCCCACACTCTTCTTACACCCCAGCATCTTCCCAGAATGCAGTGCTCACTCACATAAGCATAGAATACTCATTATTGGCCATGTACCTACCTGGTAGTCCAGCCAAAGCCTTGCCCATAATGACTGATGAGCATTCAAAGGCCCAGTGATGTTAGTGACTTGCTTAAGGTTACATTGTGAGTTACTAGCATAGGCTGGTCTAGACGTAGGTCTTCTGATTCCCATTCCGGGTTTGACTCCTTGGTCTCATGCTCCACTGTGCCATACTGCCTATGAATCTGAATTCATCTCAAAAGCTGGCTCTCCTATGTAATTCTGAGTTGCTTCAATTATTTTTCTCAAACCTGATTAAAACTGCTTTTTCCTTCCTACTCCCCTTCACCCATAATATAGTCAATGAGACTGTAATAGTGTTGTATGGTGACAGATGGCAGCTATACCTGTGGTGAATGTAATATAATGTGTAGAGACGTTGAATAACTATGTTGCACACATGAGACATTGTGTGTCAACTATACTCAAATTTAAAAAAAAATAATAATTAAAAAACCCCTGCTTTTCTCAAGATCACCAGTGATAAGCTTGTTGCTAAATCCTAAGATCATTCCTCAACTTCTATTTTAGTTAGCATTTGCGTCTTTTTTTTTTTTTGCAACCCACTTTTCACTTGGCTTCAGAGTTGCTGTGCTCCCTTAACTCCTCTCCTTCACCTCTCTGGCTTCTCTTCTTCAACGTCCTTCAATGTCACTTCTTCACCTCATGGTTCTGTCCTAGATTCTCTTCTCTTCTTATTCTACCAGGTTACCAGGTTTCATTGACCACCATGTCTTCAATTACCATCTGTATATTGGGTAGATGTGTTGTCTATTTCTAGTTTATATTTATCTCCCAAGATCAGACCTGTACAGGTTATACACTACTGAGAATAACCTGGATATTCTCTGGGCAACTCGCATTTGACATATGCAAAAATGAACTGATAACTTGCCTTAAAAATCATATTCCTTATCTTCGTGAATGGAGTGTCATCCTTCTATGTGCCCTATTCATTAACTTTAATCTTATCCTTATTCTTTTTTTACGATTACCTTGATGTCGAATCAATTTTGGTTTCAGAGTCTTACTGCATTCATCCACTGGTTGATTCCCAGCTCTATCACCTCTCTCTATCCTCATCACTGCTACCATAATTCAGGTCTATTACTTGAAGCATCCAACTCCTGACCAAAAAACTTTTGTGTAATTTTTCCAGCAAGACTTGGAGGTCTTTACTGATAAGAATTATGGGGCAAAGCTACCCTTCCCCAAAGCAGACTTGGTTAACGGGTAATGCGTTGCAGTCCTAAGGGAGTTGTAGTCAAGGGCCCTCTGGCTGGCCATGCTTTTTGCCTAGTCATGTTCTTCAAAACACTTATGTTTTCTCATTTTTTTTCTTGTAGTTAACATTCACATTTATTTATTTATTTATCTATCTATCTATCTATCTATTTATTTATTTATTTATTTAAATTTGAGAGAGGGTGCATGAGCAGGAGACAGGGGTAGAGGGAGAGAGAGAGAATCTCAAGCAGGCTTCATGTTGATGTAGGGCTGGATCCCATGACCTTCAGATCATGACCTGAGCCGAAATCAGATCACCTGAGTCAGATGCTCAATCAACTGAGCCAAACAGGCACCTTGTCTAGCATTCATATTTTGTTGTGAAGTTTATTTTTTTGAAGTATATATGAGAGAGGTAGAAAGAGAGGGAAAGAAAGATTCCTAAGCAATCTTTGAGATCAGTGAGCAGAACTTGATGTGGGGTTCCATCTCACAACTGTGAGATCATGACCTGAGCCCAAATCAGGAGTTCAATGGTCAACTGACTGAGCCACCCATGTACTCCAAACATTCCCACTTTAAATCTCAGTCTAGATATCATTCCTCCAGAAAACCTTTCTCTAAACCTTCAGTCTTAAGACAGAATCCCCTTCAATGTACCCCTACATTGTTTGGTATTTATCTCAAATTACCACCTGTTACCCATTATTGTGATTGTCTTTTTTATGTTCATAGTCCCCATTCAATTGTGGACTCCATGAGATCAGTGTACCATTTATTTGGTTATGATATGTTCCCAGTGCCCAACTTAATCCTGGCATGATAAATACCTGTGAAAAAACATATTGAACACTGGACACATACAAAATATATGGTCATGTGGAGTCCAGGAGATTTAATTTCTAGGCAAAACTTGAGGATACAGACTACAGACATCCACTCCCATTTCATGTCTCCCTCTACCCATTAGGGGTCTGAAAGTCAGATATGCAAACTTGGGTTGGCTTTTTCTTGGAATTTTGAAAAGTGAAGAAATTGTAGTCAGCTCCCTAGGTGAGCATTGAACTGATGGGGTCCGAATGGTATCATAATTGCAGACAATAATGTCTGTTTTTTTTAGAAGAGACTCCAAGGGTATCTCGCCTGCTTCTCATTCACTTGCTCTGGGGTTGGTGGGGGTAATGGTTGTCAGATGGCACTTTATGGACTTTATGTGCTTCTTTATAAACTACAATAACAAAATTCCAAATGCTAACACACTGGAGAGGCCAGAGTACAGTAATAAAATTTGACACATTCAATTGTCAAAACATTCCAAGAAATGAGGTGATAGGAACAAAAGGTTGCAGAGATGAAAATAGGCCTAGAAGTCATTATGAAAGTTTATATATGGTTTACATTTTTATTATTAGATGAGATGAGTGTATACAATCATTGAATTAAAGCTGAAACCTAAGCCACTTGAATAAAAATTCCATACACACTCAAATCTACCATTGAAACCCCTCTTCCTTTTGTACTTGATTTATGTTCAAGTAGTTGGTTTTCTATGAGATAGTTACTGTATGAAGTCTAAGAATGATCTCAGGGGTCACTGCAAGCTTTGGTGGCTATTCTAGAGATTTAGAAATGGCAGTAGTAAAGGTATTTCTGCTTTGATTCTCCCCCTCCTGAGTTGTAAATGCAACAAGCTGATTATTATAATGATACTTCATTCCAATAAGAACTGAAATAGGACAATGAAATCATGATACTTAGCACTTATATAGCACTATTCATCTTCTGAGCTCTTTACAAACAGTAATTAATTAGAGGAGGGCAACGGAGAGTTCAGCTGATCGGGTGGGGTGATGCACATGAAATAAACGACCTCCTTCAGAATTAAGATCCAGAAAGAAAGTGCCTACTTGAGATCTAGACTGAAACTGGGGGCTAGAGGAGGGTGGTGGTAGTGAGGGATGAAAGGATGAATTAGAAAACCAAAATCTCTCTTCCTTCTGAGTTATCAGTAGGATTAGTCTTTGAAAACAGACTGCTTCCATTTGAATTGTAACGGGATTTCAAATAGGGCAGGAAATGGAAGCTAGTGGAGTGAAGGGAGACCAGATAAGAAAACTAAACTGTATATTGAATTCCATATAGGCAGATAGTTCTTAAGAGCACAAAACAAAACAAAACAAAAGACTTGACTATCAAAGAAGGAAAATATGCAGCTCCTCTGGCTTTGTGTTACCTGAAGTTTCTCCCTTGAATCTGTTGTTCATCAAAATTTCCTGTGGCTGAGTGGGCTGCTGATTACTCTTCCGGCAGGTTGTATGGGGGAGGAAGGGGACAAAGAAGTAGGAAATAAATAAATACATAAAAATAAAAAGTATAGTAATAAATAAATTAAATAAAATAAGATTCATAAGATCCTTCCTTCCCACTGCTTCAGACTCCCTTTCAAAAAGCAACCACAAGGGGCGCCTGGGTGGCGCAGTCGGTTAAGCGTCTGACTTCAGCCAGGTCACGATCTCGCGGTCCGTGAGTTCGAGCCCCGCGTCGGGCTCTGGGCTGATGGCTCAGAGCCTGGAGCCTGTTTCCGATTCTGTGTCTCCCTCTCTCTCTGCCCGTCCCCCGTTCATGCTCTGTCTCTCTCTGTCCCAAAAATAAATAAACGTTGAGAAAAAAAAAAATTAAAAAACTTGTTTAAAAAAAAAAAAAGTTAAAAAGAAAAAAAAAGCAACCACAAGGTCAAGTTAATGACCCTGTGTCTTCAGGATTACCAAATGCCACTCATTCTCCGTCATACTGTAGGGGAGTGTGAAAAATTCACATGTCTGGAGCCATTTAAAAAGAAAGATGTAGTGGCCAATGCGGAGAGAGTATCTTACTTGACTTTATTTGAACTGGGCCAAAATCTTTGGACTGACAAAACGGCAATTGTTTTAAGCAATTGCTTGAGAAGCCAACAGGAGAACAGATATCCTGATCACAGGTACACATCCTGTGGATTTTCTGAAGATAGAATCAGTAGTCAATCTTCTTTTTTTAAATTTAAAAGCTACCAAAATATACAATATTTAACAAAAATTCCATACAGCCCATTGATTCTGAAGGGTAGCAAAATTTGCCACTCCAAAATATGCCTCTTTGGCATAAGGGTTATCTGAGCTGGCTTTTAAGAAACAGCAGATATAAGAGAAGCTTTGAAAACAACTGAGTAAAAGTTTCCTTTTTCTATGGGATATTTACATTTATAATAAATGTCTATTTGTAAGGGGATTTTCCTCTCTGTACCAGAAAGAGGATGATTAAATCTCTAGAAACTCTTATCAGTGGATAAGTTAATGACAACTTTGCATAACAACCTTATCCTTGTTTACTGTGCTTTTCCTGGTAACCTACCATAACTGGCTCTCAGTCCTGACCAGCATCTTTCTTTTGTCTTTAGCTTGAGATGGTATTTAAGGTGTGACTTGGACCATTTAAGGAGATACACAGTTTTCCTGGGTATCTCCTAAGAAAGGGAGTATACATGTTATTGAAATTCAGTTTGTTTTTCTCCTGGTCATGGGTCTTTTTTATTAGGGGGTGGGACGGGAAGTCCTTAGCCAAGATCCTAGAAGTATAGAAGGAAAATTATTTTTCTTCTCCTACAATTCTCAGAGAATCCTGCTATTGATTTTTGCTGCCTCTTGTATCCTTAGCATATATATAGAAACAATTGATGAACTAGTGTAGTTAGGATACGAGTGTTGTTTGGTATTTTTATTTACATTAATGAGTAAGGTGAAAGTGAAACAAAAACTTCTATGTCTATACCTTACTTATTCATCAATGTGCCAGAAGGGTCTTTGCCAAATTGAAGAACAGAATAACACTGAAAGTTGTTTTTTTTTTTTTTTTTCAGTTTTGTGTGGTAATCACAGACATGGCACACTTTGAAGTTTATTCTGTACTATTATCATTTTCTCAATTAGTTCTTACTACAGACAATCACAAAATAATAAACCAAGCCCTGGTTTTTAGTAGTTGTCAATGTGCTTCGCCTTGACTATTTTCAAGTTTCCAACATGACATCACTGAATGCAGACTTGGGAAGAGATGCACACTAGCACATTGTTATTTACAACAAACACATATAATAGATGTCAATAAACCCAGAGCATAGGTAATGGTGCAATGTAGTAAAATATTTAGAAAATTATGAGTTTGCATATTTAACACTATGGTTTAAAATAAAGTTTATTTAATGTTTATTTACTGACTACGTGA
The DNA here is from genome assembly GCF_022079265.1 of Lynx rufus. Lineage (NCBI taxonomy): Eukaryota > Metazoa > Chordata > Mammalia > Carnivora > Felidae > Lynx > Lynx rufus. Next base: position 3,869,401 of record NW_025814837.1, on the reverse strand, counting down.
TACTTGTTAGCACCAAGATGGTTTAGTGATATTTGGTATGAGAAAGTTACCCTACCATGAGTATTTGGAGTTTAAGGATAATAATAATTTTTAGGGTTAAACCGTGTGGTAGATTGCAGATTAAGCAAGTACCGAAGGTTCATGGCACATATCAGTGTTAATTTTTCTGCTACCTCTTCCCTCCATGGATTTTTAAGTCCAGCTTATTTGTTGTAATTACAGAAAGAAAAACAAAAACAAAAACAAAAAACAAAACTTAAATTAGCTCCCATGGAAAGGAGATTTCCTGAGTTAACCAGTCTGTCATTGAACCCAGAGTAAGGAACTTCGACCAGAATTCACTAAGGTGTGGAACCAAGGAGCTTCTTTCTCCAAGCCTCATTATCACTTATTTCTGCTTCTCTCTAAATGCCTAATTAATTTCTCTTTCTCTCTCTTTCTCCAAACTTTCTTTCATCTTCCTCTTGATTCATATTGATTAAAACAAAACAAACCAAATAGATGAAAAGGTGTTGTCCCTGGATATCATATGTGCCACCTTAGTATCAAAGCCAAATATTATAACTTCAGCTTATAAAATAGATTCCTTGATGTCTTAGTTTGGTAGGGCCCCCATAACAAATTAGCACAGAGTGGGTGGCATAAATAACAGAAATTAATTTAATCACAGTTCTAAAGATTGGAAGCCCAAGATCAAAGTGTTAGCAAAATCCTTTTTGCCCCCCGAGGCCCCTCTCCTTAGTTTGTAGATGGCTGCCTTCTCATGGTGTCCTCGTATGGTCTTTTCTCTGTGCACACACATCCTTGATGTCTCTTTTTATGTCCAAATTTCCTTGTGTTATAAGGACACCAGTTCAATTGGATCAGAGCTCACCCTAGCAGTCTCATTTTAATTTAGTCATCTCTTCAAAGGCTGTATCTCTAAATACAGTCACATTCTGAGGTACTGTGATTAGGGCTTCAACATGTAAATCCTGGGAGAACGCAGTTCAGCTCATCATACCTAATGGTAGCTATGGGCTCTATGGCCCACTCTATGACTTAAATTGGAAGTAATGTGGCTAATAGGCAGCAAAGAAGGGAAAACACAAAGGCATTTGGGTAACAATCAATAAGAGAATCAGAAAGTATTTCACCCATACTTCCTTCTATATAAAAATTCCCACCCTGGGCAGGGGTAAATCAAGCTATTAATTAGTTGATTAGATGGAGAAGATGGATAAGTTCAGCTGGCACATTCAAGATTACATTAACTGTTCAACACATGACACGGACAGTGAGTACGGTAGCATTTTAGGGGATAAAATTATTTTGTTCAGTTGAATTTATAGATAATTTGATAGAGATATCTTATAGAGAAAGATCCTAGAATGAGGTTGACCTGGAAGAATGATTATTAACTCAGAAAGTAGCTAAGAAGGAGAGGGCTTTTGAGAGGTCTGGGACAGCTTCAGTGAAGGCAAGGGACAGAAAGAAAGAATGACTTCTTCCAGGAATAGTGAGTATATTTTTAATACAAGGGAATCTGCACAGAGAGGAGTGACAAGCAAGTTTGGAAAGATAGCGTGAGATGAGACTGTCAGGACTTCAGATATCATTGTAATGTGTGTCTGCTCATGCAGCCTTGCAAGAGTTAAGCTGAACACTTTTCTGTTGGAATTTTCTGGTGTCTCCGAGTTGGCCATCTAAGCTCTCCTCCTGAATTAATACAGGGTTTGGGGTGACCTGGAAGGTCAACTCTTAAGATAATTAGTACCAAAGAGCTGCACTCTTGCCATGCTGCCATTTCAGCCTTCTCACAATCTAGCAATTTTTCATGATAAATTGAATCTAATAACATATTTTTTTGCGACCAAGATACATGGTGGATCATTGTCTTGTCACTTTGATAAAATGTATGGTTTTTTTTTTCTCCTCCTGTCCAGACTTCATGATAAAGCAGGTGAAAAATCTACAGTTATGTCAAACCAAACACAAATATAACCATTCTCTGAAACATGGACTTGAGAAAATCATTAATTCTCTCCAAATAATCCACAGATATTTCCCATTGCTACATGATTTAAAATTCATTTTGTATGTACTATTCGGTTTTTTGGGTTCCTTAAAGATGGACAACTGAAGCTGTGAAGAGATGTAAATGAGAGGCAACACTGTCTATGCATGGGGTATATTCAAGTGTGTTGAATGAACATTTCTGGTAATCTTACCCTAAATCTATACCCTGTATCAGTATAGGCTTCCTGTGATCCCAAAGAAAGGCTTGTAATGTGCAGTAGATCATGACATAGGGTCTGCAATTCAACAAATGGGATAAATCTTGCCTCTATAGATTAACTCATGCGATCAGGGTTAAGTCATCTGGCCTCCGTACATGCGGTTTCTGTATCTGTATGTATAAAGTGCAGAGTTTAACAGTGCTGAGAATATGAAATAAACATAACACACGAAAGCTTAGTACAGTGCTTGGCACATAGTAAGTGCTCACAAATTTACAAAATTTATAAAAATTTTTAAAATTAAAAAAATTAATGTTTATTTATTTTTGAGAGAGAGAGAGAGAGAGAGAGAGAGAGAGAGAGAGAGAACAAGCGGGGGTGGAGCAGAGGAGAGGGAGACACAGAATCCGAAGGGTGGAGCAGAGGAGAGGGAGACACAGAATCCGAAGCAGGTTCCAGGCTCTGAGCTGTCAGCACAGAGCCCCGCGTGGGGCTCGAACTCCCGAACTGTGAGATCGTGACCTGAGCCAAAGTACGATGCTCAACCCACTGAGCCACCGAGGCACCCCCAAACAATTTATAAAATGTTTATTAAATGCCTCTAGATTCAATATAACCAGTTTAAAATGGACACTTTTTTCATTGCACAGAATGCGAAATTTGGACTTTTCCCTCTGAACAGAAATACTTTGAAATCATCAAACACGCAAGAACACGCCAAAAAGGCCTGGTGACGCCACTCTGCAGCGTCGCCTTCCGGCGTACCATTTCCGGCGCCCAGCTGGCTGCTGGGACCAAGGCTAGTTGAGGCTCGCCGTGCAGGCTCAGGAGTGTCCGCTGCCAAGCTTGAGCGAACTGTCCGTCCTCTCAGCCCGCGCTGCTCCTGTGGTTGTGCACGTCTGTTCCACTGCCTTCTATACCAGTAAGGCCATTGTGCCTGCCGGAGGCCTGCTTTGGATTGGCGCCTTGCTCATTTTCGTAGGCCCCTCCCTGCCGGCGGCTGTATCTGCAAAGGCAGGGAGAGACTGGGCTGCACCTGTCCCGGTCCTTGGCAATTCCGCCGTGATTTTACCAAGAGAGCATTGCCAAATAGGCATGCAGAGGCTGCCGGGGATACTCTTCCGGTGCCATTCCAGACTTTGACGCGTAGCTGCTGCCTCAGCCCGGGGAGTGGAGTCACAGATGCCACCGAACCCAGCTGTAAGACCACCAGGAGAAACTTAGGTAAGGGCTAAGGAATTCTGCACTTGGCATTTGTGTAATAGAACAATGGCCAGATTTTATGCGTCCATCCTAAAGATGTTAACTGAGCTTACAAATGAGCTAATTAGAACATGCTCTTTTTCAACCCCTGACCCTGGCTAAAGCTCCTGGTAAGTTTTTTCCACATGACTATGTATCACGGAAGAGTGGCAATGTTAATTGTATGGGAAAGTGAGAGATTATTCTGTAGTGGAAAATGTTGCTATCTTTTTAGAGTTGAACATTGTTTTCAAAAAGTCATTCTTGCCAATTTGTTCTTGTAGTAGATGGAAGAAGGCAATATGTAGATTTCTTATCATTAAGTAATTTATTGTGAAAGTATCTAAGTATTTTGTCCCCTGCACTCACCTCTAACTCTGTGTTGTAGTGGAAGATGTTGCAATAAATATCAGCGTGGGTGCATTTGTAATACTTTTTATTTGTGTTATTAACAGCGACCAGGAAATTTTAAAACCTCAGAGGAAGTTTTCAAAATGTAAACACTTTCTCTCTTCATTGGTCCTTGACTAGCTCTGCTCTGATTCACCAATAGGTTCACCAGCATTTCATCTGGGTTATTCTGTCTTTTGTAGATCAGGGTTCTCTATATCATACCTTAAGGATTGAATTTTTGGCAGCTTCCTAAGGAAAAATGTAGAGAATTGGTTATTATTTAGAGTTTATACCCTCCATATTGGCATCTGGTATTATGATGTCATCCTGCTGAACATTAAGAGACTCACCCTGGATCCCTAGAGGACTAGACTATCTTCCTTTGATTATGTTTCCTACCTTGCAAAAAGTGACATAATCGAAAGAAATTAAAATCTCAAAAATCTAAAAAAATACAAAAACCAAAAACCAAAAAAACAATGATAAACAAAACAAACAAAAACACCCAAAAACTTTTTATTATAAAATAAAACACAGATATAAAACAAAATAAAACAAACCCTCAAAATGTGACTTAGTGTACTATTATAAAGTAAACCCCTGTCTGGTTAAGAATTATAATCTTGCCAGCTACCCTGGAAGTACCTGCCATGTGTCATGTGTTTGTTTCCAATTTAATTGTCCTCACTGCTCTATGAGTAACTATTTGCTTGACATTTATAGTAGTATTTTGCTTGCACTGTTAGTAGTTTTATAACCCAAATGTGCATTAGCAGACACTATAGTTTATGTTACACATGCTTTTTATTTTTAGTAGTTATTTTTTTTTTAAGTAAAGTTTGTTTTGTATAGATTTCCCTACTATCCCTTTCATTTGTGGAATAACCTGAACCATTGGCCCTATAAAATTTCCCCCAGTCAAAATATTGCCAATTGCACACAAATGGTGCAGTTCAACAAGTTCAGTGGTCCTTCTATAGTTGCTGCAAATTGGTAGGTGGATTCAGATATTAGGTCAGACAAAAATCCAGTCCCTTTTGCAAGACTGTTGGCAGTGTTTGGTGAGCCTATATGAAGTACGTGATATTTGGTTGTTTTTACGATCTTAGCAACCATTGATCATTACTGCTTATATTATTTATTAAATGAGAATTGCAAACAGGTTATATCCTAATTTTATTGTGTATGTTTTTGTTTATAAGTTGTGATACTTTTATATAAAAGTGGCAAGTCCCTTCATTATTTAATTGGTACCCAGTGCTTCAAGATTGTATAGAAAATACAGAATAGCAGGTTATTTCCTGTTTACCAGCTTCTATTATAATGAATTACTTTCTGATCATATGAAGGTGACCAGTTTTTAGAATATAATTATGAAATCATGGATCTAAAAATATATGATGGATTTTATCCCCTCGAGAATGTTACAATTATTGGAACATACATTATACCATATTTGGCCAGTTGAGACTCTTCAGGTGGTATTTGGGTCCTTTAAACCTGACCTTTGTAGTGTTTGAAAGTTTACTTAACCTTTAGTATTATAGGGTATATAAAACTCATCTTGTACATTTGCTGTTTCAGAGTGCGGAATCAGCTGTTTCTCCAACAATCCCTGATAATTTCTTTTAGTGAGAAATGGTATCTCTAGACCACAGTAGGACACTATGGATGTTCATTACTAATGGACTGATACACACATACATGCACACACACAAAATATAAAATAAACTGTATTATAGGTTCATATCAATATTTACAATTACAATTTCAGTAATTCACTTTCAGCAATTCAATTTTCAGTAATCAGTAATTTATAGTAATTTCACTATATCTGTCTCCTTTTTTCCACTCCAGGAAGAAAGGATTCTTTCTCACAAGGAATTCTGCTTCTCAATGACAAGGGAATGGTATAATTAATCTGATATCAGAATTATTATTATTATTATTTTGGTGACATATTCAAGACAAAGAATAACAATCCCAATAACACCAATTTATTACAAGACCCATTAAATTTATTTATTTATTTATTTATTTATTTAGAGAGAACACAGATGGGGGAGAGGGGCAGAGGGAGGGAGAGAGAGAAAATCATAAGCAGGCTCTATGTTCAGTGCATAACCCGATGATGAGCTCAATCCCAGGACTCTGGGATCATGCCCTGAACTGAACTCAGGAGTTAGATACTCAAATGACTGAGCCACCCAGGCACTCCAAAATTATTTTAATAATATACTCTCTCCATCTCATTTTTTCCTAATAGTTGCACTTTATCGTGTTAGAACATATAGTCATTAGACCTATGCTCTCTCCCTCTTAGTTATAATTATTCTTAGTTTTACAAATCACCATATATTTTTGGCTTACCATTCAACCTTATGTTACTGTCTCTGTAGTTATTTTGGTTGTCTAAAACTCATTCTTCTGTAGATTCCTTAGAATGTGCTCATGGGAACAATAGCTCTTTTGTTCCTGCATGCTGATAACAGTGCCTTTTATTTTTGAGAGTCAGTTTTTTAGGTGTAAATAAAAGCTTTGGTTCATGCTTTCTTTTTTTCATGCCTTAAATATGGCATTTGATTTTCTTATGTAAAAAATAATTATTGTAACAAGTGCTAATAATAATCTATTTTTAATTTTCCTTATAAATTACATGTTCTTTTTTTCCTAGATGCTCTCCTATATAATTTATTCAACTTAAGTCTAGTACTTTTACTAGAATGTTTTGGTGTTTATTGTTCTAGGTTGATATACCCAGGTACATGGTATACCCGTTCAATGTGTGATTTCAAATATTTATCTATATACACATAGATATTAGTATTTGTTTTGTTTCCTTTATTATATTTTTTCAGCTAATGTTTCTTATTACATTTGAACCTTGAACAATGTGGGGTTAGAAGACCCAACCCCCCTACACAGTTGAAAATCCAAGTATAATTTTTGACTTCTCAAAAACTTTACTAATTGCCTACTGTTGACTGAAGCCTTACTGATAATATAAACAATTGATTAACACATATTTTATATGTTATATATTTTACTCTTACTATAAATTAAGCTAGAGAAGATAAAATGTTATCAAGAAAATCATAGGGAAGAGAAAATAAAGTTACAATACTGAACTGTGTTGAAAAAAATCTTATAAGTGGACCCATAAAATGTGAACCAATGTTTTTCAAAGGTCAACTGTATATGTATACTCAGTCTTCTTTCTCAGTATAAGTAAATTTCACTTGAATGCTTTTTATTTACATCTTCATTTAAAAAAAGAATTCTACTGCACAATAGTATGAGCTGGGGCATATGAATAGATTCCTGTAACAGCCACCACAATCAGTATCTAGGTACCAGAAGCCATGATGCCACAAAACTCCTTTATGCTATCCTTCTATAGGTAAACACTCTCCTTAACCCAAATCCCTGGCAACCCTGATCTGTTCTCACCATGCTTTCCCTCAGAGTGTTATTCAGTGAAGTCATATAGCATGCATCTCGTTGATGCTAGTTTCCCTCATTCAGTATTATGCCTTTGAGATCCTGAGATCCTTCCAAGATCTAGGCATTCTTGTGTGTGTGTGTGCGTGTGTGTATATGGAATAGATTCCGAGTTTTTTCATGGTGATGGTCATGTCATCTGTGAAGAAGGGTATTTTTATGTCTTCTATTTAATCTGTCATCTTTTTATTTCTTTTTCTTCCCTTATTGCACTGGACAGATTTCCCATAGAAATTTGAATAGGAATGATAAGAGTTGATATCTTTGCTTTGACCCTAGTCTTAGGGAGAAATAGTCAGTCTTTTACCTCTAAGTATAATGTTAGCTATAGATTTTCATAGATGACCTTTTGTTAAGAAGTTCCCTTCCATCCTACTTGGGAATTTTTATCATGGTTTGATGTTGAATTTTATAAATTGCTTCAGATAATATAATCATTGAGTTTTTCTCCTTTAGTCCTTTATTGTAGTGGATTTCACATACTGGTGTTTTGAATGCTGACTCAGGCTCATCATAAGTTAAAACCCAATTAATTAATAAGTATTATGATTTTATATATTACTGGTACAATTTACTATTAATTTTTGGGAATTTGTGTTTGTATACTCATGGGGGATATCGGTGTATACATCAAAAAAATGTTTACAAATCTGTAGCTTAATCTTGACGGGTTTGTGTGTGTTTAGAGACAAATCCTTATGTGTATCACTCAGAAGTGAGCCCACGTCATCAAAACTCATTGAGGAATTGCAGTGTTGAAATCTCTGTTCCTTATAATCTCTCAGATACTTTCTGCATCCTGGGATCACCTTTATCAGTACACTGTCCAGAGAGATGGCCCTACAGTTTCCCTTCCTATAACTTCTCTACAGTAAGAATCAAGAACCATCTCTTTGAAGTTCTTAGATTAAGTGTCAGTCAAGGCCTTTAAGTTACAGTAGAAAACAAATGACAAAGATAAATGCAAAGTGGCTTATGGTTGAACAGAATCACTCATTTTACTGATGTGGAAAGAAGAAAGAAGGGAAGATTAACTCAGAACCACTTTGATTAAGACTATATTTGGCCAAGGCTGAATTAAAGTCTCCTAGACTTACTTCTCCAAGTGTCTACTTCCTTAGACCACTGCACATAACTCTTTAGTCATCTCTTTAGTCAAATGCAATTTACAGGATAAGTTTAAGTTTTCAGGAGTATTACAAAAAGCATTAAATAGAAAACCATGAAATTTTCATATTCCTTATTTTCTGCTTGTATGACAAGAATGTTTTAAGAGGTAGGCTATTGAAACCGTTGAGAGGCTCCATAAGTGTGCTGTGCACCCATGCTAATTATAGAGTTTATCATACTCCCCAGTAAATGTGTAATGAAGCAGTCATTTTTATTAAAATACTCCTTTCTCTCTCTCCCTTGGAGATTTGGGGAAGAGTAACACCTGATCCCAAATCTTGGTGTAGCAAAAAATGAGAGTCAGGATTCTGGGAATGCTTCAAGGTTTTTCAGCATTAACACTGAAATGGTACAGGAAAAACTGTCAACAGAGTAGGGTCTCACTCTTGACTCTGAATTTTTTTTGGGGGGGGGTGGTTAACCTGGTCAAGTCATTTTATCTGAGCCTGTTTCATTATCTTGCAACTAGAGATAATAATCCATGTCAAAACCTACCTTTCAGGATAAAATAATGGACATAAGTAACTCTTTAGATAAGTATAAAAGTTGTTTGGAATTTATATGTAAATGATTAAGGATTAAATTATAGTAGTTATTTATAATAGCACGACAAAAAAAGGAAAAATAAAAAAAAATCTTGGTTTGTCTATGGTGACCAGTTCATTGAAGCTTGAGCCTCATTTCTGGGTATAATCCCACACCATTCACATAATTTATGAAGGTGTGGGAGTATATCTACTCTGTATATCTACTATTTTCCGGAAGGACAGATGTCTCGCCCACACAACTTACTGATGGTAGATCTCTAAGTAAGAATGAAAGGCATCACACATAAGGTGAGGGAGAGGAGAATGCTCATTAGTACTACCTTCTGTCTTTGGTGTCCTTTGTCCGAGTTTATGTTCCTCCTTCAAAATAGATCTCATATTCCATCTCTCTCTCTCTTTTCTTTTAATCTAAATTCATTGCTTTAGTTTGACTGCGTTTATGCGTATCTGGACTCCTCAGTCAATATCCTACCATTTATAATATCATTTGCTAGTTTAAACTGGTTGCCTTTCTTTTTTTATACCCTACCCATATTGAAAATACATAGCATTTTTATTTCTCAGTGACTCTGCACATGGGCCTCTTCCTAGTTTAGAATGCCCTCCATCTCTCTGTCCACTTGGGAAATGTCTGTTTATCTTTTAAGTCTTCTGTGTTTCTGTGAATCCTCAGACTCATCTGAGCCAACTGTATGACTTTACCCTCCTGCTGTTATTCTATATATTCCTTCAGCACAGGAAATAATGCCTTTTCATCATTGTATGTGTATGCAGTTCATTGTAAAGCTGATGCCGCATAAGAGGTGATCAGTACATACATTTAATGGCTTTATTAGGAATAATTAATATATAATAAACTGCACATATTTAAAGCATACACTTCAGTGAGTTCTGATACATGTATACTCCTGTGAAACCATCCCCACAATCAAGATCATCACTGTATTCATCAAATAAATATTTGTTTAATGAAAAATATGGTTTAGTGTTAAGTACTGATAACATTTTTCTTAATTTTATATGCTACCTAAAACCAAATTCACAGATGAATATGCTGAGTTTGTACCCCATGCCAGTCACTGCAGAGATTGAGGATATGCAAAGGTAAATAGTATACTACCCCTGCTTTTAAGAGACTTGCTCTCTGGTCCTAGAGAATAGAATTCTAGAATAGATTCCAGATTCTAGAATAGAAATGAATTTTTATATTCACCAAATATTCTCTGTGGCCTCTCAAATCTTCTCTGTGTATGCAGTTTAGAACAGATGGAAGGCTATCCTCAGAAGCAGTTCATAGAATGAGGGGCTGGAACTCGCAGAGACCCCAAAGAGTGAGGATGAAGAGTTGCAGGATGTTTGCATATGAATGAAGTCATTATCACATGACAGAAATGAAGCCAGGATTAGAACCCAGGTTATAGCTGAAATTAGGATAAAGTAATATGTGGAAGATGGATAAGTAATGGAAAAATTAGACTATTAGAAGAACCAAAATAATAGAGTAAAAAAAGATATATAGAATGGAATTGATTGAAAAACTTAATGAGGAGTGCCTGGTGGCTCAGTTGGCTAAGTGTCTGACTCTTGATTTCAGCTCATGAGATTGAGCCCTGTGTTGGCTCCAGGCTAACAGCACAGAGTTTGCTTGGGATTCTCTCCCTCCCTCTCTCTCTGCCCCTACCCTGTTCCCTCACTCGCATATGCTCTCTCTCTCAAAATAAATAAATATTAAAAAAAAAAGAAAAACTTACGAAATTAAGTCCACAAATACTGGTCAAGGGATAGTATGCACTTTATATATATAAACTTCCATACACCTCTCGGTCAAGCCTTGTGTAGAGAAGATTCCAAGAGGCTTCATAGTAGCAACTACATGATTTAGATACCCCACATTTATGGTTAACTGATTTTGACTTCAACCTACAATTTTCCCTGTTCTATTAGAATATATCGACTCTCAATTTAGAATTCAAGGCAACCCAGAATACATATATAACTTTTACTCTGTGCCTCCATTCAGCCTCCATTCAACTGATTAGTATCCTTCCACTATATTTATCAATCCAAGCTCCATGATTTTTTTTTTTTTTTGAGAAAGAGAGAGCATACGAGCAGGGGAGGAACTAAGAGAGAGGGAGAGAGACAATCTTAAGTAGGCTTCATGCCCAGAGCAGAGCCTGATGCAGGGCTTGATCTCACGACTGTGAGATCATGACCCACATTGAAATCAAGAGTCAGAAGCTGAACCAACTGAGCCACCCAGGTGTCCCAAGCTACATGATATTTTAATTGCATCCTCAAATTGCTCCCTCATATTGTTCTCCCTATTTTGGTTACATTTCTTTTTATTTCTATTCAGTATCCTAGTTATTATTTAAAGCATAACACTGTTCTGAACCCTCTGTTGATACCTTCTACAAACTCTGTAACAATCATTTCCCCCTGTCTTCTTTCTGTCCACCTATAGCACTGAGTATCTGGATCATACATTTGGTCTCTTTGTTTTTGCCATTTTATTCCAAAGGCTGTTTATTCCAAACTGTCTTGTATTGGTTTCAGTTGGATTCATGCATATTAGTTTCCTTCTACAACAGGATTTATTAGCACCTAAAGTACAGAAAAAAAAAAACAACAAGTAAAAAACAAAAAGCAAACATCTCAACAGTGCCTCACATAACACTAAAGCTAGATGTTTACAGAGTCCTTGTTAATTACAGGTATTTGCAACTTCATATTCTTTATCATCTGCGTTGATAATAGGTTAGTGATGGGCTTCAAGCTTTCTTATGGCTTCCAAACAAGGAGTTCTCTGCTTCCTGAGAGAGGTGAATCGTTGAAAGCAATGGGCAAGGAACATAAGTTTAAAGCAAGGTGGATGGACCTTGAGTGAAAACTGGAAGATTTAGGATACCTGTAGAAAGACAAGTCAGCATTATATAGAGACGAATTAATACTTTGGGATTAAACTGTCTGTGAAGGATAGAAGCATGGCAGACTAAAAATAGGCACGGAGTAATTCAGAAGCTAATCAGCCTCTGTCACAGATAAAATTAATAAGTAAAAAAGTTTTAACAAGACATTAGCCGTCTGAACAGCCCAGAAGGCCTGGGGAGGGAGATGAGAGTATTATGGCTACAGCATTAACATCACTGTTATTAAGTTGGTGATGATTAACAGGATGTGGTCCTAGAGGGAACAAGGTGAGCCTTCATAGGACAGCACTATGTCAGGAGATGATGGTCTCAAATTGGATAGCAAAGGTGAACTGTCTTTCAGGAGGGACATCAGGTCCAAGGACACAAAAATGAGTCTGGACCAGCCTGGGCAGTAGTAAGAGTTATAGCAGGAAAAAGAAAAAAATACAAGTGGCGTAAAATTAAAGTTAAGCATAAATTTATGATAACTAGCCACACCTGTTATCCTTTGTTTCCATTCCATTCATATTTTGGGAATATTGGGCCAATGTTTCTTTTGGGTCCACTCCATTCAGATTTTATGATAATGAATGAATTGAATCTATGAAGCAGAAAACCAAGGAACTTCATAATTGCTTAACCCAGGTAATGTTTTCTATCATTCATTATCAGGAGAAATCGATTAAAAGCTCTTTGCATTTGGAGTCTAGTGTTAGGTGCCATGGGAAATGAAAAGAAAGGCTTATGCCTAGCTTTTCACAGGAGTTGACAATGTAGTAGGAGAGGAAACACCACAAATGAAAAACACTGCTGAATAAATACATACATAAATGGTACAATCTTTTAGAATATGAGTGTATCTAAAGTGGCATGAGTATGTTTCTATGGAAGACTTCTGCACACATGAAGATTTTTAAGTATCAAGGGAAGGGATGTAATTTGGTGGGAAGGAAATGGTGACTTCAGACTGGATAAAAGACTTAAAGTTCAGGAACTATGCTCGTTGATAAAATGTGTTTGCATTTAATCATACATCGCTTTATGCTTTGTAAAATTGGACATATGCTCTTAGAAACAAAATACTATATTATTATATCAAGTTTCTGTAACTTGAATTAAAAAGTCTTTCTGATGTAATACCTATTTTACCACCAGCATAATTCCTCTGAACTTTCAGAAAGACTTTTTAATACAAATTATAGAAAACTGTTTAAAATGGGCTTAAGGTATAAGGAATAGTACATTCTTACATAACACATTTAGAAGTGGAGATTCTTCAGATTTCATACAGCCAGGACTCCGTGTCTATTTCCTTGTCTCACTACTGCCCCATCAGTGCATTCACTTTGTCTTTTTTCAAGCTTTCAAGGCGGCTTCCAAAAGCACATAGTCTAAGAGAGAGAGAGAGAGAGAGAGAGAGAGAGAGAGAACTTATTTCCCAGTTATCTCTTAAGAGAAAGAAAATATCTTCTTAGAAGTATACAGAAACCTTATTTTGTTTTTAGAGAGTAAATGGCTCACATGCCCATTTCTACATAAAAAAAAAATAATAATGTGGGATATAGTATTACCATGCTGTACTTAGGCAAATAGGAGCCTATCCCTGGAGCTGGAGCGAGATCAACAACCCCTCAATCAACATGAGTAATAGTGGGAAAAGAAGAGATTTCTGAATGGCGTAAGGATTCTGATAGGAAGCAGAAAGGAGGGAAAGCATACTGGTGGGCAGTCAATAGCGACTATTACAATATCTGGAGCCAGCTCTCAGATTCTATCAAATAAATTCCTATTTTAATTTCTCATAGGGAGAAAGAACATTGAGCCAGAAGTAAGGAGACCTTGAAGTCAAACCTTGTGGCAAACTAAAGAATTGCATCTTATCTGTGCCTTATGTTTCTCATCTTTAAAACAATAATTCTGGTAGCAGCTAAGTCTTTGAGTACTTTTGAAGGTAAAGGGAGGAAAAGTGTGAGGAATACTTTAAAATTCGTTCAGTCCGTGAGGCTCTGTTCTTACTGCCTCTCTGTGCTCTTTCACTCCTGTGTGCTTTTAGAATGCCTGGATGGTCTTTCAGACAGTGAGGAGCTGATTGCAATTATACTTACCTGCCTTTGTCTTTTATTTGCCATCTTTTTATGTAAACTTTGGGTGCCCAAATCACTCCATCTTTATTGGGTGATCGTTCCAGGCCAAACCTGTGTTGTTTCTGACAAATTGCAATATGCATGATATATATGCAACAGCTTTTGTGTCCATGTTAACATGTTATACACATGACATTTGCAGCTATTTACATGTGTTAGTCTGTCAAATCAACAAAAGAAAATACTGATGATGAAAGAAATACAGGGACCTCAATAGCCAAAAAAACCAAGTAATCCAATTAAAAAATGAACAGAAATTTCTCCAAATAAGACATACAGATGGCCAACAGACACGTGAAAATATGCTCAACATCACTCATTATCAGGTAAATGCACATCAAAACTACAATGAAATATCACCTCATAGCTGTCAGAATGACTAAAATCAAAACCCACAAGAAACAAGAAGTGTTGGCAAGGATGTGGAGAAAAAAGAACCCTCATACACTGTTGGTGAGAATGCAAAGTGGTGCAGCTACTGTGTAAAACAGTATAGAGAGTCCTCATAAAGTTAATAGAACTATCCTAGGATCCAGTAATCACACTGCTGAATATCTACTGAATATCTACAGAAACACTAATTCAAAGGGATACATGCCCTGCTGTGTTTGTTGCAGCACTATTTAGCACAGCCAAATTATGGAAGCAGCCCAAGTGTCCACCAACAGATGAATGGATAAAGAAAATGTGGTATATATGATATATATATATATATACACACACACACACACACACACACACACACACACACACACAATGGAATGTTATTCAGCCATGAAAAAGAATGAAATCTTGTCATTTGCAACAACATGGATGGAGCTAGAGAGTATACGCTAAGTGAAATGAGTCAGAGAAAGACAAATACCATATGATTTCACTCGTGTGTGGAATTTAGGAAACAAAACAAATGAGCCAAGGAAAAAGAGAGAGAGAGAGAGAAACCAAGAAACAGACTTTTAACTATGGAGAAACGATGATTACCAGAGGGGCAGGTAGGTAAGGGGATGGGTGAAATAGGTGATGGGGCTTAAAGAGTATACTTCTCATGATGAGCACTGAGTAATGTATAGAATTGTCGAATCACTGTATTGTACACCTGAAACTAACATAGCACTGTATGTTAACTCATCTGGAATTAAAAAATATATATATTTTAATAGATCTTTTATATATATATATATATGCCCCAAGATCTCTCATTATTTACTTGCATCTTGGAAAATTTGCCATCATAATATTTTCTGATAGAGGGCCATCAATGGGCTTCGAAATGGTCTGAGTTTCTAAACCCTTATTGAAAAGAAAATAGCCAACACAGTATCTTCAAACAAGAAAAACAATTTATTTATATATTTACAAGACTACAGGAATAGCCCATGCTAGTACAATAGGTATATATCCTACAGGAAGATATTTGTATCCTAGGTTTTAACTTTCCTGTTTGTAATTTTAGATTCTTAGTTCAATGCTGTCCACCATCTGCACCTGTAGAAATGTATTCAGTCTCTTAATAAAATCGAGCTTAGATGCTCCGGCACATGAACAAAGGATTAAATAGTGGAAAAAGGAAATTGGGTTATGTGGCCTTTCTTGTCAATTCTACTTTTGTGTTTGATTGTTTTGAGTTTCTTATAGCCAGTTTGGAATAGTTTAATGTTCTTAAGAGAATATTTTGGAAGAATTTCACTCATTTTATCCTTTTTTTTAATGTTTAGTTATATTTTGAGAGAGAGAGGGAGAGAGAGAATATGAGTGGGGAGGGGCAGAGAGAAGGAGACAGACAATATGAAGCAGGCTTGTGCTATCAGGGCTTGAACAAACCATGAGACCATCACCTGAGCTGAAATTGCATGCTTAACTGACTGAGCCACACAGGCACCACATTCTATTCTTACATCAGTGTGCCAAACTCATTTTTCAAGAAAGATGAATATTATCCTCTATAAAATATGGCTGAAGAGATGGGTTGCAGATTGGACTTTGTACAGCTTTGGGAATATAACACACATAATCCATCTATTGCAAAGGGAGGAAATATGATCAATGGCTGTAACTTCTAATCTTGATGAAAGACAAACACAGATTTGTGTCTATTGGGGTAGGGATAGCATCTTTGCATCAGTGTATTAGTTGAATAATTGAGATTGTTGATAAACAATAGCAAGAAATTATTAAATTAAAGCTTATTTCAGGTATTAGAAGAAAAAGAAGAATGACACCCAAATAACTGTTCTTTTAAAAAGTACTGATGATGCCTGGAGAAAAAAACAAATTAGGTAAAATTAATAAGTAAAAGAATTACTTTACACTAAATAAACTGATAAAGGGTGAATTAAGCTGTTTACTTCTCAAGTGATTTTATTTTACATCCCTTGGACAGAGGATGTTTTAAGAGAATGAATGAAGGAAACCTCTCCATTCAAATAAGGACTTTTAGTTTCTTTGGGGATTAAATACTTACTCCAATGATTCTAGATCATTCAAGACATTTCTAGAGCATCTTATTTCACCTTCCCACTACAGCCAATTTATAAACTAGAAAGTAACCAGTGCATATGTGAGTATCATTAAATTATAGCTGTATTTCCCCTATGTATTTTGTCCAGTATATGCAAATAAAATTCTTTTCTCTTTCCCTGAAGTTTTACACCAGATTTAGAGTATATTTAACTCCAGGAGAGTTTTCCTTATTAAAAATTCAAGTATCCACAATTTAAAGATTATTTTTAACCTTATTTTGGTTCAGGCTTGTAGAAAAATATTCACACAAAATCAACACCCATGTTAATTATAATATAAAAATTAATAATGAGATTGAACCAACTAGTTGAGTGTCTATGTCTGTTTTGTTTTTTAAGAATCATGATTAATTTAGAACATTTGTTTTAGTCCATGTTATTTGTGAAGCAACCCATTTGCCCTATAATCATATTCTGCCAAGGGGTAAGATTAAAACTCTATGTATTATTTCAACTCTATCATATAAAGAGCTTAGAAGTCATGGTTGCAAGGCAAACCGCCGCACCAAAACCTGAGGAGACAGGCAAATGCAGAGAGAAAGTTGAGATCAGCTTACCTGAATGCAGAAAGCACTGGAGACATAAACTGGCAGAAGCACTTAAAAGCTAATTCTGAGGAATTGCTGGAAGCTGAATGTGTAAATAGTTTAAGAGTTGGGTGCCTGGGTTACTCAGTTCTGACTTCGGCTCAGGTCATGGTCTTGAGATTTGTGAGTTCGAGCCCCACATCAGGTTCTGTGCTGACAGCTGGGAGCCTGGAGCCTGCTTTGGATTCTGTGTCTCCCTCTCTCTCTCTGCCCCTCACCCGCTCATGCTCTGTGTGTGTCTCTCTCTCTCAAAAATAAATAAGCATTAAAAAAATTTTTAAAAAAAGAGGAAAACCCCTGGGGGCTGAAGACATAGGAAGGACACATCTTTTGTGGGTTTAACCTCCAAGTATCTCACCAAGTTATCATGGTGAAAAGTCAAGAAAATCGTCTCATGTTTCTTGCAGGGGAAGAAGAAAAGTAATTATCTTCTTCATAACAAACATACTTTCCAGAGGAAAATACTCTACCAGGACCCTCATCTCACATAAATGGGGAGTCTAGTTGCTGAACTATAGCCTCATATAATTTTTCTGTCACACCTAAGGGAGAGAAAAACACTGTGACAAGGGACATAGGTCCACTAAAAGGTTTAATCACAAGACTATAGAATTCCTTCCTCCCCTATTCCTTCTTACCATATTAACAGGCTGTCACTATAACACAGTGTGTTATAGCTGATATGACTGCAAAGCTCAGACTCAACTAAGATGAAGTTCCAATGAATATATAAAAGAAATAATGGAAACAAAAGTAAGAACACTAAAGTATTTGAGGCCTTTGACATGTACAACTATAGTTAACATTAAAGACAGCTCAGTTTCTAACAAATTACATAAAACCTCACACTTGAAGGAAGATCTATTTATCTCAGTTCCTATTCTGAGAGAGAGGGGGAGACGGAGAGGGAGAGAGTATGTGTATATATATATATATATGTTTATTTTGAGAGAGAGAGCATAAACACATGAGCGGGGAGGGGCAGAGGGACGAATCCCAATCAGGCTCTGTGCTGTCAGAGCCAGGACATGGGACTTGATCTCAGGACTGTGAGATCATGACCTGAACCAAAGTCAAGAGTCGGACACTTAACCAACTGAGCCACTCAGGTGCCCCTAAAATGTCTATCTTTCAACAAAAATTTCTCAGGCATGCTATAGGCAGTAAAGATATACTATCTGAAGAGACCAAAAAAGATCAGAACCAATCTCAGATATGATAGAGATCTTGGAATTAACAGGGAATATAAAATATCTCTAGTTGATAGTCAAGGTTACTAATTGAAAAGGCAGGCAGACAACATAGAAAACAAATGAGTAACATATGCAGAGAGATGGAAACTCACAGAAAGAAAAGGAAATGCTGAAAATAAGCACTGCAACAGAAATAAAGAATACCTTTGGTGGGCTCATCAGTAGCCTTGGTATGGCAAAATAAAGAATTAAAGGACTTGAAGATGTGTCAATAGAAACCTCCTAAACTGAAATGAATTTTTTTAAATAATTAAAAAGACAAAATAGAATGTACAACTGTGAGAAAATTTCCAAAGTGTGACATAGGTCTATCTGGTATGCTAGGAGAAGAAAGAAGAAACAAAGCAGGGGAAATATTTGAGGCAATAATTGATGAGAATTGCTAAAATAATGACAGAAACCAAATTGTAAAATCAGCATAATCATAGACCATCAAGCAAGATAAGTACCAAAAAAAGTACACCTAGGCATATAATAAACTGTAGAATATCAAAGACAAAAAGAAAATATTGAAAGAGGCCAGAGGAAAAAAAATCACCTTACCTACTACAGAGGAAAAAAGAATAAAACTTACAGAGGGGTTTTCTCAGAAATGACACAAACGAGAGGAGAGTGGACTGAAATATTTAAAGTGTTAAAAAACAAACAAACAAACACCACAAGGAAACCTAGATTTCTGTATCCAGAAAAGTATCCCTGAAAAGTGAAGGAAACATAAAGATTTTCTTGGACAAACAAGAACTGAGGGGATTAATTGCTAGCAGATGTGCCTGATAAGAAATATTAAAAAGAAGATCTCCACAGATAAGGAAAACTATATAAATGAGACACTTGGATCTGCATTAAAAAAAAATAAAAAGAGAAAAAGCACTGGAGAAGGAATACATAAAGGTAAAATAAAATGTTTTTATTGGTTTTACTAATAATGGATACAATAGAAAAAATGTTTATTTTTCTATCATGTAGTTAATTAACACATCTATCACCTTACATATTTATTTATGTGTGAGAACATTTAAGTTTTACTCCCTTAAAAAACGTTTGTTTAAAGTAACAATAGTATGAATGTACTATATTAATGTAGCATAAGAATAAAGGAAATAAGTGACATTTTATAAGAGATAGGAATTCTCTAAAGTACCAGCACTACTCATGAAAAGTATAGCATTATTTGAGAGTAGACTTAGATTGGTTACAAATGTATATTTCAAAGTACAGGGCAGCCACTAAAAAAAAAAAAATAGTTACATAAAATAAGCACAACTGATATGCAAAGAGGGGAGAGAAAATAAATATATAAATATATAAATGTACATTATATAAATATACAAATATGTAAATATATATATATTTATCAAAACCATAAAAGGAAGAAAAAGAGGAAATAAAAACAACCAACAAGTGCAGTGAAGAGAAATAGTTATAAGTAAGCTTGGTAGATTTAAATTCATATATATCAACAACCATTTTCATTGTGAATGGTAAACCCATCAATTAAAAAAATTGGAGACTATCAGAGTAGACTAAAGAAACAAGATCTAACTCTATGTTGTCTATAAGAAACTCACTTTGTATATAAAGTATTTACTGTGTAAGCAAAAAAGCTAAAAAAATATACAAGTCAGACAAAGCACACTCCAGAACAAAGGAAATTGTTAGCATAGACATTACAAATAGATCCAGGAGTCAGGTGTCTTAAGATAAAATAATCCTTAATATGTATGCATATAATAACGTAGGTTCAAAATACATGAGGCAAAAATTGATATTACTATAAGGAGTAATAAACAAACCCACTATTTTAGCTGGAGATTTATATCTATGTCTCTATCTCTCTATCCTTAAATTATAAGGATATATATATATATATATATATATATATATGTATTTATATGTATACATATATATATCCTTAAATTATAAGGATATAATTTATCTAAACAGCACTGTTAATTTATCTAATTGACATTTTTGGAATACTCTATACAACAACAGCAGAACATTCTTCTCAAACTCACAGGGATCATTCACCAATAGAGAGCACATCCCATGCCGTAAAACACCCCTTAACTTTAGAAAGGACAGATCATATTCTCAGGCCCCAGTGGAAGTAAACTAGAAATCAGTAACAGATTTCTGGGAAGTTCCCAAATATTTGAGGATGGAACAACACACTTCTTTTTTTTTTTTAATTTTTTTTTTAATTTTTAAATGTTTATTTATTTTTGAGAGAGAGAGAGAGAGAGAGCAAGCCGGAGGGGCAGAGAGAGAGAGGGAGACACAGAATCCGAAGCAGGCTCCAGGCTCCATGCACTCAGCACAGAGCCTGACGTGGGGCTCGAACCCACGAATCGAGAGATCATGACCTAAGCGGAAGTCAGACACTCAATCAAGTGAGCCACCCAGGCACCCCTGGAACAACACACTTCTAAATAACACACATTGGATGAAGGAGTGTCTGGAGAAACTACACAATGTTTGAATTAAATGAAAATACAACTTACCAAAATCTGTGGAATTCAGAGAAAGCAGTGCTTAGAGGAAAATTGATAACCTTAAATTCACATATTAGAACATATAAAGGACTTAAATTCAGCAATCTAAGTTTTTCCACCTTAGAAATCTAGAGAAAGCAAAACAATTGAAGCATCTAGCAGGCAGAAGAAAAGAAATAATGCAAAGTGAAGCAGAAAGCAACAAAATTGAAATCAGGAAAACAGTACAGGAAATCACTGAAACCAAAGGCTGATTCATCGGAAAGATAAAACTTTTAGTAAATTTTTAGTCAGGCTAACAAAATTTAAAAAGAAGTCACAAATTAGTAATAAAAGAAATGAAAGAGGCATTGTCGCTACTGATGCCATGGATAAAAAGGATGATGAAGTGATATTAGGAGCAACCTGATGCCCACAGATTTTATGACTTATATGAAATTGACCCATTCTTGAGTTCGAGCCCCGCGTCGGGCTCTGTGCTGACAGCTCAGAGCCTGGAGCCTGTTTCAGATTCTGTGTCTCCCTCTCTCTGACCCTCCCCCGTTCATGCTGTGTCTCTCTCTGTCTCAAAAATAAATAAACGTTAAAAAAAATAAAAAAAAAAAAGAAATTGACCCATTCTTTGTAAGGCACAGGCTATCAAAACTCAAGAAGAAAAAGATAATCTTAATAGTCCCATATCTATTAAAGATATTAAAACAATAATTAGGAACCTTCCAAATTAGAAAGTACCATGCCTAGATAGTTTCACTGGTGAATTCTAACAAATGCTTAAGGAAGAAATAATACCTTATTAACAATCTCTTCCAGAAAAAAAAAAAAAAGAAAGAAAAGAGAATGCTTCCCAATTCATTCTATGAGGACAGCATTACCCAACACCAAAGCCAGATGATGATATGACAAGGAAGCCAGACCATTATTTCTTAAGAATCTAAATGCAAAATCCTCAAAAATATTGCAAATTAAATTCAGTAATGTATTTAAAAAGTATACAACATAACCAAGTTGGATTTATTCTAGGTGTGGATGCTATTTGAATATCAATTAATATAATCCACCACTTTAGTAGGCTAAAGCAGAAAATTCAGATGGATATGCCAATTAATACAAAAACAATGTTTGGTAATGGATTAGACTTGGAGAGATCAGTGTGCACTTATGTTTATATAGATGGTTACATGTCGATACATTTACAGAAATGTTTATACTTGGGTTTGTATATACACATATGTTTTCTTGCTCTTTCAAATGAAAGGGCCTAGATGCAACAACATGCTGGTAGCAACAAGCACACCCAATGCCCAGATCTTGGTTTCTAACGCCATTCTCTGTTAAAATGAACCAGGGCTCCTTAGAGAATGGCCTTTTCTAGGAATGGCACAGCAAATATGTCAGATGAGCCTGGAACATCTTGTAACACCAGAAAGGAAAGAAGCAGAAAAAAAAAAAAAGACATTATCTCTGAGGGATATAGGATGAAATTGAGAGAGCTCCTGGTAGCCATACCTGGAAAATTTGGGGAACAAAATGAACTAGTATTGTATTATAAATCAAAGTATGAAGTATATGTACTCAAAGTATAAAATAAATACCGACAGTTCATAATTATGTAAATAAAGGATTGAATAAATGAATCAATTATTAATAGGGGAGACGATATAAATTTCCCTTGCAGAAGAATTCCAAGTAACTTATGTAGATACTGTGCTTTTAATGAAGGGAGCATAAATTCTCACTCCTTAAGTGTGGGGTGTGCAAAATGACTTTCTTCCAAAGAGTGAGTATGGAAAGATAGGAAAAAAAGTTTACAGTGGAGAAATCTGGTAATCACTAAATCAGTCTTGTGATCAAGATCAGTATAGACTGTGATAACATTGACAGAATGTGCCTTTGATATGATGTGATGAAAATGGCACTTCAATGTCTTCTCTCTTACAAAAGCACATAATTTCAACCTAATCATAAGGAAAACAGAAAATTCCAAATGAGGGGGATCCTACAAAATAACTATTACTCCTCAAAACTATCAAAGTCATAAACGCGTAGAAAGTCTTAGAAACTATCCATAGCCAAGAAGTGCCTAAGTAAACATATATAAACGGAATGTGGTATCCTACATGGGATGCTGGAAAAGGAAAACACATCAGGTAAAAAATAAGAAACTCTGAAAACATGTCTGGACTTCAGATAATAATATATCAATATTGGGTGATTATAGCAAATGTATCTTACTAATGTATCAGTAATCTTTCCTGTTGTTGCTGTTAATTTACTCCTTTGCTTCTGTAGGGTATTCACAGACCCCAATGAAGTTGTCCATACCTGTTTGTTGTTTTTTAGATATTATACAGGGATATCTCTTGTTCATCAAGCCCCAGGTAGGAGGACATATGAGATTATCCACCCATGATAGCATATAATTATTTGAGCATAAGACATAAAGGGAGAAGAAATGTTCTGTTGTTCACTCTTTCAAGCTTAAATCTATATTAAAGCAAATGGCCTACATACAAGAAGAAACTCAGCTGGCACCCTCAGGAAAACTTCTTAATACCTCTTTGCTCTTGTCTTTAACTGCTTGAAAAGAGTCTACTTTCTAGATGCTGAGTGTATCTTATCTACACATTTGTCTCAAGGTTGTCCCAACATACTGTGATTATAGCTTTCTTGTGATACAGACTGTTATTGTCATCTGTCTAAATTGCCCAAATCTCCCTGAGAAACTGAACCCATTGACTGGAAGTCATGCTAGCGATTAATGAAATTGCCTGGTTTCTTCTCAACTTGTTATTCTTCAGCTCCCAGCCTCCTCAACTACAGGCCTTTCTTCAGAACACCTTCCTATGCATGTTCAATTTTGCACTCAGTGGTTTCACTGCTGAAACTGGAGTCTTTGACTTTATTACACTCAAATATTCATAATAGTGAGATTGTTGTAGAAACACCAATGAGAGAACATATTATAGTAATTTAGCATGTAGTTCACAAATCTTATATTGATGCCCATGCTCTTCCTGCTGAGGGTTGGAGGTTCACTATATAATGTTGCTTTGGGTGAAGGAGCAAACATCCTGTGTTCTAAATATGGGCTTCTATATGGTAGGAAGGTCACAGATTTATCTCAGCCTTATGAGATTTGGAGAACTTTGGTAGAAGAGGAAAATACCCCATCTCTTTTATTTATGAGTGTCTTTGAACCCAAGAAGGGTCTCATTTGTATACATCTAGATTATCCATACTTTTAAGGAGTTTTTAAAGCAAAGCAGGGGAATATAACCTTGAAAATAATATAAAATATCTGTATTGCAAAATATTATAAATATTAGTTGAATACAATGAGACATTTGCTAGGGGTTGAGGATCCAGAAAATTGCAAGCACATAAGAGAAATACCTCTTATTTTAAATTCACTTGCAGTTCCTGGTGACTGAAAGCTGCTAAAGGAAAAGAGAAAATAACAGCAGCGACAAAATCTCTCATAAGTTTAATAGCCGCCCACTGGTTGTAAATGTGAAGAGGACCTCTCCAAACACAAAGCTGAAATGTAGAGGAATCCCCTTTTATTAAAGCCCCTGACCTCTCATCCATTAATGGGCAGCCTCTGAATACCACATATATGGCAATGCTTTGCAATGTTGTACTGTAGGATTTTATTTTCACTTCCTGGAATAAAGTCTGTGCTAACCCCAATTATGCTTACATTGTTCCCCCCCACCCTGCCTCTAATCCTGATTTCCTTCTGTCAGAATTACGCTTTCAGAAAAAACAAAGCAAAAAGAAATGTTTGACAACACAAGGTTGAGTGACTTTCTCCCCAGAAACACTCTGTACCCATTTCCCTTCTTTCCTGGAGGAGCCTAGGTTTTCAGATGTTAAAAGAAAAATGTATAGTATTTTACAGTGACACTAAGCAAAGGTCAGAGTGTGTTTTTGAAATGACTTTGCAACTGCAGCTGCGTTTACAAAGGAAACTAGTTGAGTGTGCACAAAAGAGTGGAGGGGGATTTTCAATAAATTTGGAAATTTAGTGTCCTTGATGCCTATTTCTAAAGACATATAGTTGAAGTTAGTATTTAATTGGCTCATACATAGATCATGTTTTGGTAAAACATTGTAAGTATATCTGTAGATAAGGAAGAGAACAGAAGACTTGAAAAAATTTACCTAGTCTAGAGATGTACACAGAAAGATCAAATCAACTCTATAATCTTTTATCTGTTGATTATCTGACTCCATCATCTAGAATGTAGGCTCCCTCTGGGCAGGGACTATGTCTGTATGTTCACCAGAACAATGCATAAGACACAGTGAAGGCTCAAAACACTATGTTGAAGTAATAATGACAAGAAACCTGAGTGTCCTGTAAGCTCAGAGAACAAGATATATACCTGTTATGGACTGGACTGTGTCCCCGTAATTTTCATATGTTGAAGGCCTAACCCCTAATATCTTGAATCATGACAGTATTTGGAGATTAGGCCTTTAAAAAGGTAGTTATGTTAAATGAGATCATAAGACCCTACCTAGTCCAATGTGACTGGTATCCTTCCAAGAAGAAGAAATTAGGACACAACCATGCGCACACACAGGAAAGACCATGTGAGGTCACATAAAGTGGTGATCTACAAGCCAAGGAAAGAGGTCTCTGGAGAAACCAAGCCTGCTGACACCTTGGTCTCAGACTTCCAGCCTCCAGAACTGTAGGAAAATAAATTTGTGTTGTTGAATACACTTAGTACATGTTTTATGGCAGCCTTACCAAACAAATACAATACCTAAGGTAGTATTACTAGATAAAATACAGAATGTCTAATTAAATCTGAACTTTAGATAAAGCGTTCTTTTGTTTAAGTATAATGTAGCATGCAGTATTTGGGATATTCTTGTACTACAAACAAACCGAACTTTATATTAAAACTTTACATTAAACTCAAAATTTAACTGGGTATCCTATATTTTATTTGTTCAGTCTGGCAACCCAAACCTCTGAGGGATGGAGAAGAATTCACAGAGGAGGTGCCATTTGAACTAGATCACAAAAGATAAAAAAAAAATATTTTGGTGGGTGTGGAAGAGGCCAGAGAAGTCAATGTGAGCAGGCCCCAATTGAAATTTTCACAAATTTGCTTATTTTGTTTATACCATAACAGCTATTACAGCCCATAATCATTTTAGCTATTGAGAAATGAAAATTTCATTAAAAATGGAAGATCTAACTACCATCTATTATTTAGTGGTTTCTAAACCTGGGAGCTTTAAAAAAAAAATCAATTCTTGAGGATTCACCCAGACTAATAGGTCGCTAATTTAATATGACTAAAAACAGCTAATCAGCTCAATGTAAACAACATCCTATACCCGTAAACCAAATTGGGTAGGCAGGATCTGTTCCATGGGCAGTTTCCCTACAATTAAATCTGAAACTTTGATAAATCCTCTTCTGAAGGGAAGGCCATATTATAATATATATTCCATATAGGAATCATCTTGGCATCTTCTGTATTTTATGCAATATTGCCTCATAAAATCTGTAACATTTTCTAAACAGGCTGAATTTATATTTGTGTGCATGCGTGTGTGTATGTGTATGTGTCTGTGTGTGTGTGTATAAATATGGTCATTGTTTTCCCATAACCAAATGTTAAAATAATCACATAACACAAGGTCTCTTTTGTTAGGGAGGTTAAAATAAATAAAGCATGACTTTTTATTTATAAATGTAAAACTTGTTCCTTGGTAGTGGAGAAACCCTTTAGTCTTGATAATTAAAGCCACATGCTATTGACGCAGAACACTATTCAAAATAAATGTTATGCAACTCAGTGTCTGTTCAACTACTACTTGCAGAATTTACTCATTCTGGGAGACTATTTTATAACTTATATATTAAAATTTAGGGAAGTCAGTTAGTGAAAAGGAAAATGCCACTAACAGGAAGGTCAGTTAGTGAAAAGGAAAATGCCACTAACTGCTCTTGTTGGAAGATAAAGTAATTGGCCAGCAGTGATGAATATATAAATATATATGTCAATTTTTCAAAGACACTAGGCTGACTCAGGGAAAAATTATGACTCAATATCATGGAGTGTAAGTAATAGCAGGAGTCACAAAATGAGACCAGGAAGAAGGGAATTTGGAGAGATATCAAGTTGAGTGTAAGAGTTAAAGGGAGTCCGCATAGTCAGAAAGAAGCATAAAGACTGGACACATCAGGGCCATTTATATTGGCCTGTAACTATCACTTAGAAGTACATTCTGTGGAACCAGACTCTTTTTTGCAGGTGGCAACTTAGTTCTCTATGAGAGTATGGTGGAAGTTTGTTTCTGTCTGCCCAGTTCCCTTTCTCCTTTCCTCTAGTGATGAACTATATTTACTGTCTTTGAAAGAGACCTGTTGTCCCAGATGAGACTGCTGGGGCTTCCAATCATATTAACATGCTTCTTTGGCCAAGGGAATGAGGGGGAACTAAGCAAGTCAGAATATCCCATCTCTGTGTACATACAGTGGCTCAAGGATGGCCAAGAAAATATACTAGGTGAACCAGAAATCTCCTGGGGATCTTTTATATAGTCCCTGTCAGAAAGAAGATATTTTTTCCTTGAATAGGAAGCTCTAAGGCTATGACCTCAGAGTGGCCAGTGATTACGTCCCCTATCATGTGCAGAGCCCAGCTTGATTGAGGCCAACACACATACAGAATATGGAAGGATGAGCACATATAGTCTATATCATTCTCCTTCTCCCTCCGTCTCTGTCTCTCTCACATGTGCCTGCGCACGCGTGCGTGTGCGTGCGCGCGCGCGCGCGCACACACACACACACACACACACACACACACACACACACAGAACAATTAGTGAACCTTATTTGGTTGACCTTGCTGCTGGCTCCCCTTCCATTGTGTATGTGTGCGTGCATATGTGGTTTGGTAAATGGCCAACTAATTCCCCTTTTGCTTGAATGGGTTTTTGTTTCTGTCACTAATAGCCAGAAAAGTCTTAACTGATTCTGAGTATTACCATTACTTTTTGTGGCCATGAATTTATTTGAACTTTGCCACATCATTCTAGATGACTTAGAATTGTTACAAGAAAGGAGAAGCTTCATGTTTATCTTGATGGTATCCTTCTGTGTTTGGATTATTTTCTTCCTTGAGCTTCTACCTTTAGCTCCAGTAAGACAGAACATAATGTTGCAGGGTTCAGATGAGGAATGGATATTCAATGAACTGCAGATTGTTCTTTCTAAAACATTACCATGCACTACTGGGCCTGTCTGTTTGTGGTCTCTTAAGGATGCTTGGAATATTCCCATATTTGGATCATTGCTCAAGCTCCAGTTACTAGTCTGAAATTTACTCTTTCCTCCTCTCTTGACTGATTTCTTCCTAGATTTCAACACCTTTCTTAAGGCTCCACAGCAAGGAATTCCTTGACCAAGTCATTTCTGGTTGCTTAACTTTGAAGGATATTATGTCCTTATACATCTTCAATTACGTTGAACATATACTATTTTTCATAAACTGAGGAAAGGCTAAATTGTCTTTGGAGTTAGTCTCTAACTTTTTGCCCATACAGATTAATGTGCACTTGAACTAGAAGTGAAGATTTCATGAAGGAGGAATAGTCCACATGGACCATAAAAGACAGTAATCCAACATGATTAGAAACTCATACTTCTTGATTTTCTTTTGGAAAACAGAGGCAGTTGAAGTGGAAGGTGAGATGGAGAGTGGAAAAATATAAATTTATTTATAACCACTCCCTATATTCTACAGGAGTTATAGAATGTTGTACCTCCTTTGGTCTTAGCTCCTCATGAGTTTGATTCCTGGGTGAAATGCTGCCTTTTAATCTTTAATTTGATTTAACTTTTTAAAGGATTTCTGCCTTTTGGGAATGCAATTAGACTTTCCAGGACATCTGTCTGTCACGAAAGATAATGGCATTTTCAGTGCACATTCACAGAACAGGAATCTTAATCTAAGGCAGGACCTTAGGGGTTCCCTGGAAACAACAGAAAGTCATGCTCATCTGGGCCAGGTAATTTAAGAGAAGTAGCCATCCAGCTGCAGTTTGAAGCAGCTTCTCACACAGAAGTCAGCAATTCTCTCTTAGCTCAGGTGACAGATGGTAGGAAAGCATTCTGTCTTAGGCCCAGGAGCTTGGCTTTTACATCTGTGAAGCATTTTTCATCAGGCTTCCTTGCATATTCATAGTATGACAGGCTTCAATGTTATTGAGAGAACCAGACTTCTGCCTCTATCAGGCTTTGCTCCTCCCTTATTCCATGCATCTTCAATATCCTTCCACTAAGTTCCAGTTAAATGAAACAAATAGAGGGGAACCTGGGTGGCTCAGTTGGTTAAGTGTCTCTTGATTTTGGCTCAGGTCATGAACTCATGATCATGACTTTGAGCCCCATGTCAGGCTCTGTGCTGGGCATGGAGCTTGCTTCAGATTCTCCCTCTCTCTGCACGAAAAATATAAAATACCTAGGAATAAACTTAACCAAAGAGGTAAAAGACATGTATGCTGAAAACTATAGAATTCTTATGAAAGAAATTGAAGAAGATACAAAGAAATGGAAATACATCCCATGCTCATGGATTGGAAGAAGAAATATTGTTAAAATGTCTATACCACCCAAAGCAATCTACACATTCAGTGCAATCCCTATCAAAATAATGCCAGCATTTTTCACAGAGCTAGAAAAAACAATTCTAAAATTTGTATGGAACCAGAAAAGATCTCAAATAACCAAAGTAATGTTGAAAAAGAAAGCTAGAACTGGAGGCATCACAATTCTTGACTTCAAGTCATATTACAAAACTGTCAAGACAATATGGTACTGGCAAAAACCAGATACCCAGTGTAGAGAAACCAGAATGGACTCACCAATGTATGGCCAACTAATCTTTGACAAAGCAGGAAAGAATATCCAATTGAGGAAAGTCACTTCAACAAATGGTGTTGGGGAAACTAGACAGCAACATGCAGAAGAACAAAACTGGACAACTTTCTTACACCATATGCAAAAATAAATTCAAAATGGATGAAAGAGAAAAATGTAAGACAGGAAACCATCCAAATCCTACAGCAGAAAACAGGCAGCAACCTCTTTGACCTTGGCCATAGCAACTTCCTACTATCCTACTAGACATGTCTCTGGAGGCAAGGGAAACAAAAGCAAAATGAACTACTGGGACCTCATCAAGATAAAAAGCTTCTGCACCAGGCGCCTGGGTGGCGCAGTCGGTTAAGCGTCCGACTTCAGCCAGGTCACGATCTCGCGCTCCGTGAGTTCGAGCCCCGCGTCAGGCTCTGGGCTGATGGCTCAGAGCCTGGAGCCTGTTTCCGATTCTGTGTCTCCCTCTCTCTCTGCCCCTCCCCCGTTCATGCTCTGTCTCTCTCTGTCCCAAAAATAAATAAACGTTGAAAAAAAAAAAAAAAGCTTCTGCACAATGGAGGAAACAATCAACAAAACTAAAAGGTAACCAATGGAATGGGAGAAGATATTTGCAAATGACATATCAGATAAAGGGTTAGTATACAAAATCTGTAAAGAACTTAGCAAACTCAACACCCAAAAAACAAATAATCCAGTGAGATAATGGGCAGTTGACATGAACAGACACTTATCCAAAAAAGATACCCATATGGCTAACAGACACATAAAAAGATGCTCAACATCACTCATCATCAGGAAAATACAAATCACAACCACAGTGAGATATGACCTCACACCTGTGACAATGGCTAAAATTAACAACTCAGGAAACAACAGATGTTGGCAAGCATGTGGAAAAAGGGGAACCCTTTTGAACTGTTGTTGGGATTGCAAACTGGGGCAACCACTCTGGAAAATGGTGTGGAGGTTCCTATAAAAGTTAAAAATAGAACTACCCTATGACCCAGCAATTGCACTACTATATATTTATCCAAAGGATACAAAAATGCTGATTTGAAGGGGCACATGCACTCCAATGTTTGTTGCAGCACTATCAATAATATGTATATATTATATATATATATATATATATATATATATATATATATATAATGGAATATTACTTGGTGATCAAAAACAATGAAATGTTGCCATTTGAAACAACGTGGATGGAACTAGAGTGGATTTTTATGCTAAGCAGATTAAGTCAGTCATAGACAAAAACCAAAGAGAATGAAATTGTGCCATTTGCAACGATGTGGATGGAACCAGAGTGTATTATGCTAAGCAAAATGAGTCAGAGACAAATACCATACGATTTCACTCATATGTGGAACTTAAGAAACAAAACAGATGAACATAGGGGAAGGGAAGGAAAAAGAAAATAAAAACAGGGAGGCAAGCCATAAGACACTCTTAAACTTAGAGAGCAAGTTGAGGGTTTCTGGAAGAGAGGTGGGTGGGGGGATGGGCTAAATGGGTGATGGGTATTAAGGAGGTCACTTGCTGGGATGAGCACTGCGTGTTATATGTAACTGATGGCTTCCTAAATTCTACTCCTAAAACCAATAGTACACTATATGAAAACTAACATGAATTTAATTAAAAAAAATTCTCACCCTCTCCTTCTGCCCCTCTCCCACTCATGCTTATTCTCTCAAAATAATAATAAAATAAATAATAAATAAATAGAATAGAATCAAATATATGTGTATATATATTCTATTTATTTGATATACACACATACTCATAAACATACATGTTTTTATACTTAGCTTTGGAGGAATAATCTAGTACAGAAAATCCTGTAAATTTAGGAAAAAACAGAACAAGCATATAATTAAAGCAGTCAAAAACCACTTTCACTTGACTGGCCTCTGGAGGAATATTCTGTTTATATTATCTTCACATTGGTGTTTCTCACCAAACTCAAAGTTCCTTGAGGCCATAGACTTTTTTTTATTAACATGGTTATTCTAAACAGCCATTTAATTTATATTTGCCAAATAAATGGATAAATTAACCAATTAATGGGTTAATTGGTTGAGAATACAGTACTGGCGTGCTCCAAAGAGACAGAGTATCATGGCTGAAAGAAAAGGAGTGTTTTAATTTATGAGGACCCCCCTGGATCCTTGAAGGTAGAAGATAACATTGAGAGAAATTCTGTGTTGTTTCAGTGGAAAGAATTCATTAAAACCACAGGTATCTGTCAACCCAGCCCCCAAATTTCCCTGGATCTCAGGTTCTGTTCTGACCCAAGGCCTGGAGATTTCAGCAAAGTGTCAGCACCTATTCCCATTCACCCCTTTGCAAGCCCCTAATCTCAGAGCATTTTCTCATCCTGACAGTTCTTAGACTGAGTCTTAACTCCTAGGCTTTTGCTGCTTATTTGGGAGTCCTTTTTGACATTATCCAGTCTTAACCCCCCTCTCCAAGGATACATTCTTACCTTTTTTTATATTGAGACTGCCTCATGACCATGCATTTCTAAGACCTTGGCTGTAAGTTTGAACCCTGCAATCTTTGGCAATTGCATATAACATAACAGGAAGTCCTACCCACATACTCTGTATTTCATCAGAATTATTTTTAGGGGCTGCATGAAAATTAAATATAATTTTATTTGTTAAATATACTCTTTCCTCTCTTTTTAAAAAATTTTTTTAAACATTTATTTATTTTTGAGACACAGAGAGAGACAGAGCATGAATGGGGGAGGGTCAGAGAGAGAGGGAGACACAGAATCTGAAACAGGCTCCAGGCTCTGAGCTGTCAGCACAAAGCCCGACATGGGGCTTGAACTCACGGACCTTGAGATCATGACCTGAGCCGAAGTCGGACGCTTAACCGACTGAGCCACCTAGGTGCTCCATACTCTTTCCACTCTTATAAAGAATCTTTAGCAAAAGTTTATCATAAAATAGCATATAAGTTCCATCCATGTGACAATGACGGTTTTGGTAGATACCTCTTGACATTGAAAGACTAAAGTGTCTTGGGAAGTTGACACCAACAGCATCACAGGGACACACAGCTTCTCATAACTCACAAGATTCCTGTTTGGCAGCTTTATTCCAGACATAATTTTGAGGAACATAGAACAGTAGTGCTTTATTTGCATTTCTTTTTGCTTTTTGGTTAAACTTATTGTCATCTTTTTTCCCTTTCAATAATTGAAATACCTATCAATGGGGGGAGAAAAAAACCTACAATCTTATCCAAAGCCTTATGAAATATGATGTTTGGTATCTAAATAGTGGTCCCTCATGAAGTATTGATCAGGCATACCTAGCCCCTCTGGCTTAATGGAAATATGATGATATATTCCTGAGATTTGGTAGTTTCTACCCCTTGAATTGTTTTGTCCGGTATACGAGAAATTGTGCTCTCTTCTATTACATACTAACATAATAGATTATTGTTTCAAAGCTACATCCACTATGTGTCCTTTGAAGACAACTGACATTTAGGCATTTATAAGTAGTTGCTGATGTCAATGACTTGGCTAACCTTGCAATAGATGGGTGGATACCATAAAGCAAAGCTAAGTTGGTAAATTTCCAGGCCATGATGAATTTATCTGAAATTGCTCCCCATGCGGCAGTTGGCAAGTGTGTTTTAAAATAGATTGTAAGAAGCATCCTGACCATTAAAAAATTTATAATGTAAAAAGTAAAGGCAGAAGTATGCGTCACAGATTCAAAGAAATGATAGATCAAGGAAATGTTCACATCACTAATATTAAGCTAAGTGTTCCCAAATCCTCCTGGTCTGTAGCTATCAAATGGGGGAATTTTAGTGTGTATAACTAGGGGATATCAAATCTGTCCCTCAGAATTGCCTCTGTTATTTCTGGGAGCCCCTAGGGATATCTTATGCTCAGAAACTCAAGTACTCATGCTTCTCCTCCTTGGATAATTGCCCGTGGCCTCCTTTCTGGCTGTTCCATTAAGCATAGCTGGGTCAACCACTGGGCTACAGATCAGTGCCACAGTCACAACTCTTTAAGGGTGTGAGGAGAGAATCCCTCTCCTTAACCCACTTTGTCTTTATGTCTCTAGTCTTGAGTATCAAAAACCCCATTATTAGTATAGATACTTCAGCTTGTATCTGCCTGTAACTTTTCTCTCTCTGTAAGAATTGAGAAGTAGACCCAGGGATTGGACCGAGAATATGGATGAAATGGTTTTCTCTCTTCTTAAATCTAGCAAAAGCCTAGACCTTGGGCATTCTTTTACCAGAAGGCAGTGGTCTTCTACTCTGTACCCTTCTTCCTCAATCACTTCATGTAGTTAGATGCCTGGTGCAGGAGGTTCTGGTGTGACAGGTTCATCAGCAGGTTACATGGTCATTATTTGTGAATATTTGCTGAGGACCTACCTAGAGGTAGGTGCTAGGAACTTACAAAACAGTGTGAAAAATGACTACAAGCTGATCAACACACAACAACACAAAATTGAAGAAACAATTTTGGTGAGTATCATGAAGGTGAAGAATGTTGTGCTTTGAGAGAAAGTAGGAAGAGAAATGTGCTTCTTATGGGATGCAGATGGCAAGCAAAAGCAAAAGGATAGGCAAGAAAATGACCTTCAGTCAGAGACCCATGAGCTGAGTAGGAGCCAGGCAGATAGAGAAACAGGGTATGTTCTAGGCAGAGGATCATCAATGGAAAATGGCTCTGGGCTGGAAATGAATGTGGCATTTTATAGAAGTGAAAGAGAGACCCTGTGGCTATAAGTTTCTTGAGCAAAGGTGAAGATGACAGTAATTTAAGTGAAAGAAGGAATTGTGATCTTGAAGCCTTCATTCTATGTATTCTAATTTGTGTAGGAAATCATTGAACACATTCTGCTTAAACAGATTTACTCTAAAACATGATAATCCTCAGGGAAAGTTGGGAAGACTGATGTCAAGAGTGTGTGTGTGTGTGTGTGTGTGTGTGTGTGTGTGTGTGTGTGTGTGTTTTCTTTCTTCTGCTTCAGTATCCAAGTCCCAGAAAGGTACTTTAGTGAATTAAACCCGGAAGACACAAAAAGATCATTTAGAATAAGCTCACTTTGTGAACCTGGGAAATCCATGTAGTCCATGACTGGAAGCTGCTGCTGCTGCTGCTTCTGCTTCTGCTTCTTCTTCTTCTTCTTCTTTTTAATTTTTAATTTATTTAAATTCAAGTTAGTTAAATTACAGTGTTATAGTATTGGCTTCAGGAGTAGAACCCAGTAATTCATCACGTACATATAACACCCAGTGCTCATCCCAGCAAGTGCCCTCCTTAATGCCCATCACCCATTTAGCTCATCTCCCCACCCAACACCCCTCCAGCAACCCTGTTTGTTCTCTGCATTTAAGAGTCTCTTATGGTTTGTCTTTCTCTATGTTTTTTATCTTATTTTGACCTTCCCTTCCCCTGTGTTCATCTATTTTGTTTCTTAAATTCCACATATGAATGAAATCATATGATATTTGTCTTTCTCTGACTGACTTTTTTCACTTAGCATAATCCACTCTAGTTTCCAGCCACATTGTTGCAAATGGAAAGATTTCGTTTTTTTATCCCCAAGTTATATTTCATTGTATATATGTACACCACATCTTCTTTATCCATTCATCACTTGATGGACATTTGGGTTCTTTCCATAATTTGGCTATTGTTGATATTGCTACTATAAACATTGAAATGCATGTGCCCCTTCAAATCAGCATTTTTGTATCCTTTGGATAAATACCCAATAGTGCAATTCCTGGGTCATAGGGTAGTTCTATTTTTAATTTTTTTGAAGAACCTCCATACTATTTTCTAGAGAGGCTGCACCAGCTTGCATTCGCACCAACAGTCAAAGTATTTCCCTTTCTCTGCATCCTATGACTGGAAACTTCTTTTTTTTTTTTTTTTTTTTTAATTTTTTTTTTCAACATTTATTTATTTTTGGGACAGAGAGAGACAGAGCATGAACGGGGGAGGGGCAGAGAGAGAGGGAGACACAGAATCGGAAACAGGCTCCAGGCTCTGAGCCATCAGCCCAGAGCCCGACGCGGGGCTCGAACTCACGGACCGCGAGATCGTGACCTGGCTGAAGTTGGACGCTTAACCGACTGCGCCACCCAGGCGCCCCGACTGGAAACTTCTTAAGTGAATGTGTATTCACGTTTAATTTGGTTTCAGACCTTTTCTTTGAAATCCTGAATATGTTACTGATAAGTCTGACTATGCCTTTGAATATCCTAAAAGAAAGCAACTTGGAGAAACGTGATATATCTTGTGTATTAATTGCATTTGAAGAATAAGGAACTAGTAAAGTTACTGGATAAGTATTTCAGGAGGTCTTCAAATGATCCAGTCTGGAATGACCTGACTTGGGTGGGTGCACTGCACACCTGATTAGGTAATCTGAGTGTCACAATTCAATTGAACTCCCAGCTTTTGGGATACATATTGCAAGCTACTAGGAGAAACATGAGGACTGCCTGACTTTGGCATGTCAAGGCTAATTGTTCACTTACTCTGAAAAAGCCCTCATGCCTCCAAACATCTGGTTGCCAAGGTGAGGTTTCAACCTTGCAATATTCAGCCCTCCGTGACCCTGCCTGTGAACTCAGTGTCCTGTTTTCTGATTTTCTGAAATTCCAAGGCACGGATTCCATCCACACCTTGAAGCATTAATTTTTATTAAAATTTCCTTTTTCCTTAATATTATGGTATAAATCTAACTACTTAATAGTTATTAGCCTTTACTAACATTTTTCTTTTTTTAAAGAAAGCTCATCTTGAGTCAAGATATAAAGAAATACAAATACTTAGGTACAATAGAGTGTTTTTTCATCGAACTTCACTGGTTTCTAATAACTTTTCAACTTAACCTTGATTTTCTTTCCAATGCTAAGGAGAAAAACACCTTCAACTACTTTTTCATGAGGACAATTATTCAGGATCTCTTAGTAACATGCTGCTGTAAGAAGAACATGAAGAGAGTTAAATAGGCACTCACACTGACCTTGAGTAGTTTATGATCTAAGTAGAACATTATGATGCAGAAATATATCTTCAGGGAACGCATTAGAGACCTTACATTACTTATGTGTTTAAATTATGTGCAAGCAAAAAGGTAAGGGAATTTAATTCAGTGATGAAGAAGGGAAGAACTTCAGTTTGAGGAAAAGTATCAAAGATTAGCTATGAGCTTGGGAAGACTATTTGAACTATAAGCTGCTTCAGAAGTATCTTTCTAGAAAGAAAAACATTTTAGTGAATTGGGACTAGAAATTTCAAGCAGGAGCATTTATCTTAGGAGAAGTCTTGGTGGCAGGTATCAGATATGTGAATGATGTCTCGGAATATGTTTGCCTAGAAAACATGTTGGGTTGGATAATAAAGTGTACATGTTTTCATTTTTAGTGGAAAATAAATAACTGACTTGGACTTGGACTACATGTTACAGGATATAGAGAAAATGAATCAATGTAGAAAATGGGGAGGGGCCATTAAGCAATACAATAAAAGAGTATATTTGGAGAGATTTATTGGAATGTGTAAATTTGAGCCAGGTGTTGGAGAACCATAAATGCCAAGAGCAAGTCAGCATACCTGTCTCATTTTACAGCAAAAAAATCTGGAAGAGGGAGTATAATTATGTCATATGAGCGATATCCTTTTTCTGGTCTATGAGCCAATCTGCCTATAAGTCCTCATTGTCTTCAACTTCCTTTCTGTCCTCAGTGCTCCCTTTTCCCCTCCTCCATGTAGTGTGTCTTTTTCAAGTTGATTTACCATTCCTATGTTCTAGATATCAGAACATAACCTGGGTTGTATCTTGTTTCTGAAGTACTGTTGTAACTCAACCAGTGACAATTCTCTTAATACACTACAGATTGACCCACACCAGGCTAGGTGAAAGAGCTAAGGGCAAACGTCTGTTTTCACAATAATTGGTTTAGTTCTGTTCCAAGGAAGATGCCTTGTGATTTCTATCTGGAATTCCTACAGCCTCCTCAGATCACCTATACCTAAAGAACAAAAATACATTCAAATGCAATTTCCCTTTTCTCACATTACATAAATTATCTTTTTCTTCTGAAGTTCAGCTCAACCTTTTCTCTTGTACAAAGCTTCTTCTGAATATTTTACCTGACAACTGTAAATCCCTCCTCTGAATTCCTGAGTTTATTCTGCTCAAACTTTTGAGTTATATTCTTCTCAACAAATAGGTCACCTGGGACTTTAGAGGAGTAACTGAGCCTTAATCTTTTCTATCAATTCCTTAACTCATGTGGTCTACATATGAGAAGGATATCATTAATATGTTAATAGTAAGACTTCCTTCTGATTTATGTGCTCTCCATCCCAGTTTTTAGTAATTGGAATCATCTTGACATGGGTCCTGAACCACAACAGTCTATGGATAAAGTGCTGTTTACATCATTCCTCCAACCCACTGCCATTTGGGAAAATTGAGCCAAGTTTTCCACCTTGTGAAATAAGCTGACAATTTCTGCAACTTCTTCCCTGTTTCACTTATTTAAGGAAAAATACAGACTAAGAAATGAAATTCTTTGAACTGCCTTGAAGAAAAATCCCACTTAAGTCTTCCATATTATTAACCAAACTCCAAACCTGAAAGGCTTAGTTTTGCTTTGAAACTTCAAATCCACATGTTCTTGAATAGTTTGAGTTTGACAAGTCATATCCTCCACCATTTCTCATTCTTGGCAATCCCTGATCCTGCTGAGATTGTGGGGAATATAATGGGGGCAGGACTGAAGATGGAGATGGGGTGAATGCTGTGGGGGAAAGTTGAAATTTCTCAGATATTCTATAACTTCAGGTTCACCCTAGAAAGAAAATAAGTGAGTGGTTGAATAGGGAAAGTGGTTGGTGTACTTTACCAAAATAGTTTCTAAAGGTAAAACTGTTACTAATATTTCATCAACTTGCCCTCAACTGGGGCTGTTTTATTCCCCTTATGGAACATCTTAAGAAAATGGGCAGCCTCCAGCCAGTTTCCACCTTCAGTTGTCGCATTTTAGGCTCTCTTCCCCATAACACGGCACTCAATGTGTTTCTGTTCTAATGTGGGTAATAATACATCTATATTATTTAAACCTAGTGAAAGAGGTAAAAGGAAATATAAGTAGAAAGGTAAAATTTTCTGGAGAAAATGAAAACAAAACTGTATTATTTTGATTATGAAATGAATGATACTGTTGATTCCAACACGTGAAAGCAAATTCTGTCATTTTTAAGTGTTGGATCATGCTATAATATTAACTTCCTACCTCTACTATCTCCTCACAGAATTTTGAAGAAGAGTGAAATTACCATATACAACAATGAAAATGGACATTATGTCCATCTTCCCCTTCAGACTACATATGGGGAAAGAGACAGAATCACTCTGAAGGTTTACTCATAACAGGAGAAGAGGCATATAAGTTTGATGACAAAGTAATTTCAAGAAATTAACTTTGGTTAATTTATCTGACCTTGCTTTAAGAGGTACAGCTGTGCTGAGTCCACAGAGAGCTGCAGCCAAGCAGCGCCTTGACTAGTGACTGTCTAGCAGATCCAGTGGTTTGCTATGACATTTCTTTCTTTCCTACACACAGGACGATGCTTCCTCTTTTCCTACCTTTCTTTTTTCACAACATAGGTATGTTGTTTGCCTGGAAATATCTGTTTCCTGATTGCTATTGCTAAAAGGAAAACTGAAATTGTAAGGACTAATTCAACCACGGACTTTTCCAGCCACTGAACTCATAACGTTTTACCAGTCCAGGTGTCATACACTGGTGTAAATACTTTAAGGAATACATACTGAAATATTAAAAGTGGATGACCTTTACTATATAACCTCATCCTCTGGCAAGAGTTGCTACAGTATGTTGCTGAACAAGGCCCATGCAGGGCCTTTCCCTGTACTATCATGTTCTATGGAAAGGATTTTTCCCCCTCAGTGGCAGTCACTTCCCATAGTTCCCAAGCACCTATATTCTTACTACTATTCTAAACCTCTCTGTTGATATTTTATATTGTTAACATTTAAGTATCTACTCAAAGGTCTTCTTTGACTGCTAACTCTATGCTAAGCACTGGGAAAGACCCTAGAAATATAATGATGGGCAAAAAAGCAATCTTCTTCCTACCTACATGGTACTTACAGTTAAGTTTGACAGAAAGAAGTAACTTAATTACATGAATTGTACCTGAATTTAGTGCTGCAACAAATGCATGGTAAAAAGTATTACATTTCATAAATGTATAATGTATTTTACAAGATGAAGTGGTAATTAAATTGAGAACTAATAGGAAGAGTAAGCTGTACCTATGGAATTCAGATGAGGGTGGGAGAGAGGTAGAAAATGTTTCAGGGAGAGTAGGATAGCCAAATTTATCAAATAAAAATATGGGATATACTTCTGCTTCTGGAAAGATGAGGTACACATACTTTTCACTATTTTTTTCTGCTAAATACAGCTGAAAACCCTGGTCATTACATATAAAAACAAATATAAGGAGACTGAAAGGTAGAGAGAAGAAGGCAGTCTGGATAGGGACCTCCGGACCCAAGGAACATGATGGTGAGTTCCCTAGGATTGTTTTTATCTCATGCATTCTATATTTGGAGCTAAAGAATGGGAAACCTGGAAATGACAATGACCCAAAGAAAAAAATCCTCAAGAAAAGCCTACTGAATCTAGCCATAAGATCAGGAAGGGGACTGACTAGGAAAGGAGAAAACCTTTAGAAAATATCTGCTCCACTGTAGCCGAACATCTCAGAACAAATTGTGGCTCCATTCCCACCCATTCTAGCAAGAGAAAGCTGAATGGGGAACCTAGACTTCTGCTTGACTTTTATTTTTCATTTTATTTTTTTTAATTTTTAAAAATTTTTATTTATTTATTTTTAATTTAATTTATTTTAATTTTCATTTATTTTTGAGAGAGAGACAGAGTGTGAGCAGGGAGATGCAGAGAAAAAGGGAGATAGGGAATCTGAAGCAGTCATCAGGCTCTGAGCTGTCAACACAGAGCCTGACATGACGCTCGAACTCACGAACTGTGAGATCATGACCTGAGCCCAAGTCGGACGCTTAACCGACTGAGCCACCCAGACGCCCCCCTGCTTGACTTTTAATTGAAAGAAGCTGTAATGAGGTACATTAACATCTTTGCCAACGTGGTGTCGGGGATGGCCAAATATGGATCTGGGGTTTACATTGCTGATGGCTGCTAATAAGGTCACCCCTTGACCCATCATTGTGTAGTATCAGTAGAGATGATATGGAGAGCCTGGACCTTTATGGAAACCCACCAGTAACAAGACATAACTCCACCTCTCCACTGGGATATGTCAGGTGAGGCCTACTAGAGTCAGGGTTTTCACCATCACCCAACCATCAAGACCACACCCCACTATGGTGTCAGTAGAGACCACGTGGAGAGTAAAAATTACCGTTCCTATCCAGCAGCAATAAGGAGGCACTCCTTCCCTGATCCCTGTATCTTTGATAACAATGAAGAGAGAATGGGAAATTTGGACTTCTGTCTGTATCTAGTGGCAATAAGGTAATAGCTCTTCTTCCTTTGCTGTTACAGTGTCACAGGAAGTCACCTAAAACAAAAAAGTTCATCCTATATCTCATTTTAAAAATTGTCCAAGTTTCATTGAAAATTATTTGTCATTCTAAGAACCAGGAAGATCTTAAGGTTGATGAAGAAAGATAATCAATAGATTCAAACACTTAAGAAGACTTAGAGTTCCTTAACGAAGATTTTAAAGCAGCTATGATAAATAGGCTTTAATGAGTAATTATGAACACACTTAAAAATTTTTTTTTTCAATGTTTATTTATTTTTGGGACAGAGAGAGGCAGAGCATGAACGGGGGAGGGGCAGAGAGAGAGGGAGACACAGAATCGGAAACAGGCTCCAGGCTCTGAGCCATCAGCCCAGAGCCTGACGCGGGGCTCGAACTCACGGACCGCGAGATCGTGACCTGGCTGAAGTCGGACGCTTAACCGACTGCACCACCCAGGCGCCCCTGAACACACTTAAAACAAATGGAAAAATAATACACATCAGTAAAAAAATGACTCATCAAAAAAAAAATAGAAAATATGAAGAATCAAGTGGAAATTTCAGAATTAAATACAATAACTGACATGGAATGTTCAGTGGATGGGCTCAAAAGTAGAATGCAGGAGACAGGGGGAACAATAGCGAGCTGAAAGATAAATAATAAAAATGGAACAACAGAGAAACCCATGCCAAGATACCTCATAATTAAACTGAAAACTAACGAAAAAAAAAATCAAACAACTGTCTACCCAGGATAATCTACCCAGTATATTCTACCCAGGAAAATATCCTCCAGGAATGAAGGGAAATTCAAGATAAATGAAGAAAAACCTAGAGAACTGATTGCCCCCAGACATACCCTAAGAGAATGTATAAAGGAAGTTCTCTAAAAAGGAAAGAAACAATAAAAGAAGGAGCACTTGAACATCTGGGATGAAGAAAGATCATGATTAGGAAAACTATGGTTAAATGCAATAGGCTTTCTTTCTCCTCTTGAGTTTTCTAAATTGTGTTTGATCACTGAAGCAAACAACAACAACAACAAAATGCCGTATGATGTTGTTCTAAATATACGTAGAGGAAATATTTAAGGCAATTGTATAAATAGTGAAGAGTAAGGGGGGGATGGAAGGGACGTTAGATTTCTCTTCTCCATCAAACTGGGAAAATAACACCAAAAGATTATAATAGGTTACATTTATGTAATTTAATAACTAGAGCAAACCTAAATCTGACTCCAAAGAGGTATACTCAAAAACACTACAGATAAAGTGGAATTTAAATGTTTAAGTAACCCACAGAAAAGGCAGGACAAAAGAAATCAGAGAACCAGAAACAGCACAAGCAAAACACAAATATATAATGTCAGACATTGCATAAAGTTACATTAAATGTAAAGAATTAAATGCATCAAGTAAAAGGTAGATATTGGCAGAGTCCATTAAAAATATGATCCATCTGTATGTTGTCTACATAAAAACCACTTCAAGTATAATAATATAGGCAGATTAGAAATAGAAGGATGGACAAAGATATAAAATGGAGGGTTTAACTTAGAAAAGCAGGAGTGGCTATTTTCCTATCAGAGGAACATGATATAATGATAAAAGGACAGTCTATCAAGAAAGTATAGCAGTTCTAACTTTGTATGCACCAAACAACAGTGATGCCACGTATGTGAATTGGAAACTGATAGAATTGAAAAAAGAAATAGACCAATAATTATATTTGGAGATCTCAACAACTCTTTCTGAACAATTGACTGAACAACTAGACAGAAAATGAGTAAGGATTTAAAAAAAAAAATCAACAACAGCATTAACCACAGAATCTATTTGACATTTATAGAACATTCAGCAACAGCAGAATACATATTCAAGTGCCACGGAATATACATTAAGACATACTGAATTGTGAGTAATAAAATAAACTTCAACATATGTGAAAGAAATACAGTTTTCTTTTTTTTTAATGTTTATTTTATTTTTGAGAGACGGAGAGAGAGGCAGAGAGAGACAGAGGGAGACACAGAATCCAAAACAGGCTCCAGGCTCTGAGCTGTCATCACAGAGCCTAGTGTGGGGCTTAAACTCATGAACTGCGAGATCATGACCTGAGATGAACTCAGCCCTTAACCGACTGAGCCACCCAGGCACTCTTAAAAATATGATTTTCTGGTTATAGTGGAGTCAAAGTAGAAATCAGTAAGAGAAAGATAACTGGAAAATCTCAAACACTTGCAAACTAAATAGCGTGTGGGGGAAGTGGTCAAAGAAGTCTCAAGG
Source organism: Lynx rufus (assembly GCF_022079265.1). NCBI lineage: Eukaryota > Metazoa > Chordata > Mammalia > Carnivora > Felidae > Lynx > Lynx rufus. The sequence continues at coordinate 3,825,603 of NW_025814837.1, read as the reverse complement.
GAAATTAAATTAATTGAATGAAAATGAAAGTACCTATCAAAATTTGTAGAACACAGCTAAAGCACTCCTGTGAGGGAAATTTATAGGACTAAATGCATACATTAGGAAAGAGGAAAAGTAGCAAATCAGTAACTTAAGCACCCAGCTCAAGAAGTTAGAATAGGGTAAACAGAAAGCAAAGAAAATAAATAAATAATAAATATAAGAGGAAAACTAAATGAAAACAAAAATAATACAGAAAAACAATAAAACAGTTGCTTGGAAAAAAATCAATAAAATTGACAGACCTTAGCAAGACTGGCAAAGAACAAAGAGGAGACACAAATTAACAACATTGGGAAGGGGCTGGTATATCATTACTGACACTGCAGACATCAAAAAGATAAAAGGGAAAACTACTAAGAGTTCTACACATTTACGTTAGGCAACTTAAACAAATAAACATTTACTCTGAAAAAACACAAACTACCACAACTCACCCAATATGTAGTAGGTCATTTGGTTGACTCTGTATCTACTATGAAATTGACTTTGTAACAAACAGCTCCCCCAAAAGAATTCCCCCAACCCATATGGTTTCACTGGAGAATTCCACTAAATGTTTAAGGATGAAGTGATAGGAACTTTAGCATCTCTTTCAGAAAATAGAAGGAATAGGAACGCTTCTTAAGTCAGTCTATAAGGCCAGCATCACTCTGACACAAAAACCAGAAAATGATATTAGAGGAAAGGAAACTTATGTACCAATATCTCTCATGAACATTTATAGAACATTGATGAACATTGATGCAAAAATCCTCAAAAACAGATTAGCAGGGGCGCCTGGGTGGCTCACTTGGTTGAGCGGCCGACTTTAGCTCAGGTCATGATCTCATGGCTTGTGGGTTCGAGCCCCACATCGGGCTCTGTGCTTAGAGCCTGGAGCCTGCTTTGGATTCTGTGTCTCCCTCTTTCTCTGCACCAACCCCACTCACACTCTTATTTCTCTCTCTCAAAAAATAAGCAAACACTAAAAAAAAATTTAGCAAATTAAACCCAATGATGTACAAAAACAATTATCTACCATGACCGAGTGAAGTTTATTCCATGGATATAAGGCTGGTCCAGTGTTCAAAAATATATAAATGTAATCCACCATTTTGACAGGCTGAAGAAGATATGTTCATGATCATATCAATTGATGAATGGAAAATATTTCACAAAGTTCAGCCTCCCATTTATGATAAAAACTCACAGAAATGTAGGAATGGAAGGGAATTTCCACAGCTTAATAGAGAACATTTACAGAATATCAGTGGCTAACATTATAATTAAAGTTAAAAGATTGAAAACTTTCTAAGATCAGGAACAAGGCAAAGATATTGACTCTTACCATTCTTAACATAAAGCTGTAAGTTTTAGGTGGTGAAATAAGGCAAACAAATATGTAAATAAAAGACAAAAAAGAAGAAATAAAAATGTCCGCATTTGCACACAACATGATTATATAGAAAATGTCAAGATTTAAAAAGCATAAAGAAAGCAAAAGAAAAAAAATATAGTAATCCTAGAATTATTAAAGTGAGTTCAACAAGGTCACAGGATATAAGAAACATGCCAAAATCAGGTATATTTCTATATATAGTATAAGCAATAAACATACAGAAACCAATATTAGAAATTTAATGCAATTTATAATTATTCAAAAATGAATTTCTTGAGTATAAATCTCACAAAATGTGTACAGGACTTGTGTGCTGAAAACTATACAATATTGATGAAATGAATCAAAGATCCAAACAAATAGGGAAACATACTGTGTTCATGGATTGGAACACTCAGCATAGTAAAGATTTCAATTCTCCTCAAATAGATATACAGGTGTAACAAAATTGCTATCAAATTTCCCACGTGATTTTTTGTAGATATACAAAAGATTATTCTAAAATTTCTACAAAAAGTCCAAGGAACTAGAATAGTTAAAATATTTGGAAAAAGAAGAACAAAGTAGGAGGAATCAATTTACTTAAGTACATGACTTACATAGTTATAATAATGTGTGGTATTATTGGAGTGATACACATAGCAAAGCAGTTAAAATAAAGGAAAAATTGTCTTTTCAATAAATGGTTCTGGAGAAATTGGACATCCATAGGCAAAAAAAAAAAATAGTAAGCCTCAATCTAGGTCTCATACTTTATATAAAAATTAACTGAAAATGGATCACAGACTTATATATAAATTGTAGAACTAGGAAACTTTTAGAAAAAAAAAATAGGAAAGAATCTTTAGGATCTAGAGTTAGGCAAAGAGTTCTTAGACTTGACGAAAGCATGAACCTTGAGCCCCTGGATCCTCAATTGGTTAAGCATCTGACTCTTGATTTTGGCTTAGGTCATGATCTCATGGTATGAGATTGAGCCCTGTGTTGGGCTCTGAGCTGACACTACAGAGCCTGCTTGGAACTCTCTCTCTCCCTCTCTCTCTGCCTCTTTCTCTCTTAAAAAATAAATAAATAAAAATAAATAAATAAATAAATAAATAAATAAATAAATAAATAATAAATAAACAAACATTTAAAATGAACTATAAAAACATTTAAAATGTTTTAAATAAACCCATGAACTAGAAAAGGAAACATTGATAAATTTGACTTCATCAAAATTGAAATCCTTTGTTTTGTAAAAGATCCTATTAAAAGGATGAAAAGACAGGCTGTAGAGTTGGATAAAATATTTGTAAATCAAATAATCCTTCAAATAACCATCTGGGATACATAAAGAACCTTCAAAACTCAACAGTAAATAAATCCAGTCAGAAAATGGGCAAAGAAACAGATATTTCATCAAAGAGGCCATGAAGATGGCAAATAAGCACATGGAAAGAATTTCAGCATTAGCTTAGGGAAGTGCAAATGAAAACGCCAGTGAGATATTACTACAAGCTATACAAATGGCAAAAATAAAATAAAATTTAAATGTGTGACAATACCAAATACTGGAGAATATGCAGAAACACAGAGTCATTTATACATACCTGCTGAGAATGTAAAATGATATAACAATTCTGAAAAACAATTTGGTAGGTTCTAAAAACAACAACAACAACAACAACAACAACAACAACAACAACAACTAACTACCAAAGACTAAGCAACGTCAGCTGCACTCCTGGGCATTTATCTCAGAGAAATGAATATTTATATCCATCCCAAAACTCATGCGCAAATGTTTATATCAGCTTTATTTGTAATGGCTTAAAACTGAAAAGAACCCCAATGTCCTTCGTGGAAAGAATGTTTAAACTGTGATAGATACGTATTATGGAATACTATTCAGCAATAAAAAGGAATGAACTACTCATACACACAACCTGGATGAGCCTCCAGAAGATTATGCTGTGTGAAAAAGTCAGTTGCACAAAATTACACACTGTATGATCCCATTTATATAACATTCATAAAATGACATAATTATAGAAGTAAAGAACAGATGATTGGTTGTTAGGAATTAAGGAGGGGGCCAGGTGGAAGGAAAGTGGGAGTCACTGTAAGAAGGCAACATAATGGATGATTGGCGATGGGAATGTTCTGTATCTTGACTGTATTGTCAGTATCCTGGTTGTGATTATAATAATTTTTGAAGATGTTATTATTGGAGGAAACGGAGTAAACAGTACAAGGGATCTTGCTATATCCTTTCTTACACTTAACAGTGTATCTAAAGTTATCTTAAAATGTCTAAAAATATAGGATGCCCAATTGAATCTGAAAATTGCATGGGATATACTTTTAATAAAAGTAGTTGTTGTTCATCTGAAATTCAAATTTAACTGGGAACTCTATATTTTCTCTGATATCCTTGGGGCAGAAGAAATCTATTCAGTGTTTCAGTGGCATGGAGAGCATGGTACATTAAGAAGTGAAAATGTAGGGGTACCTGGTTGAGCATCCGACTTCAGCTTACGTCACAATCTCACTGCTCGTGAGTTCAAGCCCCACGTCAGGCTCTGTGCTGACAGCTCAGAGCCTGGAGCCTGCTTAGGATTCTATGTCTCCCTTGCTCTTTGCCCCTCCCTCGTTTTCTCTCTCTCTCTAAAATGAATAAACATTAAAAAAAAATAAAAGAAAAAAAAAGAATTGAAAATGTGGACAAATCCAGGGGATGTGTTTAGCTGAGTTGTTTTCTTCTCACCTAAACACAGCATCTGTTTTGAGGCTGGAGTGTGTAAGTCAGACCACATGGCTAATAAGTGTTCTTTTTGTGAAAGTTCTTTTCAGAAAAGAGGGGAATACCCTTCTATGTTTATATAAAAGCAGCATTTCTTTTCAAATTAATATATATTTATATTGTAATATATGTATTTTATATATTTCATACACTTATTTATATTATAGTGTATATAGTTTAATTTTTAAGATTAAATTATTAAGTTATTTGATGTACAGACATCTTGGTCTTCCTTTTCTCTTTCTCTAACATTTTTGATCTTGCTCTCTCTTTTTCTAATTCTTTAAAGCACCATTCTAAATGCCACCAGAACTGAAGTAAAAGCTGTGTTTAAAAATTAATTTCTGTTTTATTCCAGTTTGTGCCATGTGAATTATATATTCTTGCTTTAACATTCTAAGACTTTTCTCTTCCCTGAATTGCCCAATTGTTTGTAAACATCCCTTTCACTAACTTTAGCTTGACCCTAAGCATTTTGGAAGATGAGTCCTCTAAATTCGTTCTTTCTAGCTGTTTGCACAGAGGTCTCCTCCTGTTTGCAAACCTGTCCCTGCAGTCTGGGAATTTTAGAGAGCGTATACTTGAGGGTGAGCCCCCTTGAAAGCCCGACAGAACACAAAGGATTATTTCGGTTTTTACTTTAAGAGAGGGAGCAGGTTCTGCTTATCAGAGAGCACCAAGGCACATATGGGACTACAGAGGCATCTTCAGCTGCTGTTCATGTTGGAGGTGGCTGGAGTGTTCCTGCCCTCCCGGAAGCGCAAGCCACAAAATGTCATGTAGACATCATCAGGAATGAGACCTTGCTTATCAGTTATCTTTGCTACTCCTGAGGCTTCTGGGTATTGTGCGCATTGGGTATCTCTCCTCTATGAATTCAGCGGGCCTTTCTTTTGTAAGAGCAACTTTCCTTTCTCTGAGCTATTGCTTGCCTAAAATTTTCATAATAGACTTGAATTAAAATGAATAGTCTGCAAAGAATATAGAATAACAGTGCATTGTACCTTTCATCTTTGAGTCACACAAATAATGAAGAGTGGGCGATAACATAGTGCGCATTGCTACAAAGGAGCCTCAGAACTTGTGAAGCAGGGGACCACTGAGCGTTGTGGACACTTTGTGCTGTTCTGTATCATAGCTATTCTGGAATGTTTATTGCGGGATGGCCAGAAGTCTTTGCCTACAGCATGTGCCCACAAATAAACAGAAGGTGAATAGAAACATCTTCTTCCCTTCACTTCACAAGCTGGCCACGAGGAACAAATCTTCTATCCTTCTATCCTTCTATCCTTATTACGTCTTGACCTTATGGAGTATATTTTTAATTGAGTTGAAAGGGCTTTACCTGGGAATAGCAATCTTTTATCAAACTAAAACTTCTGCATTAATTTATTATCTAGCAGGCAAGAGGCTTTGATGGTAAAGGACTTGAAAGCATATTGGGCACAATTCTGAAGCTTGTTCAGGAGAGCCAATGTGTTGTCAAAAGTGGTAAGAGTGGTATCTGATACTGGGATTGGCACATGGTTTAGGTACTCGATGAACATTTGCTGAGTGAATGAGTAAGTAAAGAGGATAGTTCAGAAGATACACTTCTCCCACTTTATGATTTGCCACCACCAAGTTTACATGAAATTGTAAACACTTTCAACTGAAGATGATGTCTTACAGCAATCTATAACTTCTGCATTAGTGGCATCTATATTCTCCTACGCCTTTCTAGTGTTCTGAGCCGTGTCCAACACCTCATTATTTTATATTTGTATGACCCGATGATTTCCTAGAAATTTCCCTGATTCCATTTTTCCATTTTTTCCCCTTTTTTGAACTATTCACTCTGAAGTTGACTTTCACAAAGCCCAACTTTTACTTCTCGTGCAATTTCCCCAAACATCAATGACTCCTCATTACCTACAGGAAAGAGTCCAGCCCCTTTTGGGTAGTCTTTCTATGCCCTGTAAACATCTGACCATACTAACCATAAAATTTGTCCACATATTGCTTTTATTTTATTTTTTTAATTTTAAAATTTATTTTTAGAGAGGGAGACAGGGCATGAGCAGGGGAGGGGCAGGGAAAGAGGGAGAGAGAGAATCCCAAGTAGGCTCTGCATTGTCAGTGCAGAGTCTGACATGGGGCTTGATCCCACAAATTGTGAGATGACCTAAGCCCAAATCAAGAATCAGACGCTTAACTGACTGAGCCCCCCAGGCACCGCCACGCATTGCTTTTAAAGCAATATTACCGGCCTTTTCATGTACTCAAATTTGCCTTTCCCACCCTTGTTTAAAATCCTAAACTTTCTGTAAATGTCATTCCTCACTCATCTTTCTTCTCTGTTAGATCTTCTTCACTTCCAATTCTAAGTACTTTGTGATCATTTCCCTTCAGAACTGCTGTAGCATTTATAGTTGCACTGCTGTTGTGGCATATTTCACATCTTATCTTCTACTGCCGTGTATCTTTAAAGTTCTGAATTGTGGTGCCCCAACTAGATTATAAGCACCTGCCCTGCAGACTCTGCTTCATAACTTTTTTGTGTTTCTAATTTCAACCCTCAACAGAATTTCGTTCATTTAATAGGGTCTGAAGAAAATATTTTCTTACCCTTGCCCTTTCATGTCTCATGATTCAGTAAGACGCATTCCCAGAAACATCATTGCAAGTGCGTGGCCCACTGGTGGCAAGGAAATGATTTTATCTTTGGATGTGCTGACAGGTGGTCAGCTCTCTGGACCTGCCACATCTGTTACCAGCTGATAGTCAGGAATCCCATTTCTTGTGCCTGCCTGAGCTTCAGGGACATGGAAGAAGAGGTACCAGCTCAGAGATGCCTAAGACTCCATGTGCCGAATCATATCTTAAGTGTTGCAGTGAGCAACAGGGCTCAGCAGGGGGATTTTGTTCCCAACTGAAAGCTTGACAGCAAAGAAATCCTTCATGCTTGTGCATGCGATGCAGACCAGTGAAGCCTCAGTCGAGGTATTTATTTTCCCCTTGGAAGCCACTGCCGTTAGATTGAATAATGTAGGAGCATCTCGGTGGTCTCCATACTGATAGGAAAGTATGCTGTTGTTTGTATTCTATAACAGAAAATAGAAGAAGGGTGTAGGAAAGACATGGCTAAAAACTCTGGATGTATAATTTTAGACTTTTACATGGATTACATAATTTTTTATTATGATGTTGATATATCCAGTAGACCAACATATGTCCCCAATAGTGTATATGTGAGCTGTATGCTAGACAGTAGGGGTGGGGGAAGATCCCGAGGGGAGAAACCTTTTCTATACTCAAAAGAAACAAACATACAAACAAAGAGAAAACACTTGTCAGTGCACATACAGAAGTATGAGACAAATTTTATAGACAAATGAATTGGGAGCTCATTTCTCCCAATTCTATGCTCTGGAATCAAGAGTCTAAATTACATTCTGACTTGAACTTACTGGGAGGCCTTGGAAAAACCAGTGACCTTCCCTGAGCCTCAGTTTCCTTAGTTCTAGATTAGAAATGATATTAATCTCCTGGACAAACACATAGGGTTGACATAATTTGATGGGAGAATAGTTTGTGAATGATTAAAAATAATGTGAAAATAAGATGTTGCATTTGCTGCTATTATAATAAGTACTGAGGGCCTACGCTAGGAGTTGTCCAAGCTGGAAAGTGTTAGAAAGGAAAGACTTTTTAGAAGCAACAATATTTAGGAATAATTTCTGAGGATGTGAATGGGTACTGTCTGAGTAAAGAGGAGGAAGAAAGACATTTTAAGCTGTAATTCCCATCACAGAATTGTCCTGAAATGGTACATTTAACCAAGGTTATGGTGATGATTCTTAGGTATCAGAAAACAATCAACAGATATCTTTATTTGATTTCAGTTTAGTGCTATGTGCTAAGGATCATGATGATGAACCAAGCATCATTTGGCCTCAAGGAGTTTACAGAGAGAAGGAAATCATTACACTAAATGAGACAGTTGATCTAAGTTTGACCAGAGGGGTGAAAACTTGAGGATGTGCACATTTTAACTTCTCATTTCATCCTACTTCTGATCAAATATCTCTACTTCCCTTTTAATTCTCGTTTATTTGAATTCCAATTATATTTTTCTCAGGGTCCTTTTTTTTTCTAAACCCATGGGTCTTAAAGATTATTTAGTCAATGTGAATTTTTCTGATCAATAAATAAACATTATAAGAAGCCTTTATCAGAACCTGAAATCCGAAACATAGTTTTGAGTTTTGTAAAATGTGTTAACAAATATTACTGCCAGACTTTGGACCGTACCACAGAATGGACTCCAGCATCATGAGGTAAACTGCAAAAGATCAGGATCTGAAATGAATGTGCCTTGAGGTTAAGGAGACTATGCCAAAAAGGGATGTTGTATACTCAGCATCTGAATGGTCTGTTGGAGGGCAGGTACGTGTCCAAATAGGTCAGCAGAACACCATAATGGACATGCTGACAGATTTTTCTCAGTATTTACAGTCAAATGGGACAGTAGTTTGGTACAGAGGTAGAGCGTTTGCATATCATTAGGAAACTCCATTTGGCAAGCAGGCCCAAAAGCTAGAAGGGCCAAGGTGTCGGGCCGGTCATCTGGATCCAGGCCAGGGCACCAGGTGTAGTGAACTAGTTCCCTGTCAGGTTCACGTCTTACTCTGTGCCTTTGCTTATGCCATTTTCTCTACCTGCCACATTGTTGCTTACCTTCCACTTCTGCCGGCCCAACTCATTGTCCAAGAAGCCTCTCAGAGCATCTGCCAGGCTGACTCAATGCCTCTTTTTCATGGCCTCATAACATCTTGTAAATGTACCACTTTATGTTCTGTTTTTCACTTGGGTATATCTCCTTCTCCACATCTGAAAGCCTAACACAGTGTTTAGCACACAATGTCCCTTAATTTTTAGGGAATAAGATGCATGGATAGATGGGTGGGTGGGTGGATGGGTGGATGGACAGAGGAAGCTAACTTAAGAGGACTAGAAAATAAAGTTGGGCATGAGGGCAAAATTAGAATTTGAATTTAAGGTTAACCCCAATAGTCATCAAGTGGTATTACTATGACTTTCAAAACGTTGTGGCGAGGCTCTGTAAATATATTATTTCAAGATCAGTATTGGTGTAAAGGCACAGCTGAGGTAAGTGAGTTTTCAAGGTCCCAGAGCTGGTAGGTGGTAGAGAAGTATTCAAATACAAGTCATTATAGCCGTATATACTTTCTATTTACCATGCCATGCAATTTCCCTAGGACAGAGGAAGCAGAGCACATTCACAGTTATTAAGACCCAAAACCTCAAATTATACACGTTTGTAATTTATGATGCCAATAAATCATTTTAAGGAATATTTCTTCTTGAAAACATTAAAAAGCATAATAGTTAAAATATATCAAGTAACCAAAATGTTTTTCAGTAGATGAATGAGGAAGTAAACTGATACATGCAGACAATGGAATATTATTCAATGCGGAGATGATGATGGAAGGTGTGGTCAAATAATATAATAGGACACTTGGGAGCCAAGTTTCTTGCTATTGGAGAAGTTCTAATTATTGAAATGGAGAAGACTTGTATGAACTCTAGTTACTAGATTTGGAGGTATCAGTGCAATGTAATGGAGGTGAGAGAGACAGACAGAGAGATGTGCATGCATGGCTGTGTACTGAGGGCCTACACTAGGGGTTGTTTAAGCTGGAACGTGTTAGAAAGGAAAGACTTTTTAGAAGCAACAATATTTAGGAATAATTTCTGAAGGTGTGAATGGGTACTGTCTGAGTAAAGAGGAGGAAGAAAGACATTTTAAGCTGTAATTACAATAATTAAGCTGTGTGTGTGTGTGTGTGTGTGCGCGTGCGTGCGTGTGTGTGTTTGTATGTGTATGTGAGAGAGAGAGGCAGAGACAGAGAGACAGACAGACAGAGGGAATTTCTTAGCTTTGTCCACTGAAATGGCCTGGGAAAAGCAATAATGCAATAGCATGGAGAGCCAGTATCCTAGCTTCTAACTACTGTTCTCCACTTAAAGGAATCGGGGATCTTTGTAGAAATGCCTGTTTCTAGGACTGGGGCAAGGATAGTATGGAAGGAGCCTGGAACATCATCTGCCACAGAGGGAACATGTACTCCAAGAAATATGGGGCAGGTGACAAAGATAGAGAAGCCAATTCCAGTGAGCTTCTACTGGGTAATCTATGGCACTTTGAGTATCAAAATAAGTGATGATGAGAGATTATAACCTTAAATAAAATAGATGATTGTGAGTCTCTAGTGGTATAAATTAATTAATTAATAGAAAGTTTGCTGTGAGATGGGATATTAATATAGTTTCAAACAACCTCCTTTCAAAATCTTATTTACAAAAGGAGAATAGTATCTTCATAGTGGAGAAGCTTGGCAGATTCTAATTAAGAGGTCAACATGAATATCATCATAATTGGTACAAAGTGAAATGGTATGTTACCTGATAGGATGCTGTGAGAACACAGCATAACTTTCTCATAGTCTCCTCAATGATGCATAACCATCTAATCATGACATGAGGAAGCTTCAGATCTACTCTGGGGAATATACTACAAAATTGTTGAATTCTATAGTTTTCAAAATTGTTGAGTTCATGAATGTCAAAGCTAAAGTAAGGAGCTATTTCAGACAGCAATAGACTAAAGAGACATGAAAACTAATAACAGTGTGTGATTCTGAACTGGATCTTTCTGCTATTAAGGACATTATTAGGACAATTCATGAAAGTTGAATGAGGTCAGTAAGAGATAGTATCATTGTATTGTTTTTAATTCTCTGATTTTAGTTGTTGTGGTTTGGTTATGTAGGAAAATTTTCTTGTTGTAGGAAATAAATATTGACACATTCAGGGTTGATGTAGCATGTTTGGCAACCCATTTTGAAGCGGTTTAGGAAAAAGTTCTTTGTACTCTACTTGCAAATTTCAGTAAGTTTGAAATTATTTAAAAATTTTTAAAAAAAGCAAATTGCTTTCAGTCTTCAAACTCAGCCACATTTAAAACCCTGACAGGTGTGAAAAGTTTATGAGCCATTTAACTGGCTCTGGTCTACATTTCTAAAAGTTTGTATTTTGATCTGGAACTTCAAATTAGTATCTGATATTTTAGGATCTTGGAAGAAATTATATCTTATGCTTTTACACTATAATAGTAAATCCAAAACTTAGTAAATCCAGACAGAAATGAAAATCATTAAGCATTTTAAAATATCAACTTAGGTTCAGTCAGTCACTTTTTTGGGCTTGTGCCTGGCAACTATATGTTCAATTGTGAACTAATAGAACAAAGTAAAGAATGTATACAAAATACTGGGAATGTAGCACCGACTGACTAGTGCTCAGGATAGTGTTATTATTCAGAATGCAAAATCTGTTGAGTTTTCACATGCACATACAGACACACACACACACACACACACACACACAAACACACACCTGTGAAATTTTACACCACAATTGAGATAATGAACGTATCCATTATCCTTATAAGGTTCCCCTTTCCCTTTGGTAATCCTTTCATCCTACCCCTCCCCACTCTCACCGTTCTCCTTCTTGGATGGCCATGACTTGAATACAAAAATAGGAGCTCTATAATTATGGAAGAAGTGGAGGATAAAGTTGGGAATAATTAGCAATTATTGCTACAATGGCAATAGGAGTTTTCTTGGCTGATATGCTTCAGTATGCTGATCTTAAATTAATTTTTTTTCTCAATTTTTGGGGGTGAAAGAAATGTAGTGAGGTGGAAAAGATCCATCTTAGTCCTTAAATCTAAACCTTGAGCTCCAAATTAGCCATTGTCCATAGAGACCTGTGCTCAGAATAGTGTTGAAATTCCCTTTTTCCTACCCATTTTTGTTCAGGAAACTTGACTGGAGGAATGGTGATTGAAACAGCAAGATAAGGCATTTCTAGGTCCCAAGTAATATCATCAGAACAACCATAAAACCTCCACTGTAGGATGTGTTGAGTAGCTGGAGATCCAACAGATCACTAAATCAGAGTTCACTGCTTCACCTTTCAGGTTTTCATTTGGGATCATAAGACTTCTATATATTAAACATCAATCAACTGATAAATTACCCATTTACAATGCATTATTATTATTATTATTATTATAGATTTACAATTTTTCTTTTGAACAAAAGGTTCCCTGGTCTCAGTGAAAAAAATAATTATGCTTGTACACACAGATGATAGGATATATGTGTTCAGAGAAGTCTTTGCCAAAGAAGGAGACATATTTAAATCATATAAACAAATGTATCTATATGCTGAGACATCTAGAAGGAAACAGCTTGAGAGTTGCTTTGCCTAGAAATCTAGTATGGAGTTTGGACATGTGGAATAGGCATTGAAGTCCCACAACTGCCTTTATGCTTGAAATTGGTCATGTTCTGATACCTTTCTGGTATATTTTAGTACAGATAGGGAATTGTGGAAACCCAGAGTATCGTAACAGACATCACAGTGCTCAAACTAATATATTGTGATGTTGGCGGAAGAGTTTATGAATTATTTTATCGTTTATTCCCATCTAGATGAATTTAAGTATATGTCACAAATTGTACTTTATCTTTCCTAATTTTGACCAAGATTTCTTTGTTTGGGAAAGTTTAATATTTTAGATTATTAGCTTTTGCCATCAGATGAAACCTTTGAGACTATTGAGCCAATTTTTCATTTTATAGATGGTCTTTGCCTTGCATTTTGTAAGTGGAATTAAGTTGCATGTTTGTTTCTTCTTTTTGTTAATGTTTATTTATTTTTGACAGAGAGAGACAGACAGAGCATGAGTGGGGGAGGGTCAGAGAGAGAGGGAGACATAGAATCCAACCAGGCTCTAGGCTCCCAGCTGTCAGCACAGAGCCTGACGCGGGGCCCGAACTCATGGACTGTGAGATCATGACCTGAGCCGAAGTTGGACGCTCAACCGACTGAGCCACCCAGGTGCCCCGCATGTTTGTTTCTTCTTAAACCCCATATAACACGTTTCTAAAGGGAACAGCTGGGTCAGAGCTTGAAACTTCAGGGTGTGCCATAATGTATATTATTGTCAGCAAGTCCTCTACCTCAACTATACACCCCAGCAATTAAGTCAGAAATAGACAAGAACACTTAACTCATACTCTAACTAAAACCCATTGTGGTTATTTATCATACTTTCTTGAGGCCTTGAAGAAGACTATTTATCATGACTGGAACATTCCAACCAGCACATAGAAAAGCCCTGATAACAACAGAATGCCTGGGAGACCACACCTCACACGTCCCCTTTCCTGCTCAAGATCAGGGACTGAACACATACCAACTCCCACCCATGAGCACATGCTCTTTGCCTGCTCTCTTGTACATACCCCCCTGAACCTCTCCTTATAAAACTGTAGGTGTCCATCCTATGCTCAGACAGTTTGGCTGTTAAGGCTTGAGCCTGCCACATCCACCATCTGCCAGCACCTGAAATAAATTTCTCCCTTTTTCTTTTTCAAATCCTCATCTCTGGAGTTATTGGCTTCTCTTGCAATGAGTTTATCCGAGTTTATTCAGCAATAGCTTTGGCACACCCAACCAGGAGGTGTGCTTTTGATTTGTCCATCTCTCTTAGGATTCCCTGGGATGGAGAAGTTGGCTGTGGCAGCATGCCAGGGTTGACCTATTCATATCCGGTCTTCATGGTTATGATTGATCAGTAACATTGTCAGGGAGCAAGAATGGCCTGTTACTTTTTCTGGAGCAAGAATTCCTCTATCCCCTTCAGAGTCCTTCTAACTGAACTAAGAATAAAATTGACATGACATTGGTTAACAGCAAAAATCAAATTTAATAGTGTACATACAGGGAATCCACACAGACATGGAAATTCCAAAGGCAGGCCAACCGAGGTATATATGTCATCTAAACTAAGGAAAAGGGGGTAGGGATCTGGAACTTAAAATGGAAGGAATGCAATCACAGGAAGTTAAAAAAGAGTAATGTTTGGTAAATAAAAGTTTGCCCTGCCATATATATGGCTTACTCAGATCAAATTTATCTCTGGTAATAAACCTTATTCTGGAAAGACCCTCTGATTTAGATTCTTCTGTGTAGTTGAGGGCGGGAGAAAAGGCCCACAGGGTCTTGATTGGCTTCAGCTCAAAATAATCCACGTGCCAAAATGGCCCTTCTTGGGGCAGCCTGCCCTCTGCCTCTACAGTACTATATAGAAGATTGAAAGAATGCCCTAAAGAAGGCTTAGCAATATGCCTGAGAAGGTTACAGAGAGGGTTCATAGTAAAATCCAGCTTGTGTTTGGTTTTAACTGCTTTGCCTCCCATTCTTGGCTTAATACAGTTCCCCTAGTGTAACCAAACTAATGTGAGTTTGTTCCTTGGTGAGTCACAGGTAAAACTACACCAGGTTGAAGGGCACCTTGGTGGCTCAGTTAGGTAAGTGTCTGACTGTTGGTTTCTGCTCAGGTCATGATCTCAAGGTTCCTCAGTTTGAGCCCTGCGTAGGGCTCTGAGCTGGCAGTGCAGAGCCTTCTTGGGATCTCTCTCCCTCTCTCTGCCTCTTCCTTGCTTGTGCGCTCTCTCTCTCTCTCCCAAAATAAATAAACATTAAGAAAAAGGAAACTATACCACGTTGAGTTGTTACACAAAGTAAACTGTATTTGCAGCAAATAAGGCTATCGTGGGGAATAACTTCCAAAGTTATGACTCCCCAAGCAAGGGTTACCTTTTATTTAAGGTTAAGATGAATATTTATTTATATAGAGAAGCCCTGTCATTGTATGTAGTTGGGGGGCATAAGGTTGCTTATGGGCCTTAAGGAAATGTGTCTATACATACATTGCGTATTGTGTAAATCAGGCTTGTGCTCCTCCTTGGGCAGAGATTTTAGTATTATAATGAAGTAAAGGTAATTATTGGTTATTCCAGAGGTTCATTTGCACAAGTGCAGTTTGGGGGTGTAGCTCAAACTGTCCTGGGTTGTCTGGGCCACCAGAACTCTTCCTCCGGGCAGTCATTATAGCTTGAGGGGTAGTTTCGATTTCTATCACAGGATATTATGCCCATGGGGTCTTTGGCTAAGTTAAGAGATAAACTATAAAGGAGAGCTTAAGGGAAAATGTGGGGTAAGGTCAGTGTGTACAAGCAGGTGAGCAGTAAAGGTCAGATCTTGAGGTTAAGCTGGTCACACTACCATTCAACTTTGAGGAACCTGTAGTCCCTCAGTTTATCTTCCAGAATATTGTGTCCAAGACTGAACCCCAGTATCCTGGTCATAGTTGGACCTAAAAGGAACAGGCTGGCCCTGTGCTTACTTACCTCCCTTCTAAGAAAATGAGAAGTCTCTCCTTTTGTTCCCTGCCCCCTAGTCATTATATTGCATGAGACATCTTGACTCCTCTCCAATGTATAAACAGCTCTGCAAAGATTCACTTCCCCTTGGAAAGAACTTGTTTGTGGTATGATTCTCAAGGTCCAGAGTGACAGTACTTAGAGGATTTGAAAATGGATTCTTTAACAAAAGCGTTTGGGGAATGCTACATAGAGGTTGTGTTTTTTAGGGAAGTACGTTTCCTAGCTGGTTTGTTTTGCATGTACAGGGGAGCAGAATTTGCCACCCCAAAATGTGTCTCTTTGGCATAAGGATTATTTTAGGCTGATTTTTTTAAAAAAGTTTTTTTTAACGTTTATTTATTTTTGAGACAGAGAGAGACAGAGCATGAACGGGGGAGGGTCAGAGAGAGGGAGACACAGAATCTAAAACAGGCTCCAGGCTCTGAGCTGTCAGCACAGAGCCCATCGCGGGGCTCGAACTCACAAACCGCGAGATCATGACCCGAGCCGAAGTTGGCCACTTAACCGACTGAGCCACCCAGGCGCCCCTAGGCTGATTATTTTTAAGAAACTGCAAACATAGAAGAAGCTATGAAAACTGATAAATTATTCTTTTGTAAGAGACATTTACATGAATAAGGGAAATCTCTACTTGTAAGGGTGTTTCCTTAGCTGTATCAGGAAGGGGACGACTCTGAATCTCCAGAAACTCTTATCAAAGGAAAAGACCGCAACTTAAGTCTGCATAACAACCTTACCCTTGTTTAGTGTCCCTCAACTAATCCCCTACCCCCAACATCTTTGTCTTTAGCTGAAGGTGGTATTTAAGGTGAAGGCTTGGCCATTTCAGACTGACTGTTTTCCTAGGTGTCTCCCCTGTACACAGCATGTATACATGTTATTAAACTTCTGTTTGGTTTTCTCCTGTTAATCTGTCTTTTATCAATTTAATTATTAGGTCAGCTGTAGAACATAGAAGGGAGGAAAGAAACTTTTTCACCCCTACACATTTTAGAGATTTGTTTCAGCAGCAGAAGAGGGACTTGTCAGCTTGGAGAGAAAATTTAAGTATAAGATAACAACTTCCAGAGCCGTTCCCATGTTCATTCTAGCCCAGAATTTGTTTATAAATTGATGCAATCAGCTTTTGCCACTTTGTCCTCCCAGATAGCAACATAAAATGATTAGGGCCAAAACCTTCAAAGGTACATCTTTCATTATCAACCCAGAGAGTGGCCATCATGACTGAATTTGTGTAAATCTTTCTAGAAACTAAGCATATTTTCCTTTGCCTGCCCTTCCCTAGGGTTGGAGTTTAGTGCCCCCTGAGCTTTTAACATAGATCTTGCCTTGATTTAACAAAAAAACTACTTCTTTCACATTTCAACAGGTTCCTCTGAGACCTAGTGTAAGAGATTTGTTGAGCAGGCCTGTGCTTAATCTTCTGCCCCTCTTCTGATATTTTAGATTTTAATTTTAGATTCTATTCCTTTTCCATTTTTGCTTCCCACCCTTTCTCCATTTTTTTTTTTTTTGGTTCCCCTGTCTCTATTTCACTGCATCTAAAGGGCACTGCACATAACATTATAGGAGCAGACACACAGGTTTAATCCAACATGCATTCTACCTGCCCATTTCTAGATTAAAGAAGATCCCTGGGCCTCCAGACTCCCTTAAACCACCAGAAGTAGGGGACTTATTTACTGCTTTCTGACTCAGGACCATGGAGGGTTAAATGAAATTGGAGTTAGACTCACTTCAAGCCTTGACAGCTTCCTCACCTATGACCAAATATAATCTGTGATATTAAAAAGCATGCTCTATGGAATCCTGACAAAGATAATTTGAGAACTAAAAATCTTTGACAGTTTTCTTTTTGTCCTTGTGGTTATTTGCAATCTCTAAGACTTGTGAGCGAGTCAGATGGATCTTTTGTCTTATTTTTTATTAAGTGTACTCTGAGGTCTTCCCCTCTCTCACACTTTTTTCAGCCTCCACTTCTCATGCATGCTTAATGCATTCTCCTAGAGGACATTTCTTGTCTTTCTCCATGTCATCATGCTGGAGTAGAGGGCATGTTGCAGAGTTTCAGAGGGCATATGCTTTGAAAGATCTTTTTCCCCAACCCCCAATTCCAGAGGCTCTCATATTACCATGGGTACATGTTTATCATCTTCAGCAGTCTGTTGCTCTCAGCTAAGAGTTACTGCTATTAAAAACCACAAAAGGAAGGACCTGGGTGCCTCAGTTGGTTAAACATCTAACTCTTAATTTTGGCTCAGATCCTGATCTCATGGTTCATGAGATCAAGCCTTGCATCACGCTCTGTGCTAACAGTGCAGAGTCTGCTTAGGATTCTCTGTCTCTCTCCCTCTCTCTGTCTCTGCCCCTACCCCCAGTAAATCCATAAACATTAAAAAACAAACACAAAAACTCCACAAAACCACAAAATACTAAGATATTAGGAAGTATTCAAGAAACTATCTTTTGATATTTTTATCCTTCAGGAGCTTATATTCTTTCTGTACACTGTTATGATGAAATAAAAAGTGATTTTCGTTTTGTAATTTACAATCCCTTAAGTATTTTTGAGATTGATTTATGAATTAGAAGCTGGGTTATGAGTGGAAGTTCCATTAATGTGGAAGTTTAGAAAGACTTTTGAGAGGCTGAGAAATAAAAATTTCCTCATTTTCATGTAAGTAGTGATACACATGGACTCAGGTGTGATATGATCATAATTAGGGAGGAATTCCTGAGGAATGTCTGTTTCTGTACTTATTTGTGTACCCTTGTTCTGTCCTCAGCTAAAAGACAAGATTTTCAGACTTCATTCCTAGAAGACAAGGATAGTCAGACTGGGAGGAACCTTAGAATGAACTGTATTTGACAAATAATGATGAGCCTGAGACCCCAAAGCACTCCCCCACCTCCCGCCCCATCCCCCTAAGGTCACATATCACTGTAACCAGGTCTCCTTTCCCTAGACTCTCGGGCTTCCATTCTGTACCACAACTCCTTTGCCCTGGAGATAAAGTGGCCCGGTGAAGGAAGAGTGTCGCTTTCATTGTGACTTGAGCTAATTCCCTGCTTCTGGGCTACCTTTGTTTTGTAAAAGAAGGTGCAACAAGTAAGCAAAGACTTATCTCAGTATTTCAGAAGCTTATAAAAAGTTTGGGGTCAAGCATAGTTATAAAAATGGATTAACATTTGGATGCTTTCTTATGTAAACCTTTCCTGTTTTTACAGCCCTTGCCTGCTGACAGTGGCACAAAAGATGGGTTTTGCTTTGTGGTGGTGTTGTTCCAGCCTAGCAAAAGGTCTTATGCCTCAAAATTGCACAGACTAGATCTGTGCTTGGCATTTTTCATTGCCAGCAAAACCAGCAAAACAGCAGATCGTGCTTGGGAGATGTCACTTGAAAGAGAAAAGGCACAATAGGTTTCACTTTTTCCATCAAAATTTCCTTGGAAATGAAAGCAGTTTTCAGAGGCAGAGACCCAGTTTGTTTTGGGTAACTGTGAGACTGCTTAGTGTGATGTCACACTGAGCATATGGCTTAGTACTTACTGGACATTCGGTCATTTCTTTTTAAGCCCCCTGCCTGTCAGTCATCTCTGTCCAACCTTAACCTACCCCATGTCACTCTGAACAGGTATACAACAAAGCGAGGGGATGAAGAAAGAGGTCTAGCCATGCAGGGTGAGGAATGCAGTTTCAGGGAGTAGGGCAGAAAGAAGAGAGGATCTGAGTACTGCGGCGGTGACTGAGGAGGTCACACACACTCGTGATCGGAACAGGAGGAGGGGGTGTCAGCAAGCAGCAGCACCCTGGCACGCTTGTGGAGAAGAAGCAGATGGGGATTCTCAATTATTTGCTTTATTTCATAGTATAGTTAGGGCTGAAGGTCTGGTACAGGCAGAGGCGGGCCAGTGTAGGGGACAAAATGAAATAATGCAGAGTTGATTCAAATACCCACAACCATGTGACATTTCACCTAGAATGCAAAATGCTTTTTCATTAGATTGTTTTGCAGGGGAGGAAACAGTTTTGGCGTACACTTATAGGTTCTTTAGCTGATCTAATAATTAAATTTTCATAAGACAGATTAACAGGACAAAAACAAATTTAATTTCATATGTACAGGAGCCCCATAAAAATATGAGACTCACAGGCAAGTCAGGCAGTTGAGGATTGTATGCCATCTTGAGTTGAAGAATGAGTTAAGGACCTGGGACATCAAAGTGGCGGGTGGGGGTAATTCGCAGGACAGTAAGAAGAGCAGATGTTTGGTAATTAGATGTTTGTCCTGCCATACAGAGAGGTCATTCTGGTAATAGTTCTCTTTCTGTGCTGGGCCCCCTATCTAAATTCTGTTAGGTAATTAAGGGAGCAGTAATTTTTTTTTTTCTTCTTGAGTCTGCTGGGTCTTGACTGCCTTAAACTCAAAACCATTCACATGCTAAAGTGGCATATTTTGAGGTAACAAATTCTGCTCCCCTCCAGTTTTTATGCATTTAAATATCATTCAATGCATCTGAAAATGGCTTTGCTAAAGAAAGGGTTTTAAAATATTTTCTTTAGTATGTTGTATGAAGTGTGTTGTATTATGCAATGAGGTGGACCATTGTTTATAATAACTATGCAGGCACAATTGAATATGAACAAACAAAACTTGATAAAAAATACACATGTCTAAGCAATTTTTATATACAAGAAAAATACCATTTATTTTGGGTTACCTTGCAATCATAAGGTGTGGGTAATTAGAGGGACTTGTTATGAAGTGACAATAGAATAATAAGGGAGACCCAGCCAAGGGAAATTGAAATAAATAATGGACAGGTTATATAACCTGTAGTTCATGGACTTGTAGCAACAGTGACATAATTTGGGGACTTCTTAGAATCTTTGGCTTCACCTCACACTCACTGAATAGGCATCTGCATTTTAACAAGATCCCAGATCATGCATATGCACATTAAAGCTTAAGAAGCACTTGCTTAAATGGCCAAATGAATCAAAGAAATGCTGAATGATGAAGTTATTTTGTTTTTTTTTTTTTAATGAGGGAATTTTTTTTTGTGACTCAGTTCTAACCGTATTATGTCCCCGGGGTTAGAGAGCTGTTACAGATCCACCCTAGATACAGTGTTAAGGGTAGACTGTCTCACTGGCATTTGGGCTGGTGATGACTTGGGGAAGGGATTGTCTGAAAAGCTATTTATGGTATCATGGTAAACAATCACAGTATCAAAAAAAAAAAAAAGGATTATAGACAGGTAGTCAGTAGTATTAAGCAAATCATAGGCCAAAATGGAGGGGTTGAAGACTGTAGTAGGTGCAGTTGTTGAAAAGTTGATTATTTAGGGGGATCATAGAAATAACATGAGGTTTATAGTAGATAAAGTCAGTCCAGGTCACTGTCCTCATCTTTGAAACCCAGACACATGATGGTGTCTTCACTGGGAAAAGAGTGGCTCCAGAATGTGGCCAAATAGAGCCAAGATCATTAGACAATTGTCTGTTTCCCAACTATGAAACCTATCCTGTATGCCCAAGGGATAAGAATACGTAATATTTGTGATTCGGGTAAACAAATAATATTGTCCAGCTTTGAGAGTCAACATTGAGTCTAAAGTTCATGCTGCAAAGTCTGTGGTAGAAAATTTGTATGGAGACTAAACTGCTTATTCCAGAACTAGAGTTTTGAGGTAGAATTTAGTACAGTAGAAGTTAACACAGTAAATCCTATGTAGGTCTCAGTGTTTATACCAACACACCCATAATGGTAAGGTTGTGGGAAACAGAAGAGTAGAAGGGAGTTAAGAACTCTTCTTGGGTTAGGCAGTAGAGGCTGGTGATGCTGAGAGTTAAGTGAGAGAGGAGAGAGAGTTTATAGAACCATGGGATTAACACTCACTGATTAACCCTTCTCTTAATTCTGAGACTATCATGGAGAAAGCCTCAGGAAGAGCCTTGCTTTAAAAATGATACAGCCAAATAGGTTAGAAAGGCAGCTGGGTGTCTAGGGAGAGAGAAAGAGAAGAAAAGAGGGAGAGGGGGAGAGAGCAAGGGCGAGAGAGCAAGAGCAATAGAGGAGGGGGATGAGGGGGATGAGGGGGAGGAGATAGATTTTTTTTTTAAGTTTATTTATTTGAGAGAAAGAGCATGCATGTGTGTGTGTGAATGGAGGTAGGGGCAGAGAGAGAGAGAGAGAGAGAGAGAGGGAGCGAGAGAATCCCAAGCAGACTCCATGCTCAGTGCAGAGCCCGATGGAGGGCTCAATCTAATGACCATGAGATCATGATCTGAGTGAAATCAAGAGTTGGACACTTAACTGACTGAGCCAGCCAGGTGGCAGTAGATTTGGTTTTTAAAGCCGAGTCTTCTTTGGCACTTGAAAGCATGGAGAATACATAAGTCTCTGTGCGCCCATCGTGAGAGTTTAAGGAAGCTGAGAACTAAGTCTCTCCTACGGTATGTGGTGAGGAGGCTTCTTAGAATGAGATGGGGAGAAGCCAGCCCTCAGAAGATGAGCAACAAGAGCCAAACTGTGTGGATAAGTCAGCTGCCCTAGGCTTCACTCATGAGAAATTACCAGGTATTATTTATGCTTAAAGACCAGTGCTTATGCATAGGGCTCTTATCAGCAGTACCAGCCAGCATAGCAGTGATCAGAGGTAGGTGGTCCTCCCCTCAAAATACTCACCCTCCAATCCAAGAAGTAAGTAAAATTAGCTTGAGCTGGAAAATTAAAATTTCTACCATTTGCATGGATGAGGCCCAAAAAGCAAAATTAATTTTGATTGTAGGGAAATAAATAAACTTTGAGTTTTATACCAAAGAGTTTTGTTACTGCAAATATTGAGTAGGCTACAAGTGTATTTTGGGGATATAAACATTATTAAGATTCCATATTAGTGAAGGTTCTTCAGAGAAACAGAACTGATATAATACATGAGGAGATATTATTATAGGAATTGGCTCATGTGGTTATGGAGGCCAAGAAATCCCATAATCTGCAATTTGCAATCTGGAGAATCAGGAAATTTGGTAGCAAAATTCTGTCTGAGTCCAAAGTCCTGAGAACCAATAGCACCACACTTTCAGGGCAAGAAAAAAGGGACATCCCAGCTCAAGAAGAGAACAGAGATTTGCCCTCCTTCTGTCTTTTTGTTACATTTGGGCCCTAGACACACCGAATGATACCTGCCCACATTGGTGAGGGCAGATCTCTTTACTCAGTCTACTGAATCAATTGCTAATCTCTTCCAGAAATACCCTCACAGATATCCCCAGAAATAATGTTTTAGCAGCTAGCTAGGCTTCCTTTATCCCAGTCGACACATAAAATTACCTGTCACTGGTCTCTTGAACACTGTGTAGTCCTTTGATCTTCAGGCTATGTTCATGAATATGTAGAGCTCCATGGGAGGATCACCATAAGCAGAGAGGTAGGCCAAGCAAGTGGGATGCTGCCCTCACCTTCCTTTCTCCTAATCTTACAATAGTTCCACTTCCTAATGCTGGGAAACTTCTAATCTTCTGTAAATATGCCTTGTTTGAAGATAATGTGTCTGTCACTCATGCCCAGCATGCTCCTTAGTGTCAGAAGTATCTCTGATAGCTATGTTTCTTCCCCCTTTAGCCAGTGGTCTTTTCACTTTACTGTCTATTGGACTTGGCACCTGTTGGAAATGCCCAATACAGCACCACTTTTCAGAACTATTCTTGAGAGTCTTACATCCTCATATAGACAACTCTGCATGTTGCAGACTGACTGTGCTCCTTCTTCTGGCCCAGTCCTCTGACCCCTACCATCACCATTCTGGGAGGATGACTGCTGGGCTGGCCTCCTCAGCCCCAGATCTAAATTATGATTCTCTCAGGGATATAGGCCTACATGGAAATAAGCTCATTCTGAACTGCTGAGGGTCTCCGCCCCTCAAAAAGGACCCAATGACAATTCAAAAATAGAGCCCAGTGGCATGGAAGGGAACGTGTCCACATAATTTAAAATACTTTCATTGACTGTGATGTATCATCTTTTGCTCCTTAAGACCTTAGGTCCCTATGGGATCTGCAAACACGATAGGTCTGTATTCCATGGTGACTAGAATGGAGGTTGAAACACAAATTATAAAGGAATAGAAGGGGTACGTACAGGGAATGAGTAAAAGAAAGAATGAGATGAAGTTGAAGTCACGGGAATTAATTTCATAGGAAGGTTGTTATTGCCCCCTTTAGCAGCTAAAATTCACATACAGGCACATCTTAAGTAATGTGTCGAGCTGTCCGAAAGATAATTTGAATCCTGTCAAGGCAAACAAGAATATGCTCACAAATTCAAGAGCAATATATGTGCAATTTGCACAACATCAATTTCTTTGGTTGTTTTTGGATGGAGCCATCACCATCAATTAAGTTAGTGACTCTTTGATTCAAATTACTTTTTGACATGTAGTCAACTAAATGGCTCACACAAGCATTATTTTCTGCAGGGTTCCCTAGGCAGCCATATAGTAAATGTAAACAGGTGGGAAGGCAGAAAAGCACTGCCGCAGAAACAGCCTCCTCCCACTGCAGCAGGGAGAATAATAACATGAGAAAAATATGGAGACATTATTAGATGGCCTGGAATACGGCTTCTGAAAGGAGAGATTTGCATATTTATTATATTTTGCTACTGGTTCAGTATTTCTCCACTTTGAGTTTGTCTCTTAACCTCGCACTGGACTATCATAATCAGGTATCAGAAGTTAAGGAAGGGTAAGGCTACCTCTCGGACCAAAGAAGGATAGTATTCCCTGGTATGGGCTTGGATTTGTAGGAGTGTTGATAGAGAAGAGTGATATTATTGACAGTATAACTGAAGCAAAGCTTCAGGAGTCAACATGTTTTTAGAGGCATGGAGGTTAGAGAGCATTGTTTCAGAGAATAATTGTATTTAATGTTCACTAAAGAGATACACAAAATAGAAGATTGGTCTCAGCCATGATTTTCATTATCACAGTCAGGTTCAGCATCACAGTCAAGGCACTGTTATCTATATTCAGGACAGGCCTGGTAGAGGATCCCAAAAGACTGAACAAGTTCTTAAGTATTAGGAATTGTTCAGTCCTGTGCTGAGCTTCCTCCACATTGAGACTAAGAGTAGGGACCCATCTATTTTGTTCATAGCACTAGTCCCAGAGCCTGTAACATATCTGGCACACGACACATGAAAAAGTATACAACAAACAAAACTTCTGGATCAGTGTATAAAAGAATAAAAAATGAATTGACTTTATATCTAGTGATCAGTAGGAAGGAAACCTAAATTCGGGTTATGGCTTTTCATTAACCAGCTGTGTGACTGTTGGCACTCTGTAGTACCTGTCTCTAAAATGGGATATAGCACAAACCTTGAACCCACCTTGTGCCGCTGGAAAGATAGCATGGTAGAACCCACGTGAAACTAGCTGGACAATATGGGAACACCGAACAAAGTAAACTACTGTTTTTGTTTTATCATCACTTTCCACAGACATCGGTTCTTAAATAAGAACATTTCTAAAGGGAGGAAGCAGCACAAATCCCTTAGCTGCCTATACCACAGTCCAATTTGATATTTCTTATGCACAAGATAAAATGTTTCATGCTAAGATATACAATTCCAATACCTTTGTGTTTACTGGTTTATAAAATTCAGGAGCATAAAATCCCAAGTTCCCTGGGTTTTTGCCAAGCACAGAATACAGATGGAAAGCTGAACATTAAGCCTGTTATGCCAAACTTAAATTTAGCCATAAATTGCCGGATAGTTTCAGTTCAAAGAAACATGGCAGTATTATCTTTAAAGCAAATTACAACTGAAAACCAGAAACCAGGGCAGGAAAAACTGACAGGGAAGAGAGAAAGTGTTTTCAAAGGAAACAAGGACAAAGCAGGGTCCGTTTTCAGCTCAATCTGAATGCTCATTTATGTTGTCTCATCTTTCCTCTTCTACTAAAATAAGTTTTATTCATTCACTCATTAAATGAACATTTATACAACACTCCCTAGGCCCAAGCCTGTAGAGGTCATAATTAAAAAGGCATACTTATTGCTTCATATTAGTTAGGGTTTCTTTGTTGCAAGCAAACAAAAATAAAGACAACTCTGCTAACTTATGCAAAAACAGAACTTGCTGTTAGGCTACAGGAAATCTGTGGAATTTGCTTAACACTATGAAGAAGCTTCAGGTTTTAGAGAAGGTACAGAATGTGCTTAGAACAAATGGGAATCTGGAAGCCTGGTAGTAGAAATTGCTCTCCATTTGCCCCCAGATCCTACTGTCGGAATGAACATGTCACAACCATGGCCTCCATTTTTGTGGTATTCTTTTCAAGATCTAAGATCAAGAAAAAGAGAGACTGACTGAAAGCTTCAGTGTCTTTGCCCCTTGACTAAATCTGGGCAATGAGCAGAGGGGGTCTGATGGAAGGGGCCGGTAGCAATATTAGCTTTTATAGCTAATATAGCTAAAGGTAGACTTTGGATGGACAGATGTCCTGAGTGTTCACACAAAAGCAGAATGGTAATGCCTTAAGAAAACTAATGTGCTGTCAGCACAAGGGAGGTGCCCAAGCAGTGAATGTGCCACTTGCCCTCACAGATCCTGTACCTTACTCCAGCAGATGCCTCTAACAACACAGGCAGGGATAAGCATGAGTAAAGCAGTTCAAAAACAGTGAAGTTTAGAGAGAACAGAGCGGGGATGCTGGAGTTTAGAGAAAGGAGGAATTAAAGAAAGCTTCATTGTGAAGGGTGATATTTAGCATCAGAAAATGTTAGTATCAGCATTGAAAATCATCTTTGTTTATTCACATTTTGCTGGTTTTTTGAGTTCTGGCAGTCCATGAAGTTCATTCTAGTTCATTCACAGTCAGAAGCAACTCATTCCTAACCTGTCAGATGGCAAACAGGACCCTCTTTGTGCTGTGTCCTAGACAGCTCTCCCATTAAATATTCCTTTGGTGCAGGGGCGCCTGGGTGGCTCAGTTGGTTGAGTGGCCGACTTCGGCTCAGGTCATGATCTCGCGGTCCGTGAGTTCAAGCCCCGCGTCGGGCTCTGTGCTGACAGCTCAGAGCCTGGAGCCTGTTTCAGATTCTGTGTCTCCCTCTCTCTGACCCTCCCCTATTCATGCTCTGTCTCTCCCTGTCTCAAAAACAAATTAAAAATAATAAATTTAAAAAATATTCCTTTGGTGCAATTCTAGAGTGGACTGCTGTCCAGTGGAGTCTAACATGTTAAAAGATGTCTCAGAATTGAGGTACATGAGGTGATGAGAAATACTCATTTTAGTTTAATTTTGCTTTATTTTTTCTTAAAATTAAGGACAAATTTTACATACTTTCAGATCATTTTATTATATTTTTTTAAATGTTTACTTATTTTTGAGGCAGGGGGTGAGGGAGGGTCAGAGAGAGAGAGGGAAACACAGAATCCAAAGCAAGTTCCAGGCTCTGAGCTGTCAGCACAGAGCCCTGCATTGGCCTGGAACTCATGAACCCTGAGATCATGACCTGAGCCAAAGTCAGATGTTTAACAGACAGAGCCATCCAGAGGCCCCAGAGAATTTTAAAATTCAGGATGTATATGTTGGACCAATACCCTTTGAGACATATGAAGTGGAAATAGACTGGAAATGATGGCCTTTAAAAGCCAATGAAATCAAATAATTCAGCTAAGGAGTAAAGAGGAGTCCCTGATATAATTTTTTTTACCATCCAACATTGCCTCAAAGTCTTTGAATGTTAAGATCCATTTATTCAACAAATGTGTAGTGACCACGTGCTAAATGCCAAGCCCAATGAAGAAAACTGAAGCGGTATAGTTGATAATGTCTAGTCGTTCCACCTAGGGATAAAAGATTTAATTTGCTAAAGATATTAATGAAGCTGGTAGTGGTTTCTTGGGGGTTCCTGGCCATCAGCAAAGAACATTGGGAAGAGATGTCTTAATGTAAATTCTTGAGAAATGAAGATTGTTTGGGAATATTTTTTCAGTCTCACTTCAGAGTCAGTGATAAACTATTGAACTGCTTTTGTTTGGGGGACTGAGAGAGAGTGGTGTCAATTACAAAAAGGTTCCAGAGAAGTGGCAGTATCAGAGGTAAGCCAGGTTTCATGTGTAGAAAGGAGATAGAATCTACATGAAGACGTTAGCAGTGAGTGAGCAAATGGGGCATCTGGGTGGCTCAGTCAGTTAAGCATCCAACTTCGGCTCAGTTCATGATCGGGGCTTGTGAGTTTGAGTCCTCCATCGGGCTCTGTGCTGACAGCTTGGAGCCTGGAGCCTGCTTTGGATTCTGTTTCTCCCTCTGTCTCTCTCTGTCCCTTCCCCCTTCATGCTCTGTCTCTCTCTCAAAAATAAATAAATATTAAAAAAAAAAAGTGAGTGAGCAAAGCATGGGGACTGGTGGGCCTGCTGCGGGTAGGTGTGGCAGATGGAAGGGGTAGGGAGGGATGAGGAAAAAAGGCATTTCTGAGGAGAGGCAGAAGGGAGACGGTGAAGGCTGGATGTTATACAATAAGCATATAAGATAAAAAATGTTGGAGTGCCTGCGTGACTCCGTTGGTTAAGTGATTAGCTCTTGGTTTTCCCGCAGGTCATGATCTCATGGTTTGTGAGTTCGAGCCCTGCATCCGGCTCTGTACTGACAGTGCAGAGCCTGTTTGGGTTTCTCTCTCTCTGTCTTCCCTTCCCCTGCTTGTGCGCTCTCTCTCTCGCTCTCTCTCTCTCAAAATAAATAAGTTTAAAAAAAGATAAAAAATGTTGTTTTTATATTTTACAGTTGAGAAAACCAAGACTCAGAAGTTTAGTAAAATGTCTAGGCTCCTATGGGAGCCTAGGTAGCTCAGTCAGTTAAGTGTCTGAATTTGGCTCAGGTCATGATCTCATGGTTTGTGGGTTCCAGCCCCCGTCTGAGCTGTCAGCACAGAGCCTGGAGCCTGCTTCAGATTCTGTGTCTCCCTCTATCTCTGCCCCTTCCCCACTCATGCTCTGTCTCTTTCAAAAATAAATTTAAAAAACATTAAAATTTAAAAAAAAATAAAGTATCTAGGCTCCTAGAGTGAATAAGTAGTATTTGCTCATTTGGGGGCTACATGGTGTCTTTTTTCATTCTATTATAACATTACATTTTTACTGTCCCCTAATAGATATGATCTCCTTAAGGAAACTGTTCATGTTTTACTGTTATTCATCTATTTAGAATATAGTATAGCGTTTTGGTTTTTTCCTAAGAGTTATTTTAATAATGGTGTAGGAGACCTCTGAGTTTTCCTCCAAACTTGTTCTGATTCTAAAACTTTTGCCCTACAGTTTACCCTTAACCATCTGTAGTCATCTTTACTCTTCGTGGTCTTATATACCACACCCAATCCATCATGGCCACTACCACCCTCTGTTACAAGTTACTACCACTGTCCTTTTCCTGATTACTACCAAAGCTTCTAAACTGGTCACTCTTTGTCTCTGTATAGTCTGATCTCAACTCACCATCAAGAATGATGAAATGAAGTATGTCAGATCATGGTATCTCTCTGCTCAAAACCTTTCAGTGGCTCCTTAAGTCACTTAGGTTCAAAGTCCATACATTTACCCCATTCTCAGCTTTTCTTTGTCATCATTAGATGTTTCCTCATGCTAAAAGGTAAATACCATCAGGAAAGGAATTTTCTTCTTTCTTTCATTCTTCTTTCTTTCTTTCTTTCTTTCTTTCTTTCTTTCTTTTCCTTTCTTTCTCTTTCTTTCTTTCTTTCTTTCTTTCTTTCTTTCTTTCTTTCTTTCTTTCTTTCTTTCTTTCTTTTTCTTTCTTTCTCTTTCCTGACTATAATCCAAGCCCCTAGGTTACTGCTTGGCATATTAGGTGATTGTGAATTTCAGATGAATGAATGAATGAATGAATGAACGAATGAATTCTTTGGAATAAATTAAAATAAATTTCTATTCTCTTCCAAATGACAACTTAAAATTCTGAAGAAGGTTACATAGACTTATCACTGTCTAAGCACTTCTGTCTTCTCCCTTATTTTTCATATGAGATGATTTTCAGGCCTAGATTTCCCATGTCCCTCTAATAATGTGACTCTTCAAAGTGGCTTTTTAGGTGTAACACAGCCATTTCAGAACTCATCAGATCTTAGCTGACTTAAAAAAAAAATCAATTGTATGCCACAATAATAGTCACCAGGATTAAAAATGGAAATTGTTAACTGATTTTTTAATACATTGTGTATTAATTCTACCAAATTGTTACTGTAATTTTTTTAGAAGTAGTTTAATTGCCATCAAAATGCTGACTGAAGCCTGTTTTCTGTAAAGGTTTAACTCTGACTTTGTGAGGAGGAAGACCTTGTATATAGATGCTAATTCACATATACCAGTTCTCTACTCCTCAGTGCAGTGCGCTATCTTCATGACTGACATACTTCAACAAAGCAGTATCTGCGTGAGGATTCAGGACAGGCTTGTTGGGGTCGTGTAGATATTTTAAGATTCTTTGGGGTGAAGGCCCTTAGGGAAACCCAGACACTGTTAGAGGAGCCACTTAACAGCCAAACCTCTTGAGGCTGATGGCCAGTTTGCTTATGATTAGTGACAGACAGGGTGTGAAAGTAAAGGGAAGATATATACAGTCCACACAGGTACGTCAATTGATCGGAATCAATTGGAGGAGAAAGGGCAGGATGTCTGAAAAGCAAGCATATGCATTTCTACCCCTTTCCCAAAGGTGGCCTTACCTAAAATAAATGATAGATGTGGAAATGATAAGTGATTGTAGACCATTGGGATGAAGCTACGTACCTGAGATTTAGATGAGATAAAGATCTGTTTAGTCTTTTTCCCCCAGCTATGGCAAACTAGTCAAAGGAGAGAGCATTATTAAAAAAGAAATGTAAATTGCCTTTATAAGGACAGGGCACCAAATATGGAATCCCTGAGGCACAGTACACACATGTTGTGAGAGAATAGATGTCTTCACCTCTGACTCTTAACTACAATTGAAGGCAGAAGTTATTCCAGACCTTGTTGGGGATAGAGCCAAATCTTACATGTGAAAAGGAAAGTAGCAAATGTCTAAGGTTGACTGTTCATAATATATTCAGATAAGAAATTTTTCTCAAAGTATATGTGGAGAAATTGCATCTCAAAAAGTTAATTCACTTCTTAAAAAGTTTAGTTTTGGGGCACCTGGGTGGCTCTGTCAATTATGTGTCTGACTCTTGGTTTCGGCTCAGGTCATGATCTCACAGTTTGTGAGTTCAAACCCCACATCAGGCTCTGCGCTGACAGTGCAGAGCCTGCTTGGGATTCTGTCTTTCCCTCTCTCTCTGCCCCTCCCCCACTCACTTTCTCTGTCTCTCTCTCTCAAAATAAATAAACTTATTTTTTTTAATTTAAAGAACACAAAATATGCCATAAATTGAAGCAGATAGAACATTATCAACATAGTTGTGAAAGCCTACTATTATGAAAAGCTAGAGAATGTTGTATTTAATTGGAAGATCTGAGAAATGCATGCTAACTGTAGTCATCCTAATAGAATCCCAGGATGCAAAACCACACAGACAAAGACAGGAGATAGTGGGGTGCAAACAGTAAGGTGTACTTTGAAAAGTTCAAAGGATGTGGGTAAGCTAGAAATATAAGAAGGATAGTTAATACTTGCAGATACAAATGGAATGAAATGACCTAAAAGAATAATTCTCTTATGCTTCACACTTCTTGATATCTTTACACAACTGAAAATCAACTGATGATGAAGTTGGCAGTGAACATCATTATGTTCTCTATGTTTTAATTCTAACACAGGTAGGTTACAATTTATTAGCTAAATATGTTTTCTTTTGGTAGAAATTTGGTCCCTTCTGGAGGAATCACATCATGGAAACATGGAATGACTAAATCTCTTGACTACAGTAAATTTCATTTCAAATAGGAAAGAAAGAAAATGACATTAAGGCTTGATGTTTAACAGTGAGTCTGTTATCTTGTCTGATCCCTCTGTCCAAATTATAATTCAAATACACATCCAAAGCTTTACTTCCTTTGATATGCTTTCCCAATATTAACTCTTTTGGTTTATGTTCATAAGATCAGCTCCCTCATACATGTATACACGTACAACACATCCACACATACTAATTAACATACATATGCCTACTCCTTACCCCATCATTCACTTTCTGTTCATTTTTCATGCTTCATGTAATGCATTCTCATGAGAGCTTCTGTTGACACCGTTAAAACATAATTCTTTCTACACAACCTGCACCCCCTCCAGTGATTTCTCATTTCTCTCAGAGAAAGACTCTTCCAGTGACTCACAAGACCCTATTCGATCTTCATATTTATCATTGTGCACCTTTGTCCTTTCTGATCTACTCTGTATCTACTCTAGAATTTGTACTCCTCAAGTACTCTAGACATGTCCTTGTCTCAGGGCCTCTGCCTGTAACACTCTTCTCCCAGATATTTACAAATTTTCTTTCATTTTTTATGTCTTTGCTCAAATGTCACCATATCAGTGATAGCACCCCTGACAAACTCCATAACCTTTCTCCAGACACTCCAGGCCCGCCTTTGTTGCTTCATCCCTCTCGTTAGCTCCTACCTAACATTCCGTACATTTTTATTATATATAAGTGTACTTTATTTTTTGTTTATTCTCTTTTCTTCTCCCACCCATCCCTCCCCTTTGTGTCACTAGGATGCAGGTCCGTAATAACACGCATTTTGTCGACTGTGTTGACTGTTGTATTCCGTTGCCTAGGAGTGCATATTCCTGAGTTGGTTAAGTCCACCCCCCTGCTCACATACACATATGACATTATGAGAAGGTGGTATAGTCTGCTTTTCACATATTGAGAAAGGTGACCTACAATATAAATAACTGGCCTCAGGTCACAAGGGGAAGATTGAGATTGAAGCCAGGGAAGACTAACCTAGAAGTTATCCTTATATGTTCTCCAACATACATGTCTTAGAATGTTCACAACAACAATATTTATAGTAACTCCAAGCTGGACACTCAAATGCCTATCAATAGTTCGTCATATATTCAGATAAGAAATGTTATCAGTAGAGTGGAAATGTTCACACAATAGAATAATATAACAATAATGAGATTATTTTGAGGAAAAGAAGTCAGAAACAGAGTCCATATTGCAGGATTCAATTTATATATGTATTTACAGGTATAAACAAAAAAAATTAAAAAAAAAGAAAAGGCAAAGCTGAATTATTTTATTAGAGGTCAGGATAGCAGTCACTTATCCTGGGGGTGGTGGTAGAGAACAGAAAGGAATAAGAGACGAGTTTCTGTGTACTGCTCATCTTCTCTTTTGCTTTGGGTGTGGGTACGTGTGTGTTCAGTTTGTAAAAAATTACTGATTTGTGCCCTTATGATATGTGTACAATACTGTCATGTATCTGTGATAGAAAGAATTCTAAGATGTCTCTGAAGATTCAAGAGCCCTGTTGCACATGCCCTGGATAGTTATCTCCCTTTGAGTATAGGTAGGACCTGCGAATATGATAGGATTGTCACACACTTGTTTGGGTTAAGATAGGTGAAGATACCTACCTGACAAGGTGATGGAAAAGTTAATCCATCCACAATCCATGATTGTGTTTCATAATATAAGATTCTTTATATATAATTAGAGAGAGATTCTCCAGCTGATGTTGAAGAGGTAGCTGCCACACTGTTGAGAGGGCCATGCGCCTAGGATCTGGGAATGATAGCAAAATGCTGAGGGTGAGCCCTGGCTGTTAGCAAGAAAAGGGGACCTCAGTCCTATAGCTATAAGTAACTTAATTTTTTTAAGTTTATTTATTTATTTTGAGAGGGGGAGAGAGAGAGAGAGAAATAGATGGAGCACGAGTGGGGGAGGAGCAGAGAGAGAGAGGGAGAGAGAGAATCTTAGCAGGCTCTATGTTGACAGATGAACCCACGAACCATGATATCATGACCTGAGCCAAAGTCAGACGCTTCACCAACTGAGCCACCCAGACGCCCCTGTAAGTAGCTTAATCCTGCCAACAACCTGAGTGAGTGATAATAGTAGGAACTCAGGCCTATAAGAGTCAGGTACTAATGCTGGGAAAGCAGGCATCACTGATCCTTTCTCTCCCATGTTGGAATTTTTTTTGTGTAAAATCCTTGCAATTTGGATAAAATGAGTCACTTGAATATAAGAGTGCAAATAAAGCTGATTTGTGGAGGAAAAAAATGGGATATTTTGTTATTACTTAACAAAATCGCCCAACATTGGGATTTTATGTTATTACTTCATACTTAGTAGGAAATCTGACTTTATTTTGTATTCCAATTTATTGAATGGAAACACGTAACAAGTTATCGAATTATATTCAGTAATATAACACCTCCATGATCCCATAAAACAATCTGAAAATTTTAGGGAGTTGATGAGAGGCAGATTTAAATTTTGAATTAAGAAATGATGTGGTCCATTACAAGTCTCATGGATCCAGTGACAAATCAACTAGGTCATTAAAAAAAGCTGGGCTTTATCCCCTTTGTTCAGAATCAAAAAACTTAGACAATACTGAGAAGAGCCCTGGAGAGAGTCTGTGGCTTGTTAAAGAGAGAGATGTCCATGTACTTTCTTGTCCTCTCCAACTTAAGTTTTGGGTTTTTCTACTTCATGTTGCCCTATGTTAATTCTCTGCCTGTATAATATTATCTGAGATTATTTGTGCATCTTTTATTCCTTTCCATTCCCTTTTTTCTTCTTCTTTTTTTTCTTTTTTTTTCTTACTTTATCTTTATTTTTCTTTCTTCTCTTTCTTATGACTCCCAGTAGAATAAGGATGCTGCAAGGGAAGCTCCAAATGTATGGGGTCCTTTTCTGTGTCATCCTCTATGGTACAGATAGAACCTGACACTTTACTATCTGTGGGATGGACAAAGGAAGGGGTGAATAAATGAATGAATGTATGACCTGTCTCCTCTGCTAATAAGACTTGGGCCTGTTTTGAGGGACAGCAGTTCCATCCAGTGCTGCCCATCTGTTCAGATTCCAGGTGGCTGACAGGTCTCCCTTTCTGATTGCCTTACCTCAGCCCCACTGGTGACAGTGATGGAGTTGACAAGATGTCAGCCGACCCTTATTGATTATGCATGATCTCATTAGTAAAACCTTGGCCCAGTGTGACCTAATCCTTCCTGGGGAAGACTGTGATATATGAGGACCAGCACTTTGTCACTTGAGGTTACGCAAATGGGAAGATCACTTAGTACCTGTGGTACCCAAAGATACATCCACTCATGCTTTGGGAAAGCAGCTAGGAGAGCAAGGCACACAGAAACTATGTGGGTCAGACAAGTCACTGAGAGCCCATCCTGGCTGTGAAGCTAGTTATTTATTTATGTTTTGTTTGCTAAAAATGCTTCTGCTCTTGTAGTCCTGGGGCACTTGTCCCAGTAAATAGTGGAGTTAGAAATGGGGCAGAAGGAGGCATACTTGGACCAAACCTGCCGAGATCCTTGAAGTCTGAGACTTTTATTCTCTTCAATAGAAGAGACCTATTCTAACCTGCCCCTTTTCTTGCTCCTATTTTCTGCTCCTCAGAGAAGCAGCCTTGCCACCATGGGCCGGAGAGAGAAATCACTTAACACGCGAGAACTCTGAGGAATATGGTCTGGGAGTAGAATAGAGCTCTCTGATTGACCAGAACAGGGCCATTGCTGGCACCAACACTGCTATTGTGTGAATTACAAAAAGAAAACTCCTCTTCTTCCATATGGAAGATCCGTAAAAAGGTACCCCTTTCTCTAGACTGAAACAACGCATTGTCTGTCCCATTTGGACTCTCTAATGGACCACCTTTGTGCATTGCACAAACTGTGAAACCTTGGTCTTGAGTTCTGAGTTCTGAGAAAAGTGTGCCTGGCCCAGTCTTATTCTGGAGAACTTACAGTTATATACAGGCTATCCAACTGAAGAGGCTACAGATGCTGAACCACTGTGGACAGAGTAAATTGGAAGAACCCTTGGCCTGGGAACTGGGAGAAATCTTGTTACCAGGACTGGCATAAAACAGATAAGGCTAGCTTGGTGCTAAGTTGAGCATTGTGCTAATTTAGGGCTTCTCAAATATTCTACCAGCATAGGAGGAGGCTTGGTTTTAGATGGGAGCAAAGCTGTATAGGTGGGGCTGTATAGGAGAAATCTTGTTACCAGGACTGGCATAAAACAGATAAGGCTAGCTTGGTGCTAAGTTGAGCATTGTGCTAATTTAGGGCTTCTCAAATATTCTACCAGCATAGGAGGAGGATTGGTTTTAGATGGGAGCAAAGCTGTATAGGTGGGGCAATTTTAAAATGCATGGGCTCCAACCATAGGGGCATTTCATCTGGAAGGAGACACTTGGTGCCATCCCAGCTGTGTGAGGAAAACAGTCTTAGAGAAAGCAATTGCCCCGTTTCAGTTACTAAAAGAGTAATGGGGTAGTCTGAACAAATTTACCTCCAAAGTGCTTGGCAAGACTAAAGAAAAAAAAAATGTGTCCATAAATAGGTGGCTTTCCCACTATAACCACAACCATTTAATGTGAGTAGAAAAAACATTCCTCCCTTGTTTCAATCATTCTCTTTATTAGTACTCTTCCATGACTGAGCCAGTCAGGGAAGAATCATCACTAAATATTGCTTATTAAATGGTTAGGTCAGGTTGTCTGCCCATCAAGTGGAGGCAGAGGGTGGGCGTGCACTGGGGCCATTGCTGCTGAGTGGCCTTTTTGTATACACCTCAGCAGCACCCAGCCTTTAATAAGCATTGTGTTTCCTGCCCTTTTTAAAATGATTGAGTTATGGCTTTTTATGGCTCTATAAAAGCCTTTATTAATTTTGGGAAGCTGCTGTATCTTCCGATCTGTCCAGTCCCTGCTGGGAGGTTAAATTATTCATGTGGCTTCCAATTGGCTATGTTGATTGTCTTCTGAAAGGAACGACAAGCAGGACTCTTTGTTTTCCATGAAGGTTGGGGGGAATGTTATGGGGGAGGAAGAAGAATGTGGGTACCCTGAAGGGCATCACTCGAAAGGCCTCCTGGGGTAAAATGAGGGAGGAGACCTCTTGGTGGTCTAGGTGATTGTTGGGCTGACATCTCAGACGCAGGGAAAGGGACAGTGGACTTCAATATATTTCCTCTGTAAATGTGCCCACATGTGTGTACTCACGTGTATGCATGTGCATTAGTTTTTCCACCGTGATTTTCTGTTGATACTTTGGAATATGAGACTAAAATATTGTTTATATAGAGCTCTTTCTAGCTTATAGTATACTTTCAAACACCGTCTCATTCTCATGTTGAGCACCCCTATAATTGCACGTGCTGCTGACATAGCTATTTTACCATGGTTATGTCATGGTGTGTCTCAGCAAAGTATTGTCAAATGCCGCGTAGCTTCTAAGTGGCTGCTCTGAAAAGCAACCAGATCTTTTGTTTCCAAGGTGAGTGCTACTTCTATGACAGCTCTGTTCTCCTGATTGTTGTCAGTTGAAGAGTTTGTGAGAGGAATGCTGTTGTGGGACCCTTCCCACCGCTGTCCCTCACCAAATCCCCCCCACCTCACACACATGCGTGCACACACCCTCATGTCATCCCACTTCCCTGACCATCCCTAACTCCAAAAGGTTGCCACTCCACCACTCTTGTTATTCTCAGACTGTGAAGTCTGCTAATTACTTCCTTTCCTGTCTATGCTGCTGTTCCACCTAGGCTGTTCTGTTGATTCCTTCAAGGCCCTGCGTGTAACTCCCATCTTCTGTGTTCCTTCCCCAGGTAACCTCGTCTCATGTTGTGGCCCTTCCTGAATCAGAAGAGATAGAGTAGAGCAGAACATGGGTGCTGCTTAGGGTCAGAAAACCCATGGCTAAAGCTGACTAAGTCACTTCTCCACCATGAAGCTATATACTCCATGAATGGGGATATCTGCACTGCCCAGACCATTTCCCAAGGCTGTTGTTAGGCACATTGAGAAAGGACTATAGTAACTACAAGGCATTTTGCATTTTTTATACAATTATGATCCTTGCTTTGAGAAATAGAAAATAAATAACAGAGTGATCAAGAAACTCAGATTTTGTCAGCGAAGACCCTAATAGTTCTGTTGGCTTTGGAAAACTGAAGGGTTGTGCAGGATTCTAGGCAAGGAGAAGGCAAGTGAAGGAGCAGAGGTGGGAGTTAGCATGGCTTTTCACTAGAGACTGGCACTTAACAGGAGACACAGTGATGAGTTTCAAGGATGTTGGGAAGCTACAGTTGACTCTTAAGAGAAGCTTCTGACAGGGTTTGAGTGAGAAGCAATGAAACGAGGGTCCAGACAGAGTAAATTGGAAGAACCCTTGGCCTGGGAACTGGGAGAAATCTTGTTACCAGGACTGGCATAAAACAGATAAGGCTAGCTTGGTGCTAAGTTGAGCATTGTGCTAATTTAGGGCTTCTCAAATATTCTACCAGCATAGGAGGAGGATTGGTTTTAGATGGGAGCAAAGCTGTATAGGTGGGGCAATTTTAAAATGCATGGGCTCCAGAATGACCATAGGGGCAAAGCCAGGTCCTCTATCAGTGCATTTCCGTAAAGACCACAGTACAGAGAGAGCCTTTTACCTGAGTGTTTTCTCCCTAGCCCTCCGTATGCACGTACACACACATGCACACACACTCAACAGAGACAACTCCACAGAGTGAAAAGGACACCTGGAGATATGAGGGCTTTGGAGAACACAGGGTCAGTTTGAAATCATGACATTTTCAAGGCTCACTAGGTTCTAGTTCTAAAATTTCTCAGCCTTATCTCCAGCTAGAGAACAACTACTTTAGAGGGACTGTAGTTTCTTCTGACACTTCCAAGCCCTGTATTTCTTCCTCCTGTTTCCATTTGTCTCCTCTCTCTCTTTCCCAACTTAATTCGTGGTTACGCTTTGTCTCTGTTACTTCCTATGTATAACATTTCAATTGGGCTACCTGCTTTTTAACCCCTACCCTTTATGTGACCTGAATACTACTCAAAAGCTACTGCCTTCCTTAGTAACACTGAGAAGTTGGTCACTCTGTCTCTGCAATCTGCCACTTGCCTGTGACCCATAGCCCTTTCCCAGCATCCAGCTCTATCCTGTGGCAGCAGCCCTGGTGTCACCTGCAGAGATGAAAGGTATGGAACAAACCTCTTCACATTAGAGTATCTGGTACAAAGAAGTGTTGTTCAGGGATAATTAACATATGAAAAAAACCTTAACATTTTTTTCCCTCCAGTATTCACTGAAGTCTAAATTACGCCAGGAAATAGGGACACAGAAGCGTTGTGAAGCTCACATTTTCATGGTATTTCGATTCCAGTGTGAGAAGACAGACAGTAAAATGACAAATACATCAAATCTCAAATGATGGTATTTCTGACATGGAAGACATCAAGGATTTCTAGCTTGGGTAGAAATCCTTTTTGTTCGGTTATGGCATTCCTCACATGGGCAAATTTGAGTGAGGAAGTGAAGGGATTATTGGGCTAGACTTTTCTAAGATTGAGAACGTAAGCTTCTTTATCATCTTCTTGCTCCTTACCCAGTGCTGCTCATTTATAGATGTGTTTTATGTCAAACTGAGCCCTGAGAGAAGGCTACAGCTTCAGCATAAAATGTGCATGTAGAATCACCGTAGAGGTGTTTTAAATCGCGAATTCCAGAATGCCTGTATGTAGAACTGGTCAGGTAAAGAGTAGAGTTGTCTAGTCAGCGACCACTTAGAGACTTCCCTGTATCCCCTTTCCATGTTTCTAAAATTTGGAAAACAACAGGATGTT
This sequence comes from Lynx rufus, assembly GCF_022079265.1. Classification (NCBI taxonomy): domain Eukaryota; kingdom Metazoa; phylum Chordata; class Mammalia; order Carnivora; family Felidae; genus Lynx; species Lynx rufus. The sequence continues at coordinate 3,786,184 of NW_025814837.1, read as the reverse complement.
TGGCAAATCAAATATTTTGAGTCCACTTACCAAAACCTTGTTTTAGGTCCTTTTGTGAAGCAGTCAATGCAGGGGAACATGGAGGGGTAAAGGTCAGTTTGAGACTTGCAGGATAAGGAAGCCATGCTGGCTCTACATGAACACTGAGCATCTGCCCACTAAAACCAAAAGAAAATATTTCTTTCTAAAGTGATCTAAGTCCTTGGGAGGAAAAGGGATTCATTTAAAGTCATTGTATTCAAAATGTTCAATTTTATTAATAATAGACACTTTGATAACACTCCTCAGTCACTCTCTTCAGCCTCTACAAAGTCTTGGTGTAGACACAGCACAGCCTGTGAGAACTATTCCGCAAGTGGAAACGTCCAGAGCTGGACAAGGTCTGCTGGCAACACCGTTCAGAGGAGACACCAGAAGGAAAGGCACATTGAGGGAGAGCAAAGGACACAACCCCTTTTTCTTTACGCATGGCAAATCAATTCAGTGTCTTTCATTACCACCTGAAAACCGAATGCACATGTGAACAATAAACTTTAATCTGGTTGACAACAGTTTTTTAAAAAACGCACTGAAAGCAAGTTTCAGCAGCCTGACATACTTTATGACACTTATTAAAAAGACACACTTGTAAGTCAATTAACCTGGCCAATGGTACCTTTTAACTTGTTTTCTAAGAGGAAAGGCAGCAGCAAAAGGGCATAGTTTCCATCTAGAAGGTTCTAAGTTGATTTCTTTTCCCCTAAAGTAAAGGTGGCTGGCCTGAGTTCCAACTAATATATGTAAGTCTGCAGTTCATCTGCCTCCGACACCTGAAAAGTTCAAAGGAAAAGCTTGTGGGTGTCCTTTCTTGGCTATCACAGTTTATTTAAAGAAAAATTGAGGCCTTCTCAATAAAGAAATAACTATATGGTAAAATAAAATAGGTAAAATATGGGATTTAAGATAGAAGCATTATGCACATTATTTAGTCAGCAAGCATTTCCTGGGTTTATATTAGAGGTGTTTATATTGAGGAGGAAAAATCCCCCTCAATGTAAATTGTTTCTAAAGACATGACCCACCTCCTCCCAAGCCCCAATAAGTAAGTAAATAAGACCTTTTTGTTTTTCATTTCTTGTACTTTTTGTTTGTTTGTTTTTCATTTCCTTAAATTTTGTGACACATAAAACATTACAAATTTGCTACCTAGTACTCACTTTCTGAAAATGATTGCCTTATAAGTGTAATTCTCTTAAAAGATCAGTTTATTATAAATATTGAAAGTCCATAGATCTGGCACAACAAAAATAGTAGCTTCTCAAAAATGCTTGCTAAGAGTATTTTAGTTGCATACAGTTCTTTTAACACAAAATCAAGTACATTTTGACCTTTGGGAGCACTATCTATATCTATCTTTTTTTTTTTTTTTTTTTTTTTGGTACAAAAACAAGAACAAGGGTTTCAGTACTTTCTTTGCTAGTGAGCTTTGTGTTCTTGACTTTCTGCCTAGTCTTGTCCTTCTGACTAAACCTTAAGGAATTGGGATTGGAAAGGCCCTGGCAGAGGAAACAGTTAATTCCCACAGAGATTAAAAACAAGGGGAGTATTCTCCTACTTACTTAATAGTTGAAGACTAAAAACGGATAAGAACAAGTCTAAACAACTTAGCATATGAAGAAGAATTGGGTCTCACCTCATGGCCCTGTGATTGGAAACAGATGTCACAATGCACACTAGTTGATCATAAGGTCATTGTGTCTATAAGCTTGGACCCCCTGCTACATTTACATTTATCTGAATTGAGGATATAAAACAATCTAGCTGCATCCACATCTTTTTTTCACATAACCTTTGTAAACTATAATTGAATTTCTACTAATATAAGGTTTTGTGACAAAATCAGTTGCCTGCAGGGATGCGGTGTTGTGGACACTTAACCTTGAGGGGAACCAAACACTACATGGGTTCATTCCGTAGCCTAATGTTTATATTCAAGCCAGCAACTAAAACATGTTTCCCTCATCTCCTCTCCTACCTCCTATCAGCAAACTAGAGAGTTATTGCTGGGTCAGGCAGGTTTCCTTACAAGTTATTTTCAGTTTTTAGTATATAGAAATACATTCTTATAGACTTCAAGTTATTGTGAAAGAAAAAAAAAAGCAATTTTCAAGATCCTGCTTATTGAAATGTATACTTTTAACTCTTACTAGGATGACCTCTATTTCTAAGTTGTCTGCAGAGGCTGTAAAGGAAAAGACTGACAAATACAAACTTTAAAATGGCAACAGTAAAAACAAAGTTCAACAAATGACAGATTTGGAGAAAACGCACGCAACAGTTTTTAATAGTTTTAAATGACGAATATCTCTAATATTCAAAAGCTCGAACAAATAAGTTATAAAAAGAAAAACCCTCAAGGGATAGAAATTAATATGAAGAGGTATTTCAAAGGAAAAATAAATAGATATAAATATCTCCAGAAATGGGCAAGACTTTTCAACTCTTCATTCTTTGAAATAATGCGTAATTAGAGACCACCTATTTTTCATTAGTATGGAAAAGGAAAACTGCTTTAGAGCACACTCCTGGTGAGGAATGGTCTAGAACCACGTAACAAAAGGAGGAGAATTCTTCATGTGATAGTGAAAGATTTTCATTACATTGTGCCAATTCTGAAAATTAAAAAGACAATTTTCTCAACAGTATGAAAGAATATGAACTATTTCTTTTGGAAAAATATAAGTGAATAAGTGTGTCTGAAAAGTTATGGAAGGTACTCCTAAAATCTGTTACTTAAAATAATCAGGGTGTAAATAGGGATTTCCACAGGGTGAAGAGAGATTACTTTTTCTCTATTGTTTGAATGATTTCTTTAGTCCAGACTACATTTGTAATAATAATAAAAAAATTCTATTAAAATTTTCTCAGGGATGTGCAAACCACTGTGAAAAAATCCAAGTTACTAACTCCACTGTTCTTAAGTACATGTATCTCTTTCTAAAACTTTTATAATTCTATCAGCACAAATATCTATCCAATCAACACTCTTCAATGCTCAGATATTCTCCAATATGCTGTTGTAGATCTCTCATTGTTTTTGCATGTAGACAATATGATACATGAAGATGGAAAAAGAAATTCAGTTCTTGAAGCACTATTACAGCTTTTGGAACATTGTTATCAATAACTGAAATATAAACTAGACAGAAGTTTCTAGAACTTTGTGAGCTTTCTTACCATTTTCCAGCAGACATTCTGTAGGTTATGCTCTTTCAGATACAAAATATGAATAGGGAAAGGAATCTGGGCAGAGAAACTCAGTGAAGCGCTGTGTCCTATGCTCTTTAAAGATGGATGAACAAATGTCCAGTGAAAAGAAATTATAAAGTGGGATAAATGTCACCTGAGGTTTTAACAGAAAAACTAATTCAGGAGAGAATGAATATTCCATAACGTTGTAATGAAATTTTGCTCAAATATCTGATATATTTTTACAAAAATATCTGGTGTCTTATTGAATGGTGATAGTGATAAAACATTTGTTTTGCTGACTAACTCAGCCAAAGAAGCATGAAAGAACTCTCATAGATAGTAACAGGTAAATGTCTGTGTGCTTTTACGAAAAAAGAGTTTACAAGTACTTCCTCGTGTTATTGCATTAGATGACTTTTCAAAGAGTTGTAGAAAAGTTAAAAAGCAAAGCACCTAATACTGAAGCTGCTGCTTTAAAGAAGAAGAAGGCAGAAAATAAGGACAGGGAAGTTGAAACTACAGAAATATTGGATAGGATGGAGTGAAGTCTTTTGAAAATTTATGTTTTTAAAAATCTACAGAATTTATTGTTAACAGAAGAGATGAAAAGTGTCCAGAGTTATAGATAACATTTATATGTCCTGCAGAAATCCCTGAATAATGAAAAGTCAAGTTCCCAATCAGACAATGTATAAACTCTCTTCCCCCTCATAATGTTTACTTACAACTACAGAAGAAAATACATTGGAAATCTTTACTTTAAAATAAAAAGAGTTTTGTTGTCAGTCAGTTCATGCTGCTGTATATATTCAGATCAGAAGGCAAAAAAAAAAAAAAAAATTCCATGAGCTGGGGGCACTATTGCAGTATTTGGCTGAACTGAAAAATAAAGTTCTCACGTAGAATTGGACGTCAGGGCAGGTTTCAGAAATGCTGCAGCATACACACTGTTAGTAGGATTGTGTCTGGGCGACAGCTGTTTTAAGGCTCCCTGTGCACCTTCCAACAAGAGGTTGCCTATATTGACAGACTCGTTGTTTCTTGCTATAGAGTTTGGCTTTCTCTAGTTATTGTTGTTGTTTGTCTTTACTAAGTTGAAATTGAGAGCTTTTACTGATTCTAAGGCTTTTATCCCCTCCCATGCCTGGACAGTGTTACTCGTGACTGAGTAACTGAGGCTGATGGGCTGTGCCTTCCCGCCCCAAAGATGCTGAAACAGCATGTTTTGTGAGGTCATCTAGTGAGCCAGAGCCAGGTGGTGGGCTTTGAATCACTTTGAAAGCGTAGGAGTGACTCTCTCTGACAGTCTTTCCATGAGCAGCAATTTAAAATGCATGAAGAAATGAACTTGTATACATCTTTAAATACTTTTGTTTGATTCTCAACATTAACAACTTGCCAGATGCTAAATAATCCCATATGATTGGAACCTCTGGCCTTTGGGAACAGGAAAATCAGGGACCACACAGTTTCAAAAGCACTTCAACTAAATTTATTGCTGGAAAAATAAGTGGTGATGTCATTCAGAACCAAACAGGGCCACTGAAGAAGAATGGTTGGATCAGGCCTGGAGCAGGTGTGAAGAAAAATGACAGTCCTGATTTCTAACTTCTCCTAGGCTTAGAGGGCCTTTCTCCCTTTAGAAACAAGAAACAGCTCACCAGGTGGATTTTCTAAGCCCTAGTTTAAGGGGGAAATAACCACAAACAAATAGCACCAAACATTTCTGACAAATGGATGGCTCTGGCACCTGAGGTACATACGAAGGGAAGGGAAGGATAAAAATGGACACAAAAGTAGAAAGGGACCCAAAATGAATAATGAAGAATGAAAGCAATCTGAAAAGAACACCTGCTAGACTGACAACAGAAGAGGAACAGGAGAGCAAAGTAAGATAAATGCTCATCTTAGAGATATGTAAGATCGAAGGAAGGGAAGAAGAGGCAGGTATGAGCCAGTGATATAAATGAATTACACAGTAGCAGCCTTGTTTCAACACACACTTGAATCAATGCTATGCAAAGATCTATGATAACAGCCCCACCGTTTTGTCGATGCTCAAAATAAGAAGAGTAATCAGGAGGAGTGATGGTAAGGCCTAGAAGTTGGGTCCATCTGTCTTTTCCTTTGCCAGCACTGTGGTTATTATTATTACAATAAAACTGTCAGTATTAAAAGTCCAGAGACATATGTCATTCTGTATAGCTGAGTTTCCTGATAGATGAAGGTTTGCTAATTTAAGGACTGAAACTTTATGTTAAATCTTTAAACCGGATCTTTTGTTTTAATAGATTACAAGCTACTTTGTTGTTATTTATGTTGATCACTTTTCTTTGGGCCCTGGCCAAATTAAACTCCAATGGCTAACATGTAGGTCTGTTTCAGACACTATATCATTGTAGATTCTGTGCCTTTCTGTTTTATCTTTCATTCAATGCTGATTCAAGACTCATCTGTTCTCATTTTTTTTTTTTTGAATCACTCCCCTTATCCTAGGTCTCTTTGTAGTTTTAACTTCAAGAGCTCTTATTAGCCCTTAATTATATGATATATTGTTATTGTTGTTTCTTTGCTAAGCCTTCCCTCTATCAATACATCTGTTTGCGTCTTTGAGCAGAGAGATCACCGATTCATGGAATTTTACAGAAAAAAGGGAATTGGGCAGTCATCTAATAGAACCAGATTATTTTATAAATGAGGAAAATGGGCTTCTGGAGGTATTTAATTTGCTGAATGCCATACAGCTAATTAGGGGTAGATCAGAAATTAGTATACAGATATCCTGAAAACTTCCTTAGTGGGTGCTTTCTAGTATAAAATATTAGTTGATATCCTGCAACTTTTCTATTTTACTTTAGAAGGAAGGCACTGTGAAGTATAAGAATGCTCTTAAGGCGTGGAGATATGTTTAGACCCTTCAAGATACCTATTTCTAAGATGAAAACTATTGTACATGACTCCTAAGATTTGTAATGAATGTACTATGAGCTTATTTTGAGCCTAATCTGTATTCACCCTTAAGGTGAATTCTAGAGTATTGGAGAGGGATCCAGATGATTTAAAAGGATCGAGATTTTATTTCCATTTGAGATCTGGTATCATCATGGTAAAAATTCATTTTAGGAAAAAAAAAAAGATGGGACCTTCAAGAGAGATACAAAGATTACCAAGAGGAGAAATTATCTTCAGATTAATTATTTTACATCTTTCATTCTGCTGTTCTCTATTCCAGGTTCCATTGACTCATTTCTGAAGTATAAGGAGAGGGGAAAAACAGGGAGATAAGACTTAAAAGTTCTTCTGAGGCAGGTCTGGCATGTGGTAGGCAACATGAGCATATTCCCAGCTCAGTGTCCACCACAATGGTGGTGAGGGTACTAGCTGCTCTGCAAGTGTTGCACAGTCAGCTTTGGGCCTCTGTGTCCCCAGGGCCAACATTGTGGCATTATCATCCTCTGTAGGAGTATCCTTTCCATTGGTAGAGGCATTGGCACTCTTGGTAGCAGATATCATCACTTTACATTGCCCATTCATTCTTCTGATATCAACTGAGCATCCTTTATGGGCCAGACACTTGCAAGATGTTGATGATGACTTGTGCCTCATTATTTAATGTTTGGGCGGGGTGGAGGTGGGTTAGGTAGAGTGAAGTAAATAGTTGATAACAGTTCAGTGTAGGTACTGATAATGGATGTACCCAGTGCTGTGGGAGCACATGGGAAGCTATCTTATACAGGCTTGGGAGCGGGCTGTAAGGGTGGAACACCTCTGTGAAATAAACTAGTTGAGGGTGAAACCTTAGGATGGTATGAGACAGTCCATAAGGAAGGCTATTCTAGCTGGAGGAAAGAAAAAAAGGAATACAGCGTATGTAGGTAATTTAAGGAAGTTTAGTATGGTTAGCAAATGGATGGTGTGGTGGTGGCATGATGAAAGATAAGGCTAGAAGGACAGTCAGAGGCAAAAAATTTGAACTTTATCCTCAAAAAGAAAAAAAACAAAACTACTGTACAGAACATTACTAAAAGTCTTTAAGAGAAAGAAAGGCATAATTAGATTTGTGTTTTTAAAAAGTAGTATAGATGTTATGTGTATAAAATACATTGGAAAACTATCTATTGGGGACTGTTAGTCATCAAATTGAGAGATGCCTATTTAAGAGGCCTTTGTTGTGGTTCAGAACATAGAAAATGGTGACTTGGGGCACAATTGTGGTGATTGGGGGGTTGGGGAAATAGTTATGATATGTATATATTTCAAGTCCTGGTTGGTAAGATTCATTGATCCATTGGATGTAGGGTGTGAGGGGAAGCTAGGAGTCAAAGAAGAGGCTGAAGATTGGAATCAACCTCTTAGATAAGGTTATTGAGAAGATAAGAGGTGGAATGATGGACTAATGAGTATAAACCAGATAAAGAGGAAAGTAATGCCAAGAGAGTGATTGTAGATAAAGAGCTTAAAATAATCAGAAATCTTATTGTGATAGGAGGTGATCAGAAGTAGAAACGAAACTGGGAAGACAGAAGGCTGTAACCAAAAGGTTACAGTCAGAGTCTGAGGGGCCAAAGTGGGGTGATGGGCAAAGTGAAAGGTGCTTGCCCAGAAGTTGAGTCACTATCAGCAATTCTCAAAAGTAACTGGGAGTGCAATTTAAAGATGGAGATTTGAGTTCTTCTGTTTGTGTATTAAGGCAGGGCCAGAGAAAATTGATGCTTGTTATCATGGCTTTATCTTAATCCTCCTCTAGAATGGCTCCTAGAACAGCTGTCCATAGTAAATTTTCTGGCACAAGTGATCAGTATCTATTAGTCTCTTTCCTGCTTCCCCACTCCTTACCTCACAAAGTGAAGTTCAAGACTAAAATTCTAGTAGGCAGTCGATAGACCGTTTTGATTTATGATTGATTGGTTGAGTTAGAGACAAATGAATCTGTATTTCTATGGCTTAAAAAAGCAATGATTTTCTTGATCTGATATTTTAGTGGATTATTTTGTGTCAAAATAGTTTGATAATATTTTTTTTTTTAGTCTTTTTAGGGAGTGGAATTTTTGGGGTGGTTTAAAAACAATTTTGGTAAAATGTGGAGAGCTGAATGGATCTTGATTTTTCATTTTTAGATTTTCATGTCAAAGGTGTCTGTGTGTGCAGATTGAAAGACAAGGCCACTAAAACAGAAACCAACTCAGACTTTCTCCTGTTGCATCTGAAGTAAAACAGAATGACAAAAAAAAAAATTCAAAACAATTAAAACAAGGAGAAAACACACTAAGCCATGCTTTAAGATTGTAGGAAGCAAAAGAAGTGCTAATGCATGCATACGCATATGCACACCTTTTGCATATACCGTTTCTAAAATGCATAGGAAAAAACTTTATATGTAACTCTGATCTCAGATGCTCTTTGGAAGTTCAGCAAAAAGAGGATCCATTTTCATCTCCAGTCTTTTAATCGGATTCACTAGGGATGGGAGTTGAATACAGACATAAACTCTGAAGTGTTGTTCAACACTGGTTTTAAAATTTTGTTTTGTTTTCTGTGTCTGGCTCTTTCACTCTAGGGTCCCTTAGCAAACCCTACCATACTACTTTAGGACATATCTTCCATGTAGAAAAGTTATTGAGAAATAAATGATGGCCCATTAAATTTGTCCAATGCGTAAAGAATGTGAATGTCTCCAAAGGCCAGAGAATGATGATGATAGTTAATATTTTTGATATTAAAAATATCACATTTCTAGGTACATCACATAAATCTTCTTATTTAATCCTCACAACAATGTAAGTAATAGGTGTTAATAATATTTTATCCATTATATAGATGAAAATCTGAGGCATGGGGCATGTAAATCCCTTACCCAAAGTCTCATAACTACGATGGGTTAGAGCCAGAATTAGGACTCAGATTGTCAGTGTAGAGCCAGAGAGTAATCTCTAATTAACTCTCCAAAAAGAACATCTCTAATTTAAGATGCCACTAACCTAATTTGGATGTGTTTGAAGTATGGTTTCTTAAATCCCATTTACTTCTGGGTGAACTAATGATAGAGATACTCATTATAAGATTCAATTGTGAATTTCTAATTTCGTCATTCTTATGAGTACCAGGATACAAGAGGAGTTGACTTGACCATCAGAATTCACAATCTAGCTGTGGAGGCTCCAGAGCTCAGTGGTTAAGAACACAGACACTAATGTAATCCATACATACTTTTGAACTAATGGGTACACTACCATCAAGATATGTTGACTCCATTCATTTTTCTTATTAAGCCAAAACTTCTCTTGAGTAGGTTTTAGATAGACTAACCTCAAAATGTTGATGCAAGATTAAATAAGAAGGTTTATATAGAACCTTTTGCTTAACATCTGGCTTTTATAAACTGTAGCTATTATTAGCTATTATTGTTGCTGGTGTGTTATTTATGCTTCTAAAAATATAAGCAGAAGCACAAGACATTCTGTGATAAACTCTAAGCCCCATCTCCATGTGCGTACAGTATATGTTCTAGGGATCTGAGCTCTAATCCTCTCTCTTCCATAAAGTTTGCCCCCAGGGAGTACATGGTACAATTTTAAGAAATACTTGCAAAGGCTGAAAGGATTGAACACTCTCTGTCTGAAATGATTTTTCAAACCTCAGAACTTGCATCTGTTTAATGCCCATAGCGTCTTGTTCTCTAGGCCTTGGAGTCCTATTGTGCTTTGTAACTTATCTTCTGTAGGTAATCTCTTAATTCTGTTTAACTGTTCACCTATTTAGGTCCAATCTCCCAAGTGATTTTTTAGTTCCTAATGGAAAGGGCTGTAAATTCATATTTGTGTATTTTACAATGTCTAGTACATGGTACTAGACATTGTAGGTACTAAAAATATATTTGTTCCTTTTTTTTATATTTAATTAATTTGCCTGGATTTGATTTTATAATAGGTCTAGGAGGATTTTCATAGGCAGATAATGCCTTTGTTCTTTTATGAATATAATTACACAATTCCATCATATTTTTCCCACTGGAGATTTAGAGGGAGTGAATTGTTCTAGAATCAAATGAGCCGTACCTTCAAAGAGAAGTGAACTATGTAACATAGGTGATTACTTAGTACTAAAAGAAAAGAAAAACAACTTAGAAAAATCTAACATTTAACATTCCTTGCTTTTTCTCTAAAATAGTTGAAAATATTATTAAAAAGAACAATTTTAAGCCTTATTTATTTATTTATTTGTTTGTTTGTTTATTTACACAGAGAGAGTGCACAAGTCAGGGAGAGGGGCAGAAGGAGAGAGAGAGAGAGAGGAGAGAGAGAGAGAGAGAGAGAGAGAGAGAGAGAGAGAGAGAGAGAATCTCAAGCAGGCTCCATGCTTCAACATGGGACTTGATCCCATGACCCCAGGATCATGACCTGAGATGAAATCAAGTCAGATACTCAATCGACTGAGCCACCCAGGCACCCCTTTTGAAGCCTTTTAAAAACTTCTTGTATAGAGTCACTGGTAGAAGTAAACATCTTATATGCTTTGTCCACCTTTCCACATTTGAAATTGGCTACTCTGGGAGAAAAAGCACATCACTGTGTTTATGTACTGAATGGAAAAGTCTTGAGGCTCTGTCTACATGAGGAAGAAACACAGAGAAAGAAAGGACCAGCAAGATAGCAGTGGAGACTGCTCATCTCTATCCGTTAAGCCCAAATAAGCTTAGTTTTATTTTATTGTTTTTATTAGCGTTATTTTGGCATTAGCAATCGTTTAACCCATATTCTTTGTCGGTGATATCTCTAGTGACCCTCTCAAAGAACAGTGAAGTGAAGGGCAGAAGAGAGTGGATAAGAGAGACAAAGAACCTGGAGCTGACTTCAGAGTTTACAGGCAAATTGAGAAGGTGACTTTTGGGAAAGAGCCATGTATATTTATGATTGATGAGGAAATAGTGCTGGTGTGGATTATGCAGGCGGTGGTCTATTGGAATATCTACTGAGGACAGCTAAGTCATAAACTGAGCTTCAATTAAATAATTTGTCAACTTGTTTGACTGATCCCTTTACTTGATTTGTCAAAAGAGACTGAAATCAAACAGACCAGACCAAAAAGATTGCTTCATTTCCTATATGGTCCATGGGCAGAGCTTTTACCATTAATTTGCCATTAAAACAGCCTACGACAAATTGGATGAGAAGAAAATTTTAATTCTTTACCCAATTTATCCAAACTATATAGACACTTAGCTTTTCAGAGCAATAGTTTCTTAGTCTATTTCATTAATTCCAAAGGGTGCTGAATTGTTTCAGGATGAACCAGGGGACAAATTATGCTGCTTATGGGGATTTTGTGTTGTTTCTGTAAACAGAATACACAAGAGGGACCGAACCCACTGGTGATTGGTGACATTACAGATATCCACAGGTCCATGCAATTGAAGGTACTTTGTGGCAAGTACTCTAGTATCTTTGCTACACTTAATCACACTAGGAAGGGTTTAGATTTCTTTACCCACTCCTTTAGTAAGGAAAGTTTTCCAAGAATTAGTGCTTCGAGAGGGAATTGCATATCCAATTGTAGAACATGCATCCATGCACACAAATATATAAAAGGTAATTTATTTAAAATGATTATCTGTTTTTTTTAAAGAGAATTGGCCAAAGAGATGTAAGTCTTAATGACCACTTACTATATACCGATTTTAAGACACTAATGTTGACTCTAGGTATAAATTCCCATGCTTGTTTTAGTCACAGCTGGGGACAGTAGCATCTTGCAAACAGCTCCACTGCTAGTAGTATTAGAACTGAAATTTGGACCTGGCTGACCCATATTCTTTCATTATCTCTCTTTGCGTTTCTGAGGTTGCTTATAATTAAAGTGAAGAGGTTAAAATGCAGTCAAAATACAAATAACAATAAATCCCATCACTGCTGATAGTCTGTTAAAAAGCAAGAGAGGAGTATGTAATTTGATGTGAAAGTGCATACAAAAGTGTGAGACGAAGGCTTAGATTTTGTAACCCAGATCCTACAATAGGCCAGAATGCCAGACAATGTAATTATTTTGCTCCCTCTTCTCACTTTTCTTGGGCATTATTAACAATTGTAGAATTTATTGTACATACCATAAGTGCTTGGCTATTAAGTGGATTACTTGTGGAAAAGACAAATGTGAATATAAATTAGGATGAGGGAAGTCAATGGGAATTTGGAAACTGGAATCAGCATTTTATCCTTTCTACATTGAGATCACATAAAAATGAGTAAGCACATCCTGCTTTCTCCTTTCTCTGCGTCTTGTCTTAGCAACATAAATACTAATTGGTTGCTATGGTGATCTCAAGCTTGTAACTAAAACTGAGGTATCTAGGTAACAGTGTCTGAAGGTGAGAATGATGAATGCTTCAACTGTGGAGTTTTGTAGGGGGATGGTGCTGGAGTATAAAAACTGGCAAATGTAGCCTCAGCTCCAAAAGATTGGTAAATTTGTTAATTTTATCCCTATCATTTCTGACTACATCAATTCATCTACCTACAGAGGCTGGATTGCCTTCATATAAGTTGGTCTCTGAAGTTGACAACTTCCATAAACTTGCAGTCAATGAGAAATACCAGTTATGGGCAGAATTTAGCACTTAATACACTTTTTATTTTATTGCTGAAAAGGGTTCAGCGGCACTAAGATGATTTAAGCCATCAATGAGATGCAGTGGAAACAGCCTAGTAAAATCATAGTCAGTCTGTGCCTCTTCTCCATGACTCATGGGTTTATTAAGAAATCTTATTCTTTAGGGCCCAAAGGATGAACAGCATTCCTCCAAGTCAAGACCTCTGTGCTTTAAGTAGTGGCTGCCACCAATCAGTTGCATAAGATGTCATGCAACCTTTCCAGGTTTCTGCTTCTTCATTCATGAAGGGGATAACTGGGTCCCTCTACTAGGGCTGTTATGGAGATTAAGGATTGAATTATTCTAAAGCATTTTGCAAGTACAAGTGTTATATAAATGCTAAATACTAACTTATGGCTTTGATTTCATTAGCTCTTTACTTTGAAAGCTTTAAGGAGAGCTCAATAGATGTAACAGTTCAAAAGAGAACTCGCTTCTATAAAAAAGATACACGCACACACACAAGTACAGGTATACATATATACATCTATCTGTTGGTATATAGGATGTTATGTTAGCTTGCTTAGTTAGTAAGCATAAGGATGTTGAGTGAGACTTTTTCTATTGTCCTAGAATTGGCAGGTGATTTCAAGAGGATTGACAGAGTCATCATATGATGATTTGGAGGTTGGAAACTTTTCTAGGTCTTATTTAGAAGTAGAACAAGGTCAGGGCACCTGGGTGGCTCAGTTGGTTAGGTGTCCGACTTCTGCTTAGGTCATGATTTCGTGGTTCACGGGTTTGAACCCCACATCGGACTCTGTGCTGATAGCTCAGAGCCTGGAGCCTGCTTCATGGATTCTGTCTCCCTCTCTCTCTGCCCCTCCCTTGCTCGTACTCTGTCTCTCTGTCTCTCTCTCTCAAAAATAAATAAACCATTAAAAAAATAAAAAAAAAATAAGAGAGAACAAGGTCAGCTACCCCCATAATGCTGCCTCAGCCTATGAGGGAGAGAGAGGACATGGGATTATCTAGGATGTAAGGAAGAGAGTGGAGTCATTCTTCTGTTTTTCCCTTAAGTCAGGGGAAATGGGGAGGACATGCATCTACCCCCTGAAACTAAGTATGACGCTCAAAGGCTCAAAGGGAATTGCTTACAGAGGCACACAACAGGGAGAGACTTCTCTTTCTTTTTATCTTGTTGGACATGAGTGTGAGCTGGGTCTTCTATGACTATTTAAAAAAGGAAAAATAGAATTGGAGAGAACAGAATGGAGAAAAGTGCCTCACTGAACAGTCTCTAGCTCTATTGTTTGACTTGGTGAAGGTGTATGAGTTTACCTTGGAAAGAGTGGATGAATGAAAGCCACTTATGTTTGAGCCATCTTGCCAGTAAAAGAGCTGACCACTGGGCAAGGGGGTTCCAGCAGCAACAGGCTATGCATAGACTTTCAGGGCCTATAGTAAAGGAGGTCGAGTGAGGTTACATGACACTGGATCATTCACAGCAGGGATCTATACAGTGAAGAGTTCCAGTAGGACCCCCCAGGGATCAAAGGAAAAAACTCCAAATAAAGAGTTAATCCCATTTTTCAAATCAGAATGCATATTACAGAACAGACATGCATACATACTCTGAAGAGTAACTAGGATATTTTAGGCAGTTGTGCTTATTAGGTAAGTAAGGAATGGTAGAAATGGTATCACTATGGAGTCAGAGTGAAATATGACATGGAAACTTAGACTGAACTGAGTTCAAAGAAACACATGTCACAAATCGGTAAATCAGATATTTGTTTATTTTTATTCCTAGTACATTGCAATGGAGATTTCGAACATGCTTCTGACTCAATTATTTAGACCGGCACTCTCATCACTTAGTGTTTAACCAGTTTGATAATCTTCAGTGTATCACTGAGAAATAAAATGGCCAGTGGTCTCCATGGAATTTTTTTTTTTTTGAAAAGTGAAAAGTGGTAATAATAAATGCTTAGTATATTAGAGATAAGACCTTTACAGAGATTATGTTGTTTAATGCTTACAAAAATCATGAGATTAGTACTATCATTCCCATGTCATAGAGGAAGAAACTGAGGCCCTGAAAATTTAAGTGATTCATCAAGATCACGGTGATAGTAAGTATAGTAGGTTTCCTTGTTTTGTTGTCTAATTGAATAGATCTTTTTGAATTTCATTGTTTAAGAAGAGATCATTAAAATGGAAACATCATTTTGCTTTTTCCTAAGATGTCTGTCTTTGGACTTTGCTCACAATGCATCTGGTTTCCTTAATTCTGAGGCAACTGATTAAAAACAAAATAACACATCAAGGCAGACGGAGACCATTATAAATTTGTGACCACAGAACCTCATCCAGGCCCTCAGTGCTCCCCCAAAGTCCTATTATGACATTTTAAAATAACTTGAACACTTATAAAAATAACATCTTTTTAAGTTCTTTAAAATTTTTTTCCCCTGCAGAACTTGAGAAGATTTGACCAGTCCCTTTGCCAAAGGAGTAGCCATTTTGCCAATGTGCTGATTTCTCTTTGTATCAATGTTAGGGATTTTCAGCAGGATTATTTAGGAGAGATGGATATAAATCACTGGTAAAAAGCTATGTAGCACCCTCCTTCTAGGTTTCGGGTCATTCTCCTCTCTTGTATGCCATATGGTGTGTGTGAGTAGCCCTAAATCCATAGCTTTAGTTCATTATATACATAAAGATAGAAGATACTCATTTGGTTTTTAATGATTTAAAAGAATTTATATTAATTGTGGAGCATACAACAAAAATGTGAAAAAAATAAAAATTACCTTTATAGGCCTTATATCCAGAGATAAACAGCATTAAGAGCTGTAGAGATCAAGCATGGTTATGGTGCTTTCTTTAAGGAGAGACACCTGGTAGGGGTGCCTGGGTGGCTCAGTGGTTAAATATCCGACTTTGGCTCAGGTCGTAACCTCACAGTTCATGAGTTTGAGCCCTGCGTTGGGCTCTGTGTTGACAGTGCAGAGCCTGGAAACTGCTTCAGATTCTGTGTCTCCTTCTCTCTCTGCCCCTCCCCTGCTTGCACTGTCTGTCTGTCTGTCTCTCTCTCAAAAATAAATAAACGTTTTTTTTTTAAAGGAGAGACACCTGATAGTAAATGGATAGTGGGACTGATAAAAGAGCCACATAGACAGGCAAGTATGAATATAATGGACACTTTTGACCTTATTATTAATATAGGCATTGTGTTTCAAGTCATCATATGAGTTTATTCTTTGTCTTGCGTATGCGTGTGTGTGTGTGTGTGTGTGTGTCCAAAGATATTTCAAACCTTGAAAATCTGTCTCTAGGTATACCCTTCCTAGGAACTAGACTTTCTTATAGTACTGCTTCCAGTACCAATGGAGGGGGGAAGCCATTTGAGGAGTGAAGGCAATATGTAAAGCATTTGAAAAGAGCCTCGTTCTGTGGAATTGCCAACCAGGTAACTGGTGATGTCCTAAGCATGCCAGTTTGGACTGTAACTTTTCTAATTGGAAATAAAATACATATTCCAACTAGTTAGAAGGCATTTCTTTAGAAAATCAAAATAATATCATACTACAATTGAAAAAATAGTCTCAAAAATATTTCCCATGTGCTTCCCCAAAGCATAACCAATAGACAGTGGAAAAAGAAATCATTTGGCCATACCAAGTTTAGACAAACTAAGCAGGCTTCTTTACTGCAGGCCTTCAAAATGCTAATGTGAATTTCAAGTCTTCTGGATAGGATGTGATGCTTCTTAGTGTGCTTCGTGTTCAATTATTATTCATTCAGCAAATATGTAGAGTGCCTATTACATGCTAGGTGCCACTCTGTGCTTGGGGTACCACAGGAGACAGGACAGACAGACTGCCTTATGAAACCCACTCTATTGGTAAGGAAGATGCCTGACCTACAGAGAAGGGAATTGGACAGCTGCTTATCTTTCTGTATTGTTTCAAGCCAAGGAAAATGTTAACTAGAGAAACATTTGTGAGATGAAGAGTGGGATTATCAGCAGGAAGCCAGGCATCTGCCTACCTTTCTCCTTTCTGATAATTAACCATCATCTCTGCACTTTCTCATCTTCTTTGTATTGATCTTTCATCATATAATGGCCACAAATAGCAAAAGGAAGGCTTAATAACAAACATTAAAATGAATAAATAATTACAGCCACTTATCTTCCTCAACCAACTGATTATTTGTTCAGTGACACTATTACATAAAATGAGGTTTACATAATTTAAAAGGACATTGTCATGCCGTTTTTATAGCTTTTTTCTATTTGTCCTTGCTTCGGATATCCTTTAAGAGCAATATAAAGATATAATTATTGCCGCATATGTAGGGACAGAGGTAATGGTTTTACACAGACAGAGGAATAATTTAAACTCAAAATACACATCAATTTAGAATATCAGATGCAATTTTTACACTTTAAATTTCAATGTTTTAAACCCATTTTATAATGAGTGTGATATTACTTCTTTAACAAGTCTGATCTTATCACAAAACACCCCATTTTTGTCTACATTTGATGCTACTTTATAATCTATTTTTAGTCATCGTATGGATATGTTTGATACCCATTGTCTATCTGCACACTTCATCTTTAATGTTGCCTATTTTTTTTTCTTTTTGGTATTGCGAGACTGAAATTATTTACCATGTTTTTACAGTACACTTTCAAAAAATAATTTCTAATGACTGTCCTTCAAGGCTTGTTTGTGTGTCCCTGAAGTAGAGTCTAAGTGGACAGAAATGCAGCCCTGCAGCTCCTACACCCAGCTTGAACTGGCCATGATTACCTGAGCAGCAGCTAGAAGAATACTGCTAATCTGGGGGCTCCCTTTAGAAATACTTGCTAAGGCAAAATAGGAATGAAATTATTGAGACAACTGTCTTAAGATCCCAGAGTTCACTTTTGCAATATACATAAAACAGACTGTGAAAAAGGTATAAACAACTGACATTCAACATTAGAAATCAACACATTTGTTGAGTACCTACTGTGTGCCGGGCACTTTCTCTATGTCATGCTTTTCTCTACCTGTGTGTTACTTCTGCCTTTACTCTCTTTCCTTTTGGCCAGCCACCGTTGATTTTTCATAGTCTATAATTTCATGGAACTCTAGTGTGAATAAAGGTGATCCATCTTAGCTCTCTTAGCCCCAAATTTACTTGCTATGTCAGCTGAATCTTCTAGCTAAATATCCTGATTTTCCCAATTCTAAATTCCTGCCAGGGGAATTTGATTGGAAGGACACATTTTTTAAAATTCTGTTCATGGCCCCCAATGATGGTTTTATATATATAAATATATATATATAAATATATAAAATCACTGACTACTGATCATAGCAGGAGAGTGCTGAACAGGAATTCTCCCAGAAAAGGGTGGGAGAATTAACAGAGTCAGCTAGGGTGCTTGGACTGCAAGTAACAGAAAGACCAGTGGCAAATTAGCTATGCCCTCAGGCACATAGGAAAATGGCTTCATCTGTTCCAGTCTTTACAGCTAAAAGCAACAATAAGAAGGAGAGAGATCGTGTTTTTTATGTAACTCTTTTTTTTAGGAGCCAAGGACAGCTTTGCCAAAAACCCTCATCAGATTTCCTCTCATGTGTCATTGACCATAGGTGGGTCAGAAGCACATTTGTAACCTGACCACTGATATACAAATATCAATTAAGATGCCAGATACCAAGTCAGAGGAAGTTCCTGGGCTGAGAGAGAGGTGCCATTCCCCTTGTCATTTGAGGGTGAGGGGGATGAAAACAGTAGTGGAGTTCTGTTAGAACAGGAGGGTTAAAGTAAGTTTAATACATCTTAACCGTGTAATTCTATTCACTTTCCTCTTCCTAGGACTTAACACCTAAATACTGCTTGATGAATTCCTCAGGTGGACTGAGAGCCATAGAAACCTGGCCCAATAAGAGATAGTCCAAGCTTCATAAGTTTAGATAATGTCTAGATTCATAGTAAATAGTACTTATTGGGAGTGTGAGTGAATTTGTTTATGCATAAGTGTATGTGCTTATTTAATAACTAGAGACCTTGGGAAGCTCACTTTATCCCTGTTGAAAGACTCAGTTGCCAAACGGGGAAGGAAAGGTCATAGGATTCCCCTAGTACCCTTACTGGACTGTTATTAGGAGAAATGAATCTTGTAGAAGGATTTTTAAGCTGTGAAGTGGTATGCAAATACAGGGCATTATCATGCCCCTTTCTCATTAACACTCTAAAGTCCCTCATGCAGCTACAAAATATCCACAGGAAAAAATATTTTCACATAAATAAATAAAAATATGTAAAAGAATTGTTTGAATAAAAACTAGATGAATTGAGATTTGGTCTTATTTTGAAATGAGGTCAGCCTGGTTGGGTTTTGAATTTCAATAGAAAAATTTGTGCATGGCTCTCCGAGTTATACAAAGATATTTTAAATGTTGGGAAGAAGAAAGCCCCTCACAGATAGCAGCAGGAATCACACTGGTAGAGTTGAAGGAAGTAGAGAAACAAATGCAAAATGAGGAGAACAAATACATATTTTCTCTCAGTATGTTCAAAGAGCAAGGAGAATAAAAGAAACAGAGGGAGATGGTCATAGAAGGCAGCTAATACTGCACCTCCAGAGACAGCAGGGCTCCTGTTGAAACATGAGAGAAAGGAGCAGGCATAGGAAGGGTGCTCAGGTGCTCATGGGGACTGTGTGGAGCTGTGACAAGGACAATGTGCTGAGAATCTGATCTCCTGGCCCTATTATCATGGACTCTTTTGACTTTGGGTATGTCATGGCATATTTAGTAGGACTCAAGATTTTTTTCAGTTGTGAAATGAGTGGTTTGGGTAAGGGGATAGGATGTCTCTTAGAGCAAGCCTGATTTGTGACAGACCGGGTGGGTCAAGGGTTATGTGTACCTCGCTCTCCATGCATACCAGAGTTGCCACTGAGGCTTTTACTTATATATGATGTCGTCATGCATGCCAAGTTGTCTTACTGATAGGGGTGCCCACAAAACAACATGTTGGAAATCAAGGTCTTTGATAAGCAAATAGAACATCACCATACCTTAACACAGATGCAAAGCTTATATGTTCAAATTCAATGGCAGCTGGAGAGAATTATGTCCTTTTATAACTGTCCCATTGGAAAGTGGATCTTCAAAAACTCCCAGAAAGATATTTGAGGTTGCTGAAGCATGACCCTTCCTGAGGGTTGTGATTCAGTAGGGTCTGGAGCCCTGAATTTACATAGATCTCTGCATGCTATTCTTAAATGCTCCCCAGATGGGAGTCAAAACTCTCAAGGAAAAGAGGACTAATGTGATTCAGTTCTCCAAAAATTTGTCATCATTGACATTAGCCATCGGTTTGCTCTATAAAGGCACAATGAAATTCTTTTAAGATTTAAGGCTAGGTTATAGGGCATTATATATAGCTTTAGCTCTTACCCTATCTACATTACATAGCTAAACATTATATATTTAAAAAAACATATACCAGTATTTTAAAAATGTATTTCACTGGTGTTAAGATTTGAGTGATTTTAAAATTGTTTTTTTTTTCTTCATATTTACTTTAGTTTCAGGATATCTCAAAGTCAAATTTGACCTCAGTCATGGCAACCATGTAGAAAAGTTTGATTTCATATTTTGCCTTTCACCTTTCTTTGAGGCTGCTTTTTTTTTTATTAGGGTCTTATTATTTCAAATATACATTTTATTATATATTTCTTTATTGACTTAGTGGAAAACATGGGGGAGAAAAGGAAGAAGGTGTAAGGACAATGAATAAAGTGAAAGATGTATTAGGAAAGAGGAATGGAAGATAGGAAAGTAAGAAGGCAAGGAAGCAAAAAGAAATAGATAAGCAGACTTATTTCAAGAGAAACTCCTCTGAGCCTGGTGCTCCAATGAATTTGGAAACATATCCGTTTGCAAGGAAAGGAGCATGTCATTTTGGGTAAAAGTGAAAGGAGCTTCATGGATGAGAATCAGAATATGGGGTCAGAGGATGCTTCATGTTCTAAGTTATGAAATTGTCAACAGTTTTTCCATAATGTTTATTGAACGGGCATGCTAGGATTTCTCCAGAGTAACAATTCCAATCAAGAAACACAGTATCTTCCAGTCCCAGATAAAGCAAAGTTTAAGAAATGCCTAGGTCAGTATGACTGGAACAGTTGTCTCCTAGAAATGTACCTTCCGTTTACTAAAATGATTTTGAATTAAGCCTAGGATCTGCTTATCAACTAATTTCCTGGAGCAAAACATCGGTATTGCTTTAGTCATTTAAAAAATTTCTTTTCTCAGGGAGAGAAAAGTCAAAAATCAGATTTTCTTCTATCATGTAAGTAATGATTGCAAAATAGCCTGATTGGCAAGATGACAGGCTGTGGAAACTTTTCTAACACCTCTCACTTGTGTAGTTTCCCCAAATCAATTTTACATAAATGTAAAGATATGCAATCTGCCAGTTAATATTAATGTGCTCATTTGTGGGCGAGTTGAAATAACATGACACAACTGGGACTGGCCTCATTGACCCCTTTGGTTGTGGTGATTCATTAAGTGGTCACTTCTTGAGACAGCAATATCTGCTTGAACAGCTATTAACATTTTGAGACCTTACCTAGGTATTTATTGCTTTTGAGTAGAAATCTGCATCGTGGTTAGGTAAAGACAGGGTGTGTGTGTGTGTGTGTGTGTGTGTGTGTGTGTGTAGAGTATAAATGTGGTGACTTGAGCTGAAATAAGTAAATCTGGAATTATCCAGCTTACGTAAGAATGTAGAGAATTTGAATTGAGGGTAAGGCAGTTTTTCAAATGAATTGTTAATTGCACTCTTGTGTAGAGCTTAAAATCCACTCCCTATTCACTCTATTCAACACATTTTGGGGAAACACACACCACATTCCAAGTACTATTTTAGGCATTGGAACAATAGTGCGGAGGACAAAAGAAAACATTCCCTGTTGTCTTAGAGGCAGACAGTAAATAGGTGAGCCAGTAAATGCCTACAGTGCCTGGGTATGAGAATGCACTGGGTAAAGGGGGATATAGTGAGAAAAGGTGACTTGAGAACTTGGGATAGAGTGGTCAAGGTGGGATCTGTGATAGGGGAAATCTGAGCCAGAGCTAAGAAAGTGAGGGAATGAGCAACTCAGGTATCTGGGGAAGAACATTCCTGGTGGGGAGCCAGTAAGGGAGAAACCCTGGGGGAAGAGTATGTTAGGCATTTCTTGAGGAATAGCCAGAGGGCTCAGCCTTGGGTAGAAAAAAGTGTGTGTGGGGGGGGAGGGTGCAGGGGTGGCAAAGAGCTGTGGGAGGGAATCTCTTAGGCCCTGGTAGACCATGTGAGATCCTTCAGGCAGGTTTGAGAGGAGAATTGACCAATTCTGAACTTTGTTTTTGAAGGGTTACTTTTTTGTTGCTTGAAGAACAGCTCTAGGGGTCAAAGGAAAAACATGTACAGAGCAATTAGACAAAGCATTAAAATAAAATACTGCTGTTGGGGAAGGGCGGAGGTAGGGAGAATGGATGGATTCAGAGTATATTTTAGGGGTAAAGCCAAAGGATTTTCTGATGGATTGGATGCAGGATATGAGATAAAGAGAGAAATTAAGGGTAATTGGATAACTCCCAAATTTTTTTTTTCCTACCCCAATTGCTAAATAAAGAATCAAGATCTTAGATCAAAAATTTCTCTTTTCAGGCTGTTGTGTGAGAATTGGCATAGGTAACTCTCCATGTTCCATATGAGCCTTATTTTCCTTGTGAAATATCTTGATGATCTTCCAAATACAAATTTCTGCCCAGCACAGGAATCCCCATTCACACGCTCCTGATAGATGTTCATCCAAGCATGTGCTTGACTGCAATAACCAGGTTTGAAAATTAAATGAAGGAGGTCTAACTTTTACCCATCTTTTAGCCTGTACTTCACTCACCTCTTTTCCCCTTTTATTTTCACAAATATGAAGAATTCTTCACCTATATGAAAATTACTTTTGTAGCATTGATTGTTTGCCATGTGTCAGGTTATTCGTCTCATTCACATTTCCTGAAAACCTTGGGTAGTAGTCCTTATTATCACCATATTATACAGGAGAAATCCCAAGGTTCACGGAGCCTTCCACCATATAAAGCTTTTAATTTTTTTTTCTTTAAATCTTGTGTATGTGTGAATTATAATACACAGAAAGTCATTCAAAACATGAATAGTTTTGTCACAATATGATGGATTTATCACAATGTAAACATCCATCGATCATCACACAGATCAAGTCAAGAGATAGAAGGGTACACACACCCCAACGCCCCTGTATCCCTCCCAATCACTATACCTTTCCTCTTTCGAGGTTACCATTAGCCTGTTGTTTATTACATAGTCACTTTATCATTTTACCACACAAGCTTAGATCACTAAACACTTAAGTGTTTATGTATGTTTATGTTTATATGTTTATAGTTCTGTATGTTTATGTGTTAATATTCACATGGATCATATCTTACAACATGAACTCTTCTGTGTCTGATGTCTCTGTTTCAGCATCACATTTGCGAGGTTCACTCATGTTGTGGGGTATACTTGTAAACGTGGGGTCCATTTATTGTCTGTGCTGCCTATTATTCCATTGTGTGACTTCATCACCAGATGTTTGTCCATTTACCATTGAAGGATGTTTGAGTTGTTTCCTCTTGTCAGCATTTTGTGAAAACACTGCTCCAAACATGTTTTATACATGTGTTTTGTTACAAGCATGCACTGATTTCTGCTGGGTTTATACCTAGTAGTGGAATTGCCAAGTTGTAGGGAATGTGCATTTCCAATTTTACCAGATGATGCCAAAAAGGTTGACAAAGGATTTGTACTAATTTACCCTCCCTGAGTAGCACTGTGGGAGAATTCCATACGTGCTAGATCGGCCTTTCATTTTAGATATTATAAGGACACAGAATCCTCTCATTTTGATTTTAACTCTCATTTTCCTGACATTAATGAGGTTCAACACTTTTTTTTAATTTCTGTATTTTTTTGTCTGAAATACCAATTTAAATCCCTAATAACCTTTCTTTTAGGTTGTTAGTATTGTTCTTACTGATTTGTAGGATATATTCTGGATATTTAAATATGCTATAAAATCAAGCTATTCTTCGTTTATCATCTTCCATGCAGCAGATTGCCTTTTTAATCTTTTAATAATGTCTTTTAATCAAATTTATCAATATTTTCCCTTAGGGTAGAGCTTTTTGAGTCCTGTTAAGAAGTCAGACATTCTTTCTTTATTAAGTATTTGGTGGAATTAAATTATGAGGTCATCTGAATTGTAAGTTTTCTTAAAGTACTTCTTGTGTCTATTTGTGTGGGTTGTATTTTTCTGCGATTTTTTAAATTTCATCTAAAATTTAAAATATATTGGAACAAATGTATTTGTAATATCTTCAATATGATAGTATTTTTAGAATCTGTACTGTGTTAGTCTTCTCTGTTTTATTTCTGATATTGATTATTGATTCTTTCCCTATTTTTTCTTTACCTGATTCTCAAGATATTTTTAGGTTAGCTTTGTCCTTTACATGTGCGTGCGCGCCCGCGCGCACACACACACACACACACACACACACACACACACACACTGTCTTGCTTTTTGTTGTCCTGAGAGGCTTTCAAAAGTTTAGCTCTACCTCTCAACCTTTTAGTCATTCATTCCAGAACTGGAAAATGCCTTTAATGGAAGATGGGCTCTAAATGCCAGTCTCAGCACTCCCCTCTGTTCTTTCTGGTAATTCTGCAATTTCTTATTCACATTCCACTACTTTCAAACACACACACACGCACACACACACACACACACACACACACACACAGAATTGAGGTAATGTAGTTATTCTCATGAGAAGCATCATTATTGAGAGGTAATATTTAATTCTAAATCTCTTTATTCCAAAACTTGTTCACTTTCTATCTTCTACCCTACACACTCAACAAACACCAAGATCAAATCAATAATTACTTCATTTTGTTATTTTATGACTTTATCTTCCAATATATTCCTTATGATTCTGTGGGCGATGTAAGCCTTATTTATTCACCAGGACCACTCCCAAGCCACCAAGTTACCCCATAGACACAGACAGAGCTGCACGTATAGTGGTAACCGTACTGAATAAAAAAGAATCAAACTTAATAAAGACGGAAATATTTTTAAGGTTTTTTTCTAGTTAGCAAGCCATTCAACTGTTTCACAGCCTGAGTCTCCAACAGTCAACTGATTTTTTGTATGTGTGAACACTGCCTGAAAACCCAGAATCTGAGGAGATCCTCCGTACTGGACATTTAAAAATTGCTTCTAACCTAAATCCACAAGCATCCCCCAAAACCATCAGTCTGAACAGCCCCAAATGAATGGAGAATGCGGGCTGGGGAGAGAGCCCTGTTCTCCTCTGTGATGTTCTTTGCTAAAGTTGTGTGAATATTATCAGTAAAGAGCAGTCCTAAATGTCCTCCTTTTAATATACAGCTTCTTTTTTCCATATTACATCCTTTCTGACTAGGTTTCTAAGCTACAGCTTTGGCTTCTGATGATTATTCATATCATCATTATTCCAGACTAAAAGCCTTTAAGTAAATAACCACGACTTGAAACATTGTAGAGGATAATTCTTACATAACACAAACTTCATTATATGGTTCTGTCACCCTCCCCTCCCTCCTCCAATCCCCTTTACTCTCATTTTTTTTGTCTACTTAGTAACATTATTTTTTGTGTACTTTTACACCATGTTCAGTATAAATGGTATAATTAGCAGTGGAAAATATTTTGTTGTCTTCCTGCATTTATTTATGTTCAAAGGATCATGTAAAGTTCTGCTACATTAAAATTTAATTCGAAAGAAAACGAGTTTTGTTCATTTCTCAATGTAATGCCCGTTCCTGTTCAGCTTGTATGAATGATAAAATATTATCAGCCCATGTTTTTCTATTTGGTTTCTAGGCATTTGTGTAAACTAGTTAGGAAAAGCAAGTGTTGCTTTGTTAGGCATGTGTTCAAAGGAGTATTGTAGAGACATATTTTATTCTGGGCACCCTGTCACCATGTCGACAGGGCCCAATCCATTATTTAGCAGTTAATTTGTTAATCGATTGACCAATTGGTTCAGGGATTTTTTACTCTTAGATTACCAAAAAGAAAAAGGAAAAAAAAAAAAAAAGGAAAGAAGGAAACAACAACAACAAAAAAGCCTCTTCTGTAGGGTAAATTTAAGGAAATTGCATCAGAATCGAAAATGTACTGGTGTTTACAGATCTAGATTAAATCTGACACAGATTGGCAAACAATGAAAAAGGTTCTCTTGCTTGGAGCATAAACATTTTGAATCTCAGCAGCCTGGTGTTAAATCTCAGAAAATAAGTAAACTGAATTGCCCTTCTGGGGTGGATGTGGGGGCACTAGGAAGGAGGGGGATGTAACCCTAGGTTTGTGAAAGTCCAGATTTTTCTCTCTAAGGTCAGAGAAAGGGCAGGTTTCTATTCTTTGAAGTCCTGTTACAGATCTCAGTTCCCTCTCCTTTCTCCCAGTCTGTAGCTGGAAGTGAAGCAAGTAGAGAAATGCCTGTGAATATATGCATGCAGATACCAAGGGTGTCCCTGGTATCTTGGGAAGGGGTGGGGGATTGTGAAATTCACAATTAAAATTAATTTGTATGGGTGATCAGATGATTGTGTATGCAATGCAATAAATCAATTGATTGCAATTGCCGTTAATGAATATTTTAACAGAGAAATATGAGTCAAGCCAATTAATTTTTATGTTGCAATTTCATTTTTCTCTCTAGGTTAACTTGCATTTATTTTCAACTATATTGTTTCAAATACGATGTGTGTGTGTGTGTGTGTGTGTGTGTGTGTGTGTAAGAGACAATAGTATTCTTTTCTTCACTCATTTATTTTTCCATCAATTCTTACTGATACTCTGTGTCTTTTACATGCCATTTCTTTTTTGTCTGCTTTGGTAGTTTGAGGGAGTCTAAGTTGTAAAATATATTGATACCTTTTCTCAAGGCTGTGATGTGATATAATAAATTATTGTACATAAATTATTATATCAAATAATACCAAATGTAAAATTTGAAACCTAGCTGCTTGAAAAAGACTGCACACATTCTCTTAGCTCATGGTGTGGTTCAGATAGTCACCTCTGTGCCTATTTGTTCTTCGGCCACTTCTCTCTGTAAAAGCAAGGGCAAGGTTGTCTGAGTCCACCTTCACTGTTCAGATGCCATCCTCACTACTGCCTGTAGGTCATGCCTGCAGAAAGCTTTTCCAGAAATACAAAAGAGTTCAGCACTTGCCTTCCCTTTCTGAAATCATGATTCACCCAAGGGAACAGAAGTTACTGAGTTTATGCTAAGTGGAAGCACTCACTTATTGTTCCACTGAGTTCTAAGTAGATCAGGGCCAAGAACAGTCCCTTCACCTGCACTTGCACCACTAACGTCTCAGAATGGTGTTGAGTAAATAGGAAGTATGATCCCTATGGGAGTGTGGACAGCAGGGCATCCTGCCCAAGAGAAAAGCAAAAAGCACGTTTAGCATAATCTTCTAAGGGTAATGGGCAAGGCCTTTGTCATCTGACCCCAAGAATGTCAGTGGCTTCCTCTCTAGAAACATCATTTGCCCTGGTTCTCAAATGCCATTTTAAAAGTTGTATTCTGTTCACTATGTTTCTGTTTTCTGACATGAAACTCTCCCCCTGACATCAGTTTGACCTCTGCTTACTGCTCGCTACTACTCAGATGCCAACTCTTCTGGGCAGCCTGTCTGAACTGCTTCTCCTTTGCCACAGGCATTTCTATTATTGCCAGAATTATGCTGCAGTTTAATTGTTATTGTCTAGGTCTGTTGTCCCCTTCCTCTGTCATTTGTCTCATGACAGCAAACGCAGGAGCTTTTGAGACTAGAACGCCAATATTTTCTCTTTCTAGTTCCAGCCACTCTGAATTCCTGGTACGCAGTAGTAGACAAATGTTTGTAGAGAGAAATTATGAAATGCAGGATTATTTGAAGAATTCCCTTAAATCAGTAGAGTACATACATTTGCAAGTGTCCTTGTGACAAAAGTTACCCTCTTCTTTTTTTAAAAAAAATATTTATTTAAATTAAGTTAGTTAACATACAGTGTTATAGTATTGGTTTCAGGAGTAGAACCCAGTGATTCATCACTTACATATAACACCCAGTGCTCATCCCAGCAAGTGCCCTCCTTAATGCCCACCACCCAATTACCACATCCCACCACCTACCTCCCCTCCAGCAATCCTCAGTTTGTTCTCTGTATTTAAGAGTCTCTTATGGCTTGCCACCCTGTCTGTTTTTATCTTATTTTTCCTTCCCTTCCCCTATGCTCATCTGTTGTGTTTCTTAAATTCCACATTTGAGTGAAATCGTATGATATTTGTCGTCTCTGACTTACTTCCTTTAGCATAATACACTCTAGTTCCATCCACATTATTGCAAGTGGCAATATTTCATTTCATTTAATGACCGAGTAGTATTCCAGTGGGTGTGTGTATGTGCATATGCATACATACATACATACACACCACATCTTCTTTATCCATACATCAGCCAATGGATATTTGGGCTCTTTCCATAATTTGGCTATTATTGATAATGCTGTTATAAACATTGGGTTGCATTTGCCCCTTCAAATTACCATTTTTATATCCTTTGGACAAAAAGCTAGTAGTGCAATTGCTGGGTTGTAAGGTAATTCTATTTTTAACTTTTGGAGGAACCTCCATACTGTTTTCCAGAGTAGCTACACCAGTTTGCATTCCCACCAGCAGTGCAAAGGGGTTCTCCTTTCTCTGCATCCTCACCAACATCTGTTGTTTCTGAGTTGTTAATTTTAACCATTCTGACCCCTCTTTCAACAAGTTCAGGACATCCATTTAATCCTGTTCTTTTCTTGTATTATTCAAATGTCTTTAGTTGACTTGCATTGCATTTCAGAACCAAATTAAAAAAAAAAAAGAAAACAACCCGCTAGATTCTAGAGTCTAGAAGAGTGATGATCAAAGTTTGGCAGGCATCAGAATCCCCTAGAAGCCTGGTTAAATAAATGATGCACGGGTTGTGGTGCCAAGCCATAGAGATTCTCATCCTGTAACTGGAGGTTAGTTAGGGTCTGAGAATTTGCATTTCAGATGATGCAGGAGATGCTGATCCTGCCTGTCCAGGGACTCCTGTGAAGAATCACTGTTCTAGAATGCAATGAGGTGTAGCTTCTAGTTATAGGCAGACATTAGAGTTATGCCTGAGCCTCATTGCTAGGCAGAGTCTGGAGGTTTTAATTCACTCTTCACACTCTGGTGTTGTTCCCAGTCATTGTCTCATTTTGCTAGGGCACAGCACAGGTGAAGTAGGCAAATAACTAAAGTACTGGGGAAAGGTCTGTGTTTTGTTAACCTTTTTTTGTAAGTTAAGTTCACAAAAGAAGATTTGCTTTCCTAGGCTTATTTTCTCCCTTCTGGTCATCTTCCATCAACCCCGATCACAAGGTTACAGCAGAAGGACTACTGGTGGTTCTTTTTTGTTACAGAGGACATCTTTCCCACGGATATATGCGCTTGGTCCAGGAGTGAACATCTGGTTAAAGCTAGAGTTGAATATCCTTTCTCTTCTGAGAGGATCTGGAATTGGCCTATGAGACTCCTGTCTCCATGTGGCTTTGTTTTGAACAGAGAAGATAAAACCATAAGGCTATTACCAGCCTTTTTCTATTAGGTGACTGGGATAAAAACCAGACAGTCTAGGGCAGGAAAGGTGAGAAAGGCAAATTATAGCAGAGCAGATATGAGAGGAGGGCAGAGAGTAGTCAGAAAACCTCAAGCCCTTGGCCAAGGGCATTCCTGGGATGCAGCTCTATGCCTGCCCTTCTGTCCCATGGTGCCTTCAATGCATTTATAATGAATTCTGCTTTTTGCTCAATAAACCTTAACTTGGTTATTTTTCAATGAACATTCTAAATAATACATAATATCAGGAAATTCTTAACTCATAAATTAGAGTATATAAGAATTGTGAATTCTGATGTTTAGAAACATGTGGACAAAGTATTTGATGATACTTTTTTTTTAGTTAGTTATTTTGTGATTGGAGAACTCTGTGATGTTTGTGAATTTTCTTCAGAATTCCTTAGGAATTTCTCATGATTCCACTCTGTTAGAATTTTTAGTGCATAATAGTAGATTGCATGGAGTATGTCCAAATAAACAAATAATGCCTTATTCCTCACATTGTACTCTAAGGATGACCATTTTGGCATAGAGTCTGAATTTACCTACAGGAACAAAGAAACATGAAAGGATTGGAGACAATGTAATTCATTTAGAGTAAGAACAGGAGAGAGAGAGGATAACAGGTTGAGAGACCTGAAGAAAGTTTTCAATGGCATTTAAGGAAAGTGAGAACAGAGAAGTGAAAGGATACCAGCCTAAGTCAGCAACCCAGTGACACAGTCTATCTCTCAAAATTGCACTGGAGTGGGTTTTCATGACTAAGAGATAGTACATGCATGTCTTCTGCCCTGGCTCATTCCATTTGATCTTCAAGACCTCATTTCCTTCTCACTTCCTCTAAGAAATATTACCTGATTTTCCCAGTTCAGTCTGATTATAATCTCAAATATCCGCATTTGTTGCTGCACATTTCTGCCAATTTAAGCTGGGAATTCTAGCCATCTCGTAACATTTCCACTATTGTTTTCTGCTGTCATTTGGTGTTTTATTTTAGAGTCACTTGTTATTGTCTGCTCAATGAATCAGCAAATACTTACAAGTCAATGTCTCAGTATTTTACTACTATCATTGCAAACTTTACAGATGCCCCTGACACAGAAATGTAAATACTTGAATTATCAAAGAATTAAAATGAAATGATGTTACCTTCAAATTTTGTGTCAAAAGTTAGAGGCCATCCTCTGTAACATTTCACCTCCAGATTCTTTATTCAATATTTATGTGCTCTTAATTGCAAACAGATTGGCTGAATTAAGGGACACAGTTCCAAAAAGGGCCAGGATAATTTTACTGTTGGCTAGGTATTTTGAAAATCTGTTATTCTCAAAATACCCAAACTAGTAATTGTAATTAGTAGTTCTCTGAATCAGCATTCAGCATTCTGAATTTAACTCATATTTAGTGTGTGTGTGTGTGTATAGATATGTTTACATAAATAATTAGGATAGATTCCTAACACCACACACATACACATGCAGATGGGGCAATTTAGAGGATTACTTTCATATTATATATATAGGTGTGTGTATACATGACAATATATATGCATATATACACATACACATTTATGTAGAGACAGAGAGATGCATTACTTGGAGTTTAAGTCAGATATGCACACAATTTCTTGTACAGACATACACATATTCTCATTATGTTCAGATTCTTGGATTATGTAATTTCACAGGTCCCCCATATATAGATGATGCAGCACAGCAAATACAATTATAATTACCTGCAATCAATACAACCAATTTCAAATGGTGACTACGATCTATGAAAAATGGTGATTTAGGATACTTCCACAAACCACAATTACAGAGACATAAAACCCTCCAGGAAAGAAACATTTATCCCAAGAACCTGTTTATTACCACAGAGGAAACCTGAATTGAGTTTCATAAACTTTGCATCAAAATTGAGTCTCTTATCTAAAGTGAAAGGAAAACAGTAGTTAGTCCTTATTTAGCCTCAGCTCCTGGGAAGTCAAAATTACAATGGCCATTTTCAGTTGGGCATACTGAGCCCCACAGAGTACACCCATTACCCTAATGCCACATTGAGTCAAGAATTGACCTCCTTCTTGACTTGGGCCCTTGACTTTTCCTTCAGGACAAATGGAGAGTCTGCCAGACATCATTAAGCATGATTTCTTCTTCTAACAGTCTTTCGATCTAAGCTGTATTTTACTTAGAATCCACACACAGGGGAAAGCGGCGGCTGAGTGCCCCGCTAGAAATGAGCAACAACATTCAAACGAAAATTGGAAGCTGAAGATCTAATCATTAACAACAGATGGTTCAACTTGAATCCGATAAACAAGTTTTGTTGTTTGCTTTCCTTTCCCTCCTCATCCACTTGAACTTCGTGTGAGCGTGCTTGCATGTAAAAGTGCTGGTCCCTAAGTCAGCAGCATGGGTGGCTCACCTGATGGAAGGAAAGCTTTTATGGCCAAGTTGCAGTCTTTTCAACTTGAAACACGCTTGATAGTCCAATGTTGAAAGCAAGTCCAAGTCTGTGGCATGCCTGCCCTATTTGTTCTCTTTGTGAGAGTTTCGCGACCATGGTGTCATTTAATGTGCTCCAACAAAGCCTTTTCATCTGGTCATATTGCTGTTCTGTGTCTGGTCTTCAGCCAGGGCACTTGCCTTTCTAAAATCACAAACCCAAAGGGCATTTGTTATGCCTGCCTTGAATCCTCCTCTTCTTTGTGTTCTGTTTTCAAGAAGTAGAGGATGGCATACGAAGAACACCACACTAGAGAATATAATGAGCACTGGGAGTCTCTGTCAGAAAGCATCGTAGGCATAATAGACATGCACATGTGCTCCCCCAATTGTAGCCCCTGGGAAGCAGATAATCAAGCTTTAGGTTTTTCTCCACTGTCTGTATTGGATATGTATTTAATACTTTGCAGAATGAAATATCCTTCAAAGCATATAGATTAAGTAGATCCAATGTTATTTTATGTGTGGTCCATTACTGTATCCTTAACCTCCAAATGAGTGGAAGTAGGTTGCAGAAACAGTAGTTTATTTTAAAAAATTTAAAAAAGCAGCCTATTATTAACCAGTCATCACACAAACGTCCAGAAGACAATGAAGAACAATCCTTTATCAGACTTTCCACAATTCCCCAAAGGGGGGAAATCAGCAGAGGAACCTCTTGGTTTTTTTAGATAAGCTCACATCTTATTCTCTACAGCTTGAGAAAGGTGACCTGAGCCTCCTAAATCCTCTGGTTGCCCATCGGTCATACACCCAGAACCCCTTATGATACCTGTTTTCTTTATCTTTTTTTAAAATTTTCTTTATTTTGAAAGAGAGAAAGAGCAAGTGGGGGAGGGACAGAGAGAGAGAGGGAGAAAGAGAGAATCCCAAGCAGGCTCCACACTGTCAGCGTGGAGCCCGATGCAGGACTTAAATCCATGAATAGTGAGATCATGACCTGAGCTGAAGTCAAGACGCTTAACTGACTGAACTACCCAGATGCCCCATTCTTTTTTACTTTTTAAATATTTGTTTTTGAGAGAGAGAGAGAGAGAGAGAGAGAGAGAGAGAGAGAGAGAGACTGTGAGTAGGGGAGGGTCAGGGAGAGAGGAGGACAGAGGATCCAAAGTAGGCTCTGTGCTGACAACAGAAAGCTGATGCAGGGCTGGAACCCACAAACCCCGTGATATCATAACCTTAACCAACTGAGTCAGACGCTTAACCAACTGAGCCACTGAAGTGCCCTGGTATCTGTTTTCATTGTGGAGTCTTTTTCTGTTCATTACTTATGCAGAGGACACAGGGGATTTTCAAACTCCTGTGTTGGCATCTCTCTTTTCTTCCATGGACTTTAGCCCTAATTGTCAAGCATTTCTTTACAGAAGGATTTTCTTTCTATAAAGCCATGAAAGTACACGAGGCAGAAGAAAACTGAAGCTGTCTCCATCTAGCCTCATGATCATAACAAATATGAAATAACATATTTTGCATTGCCAGAGTTAATCTTAGTATGATGTTTCTGCTGTATTACTCAGAAAGAAGTGTAGTCTTCCTTTTTTTTTTTTTAAGCTGTAGTCATATTGCAAAAGATTAAATTCTGCAAGTAACGGACTAGGAGGAGATCCTCATAATACATAAATCCAGGGCCGCCTGGGTGGCTCAATCTGTGAAGAATCCAACTTCAGCTCAGATCATGATCTTATGGTTCATGAGTTTGAGCCTGCATCGGCTCTGTGCTGACAGCCTGGAGCCTGGAGCCTGCTACAGATGCTGTGTCTCCCTCTCTGACCCTCCCCTTTTCACCCTCTGTCTCTCTTCCTCAAAAATAAATAAATGTTTAAAAAATATTAAAAAAAATAAAGATAATAATACTACATATATCCAAAAAGAACTCATATTCATAATATATATTATAATATATTTGTATATATATTACTATAATATATGTGCACATGTGTGTGTGTATATATATATATATATATATATATACATACACATATATATGTATATATATATGTGTGTGAGAGAGAGAGAGAGAGAGAGAGAGGGAGGGAGGGAGATATCTTCAAATTAGCAAAGAAAATACAACCCGATTAAAAATATGTAAAAGACATGAAGTGGTTTTACAAAAAAAGATAATAGTAATCAAAATCCAATAAGTATGTGAAATAAGTCATAAGCGGAATCCATTTTAAAACCATATTTATGAAAGGATGAAAATTAAAGACTGACAACATCAAGGGTTCATAAGGATATGAAGCAAATGGAAATTGTTGACATTGCTAATGTTTAAGTTGAACAAACACTTTGGAAGATTGTTTGGTCATATCTACCAAAACTAAATACATGCCTCCTTTATCCCATTTCTAGGTGTCCCATTTCTAGGTATTTCATTTTTATATATTTATACATTTTAGATCTCCTTACCCATTTCTGTGTATATTTCTAGGTATAGTTCAAAGAGAGGTTAGAATTTCTGATGCCTTCCTTTCAGTCACATCACTTAGGGAATTGTGTGAAAGTAGAGTGTCAGTACCTGCATAGTCCTAGACTGAGACATTCTTGGATCTCTGGTTTTAAAGAAGAGTAATACAGATAATTGGGTAATATGAGGAAGGGAGGAAGAGAACTGATTTGGACAGAAGTCTCATCTAATCAAAATAATCAAGTGGGGCTCAGGCTTTGATGTGAAAAGGTAGTAGATGGTAGTCATTCTCATCCAGTGTCAGAAGCCAAGGGCACCACTGTTTGGCAGTCGTGGAAAGCATGGGCCCAGAATGTCTGGGTAGTTCTTCATGTCAGAAAGACTTCTTAGCCCCATTGCGGGAAAGTATACCAAAGTCAAAGTCCATCCCCAAAGAGAAGAAATTAAGAGAAATAACAGGTTATTTCAAGGTCAGGACATGTTGGCTTTAGGGACAGGCTCTGACAGTAGCAAGTTGCTAGTGTGGGTACCAGGGTGACAAGTGGAAGCTCCTGAGAAGGTATAATGTTTAGCCAAATGGTAATTTTGGCATCCATGAGAGGTAGTTGACCCGAGACTCTCCAGAATCCAAAAGTGGAAATGTCAGACCGCCATCTCCACTTTCACTAATCGGGAAGAAAAGTTTATCAATTAGTCAGACTGAGTTCTTCTAATTAGTTTGGGGATTGGGCAAAGTTTAGACAGCAGATGGTAGGCTTTCAGTAGGTAGACGTGGCAGGGAAAGCAGGGACGGTCAGGAGATGACACTGGGAAAAAAGTCATTTCTCTATCTCCATGTAGAGTTAATACAGTAGATTAAAAGTATAGCCCAAGAGTTGGTCTGCTTTTTTGTTTATTGGTTGTATGCAACTCCAATTGATTGATTTGAATGCATTGACCTTTGTTGGGCTGAATTAAGTTATCGACCAATACTGTTGAACCATCTCATAAGTTACAGATGATGTCTATTATGTTACTGACAACACTGGTTCAGTTTAACTCAACTTCAGAACACAAAGTAGAATACCTTCCATGGTAGAGGAACACAATGGTTGGAACTGTTTACAGTTATTTATATTTCAGCTTATTATTAATCTTGGAGTGAATTTGCACTCCCAAGGACACTTAAGGTTAATTGCTTGCTATATTTAAAATATATATATATATACATATATATATATATATACATACACATATATATACACATATATATATGTATATATATATATATAATTTTTTATTTAAAAAACTTTTTTAATGTTTTTTTGTTTTTTGTTTTCTGTTTTCTTTTTTAGAGAGACCGCATGAACAGGGGAGGGGAGGAGAGAGAGGGAGAGGCAGAGAATCTAAAGCAGGCTCTAGGCTTGGAGACTGACATGGGGCTCAAACTCACAAACAGACCTGAGCTGAAGTTGGATGCTTAACTAACTGACTGAGCCACCTAGGTGCCCCCCATATATATTTTTAAAAGCTATCTATACCTTGTTGAGGTTTGCCATACTAGTCAATCACTTGTTGAGCTATTAGTCATTGGTAATTAAAAATAAGAGGAACTTGACTGGGAGAGAATCCAGAAGTTTTGTCTTGTTTTATTGTTGTTTTCCCCTTTATTTTTTAGTGATAGCAATTAAGGTGTCTAACTTCAATTTTCAGTAGTGATAATTTGTATACTTTTGAGCAGTAATCAAATATTGCACACCTACCACATTGGTGGCTAAAGTTCAAAGATTCATTAAAATCACCTTTTTTCTATAGATATTTAGATAATCTTAATACTAAATTTTAGCCCCTTAAAGAGAGGAGGCAAGTCAATCTTATAGTTTTACTCCTAATTTCAATATGTTGACTGAAATATCAAAGTTTTTCAATGATAATGAAAAGAATAACTATATTATTGTGTCCAGCTCTTCGTATTTCCTTCAAGCAGGGAGATTATGCATTTCTGCTTGCAGTACTTTCACTGCACTTTTAATTCTGGGACCAGCTGTAAATTTAGCTTTGGCCAATAAAATGTGGACAGACATGACATATATCATACCTGAGCAGAAGCTCTGAAAGACACTGGGGTTCACTAACTTTTTGATCCTAGAAGGAAGCCCTCAGAGCCAAACAAGATCCCAAACAGCCTCGATCAAGAGATTTGATGTGCTGGTATGCAATTTGAGTGGGAAATAGATCTTTGTTGTTGAACGCCACTAGGATTTTACAGAGCTCATTGATGAATATACTCCAGTCATCAATTAAATGGACAGGTGAAGTATTTTACCAGTTGAAAGCTTAACTTAACCAAAGTTGTATTTATCTGTGGTATATTTTATGATACTGATTAAACACTTCAAAAGATATCGCCTACTTGTAACAAATTCAGGAGAGGGTCTTTCTTACCTGAGTGAACCAAAAATTAGGACCCAACATCAAGAACCATCTTAACTGCTCAGGGCTTAGAATACTGGGTAGGTTTTCACACATTAGGCGTGAAAAAGAATAGTACCTGTGTTAATTCTGTCAATCAGGAAGTTTGTGGTTAGGGTTTGGTTATCATAGGGTAAGGGGACTATGCATTATGCTATCAAAATTAGTCAGTTTTTCTTATTTCCCAGTTGATTTTTCAGTTGATTTAATTTGTTACGTGTCATAGCTTCTTAGAAAAGTTGCTCTAGAAAAGCATTACCCACTCTCCTGCCATTTGATTCAACCACAATGATAAGAAGCTTTTTGTTTCAACCTGATTTACTGTTGACGGTGGTAGTTCCATTGAAATTCCTGAAGAAATTTGAGTCTCAGCCTGCAAGTAACAAAAATCTCAATTCAAAACAGCATAAAAATTAAGGTGGTGTATAAGTTTATATGACTGACAGACTAAAGTCAAGTAGGGTCCATATTTCTCTTTGCTTTGATGTTTTCAGTTCTGTTGCATTTTGTGTATATGTTTTGGGCTGAAACTTGCTTTCATCCTGTTCATTTATTTATTTATTTTTAAATAGAATCAAACAAGGACTAGGACAATGTTTCTTGTATCAAATGCTACCCTTGAATTTTGGGATAGAATTCCCCCCTTAGTCTAATTGGTGTAACTTTGGTCAACATTCTGTCAGGATCATGCATGGGAACACCATAAATTAATTAGCTCAAGCCTGGACGCCTGAATCCATTACTGAGGGATGGTATTGTGGTCAACTTCCCTTAACCTGATGGGCTATGTAGGTGATCAAACATTATTGGAAATTAGGTTGGTATAGGAGATGGAGTCATGGATGCTGAGTCCACAGGTCCACTCTACCAGTATAAAGTAAATGCTGGGGTGTGGAAAATCAAATGAATGTGGTAATAATTTTTACTTTCTTCTTCCAAAGTTCTCATATTTGCCATCGGAATTACGCATTCATAAATCAACACTCAACTCATCTCTTTATAGTGCATTTTCATACCTTCATATTTATATCATTGCCTCTGCCAGAAATGACTTTCTGTAACACATCTACTTATTGAAGTTCTACATATCCTTTAACACCTGGTTTAATTATCTTCTCCTTGAATATGTCCTGATCAATTCAGACCACAGTGATCTCATCTTCCTATGACCCGTATAGTACTTGTTGTCAAAACTACTAATTTATTAATTAGTTATATACTATCTTATGACATAATCAGTACCTGAAATTGTTGCTCACCATTTTGTTAATCTTTTTGTGTGTTCTAAGTCTTGAATTTCACTATAAGATTTGACTTCTAAAGGAAGAGGCTGTGTGTACTATGACCTATGACCCGTATAGTACTTGTTGTCAAAACTACTAATTTATAGGGGCGCCTGGGTGGCGCAGTCGGTTAAGCGTCCGACTTCAGCCAGGTCACGATCTCACGGTCCGTGAGTTCGAGCCCCGCGTCGGGCTCTGGGCTGATGGCTCAGAGCCTGGAGCCTGTTTCCGATTCTGTGTCTCCCTCTCTCTCTGGCCCTCCCCCGTTCATGCTCTGTCTCTCTCTCTGTCCCAAAAATAAATAAACGTTGAAAAAAAAATTATTAAAAAAAAAAACTACTAATTTATTAATTAGTTATATACTATCTTATGACATAATCAGTACCTGAAATTGTTGCTCACCATTTTGTTAATCTTTTTGTGTGTTCTAAGTCTTGAATTTCACTATAAGATTTGACTTCTAAAGGAAGAGGCCGTGTGTTTTTCATTTCACATAGTTTTTTAATAATCCTCCACTGATACAGATTGATTGCATAGTTAACTTATATATAATTTATTTTTCAATTAAATATTGAATGATAGAACTATTAACATTTTTTGAGGGATGGCAATTTTGCTTTCAAAATTATATTAACACTAGAACCTATGTAAGTGCAAATTTTCTTCACCTATATATAAGCAAACTTTTTTTTTTTTTAATACCAGCCTGGAGAAACAGAATTGGAAGGTGAGAATGATTATCCTTCATCCCCTAAGATGATTTGAGCCAGCAATGTCCATTTTAAGAAGGCCTTCTCCTTGTGCAAAAGGATTCATTTTAAGATTTAGTCAGGTTTAGTAATTTCTACAATGCAGGTTTAGTTTGAATCAGGTAAAACAGACCAGGGTTTCGGGACTGATTTTGAAGAATATCAGGATCTCCCTTATTGAGCTTTGTCCCCTGGCCCTGTTCCCATGGACACAACTGATTCCTAGAGATGCCTGCAATAGTACAGTTAATGAAAACAAATAAAAAAAGATTTTTTAAAAATATATAATACATAAAGCAAAAATCAACAACTTGGACTTCATTAACTCGTTCATCAAATATGTATCGAGCATCTGATTTTCATTTTCTAATTCGAAAAATAAGCAAGCTTCATTCTAAATGTAAGTTTCTGTTTAGCTCTAAATCATGCTGTTTCCCAAGATCATATAAGGAAACAATGTCAAGAACAGAACTTGAATTGCAGATTTTATAATTAAGATTTTTATGCACACTGCCTCTAAGGACCTCCCTCCCTTGAGTCCTCACAAATTTCCCAGATTTCCTGATGACTTGGGAGTTGAATATTCACTATGGTTTGTGAGAAATGGGTTGAGCCTGTGGCCATGAAGGCACGAGAAGTTGCCCCATCTGCTTTTCTTCCCCACTACGTATGCTCATTGAATGGAGATGCTTACCTGATTTCATTAGCTAACATGCTTCAGGCAGTGCTTAATCCCAGCAACTAACAGAAAGGCTGTCATTTTTGTCCTAACTCCCCTGACCTGCCTATTAACATAGCCTTCCTCATACTCAAATGTTCTTCTAGGCACTCTTTGAATCCAGTGACCTACTCTGGGAGGACTCTGTAGTCTGTTTCCAGTATTAATTTGATATAATTGATCTTGGAAAAGGCAATTAGAAACTATAAATTATTCTTTTTCAATTAAATATTTAACCACAACAGAAACAAAGAAGATCCTAAATGCATTAATTTAAAATCTTCCTCCATGTATAAAACCAAAAGAAATGCGGGATTATTTTTCCCAGAAGTGAGAAATTATCTGTAAAGAATGCAATAAAAATTAGAAATACTTTAACTTAATTTGTCAACAAAATAATAGATATGACTGTATTACTCTGTTACAAATCAATTATACTAATAGTGAAACTTTACATGAGTTTACTTTCATTTAATTAGTTTCATCAGTATGTGCTGTAATTGTTAATACATCAAACTATAAATGATGAAATAAGGTTAAATGAGAGTTCTCAAAACATGTATATTTTACACTGTGGGGGAAAAATCACAGCAAAATATCATAAATAATGTAAAAAATCATCTAAACTGTTAGGTTTTTTAGATATCATTTTTGGATGAGGAGAGTGGAAAAAAGAAAAAAAAATAGCTTTCCTAGAAGAGTTTCCCCCTTCTCCCCAGTTAACAGGCATTTACATCATAGCTGATTAGAACTAAAAGTTCCCATGCAGTAACTAATATACCCCCACTTTTTTTTTTAATAAGGATCCTGATGCCTCCAAGGAGTGAAGAGATTTGCTCAAGGCCAGCCTAGCACCTAGTTTATTAGATAACTAGAATTAGAACCTTGATTTTATGAAGTGTCAGACAAGGCCGAGCTCTTCAACTTCATAATGCTTCCTTCCATTCTCCAGTAATGATTATGAAACATACATTTCTCTTTGATTCTCAGAATTTCCCCCTATGGCTAACACAATTTACTTGATATGTGAGAACATAGCACAAAATAAAAGTTGCATTGAGTCACAGGGAAATAAAAATCTTACCCTATTTTGTGCTACTAAGTACAGCTGATACTTTGGATGCTGAAGGGCAATAATTTAAACAAAATTGACACTGTGCTGGTTTTATGGATTTCTAATGTGTTTCGTCTTGGGTACATTGGACATATTGCTGCCTTGGCTTCTGTTGCGTCTAACACTGAGGTTTGGAAATTTATACAAATCAAAAACTGCAGGCTTCCTTTTTCAAAAGGCAGGCAGGCAGGCACAAATACTGTTTTGTTTTGTTTTTTTTTTTTTCCTTCCATATTTAGCTTGGTTGCTTATTAAAAACTTAACATTTCAGGAGGAAAAGAACGACATTTGGTTAAAAAATTGATTTAATATCCTCAGTCTTTATAGTTTATCAAGTGATTCAGTTATTTTTTCTTTTTCTTTTTTTGACATTTTGATTAAATTGTTCTCTCTGTATTTGCAAACTTTATAAAATTTGGCCTGTCTTGTTGTGGAACTTAACATCTAAGTTCTGTGGAATGTCATATCTAGAAAACAAAAACACAAAAAACAAAGCAAACAACCACAAAACAAAACCCATAGCCACGAAAACAAAGGCAAAAAGAATGAAAACTCCTCAAGTACAACATAAATGAAATAGAGGAACAATGTAAAGTTTTATGCAAGTTTCCTTGGATCACTTGGGTATCTTGCCCACTGGATATTGCTGTCATATTTTCTTTTAAGTAGGAAACAGGAAAATGACCCTATTTTCCCCTTGGCAGGTTGGTGTAGAGAAGGAGGTAAATGTATGTGTATCTCTCCATTTTTGTCCCCATCTCTGTATTTCTCTTTTGCTGTTATAGTTTCTGTCTTCTAGAAAACATTACATATTCCCTTAGAACATGCTATACAAAAGTGTGTCTATCTTTGGAATTTTATGAACAAAGAAAATAACCATGTTTTAGGGACCACAAATCAGAACATG
Organism: Lynx rufus; assembly: GCF_022079265.1. Taxonomy (NCBI): domain Eukaryota; kingdom Metazoa; phylum Chordata; class Mammalia; order Carnivora; family Felidae; genus Lynx; species Lynx rufus. The sequence continues at coordinate 3,744,411 of NW_025814837.1, read as the reverse complement.
TGGTCTAACTTTGGTTTTATTTTTCATAATCTGTGAATCTATTGACATTAAAATCCCCTCAGGCTCTTAGGCATTGACAGACTTTTAATGACTTGTGTATATCAGAAGAACTAAAAATGCTCTTCTGTATAGCTAAGTATTTCATCGCTTGTGTGGATGGAGCAACCATTTTTAGGCCCTCCAAGGCAGGGACATCCCAAAATACACATAAAGGGATCCCGCATCCAGCATTAGGTAAACATCCTTCTGCTTGCAAAGGATGTACACATTACTTTCTGGCAAGGTCTCATTTTTATTGAAAACCTAATACATTTTTGGCCTATAATTCTCTGTCATCTTTTTGTGACTTTTAATATTTAGCAACTGGTGTAAATTTTAGTTACAATGTTTATTGTCATGATTCATATAATTATTTTGAAAATAGTGGCCTTCCATCAATATTCAGATACCTTGTAGGAAAAGATGGGGTAAGATATTTTAAACTGAGATTGGCTAAGGAAAATATGAATTGTATAGTCACTAACTTTGTGTATCTAGACGTGGATATTTACCTGGTTCCACCAGCTAACAAACACTAAGAAGTATAAGTTAGTAAAAATAAATAAGGGAGTTAGAATAAAAGGAAAGTGAAATATACACAATGACCTAATGTGTGCAGAGAAGATGGTCAGTTCTGAATGCAATACTGAATCTAGGAGACCAGTATCTACAAAGGCCATTTGTTGCATTAAAAGATGAGACAAGTAGCTAAGATTTCTCAGAAATCCAAGTATCTTCTTAATTTAAAAAAATGTTTTTAGGAAGTAAAAATAAACAATTTAAAAATAACTGGATTGCTCAGTCAGTTGAGTGTCCAACTTCGGCTCAGGTCACGATCTCATGGTTTGAGCCCACATCAGGCTCACTGCTGTCAGTGCAGAGCCCTATTCAGATCTTTTGTATCCCCCCCCCTTTTTAAATTTATTTAAGGAATTTTTAAACATTTTTTAACATTTATTATTTTTGAGAGACACAGAGAGCGTGCTGGGTTGAGGGGGGTGTGCAGAGATAGAGAGAGACACAGAATCTGAAGCAGGCCCCAGGCTCTGAATTGTTAGCACAGAGCCCAACGCAGGGTTCAAACCCACCAACCATGAGATCATGACCTGAGCCGAAGTCAGATCTTAACCAACTGAGCCACCCAGGCACCCCTGTCCCTCTCTGTCTGCCCCTTCCCCACTTGTGTGCTCTTCAAAAATAAATAAATCTTTTTAAAAAAGGAACATAACCAATGCAAATTGCAAGTAGATTTTCTTTTGCCGACTATGCCTTAATTCTCAAATGGATTGAATATTTTGATTGAATTGACCTATCAGGAAATTTCAAACATATAATATTTTTCTGTGGTTAGGCACAGCTTACTTGAAGGTGATCACCCATTTTTCTGATGGTGTATTATAACAGCCTTTCTTTCTCAGAGCATTATAATTTGGGAGGGGGTGTGATGTATAAACTTTCAGATTAACTTTGAAGTGAAAGGAAAAAAACAGAACTTGAGGATGAAAAAGTCAGGTCTCGGGGAAGACATTTCAAAGGTTTTCTTCATTTTCTGATTTCTTTTGCTCTGAAAAAAATAAGTGGCTGGAGCAGTACCATGCATCTGAGAACTCAGAGACTGATAAGTTCTCCTAAGCCTATGTTTTGGTTTCAGCTTATTCATTAACCAGCCTGACACATGTAGGTAATAACTGCTTTTCCGTCTCTTTGGGAAATATTCTCATAACCTTGGGATCTTCATGTCCATATCTGTAAATGTAGGATTTAGAGAAGAAGCTAAATGTCCTTCCAAGAATAATATCCAAGTCATTCAATAGAATAAATGCAGATGTAGGAGTACAGTCACCAGTGCATGTGATCATAGCCTGTTTGGACAAATCTGTATTCCAGAAGTTGGGAACTCCTCTTTTGGAAGTTGTGGTATTTAAGAACATCTCAAGGAGAGTTTGAGTTTATTGTTTCCTAATGTTTAGTGTAATCAAGAATCCAAACGAATTGAATGGTAAATATGTTGGGGGGCATTTTAGAATGGCTGCTTTATTAAAAATTGGTATGCACATATCCTTTTCAGCTTTTCTATTCAAGTAGTACTTGTTGAGGAAGTAGACTGCTCAAAGCACTGCTTAGTGGTAGTGACAGAAGACATTTGGTACCCTTAGTGAGTTTGCATAATAGTAGGACACATGGTCTTTTAACAAATGATTACTCTAGTAATTATTTAATTATAGTTGGGGTACTAAAGAGAAAATGCAGAATGTTATGAAAATGAATAACAGAGGAGTATGATAAAATATAGGGGTTAGAGATAGCTTCCTAAGGAAGTGATATTAAAGCAGAGAAGTAGAATTCAGCTCCTCAAGGGAGGTCCCTTCAAGAGCAGTTGTGTTATTCTCTGCTAGCATTGCAAGAGGTTTTGTGATACTTCGTTGTAGTTGGGGGTTGTTTGCAGTGGGGCAAGAGTCATTTGCAATTTACTTTCTCAGATGTTCTCCCAGTTGTTTGTATTCCAGCCCAGAAAGAGAAGAGATTGCTCTATTTCACAATTCATCAGGCTTTCAGCCCCTTGATGATAGAACTGTATTCTGCACATTATGCCCCCAAAAATGTTTGTTTTCAGAGCCTTGCACATGAAAGGTGCTCATTTAATGACTGTGAATCCATCTTTCTCTGGATTTTGACTAAGCCTGTCTTGTAAATCATACAAGACAGGAATATCAGAGTCCCAAGAAATGTGAGAATAGGAGGTTTATGTTGCTGGTGTTGTTTAAACATTGGTAGTGGAGAATTGGGAATGTGTTAAATCCTCTTTGGAAGATGAATATTATCTCAGTCATCTAGGTCTGATAATTTATTATGTGCTGTTGATTGTATCAGTCTGCACATCTGTGTATTTGGTCTCACTAACTACACTACTCGTCCTTCAAGTTCAGGGATCACATCTACCATCATTGCATTTGACACAGGACCAACCGTTTACACATCTCTTGATATGTAGGTATGGGGCAATGGCGGAGGTGACCTGAGTCTGACAGTTGAGTCTTCTTGCTTCTCAGTTTTTGCACTACTTTCTTTTTCTTGATCATGTGAGATAAGATATGCATTATCAGTAGGTAGCTATGTGTTTGTAACAGTCCTGAAAATGATGGAGCTGTGTGCGTCCTGGATGTTCATTTGCTAGTTTAAAATCAGGAAGCTCTCAGCTGAAGATGTCATGAATATGTATGAGTGGTCCAACTGTTGCTCCTTCCTCCCTTCCTTCCTGGTGGGTGACTCCTTCTGAGAATACTACATCTGCCTTCCAACACCTTTTGTGGAGTAGATAGGGAGAAGGAAGGAGTGCTCTGTTATTTCGCATTGTCAGGTAGCAGGATATTTTTTTCTAATGTATCTTAGGAAAATAGCAGTCTTTATCTTTCTTTAGGTCTGCCTCTTCTCTCTCTCTTTCTCTCTCTCTCTCTCTCTCTCTCTCTCTCTCTCTCGACTGATCTCCTCAGCCTTATATAAGCACACAATGCCTCTCATCTCTTTTTTAAAAAAGCAAAAAAAAAAAATATGAGAACGGGAGGCAAGAATTTGCAGTGGCAGATTTTTGAAAGAATACATGTCTCTGCTTTCTTTCTTTCTATACTCCAAAGACATCCCACATACACAGATGTGACAACTTTTTTTTTTAAAGCTAATTTGAGCGAATGCCTGTCTGGCAACTTACTCTTGGAATAGTTACACTTGCCCAAACTGAAGTTCTGCCTTTGTAGAGGTGACACTGACGGCATGTTATTACTGCACGCTTGGAAAAGATACACTAGGAGAAGGAAAAAGAAAAATAAAAGGCATGAAAATGAAATACGTGTGCTTGTGTTTTTGAGGATCTTTGTTAATGGAACTAGAATAGAGGTGTTTACCCAAATGTGACTTTGCTTTTGGAAAAAAAAAAAAGGTATCTGGGAGGCATCTGGCATTGACTGAGCTTCCTTGTTATCCTTGATAAAGACTTTTTTCAAATATAGCAAAAAAAAAAAAAAAAGGAAGCAAATATAAGGGTCTTTGCTAAAGATTTTGGTATGGGACCAAGGAGAAGGAAGCAGTTCCTACTGCCAAATTTATTCTTAAATTTTATCTTTTTCATTTAATGTATTATTATCTGTATCTAATTTGTCACATTTTTTTTCAGTATAGATATTGTGTGACTAAATTCATGGTTTATTGTGTGATAGATAAAATGATTGCCAAAGTGTCTGAGGAGGGCAGTGAAAACCTTTGTGGGTGGAGAAGAAAGCAACCTCTCCTCCTTCTGGGCTGTGCATCCCAATTCCATGTCATTCACTGGACAACTGCATTCCTTTCTTCCTTCTCATCCCTTCTCTTTGTTTTTCTTCCTTTCTTTCCTTTATCTTCTTGTGTTTATCCTTTAATAAATGCAGCTTATATTTATATTTCTACTTATTTAAGGCATTGGGGGATATGGGGAATGCATAATGCATTTGTGGGGAACGTAAAGAATATTATATGCCACTCTTACCCTCAGGAGTTTGCTGCTATTTGGGAAGACATGATATATATGCATGAAACGTTGAATATAGATTCAGGATTTGAATGGCAATATAAGAATATAAATCAGATGAGCACTAAGTGCTATCAGCTCTTAGTTGAGAGATCAGTGCAGGCTGGATGGTCCGAGAGAGCTTTGTTACGTTCTCTCACCCTTCAGGAGCACGCAGTGCTGACATACACTTTCAGGTTTTATCAAGTTAGTTACATTATGATTCCTTGCCTGTTTTTCTTCCCAAATGTTTCTCAAATATTACTCAGACCTCAAAGTTTTGATTAAACTTTATCTTCTCTATGAGGAAACCTATAGTCTTTGCAGCTCACCAGCATCTCTTTTTTTTCTGAATTCCTCTACATCGGCACTTATCTACCGCATGCTAACCGATGGACAGCACACCATCTAATTCATACTTTGTTTTGTGTGTATAAATTTAGTGTCACCTGGTCTCTCAAAATTTCTGTTGTTCTGAGAAAAGGGCTTCATTTTGCGCTTCACATAGAGCTCATAGCACCAAACACATCATCTGACATACCCTGTTGTTCAGTAAGTATTAACTGAGTTGATTTATAGCCTAGACCCCTTGAACAAATTCCTCTCTTTGCTGTATCTCACATCTCTTCCAGATCTAATACCCAGTGTGGCTTCGTTTCTGTGACCGGAAGCCAAATCGTTCTTACAAATATTTGAGGCGCATTTCCTCGTTTGGAGTGATCACATTAGGAAATGAAAGCAGTTTTGGGAGACAAGTTAAGTTCTCATGGAGTTTAATGCCCGACAAAACTGGACGCTGCTGACAGCAGCAGAATTGCTCCACAGTATATACTTTTAGAAGGGTTAACTGCTTTTGGAACATGTAAGACCGCCTCAGCTCTCTGAGAAGATTGAGCCTTTAAGATTTATTTTTTATTATTTTATTTTAAAGCCATTTCAAAAGCCATTCAGTAGAGGGCATGGCAAGATGATCTCAGTGCTCCTCTAGGCTCTCTCGTTTTAGAATTCCAAATACCAACACACATACACATTCATATACACAGACACACTGGATTCAGTAAAAGGTGACTAAGTTCAGCTTTTCCTTACTGACACCCTGTCTTTCAAATCAGCACCCCAGTTTTCTTCTTCTCCATGTCTCCTGGGCTCAAGTCCTGTTTGGCAAAGGAACCAGCGCCGTTGTGATCCCTGGGAGAGTATCTAAAACGACAGTTGCTGAAAGGTTACAGCAAAATCTATTAGAAAAGAAAAGTTGAGGGAAATCAGGTGAGCTCATAGAAGAAAATAAGGAAAGATTGGCTCCCTTTTGGGATTAGGTCTAATTAAGGTGAGCAAGCAGCTGGGCCTGTTTGGAATAACAATTGTGCTAGCATGTCACTTTTTTCTGCTTAGTTGAAATTTATATAGTTTGGGAATGGTGGATATAAGAAAATTAGAGCTCATTTAGAATCTGTTGAAAGGACAGTGTGCCTTCATTATTAGTTTTGCATCTGAATTTTCCTGGGGCAGTCCTCTCTCTGTTATAGGTAATGGATTTTTCCCCAGATGTAATTGGATGAGTTTAATTTTTTCTTTCATTACCTGTCGAGGAGGCCTATGCCCCTACTTCCCTTTGTGTTTTATTAGGACTGTAACCCCTATTTAAATAAAGGCTTTGATTGTGCTTATATATGTTCAATCAGCACTTTCTGATTGAATAGTTCTGGTCACACAATGCTCTCGCCTAGCATTTTTTACTAATTACATTTTCGCCCTGGCTGGGTATGGGAGAACCTCTGATGGTGTTTGTTTGCTGCTTTTGATTATGCCGGTGATTTGGTCTATCTATGGTAGCACAAGGCAGAGAAAACAGACCTTCAGACTATAATCTTACTGCTCTTAGAAGGGATGGAAAGCCATGGCGTATGCTGATAAATGCTTAGCAAGCAGTTCTATACAAAATGGAAAACAAAAAACGTCTTGGATTTGTAGCTTTCACTGATTTCCATGGTGTAAATACTCCAACCTTGGCTAATTTCAATATGGCATAATTGAATATGGAGTTGGGAAGAGATATATGCAATTCAGTCTCCAGAGCTGGTGCATGTGGCTCCTGCACACGATGAAAAGTCTGTCACATTTCTGCCATGGAGGCCATGTACCTCATCCTCTTCACATTACAATTAAGATGGATACTGGTTGTTAAGCTCATTTAATTACAGTGTGATTTCAATGATTTATATGTGGGAACTATATTCATGTTTTGTAGCCAAAGGCATTTTGAGGTGATTCTCCTGCCTGTGTGGAGAACTTGGAAATATATGGCTAGCCATATTATCTTAACTGAAACATACATGTTTCCCAAGAAATTCTTTAAATGTTTATATATTCTTTTCTAGTATATTAACAAGAATCTTCGTAGATGTATTATACTAGGAGTCAGAAGACCTTAGATTTTGTCCCAGCCATCTCTAATGTATTCTTTATTCTTAAGTAACCCATTTAATATCAGGGCATCACCAGCTTACTCATCATTTAAGGAAAGGGAACAATGGTTCAGTTATAGCCTCCCATATAAACCTTCTAATTTCCATCTGGATAGCATTACTTTTTCTTTTCCTTGGACATTTATGATATGTTATCTATGTCCTAAAACAGATTTTTAACTAGAAACTTGAGTGATAATATGTTTACATATATTGTATCTATAATATAACTTATGCTGATGGATCTTAAGAGTCTGGAAGGCAGAAATCATGCTTTATTCATCTTTATATATTTCTTGATATTTAACCCAGGAACCTGAACAGATTATGGTGGAATGACTTTAGTGGCAGACTGCCTTCCCTGTTAGACAAAGATATTAGTATGATAACATGAAAGAATTCAAACTAAAATCTTAAAATAAATTAAAAGCATGTTACCAATGATAAATATTAATTTTATTTTTCGTGCTATAAATTTCTAAGACTTGTTAATGACTAGAATGAGGTACACTATTGGGATTTCATAGGCTAAAAAAGGGTTAAATTTTATTTTATTTGTATACTCTCTACAACTACATTTTTATTGAGAATCTCCCAAATAGCTGACAATAAAATAAAATCAGTTAAGTTCAATAAATATTCAGGCTTAACTATGTGCATTATAAATGCATAAGTTCAAAAGGCATTTCTTCTAAGTTGGAGAGATATTTCACTGGATTGAGATGTTGCTTTCAGCCTCCAGGCCAACCCACCATTGCATCATGGCCTCCAGAGTTGGTATATACAGTATAAATAGACTCTTGGCTCACTCTTATGTGCAATGAAGTGTAGTATGCTAGCAGTGCTGTGTAGTGATGAGGTCTATGACTAAGAAATGAGGAAAAAGGGGCTTCTTTTCTGAATCTTATCACTCTAACTCTGTAAGTTTCCATATTTTTTTAAATAAAATAAGACAGATAATAGCTACTTTGCCTCCCTGCATCAAGTAGAGTATGTTCAAAAAGAGAGTCTTAAAATATAAAAGTTCCATAAGATAAAATAACCCCAAGCTTTTAATTGTTCATTATTAACCCAATGTCTGATTTTCAGGCAGTGCATATGACTATGAATAGTCAGTATAATTTAGGAGGCTGTAGGTGATTTCAAAATGAAACTGGGTCTGGAGTGGTCAGTTTCTAGAAAAATGGTAGACTAAAATAGTGTTGATATCTTCTACTACAAGAATGTCAAATGAAATAAAGTGAAACATGACCAACAGATACTCAATACATGGCAGAGTTTGTGAAAAAGAAAGAAGTGCTTTCTTTAAGCAAAGAAAAGAAAAGGCAGTGAGGGCCAATACCAGCTCAAGTCTTGGATTTTAATCTACTTACAGAAAGAGGAGACAATGCCATGGGCTTTGGGGAATAAGAATTGAAATGTACTAATATAAAACAAGGACCTACCTGCTACAACCCAAGGAATAATTTTTGTACATTATTTATATGAATGAAATGTAAAACATAATTAAGAAAGACACAATTTCAAGGAAAGTAATCTAAAAGATATGTATTGGTAAATACTAGCCAAGAGTAATCTGGTGTAACTTTCTTAATATCACCAGAACACTTTGTAAGAAAAAAAAACATTATTAGGTTAAGGAAGGTCTATATATATATATATATATATATATATATATATATATATATATATGTATATATATTTCTAAAACATTCAAGTCATAAGGAATATAATCCTGAACAACATAACCTCAAAATATATTATTCAAAAATTGACAGAAATAAAAGGAAAAACAGACAAATCCAAAATTGAAGTTGGAGATTTTAAACTTAATTCTCTGAGAAATTTATAAGTCACCAGACTGAAAATAAATGGTAAATATATAGATGATTTATTTCGAGTAGTATTTGAATTGATGTAAATAACTGAAGTGTATAGTGCTTCTATTAACTTTAATTGGAAGACCTGTCTAGTACAAAAAGAGAGTTATTTGTAAATAAAAGTTATGTAAGTAGTTTGAACATGAACCAACATATTTATTATTCACAGATATTATACTTATTAGCATAGAATATTCAACAGATAAGAAAATATAAGAATTCTATAATAACTAATATGCGATTTTAGCATAATAAAACTAAAAACATTAGTATAAGAAAAATTGATAGTGTTTCTATGTACCAGTGATGATTAGTGCTTTAATTTCTAAAAAGGTAACAATCTGTAATTGGTTCTATAAAGTACCTAGAAGTAAATCTAATAAGACATATATTTAAGAAATTTATAAAAATCAATTTTGAAAAGTCATTGAAGAAAATAAAATAGTACTAAGATCAGCAGAGAGATAGACAAGGCTCATTAATGGAAATTTTTAATATTATAAAGATGGAGATTCTTCCATAAATTAATGTTAGTAGCACACAATTTCCATCAAAAGTCCAAAACATTCTTTCAATGGAATCTGACAAGCTCCTCATAGAATTTACTTGGAAAGGGAAAGGACAAAGTACAGCCAAGATTATTTCGAAAAAAATAATAAAAATAATGTTGGGGCTTAATCCACAAAAACTTATTCCAAAGCAATAGCTATTAAAATAATTTGGTAGACAATTAGATAATAGAACAGAATTAAGAGTGCCAAAGCATAACCACAGATAGAATGGGAACTTGCTATGTGACAAAGGAGGCATTACAAGTCAGCAGGGAAATGTCAATCAGTAGGGAAATGATAGACTAATTCAATAATTGAGTTGTAAAAATTGACTTTCCTAATTGAAAAATTTAATCCCATCCTGATGGATTAAAATACAAAAAAAGAAAGAAAGAGAGAAAGAGAGAAAGAAAGAAAGAAAAAGAGAAAGAAAAAAGAAAGGGAAAAAACTTTTTAAAGAGAAAACCTAGGAGAACATCTTTTTTTGTTTTATTTTTTAATGATATCCATGCTTGGTAATATTTTAAATGAAAAACTTAAAAATCTTATATTGCAAAAGAACAGATTAATATTTTGTCTGCATTGCAGGGACAAAATATTCCCACATGACTGTCCAGTGTCTTGATGTGATATTAATACCCAGAATACATAAAAGTATTCACAAATCCTTAAGAAAGATGTTTTTATAAGTGAGTAAAGGACTTAAATTGGCAATTCAGAGAAGGCAACTACCTGCAAAGAATAGAACTAAAAACAACAACAACAAAAAACCCACTCAGCTTTACTAGTAATAACGGAGACTCAAATGAAATGAAATTTAAAATTTCTTACCTACTAGATGAACAAAATTAGATAAATATGATAAACATGTTTGTGGGAAATATTAGGAATATAGATTATTATAAATTGCAAATTGAATTATAGTTTGGTACCATCATTTTGGGGAGTAATTGGATAAAATACAGAAAAGTCAAAACTGCCTATACTTTATGATGTATACATATATGTATACATTCTACTCCCTGGTATCTTACTTCAGAAAATATTTATTTGAGATGGTACTCAAGGAGATTCATACAAATAGGTTTATTGTAACAGTATGTAATAATGAAAAAAAATATGAGAGTGCTTTGTTAATCTGGTAAGGGAAAAATATCTAGCATTCTTTTTGGTTGTTTTCTTCTAGCATTATTCTTATAATGAAGTGCTATGTGAGTGATCTAGATTAACTTGTACCCATGTGAATAAACCTGAAAAACATATTTAGTCAAATAAGTTAAAAATTAACATAAATTTCAAACCAAATGAAACAATACTATGTATTGTTTATGGAAATATATATATATGAAGGAAAACTATAAACATATGCATAATGAAATATATAGAGAGACATAATCAACTTCAGAAAAGTGATTACCTTCAGAGAATGGAGAAACGAATGAAAGGTATGGGTAGCTGGGATTGCATTTTTTTTCCCACTAAAATTAAGAAGGGAACTTTTAGTTTGGACCTTAAAATTCATTTTTTTATGTGTTCTACCATGAGTGGTTCAACAGTAACAGAGTTTGGTTTTGCTTCCCTTACCCTTAAGAATGGTCCTCAGAAAGGCCAGTAAGCATGGACACCACTGGTGTTCTTGAGAGAGTTACATTGCAAAGTGATGAACCATTGTCTTCTTCACCTGAAGCAAGGATCATTCCAAAGCTTCTGTGCCAAGAGATCATATCCAGGAGCCATTTGAATACCTCAACAGCAGATTCACCCTTCACATCACATCCACTCAGTGTTGAATAGGCTGTCAGAAATGTGTTTTTTTGACAAAACATCTGTCTTGTGTTCTTTGTTTTGGGGTTCTCATTATACTTTCTGGACAAAAACAAGATTAAATATTACATATGATATCTCTTCCAATGTCCTTTAGGGTTTTTTCCAATCTACTTTTCAATAGACTCATACCCTACTTTCAGATCCCTAATTACCTACCTCCTTTGGTTATGAGCACTTTCTAGAAGAGGGGGAGAAATCCTATGCAGAGGGATGTATGACACTAACCTTTATAATTCAGACCCTCCCCCACTTGACTATCTAAAACAACATCTCTGGCAGAGCAAGTTGATATTTTCACTCTGATACTTTTTCATCTATCGTGTTATTACAAAATGACTTAGCAGTGGGTGGTTATGGGAGATCTCTAGGAGAAAAGCTTTAGCCATTGCCATCCTATTGTGCATACAAACAGCCTACATCCCTCCATACATATTTATATAGGCAGGAGATTTGGGTGATTTTTTTTTTCATATCATGAATAATTTTAACACTACAGACGTTTGACTTTGAATCAACAACCAGTTTCAGATGAATGTAATTGCAGCCAAAGAAAGTTTCTAACTAAAATTAGTTACTTTTCATATTTAACAAACTACTGCCTGCTACATTTCCTGTGATCTCGCTTTCATCTTCCTCTCATATGGTCACATGTAACAATGACTCCTTCACTTCCATGTCTATTTTCTTCTTGGCTTCTCTAAGTATAAAACTTGCTGTTTCTCCTGCCAAATGACTTTGCAAGGCTGTGCCTAGAAGATGCCAACCCAACTCATGCTCACACTCTTTCCCATATTCTGCTCAGATTTCAATGATTGTAAGTCCCTTTGCCCTTTCCATGTATCCAAGAAGTAGAATGTGAGCTTCACATAAAAACAAACAAACAAATAAAAACACTGTCAAAAGAAAAAAAAATATACAAGATCTCTGGGTACAGCCTCAGTAAGATAATATGTGTTTTCAAAAGTTTTATCTCATTTAATCTTTATAAAATCTTTTGTGGTAGATATAACTATTCATATTTTACAGATAAAGAGCTTAAGCAACTTGTTCATTGTTTACCAATATAAACCCTTAAATACAATTATTTCAGTTGACTCTTTGGAAATTAGACCACTGTCTTAGTAAGCTGGGCAACTATAATGAAATACCATAAACTGGATGGCTTAAGCAATATACATTTCATTCTCATAGTTCTGAAGGCTGGGAAGTCCAAAATTAAGGTGACAGCAGATTTGGTCCTTTATGAGAGCCTTCTTTCTGACTTGCAGATGGCCACCTTCTAGTGTGTCCTCACAGAGTGAAGAGAAGAAGCTGTGGTATCTCTTCTGATAAGGTTACTAACCTTATTATGGGAACTCCACCCTCACAATGTCATCAAAACCTAATTACTTCCCAAAGGACCCTTCCAGTACTATCACATTGGAGTGGAGTTAGGGCTTCAGCATATGCATTTGGAGAGGGCACAGCGTACTCAGAGTGCACCACTCTAACCCTTAATAGGAACTGCCCCAGGGGTGCCTGGGTGGCTCAGTCGGTTAAGCATCCAACTTCGCTCAGATCATAATTTCACGGTTTGTAGGTTTGAGCCCCACATCAGGCTCTGCGCTGACAGCTCAGAGCCTGGACCCTCTTAAGGATTCTGTGTCTGCTTCTCTCTCTCTCTCTCTTTCTCTCTCTCTCTCTCTGCCCCTCCCCCACTCATGCTCTGTCTCTCTATGTTTAAATAAACATTAAAAAACATTTTTAATAGGAACTTCCCTAGTTTGAGTGAATCACCTGTTAAAAGACTGAAGACACAAACAGTAAGCACTGGGCTAATTGAACGGACAGCATCCTGCTCTAACCTTTCCATGACTATAGTTGCTGGGTGATGGAGACATGTTGGGGATTTTATTAAGGAAACTTTTCTTTCAGACTCTCTAGTACTCCCTCCTCTATTTTATTATCCAGCTCCAGAACTCCTGTGTTCTCAGCATCAAATGGCCCTTGGCCAACATTTCCTTCCAAGTGTTTAGTGTTTGGAGGCTATGTGGTACTGAGTTCAAAATATGGGCTCTGGGATCTATGAGTCTGCTTTCAAATTCCAGTTGTACCACATACTAGATCCATGACTTTGCACATTGCCTCATCTAGGGGCTTGGTTTCCTCATCTGTTAACTGGAGATACTAATAACATCTACTTTACATAGTTGCAGGGAAAATAAGATGTATAAAGCTCTTAATTTAGTTTGAAATAAGAATTTATTCTGAATAGAGGCTATACTTTGAGGTTGACTGTTCACCATAAGATTCTTTCTACTGCAGTTTCTCATGGTTCTTACAAAGCTATAAATGTTTAACATTTGATAACATCTCATTTTATTTGCATGTTAAGCAGTAATCAAGTTTTCCATACAGTTGTGTACTATTGAAATGGATCTTTCATCTCTAGAAGGCGATGCTAATAATTATGGTACATTTATAGACTACTTGGAAATAACAATCAGAAATACCAAAATACTCACCTGGTCCAATATTTTTGCCTTCTTACTTCCTCCTGTGTGCAAAGGGAAAATTTATTTTACAGAACTTGGGAGTGAGAAAATAAACAAACTGAAAAATATCCTGATATTTTCCAAACCTCAATTTTCTCATCTTTTTTTGAGGGAGCTGAGGTAGAACCTTAGTAGAATATGCCTAAGGTTTTTCCTGCTTTAGATTTAAGTCTCTATAACTATGATTATGTTTCTCATCTTATTCAGATTAAAATATCATAAAGTTATTTTGTTATAAATAAAAAAATTCTAGAAAGCTTACATGATTAATTAGGCTTGATTTTAAAATGCTTTCAATTATGAAAACACTACATATAAATGTAGGGATGCATTAAAGGAGTGATCAGAGGAAATACAGAGCTCTAAATATCTATATCAATAAAAAATAAAAGAATGGCAATATATAAAACTAGAGAAAGAATAGGTAAACCAAAAGAGAGAATAATAAAGGATGGGGTGCCTGGGTGGCTTAGTTGGTTAAGCATCTGACTGTTGATATTGGCTCAGGTCATGATCTCAAGGTCATAAAGATTGTGACTTGGGTCAGGCTCCATGCTAAGCATAGAGCCTGCTTGGGATTCTCTCTCTCTCCCTCTCTCTTTTTCTCTCCCCTGTGCATACTCTCTCTTGCTCACTCTCAAAATATGAATAAACATTGAAAAAAAAAAAACAAAGAAACAATAATAAAGGAAATGTTAAAAGTGCTTTCAAACACAAATAAAAGTTGAGAAGTGTTTAACTTCACATTTGAGTTATTTTACATTATAAATCATGATTTCTGGTGAATTAAATTTTTGTGCCAAGACCATGTCCTTGGATCCATTTCACAGAAGCACCTGAGAAGGCTGATGTGTGGGAGTGAATGAATTTCCTGCTAGGCAATGTTCCTCATGGAAGAGATGAATCTCTGGGCGTACTTAAAGGGTTTGCAAAGTGCCTGTTGGGCCAGGGTTGGTGGGGAAGAGTACAAGAGCTCCATTGCTGGGACCATGGTGATTTGTGCACTGTTGGCTAGGCATGGGGTCTTGCCTCATTAAATTCTCTCTTTTGAATCTATATGTGTAACTCTTCAACTGTGTCATTTTTTTCTTCATTTATGTACCTGCTTAATTCTCATCTAAGATCTGAAAATAAAGAAAAATAATTTATCCTATTATACTCTCTCTTTCTGCTCTTACCATCAACGTTCTTGCTTGCCTGTAGCACTGGAATTCACTGCTGACGAGCCAACTATTTTCTTCCCATAATTTCAATGTTTGAACAATCCTCACACAAGAACTTCCTCCCCGTTGTAAGTATTGAGAAGAGAACTTCTGCCTCCATTCTCTCACTCACCTTAATCCAACAGAGTAAAAGTAAGAAACGTAGACATCTGTTGACTAGAAGTAATGCATCAATAGGCTGATGCTCATTTTAGTCCCTCACTTTGTGTGGGCAGGGGTAGAGTGGAAGTGTGGGGATAGGGTCAATGTTTGCTCTACATATTCACTGTCCTCACTAAAAGGATCCCAAGATCTAGACTTGAAACACAGCAAGAAATAGGCTAGGAGTGTTCAGCCTGATATTTCAGAATCTCCATGAAATGACCTTGAACTACATTAAAATCTAGCACACTGTACTCTTTAAAGAACTTTATGTTTGAATAAACAAACTATTGTGCCCCAAAGACATCCAATGTTTTCCTTGTATTTTGCCTTTATTTAAGGTGTTTGTCCTTATAATGTTCCACTGCTAAAACTGATTTCCTAGACACAATCCCCCTGCATTCTAAACTACAGTAGTGTAAACTCTCATTTATATCAGAATTACCACTGTTATTCTGTATTGTAATTGCATAGCTATTTTTATCTCTCCCACAAGATTGCTCTCTCTTTTTGGTTTTGTTTGCTTGTTTGTTTGTTGCAAGCTTCTTGATATAGAGACTACAGTTTGTACACTTTTTATCCTCAAAAATGCCTCACTTACTGCCTTCCATGCAGTAAAAATTCACAACTCACTACTTAATTGCTAACTGGGGCAATGAAACTTTAATGTATGAGAGTTCATGGGAGCCTGTAGTCATGGAAGACAGAGATGTGGGTCAGTAAATGCTTTGAGAATTGATGCCTTTCTTTAGACTAAGCAGTTTAAGTTTTGGTGAGCCATCTCATTTTTTCTGACCAGACCTTCTGCTAAAGCATAACCAAATTTTATCAATCTCAGTATCCTCAGACTGGGATATCCTCTACAGATGAAATGAAAACTGTGTTAAACAAAAAAACAACTTAAGGAATTTGCCATGTTGTCATGTTAACCTGTTTCTCACATTCAGGAATGAAACAGTTCTGGTCAGGTCTGCTCTCGTCAGAAAAAAAAATCTGCCAGTGTAAGTTTCCTACCACCCCTACTCTCCACTTCCTCTCAGTATTTCTCTCCATTCCCCTGGTGCTTTGATTCCATATATTGACCCTTGTTTTTTAGTGTCTCTCATTGTAGTGACTGTCTAGGACTATGCTTCATAGGCATGCTGGTCCTCTCTGAAACATCCTATTGTTTTCAGCTCTTTAAATCATTCTTGTCTAGAGAACATTTTCATTTCAATATATCATGCTGTGTTTATCCTACAGAATCTTTTTCTCATGCCACATTTACAGAAATAGTAGAAAAGATTAATAAAAGGAAAAATAAATATAAAACACACTAAAACTGATATAATAATTTTAGAGGAGTGGAAACTACATAGGATCTTTAAAAGGAGAAAAACAGAAGATAAAACTAAAGGAGAAACGGCCCTTGGCCAGCAGGGGAAGAACCTAGATAGGAGACATGACGTGAGCTATTTCCTGAGTGGTGGAGCTTGGAGCAAGATAGGGACCAGCACAGAAAGAAGCAGTGTGTTGAGTGTAGGTGCCAGAGTGACAGTAGTCAGACACGTTGGTCACTGATGACTCATACTGTCCTAGTGCTATGAGTAGTAACTGGGCTGATTGTCTGCTGGAGACGGTATGCAGTCCAGGATTTGATGACAGAATGGCCCTCCAGGTGCTGGTGATGTTTTGTGGGAAATTAAAGGACATCCAAACCATTAATCTTTTCTTTCCCTTTCTGATTCTCTCTGAATACATTATAGAATGCAAGGCAAAGGGGGACCTCTGAACCATTTCCTCCAAGAAGGCAACCTGATCCAAAGATGTAAGCAAATAGATGTACAAAGTTTCTCAACTACAGAAGTGGTGACAAAATCAAGGCTCACTATAATTCATAGAAAAAAGCAAACAACCTGCCACAAATGAAATAGGTTATAGCCAAGGAAAAAGTAAATGAATACTACACACAATATTCTGGTAGGGCTCAGGGATAATATTTCTTCTTTTTCTTCTTCTTCTTTTTTTTTTTTTATTTGCATCCAAGTTAGTATATAGTGCAACAATGATTTCAGGAGTAGATTCCTTAATGCCCCTCACCCATTTAGCCCATCCCCCCTCCCACACACTTCCTGTAACCCTCTGTTTGTTCTCCATATTTAAGAGTCTCTTATGTTCTGTCCCCCTCCCTGTTTTTATATTATTTTTGCTTCCCTTCCATTATGTTCATCTGTTTTGTATCTTAAAGTCCTCATATGAGTGAAGTCATATGATATTTGTCTTTCTCTGACTAATTTCTCTTAGCATAATAATACCTTCTAGGTCCATCCACGTAGTTGCAAATGGCAAGATTTCATTCTTTTTGATTGCTGAGTAATACTCCATTGTATATGTGGGTATATATATATATATATATATATATATATATATATATATATACCACATCTTTTTTATCTTCTTTATCTTCTTCTTTATATATATATATATATATATATATATATATATATATATACCACATCTTCTTTATCCATTCATCCATTGATGGACATTAGGACTCTTTCCATGCTTTGGCTATTGTTGATAGTGCTGCTATAAACATGGGGGTGCATATGTCCCTTTGAAACAGCATACCTGTATCCCTTGGATAGATACCTAGTATTGCAATTGCTGGGTCATAGGGTAGTTCTATTTTTAAGTTTTTGAGCAACCTCTGTACTGTTGTCCAGAGTGGCTGCACCAGCTTGAATTCCCACCAGCAGTGCAAAAGAGATCCTCTTTCTTCGCATCCGTACCAACATCTGTTGTTGCCTGAGTTGTTAATGTTAGCTATTCTGACAGGTGTAAGGTGGTCTCTCAGTGTGGTTTTGATTTGTATTTTCAGGGATATTTCATCTAAAAAATGAGATTAATAAAATAGAACTAATTAAAGATCTTGTATGAAAAAAATACAATTGACAGAAACCAAAACAATAAAAATTAAGTAGTCAGTAGATGACATATCATAAAAAATGAGCACAGCACACAAGAAAATTAGTGATGTGGAAGGTCTTGCTGAGTAATTTTTTAAGAAAGTTTCACATAAGCTTAAAGAGATAGAAAGGGTACAATTAAGAACATCAAGAGCTATAGAGAAACCATTGTTAGGCTGGGTAATATGGGCCATTACTCACATTTGAAAAAATATAAAAATTTAGAAATAGGAATACATATTATATATCATATACAATAATATAGAAGTAGATTCTTTATTGTTATTTAAATACATATTTATGTAGATTATATATTTTATAATATACTTAAATAACAAGGTAGTAACATATCACTAGAACAAGAACCCAAAAAAGAAAATTAAGCAGGTATTTGGAACACTATTTTCCACTAGAGTAAATACTTGCCAATTTTAGGAGAAGCAGCAGAGAGTCTGAGAAGTGCTTTTGATATTCATGGGAGGCTACACGATCAAAACATTAACAGTTGGCATGGAAAGCTTATCATGGGTAGAATTTCTGGTAAAATCCCAATACATTAAATTATTCATAAACCAGATCTCAACAAAATCTGAGGGACTGAAATCATACACAATATGTTCTCTGTCATAATAAATTTAAGCTGGAAATCAACATCAAAGAGATAATTAGATATATTTAGAAATTAAGATATATTTGCAAATGGCATATCAGATAAAGGGTTAGTTTCCAAAATTTGTAAAGAACTTATCAAATTCAACACCCAAAAACAAATAATGCAGTGAAGAAATGGGCAGAAGACATGAACAGACACTTTCCCAAAGAAGACATCCATATGGCTAACAGACACATGAAAAGATGCTCAACATCACTCATCATCAGGGAAATACAAATTACAACCACAATGAGATACCACCTCACACCTGTGGGAATGGCTAAAATTAACAACTCAGGCAACAACAGATGTTGGTGAGGATGTGGATAAAGGGGAAACTTTTTGCACCCTTGGTGGGAATGCAAACTGGTGCAACCACTCTGGAAAACAGTATGGAGGTTCCTCAAAAACTTAAAAATAGAACTACCCTACAACCCAGCAATTGCACTACTAGATATTTATCCAAAAGATACAAAAATGCTGATTTGAAGGGGTACATGTACCCCAATGTTTATAGCAGCACTATCAACAACAGCCAATTTATGGAAAGAGCCCAAAGGTCCATTGACTGATGATGATTGGATAAAGAAGATGCAGTTTATATATACAGTAGAATATTACTCGGTGATCAAAAATAATGAAATCTTGTCATTTGCTATAACATTCGTGAAAGTAGAGTGTATTATGCTGATAGAAAGAAGTCAGTTGGAGAAAGACAAATATATTACTTCACTCATATGTGGGATTTAATAAACAAAACAGATGAACATAGGGAAAGGGAAGGAAAAATAAAAGATAAAAACAAGCAAACCAAAAGAGACTCATAAATACAGAGAATAAACCTAGAGTTGCTGGAGGGATGTTGGGTGGGGGGATGGGCTAAATAGGTGACGGACATTAAGGAGGGCACCTGTTGGGATGAGCACTGGGTGTTAGATGTAAGTGGTGAGTCACTAAATTCTGTTTCTGAGACCATTATTACACTATATGTTAAATAATGGATTTAAAGGAGAGAAAGAAGGAAGAGAAATATTTTTACACTATATGCTAAATAATAGATTTAAAGAAGAGAAAGAAAAAGAAGGAAGGAAGGAAAGGAAGGAAGGAAGGAAGGAAGGAAGGGAGGAAGGGAGGAAGGGAGGAAGGGAGGAAATAAGAAAGAAAAAGAAAGATCGATCTACATAAGGGAAAAAAAAAGAAATTAAGATATACATATTGAAATGTCCACAAAATCAATGAGTAACTAAAAATGAATACCAGAAAACATTTTGAGCTAAATGATAATAAAATGTTATGTATTGGAATTTGCAAGATAGAATTAAATCGGTGATCAAGGGAAATTTTATAGAGTCAAATGCATATATATGTTTAAGATTTTTTCCCCCAGCTTTATTGAGATATAATTGGTATATAACATTATGTAATTTTAGGGTGTGCAGTGTGTTGATTTTCCACTCTTAAGATATTGGAAAATGATTACCACCATAGAGTTAGCTAGCACCTCCATCACATAGCATAAATTACCATTTTTTTTTTTGTGGTGAAAATATTTAAGACCCACTTTCTTTGCAACTTGAAAATATATAATGCAATATTGTTAACTATGAAGTATTGTTAACTATAATCATCATGTTGTGCATTAGCTTCCCAAAACATATTTGTCTTGTAACTGAAAGTTTTACCCTTTGATCAGCATCTCCCCATTTTCCTGACCTCCCAGCCTCTGGTAGCTGCCATTATATTATGTGAGTTGTCCTTTTTAGATTCCACATGTAAGGGATACCATATAGTATTTGTCTTTCTCTGTCTGACTTATTTTACTGAGTGCAGTGTCCTTGAGGTTCATCCATGTTGTTGCAAATGAAAGTATTTCCTTTTTCTCATGACTGAACATGAACATTTTATATGTGTGTGTACATATGTATATGCATATATACGTATGTATGTGTATATTTTTTTCCTACATCTTCTTTACCCATTAATCTCTTGACAGACATTTAGCTTTTTTCCAGATGTTGACTATTGTGAGTAATGTTGCAGTCAATGTAAGAAGGCAGACACCTCTTCAATGTCCTTAATTCATTTCTTTTGGATATATGTCCAGAAGTGGGATTGTTGGATCATACAGTATTTCTATTTTTAACTTGAGGAATGTCCATACTGGAAGTGGTATCTAATTTCATTTGATTATTGAAGCTTAGCAATACTATTGTGTAAGCTAAAAAACAAACAAACAAATAAATTCTATAGTTTATTATTGGAATTAAGAAATGAGTTTAGCCATGTTGCTGGATACAAGGCTACTATACAAAATATAATGATATTTCTATATACTGAGCAACACACAGATAATCAAATTAACAACAAGCATATCAGTTTTAACAACATTAAGAAGTAATCACTAAAAGTAAATCTAACAAAATATGCAAGGCTTCTACCAGAAAACTGTAAAACATTAGTGAGAAAAATTAAAGATACCGTAAATGAATGTAGAGAATGCCTTTCTTTGTGTGCCAGAAATTCTAAATATTCTGAACATTTCAAATTACCCTCAAATTAGTCTTAATACTCAAGATAATTTCAATAAAAATTTCATATATTTTGAAGAGAAACTGAGAATTTGGTTCTAAAATATATATGGAAATCCAAACAGCTAAGAAGCATGAGGATAGTCCTGAAAGTAAAGGATGATTTGGGATGCCTTAAATTCAGCTAACTATATTCTAAAGTAATTAGAAGAGTGTGATTTGGTACAAGTATAAATATATAGTCTAATTAAACAAAAGGGAGAGCGTAGAAAGTCTACCATTCATAGAATACAGACATTCATTTAATACATACGTTCATTAAATAACAGAAGTGGCACTACCAAGTAGTGAAGAATGGAATGTCATGTCAATAAATGTTATAGA
Organism: Lynx rufus; assembly: GCF_022079265.1. Taxonomy (NCBI): domain Eukaryota; kingdom Metazoa; phylum Chordata; class Mammalia; order Carnivora; family Felidae; genus Lynx; species Lynx rufus. Next base: position 3,722,702 of record NW_025814837.1, on the reverse strand, counting down.
GTCAGTTGGATGTGTATATAGAAACAAAATGCAAACTTGACTGCTATCTCATCCCATACATGACGGGTGTAAGATATCTAAGTATTGAAGAAAAACACAATATATATATAAAAATATCTTTGTAACCTTGGGGCAGGGAAAGAAGTAGAAGGATTCAAAGATAGGAAGTATTAATGAAACGATTCACTTTTTGCCTACCGTGACATTAAGAATGTCTACTTAAGAAACATTAAATGGGTGGGATTCAAGTTTTACTGTGGGAAAAGATATTGGAAGCACATAAAACTGAAAAAAGTATATAGCCCGTGTGTGTGTGTGTGTGTGTGTGTGTGTGTGTGTGTGTGTATCTGTAAAGAATCCTGAATACCTATTACAAAACGAATATTAAAATGGTAAGTGAACATATGAAATGATGCTCAAATTCCTTAGTAATAAAGGAAATGCAATGAAAAAAGTAATAAAGTAATAAAGGAAATATAGATATCATTAAATGCCCTCTACAATGTCTAAAACCATATATATACATATATATATACACACATATATGTATATATATGTGTGTGTGTGTATATATATATATGTATATATATGGTGATTTCTCTATTTGTTTCTGTGTAGATTAGCAGAAAGTGAAAATTTTCAGGACATTTGTTTGGTTTTAATTTTGTTTATATTTATCTAGAATGGGAACAACTTTTGGAAATTTGACATCACATCAGGATCTCTTGTTCTATTTAGTTACTGATGTTGTGGGCAACAGCAAGAGGTTTGTCCCATTTTCTGCTGGGAAAGCTTTCTATTTTTTTTTGTTTGTTTTTAATTTATGTTCATTAAATAAAATGGTTAGTTTTTGAAGAAGAGATATTATTTTTGTTTATTCATTTATTTTGAGAAAGAGACAGCATGAGTGGGGGAAGGGCAGAGAGAGAGGGGAAGAGAAAATTCCAAGCAGGCTCTACACTGCTGGTGCAGAGCCCCACACAAGGCTGAAACTCATGAAACCATGAGATCATCACTTGAGCCAAAACCAAGAGTTGGATGCTTAACCACTGAGCCACCCAGGCACCCCAAGAAGAGATATTCTGTTGTCTGGATTCAACATATTAACTTTTCCTTTTGATAATTGTTTCTGAAAAATAATATGTTAACAGCTGATATGGTGGAATTTGGCATCACTACTAATCAGTTCTAAACATTCTGAAACTGATGACACCATGGTAATAATAGAGAAAATAATCAATAACTCAGTCCTCTTAACTACTCAATCCTTTTTTCCAATTGAAAGAAAAGGTTAGAGATTTTCCCCCCTATTATTACTTTTTTTCATTGCTAATTAAATGTAAATATTTGTTGTCATGCATTTATTACTTATATCTATTCAGATGATGCAGGCATAAGAGGAAAGCATTTATTACTGTAGCCTACATTTGGAGTTGCAAATTTTTGGTATGGAGACAAGATGGAGAAAACTTTTGTTGTTAACATTTTTGATTTGCTAAAGGGTTTACAAAATTACATGTGAATTCAACTTAACTTCTACCTTGTGTCAAAGATAAATGTCACAACCAACCAGAAGGCCCAATTTTTTATCAGCCCACCAGATCTTTGGGTTTAGAACTGACTTCCTTTCTCTATTATGCATTATTTTTAAATAACAGCAGTAACCTCCAAATATAGTTATTATATACTAGTCACCCCAATCCCAGCCCTCTATTGAGTTCATTTATAATAATCTATGGTTAATTTTTCTTGTTACAAAAGTGTACCAGTAGAATGAATTAATTTAGAGTAGTGAGAATGATTGGTCCCAGCTACCCTAAACTGTGAAATTTTATACAGACCTGGATTGGCAAGATTTTACACAATTTAGTTGACTGTTTATATATTTGTAATAGGATATGCTATTGTGTATCTTAATTTACTAGACTTTATAGTTGAGATGCTCAAGTTTGCATAATCCCAAAAGATTGAACTGGGTAGTGGAGATTTTGGCCACTCTCTGGATATGTATACCAACTATTTTCAGCCCTGATATCCTGACATTTGTTATTATGAGTTCTGAGACATGTTGTAATAACATAATTAAAGCACTAAAACTTGTCAAAACTTAGAGCAAAAAACTGGGGCGCCTGGGTGGTCCAAGTCAGTTTAAGTGTCTGACTTCAGCTCAGGTCATGATCTCACGGTTCATGGGTTTGAGCCCTGCATTGGGCTCTGTGCTGACATCTCAGATCCTAGAGCCTACTTTGGATTCTGTATCTCCCTCTCTGTCTCTCCCTTGCTTATGCTACATGTCTCTCTCCCTCCCTCTTTCTCTCCCTCCCTCCCTCTCTCTCTCTCTCTCAAAAATAAACATTAAAAATTTTTTTTTCAAAAACTTGGAGCAAAATGAAGGTCATTCATATATACTGATTTATTATAATATGTTCAGTAACTTGCCCCTGTATTTATTTATTTGTTTGTTTGTTTGTTTATTTATTGGAAAGGGAGTCCTGTAACAGGATATAAGCCTAGAACTGCATCTCTTTAGGAGGGAGTACAAAAGGATTGAAAATGGAAGGATAATGGAGAGGAAATATTTGAGTGAATGACAGGTGTATGCCTTTTTGGTGTTTTATAGAGATACTCAGAGCTCATGTCTCCCACTTTTTTCTTATCCTTTCCTCCCAGAGTATAGGTAAGGGCATATTGATGTCTGACCTGTTGTCTAAATTACATTTTACATAATTTATGTAACTCAATCATAGATGCAAAGAATTACAAGAAGAACAGTGCAAATAGCAATTATTTACCATATTCCCAAACGTTTCTTAACTTGAACCATGAAAATAATCTTAACTTTTGTCTATTACTCAAAAAGCAAATGATTTAAAATCTGGACAAGGGCTATCTTGGAACATGGTGACTGCAGTTCAAGAGAATTATGGTAAAGTAATATTAATTTTTTCAATCAAGATCCCTGTATCTTGTTAGTAATATCTAACCACATTAACATATTAGCAGTATCCCATTGCATTGTATTAATATTCATATCATATCAGAATTTATTGTTGCTTATACAGTGTTAAAGTCATATCACATTAGTGACTTTCATATCAGATTAGCAAAAGTGGATCCTAATAAGACTTTCATATTCAATTACTAAGGTAACAGTTTTGTCTTTCCAAGTCACTTCTAACTCGAGCCCAGAGTACAAATTGATGAATGTGGTAATAAAGCAATCTTTCTGGCTGAAGATGGATGGCACCTGGGGCCGATGGGGCTATGAAAATAGGACTTGAATAAAGGAGTCACAACTGGCAGGAAAAAAGTTCCACCTTTTGCCTACATGGCAGCACTTCTGAAGTGAAGATTTTATAAACTTAAGAAGCTAGAAATAGGGGAGCCTGCTGGCTCAGTCGGTTGGGCGTCCTACTTTTGATTTCTGCTCAGGTCATGATCCCAGGGTCATGGGATAGAGCCCCAGGTAAGATGCTCCCTCTCCCTCTGCCCCTCTCCCCTGCTAGTGCGCTTGTGCTCTCTCTCTTTTTCAAGTAAAGAAGACGAGAAGAAGAAAAAGAAGAAGGATGAGGAGGAGGAAAAGAGAAGAAGAAGGAGAAGAAAAAGCAGCAGATAGACATAAAACCCATACCTTGGTTATTGACACCCCACCCCCATCATCCTGTTCAGTCCAATGATTTGGGCCACCAAAAAGAGAGAGAGAGGAAAGGTGGGAGGGAAAGAGAGAGGGAGAGAGAGAGAGCAGCATAAATGAAAACTGCTCATGAGAGTGATAAGTGGGTTCTATTATTTAGTATGTTATCTTAGAAATTACTTGAATTTAGAGGACTTTTAACTGGCATTTGGATGGGTAGGTGAGAATATCTTGTTGGGATTTCAGAGAACCTTTAAGTAGTGCTATGTAATTATTCAAATTATTAGATTAAACTTAGTCTTGATACCTGTTACAGGGTATAGAAGATATAGAAGCTATGGACATATCCATATATTAACTTGATCATATTGATGGCATGGACTATATAATTTTTTACCTTTTAACCAGCATCCCTGTCAGCACCTGCTATATCACACACATTCCACGTGTACTCTTTGGGAAATGGGAAAATCAGTAGAGTTTATGTGGGTGCTTTAAGCCAGGACCAGAGGACGACATAGTCATGAATGAAGGCCAGTATTTTTCCATCAGCTAAGAAAACTCTCATAGATACATACATAAATGTGTGTGTGCATATGTGTGAGATAGATAGATAGATAGATATACAATATTTTTATATGTCTCTTCTTCCAGCCATTTGACCTCCAATGTATTGGACAGATTTCCTAAAATTTCTCCCACAATACCTCTTTTTAAACCACTATAGTCTTCTTTCTTGGAGTCCAAACCCCCTCTTTCCTTAGTTTCTTCTCTCGGTATATTGATTTATTTAAATCCTTTCTAGTTTAAAGGGAAATACAAAACAAAACCCTCCTCTTCCTTGACTCAGTACTTCCCTTTCATTATCATCCTCCTATTTCTTTTAATCCGTGTGTTTAAATATCTAAATATTTATGGTTTCAGTGTCACTGCTCATCAGCCTACTGTAGTCTGATTTGTATCCCAAGCATTTCATTAAATGTTTCCTCTCGTGATCACTTATGATCAGTTTTCCCCAAAGTGTCAAAGCAAAGGGACATTTTTCAGTTTGTCAGTTCTTACCTTTCAGTCCATTTTGACACTTGTTCAAATGCAATCTCCTTGTTTGATCTTTGGTCTCAGATGTTTTGTGGCATCACTTTATGCTGGCCTCCTGCCTCTTTCTCAGTATGTTTTCATTCTGCTTTGGGGTCACATTCCAAGTTTTCTTCTTCACTGCACAGCCAACCTGACTGGCTGGGTACCATTCCTTTAGTTTAATGGTATCAAACTTTAGTGTGCATGAAAATCACCTGCAAAGCTTGTTAACCCCCAGATTGCTGGATCCCACCCTGGCAATTTGAACTAGTATCCTAAGAGCCCTTCTTGTTTACTTTTTTCCTAACATTGTGCCTTCTGTTATTCATTTATCAACAAGTCCTGTTGGTTTTAACTTATTACTAAGGAAGTTTCCTTTCTCCTAGTCTCTTAGACTACTGCTTGCCTGGATTAGGCAATAAAGTCCTATTATAATGTCTTTTTACATCTAAGAAGATGGTGGTTTAAGTTCTTGCTTGTGTCTTTTTTTAATTCACAAATATTTGACAATCTATTTTTTCTAAATTTATTCTCAATCTGTTTAAATGAAAATACTAGAGAATAGCTAAATTAATATACCTCACAGAGAAAAGTCATGTGATTTTCCAAGACCACAGAAGAATTTGGCTATGTCATTTCCTTCTAGGAATTACTCTGGGTTTCATAGAGAGAATGACAATAGTAATGTGATACAGAGAATAACACTATAATTTTAATATGTAATTATTACTTTCTTGATGAATTTATATGCTAGATAGTTTATATACATACAGGTAGATTCACATTTTCTAAAGCTTACACAAATTGGGAAGCCTGCTTTGAGAAGTAGATAGAACATTACAGATACACAATTTCTAGGGCTTCTCCCGGGGTCATGGGGCAAATGAGGAACACTGAAGCATTAGCTTTATGGTCTTCACAGCAGATCTGCCTCTGTACATGCATTTTCACTCTACCCCCTAAGAAAATACTGTAACTATCAGTGCCAGGTTACATGTTAGGAAATTGAGGTTTAGAAAGATTAAATAACATCAAGGATTTCACTGCAAGGAGAGGTAGGATTGAGGCTAAAGTGAAGGTATGTGTAACTCTAGAATCTGTTCTTAATCCCTTTGCTTTACCACCCCCACTGTGAGACAAAATTAACCTGTCTTCCTTGTAAATACTTGCTGATAATGACAGTCTCCTCCTCTCAAAAGCAAGTAATTCTCAATTATAGTATTTAATCTTGAATTTTTTTTTACTCAGAGCCTCAAAATGTTCTTCACGGTAGCAATAGGTGCCAACTGTAGATCTTGTTCCTCACCTGTACAACCTAAGCCCCTCCTCCAGGGTGAGCTAATCCTAAACTCCAAGCAAAGTTACCTTGTATTGTGCTCCATATCCAGGGGTTATCCCTCTGCTTCTAGGCAGGATCAAGCCACAATCCAATGTTCAGGCCAAAGCTCTTCCTTATACATTATTAAACTCTCCTTCATATTTATGGCTCAGAAATCATGATTTCCTTTTTTTTTTCTCATTGCCTTCTAAGTGTACGTTGGTGTAGACACTCATTCCTTTTGCAAGGCGATAGTAGCTATACTTTGACCAGTTCAGAACTTCACTTGTAGTGGTCTAATAAGCAATATGAGGGTAACAGCTGTTTTCTTCTTCTGTTCTTAGTGTTGTTGTGCAGTGTCTGGGCAGGAGGAATCACAAATAGGTGCTCAGAAAGGCCATTCTGGTTAGATAGGTTTGTTTCGGTGTTAGGAATCATACATTTACATTTTCCTTAAAAAATTATCAATTAAAAGGTATTGTCAGGGGCGCCTGGGTGGCTCAGTCAGTTACAAATCTGACTTTGGCTCACGTCATGATCTCGCCATTCTGGAGCTCAAGCCCTGCGTCGGGCTCTGTGCTAACAGCTCAGAGCCTGGAGTCTGTTTCAGATTCTGTGTCTCCCGCTCTCTCTCTGCCCCTCCCCCATTCATGCTCTGGCTGTCTGTCTCTCTCTCAAAAATAAATAAACATTAAAAAAATTTAAAAAAAGTTATTGTCAAAGCCTTCAAGTCACTAAAGAACCCAGAGTAAGGGCTCATTTTAATCTCAAGATAATAAGTAAATCTGTGGGCCTATTCAGTTGTGAAATTCATGAATCCATTTGATTGAGCAGCTTTTTTTATACCTCATGTGTCTCTTTTTCTTAGCTGGTATTGTGAGGACTTCTGGAGTGTGTCTCCTACCTGCTGGGCACTTTTTCTTTGGTAGAAAAGTGAAAAAAAAATAAATAAAAATGAGTCTGACATGGAGGGTAATCATTTCACTTGGATGACAGCAGAAATCCCTCAGAGGTTTCCCTACTTCCTGCCTTAATAAGCTGGCTCCCTCTCCCTCTCACATAGACCTGACCCTTTTCCTTTTGGTGAGGTGATAGATCTGGTGGTCTGGTAATATGGAATCAAGATCCCTCCAGTGCAAAACACGATGGAGATTTAGAGACTTTGCCTTCAGGGCCCCACAAAGATGCCACAATCTCAGTTGATAACATTATCTTCTTCCTTTTTAATTTTTGGCAGAACGTTTTCTGAAAATTGAACTCCTTTATCTTAGAGTCAGAGATCTTAGCTTTGACCTGGTTGCCCTTTAAATATCAATAAGAGCTGTTGTTGAATACTACCTGTCTTATATTTGTCTGGTCTACTTGTCTGCATAATATTTTGTGGTGCTGTTCTTGAAAGACTGCTTTCTTCTCTTATCCTCAGTGAATAATTCCCTGTGCAGCCTATGGGTGTTTAGACACAGAGTTTCTTTTTTTATTCTTTATTTTTTCATCTTCCTGGTTAGGTTGAAATTACAGAGGTTATCAGAATTAAAATTTGGATTTAGTTCATGTATTTTGGTTAGAATTGCATTATTTGAATTAGCAACTGTTGTTTAAAAAAATAGAGATTTGCATTATAGTTTCACTCTCCTGTAGTATTTAACCAAGGACTTCTCTTGTCAATCAATCAGTTTATTTGCATTTATGTTACACTGTTCAGGCAAGGGTGTGTGATCGTGTAACACAAATACACACACACACACACACACACACACACACACACACACACACACACACACAGATTCTCTGCTTCTGCTACTTCCTATTCTCCTATCAATGGGCCTAAAAGGGTAAAAAATGCCAGAGCAGAGCTGGAAGTGGACAGACACCCATGTGACTACTTTAAAAATTAGCAATATCAAATTCTGAAAGACATTTATTGAATGTGAACTAGGATTAGCACCCATGACCTTTGTTATGAACATTTACTCCTGCAACGTGATGTTTTGAAGCTACTTTTTAGCCTTTGAATTATATAGCCATATAACCAATTAAGGAGTGTTGACTGGTGAGCATACTGTTTAGCAAAGTTCAAAGAAGTTATGCCCACAAAATGTACCAGACAAGCATGTAGGAAGTAGTAATCATCTTCTATGGACTGAATTGTGCACCGCCCCTCCCCAGTTTATATGTTCAAGCCATAAACCCTTCATGTGACTACTGGAGATAGAGCCTTTTAAGGAGTGATTAAGGTTAGGTGAGGTCATAAGGATAGCACCTGGATCTGATAGAAGTAGTGTCCTTATAGGAAAAGTAATCAATACCAAAGCTCTCACTCTTGTATTTCTCTCCAGGAAATAGCAAGAAGACAGCCATCTGCAACCCAGGAAGATTACCCTCACCATGCTGTCATCCTGATCTCAGACCTCCAGCTTCCAAAACTGTGAGAAAATTAATTTTTGTTGTTTAAGCCATCCAGTCTATAGTATTTTATTATGACAATCTGAACTGATTAGTATGCCATCAATAATAGAAAAAAAATTATAATACTTCCCAAATACCAGGAAGACATGATAAAAAAGTAGAACTGAATGTGGCCTGAGCAGTCTAGAATCTCAAAGATAATTGGGATGTTACCTTAGAGTTAAAAGATGGATAGCATTTGGGCGGGTGGACATAAAATCCTTGGGAAAAGAAAAGAAAAAAAAAAACAAGAGGATGAAAAAGTATAAGATTTATTTGATAGCATTTATAAAATTGATTTGTTCAGACAAAAATATTTAGAGACATAAGATAAAGACATAAATAATATGTCTATTGAATATCTAACCAGAAGCTAGTACTCTCCACTTGACATTTTGGTGATTAAAAAGAAACTGGAGAAAGAAAAGAAGAGGTTATAGTGGACCCTTGGACTACACTCTGAGGCAGGCAGGCTGTACCTGGCCAACTAGATTAAACTGTTATTACCTCCCTGGAGTTATGGCGGTAAACAAAGGTGAGATTTTGCCCAAGCTTTGCAGGAGAACTTTGAAGCAGTGCCTCCTATAGGAGGCGCAAGGAAGAGGACTGACGTAGATGTTACCATGGCGAAAAATCTGTGTTGCCTCCAGACATTGTTATAGGAATTGGAGACACCTGGTTTGATATTTGTTTTCTTCTTTTGTCCTATGTTTTATGCTCTGAGACTTGTCTGGCAGTGGAGAGAACAGATATGAGGGACAGCATGCATGTTCCCTTGTTCTCACACAGGAAAATGGTTTTAATCTCACTAGAACATGTAGGTGCAGAATGTAATAATGGAAAGGACATTGGGTTTGAAGCCAGAAGAACCGGTGTGCGAATGTCAGATTAGCTACATAGCAGCTTTCCCATCTTGGGCTAGGTTTTTAACCTCTGTGAGCTCAGGTCTTCTCATCTGAAGAATATCTTGTCAGGTTATCTTGATAAGATGCATGAGCTTAGATATAAATTAACAAATTATAATAATAATTACATGATAGGTATTTCACAAATGTAAGGGATTCTTAAAAATCTCTCTGCATCTCTATTCCATTTTGATTTATGTGGTGGTGACGGACCTCCATTTTGTGGAGTACACTGGGCTTATTTTGAGTATCTTTCCCAAAAAAGATAACTTAAGTCCAAAGAATCCTCCCAGATGGTTAAGTAAATTTTGTTATAAATGTGAAATGATTTACATAGAACTCCTGGCTGTCTCAGGTGTTGGAGCATGTGACTCTTGATCTCGGAGTTGTGAGTTCAAGCCCCACACTGGGTGTAGAGATTATTTTAAAAAAACCTTAAAATATAACATGATTTTTTTTTCAGAGATTAAAATGAAAATATAAATTATTAATAATGAACATGATAATATATAATATTTTGAAAAATATAAATTCCCTCAAATGTCAAGTATATGATTTAATTATTTTTAATATCATGGTTTCTTCTGAGAATATAAATATGTTAAAATCAATAGTTACTATTAACATCCATTTTTACAAGTGTCAGTGATCCCTTATAGTCCCACTGTCTTTTTATGAAAGGCATCTCCATAAGATACAAGATTCCCAGTCCTAGCCTTCCAGCTTTGTGACTATTCCCCCATGTCCCACTTGGTAAATGTTCATTTGCTTGTAATGGCAATTTATGTCACTGTGCATTATACGGATGGCCTAATTCAAGGCCAGTCATCCAGTGGAGATGTCTTCACTTCGAGGAAAGTTGGTTAATGTTTGGAACCAGGATGTTTTATTGTACTATATCATTGAACTGTATTTTCTACAATGTCTTTTTACCGACTGCACCTAAAAACATTTCATTATGTTCAATCATATGCACCTATTCATTAGAAGGTTATCATTTCCCCTGTAGTTATACCTGTCCCAATGCCAGCAATGCTTCAGGTTTCTTACACTGCAGTAAGAGAATTGTTGGTTTCAAAATGAAAATTCTTATTACACATGAGGTGTCCAGTGGTTTAAATAAATGAAATGTACCATCCTTCATTGAAAGAGATAGTGCCCCTCTAGTCATGGCCTAAAATAGGTAGAGGTGCAGGGGGCAAAGTGTAAGATTTTAGGAGCTCTAATAAGCCTCTCCTGGGTTTCTCCCACACCAGTCCCTCCAACTTCACCTGCATCTTTGTCTTACGGGAAAGTCAATTCTTGGCATTCTTTAAAAATATCTCAGTGGCTTTCATTTGATTCATTCATTCATTCTTTTATATTTATAAAAGCCTTGGAGCGACAGTCATGTTTTATAGTTTCTGTTTGGTTCTGCAAATTCAAAAATGAATTACTCAGTGTTGTTAATATTAAAGAGAATGATGCATACTGGGGATACAGTATACAAACAATTACAATAGAAGATTTTAGAACCTGCAAAGCCATACAAAGTGCTGTGGGGGGATGAGGAAATGCCAGAGACGGCACTGAACAAGTAACAGATGCACTTGAGAAGGTTAGCAAAGGTGGCCAACTTGACAGGAAAAGCACTGAAGATGGTCATATGAGTAGCATGTGGAAAGGAGGTGTGAGAGATCCTGACATGTTCAAAGAAGAGCAAATAGGTATAAATAGATTTAGCAGCTCTGTGGAATGAGAATTTAAAGGCTATGTGGTAGATCCGTGTGGGGTGGGATCAAAGATGGGGTGGGGCTCTGGGATGGAGAATGAGTCAGAGTTGGGTTAAAGTTTATATCACGACCGCTTTTAGGTAATGATAACAATAAATGTTGGTGTATTTTTGGAGCAACGATATTTTATAAATATCAAAGTTTTGTGCATCAAAATGGCATCATTAAGCTGACTGTCTTGATATGTAATGTATCTACTGCATACATCCTAAGCCTCTATTTTTCCTCCTTCCTTTTATCAAGCTATAGAAGGCAAGTTAATTGTTCCCTTCAAAACTGATGATACAGTATTACTGCCATCAACTCAAAATCATCTGGAAGAATGATTCCTTATAATATCAATTTCCTGTCCTGAAAGGACAGCTTGAGATTAAATACTAAAAAACCCAACTCAACCTCTCTGTTAAATTTCCTTCAAAATATATTATTAGGCTCATGTCTAAAATCTACATAGCATAGAATAATTTATTCATTTAATTACTGAGGGATAAAGTTTGCATGAAACTTACCAAGGATTCGCTAAGAAGTTATTTCTTAAAAAAAATACAGATATTAGGGGTACATGCTTGAGATTATTCTGGGACCAAATTGGCTTACTTTGAAATTTTTTTTTATTCTAAAATTCTTGTGATCACTTACTATTGGTTTTATTTTATTTTAGGGTCTGTATCATAATTTTATTTGTAATTTTTATTTATTTATTTAATGTATCGAATCCAGCACAGTAGTGTCTTATGAAGAAATCACAATTGTTTCTCTAGATTCTTCCTAGATTCTTGAGAGGTGGACTGACCGTCTTATTTCATTTTCAAATTCTCCATCCAGTAGAATATTAGTCTTTGCCTTTCCTGCTTTGCTACTAGTTGTGCAGAGATAAATTTATTATGCTTTTCCAGAAGTTTTGCAAATTCTCATTGTGCATATTTCAGAATTCCAATTTTACACGTTGTGTCTTTTTATTCTTTTTCATTTGTTATATTTCACCTGGGCTTCTTTAGATGTTTATTTTTCTTTTATTGTTCCTAAACTTAATACTTACTTTATCATGTGTTTTACAGGCTGCCTAAAATTTATTTGGTAATGAAATGCGGTAAAAGCAAACACAGAGAATGCCATTTTTTACATAACACTAAGCATAAGCAAATAAGACACTGTGCCTTTCCATTTTATAGATGAGGCATTGAGGCTGAGTGAGATAACATGATTGGTGATCCTGCCTAACCAGAATTGAAGTTGAGTGCTAGCGGAGAACAGATGGGCATGTGCTTATCAGCTGCTAATTTGTCCACGAAGCCCGTTGTTCTATATATGAGTAGTGCTGCATACTTTAATAAATCGTATCAATAATGATGACAGGAGAAGAAAATTATAACCAATCATGAAAAAATGCTACCTGTGTTAAGCAAAATTGGGACAGAGAATCTGGCTTGCCATCCACCAAGGAATGCCGGGAGTTTAACAATTAAAGGCTGCCTCTCTAGAGACTGGAGCCTGCGTCTCCCTCCACAATGCTAATGAAGTATAATTCATTTTACCTGGCCCCACCTTTAGAAATCAAAGTTCAAGCGCCCGTATCAGACGTATTTGAAAGGCGAGGTCTTCTCTCCCCTTGTAACACTGTGTCTCCTCTTCAGGGAGCATTCTCCTGTTTTATTAATTATTGTGCTTCAATGACATTATTATTCATGGACTAGCATCTCAAAATACTTGACTTACCACTGGGTCTGGAACTAATACTAATAAGTACAAGGCTGAGTACTGGGTGAAGTTTTTTGTTGTTGTTGTTGTTATTGTTGTTGTTTTGTTTTTTTCCTTTTTCTCTTCTGCACACAAAGAAAGAGGATACTTTTATTCATAATCAGTTGCCTTGTACTTCTAAACAGAATTTAGCCTGTTGACTCATTAGTGGGCAGTTTCATGGAGAAATGCACCTCTAGGGTCTATTTCTAAGAAATGGAAACAAATGATTTCAAATTTCCACAGACTACTAAAAGAAGAGGCATAAAAATAAAGGCTTGTTTAATTTGTTATGATTTTAATACAACTTACAATAATATTTATTTTGGAGGGCAAAGAGTCTTTGTTCACTGGTATGGAGTCAGTGATTGCAAACATGGTGCTGTGTTGGTAAAAGGGATGTTGGTATTTGAGGTAAGCTTATAATATAATGAGGTTGATTGTTTTAAGCAAACATAGTAGAATATATTCATTCAAAAAAGACAAGTCCTCTTCAGAGTAACCAACATGAAAATCTACTGTATCAGTTAAGAGTATATTCCTAATTTTCAGCTGTTGGTCACACAAACAAACACTACCAATATTATCAAGAAATAGATTTATATTTTATTCATAACAGAAAATCTGTTGGCATTTGGTCACCTGTTCTGTGATAATAAAAAAGTCACTTTCTATTTTTTTTTTTTGCTCTGCTATCCAGATCACAATTACTTTTGACTATTATTGTTTGGCCGGAGGTCATAGAATGGCTGACTCACTTTCCATTTAACTTTATTTAAAACAGAGGAAGGGGGAAAGAGGTGGGGCCAGGAAGCTTCCTCTTGCTTCTTTCCCTCTAATCAAGAAATTAAAAGAACTTCAGACATTTATTCTTTTATGTTCTTACCAAGAATTGGGTCTCATGTCTCTTTCAGCTGCAAAGAGGTTGGAAGACCAGGTATAGGACTTTATATTCCCTAGTGTGGGAGGTGAGCAAGGGAAAAGGCACTGAGATTGGAAATGGTGATGACCAAAGAAATATGTCTACCATAAGCATAGAGTGATTTCAACAAGGTTTCATTTTTTAAAGTCGTTCTTTGTTAACTGACTTCATTTTCAAATATAGGTTTTCCTATCAGCATTGTTGAGCAGCATTGTTGAGCAGCATTGTTGAGCAGCTAGCATAATGCCTCTGAATGCATTTATTGAATGTATGAATTAATGAGTTTATAAGTTAACCAACACAATTTCTCCACTGGGTACCGATAGGTGTACTGTATGTGAATTTCAATCAAAGAGGGGTAGATGATGGGCATGTAAAAAAACTGACAGGGGCACCTGAGTGACTTAGTGGGTTAAGCATTTAACTCTTCATTTCAGCTTAGTTCATGATCCCAGCGTTGTGGGATCGGGCCTGGAACTGGACTCTGCACTGAGCATGGAGCCTGCTTAGGATTCTCTCTCCCCCGTCTCTCTGCCCCTCCCCTGCTCAAAATACATAAGCAAATATATATATATATATATATATACATACATATATATATATATATATTTTTGTTTGTTTGTTTTTTTAAACTGGCAGCTGAAAATGTTAAGCTGAGGGAGCACTTTTTCTTTTTAGTGGATGAGGTGGTAGAAACTATCATGAAAGAAGATCAGAGATGGACTGAATAAACCATGCCTGCTAATTCATGCCCTCCCTGTGTCCCCACACGTGAGGGACATACTTCTCACAGGTCCCAGGGCCTGGAGCTATGTTTGGGGGCCTGATCCTGTATCCTATTGCTCTTACTCTGATCACTTCTGTTATTGCTTCCTAGAAGCCCCTTCATACTGTTTTGTCTGTAGGTCTGAATACTGGCAGTTCCAGCTGAGGGGAAAGTTTCCTATAAAACTTTAATTAGTTTTTCATTAATTCCTCTTTTTTTAATAAAGATTTTTTTGTTCTTTTCACCTAATACTTATAAGCTACATGTCAATCTCCAAAACAATACTTCCATCACTGAAATTGCTTGAGCTGCCTGCGATTTTATTGAAACTCCTGGCTTTGAGGAGTTCTCAGTGATTTAATTTTTGAGAAGCTGAGGTACTGGGGTTGCCTTTGTATTTTATGTCTAGGAAGCATCCTGGCTGGAGTCCCTTATACTTATGGCTTAATTGAACATCTGTAGAATGATGGGGAAAGACACTGATGTGAATAAAGGAAGGAGTATGACTAAAATTCTCCTGAAACAGTCATTCCACAACCAGCAATGAAAAAAACTAGGTGGACTAATTCACCTCTGTCCCTGGATTTGTAGTTATTTTCTGCCCTTCAACTTGCACTTCCTCTGATCTCATGTTATCCCCCACCTCACCTCTTGCCTCACCTATTTTCTCAGGTTCACCAGTGTTTCCTCTCCCCATTGTCCAAACAAATTATTTAAATTACTGTTGCATGTTATACATTTAGAGCTGTCATAATTGTTATTGGGGTTAATCAGTTGAGTGATACTATGAATAGGATGACTATGATTACTTCCTTCAATCGAGTTAGAATAAACTGGGATACCATGAGGTTAAATGGGACCAAGCCAGCAGTACAGCCAAAACTAACACCTAGGTGTTCTCAGTTTTAAATAATGATTTTTTTTCCTATATATACCAAGGCACAGTGAGTCAGATAAATCTAATGTAGTTATTATTTGAAAACAGAATTCCCCCTCCTAAAAAAACTGCATTGAATCTAGTATAGCAGATTCAGTCCCAGTCCCAGCTCTCAGACAGAGCTTAAGCTATATCTCTCCTCTTCAAGGATTACACTTTTCTAGGCATGTCTGGTAAATTGGCATAACAAATTCAAGAAGACATTTTGGGCCTTCCTAAATTCTAAGGAGCCTTCTAGAAAAAATTTTTTTTTCCTTAAAATGAAGTTGAAAAACCTTTAAAAAAAAACCCAGTAGGAAACTATAAAATTGTCATAATAAAGACTGAAGAAAAGCATTTAGTAGATTCAGCATAACTTCATGATTAAAAACATTTAGAAAAGTGTGATTAGGTGGAAATTTCCCAAGTTGGTTAAAAAAAAGTTTATGAAAACTCCAAACACTATCTTAAATGGGGAAAACATCTAAGCATTTACTTTAAAATAAGGAAGAAGATAAAAATAGCATCTATCATTACTTTGATATTATATGGGTCCACTAGCCAACACAATAAGACAAGAAGAAAACTGTAGACATTGAAAAGGTAGAATTATTATTTTCATTATTTTACATAATTTAATTGTCTAAATAGGAAATACAACAGTGTCTATAGCAAAATTAAAAATACTAGGTAGGAATTTGGTAAGGTGGCAATATATGAGGCCAATGCATAAAGGTCAATTGCATTTCTACACAAAAGCCTAAAATATTTAGAAAATGTAAAAATTACTTAAAGTACTAGTGAAAATTGTAGGTTTCTCCACCATGCTCCCATGAGTGCAGCCCTGGAATCTGCATTTTAATTAGTTTTGTAAGCAATGCTTTTTTATTGTTGTTAACCCACTAGAGTTTTTAAATTACCATCTCTGGGAAGAGACAGACATATTTTAGAACAATAGCAAAGTCTTAATCACTAGAGAAGACAGATGAATCTAAGCAAATCTGGCTGGGTACCTCAGGGGTTTTTGTTACTTTCTTTGATTATCCAATCTAAACTGATTTATCATTATTATTATTATTATTATTATTATTATTTTGTTAATGTTTATTTATTTTTGAGAGAGAGAGAGAGAGACAGAGAGAGAGCTCAAGTGGGGTGGGGTGGGGGCAGAGAAAGAAAGAGACACAGAATCTGAACCAGGCTCCAGGCTCTGAGCTGTCAGCGCAGAGCCCAATGTAGCTCTTGAACTCACAAACCACAAGATCATGACCTAAGCCAAAGTCAGAAGTTTAACCAACTGAGCCACACAGGTACCCCATGATTTCTTTTTTTTTTTTTAATTTTGTTAAACGTTTTATTTATTTTTGAGACAGGGAGAGACAGAGCATAAACAGGGGAGGGTCAGAGAGAGGGAGACACAGAATTTGAAACAGGCTCCAGGCTCTGAGCTGTCAGTACAGAGCCCGACGCGGGGCTCGAACTCACGGACCGAGAGATCATGACCTGAGCCAAAGTCGGCTGCTCAACCGACTGAGCCACCCAGGCGCCCCATGATTTCTTAATGTTAAACTTCTCTGACATTTCTAGACAATATCCAATTTTTATATCAGGAATTTTTCTCTCCATATGTTGTTGGATTATAGGTGTTAATATTTTGTTAATAGTTTTGCACTATGATTTATGATTAAAATTGGCCTATGTTATCTGTCCTCATTTTGTATTTATCATAACTTCTCATATTAAAGTCATACTAGCATCATAAAATGAGTTGAGGAGAGTATCCTCTTACCCTATACCACATAATTTTTGTAAGATTAAAGATATATGTTCATGATAAGAAGGGTAATGCATGAGTGGAGTATGGCACTGTTTCCTTCTCTTGGTGAAATTTTAGTAATGTTCTTTGGTAAAGTCCTTCCTCCTGCAGATGAAGTCGTTGTCAGGGAGAAGAGTGTGGGAGTGGAAGTTGTGTCACAGTGGCTTCTCTTATTCTTCTGTCAGTGTCACATTTGGTAGATCCTCCTCAAGTAAGCTTAATGGATTTCAAGGAGAAGAACCGTGTGAAAGTGTGGGGCTACCATAATGGTGCATCCCCTGGGAGTTTCTGTCATGCTAGTTCACACTCAGGCTCCAGCAATTCATTGGAATTGCTAGTTAAGTATCTACCAGCTTATGAGATCTGGCCATTTTTACTCTAGGAAAGCAAATTCTCAGATCTTATATTTCTCTGAAGGCAGTTTTTCTCCAGATCATGGGATGGCAGTTTGCCCTGTGGCCTCAATTCTCTGATGGGTCTGAGAAAAGTTGTTCCTATTCAGTTTGTCCAGCTTTTTCTCATTGTAAGAATGGGAATGATGGCTGCTAAGATCTTTAAATGTTGAACCATAAACTGCAAATCTGAACATGTATTTCTTAATATTCAAATAGATGTAATTTTTCCTTTTTATTATTAGTGTGCAGCTTAAGCTTAGCTTCATTTTGCTGAGAGTATATTGAAATTGCCCTTTGTTAGAGTGCATGGTGATTTTTTTTGTAAAATTTCCATATATGCAAGTAAAACTGACTTATTTTCTATCTGTGAAGTAAAATGTCACATATGTCATGTGTGTGATATTTATGATATATCATATATAAATAGATGTTGTATAATGACACTTCGGCTAAAAACTGGAAATAATTTTACAGCCATACATACACACATACACATATATTTGTGTGTATATATGTATATGCAGATATATACATACATGCATATATGGCATATGTGTGTGTGAATATTTATATAGATATAAATATATAAAATTTTCTTTAGACCAAGTCTGTTAAAAAATATATATTTAATGATATTATTTCTTATTCAGTCCATCAGTTACACATGTCTTGGACATTTATCCTCCATATCACTTAGGTTTTCTCTCATATTTCTCTTTCATGTCTCTGTGCTACATTCTGAAAAGCTTCTCCAGGTCTTTGTTGCATTTCATGACTTTACACTAATTCTTTCTTCAGCTGTGTTTAATATGCTGTTAAATCAATCTGTTGGGGCGCCTGGGTGGCGCAGTTGGTTAAGCGTCCGACTTCAGCCAGGTCACAATCTCGCGGTCTGTGAGTTCGAGCCCCGCGTCGGGCTCTGGGCTGATGGCTCAGAGCCTGGAGCCTGTTTCCGATTCTGTCTCCCTCTCTCTCTGCCCCTCCCCCGTTCATGCTCTATCTCTCTCTGTCCCAAAAATAAATAAACGTTGAAAAAAAAAATTAAAAAAAAAAATCAATCTGTTAAATATATCATTTTAGGTAACACATCTAAGTTTTTTAGAAATTATATTTGCTTTTTTTTAGCTGTGTCATTCCTTAAAGCTTTTTTCTTTGTTGCAAATATTTTCAAACTTATAATTTATATATTTAAACATAACAATATTATTTTATAATTCCTTGAATGAAAATTTAATATTTGAAATCTTTTTAATGTTTTTATTATATACAAGTATGATATAAACTAATTTTATAATAGAAACAAAGGAAATTAAATAGAAATACAGTTGGTGAAAATGCACAAATCTATACAAAAAGCAATTTAAAGAATTCTAAAACACGAAAAGAGATTTGGACAAATGGGAAAACATGCCCTGTTTAGAATAGGATGACTCAATATTATAAATATATCAGTTCTTTCTAATTAATTTATAAAATCAAATGCAATTCCAGTAAAAAGTACCAATAAGCCATCTTATAGAAAAATTGATAGTGAAGTTTATATTGGAAAAACAAATAGACAAGAATAGCTAGGAAAGCACTAAAAAGAGTCCGACCTCAGCTGAGGTATGATCTCATGGTCTGTGAGTTCAAGCCCTGTGTTGGGCTCTGTGCTGATAGCTCAGAGCTTAGAGCCTTCTTAGGATTTTGTGTCTCTGTCTCTCTCTACCCCTCCTCCACTCTCACTCTGTCTCTCTCAAAAATAATAAATAAACATTACAAAAAAGAAAGCACTGAAAAGAAAACTATGAGGAGAATATTAGTTTCTTGTGACTGCTATAAAAAATTACCAAAAACTGAATGGCTTAAAACAAAACAACAGTAATGTATTATTTCATAGTTCTGCAGGACAGAAGACTGAAATCAAGGTACTGACAGGACTGTACTCCCCAATAGGTTCCAAGAGAAAATCAGATCCTTGACTCATACAGCATTTGTTGGCTGTCAGAATATTTTGGCTTTTGGCAGCATCTCTCTTTGCTTTTTTCTTCATGTTACCTTCTCCTCTGGGTCTGTCTTACAAATCTCTCTGTTACTTTCTTATAAAAATACTGTAACATCATTTAGGGCCACTGAGATAACCCAGTGTAAGTTCCTCCCCTTAAGATCCTTAATTTAATTGTGTTGTTTTTTTTTTTTTTGTAACATCTAAGGAAATATTCAGTCTTTGTCTATAGAAGGTAATATTCACAGGTTCTGGGGATTAGGATGTAGGCATATCTTTTTCGGGGCCACCATTCAGCTACCTACAAGGTTTGAATAGACTTTTTCAACATTAAAATGTATTATTAAGCCTCTAAACTATATGACACTGGCAAATGAATAGACACACAGACCAGTAAATAGAATGAAAAATCTAATACGAGACCAAAATCCATGTTGAAACCTGTTATATGACAAAGATGTCACTTTAAATCACTCAGCTAAAGGGGACTTTCTAATAACAATGCTGGGAAAACAGAGTAGGCAATTGGAAAAAGATAAAATTAGACCCATATCTTATACTTTATGTGAAGTTAAGTTCCAAGTTGATTAGAGATCTAATGTATGAAAGGAAACCATGAAAGTAGTATAATAAGATATGACTACATTCGTCTTTAAATTGTGTTCAGGGAAATGCTTTCTATGACTGAAAATCAAAGATAATAAAAGAAAAAATGATAAATTTGAATACATAAAAATAAAAACATGAGTGATGATGCCATCAACAAGTGGAAAATCAAATGACAGGTTGGAAAAAAATGTTCACGGTATTTATCACCTATAGAAAGCTAATGTCCCCAGTATATAAAACGGTTAAAATTGGGGCCCCTGGGTGGCTCAGCCAGTTAAACGTTTCTCTTTAACTGGCTCTTCATTTTGGCTCAGGTCATGACCTCACAGTTTGTGAGACTGAGCCTTGTGACAGGCTCTGGGCTGACATTGTGGAACCTGCTTGGGATTCTCTCTCTCCCTCTCTCTCTCTGCCCTTTTCTCACTTGCGTGCTCTCTCTCTCAAAATAAACATTTAAAACTGTTAAAATTGAAAAACAAATAGCCAAAACCTAACAGGAAAATGAGAAAAGACATAAACAGACAATTCAGAAAAAAAAAAAAAAAAGATGAAATTGACCCTGGGACTCATGATATAAGTGTTGTCATTTATAATTAGAGAGATTTATTTAAAATTAACAAAGATACCATTTCTTACACATCAGTCGGACAGAAATTAAAAACAAGAAAACAGGGGCACCTGAGTGGCTCAGTCGATTACTCATCCGACTCTTGATTTCGGCTCAGGTCATGATCTCACAGTTTCGTGAGTTTGAGCCCAGCATGGGCTTTGTCTGGCTTCCTGGAGCCTGATTCAGAGTCTCCCTTTTTCTCTGCCCTTCCCCCACTCAGAGTCTCTCTGTTTCTCTCAAAATAAATAAATGATCTTTAAAAAAAAAACAAACAAAAAACAAGACAACACATTTTGTTGGCAAAGCTGAGGGGAACAGGCACTCTTCATTTATGGCTTTTTGGTACACTAATTGATATGTCCTCTCCAGAGGCAGTTTGATAATAAGAGAATTTAATATGCATTTACATTTTGGCCCAGAAATCCCATTTCTAGCTATCTCTGAATATATACTTTTACAAATACAAAAATATATACATAGGAAGATTTTTCTTGCATCATTGTTTGTAATTATAAGATACTGTCTTCAACTTAAATGCCTATATGCCCATATATTAGAGAATAGTTAAATCAACTATGATATAGTAACATAATGGAGTACAATGCCACTGTAAAAAAATGAAGATCTCTATGAACCCAGATATTTGAATGCGTTCCAGGACATGTTTATAAAGTGGGGGAGAAGCAAAAAAGAATATGTTATTTTTTCTGTAGAGATAGAGATGTAAGAAAATGCACAGGTGTCTACTCATTCATAAAACTGTAATACAAAAAAGAGAAATCAAAAAATAAAGAGACTGGCTACTGCCAGCAGGGATGGGAGCAAAAGAGTTGGAAAGAAGAAAAACGGAGGGTGGGATTGGCCGGGCAGAGATGAAGAGTGCCTGAGACTTCTCTGATTACATCTTTTTATAGCTATTCGTTTTAGAAGCAAAGTTAATGTTTTATCTCTATTTCAAATATCTCCAAAATAAACAAATCTAACCAGAATGTTGTGGTAGTGGTGGGGGCGGGGAGTGAGGGCTGCAGGAAAAAGGCAGTATAAACTCCTGATTGGATGCTGTAAGGATAAAGGCAAAATGAACTGTACATAAATGTAGATATTTAGTCACTAAGTGTGTTTCTTATGGGAATAACTTAACAATCATGCAACTAATGTGTACAGTAGAACTGAACAAATAAATATATCAATGATAATAAGAATTTTTCTGTTGGGAAAGAAGTTATAAAGAAGGAACAGAGAGGCTGAAAGTAAACCTGTGATATTATATTACAACCTAAGGTATAAGCATGAATGCATAGTGACAGGTATAGGTACAGATACAGATATTAATATAGATACATATATAGACATAGATCTGTATTCATTTTTACCAATACAGATATGTCTATGTAGATAGATATGCACGTAGATACAGATATATCCATGTATATATATGTATACAGATACAGACATATCTGCTTGTGGAGTGTGTGTGTATACACCTACACAAACAAAGAGAGAGAGAAAGAAAGAAAGAGAGAGAGAGAGAGATGTGTGCATATGCATGAGGTTAGTATAAAAACATATATATATATATATATATATATATATATATATATATATTCTTTTTACATTTGTATCCTGGCAAGGCTTAGTGTCAATTATACCCTAGGAGCAATGAACACACCTAGCATACATCTCACTTGCTAAACCCAGTTTCCAACAAAAAAGAACAAGGTTTCTTTGGAGAAATGGTTGATTCCAACACTTGGGAAAAGAATTACAGGATGGGCCTGAAGTATCTTGTAGTATTAGGAAGTAAGAAAGTTCTCAAGAAAGAATAAGCATTTGTTTAAAAAAATACAGGAACCAACCTGAAGCTGCTGCTAATGGCCGAAGCTGAAACAGTCTGGACAACAAAATAAATAAGAACTGAATTTTAACCGACAGAGTAAAATAAATACTTATGAATGTATTCTAATGTTAAGTCATTAAATAAATGCGAGAGAAGAGAGAATTCCTTCTTATAGACTTCCTGTCAATCTTATTAATTCTGTTAATCTATTTTTTCTGTTAATAAATATAGAAAGAAAATCAACATTAAGTAAATAGCAGAGTAATGGTTGTTTGTAGGTAAGGTCCCTTGATGGATGCTCATATTAGTGGGTGAAAGCTTGAGGAGAAACAGGACTTGTATAATCGCAAAGTATCTACCCCAAATATTAACTAGAAAGGAAAAGTTTGTATCTTTATAGTACAGAGACTCAGGAAAGATCAAGTGATCAAAGTTAATATCACCAAAAATAAGAAAAAATGCTATCACGAACCCTTTTATATGACACACTGAGAAGAACACTGTGTCATTTCTATGCTTTTCTTGGAAAAAGGCCTAACTTCAGTCTAATCATGAGAGAATGCTAGACCCTACTTGACGGACATTCTACATGACAACTGACAAATATTTTTCCAGTGTCAATAACATGAAAGAAAAGGAAATACTTAAGGAAATTTTATAGAGGTGACAAATAAGAAATACCTTCTAAATACAAAGAACACATTGGTAAAAAAAAATTGTGAAATTTGAATACAGGGTATAGCTTTATTAATAGTATTGTGCCCGTGTTAATTCCTCGTTTGATACCCCTGTATTTACGTAAGGTGTTAACAGTAGAAGGAGCTGAGTGAGGTATATATAAGTATTGTTTTATTATTTTCACAATTTTTCTACAAATCTAAAGTCACCATGAAATGAAAAAGTAAAAAAAAAAAAACAAAACAAAAACCAAAAACCAAAAAAAACAGCTAATTATTTTCACCTGTAGGTCACATTTTTTGATTTATCAACTTGGTATTTTCTTTTTTTAGCTCCTCAAAATACTTTTCCTACTAACTTGTCATTTATTGTGCTTTGTTTTATTTTTTTCAACGTTTATTTATTTTTGGGACAGAGAGAGACAGAGCATGAACGGTGGAGGGGCAGAGAGAGAGGGAGACACAGAATCGGAAACAGGCTCCAGGCTCTGAGCCATCAGCCCAGAGCCCGACGCGGGGCTCGAACTCCCGGACCGCGAGATCGTGACCTGGCTGAAGTCGGACGCTCAACCGACTGCGCCACCCAGGCGCCCCTATTGTGCTTTGTTTTAATTATGTTAAATGCTTATAAAAATCTAAAACACAAAATGCATGATATAAAATTAGAAAGTCTTCCATAAATTCCCAGAGCACCTATCTAGAAGTAGAATGTCTTTTGAAGTATTTCTTTATTCTGCTCATGAACCTCTTATTCTAGAGCATATCAAGTATGTCTTAATAGTTTTTTTATTGTTAAAACATGTGATTAGCTAGCTTTGGTTTTATGCACTATTTATGAAAGATTTAGGTAGAAAGACAACCTTAGCGTATATAAATTTGCTAGAACTGTTCCACTTAAATATATGACTATTAAGATTTAGTCCTTCCTGATTCCTTTGGGGCATTTCTCCTAGAATGGAAAGCATAGGAATAGGGTTCCAGTTCCACAGTTCATTTGCCGATGAACTTGAGCTGTTGTTCTCAATTTATCTGCCAATAGGATGGGTAAATTCTCACCTTTTAACTCGAAATTGTTATAATTCCACAATGAATGTTTAACAGTATACTTTCAAATAATGGGAAAGATGTATAGAGGCCATACTCTTCAGGAGGCTCATTTATTGGTCTCAGAGATCATATTTCTGGCCAACCTATGCTCATTTTTTTTAATTAATTTTTATTTATATTTGAGAGAAACAGAGAAACACAGCGCGAGTGCGGGTGGGGCAGAGAGAGAGGGAGACAGAATCTGAAGCAGGCTCCAGGCTCTGAGCTGTCAGCACAGAGCCTGAAGCGGGTCTCGAACTCACAAACTGCAATCAGGACCTGAGCCAAAGTCGGACACTTAACTGATTTAGCCACCCAGGTGCCCCCAATGGTTAAATGGACTCTAGAGCCAAATGTCTGTGTTCAAGTGAAAGTCTGTGATTCCCCACCCACGTGAACTTGAGCAAGCTACTGAAACCCTCTGTATCTTAGTTTTGTCACATGAGGGTACTAATCATTTCCCCTATAGTGGCTTTATGAGGATCAAATGAGTCATAGTTGGTAAAGACTTAAAACACATGGTGCCTGGTATTTAGTAAGTACTGAGCAAGGTTTGTTAACTAAAATACATCACTTCATCTAGCTACAATGGTTCATATAATAATGTAAGAATCCCATTTATTTTTACTCTTGGAAAAGAAAAACAGCAGCAGCAGAGAAATCAGAGTACTTAAATCAGCACTTGTTGAAGAATGTGTTACCTTTAGGAAATTAGTCAAGTTTCTAGACAATTATAGAAATGCCAGAAGAGTTAATGTAGCTTTCCCAAAAAATCAAATTCCGCCAAAATATGAGGAAGTTGCTGGCATAAGTCATAGAAGATTTCGTTCATATGTGTGTGTGAGTGTGTGTGTGTATATGTATATATATACGCATTTTTTTTTCCCAATGCACTGATGTTTTCTGGTCACAGACTGTCAGTGGCCATTCGAGAACTGGCAGCTCTTTTCTCCTCTTCATTCTCCATTGTCATTGTTACTGGCATTGTTATAATTTATATTCATCTGATTATCAGAGTGTGTCGAGGCAGGCATGTCCAGGAGAGCTGGGTTGAGCACAAGAGCTGTTTTTGGAGTGAGATAAACAAACAACAAACAAAAAGACTTTTCGATTCAGCAGTTCCCTGAAGTGTGTGATTCATATATGAGTCATTCTCATGAAGTGGATAAAATTCCCATTTACAAAGTCAGAAATGAAAATAAAGTTGTTTTTAATTTAGGAGACCGAAGAGTGGGATGAAATATCTAGCTCAAGAGGCTCCTTCTGAAAATGGATTTCTAGCAGGAAAATCTCACCCCTCTAAGCATAGAGATGCAAATTTTGCCTTCTATGAGCTAATCAAGACTTTTTCTATTTTGGAAAGAAAACAAAGGAAAACCAGTCTAATCCTGAGTAAACCTGGCTTTTTCCTTACTTATTGGGTCTCACAGGAAAAGCAGATTGCAATGTTTAACTCTCTAATATATGCAATAAAAGATTTCAGTGATACTGTCAAGCTGACTGCTTAGCCATTCAACTCCTTTCATATTATACACATTGCTATGCACTGTCGCTTGAGATTACTTTGTGCAAGAAAGCTTTGTTAGGACAGAGTAATTTGATGAATGTCAAAGCCAAATGTATATAGAGAGATATAGATATAAGGGATGGGGCCAATCTGATTTCTATTTGACTCCCACACAAATCACATTTCCAACACATTTCAATGAATCACCGTTAGATGCCAGGTTGGCAGACATGACACATTTTGGACATGGTAGGAAGATAGATTTGGGATGTTTCAAACATGGCCTGGTGAAGGACTTTTTTTCCCCCTTGCAAAAACATCAGAGAGTACAATACTGTATTATTTCTGCAGTATATTTTAACTGAAAGATTTAAATGTAAATTGCACCATATCTAATGGCTCCATGTAAGCGTTGCTGTCGTTTACGGATTCTTTGCAGAGAGGGGCCATCCTTTATAATATCTTTTTTTTTTTCATATTTCTAGATGATACGCTGGGTAAGTATGTCGAGAGATGGTTTCTGCTACCTGAGAGTATGTATTTATGATTGGGTTGAGGAGCAACCATAGGAGAAATCCCCTTCATCTGCATCATGTGGAGAAAAGCTTTTCAAGTACACACATGCTGCCTGTGTAGCCTGCCTTGTATGCAAAGGAGGAGAAAAGGGCTTGAAAGTAGCATGACACTTTTGGACGGTTGAAGTTGGCTGAGTTATTGGTCTAGGTCTCTTTATGTTTAACATCTCTTTGGCTAGAAAGTGCCCCCTCTTCACTTCTACAGCTATTATTCTGAAACAGCTATGGGCAGATGGGATATGGTCCCTATGACACCAAGAGAATGTAGATTCCTTGACTTAAGATTCTTTATGGTTACCAATTCTCTCTTATTATGATCCCTAGGTTTTGGGAATATATATTTTACATTGAATTTACTTACATATACTTCTTTGAATAAGTGCTTGTGATATATCTATATCTAGATTGAATTTTATCTCAAGAACTAACATGGTTAACTTTGCAATCTGACCTTCTTTACTGATTTAGATTCTTTGTTTCTTTTTTTGTTTCCTGACTGAGGATATTGTCAACTATCAAAGTATGAAAATTATGTGTAGGAACCTAACTATGAAAGCTTCTTGTAGCATCATAATACAGAATGTTCTGTTGGGAAGGACCTTGGTATCTTCTGTATCAGAAACCTTATTTTATAAATGAGGAAACTGATACCTAAGTGATTCCTCCCACAAAACTAGTAGTCATAAAATTACTGAAGGAATTGATTAGACTAGGTTTACACATACTTCTGCTGATTTTATTCACATTGCATAAGATTGTTTTGAATGAGAATTATTCTAGATAGATCACCATGAGAGTATTATACCCTCCCAACCTATACACTTTGTTTCTTCCTTGTTTCAACCCTGGATATCCAGGAAACTCTAAGCTCTTTTGGAACCTCTAAAAGGATGTCTTTACTACTCTATATGAAAGAGAAAAGGTAAAATTATGCCTCTTAGTTGATCAGTTTGTGTGTGTTTGTAGAATACAGATCTAAAGCATGGATTCCTGACTAGATTTCCTGGTTCAAATTATAGTTTCAGCAAGTTGTTATTAAGTGTCTGTTCCTCAGTTTTCTTCTCTGTAAAGCTGAACCAATAATAGCACCTAATTTCATAGGTTAATTGTGAAGTTTATATGAGTTAATATAGACAACTACCATATATGTAAAGTATGTAAAATAGTATCTGATCTATAATCAGTGCTATAAACCATTAGTCTGTTATTACCCTCCAGTGGCTTAAGGCTGCGGGAGGAGAAACAGTGAACCCCTTTGTTGAGAAGGTGTACAGATAGAACCAAAGTAATTGTTTTCGATTTCTCTCCCAACATGCTTCTCTTTTCACACGTGGCTTCACAACAACATGCTGTTTTCCTTATCATTTCCTTTATCTAGAATAGCTGTTTCCCATCCTCTTGCAACCCCTCTAGGAGCCTCTACCTGATTTATGTAGCTCTCTTAAACTCCTATGCTCATCTTAATCATATTTCTGGAAAATTCCATGTACCAAATTATATTAAAATGAATTGTTTACTTGTTTATATTTCTCTCCCAAACTGAAATGCTTATGTCCAGTGTCATAGGTACTCTTACATCCCCAATGCCTACCACAGTGTGGAGCAGTATGAGATGCTCACAAATATCTGTTGAAATAAACTGAATTGAAGAAGCAAGAAGCACATTTCTGTTTATCTTAAAGTCTAGAACTATGGAGGTAATGAAGAAAAAGAATATGTTGAGAGACTGAGGGACTAAATGAAGCTCCAAGGGAATAAGTGTGTGATTAAGTTTGGTGTAGGACGTATGACCCAATTCTGCCAGCTTGAATATGCAATGAGCATACAGACCTTTCATATCACAGGTTAATATACACTAAATAGCAATATAAAGATAAAGGAACTGAGCAGTCAATACATAAATGCATTAACAAGTATCACAAAGAATGTGATTGTTTGAGAGAAAGTAAAGGGGGATTGGTCAATGTCTAGAGGTATCTAGTGGTACTTGATATAAAGAGATGTAAGAAAATATTTGTGGTGATTAATGGAATAACCTGATTATAGGGAAACAGACAGGTTTCGTGATTGATATTCATTTACTCAGCCATTCTATAAACTTGTATTTATTTGACACTATGTGCCAATTTCTGCTCTCTGTGCTGTGCACACTCATATCAACAGTTGGGAAATTTTCTTAGTAAAACTACCCTTAGAAAAGTCAAGGCCAGAAACACATGGGAAAGAATCTCTTGTACCTTGGCAAGATAGCCTGATCCTAAACCTTTCCTTTCTCTGATCTTCCTGACAATCTGTTTTAGATATTATTTTTATAAATGCATAAATTATCATCTGTCAGTGCAATCCCATGGGGAAAAGATCACTACCTTATTTCTGCTAATAGCAAGAAATTATATATATTTTTATATAAACTATATAAATATATATATAAAACTATATAAAACTGTGTGTGTGTATATATTTAAATATATAATAAGTGTACATCCACTAGATTTTGGTCAACTTTCATAAAACTACACCACAAATATAAATACAAATGTTACTAACAAAATTTGAACTCAGAGTCCCTGCCTTCCATAAAGCACAAACTAGGGTAGCAGTGGTAGAATCAATAGATTAGATTACTTAGAACCTTGAGCATATCATTCATGACCTGCTCTTGAGTTCAAACTATCTTCTTTAGCTTCTTCTAACTTCATGAGTGTATGCCTTTCTTAATTCAATGACACTGAAATATCTTAAAATTGCAGTCATTTCTTTGGCTTTTGTTGGCTCACCTAGAATGGGTTTTGGCACAGAGTACGTATTACTTATAGACTGAGTAGACTTCAAAGAGACTTCTGTGGAATGGAGGAATTTGATAAATTCCATAAGGAAAGGGCTTGACACAAAGCTCTTTGGATGAGGAACATCACTGAAGTACAAGCCAAGTGGGGTGGCTCCATCTTTATCCGTAGATCACCTGCTTATACTTAAGTGATTACCATTGATTTCCCTCCCATGGTTTCTTTTTTGGAATTATCTTCAAGGGTATCCAGGACTGTGTCCTTTGGTCACTTTTAAGAGTGCCGTCTGTGCCCCAAGACCCTACCTGGTGCCCATCCATTTATTCCTATGAAGACACCCCCAGACCTTGCTAATTTTCTGGCAGTCTCCTATGAACATAGGCCAAAGAAAGCATAAACTTGAAAACATGTGAAAAGGTAGGTAGAAATAAAAAGGAAAGGGCGCCTGGGTGGGTCAGTCGGTTAAGCTTGTGACTTTTGGTTTCGGCTCAGGTCATGATCTCACGGTTCCTGAGTTCAAGCCCTGCATTGGGCTTTGTGCTGATGGTGCAAAGCCTGCTTGAGATTCTCTCTCTCCCTCTCTCTACCCCTCTACTGCCCGTTCTCTCCCTCCCTCCCCCCCCAAATAATTAAACTTAAAAAAATAAAAATATTAAACTAGGACCTAATACCAATTTGTGGCAGAAGAAGAAGAAGAAGAAGAAGAAGAAGAAGAAGAAGAAGACGACGACGAAGAAGACGACAACGACGACAGCGAAGATGATGACAGAGGAGGAGGAGGAGAATGGAGGAGGGGGAGGAGGAGGAGGTAAAGAAGGAAGGAGGAAGGGGAGGGGAAGGGGAGGGGAG
The DNA here is from genome assembly GCF_022079265.1 of Lynx rufus. NCBI lineage: Eukaryota > Metazoa > Chordata > Mammalia > Carnivora > Felidae > Lynx > Lynx rufus. The sequence goes on along the minus strand of NW_025814837.1, from coordinate 3,692,479 downwards.
AGGGAGAAGGAGAAGGAGAAAGGAAAATCCCTATAATCATACCAAGGTTTGGGAACTAGTACCCCCAGCCGGGGCAGTAGTTCAATATGTTCCCATTATACAAACATCTGGTGATCATAAAGGCAGTAAGCTGTAATATAGAAATAACATAATATACCTAGGTGGTAGTATTTGGGTTCTATCAGTATTACTGAATTTTTCTGAGCATCTCCTTTTAGGAGGAGGAAAACACAACAATAATTTAAAAATACAGGTTGATTGCAAAGATAAAATCAAATAAAATTTCTAAAGGACCTAGATAGTACTTGGCACCCTGTAGGTTTTCTGATGCATTGGTACTTTTTCTCCTATAGCCTCTTTACCATGAGTCTTAAACGGGCATCTTCAGGCAGGACTATGCCAAAGTGAATAGCTCAGAAACCACCTGGTATGCTGGCTTGCTCCTGCCACTTTATGTAACATTTGGGCCAGCCACCAAGGCTACTGGGGACTTCAAGTTGAGGTCAGGTTAAGAGTAAGAGTGAGAAAAATCAGAGGAGCACTAACTGCATACTGCAGTGTCATCAGAGATGGAGGGACAAAATAAAATCCTGGCAGCACGTGGCTTAGTGTACTAGTCATAGCTAGTAAATAAAATGTAGTTTTACTCTGGTTTTTAATTGAGACCTATAGGTCCATATTTCATTACCTTGTGTTTCTCTTCACTTTCATAAATAGCAGAAAGTGGCGGTTGGTTGCTCTGTCTAGCAAATGGCGGTTCCTTTCCCTCCTCACTCCCTTCTGTGAAGGTTTCCTGCGTTGTGATTTCATTTCCTCCTCAGTCAGGAATATTAGAATTTAATGGAATGTAAGTTTGAGTTTGGGGAGCTGGGTAAACTGTGGTCAAACAGGTAAGACTAGGACTTCTAGCATGTCACTCCTCCTTGCAGCCCCAGGATCCAACCTCCCTGTGCAGTTCTTCGAAACCGCTCTTGTGTTTCCTTGTACAAACATATGAATAGGGTAGAAGATGGAAAGATCTCCTATAGTATGAGTGTGATTGCAACTTATACTAGTCATTTGGGATTAATTTAGTTAATAGCCAGAATTATGGAAATTAATTCCCAAGGCAGGGAATTAATAGGTACAGCTGTGTCTTTCCAGCTCTCTGTATACCCATTCACTAGCTACCTTCAGGAGAAATGGGACTGAACACCTTTTATAGCAGAAAGCCCTAAAAACTTAAATATTCTTATTCATACTGTAAACATTTATGTCTTCTTTAATTCTTGTTGCCAAATACTCCTTGTACTATTCTACCTTGCAGCTTGGTTTATTAAAAAAAGACTTTAAGACAATCAGAGATGCTCAGGACAACCTCATTCAACTCCTGCTTTATAAATGAGTAAATGGAGCAGGAGGGACTTACCCAATGTCAAACCCTACTTGGTGACAGAACAGGTCTGATTTTATCCCTGCTTTGTAGCAATAGTTTTTATTGTTCCCTTGGGTCTTAACCTTATTAGACTAGGATTATAGGGAAGCTCCCTGTAGTCAGGGGCCATTTCTTCTCCTTTGGAGAGGAGACTTAGTGTGAAACTCGCTTTGTGGTGATACAGAAGATGATTTAAGGATTCCTTTCTCTCCTCTAACTTATTAGACAAGGGTTAGTCAGGGTTTCACAAATACAAGTTAGCAGCTACCGTCTCTTGTCTGGAGAGACTTGACAACTGCTTTGCCTGGCCCTTCTGCAGCTGGCAATAAGGCTGAGAACATCCCAGCTTCTAGAACAAAGCTATTACTGGCAGTGTCATTCAAATGCTGGAGAGTTAGTCTAACGAAAGTGGGCTTTGATGATATAGTTCAGAGGAAGGGCTCCCCAGTGGCAGAAGTAGAAGAACCACATAGATAAGCTCTTTGCCCTGTTCTAGTTCAAACACTACCCCCACTCCTTGGTGCTAGTAGAGCAGAGAGCTCCTGCAAGTTCCTGCTGAGCCTCTCTGTCTTCATGCATACCTCCCATGCCACTTAAGTATATGCTGGCTTCTCCACTTGAACTCTGCTATTTCCTCTTCTACTCATTTATCAAGCAAGTATTCACTAAGGGGTGTGTTTTGTTATCTTCTGTTTTTTACTTTTTATTGACTCCCTGACTAGACTATGAGCTTACTTGTGCTAGAAATGGTATTTATTTATTTGTTCTCTTCATTTTAAGACACCTTGTACAAGAATGTCAATAAATATGCATTAATTAATGATCACTGAAACTATTTTGCATATGATTTGAACAGGCAATGTCTCTTTTAACGTATCTTAGGCTACATATTATTTTCTTTGCGTGCAAAGAGGGAAGAATTTTTGTCTCTTAAATATCCAGTTCATTTTTCCCTACTGTATCATGGAAAATGAGAAAATTAAATTAGCTACTATGTATTAAGTACTTATAGTATGTCAGATCATATAATTAGAATTGTATATGCATGACCAACATCAACTTTAAAATGAACACATTATCGGGCGCCTGGATAGCTCAGTCCATTAAGCAGTGACTCTTGGTTTTGGCTCAGGACATGATGTTCCGGTTTCGTGAGTTCAAACTCCTCATCAGGGTCTGCACTGGCAGCATGGAACCAGCTTGGGATTCTTTCTCTCCCTCTCTCTCTGCCCCTCCCCTACTCACACTGTCTCTGTCTCTTTCAAAATAAATAAATAAACTTAAAATACACTTAAAATGAACAGATTATTAACACCAACCTTCAGTGGTTTATTGTGAGGATTGAATGACATAATAACCTGTGAACAGTAAAACATGATTGAGATACGGATTGTGATGATGAGTCAATTTATCAGAATGGCTGGATTTACTTTGGAATGCTGAAAGACCTATGGGATGAGATATTTAAGGTATAAGTTTCAATGAGGGAAAACATACTTTAGGAAAAAGTCAGGGGTACCAGGGATAGGAGAGAGATTTGGGGCAGAGAGGGAAGAATGAAACAAGTGAAGGGTCCCCAAAATGTATTATTTAAGATTGCTGGTAAGTGCTAACCACTTTCTATTTCTGCCTAGAGCCACTCTTGTTCTTTCTCTGAAATTGTGAACAATATGCCTTTGATCTTGCATATTTTTCTTGATCCAATCATAGTTTTCTTTTCAGTGTACTTCCACTTATCCTGAGGGCTGCTGATTCAACAATAGGTTTAAATACTCAAGTTTAAGTGATATATATTTTAACATGTTTTTAAAGGAAAGCTTTGTAATTCCTACAAGAAATGAATCATTAATTCTGCCGTGACATTATATATGAAATCTACCCAGGAGCTCCCAAATACTCTCCAATTCAGAGGAGTCTAAAGTTCAGCTAACCAAGCTGATGTAGTATTATATTTGCCCTTTTAAAAAGGTCAGAATATTGTTCAATTGATGCCAACATCCATGAACTGAATGAAAGGGGGCCTGAGAAGATTGCATATGGTTAAGTTTCCTGGAATTCATGAGTCTCCTTAGTCACTGTAAAATAAGACTCCCTGACAAGCCTTCTTGAGAGTAAATCTGTAAGTCTTTTGACATTGGATATGGGCAGTCATCAGGAATGCTGTCATTGAATTTGTATGGGCAAAACCAGTTTTCAGTTTTCAAACTTCATAGCTCATCTTCACTCCCCCCCCCCAGTGTTGTTGTTGTTGTTGTTACTATTATTAGTATTATCATTATATGGAGCCAAGAAATGAGATTTGCATTATAAGTAAACCCATCACAGAGCCAGGGTTACTACTCAGAATCTGGGAGGTTAGATATGTCTTTGAGACAATTTCATGAATATTCACTTTTTCTACCTTGCTACTTTTGGCAAGGCTAGCATATATCTTATAACCCCAAGCGGTCACCACTGCACCTCTCAACTGTAATGCCTTGGAAATTTTATGCTATAATACTTTTCTACATCTTATTTTGCCTTCCTCTAAAAGGATATTTTAAACAACTAATGCATTTAGATAACTTTTTAAAAGTCAAATCACAATACAAGATTCATAATGTGAAATGGTAGAATTGCTTTGTTTCCAATTCTCATACCCCAGACAACAGATTCCTACCCTTTTAGCTTTACTTTACTTAACTCACATACTTCCAATTCATCAGCTTACACTGCTAAGTTTTGATGATAGTTTTTGCTGTGATGATTGGCCCTCTATGACTGGAGGTAGGGATTCAGCTTTCCAAGCTTCATGTTTGTACTTTCCCTTTCTTCCACAACTCAATATGGTCATAGCACTAGGTCAGATTTCTTTTCGCTATGTACCTTATTCTGTAGAATTGTTTATGACTGAGTCATGAATGCACTGTGAGCACATTTTCTTTCTTAGTCCGTGTTTTGTCCTTGCAGGAAGTAGTTATCAGTTCATTGGTAACTTCGTCATTAATAGGGAAGATTTTTCAGCTCTTAGACTGGCTGATGCACATTTCTTTCACCCTCATTCCATAAGCCAGAACTCAAAAACACAGACACCTCTGACTGGAAGGCTGCAAAGCAGAATCTAGGAAAGGTATACAGGAAAACAGAGAAAAAGGGATTTGTTGAAACTTTTGGCAGTTGTTGTCATACCCTCTTCCTATTTGCTTTTTTTTTTTTTTTTACTTTTTCAGTTGTTTACCTGGGTTTGGAAAAGAGAAGAGATACACTTACATGCTTAATTAACTATGTTTAAAAATTTTACACGTTTTCTAACTTCCCTGTGTTCCTTCCTGCCTTCCTTCCTCCCTCTCCTCCTCCCTCCCTTCCTCTTTCTTTCCTTCCTTCTTTTGTTTTTAATTTTCAAAGACATTCTAGAAAAAAAAGTTTTATTTTATCTCCTCAATAACATGTTCTGTCAATAGGAAGATGTTGATTTCATTCCTGTGCTTATTTCCCATGTAGTATAGTGTAATTCAAAATGGTTAAGCAATTTTTTCCCAAGTTCACACAGAAAGGAAGCTGACCTTCATTCAAAAAAAAAAAAAAATTCTGAATCTTACCTACCTGATTGTGACTTCCCTTCTACTCTTTTCCAGCAAGATATGAGTTTGTATGCATTTTTCCTCCTAAATTAAGACGGGGGGGGGAGGGATTGATATCAGAAGTGCAGTTTACTGAATGGGAATACTAGCCTCTTCTTTTCAGGAAATTTCTATTAGGCTTGACTAGGCACTGTACCTCCAAAAGCCGATTTGATTGCTCTCACTATCACTTGATAAGTGAGCTTCTGCATCAGATTCAGAGAAGAACCTGGCTTTTGTACCATGACTCTTGTTTAAGAAAGTTCTCCTCTTCAATAAAGTTAGAAAAATTTTAAAAAAAGAAAGGAAGAAAAATCTCAAGATACCCATCAAAAACCCATCAACACGACATGAACTGAGACCTTACATGCTGAAGGAACAGATAAGCAAGTGTAGACATGAGACCCATGTGCTATTATAGACATAACAGGGCCAACAACAAGTTAAGCCTGGCAACATTAGTGCTAGTAATGGGATTTGAAATAAAATGGATTGATTTCTATTTTCCTTATTATATATATATATATATATATATATATATATATATATATATATATAAACTATATGTCAGTATAATGGACTATCTGATATCCTCATTACTATGCCTTAACTACAACATCTTAAGAAATATATAACAACAAAAGTGTATGTTTTGAGCCAGAAACTGTGCATCAGGGTTTACACAGCTTAACTCATTCGATGTTCATAACTCTGTGTAGGTTCCATAATTTCTCACTTAAAAAAGATAAAGCCAAGAATAGGAGAGGTTCAAGAAACCTGGCATTACCTTTTGAGAGAGGTATGGACCCAGGCCCAGTAAAGAAGGAGACCAGGAATAAATGACAAAGAGAAGGAGATGCAACGGAGAGAAGGGAGAAAAGATCCTTAAGGTGGCATGTTTAAGGGAGAAATGAAATGAGACAGGTCAGAAGAGCTGATCTAATTATAGCTATTAATGAAAGTAATCAATGGCTAAACTCAAGAATTGGCATTTGAAAACAAAACAAAAACAAACCAACCAACAAACAAGGTCTGCAATGGAGAAAGGTCTTCTTCAGTCAGTGTTAAGGCACACCTTGTGTTAAAGTCATGACCTGAGGTTTGGTCTGCACAGTACAGTCCTCATCTCTCATGGTAAAGAGGAAACCCAAGTCAACTCTATGGATGTTTGTCTATGCTTCATCAGTATACACACATTTCTCAATACATGGATGCTAGGATTTCATCAAGTAGAGCCTGTGGTTCTGATGCTGGCAAACAGGGCTTGCTATCTTTCTTCATCCTCCCATCATTGACTTTTAATGGAGAAAATCATGTATATTAATAATTCACACTCTTTTCTGGTCCAATTGTGCCTATGTTCATAACAAAATTTTCAAAGACTACTCCTTTTATTTATCTTTTATCTCTTGGATCTTCTGCCTCCTAATATTCTGAATATTCTGAATATTTTTATGAAGAGTGGCTGCTTTAAATAATGCCCTTTTCTTAGGGGGCCTGGGTGGCTTAGTAGGTTACACATCCAACTCTTTGATTTTGGCTCAGGTCATAATCTCGTGGTCCACGAGGTTGAGCCCTGTGTTGGGCTTTGTGCTGCCTGCTGGGGTTTCTGTCTCTCCCTCTGTCTCTGCCTCTCTCCTGTTCATGCTCTCTCTCTGCCTTTCAAAATAAATAAATAAACATTTTAAAAAATTCCCTTTTCTTAATGAAATTCACCCAAGTAGTTTTTATTGCCTTGTGTCTTCCCATTTTCTTTCCTCTCTGGCGTATGGTCTACCTGGTATCCATAATTGCCATTTTACCTTGCTGTCATTTAACCCACAGTTCATTATTTGCTCTTTTTTTAAATGCATCTGTGTTAATTTCCTCAGAATGTCCTTATTGCCAGCTGGCCTGTTCCCTGCAGATTTCCTGTGGCAAAATGTCACACCTAAGCGCCTGCACCTTTGGTGATTTCTCCCAGCATTTGTTTAGACCCCATCAATCATTATCTCACAATAAACAACAGCTTTGCAAATGGAGAGCAAGGCTTGCCCAGTGATTGATGCTTCTGGATGCCTGTCTTTTCTCCTTGTGAGAATCACAAGGACCCCCTCCCTTTATTTGGAGGGGTCTGGCTGTACCTGCCATGGCTTATGGGAAAACAAGGCTAAACTGCCAATACCCGGCCTCTCTTTTTCTCTTACTGCATTTCCTTATCGGTTGTGACAATATGCCACAATTAATGATAGCAGAAATACCCATGTTTGATACCGCATGCATCACACTTAGGCGTGATGGATTAGCAATCAAGGAAATTAATTCTGCCATTACAAAGTAACATCTGAACTTTGAAGTTAGGCAATTGCATTGTATAAGGTTCAGTTATGAATTCAGCCATAAATATAACATTAGGCAAGCTTATTTAGGAGGAGAATAGTTTCAATATTGTTAGCCTTATAGTTTCCCGAGCAGTGGTTTGCAATTCTTTTCACTAACCTCTATTTCAGAGGGATATAAGGATTATCAGATTTCAAGGTCAGAAAGACATTCAATTATGCTGTGTATTTTTGACCAAGTAAATAATATTTCTGATAGACTGTTCATGATCTCAGGTTCTTCAAAAATCAGTCCTTTCTGGAATGAGTAGTTTAGCTTTGACAGAAGGAATCAGACTTATTGTAATGCGCTTCTCTTGGTTTGAGAACCTTTGGAATAACAGAAGTCAACCCCATTGCCTGTATTTCCTGCACTTTATCACCTTCACAGTTCTTCCATACACTTTTATGCCAAAAGTACAACTTTGGAAGATCTCCTTTAATTGCTTCACAGACTCCGTTCTCAAGTCTCCAGTATATGTTCACTTGGAGCCGATATGCACCAACCCTGAGATTACTGAGGCTGCCAGATCAACCCAAGTGTAGTAAAATACATTTTTTTAAAAAAAGCTAAACACTTTAAAATGCAGTAAATAATCAAGACACACAAAAATCTCACACTAAGTGCAGTAATATATCTCATAGGTAAATAATTTTATATTAACCCTCGGTTTACACTGACAGATTCCTACATCTATAGCCATTGTAGGCACAGACTCAACTAACATTGATGGGTCTATTAGTCCCACTGTTTATTTCATTTGAGCCTTTCTGCATGGGGTCAATGTGGTAAATAGCCATTTCACAGCTGTCTGCTGATCTGGTTTGGTCCACAGGTAGATTGTAGATTTGAGTCTCTAGAGACTCAAATGAGAAGCAAAATGTTCCTGCATAGGATGGAGAAAACCTTGGTGAGGGCATAGGAAGAAAAGAGGAAGTCAGTAAAAGTGTTGACATTTACCCTTTCCCACATCATCCACAAAGTGACTTCATCCACTGATCTCTAGTATCTTCTGCTTGCAAGAAGACACCACAGTTCTGATGAAAATACCAAACAAGCAGAAATCTATGAAATCTGCTAAATATCTCCTTCACTGATACCTTCAATATTTTGGAATTAATGTAGTAATATTCTGAATCAGGGATTCAGCTAAAGTATGTGATAAAAAAAGGACTTGCTCAGTATATTCATAGTCTAATTAAGTTCTGAGAAGAATGTCTGAAAAACTTCAGAGATTCATTTCCAAATGTTTTAGACACACCAATTTTCATTGTATTGGTTTGATTTATTAATTGTGAAATATTATTTATTCTTAAGGTGGTTTTCCTAGAATCTATACATGATAATACTATGTTAAATCTATTATTGAATGTGTCAGAAATGCTGCATTTCTCTAAAAACATTCTGATAATTACGCTTCACAATTTACACTGTCATTTCATCTAAGTAGTTTAAGTGAATGTGCTGCTTTCTAAATTATTTGAATTTTTGTTGTTTACATAGTTTCATTCCATTCAGTTAAACACGTATTTATTGGTGATTTTTTTATGCCAGTAACTGTGCTGGTTTCTAGGAATTAAGGGCAACAACAACTGGAGATGACTATTTTTATCATGCCTAGTATATTGCAAAATGGATTCATGGATCTTAGTTGAGCCCATGCTCACAATGGCTATCATAGTCAGAGAATGTGCTTATCAGCCTCATTTGAGTAAACTGAAGTCTGGAATCCAGTAGCCTCTACCCAGTGTATTTTCCAATTGAACTGCTATATTTTTCACTTTTTACATTCGTTGTAAGGGCCACAAAATCAAAATGGGTGCCCTGCAGACAATGAGTCATTGAAAATTTATCAGACAAAGGAAGATCTATACCACATGCCAAAAATTCAAGAGAGTTTTCTATAAAGTTTAAGCTCACATGTCAGTAATTCCTTAACAACTACTTCCCTGACCCTTTTCCTGTGAGCTTGAGTTTTAAAGAATACTTAAAAATATGTTTCAAATGAGAGTAACCAAATTTTGCATTTCTTTAAGATGTAAGCTATTCCAGAAATTAGACATATAGATTCTTCTGTAGTGTGTTTCTTATTTTTGTGTTCATCCATTTTTAACTACTTGAAGTCCCATTGTAAATTGAAAACCTAGTATCAAATAAGTAATATTTGAGGACAAAAGTAAGGTAAAGAACTGAAAAATATGTGTAAGTCTTGTTTCCTGATCGCTCAATCATGTGACCATGATTATACTGTCATGTTCTTCACAGTTATTTGATCAAGATGGTGATGAAGAAGGAAGGAGCGTGTTTCAGTGCATTTACAAAATGCAATTTTTATTCCCTAGAGTGACGACAGCATGATTTATGTCCATGGAGTTAGGTGAAGTTCTGGATGTTAGTTTCAGATAGTGATATGCTTCCTTAAAAACTCGCGTGGAATCACTCTCCACATACAGAGTGTATTGTCCAGACCATGAAAGAATCCTGCTGTGGTAATACCAACTCTGCAGGATTATTTACCTGTCAAAAAACATATTCTTTTAAATTATTTTATTTTGGCTTATAATAATTGCACACTGTAAGTAGGGTGTGTGTGTGTGGGGGGGGGTGAGTGTATGTATACATAAGCTTAAAATAAGTAAGATGTTTAAGTTCTTCATTATGCCTTGCCTTTTTCCTCAAAAACCAAATTTAAATTCATTGTAAATATATGGTACAATCATTAATTAATTAAATTAGCCCCCCCCTTTTTGAAACACAAACCAGGTATCTTTTGTATTAAGAGATATTACTGAAAGGAAGAATTAGGTGTCCATTAAGCATCAAGTTTATTGATCGTTTGTTGTACCATGACATAGGAGGAGAAGAGAAGCATTGTAAAGGTCGACTTAAAATGAATCAAGATAATAGTAAGACGAAGATGACTAATGGGGAACCTTAAATTCCCAGGAGATCCTTCACTCCTTCTCCCTTCCCCTGTGCCCATCCAATATTTTTATTTCACCTTTCTGTCCCAGGACTGCTCTAGAGAGCCCCTGACTCTCCTTCATACACTGTCTTCAGACTGTAAATCTACTATTTCTTTTTCTTTAAAAAAAAATTTTTTTAATGTTTATATATTTTTGAGACAGAGACAGAATGCAAGTGGGTTAGAGGCAGAGAGAGAGGGAGACACAGAAGCAGAAGCAGGCTCCAGGCTCTGAGCTGTCAGCACAGAGCCTGACACAAGGCTGAAACTCACGAGCTGTGAGATCATGACCTGAGCCAAAGTCGAACGCTCAACTGACTGAGCCACCCAGGCGCCCCTATTTTTCTTTTTCCCTTCTTTTTTTCCTCAACTTGTCTGTCTCTTGCTCCTCATAACATGTTATCCAAGGGCAGGCCTGGAACCTTCATCAGATGCTGTTCAATCCCCTTTGGGCAGAGTCTTAGGCTGTTTAAGGAAACAGCTGACCAGAATGACGAAAATTTTCAGCAAGTCACAAAAGAGATGAAGGTAATATGATAGAGGAGGCTTCTTTTCCTCCCTAGGTAATGTAATATGAACCAATTAAAAAGATACTTAGCATTCTCCTAATTATAGTATATATTGGTGGTTAAGTATAGGTTCCAGTATCACACTACTTGAGTTCAAATCTAGACTAAATCTTGAGATTCGTGTTCAAATCTCCACTTACTATCCATATGACATTAGGCAAGTTATTTAACATCTATGCCTCAATTCCCTTAGGTGCAAAATGTAGGTACCATTGGTACCCACTTTATAGGGACATTATAGGATTCAATTTCTCTCTATATAAAGGGCTTACTTAGAACAGTGCCTGATGTAAGTGCAAAGTGCAGATGGGGTTTACTGGTATTAGTGAACGAATTAAATATTATCATCCCCCCAAAATGCTAATGATAGGTATTAAATTGCTTGCATGTGATGAAAAACTAGGAAGTGTTAGAGTCAGCATGTGAACTCAGGCTGTCTTTAGAAACTGCAATCTTTTTATGATGATTTTAACCATTTGAAGACAATACTTCACTCTATATGGAGAAGGCCTAATGTTATACCTAACAAACTGAGGTTATTTTGAAAATAGCCTCATGACCAGAAGATACACAAGATATTCAGGGACAGGGAAGGATATTCATGCCAGCATCCCTCCATTTACATTCTTTTTAATTTTTTTTTTGTAATTTTTTTTAACATTTATTTATTTTTGAGAGACAGAGCATGAGTAGGGGAGGGGCAGACAGAGAAAGAGACACAGAATCTGAAGCAGGCTCCAGGCTCTGAACTGTCAGCACAGAGCTGGACGCGGGGCTCGAGCCTATGAACTGTGAGATCATAACCTGAGCCGAAGTCAGATGCTTAACTGAATGAGCCACCCTAGCTCCCTTCCCTCCATTTACATTCTGTAGAGAGTTGTCTTCATCTTTGCTAACATGAGTTCAATTCTTTTTTCTAAAGTGTAGGCAAAAGGCATAATTCTTTTTACATCACCAGCTTCATAAGATGCCCAAAACTGGTAGATGGTGTGCAGAGATTACTTTTACAGTAATCTTGTCTCATGTGAATATAAACCCATTCCTATAAATAAACAGAAAAAGAAAAAATTCCCTGACAACACAAATTAGTTGTCATAAAAACCCCACCATAGTAGTCAGGTACTTGGACTTTTCTTTTAACACCTAACAACTTCAGTTTAACATAGTGCACTTGATTATCTGCTTATTCATAACAGAGCATAAGAGACAGAGGTTTTGTTTGAATCGGGCAGACTGGCATTTGCAAGAAATTATAGTTAAGAACAATAAAGTGTTATGCAAAAAAATCATACTAAAGATAAAGTGTATATTTCCAGATAGCACAGAAATAATCCTACTGGTGATTTATCAAGGGATGGTTAAATGATGTTTAGCATTTTCTGTGATCACACAGCTTAGAAAGATCTCCATCACACTGTACAGAAATAAGCTTATTTTTGACTTGTGAAACTAGAGTCTGGTTATCTGGAAAATACCCGTGCCTTTATAATGCCAGATAAATTAAATGATAATTTAATATATTCTGTATAGAACACAGATGTTCTATGGTGATCATTAAGCATATACATTTTCTTGTTAAACTGAATACTCATTCAAATAGAGATTGAAATTTCACAAAGAGGCTATTCACAAGAAACATTGGTCACTCTTGATAATATGCATCATAATTAGTTTTATAGATATTACACTTAATGTTCAGAGTACAGAAGGAACATACCAGAAATCTGGAGGCCTACAGATATTCCATCCAGTACAGAAAATAACTTCTGAAATTGTATTCCATTCTTCTGCTTCCTTAGCTCATAATTTGGTTCTGATTGAGAAGGAAAAAAAATCTCCGAAGATTCAGAGGTTCAAATCATATTAGCACTCAAAAGTTTGGATGTGTCTTCAAATCTCCTGGGCCTGAAAATGTTGGCTGGAAAAGCCATGAAAAACACTGTTTCCTCACAGTGTTTCTGGCAGTTCGACTCCTGCTCCTGGCTGGAAGTTCAAGTGCAGAGACGCATGAAATTGAACAATGATAATAATAAAAACTTTTCTGAAACCATTTTGAAGCTGCAAAAAGTGGGACTTTAGGTCTATCTAATCTGGGGAAATGGCTCAGGTACAATTTTATAGTCAAATGGGTTCATCTTCTTTGCTACTTTCTCATTTGGTTCCCATTGCATGATAATTTTACCCCTTTATTAAGGAGTTCAGACTTCAGCACCACCGAACTGATACCTGCTAATTATTTAGAGTCTGATTAGTTCATTTGTTGGCTAGCAAGACCCCTTTGTTCTGTCCTTTTTTTCCATGAGCAATATGAATTTCAACTCAATGAATCTTGCTTTTCTGTCACACCTGTGCTTGAATATGCTGTGAGAGATCTTGGGTGAAGTACAATGAATTCGGGAGATTATCTCCACATTTCATTATTTCTAGACCTTCTCCTTGACAGTGGGGAACACAACATTAGAACCTATACCCAAACACTCCCTTGTGCCGTTGTCATTTCTGGAGAGAGAATCTCTAGGTTTAAAAAAAAAAAAAGGCAGATACTTCCATAGTAAAATGTTCATGTGAATCTTAAAAGACTTTCTCTAACACAGGAGTGTGTAAAAAGGAAAATGGATTTAAGCTTATTTGTCCCCTTTTCAACGTGGTTTCTTTCTCACCTTCTTAAAAGGTCTAAGTATTATTTCTAGGATATGAAAAGCAAGTTCTCTTGGATGAACAGTAAAGGTGAATGAATGAGTTGTCAAAAATCACAATCTCATGAAAAAGATGTTTATGATAATATAAACAGGTGTTAAGACTTACCTCTTTTTTACTCTTTTCAACAAAGAAGGGGACACTCCTTTGAAGCAAATTCTTAATCACCAACGTAACCAAGAGATTCCCTGGAGACATCTTGGTGAGGAGCCTCTCAATTATGCCTGATACATGATATAAATTGGTACAGATGGGAAGTGATGGACAAAGAATATATTTATTCATTTAAATATCTATGATTAATGAAGGAGTTATTAAAAGACTTGACACTATTTTCCAAAGTCAATATGCATTCATTCATTCACAGGGCAATATGGTCAGGCTCATAAAAGGTTCATATTTTTTTTTGAATCTGCAAAATATTGAAAACCCTTTAATAATTTGCACATGGCATTTTGTGTGGTCATATAAATGCCCTGTTCATTTTTCCTTCCAGACATACTCATTTAGTCAAGGATTATTTTTACACAGACGGATTATGGTGATTAGAAGTTTCCAAAGGAGTTTGCATTCACAATAAATACTGATGATTTTAGCCTACTGAGAGGTTGTTTATAGCAGTTTGTTTTTTTAGCTCAAGTCCATAAGTCTAGCTTTAGAAGCAGTAGGGCCGATAAACCACAAAAGAACTATTTTATGGGTGATCCAGTAATTCAAATTACTAGAAAAAAAAGACAAAAGTAAAGAATTTTAAGAAATGACCAGTATTGACTGGTTCATATGGTGGGTGGCATTTGCCTTCATCTGTGGGGTAATTGGACCAGGGGACTACGGATCCATAGCAATACAAGGCTTTCCTTACAAGAGAGTTAATGCACCATCAATCAGCTAGTAGGAATAGTTTCTGTGTTGCAGCCTAAGTATGTTTTCATTCAGCTCATTTGCACTTCAAAGCTGAAGTCGATAATTCAGGCCCAAGTAGGTGCAATTTGGACCATTTCCCTTTTGTAGCATATGAACACAAGCTGAGAAAATCTCTAAATTCATTTGCACGGGACATTACTGGCCAGAGTTGGCAAAGCAGAGACGCGGCTAGTTTCCTATAGGTAAGTATTATCGCCATGAATAAATCCTTTGAGAGTGAAGGTCTTCAGATAAACATAGTTTTCTCTCTATTGGTGATCAATGGTTTTATTACATAACACGTAAGGATACTCTGTTTTACAACAGATCTTGGGATCTTATCTTCAGCAAAACACTTGTGTGGTGAATTAACAAGCACAACCAGTCATCTTCATGGATTAAGAAACATTTGGTGAATGGGGAGGAAGGAAAATGTGATGGGAGAGGTGAGTTCTGTCTAGGTTTGCGACAAAGTGGCTAGATTATTATCAGAAAGTACAAGTACCAGAAAGGTGGTGGGAAAAAGGAAGTTACAACTTTTTTTGTTCAAATAGAATTTAATAAAAACTCTCAATGACCATAGTAGTACCATGTAATATCTACAGAATGTTGTGTTTCTGGTACTTTGTTCTTTGCTGTTTATTATATTCCAGTCTCTACTGAAACATGCTAAGCACTTGATTTGTGTACTAAGACTCTCACAGTCTTAGTGAATCTCAGAGTGATGTTACAAAGTCGGTTCTGCCATCATTTTGTCTCTATATTCCTGTTACAGCCAACTCACTCACTAGGTTACGGGATTTCACAGGCCTTGTTTTATGGGCTACTCATGGGAGTCCTATGAGAGATGATCACATTTAAATGATTGGTTCAATCCTTTGAACTATGGTTGTTTATTGTTTGAACTATTTTTAAACCAGCACTTACTGAGTGCTTCCTTTGTGCCCAACCATGTAAAACACTTTGCATACATGACACAACCTCATTGAATCATCACAATATCCTTATGGGTTGTGCACTAGCATTGTGCCCATTTCACAGATGAAAGAGTTGGGGGCAGAGAGAGAGAGACACTAGGGGATTTGTTTAAAGTTAAGACACTTGCCCAGATTTTTCTGGCTGAGCAAAGATCTTAAACCAGATTTACTGATTCCAAGTTAGAGCTTTTATATTATACATACTGTAGTTTATGCCTGTGACACAGGGTAATCCTTGTGATATTTGGAATGCACACCAATGTGTTCTTTACAGAGGATAGAAGCATTTTCAAGAGGGATAACTCAACTTGCAGGGATAGCTTCCTGGCTTCTCATATTCTCCCTCTCCTGGCCTTTTGCCACTTATTCATTCCATCTTTCTGTGCATTCATTGCCCAGTATTCATCTTTGTTTAAATCAGATTGTTTGCTCATTGCTCCTTGAATACCTGTGCCCATCTTAACATACCATGTGTTCCTTTGCCTGAATGCCACCTATTTTATTCTCCCATCATTGGATACTAAGACTGAGATTTTTCTGGGGACATCCCCCCGCTGCCGCTGGAAATCACTGCTCCTACATGAGCTCCCTTCCCTTAGTTTCATGTAAATTCACAATTAATTACATTTTGTCTGTTATCGCCTTTTTTTCAGTCATCTTGAAACATTTTCAATAAATCTTTCCAAAATATCATACTTATATCTATAATAATATTTTTCACACCATAAAGGGAATGATTATTTATAATCTTTATTGAGTGCTAGACTTCTGCCTTTGTATTATGCTAGGGTCTTCTCAAAAATTGCCTTGCAACTATTCTGTGAAGTACGTGTTATTGTGACCATTCTATAGGACGAAAATTGAGGCTTTAAGAGATGAATGAATTGTCTAAGGCAATGCTAGTGGCACAGCCAGGACCCATGAGTTTTTGTCCCCAAACCCTGTGTTTCTCTCCCAATACAGTGACTATTGCCCTCAGAGTGATGTGTATATATATAAATATATATATATATATTTTCATTCGTCATGTTAGTAGTTCATTTAACAACTTGCAAAACTATTCTAGTAAAAAAAAAGAGTCTAGAAAGGTCTAGAATGAATATCTGCAGATAATATCAGGCACACTGGCCTGATTTGGGTGGGCAGGTAACCTTTCTTTGGATCCTTCTAATCACAGTCTCAAGAGTAGAAATATGTGCATCAGGGCAGGCTGTGCTCCAGGTATCCTTCCTGTTTGGCAACCTCACTTCTCTAGAGGTTGTTTGAACAGTAATTACGCCCTGTGTTCCTGCAAAAATAAGATATTTTAAGCAGAGATTTCCACAATGACTCTTTTTAAATTTGCATGCTTCCCTTTGTTTCAAAATTACTGCCATCATCTAATGAAGAGAAATAGGTTAAATTAATCAAAGGAAAATTTTATACTGAATATAAAAAAATCTGCTAATAGGGAGATCCATTAGACTTTATTAGAAGCCCCATTGATTGAGTCATTTAAAAGAAGACTGACTATCCCCTGAGATGATTCTGAAACTACCCCAGGCCAAGGGAGACGGGAGCAGATGGAACCCACACAGGCCCCTCAGTCTCTAATGGGGGTGATTTTTTCCGAATTCCCTCATTTTGCCTTCTTGTCAACAAATCCTGCCATCATTTCACTCACATCTTTGCAACATTTTTCCAGAGCTGTTAACAGAAATCATCTCACAGAGAGTGGGAAAGAATGTCATTTTGTCATTTTCTTGGGGGAGTGGATCAGAAGAACAGGCGGTCTCTGCTTCCTAAGGCTTTCATGATGAAAACAGAAGAGGAGAGTGAGGCCTGCCAGCTTGTGGGGTATAAGAAACAACTTTACTTGGCATCACTGTGTGGAAATAGTAACTGGAAACTCTGCAGTCAGCCTCTCTCTTTATTAACTAGGAGGAAGGACAATTTGGGACCACAACACACCCCAAACTTGCTGGCACTAATGAGCTGCATGAACTTAATCATTACGTTATATCTGAAAAGTAAGAGAGACCTTAATGATCATCAGGTATAACCTCCTTCTTAATGCAGGAACTCCTTTTAATTACAGAATTCCTATGAGATGGCCATTGGAAGCTCATTATTTCATTGAACTCTCTATCCCATGGTTAGTGGTTTCATTTGTTAAGAAAGGCACCCTTTTATTGATCTAGGACATTTTTTCATTAGTATTTGCTTTCCCATTTGGAATAATAGGAATAATGTGTGATAAAAAACAGTAATAATGATAATTATGATGATGGTGATGCTGGTGGCTCACAGAATTTTCTCTTATATACGAGGCATGTAATAACATTGCATGTGTTTATGTTATTATTTATTATCACAAACATTTTATAATATAGGCATTAATATTTGCTCCCATTTTACAGAAGAAGGAATCAAAACCTAGAGTGCTGGAGTGACGTGGCTGAAAGTCACACTACTGATAAATGGAGAGTTGGAATTTGCACCAAGTGTGCGAGATCTCAGAACCCAAGCTCTTAGGCACTCTGCATACCAGACACACAAACAACTTCTAGCTCTTCATTTTACACATTATCTTCTTATTCTTTCTTTTTTTCTGGGCTGCACGTCTCTGCTTCCTTAAGAACTCCTTATGACTTTTAGTCACCACATGATCATAGCTGATTGTATTTTATAGGTTTCTAGATTTCTTCCCTAATATATGGAATTTTGAGCTGGAAATAATACTGAAATGTTTGAAAAATGCAGCATATAGAAGATTCTATGGCCACCCTTCACCACTTTTCCAAATCAAGTTTCTCCATCTGCAAAAGTTTTTAAAATAAACATAATTGACTTCAGAAGAATACCAAAGTACAAAACTTAAAGAAGTTAGAAAATATTTACAACTGAGAAGACCCCATTTTCAGACCAGAAGGATTCTTTTTATTTCTCTGAAATATCCCATTTTCTCTGTAATACTGACTATAAAACTTACTTTAGGGGCACCTTGGTGGCTCAGTCAGTTAAGCGTTTGACTCTTGATTTTGGCTCAGGTCATGATCTCATCGTTTGTGAAATTGAGCCCCGTGTTGGGCTCTACACTGACAGCACAGAGCTTTATTGGGATTCTCTTTCTCCCTCTCTCTCTGCTTTTCCTCTGCTTCTCTCTCTCTCTCTCTCTCTCTCTCTCTCTCTCTCTCTCACGCACACACACACACACACACACACACACATATAAATAAGTAAATAAACTTTATTTAAAAAGAACACTTAGTTTAAATGATTTCGTGCTTGATTTGAGGACATGGAACTACATCTTCCTCCATCATCTGAAATTTGGGATGAATGTGCTTTCACCTCGGCTGCCTCAGCTGCCGCACATGGGGAGTACATCACTCATGTAAGAACTCCAGGACAAACTTCTGGCCAAGGTAATGTTGCTAACAGAACTCAGACTTTCCGATTAGTCAGGAGGAGAAATGAGAAGTTGTTTGGACTGGCTTTGGGTGGTTAAGGAAAATTAAAGAGCAGGAGAGGATAGACGTAATCCCCACAGCTGTAGTGATAGTTGGGGCCACTGCAAAAGTTCCTGGCTGCTGATACCTTTGCCTGGAACTCTGGAGAAAGTTCTGATGCTGGTGTGGAAATTGTGCTGAACAAGAACTGGTCTTTGAGAAAATTCCTAGGGTGTGTATAAATAAGCTAGTATGCTTTCAAGGAACTCATACACATTCCAGGCAAGTAGCAAAGCCAGTGCCCAAAGAAGCAGATAGACCTTGTTAAAAGAGGGAAATAGTAGTAAAAGTAGAAGTTATAGTAATAAAATATTATGTAAAATAGAACAATGTCAGTAATATAAAGAGTCAAACGTGGAAATGAGAAGAGAGAAGGCTTTTGTAGTTAGGCCATTGCTATGCCTTTCCACATCCTTTTCTATGTGACTTAATGATGTTCATGGCAAAAGGGTCTTCAACAAAGTGTCTTTGGAGAGATAACCTATTCCAATGAAAAGTAGACACTATTAAAATGTCAGGATTTCTGGGTTACAGTTCTGGTCAGTAAGTAGTACTGTTGTTTGAGGTACTTTTTATTATTAGATTATTATACGTAAAGATTAAAAACCAACAACAGCAATGCAGAATGCCGTAAAACCATACCTCTCCCTTGCTCTACCTCTCCAATTACCTAGTCCTTGTTCTTGTTATTTTTTAAAATGCTGCTTCTTATGGAGGTTACATCCTAGCTATAAGCAACGTGCTGGTATGACTTTTTCTTGATTTATGAAACATAGGCATTATCATTTCCTGTCTATTGAAGATGAACATTTAGCTCACTTATATAACCCCAACATCCCCTCCTCTACTCAACCCTTAGTTAATATTTTAGTTTTCCAGTTGGTTAAATCTTTAGTACTTGTTTCAACAGCATATATGCTAAAATTGGAATGATACAGAGATTAGCATGGCTCCTGCTCAGGGACGACATGCAAATTAATGAGGCATTGTATATTTTTATGGAATATTGTTCAGCCTTAAAAAAGATTGCACTTCTAACACATACTATAACATGAAATACCCTTGAAGACATATGCCAAGTGAAATAAGCCAGAGATAAAAGGACAAATATTATATGATTCTACTTACATGAGATACCTAAAGTAATCATATCATAGAGACACAAAGTAGAATGTTTAGGCATTAATATCAGGGGCTGGGGAGAGGGGGCAATAGGAGTTCTAGTTTAATGGGTATAGAATTTTAGTTGGGGAAGATGAAAAAATTCTGGAGATGAATAGTGGTGATGGTTATGCAACAATGTGAATGTACTTAATACCACTGGACTGTATACACTTAAAAATTCTTAAAATGGTAAATTTTGTTATGTATGTTTTAGCACAGTAAAATGTATAAATATATCTCATATTTAACTTTTCTTTTAAAAATTATTTTATTTTATGTTATTTTATGTTATTTTATTTGAGAGAGAGGGAGCATAAAGTGTGGGAGAGAGAGGGAAAAAGAGAGAGAATCTTAAGCAGGCTCTGTGTTCAACACAGTGCTCAATCCTGTGACCCTGGCATCATGACCTGAGCCGAAATCAAGTCAGACATTCAACAGACTGAGCCACCCAGGCACCCAACTTTTCTTATCTTTTGACTTTCGTATAAAATTATTATGTTTCTCCACATCTCAGCCTTCACCCTCATTGTACTAGAATAACTTCATATACAAACTATTCATAAAAGTATGTAGAAGCAGGGGTGCCTCAGTGGCTCAGTCGATTAAGCATCCGACTTCGGCTCAGGTCATGATCTTGTGGTCCGTGAGTTTGAGCCCTGCGTCAGGCACTGTGCTGACAGCCCAGAACCCAGAGCCTGCTTCAGATTTCTGTGTGTGTGTGTCTCTCTCTGACCCTCCCCTGCCCATGCTCTGTCTTTCTCTGTCTCTCTCAAAAATGAATAAAATTTTTAAAAAAATTTTTTAAAAAGTATGTAGAAGCAATTGTTGCATACATTGGTGCTGTTCACAAATGATTTTTCCTCCCTCTTCATTCCTTGCACATGGAATTATTGAACTTTGTACCCCTTGTGGCTGGGGAAGCCAAGAGGCTAGCTTTGGCCAATGAACTGAGCAGCAGGGAAGCAAGTCATTGTCAGATCTGGGCATCGAACTGTTCAACTCTCAATCTTCTGCCACGGCAACTCAAAATTTGAGTTGGCTGTTTTCTGTGTTTGTTTGTTTTCTCTTTACGTTCTGAGATTTCCTGATGTTATGTTTAGAGTAGGTATTTGTTTCACCCATTCTTTCCAACTTTTTTTTTTTTTTTTTTTTTTTTTTTTTTTTATTTTTGGGACAGAGAGAGACAGAGCATGAACGGGGGAGGGGCAGAGAGAGAGGGAGACACAGAATCGGAAACAGGCTCCAGGCTCCGAGCCATCAGCCCAGAGCCTGACGCGGGGCTCGAACTCACGGACCGCGAGATCGTGACCTGGCTGAAGTCGGACGCTTAACCGACTGCGCCACCCAGGCGCCCCTGTTTCACCCATTCTTGTGTATAAGCAGGGTACTCTTTAAATAGATTCATGTGCAAAATTTTCCTGTGTTTTATTTTGCTTATTCCTTCCCTCTTTTTCTGTTTTCTCCTTCCATATCTCATATTTGTTGGATGTCTGGGATATGTGATTGTCCTCTTATTCCTTTTATATTTTACCACATATTTTCTGTTTCTTCATCCTTTTTGCTGTGTATATATGCAGAGTTCTTTGACTGTATCTTATTGTGTTTGGTTTTGGTTTTGGTTTTGGTATCATCTTTCAAATCTGTCTGAGAATACTGGTTAGATTTTTTTCAAGTTTCTTCTCTTCAACGAGTTGCTTCTGTTTCCACGGGGAATATTTTGTTTATTTTGCCATTTTAATACTGTTATTTTTCTTTATATGCCTGACTGATTATAAATTATTTGCACATTTTTAAAACAGGAAGTACTGAGTTGACTTTTCCAGGGAGTGGATTGGATTTTTTCTGCTGTATTTGAATGCTTGTTTTCCTTACAAAAATTTCCCTTGAGTCAGGAGGCTAACCTGGCCAGGTCTGCACTTGAATCACTGAGGATCCAGGCTTTTGATAAGAGATTACTAAAATGGGAAGGAATTTATTCTCTGGTGCCAGCACCCAGCTAGTAGTCCTAATTCTATCCACTCAATCCATTATATTTCTTAATGTTGGGGTCATTATTTTTGTTAGAGTAATCATTATTTTGCTTTATTTTCTTTTGCCTTGATTCATTGTGAGGTTTCTTGTACTCTTGTTATATCCATATAGAAATATAGGAGAGTGAGGAGAAGAGGAGGGAGGTGATTGGCTTCTCAATCTAGACACAGAATTTCAGTTAGACTTTCTATTTCTCTCTACCCATTTTGGCTCACGTTCATAATTCTACCCTCCATTCTCATTGATTTTATTCCAGACATTTTGGGAGTTCTGCCTAGAAGATTAGCTCCCTCTTTCCCTGCCATCCTTTACTGTGTTAACTTTGGGCTGCAGATTCCTCAGGTTTCTTTGTGTAACTGGATGGTTCTCATCCATTTTTCATCTCCAGAATGCTTTGAAATCTAATGTTGAATTATGGTCCTTCTCCCATTCTCTTTCCTGTTAGGGTTTATGGGTTTAATTCTGTTTGTATTCTCTTTAATTTTAATGAGGAGTAGAGGCAAATGCAGAACTTGATCACCATGTTAAACCAGAGTTCACCCTGTGCACTTGCAGAACACCAAGGACTGCGTTGCACTTTGCGCATCTGCAGTGCCATCCAGTATGTTCTCATTGAGGGCCACGTGTGATGAGCTGGGATAGCTAGAACACAGGTGGATATTTTTATTTCTTCCTGGAAACAAGGCACATTGACATCTTTTCGTGGTTTTTAAGCTATTTGAAAAGAACATTATAGGAAAATAGAAGGTGGATGTAAGTCAGGATTTGAATCAATAGAACTTTCTCTTGATAAATATATATTCTCTTGATATTTATATGTATAACATATATATAACTGGGTCTTGGGAAAAGTTGGATATAATAACCAAAACACAATTCCATTATTAAACTAAGAATTCTGTTTTTGAGTGTATCTAATTGCAATGACTTAATTAAAAGGAAACTAAAAAATATAATAAAAGTAGTAATTATCAGAAAAGCTAAAGAATTTTAGTAGGTTTTCTGTTTGCATTTTAGAAGATGTTGTATCTCAAAGAATCTTGAATTCAAGTTTTATTCTTGTAGTTTCCTGCATCTATAATTATCCCTCGAGTCGTTTTCCTCAGTTCTTGTAAGAATACATCTGGTGCTTCTGAAAAATATTTTCACAAGTGCTCTTGGGTGATTTATTGGTGCTTACATCCATCCTATGTTGGGTGTGTAAAATCGTGCCTACTCCAAATGTCCGGTGTCGACAGCAGCACGGTTTTTATAATCCATCCAAACCTCCCTTCTGTCCACCTGCTTTCATTAACTCATACTGCTTTTGCCCCCCCTAAACTCCCAGGGTATTCATGATGCAGTCTGGTTCCTGTTATACACCTCAGCATTCCTCTCCCTCTGATACCTCATTTGAATCGCCTTCTCATTTATATCAACCTTGTTTGTCCTGTACACAATCACATGTCCAAAACTCTTTTGAGTCCATATTTCTTAACTTTTTTTTTTTAAGATTATACCGATGGGTACAATCCAACATAGATGGGGAGAAGGAGCAAAAGAGGTTTCTTTAATTTGAGCTTTGGGCATCAAGCCAGAATCAAATACTGGATAGCATCTAAGGAGAAAAACCGTTGGTCAAAGCCAAATACTTGCAATACGAGGTATGTGAAGGGCTGGAGAATACTGGAGCAGGGAGAAATAGATTGGAAAAAGTCAACTGAAAGTGGCCTACATGATTATCAGAGTTAAGGGCTAGAGTTCTCAGCTGTGCTTTTTTACACAGTGATACTTTGTAAAATAGAATATATGAAATTAAAATCTGAGTCTCACCCTATATATTATCCATTGAAAATCAAATATGATTTATGTGCTTTTCAAAGATCTAATAGACATAAGCTATGCAATGCATTATAGTAAAAGTTATGGAAAATATGATACTGACTAAGGCATTACCCTCAAAGAAACCTGTTATATGGCAGGAGAGAGATATGTATACTTAACAACGGAGTGGTGGTACAGAAAAAATAAATGACGATATTTTGTAAGTGGCATTATAATTGTTTGGAACTGAAAGTATACAATATATTTATGATGGTGGTTTATTTTTTTTCCATCCTAGCCCTTGGACCCACAAAATCAAGGCAATGCTTACTCTCACTGGGGAGCACATGTTAAGATGAGAAATAATGATAGCTTGCCAACTAGTTCTATCATGGTTCATGGCAGGACATAGTTTCGATTTATTGAAAGTGTGCTGAAGGTGGCCAGAACAGAAGTTCCTGTTAATCACTCCTCTTTGCCTATAAAATGAGAATACTTCCTTAATACAAATATTTCAAATTATGCCAGCTGGCAGATCATCTCACCTAACTACAATTCCAAATCTTTCCATTGATTTCTCACAGTGAAACTTGAAGATATTTTTTCACTCCTCCAGTCCTCTTTGAAAAGTATCAAAAACCATGAATCACCACTGATCTTTCAGTTCAGTGCTGGATTTTTTTTTTAGATAACTATACCTTTTAAAGCATTTTGTTCACTAATGTGTTTGTTTAGACACCTACACTATATTTCATTTACAATAAAGTCTCCCATTTAGCCATTTTGCCAAAGGAAAGGTCATTCTGTGGTTAATGTCACTCATCTTATTAGAGAGAATCTCCAAACCATTGTTATATATGGCTTAGTTCTTCTACTGAGAAGAGCTGGTGCGTGTGTGTGTGTGTGTGTGTGTGTGTGTGTGTGTGTGTGTTTTCCCACTGTCATCACCTTCAGAGTTCTAAGAATCTGTTAAATGCCTGCATTTCTAGCTTCTAGGTGCACACAGTAACAGAAAGAAATGTCTTCCTGTAACAATAGCATGCAACATAGGTTGCAGTGCCTGTAACCCAGATTAGGTTGATTGGAACCTACTTTGAATTGTGAGGTTGGATGAATTATGAGGAAGGGAGAGACTCTGCAGTAGGGCTACCAGCCTGAGCATAGCACAACTTAAATTTAGGGGCAGCACTTGCAAAGATGGCAGTAAGTAGGACTCTGCAATCTGGTGGAGGTCTTCCACCATAGATTCTTTGGTCCAGATACACTAAAAGTAAATCCTCAGTTTGTTTAGAGAAAGGTAGCATCCCATTGCTACATAGTACAGAGAGTAGCATCAGATATTCAAGCTATTCCATATTTATGATATTAGCATTTACCTATAGGAAAAATAGAATGTTTCAAATTGAAATTTCAGTCTCTTCCCATCCATTGAAATCAAACATGAATGATTCATTAATTTATCAGAGATACAATGGGCACATGTTATATACAATTCATTCTGCAGATGTTATAGAAAATTCAATGGTTAATAAAGCAGTGGCCTCAGCGGATCTGGCAGAAGAGTAAGATAAGTACACATTTGACAGAGTGGTGAAAAAGAAGAGGGGTAGTGTGAGTTGATCGCAGATGTTTCTAGCCTCAGGATTATAAAACAGAAATGCAGGTTTTATGATTGTGATGTAGACCACATATAATATAGACCAGCAACATAAGTGATGACAGACATCCTTGCATTCACGGAGCATTCAGATGTCTTTTCATAGGTAAGTCTTTGTGTCTACAGAGATGATACTGTGTGGCTTTAGACAAATAACAGACACCAAAACATACACACACACACACACACACACACACACACACACATATGTAATTTTTAAAATATTTGTTTTTGAGAGAAAGAGAGAGAGAAAGAGAACACACACACGAGAGAGCATGAGCAGGGGAGGAGCAGAGAGAGAGGAAGACAGAGTCCGAAGCAGGCTCTGCACTATTAGCACAAAGCCCGACGTGGAGCTCAAACTCACGAACCTGTTAGATTGTGACCTGAGCTGAAGTCAGAAGTTCAACTGACTGAGCTACCCAGAAGCCCCCAAATATTTTTTAAATATATAAATATGGATAGTAATGCAGTGTGTTTTTAGAAATGTGAATAAATTATGATGAAAAATAAAGGATGGATGGATGGATAGGTAGGTATGTAGAGAGAAAGAGAGAGACAGAAAGTTAGGAGGGGTAAACGATAAAGGGACAATTTTAATCTTAGTGTTAAATCCACAGTTATGAAACAGAATTGATTGATTGACTAAATTTAATTTTATTTCAACTTTTAGCATCCAGGATAGTTATAGTTGTTTGGACCAAAAACTCATTTTTTAAAAGTTTATTTTTGAGAGAGAGAGAGCAAGCAGGGCAGGGGCAGAGAGGAAGGGGGGAGAGAGAGAATCCCAAGCAGGCTCCACACTGTCGGTGCAGAGCCCAACGCGGGACTTGAACTCATACAGTGAGATCATGACCTGAGCCAAAATCAAGAGCAAGACACTTAACTGAGTGATCCAGGCACCCCCCGCCTCCGCCAAAACTCATTTTAATCTCTGATGTTGTCAGTGATGTGTTAAATTTCATAAGAGGTAAATTTCCTTGTAGAAGTGCTATGTGCCTGATGAATGATATGGTGACAATTCTCCCAAAGTCTCCATTAAGCTAACTTTTTTTCCATTTTTTTTTAAATAGGAAAATAGAATCCTGATTAATTTATGCATTCATTATTCTTCCAGTGAACAGAAATTTGCTCTTATTGTACTTCATAATATGTAAAAAACTGAAGCCAAGTTTTCTTAAATATGTTCATAAAGACATTTGTGTTACAGGCAAAGAAGTAAATATTGATAAAAATAAAAGTACAAATCATTCTTTAATTGACACATAACCTTGTTTTCCCCCCATTCTTTAGTCCTCTTTTCAACAGAGCTCCAGAATTTGATTCAATCTGGAATCATGTTCCGCTACACTAGCTCCCCGAGCTAGCCAATTATCTATGAAGGTTTCTTCTTGGATGCCCTCAGTTAGCTCTGTTCACTCAATGGAAAACTTGTGGTACTGAATTCATTCTAAATGACAGGCAGAAAAATCTGTACTATTTGAATGGCAACTTAAATATACAAAGCAAGTTATTTGATTTAACTTAACTTAAATTAATCTAATTTAGCTGTCAAAGACCCAACAAAGATGCTTAGTGTTTCATGTGGTATCTGTTTGATATATAGAGGGGTGTGTGTGTGTGTGTGTGTGTGTGTGTGTGTCCAAATGTGTATGTATAGGAGAGAGACCGTACAAGCTTCCTTTATCTTTGCAATGAAAGTTGTTTTATTGTTTTCTTTTGTAAAAGTAAGAGAAAAGCAAATTTTTATTAAGCTATATGAAGTTGTAAAATTTGGTAGAAACTGTTTTCATCATACATTCTATCATATAGCATCCAATATTATTCCTTAGAAGTCTTTCTCTCTATTCAGGATTCTATTGTAACTATGCTTAGACTGTCTATCTACCAAGCACAGAACAACAACAAATTGAAAGAAGAATTGTCTTTGCTATAGTCTCTACCATAAAGATTCAGCCATTCAATAAATCCATCAGTCAAATATCAAATAAAATCTGTTCATCTCTAATACACCTAGTTCTATGCCAATAATGGCAAAAGTTTGAAAACATGTAACATAATTCCTGACCTCAAGAAAGTTTTTCAAGATTGTCATTTACTCTTTTGAAAATCCAAAGTACTTACTAGGACACATAACTTTAAAATGACAATGTGAGAATGACCAGGAGTGCTTTAGGAATTAAAAAAAAAAAAAAAAAAAAGAGGATTTAACTGAGGAGACTACATAAGAGATGTGAGAAGTAAAATATCCAGGTGTTCAATAGAGTTGATTTCCCTCTGGAAAGAAGCATCCTCTACAAAATTGCAAAATGGATGTCACAACATGGGTAAAAGATCTTATTTCATAGTAAATACAAGAGTGGTGATAATGAGTTGAGGAAGAGGAGAAAAATGTAGAGCAAAATGTGGCAGTTATTAATGTAGGCAAAAATTTACCTCAAACTAGAACAGTGTTTTCCTCAAAAATAAAATTCCAGAGAATCTCTAATAACCTGATCTCAAAATAATTTCTCAGTAATAGTTGAGACATAATGTTATCATTCACAAGTAATTTCTTGGATGACGTCTTGAGGTAACTTCCCCATGCTCTTTACCTGCCCCGCCTTCCCCCACAGATGGGTTCCCCGAGATGGCTGCAGTATGGTGAAGGCTGTGCTGAGTATTGATGACATTGCATATATAGGTTGTGAATATGTAGAGGAAAAGGGTGTCTGAAAAGCCTTCATAGGGAGACACCAAACCAAAAAAAGAAATGAATATTTATTTGACTGCTTATTTTAGAGAAACCCATTCTTAAAAAAATTTTTTTTAATGTTTATTTTCGACAGAGAGACAGTGTGTGAGCAGGGGAGGGGCAGAGAGAGAGGCACACACAGAATCTGAAGCAGGCTTCAGGCTCTGAGCTGTCAGCACAGAGCCCGACACGGGGCTTGAACTCACGGACCGCGAGATCATGACCTGAGCCGAAGTCGGACACTCAACCGGCTGAGCCACCCAAGTGCCCCTAGAGAAACCCATTCTTAATCAACAGGATGAATATGGGGGGAATGAGAGAAAAGCAAGGGAATTTGAAATAGAAGTGGTAGACAGTGAAAAGATACCAAGAATTTCCTGAAGGATATTTGCAATGAATATTGAAGGAGTGAGAAGGTAGTCATTGAAATCACCCAACTGCTATGGGAAGTTGCACTGAACATTCAAGCGGGAAAGGTAAAGACAGGAAAATAAGCTTAATAGTATTGTTTTCATCATGGACAATTTGAGCTGGGTTCAAGACTTAACTTGTTTTATATAAATTAACTTCATTCCATAATTCTGTACCAAATTTTGGGGCATTAAGATCCTTCAAAATAGTAAAGTTGGAAATTCTCCTTCTGGCTTCCCATGCATCTATTGCACTAGTATTAGAATTTAGCTAGAGACTGCCTTGTATTGTTTCTCTTTGCTTTATATTCATCAGTCAGCCGTAGTCCACTTTGAGTATGTATCTGGCAGTATGCAAAAGTTATAAGCAAGAATTGGCCCCATCTTTTAGCAGCTAGTTATCTGGTAGATGAGATAAAATTTACAAATATGAAAAGAATAAATGATGATCTCATTACAGTTGTATTCCCAACATGTAGAATTTGCATTTGCCTGTCACATGGTAATAAATGAATGGTGTCTTAGACCACAAAACATTGTTGGTCACAGAGGAGGCAGACCTAGCTCTTGGCAAACTCTCTAAATTGCCTAAATGGGAATGACTGTACAGGTTTCTTGCTTTGTTCAGAATCAGTTTTCTATCAAGAGGGATGTACTTGCTCTCTCTGTATAAGTACCTTTAAATTTTTCAGCTGTTTTTTTCCTCGTATGTATGTGAATATGTAATATAGCATATATAATTTATTATATGTATAAAATCTACTGGAATAATTGAGTATGTGGTAAAGAATTGAGCACAAGTCCCATTGAGATGGCAAGGCTCAACAAATGGCTGAATTGTCACTCATTTTTTGAGTGTTTCAGCCTAACTACTATTTGTGAAGGTTCCTTGAGAACAATTGAATCTTCAAAGCGCCATGTAAGTGTATCTGCCATAAAGCCTAATTTAGAGCTTTGAGTGCATGGTGTTTAAAATATATTTATTTAGTCAATAAATGAGCCAGGATACTCAGCCTTCCTGATCAGAGAGGCCCTGATATGCCATATTCACACTGGTGTTTCTCTCCTGGTCCACATGTCCCTCTTCATAATCTTCCCCTTCTTTATTCATCTGAACCTTGGTTTTGTAGACTATAACTTGAAATTGTAAGTGAATTTTTACAGACTATCTACTGTTCCTTTGCCAGCTCCCTTATCCTTGTCCTTGTGTCCAGTTGACTAAATGTATGTGCTGCTTGTAAGAATGGGTTACGATTTCCGACTAACAACCAACGCTGGTCCGGATGAGTACCTCTCAGGCCAGAGTCCTGTCTCTGGTTTGTAGCTTGTAGGAGATTGTAAAGTAGAAATGGAGCCATGGACTCCAGGTTGTGTCAGCAGTTCTTGCAATGGTACTCACTGTGGACAATACAAAGTAGCTAACTCTAAAGGTAGAAAGCCAAGAATCCTGGACATTTGAGCTCAGTGATGCCAGTTATTTGGGCATTTTTAAATATTTTAATTATTTGTTGAGCTTTTGTTTTAACTTCTCTTTCCACTGGCATACCATTAAACATCATTGGAAGTACCACAACTT
This sequence comes from Lynx rufus, assembly GCF_022079265.1. Lineage (NCBI taxonomy): Eukaryota > Metazoa > Chordata > Mammalia > Carnivora > Felidae > Lynx > Lynx rufus. The sequence goes on along the minus strand of NW_025814837.1, from coordinate 3,662,131 downwards.
GAATATGGACTGCTAAAAGACGGCAACCTAGCATTCAAGAAATGAAAAAGTAACATATTTTTGAGTTCCAGTTAATATATGAAGTAGGTTCCCATGTGATACAAATAGATATGATGTGAGGCTAAAGGCAACATTTACACTTTATATATAAAAAGGAACTGGGTTAATTTGTTTTTCATTCATTTATTCATTCAAAATTTTGTTCCTCAGCTCGTACTCTGTGGTTGATACTGTGCTTAGTGTTAACTATTAAGTGTAGTTTCTGCTTATATGACGCACAAATTTTGATGTTAATGCATAATAGCTTCTCTACACACAAAATGAGGAAATTCCTGGCAGTTATAGATAGAGAACTGGCAATATTTTTTAAATAATAAAATACTAAACACAAGCATAAAGTCTGGAATTCCCACATGGCAATAGTGGCTGGAAAAGGCAATTAAGAGAGTGAAATCATGGTAGTAGTCGGTACTTGATCGTAAAAGAGGCAACTTCAACATGGCAGTATCACCTCCTCTGATTATTAATAAATAAATATTGACGTTAATTTAGCACTTTCCATCTTCAAAGCACTTTACAATTATTAATTAGTCCTCTTAGGACTATTTGAAATATAATTTCTAAAGTTTGCATTTAAATAGGGTATTCATGATGCTGTTTTTTTTTTTTTTTGCTTCAAGTAAAAGAGCATTTTTTTTCAGTTGTCAGAATTTTAATTTTTTCTAGAATCAAAGACAGTAAGATGAATATCGTTAAATAGACATTGCAGGAAAGATTATCTCAGGACGTTGAGTATGGGGCCATGCGAGGCTGCATTTGCATGTTCCCACAACAATGGACCAAGGTCATGGTTCAGTTTCCCTATAGGCCTTCTCCAAGGAGAGGTACTTTATCAGATTGTCAAATGAACCTGCTTTTGCATCCAGACCTTCGAACAGTGCGTCATCTCTGCCTGGAACTGCTACTCAAAGTGTGGCCATTCTTCTTTGGCCTGCTAATTCCTAAGCATCTCAGTGTTATATTTTATAATGGAGAAGTATTTCCTAAACCTGAGAATTCTTTTTATCGTGCAACAAATTTTCATGAAGTTGCTAAATAGAAAATTTAAAAAATACAAACATAGATCCCTGTCTTATAGCTCATAGATTAACAAGAAGACCAAGATTATATGAATAACCACTGTACAGTATAACAAGTATTTCAGGAAATACACTTTTCTGAATTTTATTTTACAAAAAAAGTTGGGGGAGAAGTATAGAGAGTTCTCATATACTCCCTCAACACTCACCTTATTTACTCTATTAACATCTTGCACTAAAGTGGTTTATTTATTAGAATTGATGAGTCAGCATTAATACATTATGGTTAACTAAAGCCCTTGGTTTCCATTAGGTTTCACTCTTTATGCTGTACATTTTATGTGTTTTGACAAATTATAATGACATGTATCTGCCATTACAGTATCATGCAGAACAGTTTCTCTTGTTACATGTTCTTGTGTGACAGTTAATACTAGTTTGACTTCTCTGTGAGCACTCCCCTTTCTCACAGATACACTTACATTTCGAGGTGATTGTGTCCCTTTGCTGACTGCTTGTACAAACACTGAGACATCAGTCTTCTTAGTTCCAGTGAGCAGGGAGTCTCTTTGCCCCCAAAGAAATTCATTTCATTCATCTTGAATGGAAGATAAGAAAGATCAGGTCTAAGGGTTGGTGAAGAAAGGAGGACATTTGCAATTTAATTCTGTGTGACTTATAAGGGGCCTCCTGAAATATGTCTGTCGTGCATCCTGTCCAATTAGGGAGTATTTTGGCACCTCTTTTTGTTTGCCATACCTATCACCTCGCTCACCCCTACACTGTTCAGGATCATCACAGGATCCACAGTGGCACCTACCCTGTCTGTGAAGCTGTAAATGATTCTACCAATTATCAGTGGAGAATTACCTCTATATTTTGGAAAGGCAGCTTGCAGTCTTTTTAACAAAAGCAGATACACTGGCTTATGTCTGTTTCTTTTTTTAAAGGTCCATGAACTATAATCCCCCACTTAGTATATAGGGTCAATCTTCCCATATCATCTTAGGCATTACATTGCTTTGTGATTATTTGTCTACCTCTCTCTCCCCTTCTAGACTGCAAGTTACATAATGGAAAGAAACAATTGTTTTTTTACTTATTCTTGGGCCCTTCAATAATTTGAATTTTGCCTGCTACATGATACTCTCAGTTTTTGAATGAACTTAAGACAAAAATAAAAACATATTCAAAAAAAAGATATGGGGAGAATAAATATACTAGAAATTCAGTTTTCTGTAATCCTTCAAGGAGATGTTTTGAACACAATTTCTAACTTTACTACCCAGTCTTTACTTGTAATTAATTTATAATGGCACAGAGAAGATGAAAGGAAGGAGAATGTATGCTTGTGCTTTGCAATATCGTGGCCCACATATTGGTCACAATATTATATGTGTCTCAAATTCAGCCTCTTTCTGTCCTTAAAGATATCCTCTAGATGTGATGTTAAATAATTGAGGATAGACACTGATTACAATAAGGGTAATTTTCCATCCCCCCCCCATCCCCCCAGTAAGGAGACCCACTCTAGTAGCTCATGGAGAAGACTTCAGACACCATTCAAAGAACCTGAAATCTACCCAGAGATTCATGGCTTCCTAGAGGATCAATGGTAAAGACTTCCTGTTTACCTTTGGGCATCCTTTGGAAAGCTCTTCCTGTTACCCTACTATGTCTGGACCAGGTACCTCTATTAGGACCCCATTAGCCTGTTGCAGCCTCTTTCATTTTCCTCTCATTTTTGATTAAATTGCCTGAATACTTGCCCATTTTCTCCACCAGGCTTTAGGCTACATTATGACAAGAAGCCTGTTGGTCTTGCTTAGTGTTTCATCACTTATGCCTAGCTCAGTGTCTGGAACATAATATAGGAGGAAGGAAGGAAGGAAGGAAGGAAAGAAGGAAGGAAGGAAGGAAGGAAGATGGGAGGTAAGGAAGGAAGGAAGGAGGGAGGGAGGAAGGAAGGAAGGAGGGAAGAAAGAAGGAAGGAAGGAAGGAAGGAAGGAAGGAAGGAAGGAAGGAAGGAAGGAAGGTGGAAGGCAGGGAGAAAAAAGAAAGAAGGCAAGTCTTATCTAGAAATAAACTTTCTCTAACAAGTCTTGGTACATTAAAGCTTAAATGTTTCTCATAGAATCTTGACTCAATAAAAGCGCCCTGAACGTTTCAAGAAAAACAAAATGCCTATATAGCAAGGGAAACTAGCTGCCCCACAGCTCCTTTAGAACCTTCTTCGACACTATGATTAACCTTGATATTTCCTTCCCATCTGAATGAATTATATTGGATGACAATGGATTAACTACCTCGGCTGTAATTTACTGCTGTGTTCCATGCAATACCTAATCACTACAGCCAAACATGGAGATGTTCCTAGAACTAACAAACAATGTGATCCTGTGTTTGCATGTACCATTACCTTGATACCTTTTTCTTGGTTGACTATGGACCATATTGGCTTTACGTCTTTTCTACCATCTGAGATGAGTTTAATGCACTTATATCTTGTGGGCATTGTTATTCATACTGGGAAGACTATCTCCTTTCACTTACTATGTATTTCCTTATTTTATACCTATCATTCATGTATCTTATTGTTCATATTAACTAAGGCGGGGATTATGCTATATATTGCTTTTTTACATCTCTTAATAAGTAGAAATATTATGTGAAACATAATAGGTGTTAAATATTTTCTAAAATGATGAGATGCATAAGAAATAAAGGGAATTTTTCTATCATGAATAGAAATATTTCTTTCTAATTCAATTCATATGCACTCCTTCCAAACCTCTAAGATTCTGGGATTTATATTAAGAATTTAAGAAATTAGGAGCACCTGGATAGCTCAGTTGGTTAAGCATCTGACTCTTTGTTTTGACTCGGGTCATGATCTCAGAGTCATGAGATCGAGCCCTGAATTAGGCCCCACATTGGGCTCTGTGCTGAACATGGAGCCTGCTTAAGATTCTCTCTCTCTCTCTCTCTCTCTCTTGCTCTCGCTCTCGCTCTCTTTCTCTTTCTCTCTCTCTTTCTCTTCTCTTTCTCCCTCCCTCTCTCTCTCTCTTGCCCTTCCTCCACTCTCTCATGCACATGCTCTCTCTCTCTCGAAAATAAAAAAAAAAATTAAAAAAAAAGAATTTAAGAAATTCAAGAAATAGTTTTCAAAAACCAGTGGCTACATTTGTATGTATATCATAAGTGTTTTCGTTGGCTCAGAAAAACCTCACAAAAATATAAAGCGCTTGTCCAGTTTCTTTTTATGTCAGACATTGAACTCTGGACTTAAAAGATGACATCACAATCCATGTACTCTCCTTCCCTGTCACCACCCACACAGTGCTCCACCCTCATTGATGTCCCAGATGGCACCTAGCAGCAGAAAGGTCAGAAACAAAAAAGTTCAAGTTCGAAAGATTTAAAGGCAGGTTATCAGGAGTTGGACTGGAGCCCCAAACCATGCAGGCTTGTAAGGTCAGAGCTTAACTGTTTTTCCATTTTATTGCTCAAGGACAAGAGAACTTGATACATGAGACTCCAGCCCTGTAAACCGTCTACTGAGGTAGCCATTTCATCACGTATGGTTGCAAGTTGAGTACTGACCACACAATTTAAATCGACAGTAGCAGGGCCCTGGTGGGGATGTGAGAAGCAGTGTCACACACAACATTCTTTTCCTAATTATTGGGACCTGGACAGGTGGCAGGAAGGGAATGAGGGGCGAGGTGGGGGGAGAGGGAGGGGTGGGGAGGCACAGTGACATTTCCCATCTCAGGAGTACAAGATTCATTACCTCTGATGAAAAGTCACCAGGCTGCGGTGAGTCCTGACATACTCCGTGACAGGAGAAAGTGACATGGCCGTTTGACATTCAGGGCTAGAAGGTTGCCGGTCTGTAATCACTAGTTAAAATTGAATCTTGTACATTGCACCCTGCCAGCACAGCTCAACTCTTGATAATTATTTGGATGCTACTGTATTTGGATTTTATTTCCCCAGCAGAGAGGGGAAGTTGGATTTATAGTTTACTGCTGGGTTAAGATTGGAACAGGCTAGATCTTTTTTATGGTTAATATGGCAGAGCCAAATAAATCTAGAGATGTTTTTGTCCCCATTTTAATTCTAAACCACTTGGGGATGGGGGTGGGGAGCCACAAAGGAATCAAAGGATACGTCTTCTAATTTTCCATGAACAAGCTACAATTCTGTCTGCTAATGTTTTCCTCTTTTTTCATTTCACTTCATGATGCTTTAAACCAGCCATCTGGACATGGACAGGGCTGGGAAATACCATTTTGCAACAGCTATAGCCTGAGCAGCCACATGGATGAGGACATAGATGGTCAATGCCACTTAACAACCACTTCTTTTTTACCTGGGGGTCAAGAAAAGGACAAGAGAAATGTTTTACAGTAGGTCATTTTAGCATAATTACGGAGTAGCCTTTATCTGTTGATTTGCATGCAGGCATGCTGTGATTCCAATAGGATATTTTCTCCCTTCACTCCTACCTCAAGGCACGGAAGCTTCTGGTCATCGCAGGAACACAGACTGCATATTCACCCTATTAAGTGCAGAAGGATCCCCAATGTCTGGTTTGACAGGCTCAACGTAACATTTTGAGGAGTCACAAGCCACATGTATATAGAAGGGTGAAATGATCACCAAGGCTCACTTTATAGACAGAATAAGTGTTGCCTGTGCACTAGGGTTTAGCTGGGCCCTGGGAAGCAGGCATACTGGCCTGATCAAAATATCTTTACCACTAATCTCCCTCAATGTCTAAAAGTCCATTATTAGAAAAGCATCAATTTAAATGAAAACATTGTGTCTGCAAGGGTTACCAAATAATATGTCACCATTATTTCTTGGAGAGAAGAATATATACTGTCAAACACAGCCAAAGACATAAAACATGGTGGAAATTTTGTTGGGAAAGATCAACAAGACCTGGTCCTAGTGGCCTCAAGGATTGGCATTCATTGTTCTAGGGCATTCCCTCTGGACCTGGGGTTGACTCACAGCCTTGCTGGTGCTGAAACCTGATTTGTTAGTTGATTGTGGTCCCATCACTTACAGAGACATATTGTCATGTACACATGCACTAAGTTTCTGGGATTGTTTTATGGAACCAGAATGCTTACTTATGTAAGTTCATGGTGAGAAATAATAATACAACAGGATTTGGAACATGCGGAGGTCACATGACAAGTGTGGAGATTATAAGTAAACCAGCCAGATCCTAAACAAAAGCTGTGCTGGTGATCAAGGAATCAGCAGGGAAGTAAAGGTTAATTCAACTCTTCACTCTTTTACTGATAGAGTAGGTATAGCCACAGCTGTCTTCTCCCAATCCAGGACTGCCTTAAGGAGCAGAGATATTCAGCATACTTAGTGTAAAGCTCACTTTTTCCTGAATAGTGCTGGGATGGGCACTGCTAACCACTAATTGTTCCCTTTCCTTTGTTCAGTCTTCAATAGTAAACACCACCACCTCTGCCCACCTTCTACTTCTTACCAGAGAGATTGTGTTGATCTCAGAGCTCAGCTTTCTGAAGGCAGTCTCATATTTTCCTGCTTTTTTAGTCACTTTCGAACACAAGTACTTTAACGTGAATAAATTAGATGTTTTCATTCCACTAGAAAATGCACTGATACTAACGGGGTATCCCCTTTTGTCCAAAAGGTGTCCACTTTTGTCCAAAGTGGGAGTTTCTAAACAGGGAAATGTCTAGGGAAGTGAGTTTTGAGAAGCTTGGCAATAAAGTAACAGAATGAGAATGCTGGGGGAAGGACATGAGCAACTAAAAGAAAAGAAGAAGATGAAGAGGAAGAGGAAGAAGAAGGAGAAGAAGAGGAAGAAGGAGAAGAAGAAAAGGGATGGGAAGGGGAGGGGAAGGAAGCGGAAGGGAGGGAGGAATGAAGGAAGGAAGGAGGAAGGAAGGGAGGAAGAAAGAAAGGAAGGGAGTGCTCAGATATATCAAGAAGGTTGAAGTTTTGCCTATAATCTAATGGAGATTGAGTAAAGAGTCACTTGAAGGCTATGCTTGCTGAAATGATAGTCTTGTCAGTAATGAAAAGGGATGTATCTGGGTTGGTTAGATGGGGTGTGGTTAAAGGATTAAACTAATTTTTTTAGTAATGTCTCACTTTACTAATCCTAATTGTAGAGACTAAATTAAGGGTAGTTTCCCTTTTTCTATGGGTAATAGTTGCCTTTACCTGGGAAAAATAATCTCCATTATTCCTTGTCTAGGCCACAAGGCAAAAATGTAAAGCTGCAACTAATAAAGGATTTCATCAGCAGTTTTGCTCATGGCAAACTGAAGGGCAGACTTCCTCTTCTCATGGTTGGGAAAGGACCTCCTCCTTTTCTCTCCCAAATGAAACCCCACATAGGCCCCCTCCTCCATGAAGTCTGCCCTGACTAATGAGCACAATGGATCTTCTCTAAATTTCTATAGAGTTTATCCTTCTTGTGTAAGTGTATCACCTATGCTTGGTTTTAAATTTTTTTCTGTTTCCTCTTTGTACATCTTGCTTGAATGAGCAGCCTGGAGGTAAGAAGTTTCAGAGACCTACAATTAGTCTTTTCACCTCCTAGAAACTCAATTTTCTTATCTATTAAGATGAAGAAAAGGGAATATGGATCTGAAAGGTCTGTTCCAGTTCTGTTATCATATGAGACTATGTTGTGTTTCCCTTGTCCTTCTCCCTGAAGGGAAGCACGTTTTTCTTTGTTTAGTTTGCACAACCCTGTGCTCAGTCCGGTATAAACAGAACATCAGAAGCAGAACGCTTGGTACTAGACTCCATGCACACCACAGGCACATACAAGAGGCAGCGCTCCAAATACAGCAGCACGAGCAAGAGCTCAAACCAGTAAATGGGAACTCTGTGTTTTCTAGAACCAAATTGTAGGGTGTTTGCTTGTTTGTTTGTTTGTTTCATGTTTTTATTTTAAAATGTTGTTATGGGCACACTCTTCAGCCTCATCCTGTTTTTGTATGTTTCTGAGGAGATCAAGCTCTCCGGAGCTTTCTACTCCTACGGCTCCCAGTTATGAGCTTTCCCTGTAGCTCTTGATGCAATTAGCATCCTGGAATATTGAACAGAAGTAATTTTATTGTGCAATCAAGAATACTTCGGCTAAAGCCAGATATTAGCTATTGGTGAACACTGAAAGAAAGGAAGAATATGAGATGTAACATTGTTCACAGGTAAAAAGAACATAAGCCTGAAAACACCCAGGAAAAGGTGGCTTGTATTTGGATATTTTTATTATTATTTTAACATGCATGCTAGTGTTCTTTTGAAGAATATTGATTACATTCATTGGCATTACACATTTGGGGTTAAAATCATCAATATCCCATTGAACAAGGGAGATAAAGAGAGAATTTGTGGAGCCTCAGGTGAAGCCCAAAGATTGGCCCAGTGGATTTGGATAGATTTTCTTTACTTTCCTCCCAATCTGTATGTCACCCAAGAAGGAAGATTTTTGTTGCTGAGCAGGGTCGGAACTTACTACTCATTTTAGGAATATGGGGAACCAGAGTCTCTTTTTTTCCCCCAAACGTTCCCTGGCAATGCCATCTGATAACTTAGCAGCAAACACTTTCCCCTTACCTTCCTGGGGGCTGTTAATTCAAATGCAGAGGGAAACGTACGTTTGCCTTTTACGCCACCCTCTTAATCAAAGTGATTTTCTGAAATGCAACTGTAGAAAATAGACTCTTTTATTTTAGGATCAACAACAGTTTTTACAATGTTAGGCAAACCTGAGCCCCTCCTTAAAATGTCAGGGAAACAAAAACCATCCCCACCTGAAAGGCCTCTTCACTTGTCTTGAAAGGATTTTTTCGGCTGTTTCCCTTAAGCTGCTTTCTCCTTCTGTGCAACTTCCCAATCCCATTCACAAACTGTTGCCATGGTAAATAATTATATCACAGATGAATTGTGTACACTTCCTTTTCATAGCTGGAAGAGAAATTGTAGAGGAAAGGGGAAAAAATCAAAATCCTTTAAAATTACAGGGGAGATAGCTGAGGAAAGATTGCCTTCTCGTTAACATAATTAGCTCCATGAATTATAAATTGGTATTAGAACTTGCTCTTCATGACAAAAGGAGTAATTATATTTACTCATGTAAAATTAAACAATACCAAAAAAATTAATGGAACTCACCAGAAGCTCTCTTGACATTATCATAAAATTCAGAGATCTGAATATCCCGCAATCTGAAGTGATTTAACCAGCATAAACTTTAATGCTGCTCAAATTTGCCGTGTAGAAATATATTTTCTGGCTAGTTTATAATTGAACTTCCATGTTCAAACAAATAAACAAACAAGCAAACATGCACACACATACATACACAAACCCACAACAAACAACTCTTAATTTTTTTATATATATAGAAAAGACTAAATTACAGAGAAAGCTAGATTTTCTGTATCCAAATGAGATGCAGAAATACTTTCCACCAAAGGATATTTTTTTAATTGACTGTTCTAAAGTCAAAGCCTCCAGAATAGAGGGTGACGTCTTTATTTAAACAGCTCTCAAATGTATCTGAAAGTGGGGTTGATGGGAGAAAAGGTTGATTGGTCTAACTAGCTTTGCACACTCAGAAAGATCCCCTGTTGGGGGAATGGCAGTGTGGCAGAATGGCAGTGTGGTGATGTTTCTGCATTTCTGATCCAGGCACTGAAAGAACAATGACTACCATAATTTCACACCGGCGTATGCCTGGCCCAGGCCTAGGAAGAGAGAACAAGTAGAGAGAAGCCACACTTTGCACCCCATTCTATATGAACCATTATGGATATTCAAAGGCAATTTTGGCCCCTTCTAAGACTGTGGAGTACTATTTTCTATTCTTTACATCCTATTAAAAAGTGTTTTGAGGGACACCTGGGTGGTACAGTCAGTTAAGCATGCGACTTTGGCTCAGGTCACGATCTTGTGGTCCTTGGGTTCGAGCCCTGCATCGGGCTCTGTGCTGACAGCTCAGAGCCTGGAGTCTGCTTCAGATTCTGTCTCTGTCTCTGTCTCTGTCTCTCTCTCTCCCTCCCCCACTTACACTCTCTCTCTCAAAAATAAACATTAAAAAATATTTTTTAAAAGTGTTTTGATGGGAGTAGGGGAGTTCTAGATATTCTGCCCAACTAAACTAAAATATCCCTTAAAAATTTTTATTGTTTATTATTCCTATCTTTCTTTATGGTTTAATGTGAATGTATTCCCACTCTCTCACCAGACTCTGTTGCAGTGGACTAGAGTTCCACTGTGTGTTAGGTACAGGTTTAATGAAGTCAGTCACATTTTACCCAGAAACCAATTTTCATTGGGGCTGAACAAACTTCCAGGATGCTCTGAAAGCTTCCAAAGTATCTATTCACTTCTAACTGCCATATGTGTGGAACTCCTTACACTGCTCAGTCCTTTAAGGTAAGTCACAGGAGCCTCTTTTAAAACATATAACTTAATCCACATTGGATCCCTCATGAGGCTGCTGACCCAACAACTGTATTAAACCAAGTGAAGAAAATACTTACTTGCATCCTAGGTATGGGGCTAGGATAAATATGGGCATTTTTGGAGAAAACCTTAGTTTATACATTATTCAGCCGTTGAGTTCCTTTGGGGGGATCTATAACATGTGCAACTGGACACGGCATGGTAGGAATGGGAGAAGGAGAATAGCAAGTAAAATCGGAAGTTGTTTCTTATACTTCCATAATTTATAAATCCTAGAAACCCAGCCTTTAATTTGGAATAATATGTAGCCAAAATGATGTTTACAATGAAACCCTAAGAATATGACAAAATGATTAAATCATACATTAAATAAAGGAGCAAGTTATAAAATTACTACTCTAACGATGCCTGGTATGAACATATGGGATAACAATCTGTCACTGCTTTTCCTCCCAGCCATCCTTCATGGCCTGGGACCTTCTAGAGCCTAGATTAATTCGCTTTGCTATTGGAAGTTTCTTCTAGTCTGTCCCTCACTTTGCATCTGAGATTGTTAATGTAGACCAGTCAATAGGACAACCTGGGTGGAGGAGGCTATACCTAAGGGAAGAACCAACGTCTTCTATTTCAAGGTACCACCCAGGGTCTCATCAAGAAATAGATGGTACACTCTAATGGAGTAATTGAGAAGAGATTAATAAGGAGACTGTTTAGAAAAATGCAGACAGGATTAAGAGAAATCAATAAGGAATGATGCAGCATTCAAATACAAGTGACAGTGAAGAGTCTTCACCACTCCTGAAAAGTTAGAAGGAGTAAGTGGAAAGGGGAGTCGTAGGGGAGGAATACCAAGCAGAAGTTGTGGCCTTTAGTAGAGGCACACAAGCCAACCTGTGGCAACTTGACTGGACAAGAACAAGAAGAATGAATACCCCAACTCAACATTCCTGTTTTTTAGTCTTCTGCAGGTACTTTATCGGTCAAAACCAATAAAAGTCAGAGGAACATGTCCTTTAGTTTATGAATATTGGTCTCTTGGGGCATAAAGCATGATGGAAAAGGGTGAGGTGTAGGTCCAGAGAGACTAATAGAAAACAGTCAACACAAGTCAGCGAGTAGCTGAAACCATGAGACGACTTTAGAAAGATTAACAAAATTTTCACTCTAGGAAAGTGTATATTCCCAAATGAAAAATGTTGTCATTAAATTCAAAAATTATAATGTTGAATATATGGTATGACTCTTTACTGTAAACTCTTTGTTTTTATTTTGAAGTTAAATGCATTTTTCAATCATATGAATCATTTAGTTTAGTCCAATATATTTTGACCAGTTTTTTGAGATCTGAGTTGCCTCACCAATAAAAACACTTTGAACAGTTTTGTTTATGAATATACGAATGAGAGAATGAATGGTGGAATTCTCTAGGAAAATTCTCTGAATCATTGGTGACATCCTTGATTGGATTTTGCTGTGTTTTTGGTCCATAATCTTACTTTCTTCACCACAGTAGTCTTCAGTTTCAACATCTAAGGAGATCAATATTGGTTTTTCCTCAAAAAATGTACCTTGAGCCTCATGCTAAGTGTTACATTAAGGATTTAAGGATTTTGGGTAGAAATAGTATTTTCTAATGGTGTGGCATCATTGATTTTTATTTAAAATTACTATGTTATCATGTGTAAATAGCTCATTTTACATATATATATATATACATACATACACACACACACACACACACACACACACACACACACACATGTGCCATGGTCATTTACTACAGGGGAATTTGATACTTTTTTTTTCCAGTCTAACATACTGATATTAAAAATGTACTGGCAAAACTTTGTTGTTTTTGTTGTAGGTTATATTAAATTAAATTTAGTCTTTTTAAAAATCACTCCTACATTTGTTTCCTAATACTGTTTATCTAATAATTCTCTAAATCTCTTTTTTACATTATAGCTCTGATTTTATTGATGCCACATAATCATATAAGGTTTTTAATGATAAAAATGATCTTTGTCACTTAGAGAAACCAATGTCTTCTCAGTGCAGTGGATATCAAGTGCCACTAGAGAAGGGGAACTAGAGTTAAAGGAAAACAAATAAAATGAGAAAATATTTATTTTTAGGTAGTGTGTGTGGTAAATGATGATATGCAGACAAAAAAAGGGTCAAACCAGTGATAGAAAAGGCATAATATCTATAGTGTTACCTATGTCTCTCCCATGGAAGACACCATATATCAGTCATAGCACTGCTTATACTCTAAATTTTATTGCAATTTTAGGATCTTGCTCATTTTGGTGTTATTACCCTCCCAGTCCTAATGGGTGAGAGTCAACCCTGACTTCTGCAAGTGCCCTAGACATCAGAATTGTTTGTTCAGTACCTTATTTTCCAGTGGAAATTATCTTTGAAAATTGTACATTAATCTTTGTAATAAGTTAAATAAACATGCTTTCTTTTTTGTTATGTTTACATTAAAAACATAGTATATGCCATGATTTGCAAATGTAGGATTTAAGTATGTAACTTTACCCAGTGCTTACTCATGTTCACTGACAGTCATCAAACAAGGGGATTTGGAGCTATAAAATACAATTTTATAATAGTAATAATCATTGAATCTTTCATATTTCATGCCAAATACTGTGATAAAGACTTAACGGACATTACTTAATTTGATTCTTATAAAAGCTATAAGGGGCATTATTATTCTAATTTTACAGTTGGGGAAACTGAGGTTCATAGGATTATGTAAGTTACCCAAGACCACACAGTATGTATATGTGCTGCTGAAGTGAGCACCCAGTATGTGCTCTGTAGTCATAATGTATATCCGTTATTAAGGACATACTTTCACAATAATTTTAGAAAAGAAGTATCACATTTGACAAGCAAACTACATTCAGGGAAGATAAGTGAGTTTCTTCAGGTCATGTAGGTGCCGAAGTTACAGCTAAGAATTGAATCCAAGGCTGCCAGACTCTTGTGTTAAGGCATGCTCTCTCCCACCCCAACCAAATGTCTGCCTAATAAAGTCATGAATTTAATAGTTCATTATCTGCCTAGCCCCTCATTGAAAATTTAGGGACTTGACTATACACTTCCTAGGTCAGAAACTGCTTCTTTTTCACAACTTCCAGATAGTTCCCAACTTGGGCAGGAAAAGTAAGCATTCCATATGCATTGTTATCCATCTGAAGGTCAAAGAAGGAAGCTCAGATGATTCAAAGTCACATGTACATCTGGAAAGAGCGGAGATCATGAGCACTTACAGGTCAAAAATAGACTAAAAATCAGATCGCACTATAAATAAGCAAACAATGGGAGGGCAGCATTTGAAATAAGAGCCACATTCACATCTCAGCCCTCCATCAGCTGGGTGCTGAGAAACTACCTCAGTAACAAATGTCGCTGGAGGTCTGAATGGCATTCAGAATGGCTCCTTGCCTGCTGGCTGAAATCCTCATCAAGGCAAGCTCCAAAAAGAAGTTATTTCACCTAACGCCTGTCGACTTCTATTAGATCACCCTGGGCATTAATTTCAATTTTCATGTTTCTGCACCATAAAAAAGGGAAGAAAAAACTTCATATGTGCCAAAGCTTAGCTGCCAACTGTTGGGAAAAAAAATTTGATTTCTATTGAATACTGCACTTTGGAATGAAAGAAAACATTGTCTAAATGAAGCTGAGGCTCTCAGTCACCTATGCCTATATTACTGTGAAATCAATTATGTGGGCTCTTTCGAAAGTTACTGATTGTAGCAAATTGAATGGCCTTCATTTCAGCATAATTTGGAGAGGTTGATGTAATCAGAGACCTTACACCACAGTGAGATACAAGATTCGTGATATTCAGATGGGAAAAAAGCTACAGTGGTTAAGCTTGTTCCGTACCTTCCGCTTACCGGCTGTAACGCTTTCATAAGTACAAATGAAATTGTTTTCATGAAGGCGGTGATGGTTCTGAAGGGATGTGTGAGGGGGGAAAGGGAGTGGAAATAAGGTTGCTGGAAATCGCACTATTGTCCTCATATGCAAGGAGGCTGCAAAATCTAATCCTAGGCCTAATTGGCTGCAAATGAAACACTTTAATATCAAATCTTGAGTTATGCCCCAGAGCTGAGGTTCAAGCTTAGATGTGAGGAGAGGTGAAATGCTTGATTTTTTCTTGCTGTGAATGTTTGTTCCACTTCACTCTTTTGGAAGTCTAGAGGCCCAAATAATTGCTCTTCAAATTATAAATTGATTATCTCCAACCCCAAGACAGTTTTTGGCTTGAGAAAATTCCTGGCAGGTTTGGTTTCATTACATTTGCCTAAATGAAAAGTATTGTATGCGTTTATATATGGGAAACAACATGTTTGCAATCAAGTTTTTCTACTTTATAATAGGTACCACTGATGTTACCCAATGCTGAGACAGTATGGTTTGTTCCAAATTACCAGCAAAGTGACCATACCCCATCAGGGTCTTTGAGTTATGTGAGCACATGCTCTTGGCCTTTGGGAGGTATAAGATGCTAAACAATAATGTACTTCTTGCAAGGTGCCTGTGGCATATTCTAGCTTTGACAATTAGTGTGGCTTTGGCCTAGAGGGACAAATAGGGCTATTTCCTTTGTATGAAGAAGTCTGCATTTGTTCTTTCTTCACTGATTTCAGAAATCCCAACTCAAGAATAAAAACTTGGTGACCATTTTCTCTGAACACTGAAGGTACCTCCCTCATTGGGAACTGACTCTTGGTCAGAGTTGAGAAACCTTGATATAGTGAAAGGAAAAGGACCCGGGTTCAGTCTTAAATCCTTTTCCTTGAATCCAAGATTTACCTGACTGAACTTCAGTGTCTCCCAGTGTATATGGGATTTACTTTGTAGGTTAATAGAAGGATTACATTACGAAATGCATGTATGTTAGCAAACATGTAATAAGGATGAGAAAATATCAGTTATATTATTCACTCAACCCGATTGTAAGATCCTAAAAGCAATGATCATACTTTACTCTTCACATAAAATAACACCTGATACATATTAAGTGTTCAATTATTTCTTGCTTGAGACAACATGATATTTTAGAAAAAAAATCCCAGATCTAAGAGTGCAGTCTTAGGAAAAATATACATTTTTCTGGGTCTATCTACTCTAATATATAAAGAAGTATATATTTTTTTAAAAAGTTTATTTATTTTTGAGAGAGAAAGAGAGAGAGAGAGAAAGCAGGGGAGGAGCAGAGAGAGGGAGACACAGAATCCGAAGAAGGCTCCAGGCTCAGAGCTGTCAGCACGGAGCCCAATGCAGGGCTCCAACTCATGAACCATCAGATCATGACCTGAGCTAAAGTCAGATGCTTAACTGACTGAGCCACCCAGGTGCCCCAATAAAGAAGTATATTTAAAAGCATTTATAAGACTTCCTTTAAAACTAAAATTTACTTTATGATATGAAATTCAATAATATTTTTAATCTAAATATATATATGTATAGAATCATATACTAATACATCTATATATGTCATGTTTTTGGATGCCCGTTTCAACTGGATAAGCTTCCATGTAAGGTCTAACACTCTCTCTCCCTCCCTCCCACCAACCCTTCCTCTCTCTCTCTCTCTCTCATGAAAATTTTGTATACTTTTAAGCTACTTGAAGCAAGATACCTCTATAATGGTCTTTTAATTTAATCTTTTAATAATGGTCTGCCTTTTAATACACTAAATTTTATTGAGAAAAACATATCATCAGCTAAGAAAACAATGGAAGTTAAAGACCAATTAAAAATTAACATACCAAGAAGGAAATAAAGGAAATTTACTCAGGATTTGGGATTAGAAAATAACTTTTTCTGGGGCAACTGGATGGCTCAGTCAGTTGAGTGTCCAACTCTTGGTTTCTCTCAGGTCATGACCTCAAGGCGTTGTGCGTTTGAGCCCCACATCAGGTTATGTGCTGGCAGCACGGAGCTTACTTAATATTCTCTTTCTCCCTCTCTCTTTGCCTCTCCGCCACTCATGCTATCTCTCTCAAAATTAAAAAAAGAAAAAAGGAAATAACTTTTTCTGGTAAACTACTAAGGAGACAGAATACCTCAAACCTTTCTCTCTTGATTCACAGACATGGTTGCTGGTAAGTACCAACCACTGGGGCAATTAGCCTCTAGCCCCAGGAAAGTTAGGCTGGGCTTATTCAGATTTAGTTGGAATCAGTATGTATTAGGTATTAGTCTGACTTCTCCAAGAAACAGAACCAATAAGAAATACATATAGATATCTACCTATATCTGTATCTATATCTGCTGAGAGAGAGTGAGAGAGAATTAGTGTGGCTTTGACACATAGAGTTTTATTATAAGAAATTGGCACACACAATTATGGAGGTTAAGAAGCTCCAGGATCTGCGGTTGGTATGGTGTAGACCCAGGAGAGTCAATGGTATAATTTCAATTCAAGTCCAAAGGCCTAAGAACCAGGCCTGAGAACCAGGAGAGGAAATGATGTAAATCCCAGTCCAAATTCAAATGCAGGAGAAGACTTAGGTAGAAGACAATCACACAAAGAGAGGATTTTTCTTACTCAGCCTTTTTTTCTTACTCAGGCCTTCCTTCAACAGAGTGAATGAGGCCCACCCACACTGGGGAGTGCAATCTGTTTTATCCAGTCTACTTGTTTAAATGTTAATTTCATCCAGAATACTCCTCATAGTAAGAACAAACTGCTGTCCCTTCCATAATAAAAAGAGTCCAATGTAATCCATTTGCCACAGGTAGCTGGCTGATCACCTTGAGTAACGATGACATATTAGAGACAGTGTTGCTTTTTGGTGCTGGCAAATTGGGCACTTAGAAGGGGCTGTATTCAGATTGATTTTGGTGAATAGAAGTCCATGCAAAATTTCCATCCCTGCCCCCATGACCTCTTTATTATGAGCCCATTGGGCAATGGCAGGGGTGACTGGGGAGAGACTGACTGATATCCACATAATGGGTCGTCCGATCCACTTGATTATCAAAATCCTCTTGTTTGGTGAGCAGTCACATGGATCACAAATATCTTAATATTTTTTGTCCATTCAGAAATGTCTCTCCACGTGTCTCTTCCCCAAATTTCCTTGTCACTGATTTCCCAGTCCTGTTCCTTTTAAGTCCCTGACCATCCATTGACCACAGCTCATGAATCACTATACAATTACATGGCTGGTCATTTCTCCTTTCAAGTAAAGCAAACAACCAGGTACACTGCTCAAAGTTCTGCCCACTGGGAGAATTTCTGTTCACTGCTATCCTCTAGGGATACCCATGGCCTAGTCAAGTTAACACATAAAATTAACCACACAGCATTCCTCTGCAGGAGGACAAATGGTATTACTGAAGAGCTCTCATCAGCCCCTCTGTTGGGAACTAGACTCAGGCCCAATCACACCCCTAAAGGACTACCGTAATTCTGGTTTTTACTGTTTGCACATGGGCTGAAATAAATGCTAACATCATTTCTATGAGAAAAAAAATTAAAAAACAAAAATATTCAAACCACGTTTTGGGAAAGTTTTCATTTCTGCAAGATCAAATTATTTTAAAACTCTGACCTTGAAATATATCCACATTTTTACATAGTGTATAGTAACTATGCTGACTCTATCTCTCTACTGTAATAGGTTTTAGTGGATTTCTACTTTGCCCTGCAAATTTTAGATTATGCACTGAGAAGTTAAACACACACACACGCGCGCGCACACACACACACACACACAATTTCAATCCATCAATTCTATCATTCAGTCAAATATTTACTGAAACACAGTGAAAAAGTATAAGACATAATTTTTGCTTGAGATTATTTTATAATCATCTAGGGAAGAAAGTCAAACACAAACAATGGAGAAAAATTCAACTCTAATCCACTGCTAAATTTTGTGGAAGAGACAATAAGTGTCATAAAGAGGAGAATATCATAGAGTCTGGAATATTTAACAAAGGAGATATTGGGGCATGAAATAAACCTTGAAGGATAACTGGGAGAGGCAAGAAGGCAAGAAAGCATCCTTGGTGTGTAGAAAGCACACATTTAGACTGGATACTGAAAGTGGGTAGAGTGTATATTAACACTATATTAAGATTCAGTCAGAAGCAACAATGTCTTCGATTGGAACGCTGTTTGACTACATTCTAGCTCTTTTATCTTCTTTGTCTGAATATCTTTCTTAACATAGAGTTCATCTGATAGTCTAAAACATAAAATGTCTAGGCGTATTTCTTTATGTAAATCCAAAAGTTACCATTCTGCCTTTCTCTCACTCATTTCATATATGCAGTGTTATTATGATCATTCTTTTTGAAAATACGTATTTTATCTGCATTTATTCCATCTTATAATACCACTCAGTATCTGTGGTCACTCAAAGATAAATGCTATCCACATTATTCAAATAAATTTATTTCACTTTAAAAACTAAAAAATGTTCTGCTCCATATGAGGTATATGATAGCCTCGATCAGTCCAGTCATGAGGATTCACTCCTGAACTGTCAGGGCCTTTTCCTAACATAATATTGAAAAGATCAGAGAAAGAACCTAAAGTAATTGGAGAAATATTATTTCTTAAGAACCTAAAGTAATTGGAGAAATATTATTTCTAAAAAATAATATTAAAAAAAAACCCAGAACTCTTCAATGATAGAATAAATCACCTCATGAGTGCCCTGTTAGTGAAAACATTCAAAGAAAGATGGGGTGACCTGTTTGTTCTTTCCAGGCTGCTGGAAGGGAAATTGTGATTTAGATGAGGATTTGGATACTTTAAGATTCCTGTTCTCAGCCATATCACACTAACTTCTCACTACTTCCTCTGACTTTCAGACTTTTAGTTTCCTCATCTTTAAGATAGACATAATAAAACCTATCTAATTCTTTTGCCATGAGGATTAAGTTACATAGTATCTTCATAATACTTAGTTCAGCATCCAAAATCCATTGTAATCCCTATCCCTCATGTCGCCCATTGTTATTCGCTTTGCTGAAAAGATAATCACTCCCAAATGCCAAGATACAGTTAAATGCTAACACCTCCCAAGGTCTTTTTCCTGATTCCCCTAGTTGAAAGCTTTGCTTCTTAAATCTAATGCATAATTGTATGTGTACCTCTTTGTTAATATTTATCACTATCTAAACATGTATTTAATTTCCTCTGCCTCATTGTCAACTTCTTGAGAACAGGGACCACAATGCAATTCACCTGTGTATCCTCAGGAAATGAATAGGGTAGTGACAATAATACACAGTTATTGAGGACTCGTATGTACCAGGTACTCTCTCTTTGGCACTTTAACTCTTCTCAGTGATCCTGTGTCAAAGTTATAGTATTATTAATAATTTGTAGGTAAGACAACAACAACAAAAAGCTCTGATGTTTAGGAGGCTTCAGCAACTTGCGGAAATCAGAGCTACCAGGAGCCTGAGCTAAGTTTTGAAACAAGATTGTCTAATTCCAGAACTCATCTCTTAACCTTTGTATTATAAACGTGGTGGTCTTGACCTAAATCTAGCCTTTGGCAGTGGATATTCATTTTGCTATTTCTGTAGTAATCAGCCTGCTTACCTTAACTTGGCAATGGAGAGAGTCCTGAATGGAAGTTAGTATAGCATTTTCACATTGGGGGGGTTAGTGACAAAAGATCTAACCCAAACAGAGCAGTGTCAGCTGGGAAAGGATGGATCCAGACTTAAACTAGGGAGGCCTAGTGGTGGAGATAGGCATTACTTAGGAGATAAGCAGATAGAAATATTGGGCACTAAGTCCACAAGGAGGAGTTTCTGATAGTGTGTCCAAAGAAGCAGCTACTATCAGGCAGATCCAACAAGGAGAAATGGGAGTACCTTAACTAGCAGATGAGCATGAACATGTTTTAGAAATAGAACCATATGCAGAAATCCAATAAGTTCAGTTCTATGGCTGACCTATGGCTCTTCATCTCAGAGGAACTTATTAAAGGAAGGTACATTTCTCGTCCTAGAGGAACTATATATCAAGACAGGGACAGAGGTTGAGAGTATAAGACAAGGATCTAGTAACCACCAAAGAGAAAGAAGTTGATTGCATCTCAGGATCAAGACAGACATCTTGTATGCCAGAAAGAGGTACAAGGTCAGAGACAAACTAGAACTGCTATTAACAGGATGCTGAACCAGTTGAGATGTTTGCATTAAAAGCCAAGCTTTTGGTGGAGCATAAACTACATTCAGTATTTTTATATCACTGTAGGCTTTTGAGGAAAAACATCTAGGTAGATCCTGATGGACATGTTTTGTAGCGAGAGCTAAACTGACTTATTGAATCCTATTGAAATTAAAACCATATTAAAATTTAAAGTAAATACCTAAAATATTTTTCTAGCAGGCCCATAACCAATATTCTACCTCTGACAGATAGCAAAAGACAGACTGTACAGAAATAATGACAGCATTTCTCTTACTATTTCAATTATAGCTTTGTTTTTCAAACTTTGACATTTCTCAGAATTACCCAGAGAGCTTGTTAAGGCACGGGTCTCTGGGCCTTACCTCCAGAGTTTTTGATTCAGTATATCTGTGGGGAGACTTGATAATTTGCGTTTCTAACAAATTTCCAGGTGATAATGGTGATATTGGTTCAGAAATCACAACTTGAGAACCCCTGAGTCAGAGTAAAACTTTTCTGAACTATCACTAATAAGAATTGATCCAAAGTCACCAACATTAAACAGGGTTAAAAAACACTACAGAGAAAACACACACACACACACACACACACATACACACACAGACTTATACAAATATGAGATTCCTTTGTGGAATTTCAGAAGTCTGAAACTCTACTAGATTCATGAAGTCTCAGATTCCAGCTACACCTCCCAGTTGTAGTGGTGAAACTATAGTATCTTCCCAATACATTCTTAGATGGGCCTTTACACCAGCACTATTTTGTTTCCACCCACATGTTAACATGACATTATTAAATTGCCTTGAAATCAGTAAAGTGTCCTAAACATCGCTGACTTTCTAACTATGCACCTGAATTTACCTAAAATTTTTGAATCATTTATTTAATATGAAGAAAAATATTGACAAATAAAATGGTCTGGAACAGAGGTATGAAGAAGAGAAGGAAGGAACAATCACACTTCCACAAGGATTAAGTCAGAACTCACAACAGTGGCAGAGTTGGGGAGCAGGTATCCAGCATTAATCCACAGAGCCTCATGACGTTAATGGGAGTCCTGTGGCTTCATTCCCAAGCCCTACTTTGAACATTCATCCCAAGATATGAATTAGTACAATGTATTTCCTGCACTGCTGGGTCTTATTGCTTAATTAATGTGATCATAATGACAGTGGTGGACTCTAAATTTTCCATGTCACTTCATGTCCTATAAAGTTTCAATAAAGTAATGAGCTTCAATAGAAGATGAGTCATTTGCGTGTTAGAGTTTCAGTGAGAAGCTTAGAGGCAGTGTCCACCATTAAAAAGTGGTTATGCAAAGATATTGGCTGAGAAAGAGATACGATGTATACTAAGTTTCAATATTTATGGATATGCATCTCAGAAGTAAATTCTGAGAATTAACTTATCATTTATTTGTACCATGTCTCCATTGTACTCGAAGAGAGAAACAATATGTTAACAGTATACCATTGACTGTCCATTTTTCCTTTAAACAGGTAGTTATAAGCAAGATATTGCCCTATAGCATTCTGGGTGTGGTGGAGTTGTGGTGGGGGCAAGTCAAGGATATATGCGATATCTTCCTAAAATTACACTCAGAAACAATTTCCTCCATTTTCCTAGGTTTACTGTCCTTTTCCTGCCTTTATATCCTACTTACTATCTGTAACATTTGACTATTGACTGATTCTTCTCCTTCTTAAATTTTTCTTCTCACCAGTCTGTAATCTCATTAAAGTGTTCTTGCCCCCCATCTGTAACCCAGACATTACTCTTATCTTTTGACTGTCCCTTATTAATACAACACTTCGATATAAGGAACCCCTGGGTTATCTTGATCTTCCTCTCTGCCTCTTCTTTACTGTTTCTTTGTCTAATTTCATGTATTTATATATTTGAACTATCATATCAAGCAGAAGAGATTTTTAAAAAGTATATTAGGAGAGCCAGAGAGTGAAATGTGTGGTTAAAAAATATGCAGGGTGTGTAATATTCTATCCCAGCCCCATGTTACATTTCAGCAAAACTACAATTGCTCTAGTGTTTAATAAGGTAACAACAGTGTTTAATGTAAGGTAACAACTACCTCTGCACTTGTGTTTAATAAGGTAGCAATAAAATAAAACTAATAAAATAAATAATTCTATTCTTTTATATCCTACCATGCCCAGTTACATGTGAAGTTTGAATTAGCAGAACATGAGGATATTTGGAAATGCATACTTTCAGTTTCTGCACTAGAATTCATACTCGTTGGCATAGGGACTTATTTCTCTAAATTTTCACCCTTTCTGTGGTCTAGAAGGCTGTTTATATCTTCTATTTTCCAAATGCAGTGTGCTTTAAGGAAGGACGGGCACTCATTTTTCCTCAATGTATAAATGTATGCCATAGTGAAAATGGTAGACTAGGCTGACAAGAAATGACAGTCTCAGGGTCTCAAGTTTTTGAGGTTTAAGAGTCATCAGGAAGCTTTATAAATTACATTTCATATTGTCCCAATTATCTGAAGATAAAAGCTTAAAATTTATAAGAATAAGTAAGTAACCTGTCCCTGCTGTGTTTATGATTTTGATGCCCCAGCTATTTGAAATACGGATCTCCTATTTAGACAATCTTTAGATAAGCTAGATGCAAAGCAGGAGAAAGTACTTCATCACTGAGACTTGAATATCAAAGATTATCTACTCTCCAATATGTATCACGTATCAGGAATGGGGTGTGTAGAAGTCTGCAGGACTAATGTGTATACCAGGAAGTCAAGAAAGGCCTAGGTTTGCAAGAGAATCAGCAAATAGAAAGTGAAACTAAAAGAAATCAGGAAGACAGTTTTTAAGGTAGCTTAATTTCAAAGTCTACCCAAACACTTAAATAAGTAATTGCAGGCCAAGAAGAATACAGATATGCAGCATAAAGGAATAGGATCAAGGGTGCTTGATTGTTCCAGAAAGTTCCTGCCCTAATCTTTTACATAGTTCTTATGGGACAGAAACCAACCCTAGTAGATAGAACTGGTTCTTAGCCAACTCTTGAGAACAGATAAAGAGAATCAAAGTACCGCGGAATAGAAGAACTCTGAGAACATCAGGGTCAGCAATCTTCATTTATACAGTATGAACTTGAGTCTCAGACAAGGAAAACCATATGCCTAGAAAAACACAAAACGTTAAAGTCACATCCAGAACAAAACCACACCATCTAATTTTCAGTCCCAGTTATGTAACTGTCATCTGAGATTAGTGTTGATAAAATCCAAAGAGCTAATATTAAATGTGCATATATGTATAAACCCATTTTTGGAGGTTTATACTATTTACCCTTCCTAAGACTGTGTGTGTACAGTGGACATTAAATTACAAATCTTAGATATACAAGAACAGGAGCAATATTATGAGGTCATAGACCACATTTGCTTACTCATTTCTGCCTCATGATTCACTTAACCTAACTTTGATCCCTCACCCAATATATTATTTATTTCTAAAGGTTCTTTCTGTTTTCTGAGCAAGGATACTGCTGTAATCTTGGCTCCAAATTAAGACGAATGGTCATTTGATGAGGCATTCACCTTGGAAAGAAATTTTGCTCTGAACTACAGTGAATTAAGATCACCACTTATACCACTGACAATCAATAACAGTTTGGTTGCTTAAATCCCTGTCCAATGTATTTCTTTTTTGCTGTAAAAGGTCTAACTCAAATACGGAGTATATGTTATTTAACAGAGTAATGTACAATTTCAAAAATTGCCATTTCTGTTATTCCTTGCCTCTCTCTAAAACCATTTAAAACCCCATGCATTTCTTTGTAACTATTCTCAAACCGAATGCTAATCCGTAGGCCAGTCTCTGAAGGTGTTTTGTGATCTCACAACTTAGTTGTAAATGCCCAAAGGGGCCCCAAATGGATTCTTTATGTTTTAACTGAATTCTTATGTTAAAGACACTTTGTGAGAGTACTTCAGTTAGCAAAATATAAGTCCAGCTGAATGATAATTGCTTGTATGTATTAATGTCTTGTGTCCCCTGAGAGATACTAAATCCGTATGTTACCTCAAGCCCAGGTATTAATTACTGTTGCAAGGTCTAAGGCCTGACTACATAGGATTGGTGACCTAATGGAAGATTTCATAGAAACATATTTTTATAAGGAACTTAAAAATCCATCTAGTTGGAAATCATCTGAAAGGAAGAAATCTAACCTGATTAGCTGACCCAGTAACAAAGCTTTGGTTTCAAACTGATGGACTAAGACCCAAAGTCTTAAAGTCTAAGGCCTCAAGAGCCTGATGGCAGGAGCCATAAGAAACACAGAAGAATGGCTTCACCAAAAGCTCTTGGGAGTCTTGGGAGTATAAGTGTTATATTCTCAAGATTCCTCTAAATGAATATAATGCAAAGTTGAGAAAGGTGGGTCTTACTTTACCTTGGAAATAGGTGGAGGTTGAACATGTCAGGCTTCTCTGAGTTTGGATTCTCACCAGTAATGTACATTGAGACATTCCAGGAGATGGTGGTGTCCGGCAGAGGTGTGGCTAAGGCCATATTGCCCAATGTTGCAGTGAGAATGCCAGAAATGAGATTTGGGAACCTGGAGAGAGAGTAGCAAGACTTAGAGAAGTGATGACTTTGCTCAAGGGGTGTTCTTTAATGCCCGACACAGTGCTGATTATAAACATTGGTGAAATGCCACCTATAGATTCTTAGATGCACTCTAAGAAAATTTGCAGAGAACTTCAACTTGAATTAGAAGAAAGAAACCCATTATATAGGCATTGTTGCTATTAATGAGAGCTCTTTTATACTCACAGGTTGATAGGACCAGAGAAACTTCAGTTGACATATTTGTAATCTTTGTCTTTTCCTATTCAGAAGCCAGCCATGGGTATTTATGCATTCTTTAGCATATGTTTGAATTATCTTTTATCAAAATTCCAGAAGATTTTACACCCCTGAAAGTCAAAAGCCAGTATTCTAAAGTGAACACTTTTCTGGCTACCTGAGTTCACTGTGATCTGATTCTTCTCTGAATTTGCGTATTAGTTGTCACCTGTGCCATTCATTTAGTGAACATTTTTTTTTACTTTAAAAAAATGTTTATTTGTTTATTTTTAGAGAGAGAAAGTGTGTGTGTGCTTGAGTGGGGGAGGAGCCGAGACAGGGAGAGAGAGAATCCCAAGCAGGCTCCACATGGTTAGCACAGAGCTCCACATGGGACTAGATCTCATGAACCATGAGATCATGACCTGAGCTGAAATACAGAGCTGGATAGTTAACTGACTGAGCCACCCAGGTGTCCCTAGTGAACATTTTTAAAAATTAATTTATTGTTAGTTTCTGTCATTGAAGTATAGTTGACATTTGTGAACACCATTATGGACTCATTTGTGTCATTAATATATTATCATGAATGCCTAAAACTGCAAAAATGTTTAGTTTTCTTAAGAGTAGGCTCTATCTCCTATTCTAGACTGCAATCAATGAGATTGTTGGGACTTTCTTTATTTATCTTAGTTTCTAGTGTGTTATAGCAATGGTAGATACTCAAAAGCACTTGAATGAATGCATCAGTGAAATGTTTAATTTTCCATCACTGAGGCTATGATGGTCCTACAGAAGGACATGCCCAGTTGCTGTTACATGGTTTGGTTCATCTATTTACACTATATTGTGGCCAATAATAAAGAAATGGTTGAATTCTTCTTCTCAGTAGGGTGTAGTGATTCCCTGGGATAATTTCTCATTTGTCAGAATTGCATTTTGATAAAAGTACGAAGAGGGAAGTTAAAAAAAATGGACAAAAATCTGCTGATAAATTTAAAATTTTTCACTAAAAACACAGCAGTAAAACAGCTGAAGCTCAAATGTAGAGAGAATCATGTCTCCTGAAAATAAATATCCCCCAAGCTCATAAACACCAAGGCTAGTGGTCAGGAATGAACAGATGTTTATTGCCTCATGCACCCTCTGCTACTCTGGGATAATCTCTTAAATATCCCAAATCCAGTTTGAATTTAAATTAGATTCATATTTTCCTTCACGATTATTCCATTAAAAATATCATATGATTAGCCAATTAAATGGAGGAAAAAAATCAGTAGGAGAGCAATCCCCTTTAATATTTTCAATTAAGATGTAGTGTGGCCAATAAAAACGGCTTACATTTTCATTTTATGGGTACCTATGGAGAGCATTATGACACAAATGACTCAGAAGAAGGTAATCGTTTCAAAATATATTGTAGTGGAAGACTGTAAACAGTGCAGTGTGTTAGCTTACAGGGGATGTGATGAAAATATAAAGTTTTTTTCAAAGGGGATTCATGTTTATTTTATAGTCTTTTAGGGTGCTTGTGCCTGCCAATTTGCAGCACATATTTCTAAAATGCCATGGACTGTTCTCTCCCAGGGAAGGGTTGGAAGGTGAAGATATACCCATTAGGGGATAATATGTTTTTAAGGAGAAGAAAGTCATGTAGCAACTCCATCCTGTCTGCTGCCTAGATTTGAAATGGAACTTCACCAGGGCCTAGTATAAAACCTTACTTCCTTAAAGGACCATAAGGGGAAGGCCAAAAGACTTGGGCTACATGATGTCAAGTGCAGCAAGGAATATGAAAAATTTCTAACTTTTCGAACTTGTAGCATAGCATCAGACATTTTGAGAACTGTAACCACTGAAATTTAGTCTCAATTGTTTTATTTTGTTTGACTTCTTGAGATTGTTCTTAATGGTTATAGTATATCATAGCATTTTTTTAAACAAATTTTCCTGTACATATGATTTTATTGAATTAGGCCAGCAATGATAAAATTCTCATAAGCTGGGGAGAGTCATAAATCCCCCCTATTATTTTTTTTACCTGGTTTGATTTGGAATTTATAGGGGGGCCTGGGTGGCTCAGTTGGTTAACTGTCTGACTCTTGGTTTCAGCTTAGGTCATGATCTCGTGGCACGTGAGTTCAAGCTCTGCATCCGGCTCTGTGGTGACAGCTCAGAGCCTGGAGCCTCCTTTGGATTCTGTGTCTCCCACTCTCTCTGCCCATCCCCAGCTCATGCTATGTCTCTCCCTCTCTCTCCCTCTCAAAAATAAACATTAAAAAGAATGAAAAAATAATTTATGTACTTGATTTTGACTGAGGAAGAATTTATCAAGACCATATTGGCTAAGGATTGTTCTTGCACATAGAAATTTAATAAATACTTAGTCATCTATGTAAAAGCTGACTGATAGTATTGAGAACACTTTTCAACAACCTGAAGCAGTAGTGCAAAAATAATTAAAGCTTTGGGGATTAAATACATGCTTTTAATAATTTAAATTTTTAATTTTTAAAAACATTCTTAAATTTAAAAAAAATTGTGCTTATAATATATCAGATCCTGTACTGGATATTTAAATACATCCTTCAGTCTTTATCACATTCCAGTAAGATCAGTATTGTATCAGACTCAACAGGGACAACATAGCTCACAAGTAGTGGCAAGTGGGAGCATAATCACAATATCTAGGGCCATATTACTATATAGTTCATCTCATGGTTATATATATTTGACACTGTTCTAAGCACAGGAAACACTGGAAGAAACAGAGGTGAGCAAGTCAACCATAATCCCTTCCCTCATGGAATTTATATTCTGTCTTATTTTGTATACAATTAAAATTTGTTTCCCAATCTATTTGATAAGATTTCTACTGTTTTTAATGTCTTTGATGAATAATTTAAAACGTGAAGCAGAATATTGAACCAAAGCCTTTTCTTTATTGGTAGCTCATGTTCACATAGAATGAGCCTTATGTTTTCTATTTTTGTGTTTACCCAGTAATTATATAAACTACATCCACAATTAATTCAAATCCCTTACTTCTGAAATAAATTAGATTTATTTTCTGCATACAGGAAAATTCATAACATTACAATTATTTTTTTGCCACAGGCAAAAATGAAGTCTAGTAGTTTGTTGTGTTCAATACTCTACCCCTACACAACTAATTCTGATTTCTTGATCCATCATGGTTTTTTGTTTGTTTTCAAAATTGTCTCATAAAAAGCATCTTACACTTATTCACCTTAGAGAGCTGGAGCATCACTTATCTCAGGAAGGTTTTAATTTTCCTTATGATCAGGTTTTAAGTGGAAGAATATGCCACTCTGAAAGTGAAATTTCAGGGCTCACCTTGTGAGTAAGAGACATCTACAGGTCTAGATGTTTTCAATGCTACTCCTAACATTATATCACATGCAGTTAATAACACTATCCACACATACACAGCTTTACTGAATATGTGTTTTGCCTGTCTCCCTCTGTCTCTTCTCAGTGTACTCATCTATAAAATTATAGAATAAAATATATATCTTTTAGAATATTCTACTCTGTAGGTATTATAATGGAGGATACATGTCATCATACATTTGTGCAAACCCATAGAATGTACCACACTAAGAGGGAGCCCTAAATTAAACTATGAACTTTGGGTGACTACGATGTGTCAGTGTCATTAACTGTAATAAATGTACCACTGTGCTGAGGGATGTTGATAATGAGGGAGACTGTTCATGTTTGGGAGCATGGGTTATATGGGAAATCTCTATAAATTCCTCTCAATTTTGCTGTTAACTTATTAACTAAAGAATAATGTTTTAAAAAATGATTGTCAATATCAAGTGGTGATTAGGAGGTAGAACAAATCTCATATACTCCTGGTTGGAGCACAAAATTGTAGAGACACATTAGAAATCCATTTAAGGGGCGCCTGGGTGGCGCAGTCGGTTAAGCGTCCGACTTCAGCCAGGTCACGATCTCGCGGTCCGTGAGTTCGAGCCCCGCGTCAGGCTCTGGGCTGATGGTTCAGAGCCTGGAGTCTGTTTCCGATTCTGTGTCTCCCTCTCTCTCTGCCCCTCCCCCGTTCATGCTCTGTCTCTCTCTGTCCCAAAAATAAACGTTGAAAAAAAAAATTTAGAAATCCATTTAAAGTTCAACATGCATTGGTCACATAACTCAGCAATCCACTCTTAAATATTTATCTAAGTGAGTTGAAAAAGTGTGTACTATGAAGTTTACATAAACTTTATCATCATCAAAAACTGGAAACAACCTGAATGTCCTTCAACAGGTAAATGCATAAACACTTTTTTGCGGGTAAAGGAGTTGATCTCTATAGCACTATGGTGATATATAAATGACTGTAATGCATTTATCCACATGTATAGACCTGTATACCACAAATGATACATTTTACAGTATGAAAAGATCAAAGACGAAAAGATTTTGGAAGAACTCAAGATGGAATACAGATTGTGACAACTCTGATACTACTAAAAATTAGTAAAATAACTGTACTAAAGGAAGTAGATTAAGAAAGGAGCTGATCTGGGGCACCTTGGGTGGCTCAGTCAGCTGAGCCTCTGACTTCAGCTCAGGTCGTGATCTCACAGTTCATGAGTTCGAGCCCTGCATTGGGCTCTGTGCTGACAGCTTGGAGCCTGGAGCCTGCTTTGAGTTCTGTGTGTCTCTCTCTTTACCCCTCCCCTGCTCACAGTCTGACTCTCGCTATCTCTCAAAAATAAATAAACAAAAAATTTTTAAAGAAAGGAGCTTATCTAACAAACTTTGGGAAACAATTTTTTTTCTAAAAATAAAATAAGTAAAAAAATATACTATTCATATATTTATAAATAAGTATTTATACTGTTTATAACTTATAAATATACATAGTATATTTATTATACATTTATATATAAATAATATAAAGTATTTTTTTCTTTAAGGCATAGGTATTCTAGAAGTATGTTGTTTACTTTCTAAGCAACAGATCAGTTGCAGTTATCTTTTGCTATTGATTTCTAGCCTAAATTCTTTGTAATATGATACCAAATGATGAATATATTCAATTTAAAAATATATACATTGAGCTTTGCTTTACAAAACAACATTTTGTAAATTTTTCTGAATACTCCAAGCACACTTGAAGCAAAAGCACGTCCTTCATTGTATGGTGCAATGCCTATATATATATATATATATATATATATGTCAGTTAGGTCAAACTTGTTGTTTGGTATTGTTCAAATCTCCTATATAACTTCACTGATTTTTATCTGTTTGCTTGGTTTTTCTAGTGGCTTTTGAAATAAGTTATGTTAAAAAAACCTATTATAATCATGGATTTATTTCATTCATTATTTGTTTTTTGTACATTTTACATTATTTTGCTTTATATGTTTTGACACTCTTTTATTGGGACATGGAGAGTTAACATTGTGATATAATCCTAACGGACTGACTCTAACCATTATGAATTACCCCCTAAATATTGCTTTGGCAACAGATCACAAATATTTACATGTTGTGTTTTTATTTTAAATCAGATGTAACTACTCTCAATTTTTCTTCTTTTTTTTTTCTTTTACCCATGAGGCATATAGAACTGCATTATTAAGTTTCCAAATATTTAAAAAACTTTCCAGAAATATTTCTGTTAATTCCTAATTTAAGTCCATTGTGATTAGAGTATGATTTCAAACTTCTAAAATCTATTGAAAGATTTAATTCTTTTTATTGGCCCAGGATATGTGGTCAGTCTTGGAGAATGGTCTGCATGTGCTTAAAAAGAATCTGTGCAAGTCATAGAAACCTGAAAGACTCCACCAAAAAACTTCTAGAGCTGGTACATGAATTCAGCAAAGTTGCAGTACAAAATCGATGTACAGATTGGTTGCATTTCTATACATGAATAACCAAAAAAACATTAAATACTAGGAGTAAACCTAAAGAGGTAAAAGATCTGTATGCTGAACTACAGAAAGCTTAATGAAAGAAATTGAAGAAGACACTACGAAGTGGAAAAACATTCCATGCTCATGGATTGAAAAAACAAATATTGTTAAAATGTTGATTCTACTCAAAGCACTCTACACATTCAATGCAATCCTTATCAAAGTAACACCAGCATTCTTCACAGAGCTAGAACAAACAATCCTAAAATTTCTATGTAACCACAAATGACCCCAGGTAGCCAAAGTTATGTCAAAAAAGAAAACCAATGCTGGAGGCATCACAATCCTGGATTTTACTCTGTATTACAAAGCTGTAATCATCAAGACATTAGGATACTGACACAAAAACAGACACTTAGATCAATGGAATATGATAGAGAACCCAGAAATGGATCCACAAATATATGACCAACTAATTTTCGACAAAGCAGGAAAGAGTATCCAATGGAAAAAAGTCTCTTCAGCAAATGATGCTGGGAGAACTGGACAGCAATATGCAAAAGAATGAAACTGGGCCACTATCTTATCTTTGTAAAGACAAATGGATAAAAGACCTAAATATGATACAGGAAACTACCAAAATCCTGCAGGAGAAAACGGGCAGCGACCTCTTTTACCTAGGCTGCAGCAGCTTCTTACTTGACATGTCTTTGGAGGCGAAGGAAATAAAAGCAAAAATGAACTATTGGGACCTCATAAAGATAAAAAGCTTCTGCACAGCAAAGGAAATAATCAGCAAAACTAAAAAACAAATGACAGAATGGGAGAAAATATTTGTAAATGACATATCAGATAAAGGGTTAGTATCCAAAATCTATAAAGAACTTATTAAACTCAACACACACAAAAACCAAATAATCCAATGAAGAAATGGGCAGAAGACATGAATAGACACTTCTCCAAAGAAGACATCCAGATGGCAAACAGGCACATGAAAGAATGCTCAATATCTTTCATCATCAGGGAAATACAAATCAAAACCAAAATGAGATACCACCTGACACTGGTCAGAGTGGCTAAAATTAACAACTCAGGAAACAACAGAAGTTGGCGAGGATACGGAAAAACGGAAACCCTTTTGCAATGTTGGTGGGACTGCAGACTGGTATAGCCATTCTGGAAAACAGTATAAAGGTTCCTCAAAAACTTAAAAATAGGACTACCCTATGACTGAGCAATTACACTACTAAGAATTTATCCAAAACCGCTGATTCGAAGGGGCACATTAATCCCAGTGTTTATAGCAGCGCTGTCAACAATAGCCATATAATGGAAGAACCCAAGTGTCCATAAACTGATGAATGGATAAAGAAAATGTGGTACACTCCCTCTCTCTCTGACCCTCCCCCCATTCATACTCTGTCTCTCTGTCTCAAAAATAAATAAACATTAAAAAAATTAAAAAAAAGAAAATGTGGTACATATATACAATGATATATTACTTGGCAATGAAAAATAATGAAATCTTGCCATTTTCAATAATATGGGTGGATTTAGAGGGTGTTATGCTAAGCAAAATAAGTCAGAGAAAGATATCATATGATTTCATTCATATGTGAAATTTGAGAAACTCAACAGATGAACATAGGGAAAGGGGAGGAAAAATAAGATAAAAACAGAGAGGGAGGTAAACCATAAGAGACTTAAATACAAAGAACAAACAGCATTGCTGGAAGGGGGAGAAGGGATTGTGGGGTTGGTTAAATGGGTGATAGGCTTTAAAGAGGGCATTTTGGGGATGAGCACTGGGTGTCATATATACGGGATGAATTACTGGGTTCTACTTCTGAAGCCAAGACTACCACTGTATGTTACTAACTTGAATAAAAAAATAAAAAAGAAAAGAATGTGTGCACTCTGATGTTGTTGGTTCACACTTCTATATCTTTACAGATTTTCTATCCATTCTATCAGTTATTTAGAGAGGGATATTAAAATATCTAAGTGTAATTTTGGATGTGTCTATTTCTTCTTGATGTTCTTTTAGTTTTGTTCTGAAATTTTGAAATTCTGTTACTAGATGCATAATCATTTATGACTATTGTATCCTCCTGATGTAAGACCCCTGACCTTCTTTATCCCTGGTAACTTTTTAAAATTATTTATTAATTTAGGTACTCCAGCTTTATTTTGATTAATGTTAGTTTGTCATATTTTTCCCATCCTTTACTTTTATCTTAATCTGGCAATATCTTATATTTAGAGTGTATTTCTAGTGGGAAGCATATAGTTGGGTCGTAAATTGATAATGCCTTTAAATTATTTATAATTAATGTAATTATATGGGTAGGTTTAGATCTTTCATCTTGTTACTGGTTATTTACTGCATCTATTATTCCGTTTTTCCTATTTTCCTTACTCTTTTGAATTAATTATTATTATTAACTTTCCATTTTATCTTGTTTTTTTTGGCTTATTAGTTATGCCACTTTTATTTGACTGTTCCTTTAAGATTTATTGTATGCATTTTTAACTTATCACAGTCTGCCCTGTGGTAATATTTTCCCATATCCCGTAAAGTCTAAGAACTTTACAATTATGAACTTCTACTTCTTACTCTATCCTTTGTGTTATCATACATTTTATTTTAGATACCTATGAAACCTACAATATGTTATTATTTTTAGCATTTGATTATCTTAAATAATTTCTGTACGATGATCCACATAGTGGATCATGTTCCTTTGTATAGACTTATTTCTGCCTCTGGTACTATTTTCCAATGAGATTCTGCTATTTCCTGTGAGATTCTGCTATTTATAAGTTCTTTCAGCTTTTGTTCCATTTATTTCACTTAAAAATTTATTGGATATAGAAATCCAGATTGGTACTTATTTTGTTTTAGTCCTTTAAGTATATAGTCCTTCTAGTTCTTTAAAGATGTTGTGCTACTGTCTTGTGGCTTGTGTTGTAGTTGAGGTATCCTCTAACATCCTAGACTATGCTTTTCTGTATGTAATATTTCTTTTTTTTTCCTTGAGTCTTTTAAGATTTTCTCTTTGTTAATGGTTTTGAGAAATTTTGTCATCAGTATAGTTTTGTGTGAGTGTATGTGTGTAATTTTGTGTAATTTTGTGTTTGGGTTCATTGAGTTCCTTTATAATTTTCATTATATCTGGATAAATTTTGCCCATATTTATTCAAATATTTTTCTCTTCCTTTTCCATCTCCTCTCATTTCTGGACTCCAATTATGCATATAGTAGAACACTTGAACTTTTTTTCCCAGCTCACTGATACTTTATTTATTTATTTTTTTCTTTTTTTCTCGATTTTCCATTTTTGATCATTTTTATTGCAGTGCCTTCAGGTTTGATTATCTTTTTATCTACAGTATTTAATCTTCCATTAATCTCTCTCAATGTATTTATTTTGTAGTTTTTATCTTTAGTAGCCTGATTTGTGTCTTTTTTAAAAAAGATATTTTATCTATTTCTGCTTAACTGTTAAACATATTCAATACAATTACATAAGTTATTTCAATGTTTCTGCTAATTTTAAGTCAGGTGGATTTTGATTGGTATTTCTTCTCACCGTGGGTCATAATTTCCAATTTCCTTATATGCCCGGTAATTTTTTATTGGAAGCTACTATTAATTTTACCTTTTTAGATGGTGGCTATTTTTAAATTATTATATTTTAGAGCTTTCTTTTAGCACACAGTTAAGTTACTTGTACACAGTTTAGTTATTTCAGGCCTTGCTTTTAAAATGTTAAGTGGGACTGGGGCGCCTGGGTGGCGCAGTCGGTTAAGCGTCCGACTTCAGCCAGGTCACGATCTCGCGGTCCGTGAGTTCGAGCCCCGCGTCAGGCTCTGGGCTGATGGCTCAGAGCCTGGAGCCTGTTTCCGATTCTGTGTCTCCCTCTCTCTCTGCCCCTCCCCCGTTCATGCTCTGTCTCTCTCTGTCCCAAAAATAAATAAACGTTGAAAAAAAATTTTTTTTTTAAATGTTAAGTGGGACAAGAGCTGTGTTTAATTGATAGTTAATTACTTCCCACTACTGAGGCCAGACAATTCTGATCACTTGACATAACATGAATTATTCCAGTATCATAGAAATTAGGAAGTTTTCTAGTCAGGCTGGTAAGAATAGGTTCTATGCCCAGCTCTATGTTAGTGTTACTTCCTCTTCTAGTTCTTTTCATTCATTCTTTCCTGGGACTCCTATAATTGCCTCACATGTATACATTTGCTCTGTATCATGCTGAATATATCTGAAGATGTTGGGATTCTCTCTCTGGGTAGACTCAATTCTCAGGTACTCTATTCTGCAAACTCTAGCTGCTTAGGTCTTCCTGGACTTTCACTCAGAGTGTCTGTCTGGCTTTGTCTGGATTCCTCTTTGCTGGTCTGCAGCCTAGAAATTCTCTCGAGGAAATAATTTGGGGTGATCACAGGTCTTACTTTGTTTTTCTTCTAATCTCTTAATAATCACTGTCTTCTATGTCTTGATGTCTAGTGTCATAAAAACTGTTTTTTGCCTAAATTTTGTGTGTATTTTTGGTGGGGAGGGGAGGGTATAAGGGGCTCGGGTGGCAGGATAATCTAGTGACTGTTTCTTCATCTTGGCCCGAAACAGAAGTTCAGATAACTGAATTATTTTAATAGTTTCTAGTTAACATAATTCTGTTGGAGCATCAATACAATATTTAACTTATTTGGGGACACTACTAAAGTCACCTTATAGGAAACTGACCTTTGTTGTTTATGTACTTAGGATGCTTGTCTTATCACTTGAGAGTCCCTAACACATATCTCCATTCTCATTCCTTTAAATCCTGATGATTATTAAAGACATACCCCCTGGATTATTGGACATATGCTGGTTTGTATTGGAACCCTATGACATTATACAATTAAATTTAATTTTATTGTCTTAAAGTTTCTTTTATATTGAGATTATGTGTTATACTTCTTTTCTGCCACTCATACACCTAGCTCATTTTATATGTACATAGTATATACCCTGTAAATAGTTTTATTGCCAATGAAAAATATAGATTAAGATTTATCATTAGACCAAGTGACATTAAATGATATCTGATCCTTACTACTTACTACTTTTAAATTCTATGAAATTGCAAGATTTACCACTCTGATAAAATATATACAATACTTAAAAAAATTACAACCTTAAATAATAGTTCAGAAATATGTAAATGAAAAATACCTCCTGGGGATTTCACATAAGGATGGGAGGCCTTATACCATGTGACAGGCATACTTTATGATCTTGTCTTTCTCAGAGGAGAATATGAATCTAATTCTGAGCTTCTCAAGAGAAAAAAATATTGGCGTTTAATTAACACCATAAGGCAGACAAACATAGCTCAAGTGATCTTTATCTCTGATGTTTGCCTTGGATGCTTTCAGGAATAGAAAGCTTTCAACAATTTCATGCTTTTTGTAGTACCCCTTTAAGGTACCTTCAGGCATCATGCACATAAGCTACATGCATAATGTGGCGTTATTTATGGGGACACTTGCTGGGGCTTGTAAGAAGCTGTTTTTCATATTATTATTCAAATATCAAAATGATTATACTGTGTTACTTATGTAAGCACCTCTGGGAGAATACACGTTTCTTCTATGAAAAATAAAGTTCAAGTCATCCACATGAAAAATGCTGTAGTAACTCTTCCAAAAGCCTCGATAGAATTCTATAGGATTTTCAAAC
The DNA here is from genome assembly GCF_022079265.1 of Lynx rufus. NCBI lineage: Eukaryota > Metazoa > Chordata > Mammalia > Carnivora > Felidae > Lynx > Lynx rufus. The sequence continues at coordinate 3,624,914 of NW_025814837.1, read as the reverse complement.
ACTAGTTGAACTGATTCTGCAGGTAACTGTTGACCTTTTGACTTTGTTACTTTGGTACCATAAAAATAAAATCCTGAAGTTAGAATCTTCATTACAATATAAGAAAAACAATAATTGCTAATTTGACAGATATTTTTCATCACTTTCTATGACCCAGGCTCAAATAAAATCCTAGAGATAAAGCAGCCACACAATACTTGAGGTCATTTTATTAGAACTCATTGGAGACATAGAGTAAGAAAATAAATAAATAAATGAACCAGAAAAGTATCAGAGATATATAGAGAAGTTTTAAGAGTGACATTATATAGAATGCCAGGTAGATGGGTCTAAATTCCATTGTGTCATCAGAGTATGCATTTCTGATGAGATATTGTTATTTAAACTAAAATATAAATGACCAGAAGTGAAATATGGAATAAGTGAGAAGAGTTTTTATTTGTTTGTTTGTTTTTAGGCAAAGATAATAGTTCATTCAATGCCCTTAAGGTGATTTATTAGTTAAGAAAGGCTAATTTTACCATTACTTAACATATAAGAGATTAGTTCTCATGGTGCTTATTCAGCAGGGGGTTGGGAAGTTTTCTGCTTCATCAAGTCTGTTAGGATCTCAAGCTTAGGCTTTACCTGCCTGAGATCCCAGGGTATTTTGGCTGTGCCATGTACAACACAAGGCTTGTATGGATGGAAAGGCAAGGAAAGAAAGGCTTTCCACTGGCGAAGCCTGGAAATGCCATCCCACACCTGATTACATTTTATTGGCCAGGTCTTATCAAACATCCCACTCAATTGAAAGGGAGGACACAGAAGTGAAACTGCACAAGACTAGAGTCGGAAAAGAACTAGATATTGGTGAACCTGATGATACAATAGTGCCTCCTTATCCACAGTTTTGCTTTATGTGATTTTAGTTACTCTTGATCAATTGCTGTCTGGTAACAGACGATCCTCTTGAATTGTCAGAAGATCTCTAGTAGCCTAATGCTACCATGAGTGCTTACATCATTCACCTCACTTCATCTCATCACATTGGCATTTTATTATCACAAGAAGGGTGCACACGGTACAATAAGATATTTTGAGAAAGAGAAAGCACACTCACATAACTTTTATTATAGTATTATTGTTTTAATTGTTCTATTTAATTGTTGTTGTTAGTCTCTTACTGTGCAGAATTTATAAGTTAAATTTTATCATAGGTATGTACGTATAGGAAAAAAATATAGCATATATAGGGTTCAGTCCTATCCACAGTTTCAGGCATCCACTGGGAATCTTGGAATGTATTCCCTGCAGATATGGGAAGATTACTCTATCCTAGGTAGGAAACAGCTTGCAAAATGTGCAGAACACAATAAAATGGACAATGCTAGAATGTAGAAATGAGGATAAAGTCCTTGAGGTGTTAGAGGTAGAAGTCAGGATTTTTAAAAGATTTTCTAAGCCAATAGTTGGTCATTTGGATTTTGTATAAAGTGCAACGGGAAACTATTGCAATCTTTAAAATGGTCATATGATCTGATTTCCATCTTTAAAAGATAAGTATGGATGGTATGTGTTAAATGGATATTGGGTACAAGAAAGGGAGAAACCAGCAGCAGGTAACTGAAATCTTTTAGGAAATGGGTTGATATGAAAGTTAATGGTAAAGATTGAGAGAAGTGGATTCATTTATAATATGTTTTGGAGGTAAAATTGACAGAATCTCCTGATGGATTGGTTGTGGGGGAAGGATAATGTTTAGATATTTGTCTTGAGCAATGACACAGTGCCTATTTACTAATATGAGGGAAGACGTGTACAGGGTACACATTTATAGTGTAAGTCTAGAGCTCTCTTTTGAATATGTACCATAGGTATATTTGAGGTCATTAAAGATATATTGAATAGATGCTGTTCCTGGTGACCCAGGAAGTTCTTGAGAATGGACATATAGATTTTGGATTCCTCAGCATATAGATAGGACTTTTCAGCCACAGGCAGGAATTTACTTAGGGAGACCCGATGAGTATTATGCAATAGGTTTATCATTGCTATGAGGCTAGAAATAAGGCAAGGGTCTGAATTCTTAATCTTACCATTTCTTCCATTGTTACATGTATTTTTCTGGGACAAACTACACACATTTTCATGGTGACAAACAACATGGTAAAGTTTCCAGGGAGTGAGCCTTAAAAATGGCCTGCCTTACTCTCTAATCAATAAGAAACTGTTTTTAAGACAGCTGCTATTTTCTGGTGCAGAATGCATCTCAACATTTCCTGGCTGAGTGGTTCTGGAGGCTGCTTCATGATTGCATTTTATGTTCCTTATTGAAGGGCCCACAATTACTATGCCATCTTTCACTGCAAACAATGATTCTGTTGACCCTCCATTGGCAAAGCATGTGAACTAGAGAATGGGTTTTATCTAGGTATCCAAATTATCTTGCTTAGTTTCTTTTTTTTTAAATATGAAATTTATTGTCAAATTGGTTTCCATGCAACCCCCAGTGCTCATCCCAACAGGTGCCCTCCTCAATGCCCATCACCCAGAAACTAACCAAGTACTTGTGTTAGGATGTCTTTATAATCTCTACTTAACCAAATCCTATTTTTCGCAACAAACTCAAGTCTGAAGTTCAGTAAAAAACTCTCCATCATGATCTCTTCATGTCTCATTTTGGTATGAAAATATGTAAAATTCAAATTATTAATCTAATGTTTTGCCTATATTTGTTTCATCTTTTCTAGTAAATTATTAAAATGCATAACTTCTTTTTTAGGTTCCTCTTTGAATTTCCTAAAACACAATCCAGCCTAGCTGAGAACACATAGGAGTTATTCAATGGATTCTGTATTTTCTGCATATGTTGTTTGTGCAGGCATGTGTGTGTGTGTTGTGTATGTATGAGGGAGGGGGAGAGAGAGAGAGGACAGATGTCAAAATGTTAATGAGTTCATTTTTTAAACAGGGTATATGTTTTAAATTATTTTTCTGATATAAAATAATAAGTGCATTTTTGAACAATTTGAAATCCTAGAAATATCCTAATAATTATATTTTAAATAGCTCTAAATATTTTGGACTTTTTGCATGGATCTGAAAATCATGCTATTATTAAATTGAATCTTATATATTACCATTTTTAGACCAAAATCTACCAGATGTTGACAATTTCAATTATCTTAATCTAATCGACTTAAATTTTCATATATTGATTTCCCATAATATATTGTGAACATGCTCTCTGTTTATAAAAGGTTCTCATATATGATTTTAATTGGCTGTTCAGCAATCCCTGGTTTAATTGTCAATTTATTCAGCCACTTCAATATTGTTCATCATTTTTTTCCCTTTTCTATTGTTAATAAATACAAAATGTGCTATTTTGTACATTAGTGTGTTATTTTGATTTTTATATAGTCTTGATAAGGAATCACTAGTTTAAAGGACATTATCATTTATAAGTGTCTTGCTTCATCTTGACAAATAGATACCCTGAAATAGTGTATTTACTCTCCCATTGGAAGGGGATGAAAATGGTGTTGCCAGACAGTTTTCATATTTTATTAGGCATTTCCCTTTGTTTCTGAAATATGTACACAATTTATTATTTTTTCTTTGTGAACTTAAGAGTTTTCTCACTAATTCTTGAACTTCTTAACTTATGAAAGATATTAACCTTTTCCCAATTATATTAAAATATTTTCGGGGCCCCTGGGTGGCGCAGTCGGTTAAGCGTCCGACTTCAGCCAGGTCACGATCTCGCGGTCCGGGAGTTCGAGCCCCGCGTCAGGCTCTGGGTTGATGGCTCGGAGCCTGGAGCCTGTTTCCGATTCTGTGTCTCCCTCTCTCTCTGCCCCTCCCCCGTTCATGCTCTGTCTCTCTCTGTCCCAAAAATAAATAAACGTTGAAAAAAAAAATTAAAAAAAAATATTTTCAGATTTTTTCACTAATGCTTTAATTATTTTGTCAAATCTTAAAATAAAGACAAAACTGGAGGTGGTAAAACATACTAATATTTTCCTACATGTATCTTTTTGTTCGTAACATTTGAAATTTTTTTTTTTTTTTTTTGAGAGCATGAATGGGAGAGACGGACAGATGGGGAGAAAGAATCTTAAGCAGGCTGATGTGAGGCTTGATCTCATGACCTGAGCTGAAATCAAAAGTTGCTGCTCAAATGACTGAAGCACCCATGTGCCCTTAACAGTTGTCTATTATAAAATCAGTTTTTACCTGTAAAATTCAAGTGTTTCTTTTCAAATAATTTTGTGATGTTTTTAACTTGTTAATCTACCACAGATTTGTTTTCTAATATAATATGAGCTAAAATTCTAACTTGACTTTTTAATTGAACACTTTCTTGATTTTTAAGTTGTTTCTCAGTTACAGGGAATATTGCCTTTATTGTAAATTATGCTACACACACATAAATACACACGTCTGTTTCAGGAAAAAAAAACCCTCCATTTTATTCTACATTGATTTTTTTAATTACTGTCATTTCGTTTATTATGTCAAAAGAAAATTTAGAGGGCTTTACTTGATATGAATATTTTATTGAACAGGAGAGAAACTGTTCACAACATGGATACTTGAAACAGTTAAGAAGCTAAGAGGCATGATGTCACAGGATGTCTGATAAAGTGGCAATGAGGAAGTGTTTAACCTTTGCAATGATTGCTTATTGCACGGGGGTTTCCACATGGAAGGGGATTGCCTAAAATGGTTTTCTTATACCATTTTAGGAAGATGACTTATATTTCATTTACAATGACCAGAACCACTTACAAGGCATAACTCCGTCAAGTTTCCCTCATGTTCATGAAATAAACTAGAATAAGTTTTGCTTATTTAGCTTAAGTGGTTTAGTCTGCTCAGGGATCTTCAAGCCTGATCCTCATTGTATTTTATTTTAATAATTATGACCTATTTGGTATTCCAAATATTCACACTATACTAGTCTTTAAAAATAATTATTTTTGGATCTATTTTTAGAAAAGTTTTAAATCAATCCATCAAAATCAACCCACTATTTACCACTGCCATTCCTGTTCCATTGCCTGAAATAACTAAATAAATCATATTAATAATATAATTATTGTGATTATACATTTATTTTGGGAGACTGACTTAATTGCAATACAAATTATATTTTTTGCAAGACATTTGTTTTACTACATTGTTAAATGTTTTAACTGTTTATGATATATAGACATGCCCACTATTTGAGACACTAAATTATATTATTAATTTTATACTTATTTCTGTATAGTGTATTTTATTTTTTACATATATAGCTTAGAAATATTATTTGCAGTGATAATTTGTTTCCCTATTTTCATTATTACCTTATTATTAATCATATTTTATGTCTTATTGAATTGCCCAAAATTTCTTGAAAGCTTTTTTACAATAAATAAATAGTGATTACAAATTTAATGAGAACTCTCATATCACATGGTTAGTTTTAAGTCTGTAACAATTTATATATATATATATATATATATTTAATATTATGTATATATATAGTGAAACACACATCTATTTTCAGTTATTTATGGGTATTTTAATACTGTTTAGAATAATATGTTTTTGAAATTTATTGTATCATATTTCTCCTTATGGACCCTTTGGTGCAGTATGCTTACAGAATTTCCAATGATTAAAGTATATATTTTCTGGTATAAAATCACAACTCTGCGATAAGGATCCTTTCTTCAGAATGATTCAACTGACATATTATTAAAATTATTCAATAAATATTTTATCTAAGATTTTAATATACACATATACATATGAAAAACTTGAATATATAAATGATCATTATATGTGTGGTGTAATACAAGTTTGAAAAATTATTTGGAGACAGTTGCCTGAGTGTCTCAGTTGGTTAAGCATCCTACTTGATCTTGGCTCAGGTCTTGATCTCATGGTTTGTGAGTTCGAGCCCCATGTCGGGCTCTGCACTGCTAGTGGGAAACCTGCTTGAGATTCTCTCTTCTTTCTCTCTCTTTCTCTCTCTCTCACTCTGCCCCTACCCCCTCTCTCTGTCTCTCTCACTCTCTCTCTCGAAAATAAACTTAAAAAAATTAAAAAGATTATTTGGAGAGTTTTGAGATTTTCTTATCTTCTCAAATTATATCTTGTGGAAATTATTTGCTATTCAGTTTTTCTATTACTATGGTAATTTATATTTATTTTTTCCCCAGAAGTTCATGTATTTAAAAAGGCTTATCAAATTTTTAGCAAGTGCATTAGAACTTTTATACATACATGAATATATACATATACATATATACACATATGTATATATGTATATATGTAGTTTTATAGAACCTTCTTAAACTCCATGCCTTAGATTATTTTTCTTTTGTCTCTCATTAAAATATTATTTTGTGTATTTTTATTTTACTTTAAATAAGAGGTCTTTAAATTTAATGTAAATAGTCTCTATTTTAACTTGACACATTCATTCATTATTTTATTTTTCCTGTGTATTGGGTTGTCCTTAAGTAACTATTATTTTCCAAACTGCCTTGTAAAAGATATATTTCAGTACTATTTCTGTTTTTAGCAATGAAAATATGTGACGCTATAAATGTACTTTGGCAAAACCCTATGCATTTTGATCTGTTTATTTTCAGTTTTGCTTGACATCTAAAAATTAGTAATATTCATTATGCATATTTTTGGACTATGTTCCAAGTTTTGTTGTGTGTGCTCAGTATATTTTAATCAAGCAATAATCCCATTTTAGAGATGTTAAGAAAATTTAGATGAAGAAAAGCTGAGTAACTCTGCCAAGATTATAACTAGAAGAGATATGCCTGGAATTTTAAGCTAAGCAGTTTACATGTACTTACCCCAAATCCTCTCGTAGAAAAAGACTAGTCACCCAGGAGTAATTGTGACTTTGTTTATTTTTTGTTTGTTCATTTCTTTTTTTTTAATTTTTTTTAACATTTATTTATTTTTGAGACAGAGAGAGACAGAGCATGAACGAGGGAGGGTCAGAGAGAGGGAGACACAGAATCTGAAACAGGCTCCAGGCTCCCAGCTGTCAGCACAGAGCCTGATGCGGGGCTCGAACTCACAGACCACGAGATCATGACCTGAGCCGAAGTCGGCTGCCCAACCGACTAGGCCACCCAGGCGCCCCTGTTTGTTCATTTCTTATTTGTTTTATTATTTATTGCAAATTATACAGAATTTAAAATGAATGCAGGGGTGCCTGGGTGGCTCAGTCAGTTAAGGGTCCAACTCTTTATTTCAGCTCAGGTCATGACCTCAAGATTGTGACTTCAAGCCAGCATAGAGCTCTGTGCTGGCAGTGGGGAGCCTATTTGGGATTCTCTCTCTCCCTCTCTCTCTGCCCCTCCTCTGCTTATATGTGTGCACGTGCTCTCTCTGTCTCTCAAAATAAATAAACTTAAAAAAATAAAATGAATACATTTTAAGCATGCTGTTTGATGAATTTTGACAAATACATAAACAAGTGTAACCACCAACTCAGCCAACCATGATGAAAATATGGAAATTTCCATCAACCCAGCTGGAACACTTGAACATTTTTCAGGCAGTTCCCATCTCCCAAACACTATGCTGATTTATATCAGCATAGAATTTTATCGATTCTAAGACTTTATTTTTTTTTTTAATTTAATGTTTATTTAATTTTAAGAGAGGGAGACAGAGCAGGAGTTGGGGAGGGGCAGACAGAGAGAGGGAGACACAGAATCTGAAGCAGGCTCCAGGCTCTGAGTTGTCAGCACAGAGCCCCATGCAGGGTCGAACCCACCAACTGCAAGATCTTGACCTGAGCTCAAGTCGGATGCTTAACCAACTGAGCCACCCAGGCGCCCTAATCGTTCTAAGACTTTATATAACTGAGTACTTTTTTGTCCCTGGCTTTGTTAGCTAAACATAAAATTTGACATCCCTACATTTGGTTGCATTTAGCTGCAGTTCGTCCGTTCTTTCTTTTCTTTTTTCTCTTCTTTTCTTTTCTTCTTTCTTTCTTTCTTTCTTTTTCTTTCTTTTTCTTTCTTTCACTTCTGAACTGCAACTAAATGCAATACCTTTCAGGATCTAAGTTTTCATTTTTCTTGGGTAGCTGCCTAAGAGCAGAATTGTTGCATTACAAACCAGTTCTGCTTTTAACTTTATAAAAAGTACCTGATTTTCAAAGTAGTTGCTGCATTCATAATTTGCACTGAAAGATTATGAGATTTTAGTTCTTATGTTTCCTCAAGAGTATCTAGTAATATCAGTATTTATAAATCCTAGTGGATGTGAAGTCTTATCACATAGTTTGAATTTGGTATTTTCTGATATCTAGCAATGGCAATATTTTTTAAATGTGCTTGTCGGTGATTCTTTTGTCTTATTTTGTGACGTTCACAAGTAGTTTGCATTTCTAGATTCTTGTCTTTTATTGATCTGTAGAAGTTACCGATATATTCTGATACAGTCCATCAGATATATTTAGCAAAATATTGTTTATCAATATGGCTTACAGTTTTTTTAATGATTTATTTGGAAGAGCAGATGTATTCAATTATAATATAGTATAGTGTATTATTATTTTTCTTTTGTTATTAGTCATTTTTGTGTTACATAAAAAAATCTGTTTATCACAGGGTTGCATAGTATTTTCCTATACTTTGCTTCTTACACTTTAGCTTTTATTTGCGTGTAATATCAGGTAGAAAGTTGAGGGTTTTTTGTTTTGTTTTCTTTTCTTTTCTTTTTTCCTCCTCATACAGATATTCAGTTTTTCCAGCATCTTGTGTTGAAACTTTTTTTTATCCCCTCCAGGTACTTTCCTTGATACCTTGTTAAAAATTAACAAAGTTTGGACAAATAAAGATGTGGGTTACTTTGTAAATCTTTTGTTGAGATTAATTGTATCCATGCGATTTATTGGTGTTAAATATAATTTCCTTATAATACTTACAAAATTTTTAGTAATGTTCTCACTTCATTTCTAATCTTGGAACTTTTAATTTTCTCTCTTCTATTCTGTATCAAGTCTTCCTGGTTTTATCACTTTTCTTAACATATATAAAAATTATTTGGCTTTTGTTGATTTTTCTTCTTATCTTTCCATTTTTTGTTACACTGATTTTTTACTCTTAATTTTATTATTTATCTTCTGCTTAGTTTATTTGTGCAGAATTTTCTAGTTTTTCAGGTTGGAAGCTTAGATCATTAATTGTAGAACCTCCCTCTGTTCTAATGAAAGCATTTTAAAATATAAATTTCTAATAACTGCTTTAGCTGCATCCCTCAAATGATAGTATGTTGTTTTATTATTATTCATATTGAACTAAGGTTTTAAATTTTCATTGTAATGTCTTCTCTGACCCATAGTTTTTGCTACTATATTTTCTAATGTTTATTTATTTTTGAGAGAGACACAGACAGAGCATGAGCAGGGAAGGGGCAGAGAGATGGAGACACAAAGTCCGAAGCAGGCTCCAGGCTCCCAGCTGTTAACACAGAGCCCAACACGGGGCCCGAACCCATGAACCACGAGATCATGACCTGAGCCAAAGTCAGATAACCTACTGAGCCACTCAGGCACCCTATATTTTCGAATATATATTAGCATAAACCATTCTGAATATGATTTCATTATTCTCAAATTTGTTGAGATTTCTTTCATGGCTCAGTATATGGTCTATATCAGTTACTCTTTTTTTCTACACTTAAAGAGGTTGTGTATTTGCATTGTTAGTTTTGCCTAAGTGTCACTTGGGTAAATTTTTTTTAATATTGCTGTTCAAATATTCTATAACTTTATTGAGTATTTGTATTATCAATTACTGACCCTAGGTACTAAGTATCAAAAACCAAAATTGCAATAGGAATATGCCTCCTGTACCTTTAGTTGTGTCAATATTTTCTGTTATAAAATAATCTCCCTTATTTTGATTTATTTATATATGTATGTATGTATGTATATATATGTATACATACATACATATATACACATATACATACATACATATGTATGTATATGTGTATATATGTATACATACATACATATATACACATATACATACATACATATATACACATGTATGTGTATATATGCATACATACATACATACACACACACAGAGTTTATTTTTGTTTTATTTCTCTGAATATGACTCAAATACAATGCTGATTAGAAATTCTGTCAGAATTTCTTGGCCTCCTTCAGTCTTAAATGGAAAACATTCATTCTTTTACCAAGCGTATTAACCCTGAACATTTTTGACCAACTTTGTGGAGTTTTACCCTATTTATCCATGTGCTTGTACTTAGCAAAGTCTCAAGGGGACCTCCTGGTGATTTTTGAAAGTCTTTCTCTGAGTAGTTCATCCTTTTTGTATTTCCTCTCCACAACTTCGAACTGCCTTCTCCTCCCTGAACTCCAGTCTCCGTCTCCTCAACTCAGCAGAATCACTAGATTCAGCATGAGTCCTTCCTCCTTTTGAACGTGTTGTGGATTCCCCCATGGTTTGGAAATTTCCTCCACAAAGAAAACTGAGGTGACTGTTGAGCTCACCTCATTTGTTTTCCTCCACCCATGATCTCAGTGCTATGTTGCCTGTTGTCCAACACATAAAAATATATATATTCCGTACATTTTGTCCAGTTCTCCACTTGTGACAGTCAAGGCTGTTACTTTTTACTACCTCATGTCTAGAAATCTTTTCACTCTTTTTTAATTGCTATATTAAATTACTTCTACATTGAATATTTGTTGCATCTACTTTGTGTGTCTAACACTGATAGATATATGTTGCAGGCTTTTGCAAATGACATATCGGACAAAGGGCTAGTATCTAAAATCTATAAAGAGCTCACCAAACTCCACACCCGAAAAACAAATAACCCAGTGAAGAAATGGGCAGAAAACATGAATAGACACTTCTCTAAAGAAGACATCCAGATGGCCAACAGGCACATGAAAAGATGTTCAGCGTCGCTCCTTATCCGGGAAATACAAATCAAAACCACACTCAGGTATCACCTCACGCCAGTCAGAGTGGCCAAAATGAACAAATCAGGAGACTATAGATGCTGGAGAGGATGTGGAGAAACGGGAACCCTCTTGCACTGTTAGTGGGAATGCAAATTGGTGCAGCCGCTCTGGAAAGCAGTGTGGAGGTTCCTCAGAAAATTAAAAATAGACCTACCCTATGACCCAGCAATAGCACTGCTAGGAATCTACCCAAGGGATACAGGAGTACTGATGCATAGGGGCACTTGTACCCCAATGTTCATAGCAGCACTCTCAACAATAGCCAAATTATGGAAAGAGCCTAAATGTCCATCAACTGATGAATGGATAAAGAAATTGTGGTTTATATACACAATGGAATACTACGTGGCAATGAGAAAAAATGAAATATGGCCTTTTGTAGCAACGTGGATGGAACTGGAGAGTGTGATGCTAAGTGAAATAAGCCATACAGAGAAAGACAGATACCATATGGTTTCACTCTTATGTGGATCCTGAGAAACTTAACAGGAACCCATGGGGGAGGGGAAGGAGAAAAAAAAAAAAAAAGGACGTTAGAGTGGGAGAGAGCCAAAGCATAAGAGACTGTTAAAAACTGAGAACAAACTGAGGGTTGATGGGGGGTGGGAGGGAGGGGAGGGTGGGTGATGGGTATTGAGGAGGGCACCTTTTGGGATGAGCACTGGGTGTTGTATGGAAACCAATTTGTCAATAAACTTCATATAAAAAAAAAAAAAGAATGTGTTTCTCAGTATCTCCTTCTATTTTAGGCAGTTAAACATATATACATACATACACACACACACACACATATACACACACACATCTATGTAAATATATATGTTGATAATATAAGTTATATTTGATAATATAGTTGAATTGTTATGGATAACTGTGTGACTCTATGAAAGCTCTACATATTGTGAATAGACTTCTTTTTATTGCTCTTTGAAGGAACTTGCTTTAATTTTACTTAGCCTAAAAAAGAATATCTGTACTGTATTCTTACAATCTTCTTCAATACTGCCCAAAGAATGTTATTCATTTAATTTTTTATCATTCATTCTGTCATCTCTTTAAAAATGTTTCTTCTTAGTCTTAATTTTTCCTCCAATTTCAGATTTGGTATTTTTATAATTTAGATTTTACAAAGATTTTATAACGTAGATTTTAGTTAATTTGCATTTATTTTGATAATTAGTCTATTTGATCTTATTTTTGATTATGTTCCTAAATATTTTGTTTATTTATGATCTATTACTCTTTTTTGTATTATTTGGTCAGTTTTTACGTTCTCTCTATATGTTTTTGTATTTTTAAAATTAAATTATTGGCCATTAAAAATGATAAAGTAGATACTATTTACATATTAATTTACTGAAGCTTTATGAATTTAAATTACACAAAAGCTTGGAAATGACATGAGGTTCATTAAACCCCAAAGCCCATTCTCTTAAGCAGAATATTAAACTTTCTTGTCAGTTGTCTCCTTTCTCATTACTATTTATCATCTGTGCATACATCCCATTTTCTTCCCATATCAGATTACCATGCCTTAATCCATTCTGTCCATGAGGTTTTTTTTTTCTCTGTTTAATATCTTAACAAAGCAGCTCTATATCCTGTTATGAAAATGTAAAGATCTTCAAAATTTTCTTTGATAATTTTAATAAATAAGAGATATGCTTTTATTTTGAGATTTCAGAATGGATATGTTTCTCCTTAACAGAGAGTTTAAAGGAAACATTAAAGATGTATAAGTCATGATCAGTTCTCTAGGGATTTATCTATAATCTAGTAATTTGTTTCTTAGTGTCTTCTTACCTTCTTATACCCAATACTAAAAACAGAGCATGCCACAATCATGATTAGTACTCAATATTTTTTGAATAAGTATGTGAAATTAGAAAAAATGCATATTTGTGTATCTATCAATATATAGAATGTATGAACAACTATTTTTTTTTCTTTTTAATCTCACATTGTCTGTTTTATTCTGGTTTAAACTTTCTCTTAGAGTCATAGCAGGTCCGATTGTTGATATCAAATGTCCATTCAATTAGAGTATCTGATGGTTTGAGGGACTTAGACACATGGCCTAGTGTTTTAACCCTTTGTATAGCAAGCAAAAACTACAAACCTAATTATGCTGGCTCCCAGAACTCTTCCTTTCCTCTTCATTGGCACTGAAGTGAACATGTTTTATATCTGCCCCCCTTGTCCTTAATCTCCCAGTCATCCACAAATCAGTAACGGCCATGCTCATTGCAGGGGGTTTGAGATAGCCTCATTGTGCTATGTCCTTCCCAGAGAATCTGTGACACAGGCCTGCCGAATCACATTGTCTTCAGTGAATAGCTTCAATGAGGAGAGCGTTAGCCATGTTGGGCGAGAAGCCTCCACAGGTTTGTGCTCCACTTACTTGAAAAATATTTTGCTTCTCAAATGTTTCTAATATGATAGCATGAATTTGAAACTACCAGTGATATTCTTTGAAACAAAGCCTGCATGGGAATGAAACTAACATGTTGGAATAGAGTTCTGAGAGAGGGAAGTGGGCCAGAGACAGACAGAAAGAGAGACCCTAAGCAGCAAACATCCCTGAATCTTGAACCATCTCTGGATAGTTTAATTATATAAGGTACACTTTTTTTTTTTTTTTTGGTAAGTGACCAGGTTGTAAATATTTTAAGTGTTGAGGGCCAGATAGTCTCTGTCTCAGTTATTCAGTTCAGCTGTTGTAGTGTGAAAACACTAACAGTCAGTACATAAAGGGATGATTGTGACTGTTCCAGTAAAACTTTATTTACAAAAATAGACAGTGGCCATAGGCCATAGTTTGCTGACCATTGATATAAAATAATAAATTCTGTCTCTTGTCTTTCTTTAGTGGAAGTTGGATATATGCCACATTCTGTCATAAGATGTTTGACTTAGGCAAAAACTTTCAGCGTCTTATTTGTGGAGAGTATATCTTCCATGGCTTCTTTCCCACTCATCCTGCCTTTTCTATCCTACCTCCTACTTTTTCTTTTTTTTTTTTTTAATAAGCACAGTATTAAAATGGGCACCATAGCCTGGATGGCTCAGTCAGTTAATCATCTGACTCTTGGATTCGGCTCAGGTCACAGTCTGACTGTTGGTGGGATTGAGCCCCATATGGGTCTCCATGCTAACAGCACACAGTCTGCTTGGCATTCTTTCTCTCTGCCCCTCCACCCCCTGCGTTCTCTCTAAATAAATAAATAAATAAATAAATAAATAAATAAATAAATATTTTAAAAACTATTAAAAAATAAAATGGGCAAAAGAAAAAAGCGATATTATGGCATGGGGAGTGGACATTTAAATCTGCCCATTGAAAAAAGCAATGCGCTTGCAGTGAATAGAAGCTGCTTTGTTCCCTTACTGTTATGTTTACTGGATTTGGGGGAGAAATTCTTTCTTCCCATTTTATTTCCAAGGGAACAGACTGCTCCACTTCAGGAAGTGAACAACAGGAGAGCCACCTATTATTTTCTTAACCCAGCTCAATTGTCTTTATACTTAATGCCAAATCTTTTCTGATAATAGCAAAAGATTTTCTGTCAGTTGAATTTTGGGGGGTGGTGAGTTTTTAATGCTTTTCTGTCTTCTTTCTTCAAAAGTGTTTCAGGAGAAAATGTAAAGTATCTGTATTTAGAGCTGCTGGCCCAGTGCTGTTTTGGACCAGGACATTGTTCAATGTAATGAAATAAACACACTACGCAGTTTTGGGGCATTATTTTTAGTCTGAAGTTATGGAAAATAAAAGAGAGAGGAAAGGGCAAGTCTGGCAGTAATTAAACTTTCCCAGAAGCCTATGGGTTCTCCAACTCTCAGCAAACATATTAGAAAGGACCTGATTCAGAAACAGGTGCCAGGCCCAGTAATTCACGAGCATATGCATTATCTCAACCTGGGGAATAGAAATAAAAGAAGAAGCATTAATCAGAACTCTAATCAGTGAGTGATACAATAAGGTTGATCTCACCTTATTTAGTTAGAAAAGCTCACATTGAGGCAATATCCAGATAGTCACCATTTTCATACTGATTATATCAGGAAAAATGAGGGTAATGATTCAGATTTGGCAGCTGTGGTGTTCTCTTGTAAGAGAAACTAATAAAGGGACACTAAATCTTGATATACTTATCACATTTGGGCTGTCAGGAGTATATAATCTTCTCTGAAGTTTCTTGGATTTGTTCAGTGCAGCATATTTCATCAGGAAGAAACGTTCGCCTCACCCCGCCTTTTAGAGGATTGCCTAGAGGAACAAACCTGCATCTTTCAAGAAACGCAACAAGTCATTGCTTTGTAAACAATATATTTATTAAACGTTTTTTAAAAGAAACACTTAGACACATACGTGTACACATACACATCATCTACTCACTGATAGATCCCAGCTTAAGCTACTTGGGGACACAACAGCTTCACATTTGTGGCAATGTTTGCCGTACATATATTTCTATGTAAGAAAGTATATGTTTTGAACCCATTATCCATTATCACTTTTATTCTGAGATTACATTGAGAAAGACAGGTGAAGAGCCAGCAAATAAAACTTCATCTAAAATGCAGTACAGACAGAGATAAACGTGTGTGTGAGTGTGTGTGTGTGCCCACATGTGTTCGGAAAATCCATATATAAAGCTGAAGTTACTGCAGAGAAATACGTTCAGTTTTACAGTTTTCTCTGAGTTGGCTTGGTTTACCAAGGACTGGGCATGCAGACCATTATGAGGAGTACAGAAAGTATTTATTGTCACTGTTGATGCACTTGCAGAGTAATTGATTGGGCTACTAACGGTCCATCTTCCTAACAACACAAACAGAATGTGGTAACTAATTGTACTTTTTATGGCATTGTCACTTCATCTGTTTCAGAACATCTTCTGGATGTGGAGCCTCTCATTATGTAAGAGCTGTTACATCACTAAGTGTTCTCTTTGAGTTAAGCGTTTCACTACAAGTCCTGGACAGTTTGTAATGCAGTCCCTGTAAGGTGTCCAGTGGTCCTGATTCTCTACCCCGTCAAACTTCCTTTGTGGGATTCCTTGTTTTCTAGTATTTGAATTGATAAATAATCTGATTCATCTTTTCCTTAAAAATTATTTTGTTTATGGGGCGCCTGGGTGGCTCAGTCAGTTAAGCGGCCGACTTCGGCTCAGGTCACGATCTCGCGGTCCGTGAGTTCGAGCCCCACGTCGGGCTCTGTGCTGACAGCTCAGAGCCTGGAGCCTGCTTCAGATTCTGTGTCTCCCTCTCTCTCTGACCCTCCCCCGTTCATGCTCTGTCTCTCTCTGTCTCAAAAATAAATAAAAAAAATTTAAAAAAAAGAATTAATAAAAAAATTATTTTGTTTTCATTAGAACTTATCCTTTCTTTGAGTTTTTCTCAATCCATATATTATTCTGTGAATGCCCTGCTTTTGAGGGCTCTTTTAAATATCATATGGTTTCACTCATATGTGGACTTTATTTATTTTTTAATGTTTTATTTATTTTTGAGAGAGAAAGCATGAGCGGGAGAGGGATGGAGAGAGGGAGAGGACAGAGTATCTGAAGTGGGCTCGGAGCCCAATGCGGGGCTTGAACTCAAGAACTGTGAGATCATGACCTGAGCCAAAGTTGGACACTTGATTGACTGAGCCACCAGGCACCCTTCATATGTGGAATTTAAGAAACACAACAGATGAACATAGGGAAGGGAAGGAAAAATAAGATAAAAACAGAGTGGGTGGCAAACCATAAGAGACTCTTAAATACAGAGAACAAACTGAAGGTTGCTGGAGGGGAGTTGGGTGGGGGGATGAGTTAAATGGGTGATGGACATTAAGGAGGGCATTTGTTGGGATGAGCACTGGGTGTTGTATATAAGTGATGAATCACTGAGTTCTACTCCGGAAACCAGTACTACACTATATATTAACTGGGATGTAAATAAATTAATCAAAATAAATAAATATCTCAGATTTTTTTCTATATCTGTGTTGTGTGACTATTTTCATGAACATATATATATTTTATATACACTGAAAATAAATTCTTAAAGATATAGACTTCGAATGTTTGAAGGAATCTACCAAGTATTAGTATGAACTTCTGAACAGAGAATGTGTAGAGTGTGGGAAAAAGTACTAAATCAATAAACTTAGCTTTGAGATTTCCATTTCCCCACCAATAGCTTGGACACCAGAACTAAATACATGAATATAGATTTTCTACATTTGAAAATGGAGGGCAATATCTATGATATGTACTGCACTAGATTATGGTAAACATAAATGAGATGATGAGATGAAAATTCTTTACAATGTGTAATGGGTTACAAGAATTTGCATTGGAATAATGAATTTTGCTTACTTAGCTCACTTCATTCGCCATCTTCCTATTTCACAAAAGTCCCAAGAACACTTTTAGAGTCCTGAAAAGTGTTGTTTCTTTGTTCATTTGTTTTGTTTTGTTTTGTTTTAGAGAGAGCCTGATACCAGGCTCAAACTCAAGAACTGTGAGATCTGAGCTGAAACCAAGTGTCAGATGCTTAACCAACTGAGCCACCCAGTTGCCCTTGTTATTATATATATATCATATATATATTATATACATTACGTATGTTATATATATAATATATAATAATAATATATAAATATATATGACATATGTATATGTATTTTAACAAAACACTCTTCTCACAGATATCTGCTCATTTTCTCTAGGTGTCTGCATAAAGTCCCAATTTATCTAAGATTACTTTCTTTTACGTGTCTTCACTATACTCCATTTGCTTTCCGGGCTTTATTTTCATTCCTAACGTTTATCATCACCTGATATATTATATATTTGTGTTTCTACATTTATTTTGTCGGCTCAAACTCGAGTTCCTTTTGTTTATTTCTGTAACTCCTAGTTTTACAATAATCAATTTCATAAATAGGCATTTAGTCAATATGTCTGTTAGAAAATTAGAGATGCTATGATTACTCTGTACATTGCTGAATTGAATGGTATAAGGAGGTAGACAAGTAAAGATTTTACCTGAAATTAGATATTTAAGTAATATCCAAAGGCACAATGAAGCATGGGACCATTGCATCTCTATCAGTTGTTCTTATTGTTAGTGTTGTATGTATGGTTGGTCTAATTTTTATTTAATTATTCCCAAAAATAGTTTTGAAATGAGAATAAGGACCAATTATGTCCCCTTTTTCTAAGAAAATGAGAATGAGGATGACATGGCAGCCAGGACAGTCAGAATGGCAGATGCTGTGTGTATATTTGTGCACATGAATGTTTGCTACGTGTGTTTGAAGTAGACCCTATGAATATTATAATAAAGAATAGTTTTCTAGAGTTTAACTTGGAAATAAAAGCTTAAAATAAAATAATACTATTGATCTTCTTGGGAGATAAGTTCATCTTGTAGTGTTGTGTTTACTAGTCTAAGTGGAAAAGTGTCTATATGCAGACACAGGTTCATGGCTTTTTGATGTCTTAACACAAAATCGGTGTCATTCAGTCTCTTTTGTTTCAATAAAAGTATTTAGAAATGTGCTTAGTAGAGTTTGGAATGTATCACGGAAGACAGGCTCATTTTACCTCTCATACTGTCATCAGCTATAAGTATTAATAAAACAATAAAGCTATAAGTACTATATTTATATGATATTTTAATATTTGTGATATTTAGATGTTTAGCATCTGCAACCACAGAGTTTATCTCTAAAAATGCAGATTCTATTATCAGAGTAAGGATACAATCAGGAATTAAATATTTAAACAATGTTAGAATGCTATGTAATGCTAAAAACAACTAATATTTATACTGATCCACTTTTAAGTCATTTGAATTTTCTTATTTCATTCTTCCTCACAACATCCCCAGGAGACAGTACTCTTTTTATCTATGGCGAGCAGTATACCTCCCATTTAACAGCTAGAGAAACCAGAGGCACACAGAAGGGGAAAAAATTATGCTGAGAATACACAGAAACTGAGCCAAAGAGTAATGTGAAAGTTTTACTATATTTCATAGGCAAGGGTGTTGTGTATGCTTACAACTCATTCAATTTTTTCCTACATACTAAGCTGGCCTGCTACATTTTAAGGGATAGATTTGAGGAGGCTGTTGTTTTTAATACAATTTTGTTTTGTTTGATACTTATGTGTTTAATCATTATTGCTGCTGGCTATTGTTCCTTTTCATGTATTTTAATACTTTAATCAATGGGAATTTTATTGGTACTTGTACCCTGAGGCTATTGAAAGTGGAGGGTGCAATTTTATAAATATACAATTGAAATAAGGAAAACTAAAACAGATGGGCAGGGAGACCATGTCGGTAATAATGCGATAAAGTTCTTCAGGAGCTGGATAAAGAGGTAGGGTTCTTCTCACATGAATGTTTGCACTAGGACTCCCTGAGTTAAAAAAGTTGGCTCAGCTTTTGTTCATCGTATTTTCTCACCCAAAATTTCTTTATTTTTTCTCCTTCTTCAAAAATCATTTGAAGTCTAAAATTACATGTAGGGCGTTAATATGAATAATAATAGTAACCTCATGAATATCTTGATTATATATTGCAAATATAAGCTTCAAACTTCAGTTTTTGATTATATTAAATGTAGTACCTACCTTTATGCTGGCTTACAGTTTCCTCTATTTGTTTCACATTTACTTATAAATTTTATTCTTTATATATACTTGTCTCCTCTTACCCAAGTAGATTTCAGAATCCTGAGAAAAGGTGTCATAGCAGATGCTTCTTTGATACATTTTGCAAGAAGTGATACAGCTCAATTCCTGTAATTTCTTGATAAGCACTTCTTGGATTAACTGGAAACCAGTGAATAAACCTATTTAAAAAAAAACTGAAGTTATTCACTCACCATTAAATTTATTTTTTCTTATTCTTCAGTAATGTTCAATTAGCATAGAAAGTGGTCAGCCTATCCTCATAGAAAGTGGTTACATTTTGCTCAAGTTTTATTTCTTATATTCTTGTTCCAATAAAGATAATCCCAAAGTGATAATTTATCACTATCCACTCTGTTACCACCAGGCAGAGGGTTGAGGAAATCCTGAAGAAACTGATCCTCATATTTAATTATATGAAATGTGAAACTGTGTTCTGGAAAATACTATAATCTTACCTATATCCCTATAAAAATGTTGGAACAACCATTAATTTTCTAAAGTTTAGTTTATTCTTTCCCCCTCCCCCAAGTTCTGGGAGGGGGGAAAAAGAGAGGTAATGGTCTCTTAGAACTCTTTAACAATAAGAATTATTGTATTTCTTCATAATGATGAAATTGATGGAAGTAGGCAGGGAAAACGTTTGGTGCAGCTGACCTTCAGATGAAGATGTTTCCACCCTTTCCCGATAGTTCTGAAAGTTGCATTTCTCTTAATGACTCCACTTAGAGCAGCAGGAAGCAAAGTGATCATCACCAGCAGGTACTTAGACAAGAGTGAGAGGTTGGATGTGGACTGCTCTATTAAAGCATCCCTGTCTAAACAGGGCTTCCTGGAGCTTAAGTGCCCATTGCTGCAGAAGCCAGGATACCATCTGTGAGTGCACAGCAAAGCTCACAGCCTTGTCTAATGAGAGGAACTGCATCAAGGAGACATTCTTAATAGATGAAAGATCCATGGCATCTAATGGACAATTAGTTAACTTCATTCTTCAGAGTTTTTAAGCATCTGATAAATGATGAAATGAAGCAAAATGCTTCAAGTGAAACACGGAGGGGAGTTAAAAGCAGCCTAGAAAGAAATGACTTTCCCATTTTATGTATCTGTATATTTAATATAATTCTGTGTTTGAATGTAAAACACCTAGTGATCAGATTTCATTTGCTACTCTGGTTTCTTTGTTTAAAGTTGTGATGACTATATGACTAATATCATTATATGCAGTTAGAATATATGCTAGGCCAGTATTTTGAAACGTACATGGAGATTAGTGACTGCATTACAAACATTGTTCACTTTAATAAAATAATAATAATACTCAATCTGGACTGGATCCTAAGGTCACCTGTTCAGTTTTGTTATTTAACAGATGGTGAAACTCAAGCTCAAAGAGGCTAAATGTTTTTTTCTAGAAATTAGTTATATAAACTGCAAGTTTGAAGATTTTTTTGAGCTCAGTATTTTGTCTTTCTGTCACACTATTCAATTTAAGCGTATGGGGAAGATAATCTGAGCAATGGTATCGTAAAGTTAGCCTATGTAAATTAATTTTATATTGTTTTAAGGTAAAATATCATAAATGAGTCTTAATTTCTTGCTTCACAGTGGACTAGGTTGATTCCTATGAAAAAATATATAGCATATACTCTCACTGAAGGAATGTGTATCTAGTTGTGAGAGAAAGATTCAGATACAAAATGACAGAAATGCACTGTGTGAAGAAGTCCCAAAATGTGTGGTATGGGTAATAAGTGTTCTCAATGGCCCAGGAAGGGAGAGTGACCAGGAGCTAGCTCAACTGAAATGGATGATTCAATAGGAAGAAAGGACAGTTCTCCCTACATGGTCAGTCAACACTTGATGGGACACAAGGAGGGAAGGATACCTTGGGATTGGTTGCAGACTTGGGATTTATGGGTGTATTTAACTGACTGATTTAAATATAGAATGTTTGAAAATTGTCTCCATTTGGGGGACAATCACTAGAGCTGCTTTCCTTATTTAGAGAGTTTGATTTTGCTTTACTGAATAGAACATGAAATACAGTGGACCTCATTAGTTAATACTGATAACAGTAACCATAACAACTCTATTATTCTATGCTTTGAATATGTAATACAGCCCTGTGAGTTGGGAACATTCTTTTTTCCTCACACTATAGATGAGAGAAACAGAGAAAAGCAGACTGATTCCATGAGTGTGTGGCTTAAAACTTATAGGCTCTTAACTGTCAGATTTGATTCAGAAAATTCACAAGTATTATAAAAAATATACATTATTTAAAAATATTAAAATCTTAAAATAAAAATTTGTCTCTTATCATCATGCAATTTTTTTTTTACAATATGAACAGGAGATTCCACAGGAATCAAATTTTCCCCACGATTTCAAGATTTTAATGCTAATATAGAATTTACTCTGTTAATGCCTCCTTTCAGCTCAGCCCCAGAGGTTGGTATTGATGGTGGCTGCTTCTAAATCTGAAGATGTAAATAAGCCCTAGAGAACAGTGTCTGTCATTAAAAAGTTGCCATCTGTCTTTTTTTGATATCTGCTGGGCTGCAGTAAGTCACAGTATTTCCCTATCCTTTCAATGACAGCTCATGGTAAGATAAACTTGCCATGATAAGATAAATGGCAACTTTTTTAATGAAAACCACTATGTGTGAGCTGCTTGGTTAGGTTACAGTTCCTCAAAGTGCATCTCATACCTTATTCCCTAATATCAAAACCAATGACCTATTCTTCAAAGGATTTTCTTTTCACTTCTATAACCAACATGATTTACAAAGTTCTCCTCCCCCCTTTTTTTTATATCCTCTCAGAATGAGACCTTGAGTGACCCTGTAACCTTAACTTCATATACCGATTCTTTTTGGAAATGTTTGTTTAGAAGACAAAGACACAGTCTTTCACTATTTTGAAAATCATCTTTGAGTAAGATTAGCAAAGTAAGTGGAATGAACACTCTTCATTTATTTGAATTACTTCACACCCCATAGAAATAAAGGTACTTTAAATATTGGTTAAGAGTTGGATCTCAAAGTGGTTCCAATCCATCATAGCTATCTTATAGCTGGCTGGATCTTGATTTTTCCGAGTCTCCGACCACCCACCTGTCAGATAAATCTAATATTGGTAAACCTGATAT
This sequence comes from Lynx rufus, assembly GCF_022079265.1. Taxonomy (NCBI): domain Eukaryota; kingdom Metazoa; phylum Chordata; class Mammalia; order Carnivora; family Felidae; genus Lynx; species Lynx rufus. The sequence continues at coordinate 3,602,041 of NW_025814837.1, read as the reverse complement.
TGATGCCAAATCAGTGCAGGGTGCTGACTTCCCAGAGACGCCTTCTTCAGAAGAAGTCCATTTTTATTGCTGGGGGTGGGGGAAGATCCCTGGATTTATTTTTAGTTTAGAAGGTAAAAAATGACCTCATATGATATATTATAGTACCTTACACAATTGTTCATATCATTTAGATAACAGTTAACGATTTGCAAGCTTACTTTAGTAAAACCATAACAAAAGTTATTGCAAATGTATATGTTTTACTTCTGACCATCAAAAACCACTTATAAATTCCCAAATATGTTTGTTTACCTCAGACAGAGCAGTCAAAAGATCAAAGCAAAAATACTTCCTCACTGAACTTCACAAGAGCTCAGAGTTATCATTGTGAAAATTTCTAGATTTTCACAGGCAGAGATGGAGAATGAATAGATGAATCAAATCAATTTGAGCTAAACCAAACACATGGAAATAAAGTTATTTTCTTAATAGTTTATTAAATCATTGTATAGGTGTATGGTGCTGTTTGCTACTTTTTTCCCTAAAATTCAGATGTTTTCTTTGAATCAGGAAATTATTATATCTACAGTTTTACTTAATTCAGAGTTTTGATTAAGCCAGGTTTTGTTATATTTGGTTTACCAAGGAAATTCCTTATGCAGTGAGTGACTGAATGATTAATATTTAAATATATAACTATGTAAACACAATACTTCAATATGCAAAAACATACATATTCAAGAATTATTTGCTGAGCATCTGTTGTATATAGGCACTAATCTGGGTTATGGGAATTCAGTGTTGAATAAAAGAAAAGTCTCTGTACTCATGGTGAGCACTGCTATAGTTGGGTTTGTGTGGGTTGACCAATAATATATTCTATGGGTCTAGAGAGCATGAAGTCAGAAAACAATAAAGTAGAATATAATAGTAAGTGGTATGGGATGGTAATAAACGGTTTGCCCCTACAGTCAATGAAGATGCAATGTGTTTTAAAATCTAATGATGGAGAGAGAATTAGGGAGAGTGATTCCAGTCAGAGGGCCCAGGATATGCAGATGATAATATTACGTATGTACAAAGGTAAGAGGGAATGACTTTGAACTAGAACATTGCCAGGAAGGAACATAGTCTGAGGAAAATATGTTGGAGAAGTAGACAAGGATAAAATCATGGATGGCTATGTAGGCCAAGGTGAGAAGTTTAGATTTATTCTAAGCATGAATGGAAGCTATAGAAGGATCTTAAGCATGAAAATAGCATGACCTTAAGTAAAAAGAAATCAGTCTGGCTTTTGGGTGGAGAGTAGACCATACAGGTGCCAATGTAGACACAATAAATTAAAGAGAAGGCTATTACAGTAGTGTCTGAGCAATGCTAGTGTTTTATTCAGAGGTGATAGTGGTGAAAATGGAGGAAATTTGTAATGTGATGAAAATTCTGAAGCCAGTATTAACCAGAATTGCTGATGGCTAATATAATGAGGGAAGTGTGTGAGGAAAAAAAAGAATCAAGGATAACATTTAGGTCTTTGGCCTGAGCAATTACTTGAAATGGCAGAGTCTGAAAATAGAAAGTGTATTGGAGAAAATATATTTTTGTTTGTTTATTCTTTACTTACATATGTAAGTTGAGATTCTTGGATAGCCAAGTAGAAATGATTGGAGTTCAGGAGAGAGCTAAACATCAATAAAAGAAATTTGTATGTCAGAAGCATGTTTGGGTGGCTAAACAATATGGGATTGGGTGAGTATGTAGGAAATGTATGTAAACAAAGGACATGAAAAAAAAAAAGATAAGAACCCAAAGGACATGTAGAGGTCAGAATGAGAAAATGGAGCACATTAAGTTGGTTAAGTCAGAATAGCCAATAAAGTAGGAGGAAAATCAGATGAGTATACTTTCAAAGGGCCTGGAAAAAAAATACTTCAGGTATGAAAGCGTAGTTAAATATGTAAAATGACATTGGAAAGTCAAATCAGGAAAACTGAAAACTGATCTTGGGACTTGGCAAGTAGATCATTATACAGTATGCACATGTATGCATATACACACATATACACACAAAACAAATTATTCATTATTCTGAATTGTAGTGCTTGCTCCTGACTCTAGTCCTGAAATAATCAAATGCTAGTTCCTTATGTGGTTGATAATTTGAATCACTTGACTTATAGTACTTCCTGCTATATTCAAGACTATGGTTATAATTTTATAGACTTTACAGATTCTTCCCAACCTTTAAAAGTGGTTTTGAACATATGATAAGGTATTTTCATGTGTTTAGAACCACTGGTATGACCCTATAAATCTTTCCAAGAAAACATATTTTAATTGATGGAAGAAGTAAACAAAGTGAAACTTACACTTAGAAATGCTAAAGGAAATAGGAAAGGTAACAGTCTTTGCCTTTTCCCCCAAATAGTGTAAAACTTCATGTCTTTGTAATAAAAGGGATGAAAAGGCAGGCCAAATTTTAGCAATTTTTGTTATTTAAGTTCTTATTCAATAGGGTGTCTATCAATTCTTTGTAATCATCCCACATTTTACAGTGATGGGTTCTAAAATTAGAAGGTGAATTTAGAAAACATCATGTTCTCTTTCTAAGTTGACCAACATATCTTGATGCATTTTATCAATAGATTTTCTTAGAATTAGATTTTTATTATGTAACTTAATTTTGGAGACAAGTTAGAACTACCTGCAAAAAAGCCAATTTGTAAAGAGATTTTTAATCTCATAATAATTCCAAACACAAAATTTGCAAATGATAAACAATTGTATTAATAGAAGATACAGGCTTTTGAACACTTGGAATCATTGACTTTCCAGGATTTCTCTCTAGTTCTTTCTCTAACCTTCTTTCCCTTTTTTCCTCTTTCTTTTCCTTTTCTTCTTTTTAATTTGCTTTTGGGGAGGTGCCACCACCACACTATTCAAGAGAAGCTAGCCCTCTTGTAGAAGTAGCAGTTAATATGGATGATAGAAGATTTGGATTATAGCTCTGCCTCTGCCTGGAATCAGCAGTGGGTACTTACTGTATCTGTTGAGACCTATTTCCAATATGTCTTTCTCTCTCCTGAGTGACAGAGAGAGAGAGAGAGAGAGAGAGAGAGAGAGAGAGAGAAAGATACAATTGTGTTGGATTAGACCAGTCTTTCTTTTGACTTTTCAGAGGATTATAAGAATGCAGTGAAATCTATGGATGTATTCTACAAGAAAAAAAATCCACATAGGCACAAATTCACAATCATTTTGCATGCAGTCTCAGACAGATTAGAACTTCTGGACTGGAAGGCAGCCAGCCTTAATGTCTATTACTTCAAATGCAATGGAGAGGACTGCAGGGGTATAGGCAGGGGAAGAGATGTTCACGTCCTCATGCAGTTAATGATAATCTGTTTTCCTAGACTAATAGGTAGAGCAAAAGGATGGCTTCCAAAAAACCATAAGAGTTTCCAGCAATCCGTGTTCATATTCTGGAAGAACAGAGACCCAACTCGCATTGATTTATAGATTTCGTTGCGCCTTTGCTTAGTCAAGTGTAAAGTTTTGTTCTTCTTCCTGCAATAATACAATAGATACCTCTGACTGCATTTGGTAGTCATTCCTGAAGCATGGCAGGGATTAGTTTCAATCAATAGAGTATGTTCCCTCTTGGCCATCATAGACTTCCACGGCATTTGGGCCATTGCCATCTAAAAGTAAGTTCTTAGGAGGTTTTCTTTTCACCTTCCCTTAATTAACCATGATTCAGCACCAGAACCAAAAGTCTGATCATCTTATATGTCATTACCTCAAATATCATCATAAGCATTAAGCTTTACCTTTGCATTTAGAATTCACTAAATGATATAAATTCTTAATTCTTAGAACACAATCATGGCACAATATGATAGCTTACTACCTGATGATTAATTCATGTTTTTAAACTTTTTTTATAACCACCAGAGAGAAGTCAAAGAGAAAATTAGCTGTTTTACCATAAATTATTTAAATTACCCTTAGGCGAAAGCTGATAGAAATCACATATTTTAAAACAACATTTATGACTATTTTACATTGCTGTGTCCCATAGCAGGAGTAACAAATATATGATAGGTTTTGACAAATCTTGAATGGAATAGTAACACACTTCTCTTTCATAACAAATAACTGTCATGAATAAGGGAAGCAGTAACCTGCAAGTAAAATCTGAGGTGCTAGTCTTTGGTTAGAGGGCTGGGGACATAATCTTTCAAATTCCAAGTAATTATGTTTCTCAAGGCTTGATAATTAGTGGCTCAATGAATGGATGGGTGGCTCTTTGGGACAACTGGATACTAGTTTATTAAACGTTCATGAGGTAAAGGTTAGTTTTACCTTGTCAAGGACTACAGGGGAACTTTTAATTCCAAAAATTTTTGCAAATGCATTTTACAACTTTACAGGAAGACTGGAAAAGAGGCCATGAATGACACAGAAAATTGTTTTCTCCTTAGCAAAGCAGTGGAAATAATGGCCCCTGACAAACACAATACAGATTACAAATATTGAGGGTATTTTCTTCATGAAGGTGGTACTTTTAGGGGAAGATAGATTAATTTTTAGTCCTATCGAAACTGTCATTTACAGAGAAATGTGAAGCCTAGATGCCCAGTCCTCACGGGTGGCAGCTCTTTTCTCTCAGTCACTGAGTTGTGCCCAAGCTTCCTCATTCATGCCACTTTTTTCTGTTACCGAGTAAATGCAGCATCATTTCAGAGAGAACTGATGTTAATAAAATTAGTTGGTCACACATTGAAGCATTTATTGAGATCCTCTGGTTGTACATTTCCAGATCATACTTGAGAAAGAAAACAACCTGTAGACCAATGAGAAAGTGCATCAAAAGCTGCAAGGGCAGCACATTTTTTTTTCTAATACCATGTCTTCTGGGAAACATTACCCTCCTGTGCTCTTCCAGACCATTGATTCCATTCTGAACCCATAAAAAAGAGATTATAAATCAAGAGAAGGAGGTACTGGTAGAATACTATGAATGGTTTATAAGTTATTTTGTGAACAAAATTGAGACCATTAGAGCCGCTGAACAGCCTTCTACCTCTAATCATTTTTTTTCCATTAACTAAATTTTTTGCCCACTCTACAGAGAGTGACATGATTTTTATAGCAGTATCATATAGAATTCTAAAGCATCAAACAGGCAGTGCTTACCAGTTGCTACCCACTTCATATATCTTGCAGAGGTATTGATACTTAACATGGTACCCCTTCCTCCTGACATTTTCCCAGGATATGAATCACTGGTTAGAACCTTCTAATACGGTAAGGCGATGCCATGAAAATGCACAAGGTTAAAAGTTAGTAGACATTGATTCCAACCTTAATTCCACTTCAAGCTATTTGCATAACCTTAGGAAAAATTACTTAACAAAATTGAGCCTCGGTTTCCTTCAAAGTACAAAGCTGAAGATGAACCCATGGTTATTTTGCAGGATATTGCATAGAAAAAATGAGATTTTTGTATGCGGAATTCTTTTAAAAGTGAAGAACACTTTTGAATGTAAATACAATATATAGTACCCATCATCATTTATTATGTTATTATTTCATCATCACCTCTGTAGTGTTTTAGCTTTCTGCTATCTTGTGCTAGTGAATTACATGCATATACTGAGAGTATGATCTTATATCTAGGTGGTTATGTTTTTCTGGGTTGTCATGTACATCAACTGTTCTTGCAGTCTAGAAGCTACTCATCCTCTTATGGGTAATAGTTCTCCAATTTCTCTCTAGGCCCATGCCTTTCTTTCCATGCATCCATATCAGTTCATATGTTCCCAAAGGTCTTAACTACCTTAAGTGCACATAACATGGATTAGGTATAAGTGTTGCATTTATTTGGCTTCCAATATTGGTTCAAGGATTGGCCTTCAGTAAAGTTTAGCTTGGAAATGCTGGAACACAGTTTCTTACTCTTCTCCACTTGATATCAACTGGGAAGGATAGAGCCCTGAGACATACTAGCAACCGTATTGTGACTATATTCAATACTTGTCTGAGAATAAAGTCTTCACAGAGGATGCAGACCTAAGATACAGGAGACAAAAGTAGATTTTGATGAGGTTGTTTAAAACCATATGTCAAGCTAAATAGCCTTCCTTTCTCTAAGTCAGTTTTGTTTTCTGTCATTGCAAACAACAGAAGTCAAATGTAGAAACTATATATAATTTTTTAATTATAGTCTTTTGAAAATCTAATTTTTGAGTGCTTCTGTATGTTTTAGGCATTTATAAACGTAATCTTCTTATACAGCTGAGATAGCTATTATGTTTATTCCCAGATTAAAGACAAGAGAACCCAGATGCAATTGCTCAAGGTCACACGATTAGTAAGGAAAGGATCCAGTATTCAATTACTATCTGCCAACAGAAACCATGCTTTCTATTATGCAATAATAGGAAGTATTAAAACACTTAAAACAATAATTTTTGTTTTAAATTTTTTTTACAGAAAAATTCTTAGCAACCCATACTCAATGTGTAATAATATTATATGGGTAGTTGCAATTCAGGAGCATTTTTGATAGTTTTAACTATGCCACCTTTGCCCTCCATCATGCCTTCTTAAAGAGAATCTGTAGAAATCAGGAAAAGAGACTCAATGAAGAATGGAAATTGACCTTAGAACAGAGATTAGCCTAGTGGGAACTAAAGTGAAATTAAAGATGTCCATGGTGGCAAGAGGAGAGAAAAATTTTCTTGTGATTATATTCAGAGATTCTACAATAACAGTTTGCTCTGAGTGGAATGTGAAACTGTGGATCTTAAAAAATTGAGTGTTTGCTGCCATAGTTTCTACTCAACTACTCTGTGAGTAAATTTCTGCTCAGTCCTGCTGATACACAAGATACTATGGAAGAGAACACAGAAAGGGGAATAGGAAAGCTGCATCCTGCTTGGTCTTCACATTTGTACCTGGCAGAAACTTACAAATCTAGAATAGAATGAATTATAATAAAAAGGTATTATTTTCTATCACTCTGATACTTGGGGACTTCTATAGTATGTGGAACTTTATGTTACTGCATTAGGCCACTTTCAGAAAAGTTTGGGGACTTATTTTATGCAGGGCACACAATATGCAATCATGGCTCAGCTCTCCTAATAGTTATAAATGTGTGGCATAGTCCGATAGGGTTCATGTCTTTGTACCCAGGTGGTTACATATCATCACTCAGAGGAATCACTTAAGATAACATTGATATATGAATTATTTTCCCTGACCAAAAGGAAGCTCTTTCCAGTCAATTGACACTCAGTCTTGAGTGTCTGAATGTCTTACAGTTAAATTATTAGAAAATGACATTGAAAGTAGGGAAGATTCTTTTTTTTTCCTTTACCCATCTTCTAAGTAACTTTGGTACACAGATGAATATATTGTTAGTTACTCACTAAACTTGAAATAAATACTTAAAAAGAATTTTCATTAAAAATTCAGAATAATTTTCAATATCAGATTCTAATTCCAATAATAATTGTTACTCTATTTTAAATAACAATAGTAATTCTCACCCCCTTTCTGGAGCACAAAACGAATGCTGCCTTCAAGGGGAGAATGAGGCACTAATTCATGTCCCCATTACATCTTGGCTGGATTGCTACAGTTCATTATAGCCTTTCTTGACTGTTTACTTAGGCAATAAATCTTGTCATTACATATACTACATCTGTCAGGTTCAAGACAACTGCACAAAGGCCCTATTGCTATTATAAACCTTTAATTTAAAAATCTATAATTAAAGAAGGGCAGATATGTTATTTGAGGCTTAAAGCATTGGTGATTTGGAGACACTCCAACATTTAACTGTACTTCCTCGAAGTAATAATTTGAGAGGTGAGGTAAGTGGAGTAACCAGGCAATGGGTCCAAATAGAACAAAATCCCCCGAGAGACATTGCTTCATATTTAGGACCTCATCTCTCTGCTTCCTCCAAACACCCCAGTAGGATTCTTATCTCTAAGATAAGAACCAAGTCTATAAAAATCAAGTAGAAATGGCTTAGGAGATAGGAGGCATCTCAACAGGCATATATTTTAATGACCCTTGAATGCTGACTCTGGTTCCCTCAGAGTTCTTCAAATTAACCTACTCAATTTTTATCATCAAAATTAATCAAGAACAGTTATCAAGGGAATCAAAATCTAATATCTTTCACTTTCTCTAGACTTCTGTCTTTTAAGATGAATATTAAATATGGTTATAATTTATTCAGTGACTGTTAGGTGCTAGGCATTCTGCTAAGTACTTTACCTACAACATCCTTGGCAACAGTCCCTTAGAATAGGAAAATAATCAGCTTATTTTAAATATAAATAAAGTATGACAGCATAAGTTACTCTCTGGATCTGAATTGAGATCAAATTGAGATAATGTGTCTGCACTCTTTAAAGGTGTACCATGACTGTGATGTTCTCAAACATACAGATAGAACTTTTTGGAATTTCAATTTGCTAAAATCCTAAATGGACCTGATAGTTCCAGAAGAGTAGGGCTCTAGTTCTCCTTTCTCAAAGCAATGTGTATTCTCCCTAGATGATATAATTTCTCCTCCTATAAGCTTCAACTTCTATCTCTTCATCAGCAACTCCCACATTTACATCTCTAGCTCTGAGCTTTCTTCTGTCTTCCAGAACTATGCTGTTAACTTTATTTTTATCTTTTTTTAATACACTTTTTCTGTTTGAAATTAAATTTACAGAAGAGTTTCAAGGATGGTACAAAGAGGACACAGATACCATTCACCCTGTTTCCCCTAATGTTGGCATTGTATTTGTCTGTAGTTCAATTACCACAACTGAGAAGTTAGCATTGGTAATTAAACACCATTAACTAAACTACAGATTTTATTTGTATTTCACCAGGTTTTTTTTTAAATTTTATTTATTTTTTAATTTTTTTTTAATGTTTACTTATCTTTGAGACAGAGAGAGACAGAACATGAACAGGGGAGGGGCAGAGGGAGAGGGAGACACAGAATCCGAAACAGGCTCCAGGCTCTGAGCTGTCAGCCCAGAGCCCGACGCGGGGCTCGACTCACGGACCGCGAGATCATGACCTGAGCCAAAGTTGGCCGCCCAACCGACCAAGCCACCTAGGCGCCCCTGTATTTCACCAGGTTTTTACTAATATCCTTTCTCTATAAGAATCCAATCTAGGACACAACACTCCAGAAGGTTTTTCAATCTTTGTTTATTGTGACTTTCACACTTTTGATCAATTATGGCATAGAATGCCTGCTTTTTTTGCCTGGTGTTCTCTCTTGGTTACACAGAGTTTATTTACATTTGGAAGAAATGGCACAGAAGTGAAGTGCCTTTCTCATCTCATGTTGTCTTATTATTCATGAAGTTCACCTGGACCACTTGGTGAAAGGAGTGTCTTTCACGTTTCTTCACTATGGAGTTACTGTTTTTCTCTTTCCATGTATTGTTTTTTAGAAGTGAATCCATAAGACCACTTACAGGGAGAATAATCAAGTTTCAATTCCTGAAAGGAAACCTTTGAAAGAATTTTTAAATATATGTTAAAAGCACCAAAGGTATTAAAAATATTTGGGGGGAGATACTTTGAGGGTATAATGATATTCTGGGTTGTTTTTTTTTAAAGTTTCGCCCACTGATTTTAGCATTCACAGTGGATCCTACCTGCAACAATTATTATTACTGTAGTGTTCTAATGGTTATTTTAAAAAATTATTTCCCACATGCTTTTTTCATTAACTAACTAGAATTCTGTAAAGAAGAATTATCATACTTTATTTATTCATTCATTCATTCACTCATTAATTCAGTTGTTTATATTGTGCTAGACTCGTGGATATATATTTTGAGTGGTCATTTAATGCTATCGTTATTTTATTCCTCAAATTGTTTCAGCTTTGGCCATTGGGTGCTCTTTCATTGTTGGTTCCTGGTGTCCTTCAGCATGTACCAATCCTTTTTCTTTCTTTATAACACTTCTCTATTTTCTAGCCCCACAAGTTTCTCCAGAGCCTTCTGGTATTTCCCTTCTCCATTTCAAGATTCAAATATTTCTCCAAGGAACCCTATATTCTTCTTGGAAAATGGTATTTAAAAACCAAGTGATACACTACTGAAGTTTTACTGATTTTTTTAAAGATTTATTTATGTATTTATTTTGAGAGAGAAGAGAGGGAGAGCACATGCACACATTGGGGAGGTGCAGAGTGAGAAAGAAAGAGAGAATACCCAGCAGGCTCAGTGCTCTCAGCCCACAGCCTGACATGGAGCTCAGTCTCACAAACCATGAGATCATGACCTGAGCCAAGATCAAGAATCGAATGCTCAACTGATTGAGCCACCCACATGCCCCTGAAGTTTTACTGATTTTAGATCTTCTTAGCAAACATGCTAGGAAATCTATTTGTACTAACCATGTACACACATATATCTGTATTACTTTATCATCTATCAAATATATCAATCAAAACAAATATGAGTACATTCTGGTATCTCTCACTCTGACATACCACCTCAGAGTGCATTCTAGCCTTTCCTACTTTGTTTATTTTAAACATTTTTCTTTACAAGGAGGAACCTGGCTCTCATTATCTATACCATGTTTGCTTGTCCAAACTTTGTACACATGTAAAGTAGTCAGAATTGCTGACTTGGACTTTTGCGAAAAACAAACAAAAAAATCTACCAATAAGAGTAAATTGCTTGTGTACAGTTTTCTTTTTCCTTTTTAACTTAACAGTATTTAGTCAAAACACTGTGCTACAAATATTTTAGGTTAGTTTATTCTCCTTTTCAGGGTGCATATGTTATATATTTGTCATATAGTTAGATTCCTTCTTCACAATCGGTATATTTCATCTTGGGTTTCCCTACCATCCTTGTGTTTCATCTTTTCTGTTTTTTAAAAGATTTATGTATAGCAGATTTACATAAAATGTGTAACTTGTGAGTATATCTCAATTACTTTTATACAGTGTATGCATAGATATAATTTCCAGTCAGTTCAAGACATAAAATGTCACTGGCACACACACAGTCCTCCTTAGGGCCCTCCCAGTCATTCCTTCTCAAAGGTATTTTTTTTTTTTACTTCTGTAACCATGGGTTAGCTTTGTCTGTTGAACATGCTATAGATTTCTTTTCTTTTTTTTTTTTTTACTCAATATTATGTTTATATAATCCATTCATGTCATAATATTTAGGAGTAACTTGTTCTTTTTAATTTCCCTATAGTATTCTTTAGTCAACTTTATTCAGGTATAATTCACGAACAATACAATGCACCCATTTTTATACATACAATTTGAGTTTGGACATATGTATGCTCTCGTGTGATCACCACCCTACTCAAGATACAGAACACTCATATCATCACAAAAAGTTCTCTCATGCTACCCCCTCCCACACCTCCATTCTATGCCTTGCTTGTCTCATTCTTACCAAATTGGTTTCTTGTCAATTTGTAACATTGATTTCTTCATGCTCCTCCCTGGCTTTCAAATCCTTTGGTACTTCTGAGTTGAATGACCTTTTCTGTTCTACCTCAGTTGACCTTTGCTTGCTGTCACTTGTTGCTCTCCTATTCACTGTCCTGTCCTTCCAACTACTGACAGTTCCAAGAATGCCCTAAGATCTTTATCTCATGCCTTTGTACACGCATGAAGCTGTTGAAGTCAATAGTGACTTTTCTTTCCTTCCCCATCCCTGATGATCCAATTGGATAATTTTTGTTTACCCCTTAGAACTATGCTATCCTTTCTTACATTTGTGTGAGAAGGTAGTTCTCAGATATGGCCCCATGACACTCATCTCTGTCATAAAGCTTATTGTAGGGTATTTTTGTCAATTTGAATTTTATAGTCTATATTATACCATAACATTATTTTTTAGGATGTTTCCTTCTAAGAATATTTGCACATATATAGATTCCTGTAATCACCACCACAATTAGGAATGCAAAAGAGTTCAATCTTCTCAAAAAACTTCCTCATAGCATCACTTTATAGTCACTCTCTCTCTTCCCCTAGGCCCTGGTAATGGCTGATCTGGCCTACAATACTATTACTTGTCTTTGTGAGAATGTTATATAAATGGATTCTAGAGTTTGTAGTTTTTTTAAGATTAGCTTTGAAACACATTCAAGTAAGTGCATATATGTTCACTAAATCTTTGTGTAGACCCTTCAATAAAATTTTTAAAAATATTATTTTATACAAAGTCTTTTAAATCAATTAAGAGAAGAAAACAAAACAAAAAATTATTTGTATGTATCCTTTATAATTGCCTAGTCACTTTTACTAATGTTTTATGTTCTTTACAGATTCAAGTTATCATCTAGTATTAAGTACTACATCACTTTCCTTTAGCTTGAAGAACTTAATTTAGTATTTGGCTTCCAGTAACAAATACTCAATCTTTTTGATGTGGAAGTAATATTAGTTTGCCTTCCTTTTTGAAGTATAGTTTTTCTGTTTATAAAATTATTGGTTGACGCTTATTTTTTCTTTCTTTCAATACTTGGTCTTTACCTTTGCATGGACCATTGATTTTGATGAGATGTCAGATATTAATTGATTATGTTTTTTTCTTGTATATAATGAGCCATTTTGCTATGGCTTATGGCAAGATTTTCTCTTTGTCTTTGTCTTCCAATGGCTTAATTATGATGTGTCTAGGTGTGAATATCTTTGTGTTTTCCCTACTTATAATTCATTGAACTTCTTTCATGTTAGTCTAATGTTTATCATCAAATTAAGGAAGTTTTGGTTATTATTCTTTGGACTAATTTTTCTATCTGTTTCTTTCTGAGGAAGAATCTACTTCCATGTTCTTTCAGGTTGTGCTCATCGAATTAAAGTCCCTATTTCATTGTTGGTTGCCAGTTGAGGACCATTTTCAGCTCACATGGGCCACCCCCACTCCTTGCCATATATTCCCTGCCATTTGTAAAGCGAGCAGTGGATATCTCTTGCATCAAATCATTCTCATTGCTTTACATGTCTGCCTTTTTTTTTTCTGTTACTCCCAGATTTAAAAGACTCATGTTATTAGGTAGGGTTCCCTGTTTACATTTCTTAAAGTCTACTGTTTCGTTAAAATAACCTAATCATGGAATTAAAATCTACCATATTCATATTCTTGGGGACTATGCAGGGTTTCTACAACAGGTGATCGGGATGGCCATTTTAGAATTCTTACCACCATATCTTTACTGACTTTCTAACTAGTTGTTTTATAATTATGAAAGGAGTGTTGAAGTATACAATATATGAATGGATTTTAATTTCTTTCAGTGTTTTCCACATATATTTTGCTGCACTTGTGTTACTTATATACACGTTTAGAATTTTTATGTTGTCTTGGAGAATCAGTGCAGTTATCATTACATAATATACGTCTTTATCCATGATGATGTTCCTTGTTTTCAAGTTTAGTTTGATATCAGTATTGCTAATCTAGTGCTATTTTAGTTGGTATTTGCATAGTCTATGTTTCTCCATTTTTTATTTTTTAACTACCCATATTTTTATATTTAGTGCATGTTTCCACAGACTGTATATACTTGGGGATTGGTTTATTTTTCTGAGATGACAATAGCTACCTCTTAACTGGTATGTTTAAACAATTCACATTCAAAGTCATTATTCATATGTTTGAATTAAAATAGTAGGTCCGAAAAGAACTTCTTATGTTCCTTTTTCTTTTCTTTCTGCTTTGTCTTGGATTCATTGAGTACTTTTTATGATTACAACTCATCTCCTCTATTTCCTTATTTATTATACATCTTTTTAAAATAAACTTTTTATTGTCCACTTAAGGATTATAGCATACATTTTAATTAATATGTCTACTTTAACATGATACCATTTCATAGGTAGTGTAAGGGCTTTACAATGTATATTCATAATTCCTCCTTCTCTGTGCAATTGTTATTTTTTTAACTTTTAAATAGGTTATAAAACACATGCAATACTTTCTTACTATCTTGCTTTTGAGGGGCATTTTTCTATTAAATCAATTGAAAATAGAAAAGAAAATGACCTTTATATTTCATTTTACATTGATGTATTCTTTTTCCACATGCTCATTGTTTCCAATTGTAGACCGAATTTCTGATGAATGTCATATTCTGTATCCTTTAACCTTTACTGAAGAATAGATGAGTACCACAACTACTTCTCCTTAGTTTTTGAAGGATATTTTCGCTGGTTATAGAATTCTGAATTAATAAGATTTTTGTTGTTCTGTTTTGCTCTGTTTTTGTTTGGTTTCTTTGTTTGCTTATATTTTGCTTAACACTTTAGAGATGTACCTCCATCATCGTCTAGCTTGCAAGGTTTTCCATGAGAAATATGTTATAATTCTTATCTTAGATCCTTTTGTGATAAGTATTTTTTCTCTGTGTGCTCTAAAGATTTTCTTTGTGACTTCCAGCAGTTTGAATTTGATAAAGCTAATATTTTTTTTCACATAGGTTGCTTGTTTTTCTTAATTGTTTTGGTGTTTATCTTCTTTGATATTCTCTAAGCTACTTGGATCTCTGGTTTACTGTATGTAATTAATTTTGGTAAATCCCTGGATGTTATTTTTCAAACAATTCTTCTACCTTGTTCACTTTCTTGTCCCACCTTCTGGCTCTACTTATATATGTGTTTGAACATTTGACATATATATTGCCATAGCTCTTGGGGGCTCTCTATTCTAGTGTTTTTAGGCTTTTATCTCTTTGTAATTTTTAATTTGGGTTATTTTTTACTTACCTGTCTTCATGTTCACTATTTCTTTTTTTTTTTTAAACTGAGATGAATCTACTGATAATCCCATGGAAGAAGTTCTTTATCACTGTTACTATGTTTTTAATTTCTCATATATTTACCTATTTCTTACAGTTTCCATCTGTCTTCTGAAGTTACTCATCTGGGATGTTAGCTAATTTTCATGTTGGCACTTTTATTTTATTTTTTGGCACTTTTAATGTATCAATCATAGATAAATTTTTTCTCTTACTATTTTAACAAGATTAGTTCCAAGAAGGAATCAAGTTATCATAAATTGTTTTGTGTCTTTTGAGTGTTTTTGTTATGACCTTATTCCTATACACCCTAGCTTTTATCTGAGAGCCATATATCTTGTGTAGAACCATAGGTATTTGGAGGTGAACATGCCTTTCCTATTTCTAGCCCTTCAGTGTAAATCTTTATGTTAATCAAGTTGGAAATTTGGTTGGATTTTATCTTTAATGTTGCTGTGATTGTCTTCAATCTATCATGTTTCCAAGTCTTCTAGTGCACTGAGTCTTAACCAAATAGTGTCCCCTCCAAACACACACATGCACACGTACACGCACACACACCAGGGGAACATTGAACAATGTGTGGAGATATTTTTGGGTTCACTCTGGGTGTGAGGGTTCTGTTGGCATCTAGTCAGAAAAGGCCAGGGATACTTGTTTAACATCCTACAGTGTACAAGAAGACATCACCCCCTCTCACATACACACAACAAAGAATTATTCAGTCCAAAATACCAGTAGTGCTGAGGGTGAGAAACCTTGCATTGGTGAGAACTTGTGTTTAGGCTGTGGATTTGTTTCCCCTAAATTATTTCCTCAATATCGATCCTCTTCTCCTTTAAATTTTGCCTTCCTTAGCTACACTCCAGAAATAATCTGTCTTTTGTAGTTTTTCAATTATATTAAACTGTTATTTAAGCTTATGGTTGTTAGCTTGCTGGTGGGTGGAACAAAGGAAGACCTTCTCTGATATTCTGATCATGCTTTGGTTTCAGTAAGGCACTCTATCCTGGATCACAGAGATGGGGCCTTAACAATTACCCTTGGACTTCCTTTAGGAGTTGTGCTTGTCTTGTTTGCTTGTTTGTTTTTCTTTTCTCTTTCCATAACTTTAATGAGAAATATATCCGAAGACAAGAGTTTTTGTTGATCTTTTCTCTGTTCATTAAGATGTTTGTTCTTTAGGATAGGTAGAGTGGATGGGTCAAGTTGGCAGTGGATACTGTTTTCTACCTGTGCCAGAACTGCAAGAGGCTGCTTTCTAGCATTTCTCCCAGTATTCTCTGTGAGACTCTGGTTCCATTGTGGAAGATAAGTCTGGAAAGCAGTGCACCCTTCCCTCTCCTTATATATTTGGTGCCCCTTACTTCATACTTTCATTCTAACTCACATTCAGCCTTTGTCATTTTTTTTACTATTAGCTATAACTTCTTGCCCATTTATATACCATCTAGTGTTTTCTGCCCAACTCAGTGAATGTACGGATCCTTTTCACCTTGTAAGAGTCCTCCTTTCTCCAAATTTCAGCTTACTTAACTATCCTGTAATCTCAGTTCTTGATAGGCTAAATACAAGTCATTAATGTGCAAGTTATCTGGTCTTTACCTTTTGTAAGCATAAGAGTACTGCTTTTTCCAGCTCTTTACATTTCTAAACTGAAATTGGAAGTCTATTTCACCAACTTTTTATAGGACTGTACTTTGATGTACTATAAGTATCTAAAACTTAACATGATTCAACTAGATTTTATATTTATTATCTACAAAGTGTTTCCCCCCAATTTCCTTATTACTTAAATGCTGCCTAGTTGTGCAACCTAGTCTCACAAACCAAAAATCTAGAAGACTTCCCTACTGTACATAGTGTTTCATTCTCTAAAAGACACTGATGCTTATATGATGGTAAATGTGAAAGGAAACAGAGAAGAAACATTTAAGTGTCTCTTGTTTGCATCAATTTTTATACTATCATTTTGGCAAAAAAAAAAAAAAAAAGAAAGAAATTCCTATGCCAAAACACAGAGTCAGAATAAGATACTACTGAAGGATGCACAAACTAAGATGTAAAAAAAAAAAAAAAAAAAAAAGACCTTTAGTGCAATAAATCTACCATCCACATTAAAGTCTGAAAAGCACTGATCTAACTGGACCTTCTACCTTTTTTTTGGGAAGTTCTGCATTGTGATCCATATTGATTGCCCATGAGGTAAGTATAACCGTACATACTACATGGTGGTGTTTCAAAAGCAGAACTTACAACACAAGTGTGATATGAATCTCTTCACGCAATCCCCTGGAGAGGCTTGCTTGAGCCAGCACACCATGACATGTCATGAGTTACACTGCAGAACAAAGACACGGTGTCCTGCTGTATTGCATATTTATAGAAGTTTAGGAGGGGGCAGCTCTCTCTGATGTTCCAGCTCATCACTGATAACCCAAGGAAAATCTACCAGTATCACAAACTAAATTTGAAACATGGTATCTACTAACTTCATTCCTCAGCTAAAATTGAGGCAATGGGAAGTTATTTCAATATTCTGTTAAATGAAGGAAGGGTCAAGCTAGGTATCAAAAGAAGCTATGGGGTAGGATCAAAATTTTTCTGTGAGTAAGATATAAGTCATTTGAGTTTATCTTATTTATATCATGCTTTTAGGTCTTAATTTCTTGAGTCACATATTGTCATAATTTCACCTTCTTTTCTTTTAATGGTTGGGTGTTGAAAGTTTGACTAAGTGCATCTGAACTAAGGCACTCTGTGTGTGTGTGTGTGTGTGTGTGTGTGTGTGTGTGTGTGTCCATGATCATCCTGGTCCCATCATGGTTTATAGGATCCTAAATCTCTCTATTCACTGGGTAATATAAATTGCCCAAGTCAAATAGATTTGGAAGAAGTGTTGAATCTAAGCCAGCAAATAAGCCACGAAGTAGAATGGACCTCTGCGTTACTGGATAGACTGGATTAGAACTTTTATTACTGCTACCTCTAATTTTGTATGATTACCCCCTCTTTTTTTTTTCCTTTTCCTTTATAAGACATGGTATAAGGGAAAGACAAAGTTCCTTAGGAGAAGCTTGGATTGCTGTTCTCAAAATATCCCAAAGTCTGTGGTAGTAAGCAAAAATATATATATATGTATATATTTATTTATTTTATATATATATTCATATATATTTATATTTATTTATATATTTATTTATTTATTTTTTGTAAATTGTAGTTCCACTCCTCTGTATTAAGGGAGGTATTAATATCTTGTGATGGTGAAATGAGATAGATAACGTATGCCAGAAGAGTAATTTTTAAATAATAATGATTGAACAAGTTCAAGACACTGTTATCATTTATCACAGACCCTGTGTACATATTTCTTAACATTTCAAGAACTCTGAAGCTAAAACTGAGATGTGTTGGAGTTTAAGTGGCAGTGCTTCTCACCAACCTTCTTGGTATAGCATGAAATAATGATGCACCTTACAATTGGTAGTATGTTTGAATCATTGAAAAAGAGTATAATTATTATAAATTCCAGTATTTCAAAGTGCAGTTTCTCACGAAAGAAGTCTTTATAAAAACTGAATGTAAAAAGCGTTCCTATTTTGAAACCATAGGGTAAGAAGCCAAAAAAAAATTGAAATGAGCACTCATACGTGCAAGTACAGCCAGTCTCATTTCTTGGCAAGTACAGTATGATTCAACACATTTAATAGCATGAAATAAAAAGAAAGGTTGACATTCTCATTTTGCTTTAAGATACTAAGCATCACATAGTAATATGCCCTTTAAGTATAAATATACTTATAATATTAATATAATTTTTCAACATTTTTACATTACTTTATTTCTATTTTATTTTTTATTCTCATCAGGACCCTACTATATATGCATGGCAAGTGTATATTACCCTTTTTCTCAGATAGTGAAACTGTGTCCCCCCAATGCAGTTATGTCCCTTAGTTCATAGTGTGTTAACATGAGTTTAGAATCTGAAATAGGATTTGATTCCTAAATCTATTTTCTTCCACTAGACCAGGCATATTTTTTTTTTCCTATTGGACTCTAGAGGCACTAAAATCCTAAATCATAGCTTTTTGACTTAGCTTCGGAGCAATAACAACCAAAAGTTCAAAGGAAAAGAAGAAGCAACAGTGTTTCATGTAAGTGAAAATTTAGAACTCTCTGCCTTATCTGCCTTTCTTACTCCTTGGTCTTTTCTTTGTGTGGAATCATTTAAAATCTCTGTAACCTTTTAAGGTGGTCAACATCCTTCAATAATCCATGGCTATTGATTCTGTATCGATTACTGGCTTGTGCCCACAGATTTGGCAAAAATACCAAGAACAAAGTCTGCTAATATTTAATAAAGTATTCACTTTAAGTCCAGACTGTGTGCTGTGTATTTACATTGTTAACCTCATTTTCTCCACCCAAAAATCAAGCGTCAGACTCGATTTCAACCCCAGTCTACATGTCTGGAAAGACAGAGCTGTTTCTATGGCACAATGCTGTTTCTCATTAGAATAATAAGAAAAGTACAAACAAAAAGTGCACTCCATAGATGGTTAAGTCATAAACAGATAAGATTGTTTTATGAACAATATATTATAAAATTGATTATCTCTAACCGAGGTATTACCAAATTAAATAAGAATTAATATAAATCAATTATTTCACAAACTCTAGAAGTTTGACAGTAGCATCTGTTCGTGTAGCTTCAACCACTAAATAGATGAAATGACTTAAAATTTATGTTTTGGCTAAAATTGAAGATCCTGAAACTTCTCCAGTTAAATTCCCACAAGTATCCCAAATAAAATGCATCCTCTTCAGTGATGGGAATAATACCACATTTAGACTTTCCTAAACCAGACACCAAAAATTCACCCTCCCTTCCCTGCCTTGCCCTCCCCTTGAAATTGGTGACTGTATCTTATAATTCCTTTTGTTTTCAAGCCCTTTGAATCTGCCTCCTTTGCCCAACCCCTTTGCTCCTTCCTTGGTTCAACTCCTAATTTCCTCCTGGGTTAATGAAGTCTAACTGCTTCTTATGTCTTCATGCCTCCTTCTTTGTGATCTATTGTCCACTTACATATCCATGTTTCTTTCTCTTCAATGTCTGCAATTCTGTCACTACACTGACTAAAATTGTCACTGAATATGAGCAAAGAAACTTAAGCTATTAACAAGGCCCATGAAACCTATGAATATGCCTCCCTTGAATTTTGTCCCTAAAATTCCATCACACACTTGCCAATCACGCTCTAGACATTTTGAAATACAATGTAGGTAGGCATTACACAAAATATGATACTCAAGATACAGTGCATTTAGCAACAATTGATGCATCGTCAAAAATCTTTGACAATTACCATGAGGTACTATATTGGTAATTTATGTGGACTGTATTTTCTCTCCATAAATCCAAGGCAGCCAAATTTTCTTCAATTATTGAAACAAACCTTTTGTTGACTTTTGCTGCACACTTGTTTTAATTTCATATATGTTAAACATGTTTATGATGTTACTTTCATCTGCTTCCCTTCTCTGAATGCACAGGCATTTTCTTTGTTGACAAATGTTTACTTGCCTTTCAAAATGCAACGCTGCTTCCATATCATCCAGACTTCCTGATCATCTCTCTGTGCGCTGTGAGTTAGGTTTCCTTCTTTTTTGATTCCATAATATTTAGGTAATCATCTTATCAGTATTGGTCACACTTTTATTGTTAGTGTTATCTTTGTTTACGTTTCTAAACCATTTGAAAAATGGTTTCAATGAGCTAAACCATTGGCAGGGTTCCGGTTTTATGTGTCTTTAAACTTTGTTCTTAGGATATTGCCTGGTACATGGTAGGTAATCAATAACTATTTACTTCATAAATGAGTTAATAGCCATTATCACAAATTTTTGTAATTGTACTACAAAATTGTATTACAAAAATGTGCAAGTTTTGCTATACTGCACGGTCATAAAGAATCAAATGTTTAGGTGAGAATCTCATGGGGCATATTTTTGTGCCTAATTTGTAGAAAGAAAAGGGATAGAAAAGAAATCTGGCTTAAAAATAAAGTCACTTTGAGGTAGAGGCTTGTGTGGAATCATCCTTATTTGAAGCCTGTCGGTATTTAGAATTTTCTTTTTTTCAGAAGAGAACAAATATGGAACCATCTCTAACACTGCTCAGGGTCTTCCACTGGGTCCATTTAACCTATTTAGTTTGGCCAGGATACCAGAGAACAATTCAGGTGAGAATATTATTGTTCTCCTTGATATTGCCTGTAAACAATGCTCTGTCTTGTTGCCCAGTCCCAGCCCTCACAAATGGAAACATGTCCAGCTCCAAGTTCTGTTCTTATGCTTCTAGCAAGAGTTTTCATCCCTGAATTGATAGAATTTAATGTCAACTTCACTTTTCTGGAGCCATCTTTTAATCCAGTACCCCAGAATTTACTCTGGGCTGTATTTCATTCCTTCTATCCAGTACTCTTTTTTAAAACTTCTGTTCTTCTCTCTGTTTTTGTCCTTTCACATAATCCCCATAATTCAGTGTTCAGTTTAATGATCCTAAAATAATGAAATTAACAATATTTATGACAATGTCTACTCAATTTAAAAAAGTGCTTGCATCTTAAAATCGAATACATGTCTCTACAACATAACTATCTGTATACCTTTGGTCATCAGCTTTTTAAATTTTAATCTCCATTTGAGAGTTGATTTTATGAAATTTTATGAAATTATTTATGGTATGTCATTGTCATTGGTCCACACAAAATCACTTTTTTGTTTCACTTTTTATTGTCTTTTTACCTAATTTTAATTTTTATTCTATACTCTTTGATTGGCTCTGATTTTCATGTCAGATGTCTTTTATGTATGTGTGTGTGTATGTGTGTGTGTGTATCTTCCAAAATATCTAGTAATTCTTTCTGTATGTATTTAATTTATAAATATTTTATTGAGCTATTGATAGAATTATGTTTCTTACCTTTTTTATTATTCAACACTTTTCAAATTCTGTCTAGGTTGTCAAATATATCTTAGGGTTTTAGTGTTAACCGTTCTATGGTGTTAGGACTGAATTTTGCCCCCCCCCAACACTTATATTTTGAAGTCTCTATGCCTAGTATCTCAGAATGTAACCCTATTTGGAGAGGTTCTTTTTTAATTGTGATATAACCGATATATGACATTATATTAGTTTCAGGTGTACAATGTAATGAGTCAATAGATGTATGTATTGTGAGATGATCACCACAATAACCATACATAGTTTTAAAATTTTTTTTTTGTGACAAGAACTTTTAAGATCCATTCCATTAGTAACTTTCAAATATATAGTACATAATTATTAACTATAGTCATTGAGGAACTCTCTAAAGAGATTATTAAGTTAAAATGAGACCCTTCGGATGGGGTCATCATTCAATATAACTGATGATCTTATAAGAAGAAGAAGAAATACCAGAGGTATATAGACACAAACCTACATAAAGAAGTAGCAAGAGGATGACTATCTACAATACAAAGAGAGAGGCCTTGGAGAAACCAACCCTACTGGCACCTGGAACTTCTAGGCTCCAGAACTGTGAAATGGTAAGGTTCTGTTTAAACCATCCAATCTGTGATGTTTTGTTATGGCAGCCCTAGGACACAAATACATGTGGTATTTCAATATATGTATGGATTCTACACACATATGCATCCAAACACATATCTGAGGTTACTCATATCTCTTGCTCTAATAGTAGTGGCCCCTTCAATTGTAACCAACTGTCTGTAACCACAAATAGTGCTGTAACAGATTCATATACAGCCTTTCTACAGTAGCTTCTCTAGGGTGTATTTCCAAGAAATGAAAAGCAGAATGCTAAGGTATGCACAGTCTATATTTCACTAAGTATGGCTGGTTGGCTCACTTAAATGGAAGCATCATGTTATTCTCCTACCGGCAGCACACGAGATTCCCTTTCTTTCCATAAGATAGTTTTTAGTGCAAAATTGTGTTTTAAGTAATATTTAGATATTTTTGCATATATATTAAGCTTAATGTTAATTTCTTTAATTTTTGATATATCTAAGTTTTATTGATCCTGTTTCTTCTTTAAAGTTAACACTTTATTACAAATTTACCTATTTTTTTTCTCAATCTGATAGTCTTTTCAGTGCCATTATAGTGTTTTAATTATTTGTTACTATGATGGGCATGTGAGCTTATTTCTCATTTTATTTTGAATCATTTGCATCATCTCTTTTTCCCCTCCTTATACTTTGGAGGTGTCTCTATTTTCTAAATTTAATTTTTTTTCTAAATCGTTATTAGTGACCAGTTTGACTTTTGAAATCTTCAGTATTTTGTTTTCTTCTTTATTGATTTCTGCCTTTATCTTTATGATCTCTTTTCTTCCTATTTAGCTTATTTTTAAATTTTAGTTTTATTTTTAATTTTTTTATTTATAACTAAATTTGAATTGTCCTTTAAGACTACTGGTTTAGCTGGGATTTTACAGATTTTAACCATTTGTAATTTTATGTCATTTGACTCTAAGATTTTCACAATTTAGTTTTAAATTCCTCTCTTGCTCAAAGTTTTTTAGTAGTAATATTTCCATTTAAATACATGTACAGATTAAAAGCTAGATTATGCTTACTAATTAATAATGTCATTGCATGCTTTTTAGAGAACATACTTTATTTTTTTTTAAATATTTGCTGTATCATTTATGACTAAGGACATGATCAGTGTTCATAAATGGTCCATGTATTTTTGGGCATAAGGAGCAATCTCTTAGGTAAAAATTTTATATGTTTAAACATGCCTACATAAATACGGTATTCATAACATTATATTACTTTGTGCCCAATATATATGTAGTATGTGTTTCTTAATCATGCTATTTCAATAATCAATATATTTACTGTTTTATTTCTATTTAATCTTTAATTTGACTGTTTCTTCTATAGCTGTGCCAGAATTTTGATTTATGTTTTTTTTTTTAATTTTTTTTTCAACGTTTATTTATTTTTGGGACAGAGAGAGACAGAGCATGAACGGGGGAGGGGCAGAGAGAGAGGGAGACACAGAATCGGAAACAGGCTCCAGGCTCTGAGCCATCAGCCCAGAGCCTGACGCGGGGCTCGAACTCCCGGACCGCGAGATCGTGACCTGGCTGAAGTCGGACGCTTAACCGACTGTGCCACCCAGGCGCCCCTGATTTATGTTTTTAAGTTATTTTGTTAGTTATTTATATATTCATGATGATTACATCTTCCTGATTGTATTTTTTATATTACCACTATATAATACCCTTTTCAGTTTTGTACTTTTTATCAAAAAGTTTGCATTTTTAATACAAATTAATGCATTTTGTTGTTTGCTTGTCATATTTTTTTCCAATATATAATTTTATGGTTTTCTGTAGAATTTTTATTTGGAGGATTTCTCAGTAAGTCTCAAAATTTTATATTTTTCCTTTTAATCAAATTTAGTCCTCTAGCTTATATTTGGGGCCTAGACTCTGTTTTTATTTATTAGCATTACTGTTACACTAGGACTTATTTTTACCTTTTATTTTATTATAAATAGTAGCTATGCTTCTTTCTTCTACTTTCTTCCACTAAACAAACCAAAATTCTTTCTTTTTTTTAATTTTTTTTTTAACGTTTATTTATTTTTGAGACAGAGAGAGACAGAGCATGAACGGGGGAGGGTCAGAGAGAGAGGGAGACACAGAATCTGAAACAGGCTTTGGGCTTTGAGCTGTCAGCACAGAGCCCGACGCGGGGCTCGAACTCACAGACTGTGAGATGATGACCCGAGCTGAAGTCGGATGCTCAACCGACTGAGCCACCCAGGTGCCCCCAAAATTATTTCTTAAGAGTAACAATTCAATGTTCAAACCTTCTGTGAGTTTACTTCAGTTGTTAGTTTGTTTTTGTTTTTGTTTTGTTTTGTTTTAATTTTATGGGTATCTAGTATGTTCAGTGGACTTTTCTTTCTGCTAAGCTTTTTGGCTTAATTCATATTTGCAATATTCTTCTCTATACTCCTATGGCTAATGACTGTTCAAATTTTTGTTTATTCATCCCATTAATTGTACTTCATATGGCATAGTTATTCAGTTTGATGACTTTATTATCCAGCAGTTGCACCTTTCAACTGTCTTAACATTTTCCCTGAAAATCTTGACTCCATTGGCTGGAAATATGTCCCTCAGGTTCTAAGGTATAAGCTTTACCACTATGCATTTAACAACCCACTCCAGCCACCCTCTCCCTCACATAGCACATGTTGCTGACCTTTAGGAAGTTAAGAGTACTCATCTTTGGGGACAACTGCGTGGCTCCAACAGTTGGTTAAGCATCCTTTTCTTGGTTTTGGCTTGGGTCATGATTTCATGGTTTTTCAGTTTGAGCCCCACATCAGTCTCTGCACTGACAGTATAGAGCCTGTTGGGGAATCTTTCTCTCTTCCTCACTCTCTTCTTCTCTCTGCCCCTCCCCTGCTTGTGCCTTTATTCTCTCAAAATAAATAAAGAAATAAAAAAAAAAGTACTCATCTTTCAAAAAAAAATAACAAAAATAAAAATAAGCAAAAATTCCTGCCTTGCACACAGGGTATATTTGGGGGGGGGTGGGGGTGACAAGATGACTCTTAAGAACTAGAATATTTTTCTAAATCTATAGAAATCTGTACCCAATCCAAGCAGTCTCTGAGGACATCCCTGACCTGATCCAAGTTCATACTGCTCTTTCTAGGATATTGGATCAAGTGGTGACACACTAACAGCAATATAGGGGAAAGACATGAGCACAGCTGTAAAAGGAATTCTTCCTTTTCTTGTTCTCTGACTAGAAGTTCTTGACAATATACTTCACATTTGTCACCTCCTTTCTTTCCATCTCTTGGTGGCAAACAACCGTCTGACCCTAAACAGAAATTTCATATTATCTTTCTCCTGTCTCAAAATCAACTTTCTTCTGAGAAATTTCAAGGTTGATTTTAGAGGAAGCCAGCAACTCATATTTTTTCCCCATATTAGGAATGTGAAGCTGGTAAAATCTTCTGTAGGAGCCATCGTTTCTGTGTGTGTGTGTGTGTGTGTGTGTGTGTGTGTGCGCGCGCGCGCGTGTGCGTGTGGTTGCGTGCTTCTGCCATAGCTTTCAGCTTTAAGTGTCACTATCAACTCACCTTTGTTGACATATTTCATGAAAACATGAAAACAAATCTAAATACATAACATTTTTTCTCCTGACGTATGTGTCAGACTTTTTCTTAACTATGGATTTTCCTTGATTTTCCAACATGTGCATACCAAACAAAAGTAAGGCAAGATGTAAACATTCTTAGCTTTACTGTCTGTGAGCAGGATGGAAAGATCTCCCACAATCCCTGCTTTCTGCTAGCTCACAAATAGTTGCATTATACGTACCTGATTTTGTTCTGAACTATGTTGTCAGAACATCCTATTAATAATATTATCAAAGTAGCCTATGTAGCAAACATTTTAATGTCAGTACCTAAGAGTTGCTCCAGAAATGTGAGTCTCCCCTTTAGGTGTAACGTAAAAATCAATTTTAGTGATGTTGTACATACATTTTATTGTCATATTTTAATTTATTTGCTTACTTTTAATGATAAGTTTAAGGTCTTTAATAAACTCTGGAAGAAGATAATTAACTTCCCTTAGAATGGTTCTTTTTTGTTTCAAAATGCAGAAACATTCTGTAAAATTTACTACCTCTCATATATTGAGGACTTGAGAATATCTTATTGCTAAATAGTCCTCATCTCACTTAAGAAAACAAAACAACAAAGACACTCTGAGTGTTTCTGTGGGAAATACCAGCGTATTACTTTCATTCTGTATCTGTTGCCAGTATATATGAGTTAGTTAAAAAATAAGTTGTGCTAATACAAGACAGTGTGCTAAATGTGCCAATTTGACCTTTTAACCTAGGTTTAAATCTAGGTGACAGAAAGTAAAAACCAAAAATCCAAACATGTTCTAATTGTGTGTATATGGGGTAGAAAATAACTCAGGATAGATAAATTTAGGCAGAAAGTTACATCTATTTGGGGACAAGGAGGGAAGAAAATCAGAGAAGTGTTAGTAGGTTGGTACATGTCAGAAACAGAGCTGGCTGGCTGAGATTGGACAGGATGTGAATGCAAGGAGAATTTGGAATTAGAAGGAATGCACAGAGTCCAAGGACAGAGGGGGAAAAAAAAAGGAGGGGCTTTGACCCTTGGCACAAGCAGCCAGTGAAAGAAAGGAAGGACCTAAATGTTGGTGGCAGAATGTCCCAGTCAGATTAGATACTGCAGCAAAGGAGTTGATGCTATTCCATCCCTGTATCTACATGAGAAGGCAGTCTTGAATGGATAAATCTTTTGCTACTTCTCTCTTTCCTTGTCCTTTTGTAGGGACTATCTACATTTAGTTGCTGTGGGGAAAAAAATTGTTTCACTGAAATGAGAGTGTTACAAAAGAGGAGTAAACATAGCAACACTTAGTAAGATAAGAAAAATGGGGGGAGATTAGAAAATATAGCCATTATACATGTATCACATTATAAATTATAGAGGATATACGTGAGAAAGGTAAACATACAAAAACAGAAGTGGAGAATGAAGGTAAAGAAAGTAAGGAAAAATGAGAAGTGTTTAAGACAGACAACGGCATTTGGTGTGTGCATAAGAAGAATACATAAGTGAATCCAAAACAATAATGCAGAATAAAATCCTTAAGTGTAATTTAAGAAATCTTTCCTGATGGAAGAAGACTTTCACTTACAGGTTGAGTGTTGATACCATATTCAAGAAAAGTTGGCTCAGAATAGTTTATACCAACATATTAATAATATGTTAAAAATACTAGATTCAAAAATAATACATCTTGTATGCAGCTACACAGAAAACAAAGATAACAGGCCTCCCCAGGAAAACAACCAGGATTGCAATTTTCTATAGTGATAGTCAATGTGGAAGGCGATTTTGGAGTGCCTATAAGGTTCTCCAGAGAGGCAAAATGGAGGCCCAAATTTTTATATTCCAGGAAACTCTTTGTCAGGCATAAAAACTTTACAATAGTTTTGAACCTGAAAGACCTGACAGAATATTACTTAGATGAATTTTCAAAAACTCATAGAAGGTGAAAGCAAAGGAATTGGCAAATCAAAACACAAACTTTTAGATGGGAAAGGGATGACAGAATAGAATATAAATGTCAATGATCTGCAAACGGAGAAATGGCACAGCTAACAATGTGAGGGAAGGGGTTGGAAAGATAAAAGGCAGAATTAAGATTTTCTGTTGCCTCGTTATAATAGCTGAAAGTCAAAGATACCACTAGAAGCTGATAAATTAAGTAGTAGACTTTTAAGCATATTTAAAAATACAAAGTTAATGACTAAGAAAAATGATTTTATTTACTAAGATTGAGTGGAGAAAGAGAGAAACGGTGTGTGAAGGAGAGGATAAAGCACATTTTGCATTATTTATTCTAAGAAACCAAGGTACTCTCTAAAGAAAGAGAAAGCTAAGGGTATTATATTAAAGTCACCACTAGACAAATCTCTCTAAATGTCAAAATAACTGAGAGGGATGAGAAGACTTACAATGATAGAGTAAAATATATTTGCAAACAATAAATATAAGAGAAAAAAACAAAGCTTTTGTCTTATC
This sequence comes from Lynx rufus, assembly GCF_022079265.1. Lineage (NCBI taxonomy): Eukaryota > Metazoa > Chordata > Mammalia > Carnivora > Felidae > Lynx > Lynx rufus. The sequence goes on along the minus strand of NW_025814837.1, from coordinate 3,573,552 downwards.
AATAAATGAGAAAATATATACCTCAGCTCTTTTTTTATACCTCATCTCTTATAAAGATTTTTTGATTGTATCACAGAGCAAAATGCCAGTTTGTATTGTAGAATTAGAGGCATTCCTAAATAAAATAAAAATAATAATTAAGAATATGAAAGCATAGTTCTATTTTTAACTTTATGAGGAAACTCCATACTGTTTTCCACTGTTACTGCACTGGGTTGCATTTCCACCAATAGTGCACAAGTGTTCCTTTTTCTCCACATCCTGTTAACACTTGTTTCTTGTGGTTTTGATTTTAGCCATTCTGATAGGTGTGAGGTGATACCTCAAAGCAGTTTTGATTTGCATTTCCCTGATGATGAATGCTGTTGAGCATCTTTACATGTGTCTGTTGGCCATCTGTATGTCTTATTTGGAGGAATGTCTGTTCATTTCTTCTGGCCATTTTTAATTGGATTATTTGTTTTGTGAGTCCTGAGTTGTATAAGTTCTTTATGTATTTTGGATGCTAATCCTCTATTGGATATGTCACTTGCAAATGTCTTCTCCCATTTAGTAGGTTTCCATTTGGTTGCGTTGATTGTTTCCTTTACTGTCCTTACTTTGATGTAGTCCCAATACTCTAATTTTGCTTTTATTTCCCTTGCCTCAGGAGACATATCTAGAAAAAAATATTGCTACAGCTGATGTCAGAGAAATTATTGCCTATGTTCTCTTCTAGTATTTTTATGGTATCAGGTATCATATATTTAGGTCTTTAATCTATTTTGAATTTATTTTTGTGTATGGTATAAGAAAGTAATCCAGTTTCGTTATTTTGCGTGCTGCTTTCTAGTTTTGCCAACACCATTTGTTGAAGAGACTGTCTTTTTCCCTTTGGATATTCTTGCCTGCTTTATCAAAGATTAATTCACCATATAATTGTGGGTTTGCTCTTGGGTTTTCTATTCTGTTCCATTGATCTATGTGTCTGTTTTTGTGCCAGTACCATACTCTTTTGATTATCACAGCTTTGTAATATAATTTGAAGTCTGAAATTATGACACCCCAGCCTTGTTTTTCTTTTTCAAAATTGCTTTGGTTACTTGGGGTCTTTGTGGTTTCATATAAATCTTATTTTATTTTATTTTATTTTATTTTATTTTATTTTATTTTTTGTTCTAGCACTGTGAAAAATGCTGTTAGTATTTTGATAGGGGTTGCATTAAATGTGTAGATTCCTTTGGGCAGTATAGAAAATTTAACAATACTACTCTACAGTCCAGTAATCACACTACTGAGTATTTACCAAAAAATGCAAAAACACTAGGTCAAAGGGATGCAATCACCTCTATATTTATAGCAGCATTATTTATAACAACTAAATTATGGAAGCAGCCCAAGTGTTCATCAATAGATGAATGGATAAAGAAGATATTTTATATATATACAATGGAATATTTTTCAACCATGAAAGGAATGGAATCTTCCTATTTGCAATGACATGGATAAAGCTAGAGGGTATAATGCTAAACAAAATAAGTCAGTCAGAGAAAGATAAATACCATATGATTTCATTCATCTGTGGAATTTTAGAAACAAAACAGATGAGCGAAGTAAAAAAAAAAAAAAAAAAGAAAGAAAGAAGAAGAGAGAGAAACCAAAAAACAGACTCTTAACTATAGAGAATAAACTGATGGTTACCAGAAGGGAGGTGGGTGAGGGTTGGTTGAAATAGGTGATGGGGATTTAAGGAGTGCACTTGTGATGAGGAGTTGATGATGTATGGAATTATTGAATCACTATATTGTACACCTGAAACTAATATTACACTGTATGTTAACTAACTGGAATTTAAATTAAATTAAATTAAATTAAATTAAATTAAATTAAATTAAATTAAAATAAAAAAAATTTTGAAGTATATGAAAGTATAGACATGACAAAATTTCTATCAGGTAAATGCAAAGAAAATGAAAGAAAGAATTTATGTTCTTAAAGTGAAGTGAGGTAGAATACAGACAAAAACACATAAAATAAGGTGAGGAAGGGTATAATTTCAAGTTTATCACACTTAAGAATAAGTATGTACCAAATAGCCCAGCATCAACTTTCACAAAAGAAACAAAACAAAACAAAGAAACAAGATCTTTTTTTTTTTTTAATCCAAAACACAGGTGGTGGACAAAATGTAATTAAGTGTATAGAAGACTTCAATAGCATAATAAATAAAATATATTTGGTTAATATATATGTTAATCATCATGTTTGTGAACATGCTGTTGCTTTAAGTAACAAAGGAACATTCTGAAAAATTGACCAAATATTAAGTTACAAAGTAAATAATAGAATTTAAGATGTTAAAAAGATAAAGACAACTGATTCTGTTTATAATGCAGTAAAACAATCAGAAGTCAATTATAAAAACTACCAGGGAGACAGGAACCTCCTCTTAAACAACACTTATGCCAATGGGAAAATAAAAACTGAAAAAGAAAACCTGTTTATACAACAATGATACTGGTATCACTACACATTAGAATTTATAGGATTCAGCCCCAAAAATACACAACAGAGGAAAATGTATATACTAATATCAATAATGTTTTAAAAGGAAAAAGAATTATACAACTACTTTTTGTGTATATGCAGCTTTATTTTATGTTTTACATAAAATAGTTGTGCTCAATGCTGCTTGTTTACTACAATCAGCTCAGAAAGTCTTAAAAAATATTAATACCTGAAAAATTTAAAAAAATGTTAATACCTGGTTTCCAATGCTAGAGGTTTGTAATTGTACATCAACAAAAATAAAGTCCAAATAAACTAAATTCTTAAATTTTTTTTAACATTTTTATTTTTGAGAGACAGAAACAGAGCATGAGCAGGGGAGGGGCAGAGACAGAGGGAGACACAGAATCCAAAGCAGGCTCCAGGCTCTGAGCTGTCAGCACAGAGCCCAACATGGGGCTTGAACCCACCAACTGTGAAATCATGACCTGAACAAAAGTTGGACACCCAGGTGCCCCAAATTCTTACATTTTAAAAATATAATCTTTTTTATTTTAGAAAAAAGATTTAGGAAAATGTCTCAGTTATCTTGGAATAGCATATATGTATAAACAATTCTTTAAAAATGGAACAATCCAAAAGGAAGAGATTGAGAATTTGACATATTTATGAGGATTTTTGAAGTTTTTTTTACAAATGGTAAAAAACAAATCAACAAAGTCAACAAAAATGGCCAATAATAGCACAATGCTAAATAAATGATGTATATATTTGCATGTATACATATGCACATGTACATATATGTATGAAAATTAAGAACCCTTTAAAAGTACATTGTCAAAAGGGCTCATTAATGTTTAAATGTTCAAAAACAATATTAAGTAAAAATAAAAAAAGATATAGATTGTAAATAGATTATAATCCTCATGTTTAAAATACACATGCATATACTCATATGTATAGTATAAGAAAGTAATACCAAAATTAGTTTAGTGTTGATTTTCAGGCAATGAAATGAGTGTTTACTCTTTACCTGTTTCTTGTTTATTTTTTGTTCTCTTTTCTCAAAATTTCTGTAATGGCCCTCAATCTGTTTTCTGAAAACTATGGACAATAGAAAATGTGTGCTGTCCACATGTAGTGAAGTAACTCCACTTATGCTCCATCCAGCCAAAGTCATGACACTATATGATTAGGTAAACCCAGATTCTGCCCAGATACAGTAGATTCTCATATCCATGAATTTGAACCTCCGCTCTGCCAAGTGGGCAGTAAATTGTTATGTAGAAGACAGCCTGAAAGGAAGTGTGTTCCACTAGATAGAATTAAACACTGTAATGACAGGAACATGAATTATGTTCATAATGTAGTAACTTACTTTCTGTTCAACTTTGAAAAAGTAATTTAACTTATGTGTTTCAGTTCCCATTAAATTGATGGTAATAATCTTTCTTTGTTAACAAAGTGCTTTGAAATCACTGTGTGACAAGTAATATATTACCAGAAAGTATTCTTATTTCACTCTGCATTGTAACCTCTCAGGAAAAGGATCTATGCATCATTGTGAGTATTTCAATGTACAATGTTAGAAAAAAAATGAGGATATGATTGAGAATGATATAGAAAATACTGTAATACTCTTCTGTAAGTCAGCGTTATGAACTCACCTTGAATGTTGAATTGACTAATAGCACGTTTACATCCACGAAATGACAAATGTAAGGAAGTTTCAGAGAAAGCACAGTGGCACCCTATTTGTGAAGGAGGCAGCGAAAAATAGAGGGTAATAGAACTTAGTACGCAAAAATAGGACTATATTTCAAAATGGGCCACAGAATTGCAGGAAATACATACAAGTGAAGAGAAAGAAGGCTATTTCTATCCTGTGAGGACTTGAAGTTTGATTGAGGAACTTTTAGCATAAATAAATGGGGATGCCATTCTAAGTTAGTTCCCAGCTTTCGAAACTTGTTGTTCAAAAAGTGGCAGAGAGAAAAAAATATAAATTGTAAAGAAAGCTTAAAATATAGAAGTGTACACAAATCTGTCTATATCCGTATTTGAGTTGCTAGTGATACAGACTTCTCCCTTTGACATCAATGTCAATGGAGCAGAGTCATGTTCTTTTATCAAGTCATTAATTGCTGTGGGAACTTCTTGTAGAGAAAACCCCTGATCCAGAAGAACTATAAAGCTGACCAGAAACACGTTACTGAATTAAGTGCATATTCTTATTGCTCCCCTGGGGACTTACATTTTATAAGGAATAAAATTAAAGTAAATATTTATTCATCATGTATGATAACATAGGACAAACAATGTAAGTAACTTACCTGTAAAAGATTTGTAAACCCTAAAATACTATATGAGTATTTTTATATATTCGCACAATGTCTTTTCAAAATCTGGAGATCGTGTTTTTTCTTGGCTTCATATAAAGAATCTGCACCCATTGTTATGGACCCAAAACATCTGTGCCACTACAGTTCTCAAAAATTTAGGAAATAGCATTTCCATTTCTTTGTTTTGTGTGTGGCATATAATGTGGACATAGTGTCACAGTGAATTCTGATAGATTTGACTTCAAATCCAACTCATCACTTCCTATTCTGATCAAATTTCTGATTAGTTTTCACAATTTTTCTAAGACTCTGTCACATCAAATATAACATTAAAACAAGACACCAAATTTAAAATCTCCTTGGAGAAGTAAATGAGGTGATATCTGTATAAATGGCTAACAAAGTTTGAGGCATGTTAGATCTGTCAATAAGTATCACATTCATCAACAAATAGGGGATTTAATGGTTCATCATTGAATAGTGTGCAGCTAATTACAAAATTGTCTAAGCATCAGATCTGTCATATGTATCATCAGGATAATAATAGCAAATTCATATGTTGCTGAGATTATTGCAAATAAATCAAGGATCATCAATAATATTCATTCCCACCCTTCCTCCCACCCACAGTCTTCACTAGTTGTACCATTAAAGGCAGCAGCACCGTGTTGAACATTTACAGATTGAATTAGTCACCAACTGCTTAAATGCTCAATGTGCTTTGCTTATTAAAATAAGTCTGAAATCATAAGATTTTACACAAGTGAATTACATGAACCATTTAATGCTGATATGGTCTTTCGTGATCAACCTTTATATAATAAGGTATACCAAACTCACATATACCACCTCAACTTTGTGTTTTATCCTTCACATGTTTGTGGCTGAAGGAATAAAAACAATTGTGAGAGATGTCCAGTTTCTGGCTCTGTATGTCACCACTGTTCTGCCCTAACAACAAATGAAAAGCTTAACAGATGGAAAAATCAACCACTCTTCTTGGGCCCATAAGGGAGAAGAGGACACGGGGCAAAGTGCTGCTCCAGAGCTTGGAGAGACAGACTGGCAAATACAAGTCACCATAGCTTACCAAAGCAGAGACTTACAGTAGAAACTGCCACAGGAACCAGTGCCAGAGTAGGAAAACCTAAAATACACCCGATAAAATTCTGGAGGCTAAGTGCAGATACAACTAAGATTTAGAAACTCCCAGAAAACCCAGTCATAGGGAGACCCCCACAATATTGTGAGATTTAACTGCAGAAAGTCAACCAGTTTTCCACAGTAAATATTGGAGAAAAATCCCCCTATGTTTCTGGCAGAGGGAGGAGGGAAGGAACTGTTTTGAAACACTCCAGAGCATTGTGTTCTTCTTAACAAGGCCTGCTTTCAGAGGAAACTCTGAAGTTAACCAGAGGCTAACTTGCCTGGGTGTGATCAGAGCCTAAGGGACATGCCCATGCAACTAGCTCTAGCCTCCCACATGGGAGGAGGGAAATACTGAATTTGAGCATGCCCTAGCCATCCTGTTCCACCTATGGGAGGAGGGAAAAAATAACCTGAGAAGCAATTATGAAGTTTGTGGTCCAAAAAGACCGAGACCCAACTGTATATTATAGAATGCTTCCCTCCTTCCCACAAGTAAACACCACATTGCTAAAAACTATTTACGACAGTTACTTTTACCAGGTACAATATGTCCAGCTATCAAGAAAAATTATAAGACATACCAAAAGGCCCAAAACACCATTAGAAGAGACAGAGCAAACATCAGAACCAGACATTCAGGGATATTAGAATTATCAGACAGATAATTTAAAAGTACTATGATTAATATGTTAAGGGCTCTAATGGCTAAAGTAGACAGCATGCAAGAACAGATGGGCAATGTAAGCAGAGATAGAAATCCTAAGAAAGAACAAAAAAGAAATGCTAGAGATAAAAAATAAAAATTAAAACATTGTAACAGAAATGAGGTATGATTTTAATGGGCTTATTAGCAAGAACATGGCTGAAGAAGTAATTTCTGAGATAGAGCATGTATCCTTGAATAGAATCCTTGAAAACTGAAAAGCAAAGAAAACAAAGACAGAAAAATACAGAAGAGAATATCCAAGGACTATGGGACAGCTGCAAAAGGTGTAACATATGTGTAAATGGGAAAACCAGAAGGAGAAGAAAGACAGAAAGGAAAGGAAAAAAATCCTGAAAGAAACCAGAGGGGGGATCACCTTACCTACAGAGAAACAAAGATAAAAATTACATCTGACTTCTCAGAAACCATGTGAGCTAGGAGAGATTAGAGTGAAATATTTAAAGTGTTGAGAGGAAGTAAACACCAATCTAGAATCCTGAACTTTGTGAAATTATCCTTCAAAGAGAAAAGAAAAACAGACTTTCTCAGACAAACAAAAATTGAGGGAATTTGTTGTTGATGTATCTTCCTTGCAAGAAATGTTAAAAGGTCTTTAGAAAGTGGGCTTAGGGGGCACCTTGGTGGCTCAGTTGGCTAAGTGACTTTGGTTCAGGACATGATTTCAAGGTTGATGGGTTCTAGTCCTGCAATGAGCCCTGTGCTGACAACTCAGAGCCTGTAACCTGCTTTAGATTCTGTGTCTCCCTCTCTCTCTGCCTCTCCCCTGCTTGCTGTCTCTCCCTCTCAAAAATAAACAATAAAAAACATTAAAAATTTAGAAAAAGAAAAAAGAAAAGGGTCTCAGTCGGTGGAGTATATGACTCTTGATGTTGAGGTTGTGGAGTTCGAGCCTCATGTTGAGTGTAGAAATCACATAAAAATAAAAAAAATCTTTAAAAATTTTTTAATGTTTATTTTTGAGAGAGAGAGAGAGAGAGAGAGCACAAGCAGGTGAGAGGCAGAGAGAGAGGGAGACACAAAGTCTGAAGCAGTCTTCAGGCTCTGAGCTGTTACCACAGAGCCCAATGAGGGGCTTGGAACCCGTGAACCATGAGATCATGACCTGAGCCAAAGTCGGATGCTTAAACGACTGAGCCACCCAGGTGCCCCAATAAAAAATATTTAAAAGATCTTTAGAAGGATGGAAAATTATAAAGATCAGCAACAGGGTCTACATAAAATAAAGAAGAGCATGGGAAGGAAAGTGAAAGTTTTGAAAAAAAATTTGTTTTTCTAATTCTTAATTGATCTAACATGTAATAGTTTGTTCAAAATAAAAATGCTATCAGTGCATTAGATCTTAGGATTGTTTAAGTGAAATGCATAACAGTGATGATATAAGAGTTAAGAGCGAGGAATTGGGATAATTTTGTTATAATAAGGAATTCATACCACCTGTGAAATGGCATAGTGTTATTTGAAAGTGAACTTGGATTAGCTGTAAATGTATATGATAAACTTTAGAGAAACCACAGAAAATGTTTTTGAAAAGAAAGGCAAATGATATGCTAAATAAGCAAGGATAGAAAAAGGAATCATAAAATGTTCAATTAAATCCACAAAAGGAGAAAAAGAGAGGAAGAAAAAAATGCTGGTAGGAATGCCAAAAAGCGGAGCCACTTTGAAAGACAGTTTAATGTTTTGTTATAAAACTAAACGTATACTTACTAAACAATCTCGCAATTGCACTCCTTGGTATTTACCTAAGGGAGTTGAAAATTCGTATCTGTCATAGACTCTGGGTCTGGAGTTCTTTCTTGTCCGCCATAGAGCAGACCCAGGACTGAAATGCCAGAGAAGCTAATGTCTGGAAGGAGACAAGAGCCCGAGTATGGGTCCTTGCTCCGTTTATATTAGGATCAGAAGTCTTACAAGCCTTGATGGATGTCCACAAAGAGACAATGGAACCATGAACATTAACTCATGGGTTTTGAGATATGTGGTGTTAGGGGTTTGGGTCAATACAAAATACAAGCCTGGTGGCCAATTGTTGTTTATAGCAGACAGGAGGCGCCTCCCCTGTTTACCTAAACTTGCCTAGGGGACAAGAAAGACAGAGCAGGCTCCCTCAGGGTCAACAAGGCACCTTTCTTTTGCTAATTAGCTCTGCTCTGGGCAACTTTGCCTGCTGTGGTCTATAGCCCTGTTTACCTGTTTACCTATTTCGGTTCTTCCTTCCTGTGAAAGCAGCTTTCTGATATTTTACTAATTTGGAGGTGGGGTGGAGAGGGGCTGAGGGCTTTTGCCCTGACTACGTAATCTTGTTTACCTAACCTTGGATGTTTTCATCCTGTGGCTTTCTATTTCTTTATGCCTTGTAACCCATCAGTGTAAGCTCAGGGAATTCCTAAGCTTATTCCCCACACATATCTACACAAAAACCTGCACATGGATGCTTATCATAGCTTTATTCATAATTGCCAAAACTTGGAAGCAAACCCGATGTTCTCCAGTAGACTAATGGATAAATAAATTGTGGTACATCCAGACAAGGAAATATTATTCAGCACTAAAAAGAAATGAGCTGTCAAGCCATGAAAAGACATGAAGAAACTTAAGTGAATATTACTAAGTGAAAGAAGCCAATCTGAAAATGTTACAGACTGTATTATTTAACTAGTTGATATTCTGGAAAAGGTAAAACTTTGGAGACAGTAAAAAGATTAGTGGTATCAATGGTTGCCATTTGTGGGAGTGATGAAATGGTGGAGCATAGGGATTTTTAGAACAGTGAAAATACTCTTCATGAGACCATAATGGTGGTACACGTCATTCTGCATTTGTCCAAACCCATACAATGTACAAAACCTAGAATAAACCATAATGTAAAATGTGGACTTTGGGTGACTATGGTGTGTCGATGCAGGTTCATCAGTTGTAATAAATATACCAGTCCGGTGGGGAATGTTGATAATGAGGAAGTTTCCCATGTGACACTGGGAATATATAGGAGATCTCTGTCTTGTTTCTGCTCAATTTTTCTGTGAAACTGAAACTGTTCTTTAAAATTGTCTTAAGAATAATTCTAAAACTTTGAACTAATTATGCGGAATGAACATAGGTTCGCTTTTAAAACCATAGACAGAGTTGAATAACTATTTTGGCTGCAACACAAGGTATTAACTGATTATCAAAATACCGAGTTATTCTAGGTCTACCTGGATTTGTTCTGTGGTTGAAAAAGACCCTTGGATGTCACAGGAAAGTTTGAAGAACTTTCTAGAAATCTCCTTTCAGATATTAACTATAAATCATTTCAAATTAGAAAGGTATTTTAATGTTACAGGATGTTGCATTTTGAAGTTCAACAGTTCCTCCTGGGGCGTCTAATTCAGATCACTGTTTGAAAAATAAACACCAAATTGTTACAGAATAGAAAATGTTCTTTAAAAGAGATAAGCAGATGGAGTTTTTACTAATTACCAAGTACTGTTTAGTGCAGCTTAAGGTAAGAATCCATATAAACCTGTTTTCTAATCCAGCAGAAAACATCACAGAAGGAATAGATATGGTGTAAATGGCTGCCCTGTGTTTTGATATAAATAAGATCATTAGAGCTGCAAGAAAGAAAATGGCTTTCTTATAACTTGTATAGGGTCATTTTCTTCTATCATAATACTTAGAGACAGTTGTTTCATGCTGGATGGATCTACTTTGAACCAAACATATTTTAATGTAAACTGTAATCCATATTTGCTTCTTCAAGACCAACTCCCTAGATTACTGTGGATCTCTTTACAGTTGTGTGCTCTTCTCTATTCATCAGAAGATAAATCAGTGCAAAGAAAATGAAGTTATCTCAAAAAGAACTCAAAACCAGTCCAAAGGGCTTTGAATTAACCCTCTAAATAAAGGTTTTCTAGGATTACCAAAAGTTTAGGCTGTCCAAGTTATTGGACATAGACAGCTCTCTATGCAATTGAATTTCTGTTGTAACAAAAAGAATCCCAATTAAAAACTAAATCTTTCTAAGATTCCTACCATTAATTCTCTGATCCAGTGGCTAAGTGACTGTATTACCTAGAAAGGATCACAACTTATATAATGTATTGCAGAAACTAGTTTCTCTGTTTTCAGTCAGAGTAGAAGGGAAGAAGATGAAAGGATCTGAAAAAGGATTCAGGAAGATACTGATAGGTGAATGAAATTTTGTGGGAGAAGGAGACAGGGGTCACTGACAACTCAGACTGTGTGAGGGCATTTGAGTTACAAAAAGAAAATCACCAGCCCATTTCTGGTTCTAAAAGGCAAATGAAAATGATTCCAGGGAATGTGATCGTATTTCATTGCATCCAGACATAATAGTTATTAAAGAGAAATAACAACCTTGCTTTATGACTACAGGAATTTATGATCCACCGCCTTTTCTCTCAAGGAATTTAAAACTTAGCTGAATTCACAAGCATACACAGAGTTAAAAACTACTGAAAGAGTTAAAGAGACTGTAAGAAATTTGCACATGTCACTCCATAATTAATGACAAACGAACAATACAGAATATGTGGGTTCTGACTTCATTAGTTGGTGGCGAAGGTCAAGGCAGTCTTCAGGGAAGTGGCATTCCTTTTGGCTCCTCTTAGAAAGTCAGCCACTGTAGCAGCTAAAAATAAAAGAAGAATAAACAGAAGAAATGTATTTTAAATTAATATTCAAATGATTTTGAAATATTCAAGTTGAGCTACTGTGAGCATCAGTAATTACACCAAAAAATGAGTAAATGTTATAATTATAACTGCAGTAAAAATTATCCAGCAGTTTCAAGGAGAAGCTCTGCACAGCATATTGATCAGCAGTTATAGGGCTTTTCTTAAGGATGAAAGCAACCTGAAGATAACTTAAATTCAGTTTGTTCACATAGTGGATGTTCCAGTGGCTGAGCCACAAGACCATACGAGTAGCTAGCTTCACGAATTCTGGCCCCTACTGTTTACATCAAATGTAATAATCTTATATTAATACATTTCCTGGATTATACCACGGGGAGAAAAACTGCTCTCCATAGTTCTCTAAATTTCTCAGTTCAAACCAGTTAGCTAAGGAATTTTGGGTTAGAATCACTGTTCTCCATTTATTAGCCCCAATACAATTCTAAAACATGTTAATCGCATTGAAAATATTACATCTAGGATTGTAAATTCAGACTTCTAATAGTGATCGGGAGAAGGAAGAATAACACCGCCTGTTACTCTGCCTGTGTTTACTACCACTGTCTGCACCATGACCCCACCTGAATCCTGAGCCTCCCCCCTAAGCTCTAGGCCTAACCCTGATCTTAAACATACCTAGGTTTTGTTCATTTGTTCATTTCTTTTTTAGATTCTACATGTAAGTGAAATCAATACATCAATACAGAGAACAAACTGGTGGTTGTCAGAGGGAAGGGGGTGGAGGGTAAGCAAAAGAGGTGAAGGGGATTAGGCGATACAAACTTCCTGTTATAAAATAAGTAAGTCATGGGGATGACAAGTAAAGCATAGGGAATATAGTCAATAATATTATAATAACATTGTAGGCTGACAGATGGTGACTACATTTATCATGGTGAGCATCTGTAATGTATGATTGTCGAATCACTTTGTTGTTCACCTGAAACTAGTGTAATGCATGTCTACCGTATTTCAATTAAACATTCACACACACACACACACACACACACACACACACACACTCACACACACACACAAAACATACCTAGGCTGGCTGCTAATAGTCTCTGCCTATTCATTCCATCCCAATCCTACATTTTATGTCTTTCTTTAGAAGATGGTGCACAGTTTCCTATCAGGTTAAGTTAAACTCCTCAGCACTATATTGTAGGTTCTCCCCCATCAGACCCTACAAATACCTAATGATTTTCTTTCAGAGGCCCTCAGATTTCATTAACGGCTCTGGTTTACTTCTACATACTCACTTCCCCCAACCAAAGCAGTCAACTCCCTGTAGCCTCCTCACACTCTATGCCTCTGTGACTATTTTTCTGATAACCACACACCTGATCAACCCATAGTCTTCTGAAAAGCTACCGGCGCCTGTAAATACAACTTCATTTTCTAATTTACACCTTCTTCTGAACTTGTTGAATTCAGTCTTGTCTCACCAGCTCTGAGGTTTGCAGTCCCCACACCACCCACCATACTGCCATGTGTATGAAGTTGAGTATGTATCTATTGAATGAATAAATGGAAAAAGGAGCAATTGAATTATTGAGTCTCTGGACGGCAGAGGATTCAGAGATTCTTGGAAATTTAGATGTCTAATAGTAAACACTGATTGTGAAAATTTGCTTTTTGTATTTTACATTTATTAGGTTGATTTAATGCAACATAACTGTAAAATTCACTTATTTTTGCTGGAATTTTAATGGTGCTTATAATCTAGTGGAGGGAGAGAGAAAACAAACAAGTAAACACCCAAATAAACAAGACGATTTATCATTAATTTTTGCTACATATATAGTATACATGTTATATATTACCAGTTTATTGATGACTCTAAATTATGCAGTAGGATATAAATATGAATCTTTTCCTCAATGACTAGTTTCAGTGCTACTCGGCTAAATCTCTCTTTCCTACCCTATAATGACATCTTGGCCAGAAATCCCAACTTTCTAGTTGATCTAGCTATAAAAACTCAAGCCATTAAAAAACTTTAATCTTTTTTTAATGTTTTTATTTAAATTCCAGTTAGTTAACATACAGTGTCATATTTGTTTCAGGCACATAATATAGTGATTCAACACTTCCATACATCACCCTGTGCTCATCACAAGTGCACTCCTTAATCCCCACCACCTATTTAACCCATCCCATTCTGGTAACCATCAGTTTTTCTCTATAGTTAAGAGTCTGTTTCCTGGTTTGCTTCTCATTTTCCCCTTGTTTGTTTGTTTTGTTTCTTAAATTCTACATATGAGGGTGCCTGGGTGGCTAAGTCATTGAGCATCTGACTTCAACTCAGGTCATGATCTCACAGTTCATGAGTTCGAATCCCACGTCGGGTGAGCGTGAGCCCTGCTTTGGGTGAGCATGAGCCCTGCTTTGGGTAAGGCACGAGCCCTGAGTGAGCCCTGCTTCTCTCTCCCTCTCTCTGCTCCTCGTGGGATTCTCTCTCTCTCTATTTCTGCCCCTCACTCACTTGCGCCCTCTCACTCTGTCTCTCAAAAAAAAAAAAAAATTCCACATATGAGTGACATCATATGGTATTTGTCTTTCTCTGACTGACTTATTCCAATTAGCATACTGTCTAGCTCCATCCGTGTCCTGGTAAATGGCAAAATTTCATTCTTTTTATGGCTAAGTAATATTCTACTGTATACCTTTATACCATATCTTGTTTTTCCACCTTATCAATCAATAGACATTTGGGCTGTTTCCATAATTTGGCTATTATAGATAATGCTACTATAAACATCAAGGTGTGTGTATTGCTTTGAATTTGTATTTTTGTATTCCTAGTAGTGCAATTGCTGGATGGATCATGGAGTAGTTCTATTTTTAACTTTTTAAGGAACCTCCATACCATTTTCCAGAGTGTCTGCATCAATTTGCATTCCTACCAGCTGTGCAAAAGGGTTCCCCTTTCTCCACATTCTCGCCAACACCTGTCATTTCTTGTGTTGTTGATTTTAGCCATTCTGACAGGTGTGAAGTGATATCTTATTGTAGTTTTGATTTACATTTCCCTGATGATGAGTGATGTTGAGTATCTTTTCATGTGTCTGTTGGCCATCTGTAGATGTTCTTTGGAGAAATGTCTATTCATATCTTCTGATCATTTTTAATTCAATTATTTGAGTTGTTGAGTTGTTGTTGAGTTTTGTATGTTCTTTAAATTTTTTGAATACTAACCCTTTATCAGATATGTCATTTTCAAATATCTTCTCCCATTCAGTAGGTTGCCTTTTAGTTTTGTTAATTATTTCCTTTGCTGTGCAAAAGTTTGTTGTTGTTGTTGTTGTCGTTGTTGTTGTTGTTTGATGTAGTCCCAATAGTCTATTTTCTATTTCCCTTGCCTCAGGAGACAAACCTGGAAAAATGTTGCTACAGTTGATGTTAAAGCAGTTAACTGTCTATGTTCTCTTCTAGGATTTTAATGGTTTCAGGTCTCACATATAGGTCTTTTAATCCATTTTGAATTTATTTTTGTGTATGGTGTAAAAAAGTGGTTCTGTTTCATTCTTTTCCATGTTGCTGTCCAGTTTTCCCAAAACCATTTGCTGAAGAGACATTATTTTTCCCATTGGATATTCTTTCCTGCTTTTCAGAAGATTAATTCAACAGATAATTGTGGGTTCGCTTCTGTCTGGATTTTCTATTCTATTCTGTTGAACTCTGTGCCTATTTTTGTGCCACTACCATACTGTTTTGTTCACCACAGCTTTGAAGTCTGGAATCGTGATGCCTCCAACTTTGCTTTGCTTTGCTTTTTCAAGGTTGCTTTGGCTATTTGGGGTCTTTCATGGTTCCGCATAAATTTTAGGATGATTTGTTCTAGCTCTGTGGAAAACGCTGTTGGTATTTTGATAGAGATTGCATTAAATGTAGAGATTCCTTTGAGTAGTATAGACATTGTAACAATTTATTCTTACAGTTTGTGAACACAGAATGTCTTTCAATTTTTTTGTGTTGTCTTCAATTTCTTTCATTTGTGTTTTATAGTTTTCAGAGTACAGATCTTTTACCTCTTGGTTGGGTTTATTCCTAGGTATCTTTTTGGTTTTGGTGCAATTATAAATGAGATTGATTCCTTAATTTCTCTTCCTGCTCCTTCATTATTGGTGTACAGAAATGCAACAGGGTTCTGTATGTTGATTTTGTATCCTGTGACTTTACTGAATTCTAGCAGTTTTAGCAGTTTTTTGACGGAGTTTTTTGGGCTTTCCAGTTATATAATATCATGTCATTTGCAAATAGTGAAAGTTTTATTTCTTCCTTACCAATTTTGATGCCTTTTATTGTCTTTTTGTTATCTGATTGCTGTAGCTAGGACTTTCAGTACTATGTTGAATAAAAGTGGTGAGAGTAGACATCCCTGTCTTGTTCCTGACCATAGAGGAAAAATTATCAGTTTCTCCCCATGTAGGATGATATTAGCTGTGGGTTTTTCATATATGGCCTTTATTATGTCGAGGTATGTTCCCTCCAGACTTACTATGTTGAGGGTTTTTATCATGAGTGGATGTGGTACTATGTCAGATGCTTTTTCTGCATCTATTGAAATGATCATATGGTTCTTACCCTTTCTTTTATTAGTGTGATGTAACACATTGATTTGCAAACATTGAACCACCCTTGCAACCCAGGAATAAATGCCACTTGATTAAACGTTTAATCTTCAACTCAGTTTATATCCCATTTCTTTTCCTCTCTCTAGTACAATCTTTAGCTGGGAATCTGGATTCAAAGAGTGGAGAAGGCAAATGTATGGTATGGCTCTGATAGCACTCAGCCTGTTCTGTTACTGAGGTGGGATATGGCTCAATCCTGGATACTTTTTAAAGTATATATTTGGTGAAATTTCTCATTCTTGCATAGTGAAGAAGCCTATTCCCTCTCTGAATTCTGCCATATCTTTCCAATTCTCTCCTCTGCTCATTTAGACACAGGGGCAGCTCTTAAGTCTGTTGCCTAGGCATACATTCACAAAGTAAACAAAATGGCCCCCATTTTGTAGGATGGGTGCTTTGGGGTCCTTTGGAGTCCTATTGGTTTATGAGAGGGAAAGAACCTCTCATAATGAACCAGGTGAACTCTTCCACTTTGAACAGGTCATTCTTTAAGGGCAACCATCTCTGTGACTCTCATCCAAATCTGCCCTTTTTCTACTGCATCACCTCACCATCTCTCAGCTTCAGTCTCCTCTAGTCTTTTCATGTAGGGAGGATGCATTAAAATATTCCCATCTTGTGCTTTACAGTTTCTTTCAGCTGGATGCCCTTGGTCTGCTTGACAATGTTTTCTTTTAGTCCTCAGTAGGCTCTAGTCCTCAATGCTTAAGCACCAGGAAATGCCCGAATCATTACATCTACTTTCCTTTCTCTGTCTTCCTTCCCTGTGAAGTTAGAAAAGTTTAAATTTCTTTTCAGTGTTGCTATTTGCATGGCTGTCACCATGGTGACAATAATCCAAGACAAAAAGATACCAGTATATGCGGACAAGAGATACAGAGTGATTCAAGACTGTAACTGTATAAAATTATCTACAAAAAGTGTCTCGGTGATACCCACCACCATCTCCCCAGACCCGTGAAGCATCATTGCAGATAGACAGCCTGATTAGAAGTAAGAATCCTGCTGCGTCTTTGGAAAAACTTTCTATTTTCTTGGGCACTTGTAGCTTTGGATATGGTAACTGCCCAACAGCCTGCCCAATAGTAGTTCTGAGTAACTGATAAAATCCTGAGTCATCACAATGAAGCTGAGTGTGTTGAAATTCTGTCCTATCTAGATTGCCTGGCTTTCCATCCATACCACTGCTTTCTGGCTGCCTCTCATGTAGTCATATGTACCTTTACCATTTGCTTGCACTTGGACTCATGATTGGTTTGGCAAATACATTGTTCCTGGCACATGAAAACAACAATGATAAACTTTTCAATAGTGTCAATAGCTGATGATCAAGTGCAATTTTCAGAGTTCAACTACAACTGCTTCAGCCTCAGAAGGGAGGACTTCTTTTGCTGTTAGAAGTAAAAATGAAGCAATGAAGCAGGTTTGTTTCTCTTATACGTATTTTCTTTCTGGATCTTTTCACATGATCATAATCTGAGATAAGTGACAAACTGTTCTTTTTTTTTTTTTCAGCTGGATGAGCAATTAAAGTAAAAGCATATGTGTTTGCCTGACTTTCACGATAACAATTTTGTAGACGAGCACCGAATATTTTGCATTTTGGGAGACTACTAAGTGATTTAAGCAACTGAAGTCAAAATTGACATAGAAAAACAGTGAGAGGACAGTCAAATGAACAATTAATTTTTCATGTCCATTTGAAAAGAAAATATCTGAATAGATGAGCACATCAAAGTAATATTTGCACAGGGGTTTCAATGTCTACCATACCTTGAAATTTTTATTTTATTTAACAAACATGTATAACATTCTATGTATAAGCCGTGCTTATTTTGAGGTGAGGATTTATAAATGTTAACTCATTTAATCTTTATAGCAACTAAATGACTTGGATGTTATAATTACCATCCCCATTTTATACAATAGGAAACTAAGGCAATGAATGGTAAATAATTCCCAAGGTTCACACAGTGAGGGAAGCATGGAGGTTGGACTTGCACACAGATAGTCCAGCTCAGACTTGTAGGCTTTAACTTGTACACTGGGCTACAAAGAGACCAGCCTCTTGGTCACAGTCCGACCTTGCTGAGCATGTGTGGTGAGTGTGTGAGCTCTGCAGCCAGGTAGGCATGAGTTTAAAAACCTGGCTCGGCCACATGCCGGATTTGTGACCTTGGGCAAGTACCTGCAGTGCTCCATCATCTGTATGCCATTTTTTTCCTGAAAACAAATTTTATTTAAATAAGGATTTAAATACATTATATAACATTAAAATTGAAGGAAAAAATAAACTAAACACCAGTCTGTTACTTCACATGGCTTTGGGCCGCTATTGCTGGTAAGTTGCAAGCTCTACAGCTGGCTACGTGACTGATGTATCGGTTTGAAGTTTGTCCCCTTGTCAGAAGTTTAACTCTGATAGAAGGTTCACCTCATATTCTGGTGTTTGGACATCGATTAGCTAGGACATGTCTGGTCACAAAGACCTCGGTGGCAAGCCAGAGGCAGTATCACACCCTCCTAGGGGGAAGGTGGCTGCTCCAAGCTCTGCCCATCTGGTCAGGTTGGAGACCCCAGGGATCTTTCTTTGACTACCAATGACTCCCTGTAATCATACAGCTGCTGTTCTTGCCTTACCCCATCCTGTCCTCTCAGCTTCACTGTGGGCTGTTTAGGTGGTGAACATTCCTATTCACCTGTTCAGGTGGTAAACAGCCCATGGTGTCCCTCATAGGGCAGGGAACTCTGAAGAGGGAGAGCTGAGGAGCTTCTGGTCAGACATAGCCATCTGTGATCTTGGGACTCTAGGCTTGACTGAAATATCATGTAACTGCTTGGTTTTAGGCGAAACACTGCTAGGTGCCTCCTGCTTGCCCTCTGTTTAATTGAGGGACTTCAAGACTAGACAGCAAGTTTCTTTTCAGTTTATTGCATGAATGAGTTGTGCTAGTCTATGTTAAAAGCAGACCCTAAATGTTTACATTATACAAGCTGTTGGGTTTTCAAATTTGTGACAGGGGACGGAAGGGAAATTCTACTCATTGCAAGGATATCTTCACTCAAGTTTTAGTGAGCCCAAAGCACTTTGGACCCATGGACCTTCAGTTGGTCATCTTTAGCTGGTCCAGTCTCTACGAGGAACTGGCATATGTTCTTGTGCTGGTCGCTCTGTAGCAGAATTACTTCTCCATATTGTGGATGCTCAATTACAGTACCATTGCAGGCAGATTTCTTCGTAAACGCCTTCACTACTTTCTTTTTATTGTAATCGTCAGTGATCCCTTGGACAGTGTAAGGGTATTCCTGCCATTTCTCTGTTGAATTCTTGTAAGGATGTAATCCTCAGTGCCAGCAGGAAGCAGATCGTCATCAAAGGGTCAAAAGAGTGTAGGTTCGGGATAACAGATGTACAATAAGTTTCCCTTTCCTCAGTGGAAACTGCAGAAAGCAGTGGGAGAAGGCAGGCAGGAGTGGTGGGGGTATAGAGCATTCAGAAATATGGAGGTTGCAAGGGGAGGCTGCTAAGTCCTCAGCAACAGCTCAGTGACTAGAATGTATGCCATTTATTCCAAGGGTTTGGGATGGGGGAGGAGACATAAATATATAATACACATAAGAGAAAGCATTTAGAATTATGTTAGGCACAAGGACAGCAATAAAGTGGGTTATTTATTAATATTTCTATTAGATAATAATAAAGAACATGGAATGTGCCAATCACCACCATCAATCCAGTCCAAGCAATCAGATCTGTTGCCTAGACTATTGCTCTTGACTTCCATTCTGACTCCACACCTTCAGCCCTACCTCTAGCCCAGAGCGAATCCTTTTTAAACTGCAAATTTGATTGTGTCCATGTAAGTATAGATCATTCAGTGATTCTCAAGATTCCTATGTTAAAATGCAGAAGAAACCTTACCAGGGCTTGCCTGATCTGGTACCTTCCCACATTTCAGTCCCATTTCAAGCATTCTCTTTCATGTACCTCATGCTTATGGTAAGGAGACTAGAGACTGACCCCCCCCCCCCAAATCAGCAATCTCAATGCTGCTCATTAATTCCACAGGCATTTATTGAATGTCTACTCAAGTTGCAGGTGCCAAAAGAGCATAAAGCGGAGGTATCCAGGGGTCCTTTCCCAAACATGTGAACATTAATAGGAATGTACACAACACTATTTGTATGGCCCCATCTCTCCTTTCCTTTTCAAGCAAACTTCCTGCCCAAGCCTGCTTTTACCACTGGCCTTCTAATGGCTTGAATTTGACTTTTGCCTCCACTCAACCTCTGAAACCATTCTCACTCAGATTATAAATGAGATCTGTGGCAGTTTCTGAGAGTTGTCTGTCTACTACCCATTTCTGTCTTCTTTTTAGAGAGAGAGAATGCTTAGGACAATAGTGAGCCAGCTTAATAAAAACAAAACAAAACAAAACAAAACAAAACTGTGTCACCCTTATTCCTTTGCAGCTTTGAAACTGTAATTAGCAGTCTACAGAGGATTTCTGGGAAAGATGCATTTGCTGATTAAACAAACAAACAAACAAACAAAAAAGTGCTGAACTTTCCTCCTTGTTATTTGTTCCTTGTAGTGTAGATGTGAGGCTGGAGGTGGACCAGCCACATGGTGATCATAATATGACCATAACTATGAAAAACTATTTGTAAAGAAAATGAAACACGAAGGCGCCGGGGACATTGATGAGGTTGTGAAGCCCCTGAAGGACTCTTAAAACCTTCTGTTTCTTAACTTTGTAACATGATCAACAGATATCTGTTTATGTAGCCAAACACAGTTTGTAACTGATACACAATCCTAAAACTAACTTCAATAAGCAATGTTTGCTTATTTATATTTCTGAAGCATTTTAATGTATTTGTTGCTGATGATTATTTTCACCCCACTTGAATCCATTTATATACCAGTTTTGGTGTTACAACTCATTCTTTTTCTTTCTTTCCATCTTCCTGTGGCTTCTTCTTAGTCTCTATTCTAGGTTCCTCTTCTTCTGATCATCCATTGATTGTATGTTGACACTTCTCATTTTTCTTTAAGGTGTCCTCTTACTTCTTATTCTCTGCAATTCTACCGGAAAGATGTCATCTACATCAAGGCTTTTACTACAAAATACATGCCCCAAACTTACAAATCTTTGTGTTTCTGGTCCAGTGCTCTTTTCTTAACTCTAGGCTTAAATAACAAATGACCTGTAGAACATTTATACCCGGATATGCCATAGCGACTTCCAATTTAGGACTTCAAAGACTGATATTGAAATCTCAAGTTTTTGCCACAATTCTGGAAAGAATTACCTCCCTTTTTGTACCTTCATTACACCATGTGATTTTTATTACAGCATTTACCAGATTTACAGTAGCATTTTATTATAGCATTTACCAGATTTACAGTTTATGGCACACATAAGAAGAAAATGCAAGTCAGCATGGCTTAAACAAAAGGAAATGTATTATCCCTCATAACAGTATCTAAAGGTTGGGAGCTCCAGAGTTAGTGAATTCAGCAGGTCAGTAATAATATCAAGAACCCTGGTCATTTCAGTCTCTTTATTCTCCCATCTTTGTTGTGCCACCTGATGATTGACATGGGTTCAGGCCTCAAATCCAAACACGTACAAGTCTAGAAGAAGAGAACATCTTTTGCCTATGTATCTCCTTTATAGAACAAAAAGAATGCCTTCATGGAAGCTTCCCAGAAGATTCACCTTCATTATCCAGAATTATAAACCATGTTCTTTTTTAAAGAAATCCTTAGAAAAGAGAATGGGATCACTGTGTGTTTACATATTTTTATGTTCTCCCTATTGAGTTTTGAGTTTCTTATCACTAGTTTTTATTTTTTGTCTCTACCACATCTTAACGGTATTCCCAGACACAGTAGATATTCAGTAAAAGTTGAATGAATTCATTTTGGTCTGGAGATCTGAAGAATATCTGACCTAAACAAACTGACTTTGAAAATATATATTCCTGTTATATGAAAGGGAACATTAACGAACTCAATTCACAAATGAAACAATGATTTAGAACTCTGGAATGAAAGTAGTTGTATCATAAAGAATCATAGAAGATGATCTGTACACTGTGTGATATTGGTGAAATTTCAGAATACTACAAAATTTCTCATGGAATAGAGTACATTCTGACTAAGTATTCTGTAATTCCACTGATGGGAAAAATGTAAAATTAACATAATTTCAAGATATCAATCAATATCTATTTAGCCCGTACCTATTATTTTTCACTGTTCTATGCAGAACATCATTTATCCTTATGAAGTGGTCCCTTTATTCATTAAACTTATTTGTTGGGGTGACAGGATTGAAGCAAAGGTAAAACATTGGGTGATAACATCAATTGTTGATACATAGGTGTAAAACATTACAGTAAGAGCTGTGGAAGTCTTAATGGGATGAGGAGTTGGCTTTGGGCTCCGAAAGCTTGCTTATTACTAGCCTTTTGCCTTTGGTCAAGTTTTTAAACATTTCCAAACCCCACTCTGTTATGTATAAAATAAGGGTAATAATACAGATTTTGTAACATTTTCAACAAATAACATTTATATCTACTTTTCATCTATGTGCCAGAACCTCTCAGATTTACATTTCCAACATCGTGAAGATATCTCAGAGGCATCTCAAACTAAGTAGCGATATAAAAATGAGCTTTCAAGCTGACTTCACAATTTTATCTCTTCAGAGTTTCCTACTTCAGTACATTTTGCTTCATTGATGAATCCTAGGAGAGACTATTGAAATATGTTTCACTATCATTCCTCATAGTCAATCTATAATCAATACTATATATTCTTGTGCTAATATATCTGGTCTCAACAGACACTTCTCCATCTCTTCCACCAGAGACTCACAGAGTAGGTTGGCATTTTAGTCTACATAAATATTTTGTCATTTTATTGATGGAAATGTCTTCATCAGCTCCTATCTAGACTTCTGTAAAACACTCCTTGCCCGATAAGACATCCTCTCCCCTCCCCACCACCAGCTTCTACCTCCAGACTACCTAATTCTTTATTTAATACAGTTGTCCTCTGCCTAATCCCTATGGATTTTCATTTCACCAAAGGCAAAGTTCAAAGCTGTTGGTGTGTTTTCTTGAAGGCAGCCTCTCCTTACCTTCCTGGGCTAATCTTGAGTATTCTGAGCCCTGTCTGCTCAGGCTTTTCACACCCATTGTGTCACCACCCCCATGTGACTGACTCCTCCTATTGTGAAATTTCCCTCTTTCAGATGAGCCTTTTCTGACCAACCCTCTCTCTCTCTCTCTCTCTCTCTCTCACTCTAATTTACCAGACATTACAGTTTTCTCTGATATACACAAAAATACATTTTTTTTATTTTTGGCAAAATGTTAAACAGTGCTTGCACTTACATTTTTGTTTATCAAACATTTTTGATAATGGCAATATATACATTCTAATTAAATAAGTCAGTTGACTGTTCTCACACAACTATGTAAGCACATAAGCAAACCATTATTTATATAAAATATAGTTAATTGGAAAATAGTGGTCATATGTCCTGTGCCAGGAGGACACTGATGGGCATTAGGCAGTTAATGCACATCAACCATAATTCATAACTGCAAACTGAAAGCACAAAATGGCAATTGCCTCTAATGTTAATCTGCAGAATTTCTTCTTCCAGAGATTCAACATTTCTGTAGGCCAATCTGGGATGTTTAACAGTTTCTGTGTTGAGGGGTACCTGGGTGGCTCAGTTGGCTGAGCATCTGACTCTTGCTTTCAATCCAGGTCACGATCCAAGGGTCATGGGATCAAGCTTGCATTGGGCTCTGTGCTGAGCATGGATCCTGCTTGACATTTGACATTCTGTCTCTTCCTTTGCCCCTCTCCCCATCTTGTGCTTGCTCTCTTTCACTCTCTCTCTCTAAAATAAAACATGAAACAATTTTTTTTTAAAAGTTTTATGTTGAGTGGAAGGAGGGATGGATCACTCTGCTTTGTTAGTAAAGGGGGTAGAGATATTCTCAGACAGAAGTCTCTGGCATTTGGATAATGTGACCATGATAACTGAGCTCCCAACTGTTCACGTGTGGTTAAACAGGGGACCCTAAGGCCAGTGGACAGTTGTGTTGCAGTGAAACATTTATTTCAGGACCCAAAGTCCTGGGGGAAGGAACAGGTTGCTTCAAGTTTAATGATTGGAAGTTCAGTTCTTTTTAAGTGTTTGGGGAAAAAGTTGAAATTACAATCCTTCACTCTCCTCTCTCATTTACCATTATATGTAGGTGAGTGGGGGATAGCGAACAATAAATTGCACTACTTAGAGATATAGGCTAAGCCGTTTTTTGGGCAGCAGTGTCAATAAAGTACACATATAACATCAGTTTCCTATTACACACATCATTCAGAGTCATATATTACTCAGTATAATGGAAAAAAGGGAGACCAAAATCTAAAATGAAAAGAGAAATTGAAGTACAACCAGAGCAAGGAGCAGCTGAGCCAACAGCAGCCAGCACTGTGAAACATTTAGTCAGTTCTCCTGGAAAACAAGTGCTTCTGGCATTAATGACCCTCGATGTCACGTCCCAGAAAGCTGACGAGCAGCTGGGGTGCAAGAATATTGGAAGCAAATTTTTCTTGCTATTCTCAAGTAATTGGAAATAAATAGACGACTGCCCCCACACATCGCCCTGCAGATTGTGATTTAGTTCAAGAGTTTTGAAGGTGAATGTTTCTGTCTGTTTGCATTGACTTTGATGTGGATTTTTCAAAGTGGGTGTGATAGGACAGTCATCATGAAGGTATGTCATGGGTGCAAAAATGAGTGTTTCTTGAGGCTCAGATTGGTGGTGGTGGGGAGGGTTATCTATTCATCCTTCTACTTCTCTCTACACCCAAATCTAATCACACTTCTGCCCAGTTGTTGTCAGAGGCTAATACTGGTTCCAAAATGGCTGTTCAATCAGCCCTAGAACCAACTCCCCAAGCATGGTTAGTGTTCATTCTGCTTTACTCAATAGATAGATTTCCAAATAGTTGCAATTACTTATTTATTTTCTAACTATACACAGAATCCAATTTTTATTGCTCTGAGAAGGCCAGCTAAGAAAAACATCTTTCTGCAGAGAAAAATTTCTTTCTGATGCACACACACCGAAAATATGCACACAATGTACTCATTCTGAAGGATTTCTAAATGCTAAGTTTATAAAACACTTTGCAAAATATGGTACTAGTCAGGGATTATTTTGCCAGATCCACCCCATAAATTTGGAAAGAGCTCACTTTCTATTGTTTGTGAAAACTTAGATTTTTATAATGAGATTAAGAAGGGTCCTAATAAATTGAATTCTTATCTTACTTTCTAAAGGAATTTTCATATAAAATTTCACTTTTATTCCATTTCAGTTTTCTGTTTCTTAACACCTTAATGTCACTATCTCATATGTATTTTCTCTTGTTTTATGTTTGTGTATTTTCAATCTGTTTCTTTTCATTTGTAACTTTAATATTCCTTTTTATCAAGGAGTATTTATTAGAACCCCAACATGAATGACAAGGAATTATAAATTTCTATTATTCCCATGCTCTCCTGCCCACCCTCCAAAATTAGTATTGTCATAAATTACATGAAGTTTAAGGAGTGTATATGAAAATAATATTAAGGATTTTAAAATAAGCAATTCAAAAATATCCTGTCCTCTGTCTTGGTTTTTTAACTTTATCGATGATTATTAAGACCCCATACCATGAAACAGAGGTCAAAAAACCATTCTTTTCATTCTTACAGATCTTTTTTTCTTCCTTAATTTAAACTTTACTTGTATCTGTATATTTTAATAAATATTTGAGTTGTTACATCTGCAAGTTTCAATAATATACCCATATTACCTAGTTATAAGGTTTAAAAAAATGTCTGTGGACTATCACCTATCTAAAATGACAAAGGAGTCACCTTGCTTAAATAGAATCTGACCATTTCACACCTCTCTTGTTTCATTAGTATATTTTTATTTCTACATCATTTATATTATGTAAAGTGTATTTTTCCTTAAGCCAACGATAGATCTGGGTTTGATGGGTTCCAGAGCTTGAACAATTTGGCTCTTTTTAATTAAAAAAATACAAAACTATAATTGAGAAAATAGGTTAAAGAAAACTATTATTTCTTTTGACTGAGGAATCACAACAAATTAGAAATATCAAAAAATAAATAAATAAAGCCTTCTCCAAATCTAGGGAAACTGCGTATTTTTTATTAACAGTCAGATACACCTGACTGTTTATATGTTTATTCCTTTATTTTTTTCTTTTGGCTGCACATTCTGATGACCTTTTCATGTGACATTGATTTTTGTAATATTTTCTATAATATCAATAAAAAATATAATTCAGTCTCTTTTCTAGAGTGGCCAATTGATTTTTTTACAGCTAGAAAAGTTCCTTGTAGCTTCCTAATTTGTTTTTGGTAATGGTATGCAAAAATATATTATTCTTATAAAATGTAGGATAATCTTTATTGGGTTTTCTTTTATAATAAGCTCTACAATCTCAGAGCATTTACCTTTTCTTGCACCATGATTAAACACTCTTAAAAAGTAAAGTCACTTATTAATCCATGTTTTCTTTGTATGGTATTTGCTGCACCAGTGGCCATTTTCCACACAATTTCATCCAGAGCCCTCAGAGATCAGGGCAAGATATATCACTGTGTACACTAAGACACCACCCAGGGTATGAGTTCCCACACAAACAGGTCACTGATTTTGGCCTTGGTACAGATTAATGCTCTGCATGCACAGGATTTCTATTTCACACAATTCTCATTTAAAAATGTTAAAAATGAATATAGTGCATTTATAATTATATATGCTTTTATGAATATGAGAAAACATGGATTTTTTGAGTAGGTGATGATAACAAAATGTTTGATAATTGAAAAACATTTTTCAGGAACTAGACCTAGCTCCATCTTTTTCCAACCTTGCTCTCTTTTGCTATTCACACACTTTGGGTGCTTAAGCATTTACATTGACAAAAGACCTTTAGCTTTACAACACTGTAACTTGATATTGGTAATGCTGAGTGGTGGGAGGTAGTTCTACTTTGGCCCATGGAAATTACAGTTAATCACGTGAATATGTCACATTGAATCCCAACTCAAAAATATTCCCAAATCAATTTTTTCTTTAGTGGTTCCCCAAAATGCCCATGGCTTTTCCAACAGAAGGGGAATATAGATAATAGGGAAACTGAAGTAGAGACCAAAGTTCTTCCTATAGTAGCTAAAATTAAATATCTGTGACCACACATGAATATAAGACTAGGAAGTCCTGACCCCAAAATGCATGCACCTGGCATTGGATCCTGAATTAGACACTCACTATCATCAGGGAATTGTTCCCATGTTTGTGTTACTTTTAAATGGATTCTGTATTCACCATCTATTTTTACATGTTTTTCTCTTTGCTTTTTGGTTGGATAAAGATGTATTTTTTAGTTATTCTTTAATAAGACATAATTGAGTAAACTGTTTAAAGTTTGAAAGTATCTGTCAACTGACTTTGAACCCATGTGATAGTTCTGGCTGAAAAGAAAACATAAACAGTGTAGTTTTGGAAAAATATGAGTAACACTGTCTCTAACTTTGAGGATGTCTTAGGAGGTTTGCAGCCAATCTACTATTTCTGCCTTTACAGATGAGTTGGTTTTTAAAATTGTTTTGACTTATATGCCCTTAGGTTTCTTTCTTTATCTCTTAAGTCCAGTAATGTACCCAGGATTTATATTCAGGGTGATACATACCAGGTTTTCCTGGGATATATATATTTTTTCAACTTGTATATTTTAGTCTTTACTTTTCTTCTGAAAATTTTCTTGAATTATATCTTTTTTTTTTTTCTCATTCATTGTACTCGGACACCAATTATGCTTATAATCCCTTACTTAGCCTGTATTTACATCTAGCTTTATATCACAAATCCTTTCAACTTTTTTTTTTTTTAATTTAACTTTAATCCCCTTTTAAAACTTATTTTCATGTCCTTGGTGTGTTTTCAATGGTGGTCATTCTCCTGTGTTGTAGCTTCTAATATAGCCTTAATTTTTTTCCCATACTTTTCTAAGGTATTCAGTCTATCTATGTTGTGTTAGTATTTGGTCCTTAAAACAATTTACATCTTCTTCAAGAGTTTGTTTCATAGGGTGTATTTGTTTTGTTAAAATCCTTAATTTTCTTCAAATTTATCTGTTCTGTGGAAAAGTTTTAATTCTTGTTCTCACTGTTTTCAATAGATTGATTTCCTGTCCTTCATAGAAGTCATGTAAATATTACAAATCTTTATGTGAAGGTCATTATTTCTGGGCCAGGTGTCTGGTGAGGGAACAGTGAGCCCCTGAGCCAGGTCTGTCTGTGCATGTATGTTCAATTGCATAGATAAGAAGACTAGAGACCGACAGAGACAGAGGCAGAAAGAGAGAGTTGGTTTAACACTTTTCCTCAATAACTAAGTGTGGCAGCTGGGAGGGTCCTCACAAAATGTTGCTGTTATGACAGCAATAGTTTTCAAAAATGTCATATTGGTACACTGTGTCTTTCTTCCTCAGCTATTCCAGAGAGCCAATGGGGGCCCCAAGAAGCATTAGCAGTCAGCCTGTGTACTCCCAAACCCCTTATTTCAAAGACAGAGCTGTGTTTCCAGTCATATAATTGTACCATTTTTGGAGAGAATGCTCTGTTCTTCACCTCTTTTTGGGATACACAGTTATAGGTATTCCTGCATAACATCTTCCCCCAGCAGGTAGCTGTTTCTCCTACACGGGTGATTCTTAGATTCATTACAAAGATTCTCATTTTTCCTGTGGTTTTCATTTGGCTTGAGGAGGTACAAGGCGAGGGAGCAGATATATTCTTACTTTGCCGAAATAAAGTCAGGACCCTGCCTTGGATCAACATTCATAGGTAAACCTATATTCTCCTTCATTTATTTTTACCCAAGAGCATATAAGTATTCACTTGATCTTCTCATTTGTTTTGCAATAGCTAATGACAAAATATTACAGTGTTTTGGGATTCTTTTTTCCTTTTAAAAATAATACTGTGTGTCTAAATAACTCATAATCTCTATTTCTCTGATACCCTTTTGTTTCTCATTTTCATCTTTACGATCTTTTTAAAGAAACCAAGAAACAACTTTATTTTGTACTTTGGAAAAGGTAAGTTCCATTTGAGTCAAATGTGAAAAAGTGTTTGTTTGTTTTTCCAGTTTAAAATAACAGTAATATGTTAAGAAAACCTCAGAACTGTTACACTAGATTCAAATTCAATGATGTCTTCTGAGCATGAGCAATGGAGACTCCAAGAAGTATGTGGGAAAAAATTCTAATACTCAGTTTGAAAATAAATGGTCAGATGTGTGGTTTAAGAAATTTAGTGGTTTTAGAAATTTATAAATTTAGAAATTTAGTTTACATTTATTAAGCAATTACATATAAAGTAACTAGAACAATGTGTAATTTATAGTATTTGACCAAAACAAGTTAGTTCCTTTCCCTACTCAATGAAACTTGGGCAAGCTTTGCCCTTGGTAGAAAAAAAAGTGAAGAATGCCAGAATTGCATGACACTGTCCTAGGATATGTGATTAGACTTCAATGTGATTAAAGAATTCTGCAATACCAGCAAGAACAGGGAGTGTGAAAGAATGTTTCTTATTTCTTCTTACTCAGTACTTCAATAATCTGTCTGCTGTGAACCTCTGAGCTCTCATTCCTGTATGCCAGTTGCCAATTCACAGGCAATGTTAAGGTTGATGCTAAGAAGACCTGACAGCACAGAGCAGAAAGGCACCAAAATAATCATATGCCCCTGAGTGGCCCTGTGGACATAGACACTATAAGATGTAGAAATCAGGCCATAGAGCAAGAAAGCATCATTTCAATGTCTCTGGGGCCTGTAGGAGTCAAAATAAAGCAACTATCAGAACAAAAACTCTTTCGCCATTGGTTTGCATGTGATGTCATGGCAATTTTGATTATAATTTTATGCCATTACTAAGTCTGCGTTGCAAAGAAAAAAAATGTTTCCTACCTTCCCCATAGTATATGTGATCTTTTTTTTTATCCGATACCCTCCTTTTCTTCCACTACAACCCTGCACCCTTATAGAAAATGCATACTGTGTTACAATTATTTTTGTGGATTTGTTTTACTAAAGGCTGAGACTGGGTGACATAACTAGTAGATGGGAGAAGAAGAAATACATATCCCTCTAACACCAGATGATGCTACATGGGTTTAAGGCAAGGATCTGAAGATAGCCTCCATGTAGGGGTTTTCATTAAGGAAATGTATGCGACAATGGATACTTGGACACATATTCTGTACCTGTTAAGTATATGCAATAGCACCAGGTCATTATAAAACGACAGAAGTTTTAAGAGTTAAAAAATTTTAAATCGTAACTCTTCAGTGAGTTTCCAAACTATCAGGAGAGTCTAGATTAAAATATACAGAATGATTACAAACAACATTGGGTAACTACTGCTCGTAATTATTTGATTCTCAATCATACAGATAAAAATGAAATTATTATTGATGTAAGCTTGAGATACACATTGAATCTATTTTTTTTACATTTTTAATGGCCATTGTTATATAATCAGAGAACCTGAGATTTCTAAATGGTCCAGGAATGTGAACCCAGTAACCACAATAAGCCAAGATTATGGAAATATTTCTGAAGAACAATCAGTCATTTAGATATCACATATTTCTGGTTACATGAGTCTAATGACTTGGTTGAAAAGATAAAAAAAATGACCTGTTATATAAATAAGTGTTGGTTCTGTCTGTCCAGGCAATGCAGTAACTGTTATTAACTAAATAATTTCTTAAAGTTCTCATGTGCTCTTCAGATAATTTAACATGTTATAGATATTCTTGGAGTCAATATGCGATATGTTAGGCAGCTGCTCATAAGCCCACAAATGGTATGGATTTAAATTTAAGAGTATGTGAAGAATAGATCCCCAGTGACACCATTGTAATGTACCCCCAATACTTGCTGGGTGATCTATGAAATGAGCACATGGCATTTTAGTTGAAAAATCTATCATGACCCAACGAGATGCATACGTTAGGTAAAAATGCCCTTTCAGATTACATAGATTCTAATTCAGTGAGTTAAGTTGGTTAGAGACATAAGCAAAGCATGCTATCCTTGTGCTTTCTGCCTTTCATAAGGGTGGAGGAGGGGAAAGGAGAGAGAAATAGTGCAAATTGAGTTCTATTTTTGACTAATTGTAATACAAACTGTGTTGTATCACCCTTGATTTTATAAATACTTTGAAATAAAGTGTAGTGATTGCATAATAGCCCATCAAATGGGTGGTTGATTAGTTCAGTCAGTTTTATATGCAGTTTAGCTATTATTTTCTACTAGAATAGAAGAAACTAAGCAAAACTGTCACCATCATGGTGATGCTTGGCAGATGGGAACCAAGGATCAGTCCCACTTGTAATATGCAAGTAATAATTACTTCTTTTCATCTGATCCCCAATTCTCAAGTCAATACCATTTTAGAACCATTATTTCCTCAATTATTACAAGTCTGACTTATACGGAGGGACATTGATGATCCTACCTGTCCATCCTCACTTGAGCTATTGTGTCATGCAGGTTCCTTTATCTTTTATCACACAGGCTATTTTGGATGTTATAACATTTTTGTTCTGGGAATTTTCTTTCAAATGCAATTTATTATTTTCCTTGAACTTCAGTGTTTCTAGAAAATGGTCTCCTCTCATTCCAACACACACCAAAAATTTTCTTCCTCAGTAAAAGCCTTTAAGGTTCATGTTGTTAGTGTATGTTGCTTGCTTCTGGTGAACAAGAGACAGAGAAAGTAGTGACTAATATCAGAATCATGAGTGAAGATATGTTTTATTCATAAACTTTGTACCTCCAGTGAAATTAAAAGCAAAGTAAAGGGTCGAAGCTGTGAACCCTTTTTCCTAGAGCCTGTAAACCAATAAAGGCTTTATATTAGCTATCGATATCTATCTCTGAGTTGCCTTAATAACATCTTATTCCCTGTTTTCACCAGCCATCAATAATATTTCTGCCTGCCCGCTCAGGCCCCTATCTCTGCGTGCAATTGCATTATAAGGGTCTATAAGCCCAATTTGCTTCACATTCTTATTTTTGGAAAAGGCTGGCTGGCTTTTGTAATGAGAGCAGCTGCCAAGAAGGCTTGACAGAATTTGTGGCCCATCTGGCTTATAATCTTCACTCAATATCGCAGAGGCCTAAACTCTGAGACCTGCTGATAAGCCCAGGCGTCCAGGCAAGCGATGGCAGCCTTCTCTGTGATTTCTCATTAAGGGCAGGGACATCTCTCTGGGAATCTCTCATATCCTGGATATCACATAATTCCTTTTTTCATTTTCTAATAAGTACAAGAGAGTTGTATTTTTTTACACTGTAGTATCTTCGTGTACCCAGATATGAGTGAACAGCCATTTGGAAAATTTTGACATTTGAGTGTTTGAATTTTCTAAAGTATTTGTTGTTATTCCAAAAAAAAAAAAAAAAGAAAGAAAGAAAATTCCATTAAATAGATCAGAATATATTAAATATCATGTATACATTTTAGTATTTACAGATGATACAGATGATTCTTTTCTCCACTGGATATACATTTTCTATCACAGTGCTATCATGTGGCACCAGTAGTTTATGGCAAACAGGAAGAAAATCAATAGCATAGCCACTGACTTACCCAGCATTGATTGGCCTGTTTTCTTGGTGATTGAACAAAAGGAGAGAAAGATAAAGAGGAGGCTGTTGAGGGTGGGGAGTGAATGGAAGTTGCACTGAAAGCCTCATTCTCCTCCTCCCCTAACTTACCTATTGAAGATAAATTTTAAAAATTATGTATAATATAATGTACTCCATGATAACAATCCTGCCTATCCTGCATATTTTGTTTCCAATCTCTCATACTGTATTTACCATCCTTTGTGATGTACTGAGAAAAAGATAATATAACCCCTGCCCCTAGAAGTTTGCAACTAGTGGGTCTGAATTGATTGCCTTCTAAACTCAGTTTGGGAAATTGTTATCTCCTCCAGTAGGGCTCCAGAAAGGGATTCTGTCCTCTGGTAGATCTGCTTCGGCCATTGCAGTTCAGTTTGGAAGATTGGCAAGGCTTTATTTATTATGCTGTTTATCTTCTGTCCCTTGTAGAAATTGCTTTTCTATATTTCCTATATTTTACAAGTATTTTTGATAAACTGGAGATGGTAGTGACAATATTCTAAACAAAAAAGCTCCCGTGAGAATATGAATAATAACTCAGCAAAACAAAATCTCAGCAAGGAATAGAACTGGTTACTTATAGGACAGAAGACTGGATCATTCCTGGAGTCAAGACATATCAGTCAATTTTTTTCTTATCAATTATTCAACAAACATTGATTAAGCACAGATTCTGCATCAGGTGTTATAAATGCCCTGAAGGAAGGCAGATTTGCATGAGGTAGGAAAACAACCACCTGTTTTGCCAAAATGAAAGAAAAAGGCAAATGGAGTTCTTAGAAGCTCAGGTGAAGGGGGGAATTACCCTCAAGAAAACGCTGATGGGAACACATCAAACAAAATAAAACCGAAACCTTATAAAGCATATTCAAGAAATTCAGATCGACAGTGGCTAAGAGTCCAGTTAACAAATTGTGTCCTGGGACCACATGTGGTCCTATATATGTTAGAGAGAACCTGAGGACACCAAATGCAGAAAGAATAGCCCGCATCCTGAGCCACAGCCAGAAACAACTTCGAGGAAGGACTGAGCATTCCATCCTCCTGGCATTGGAACAACCTCACATGTAGCAGCTCATTATCTTAGTACAAATGGAGCTGGAGAAAACCAGATTGCTGAGTGGCAGAGCTCACAGGGGCTTCCATTAGGTATTAGTGAAACCTAAAGCCAGAAGTCTTTGCCATTGACAGCCGGTTTCTATACTCCTGTGTTAGTTTTGTTTTACTCTCTCTTTTAAATTCCTTAACAAAACTTCTGAAATATTAATAACTTGTCTTAGCTGAACTAAACACAAAAAGTGCTTTGTCCCGGAGAACCAGTTGAATCTGTTATGGTTGCTGACATTCATAGGCTAATCTCTCACCTTTTACACCAACATCCACATTCTCAAAAGCCTCGTTCAGATGTCATTAACTCCCTCTGGTGTTCCAGACCACCAAGTACTCCGCTGTTTCTCTGAATGGTCGCAGCTTATACTGGTGGACTCACTCATTTACCTGTCCCTTGACAGGTAAAATGACTTAAAATTTTCTATCATTTGAAAAATACAGGGGTACCTGGGTGTCTCAGTCGGTTAAGTATCGCACTTTGGCTCAGGTCATGATCTCACAGTTTGTGAGTTCAAGCTTTACATCATGCTCTCTGCTGTCAGTACAGAACCTGCTTTGGATCCTCTGTCCCCCTCTCTCTCTGTCCCTCCCCTGCTTCCATGCACTTGCTCTCTCTCCTGTCTCTCCCTTTCTCTCTCTCTCAAAAAAATAAAACATTAAAAAAAGAAAAATACATTATTAGATTTTTTTTCCTTCCATGTATTCCCTTTATATTCTCATTTAGACCATTATCTGTAGTTAGTATCTCAGTATTTTGCACTTAGTTATGCTGGAAGTATGCTGGAAGCAACTAACAAGTCACTGTTTAATTCATTGATTGTTTTTTTTAATGTTTTAATACTTATTTATTTTTGAGGGAAAGAGAGAGTGAGAATGAGTAGGGGAAGGACAGAGAGAGAGAGAGAGAGAGAGAGAGAGAGAGAGAGAGAGGGAGATACTGAATTGAAGCAGGCTCCAGGCTCTGAGCTGTCAGCACAGAACCCTACACGGGGCTTGAACTTGGGAATGGCGATATCAGCACCTACGTGGAAGATGGACACTTAACCAACCAAATGAGGCACCCAGGTGCCCCTCATTGATTAGTTAACAAATAATTTTCATTGAATATTGAATATTAGTAATTAAAGTGTCCAATCACAGAGCCCTGAATTCTCTATTATAAAAGAACAGCTTTCTGATAATAACTACCTGCAAAGTTACTAAATGTAATTGGAATGACTAACATTTTAATAAATAGGCTTGTATAAAGAGTAGGTGTATGGAAATATCCTTCTACATGTAGCACAATTTGTATCATGCTCATATATGTTTCACCCTGTTTTCTGACCTGGATGTGGATGACATGGAAACTTTTGAACAATGTGAAATATGAAGATCCTAAATGAAGGAGTATGTGAGAGAAGGTCTCCCCCTCCGTGTGTATACAAGTGAAATCCAGCAGCATTTGGCTGCTCAACCTCATGCTCAAGCATTAATTTCACACTTTATTTCCCAGAAATTGAAGACAGTTAATTGACTTTTTACAACTGGTATTGAAACTTTTTTCTACTTCATGCCTCATGGGATGGGAAAACTGCTGTTAGTGGGGCTCAATGGCTTGTCCGAGAAGAGGTGACAAGTCTGTAAATAGAAGATCCACTTTAGATTCTGTACCTTCTAGTGCCCTGTTTTCATTTCTGTAGAGATTTACTGCAGTTGAAAGGACTTCAATAAAGATCACAATTTAGCTATTTTTCTTCAGTGATGTAAATTTTCTTAAATTCACAAAAAATTTTGGAGCTAGAGAGGACTTCAGAAAGCAAGGTTCAGAGGAGATCAGCTGTTCATGTAATGAAAGTCATCAAATCAAGAAAAATTGTCATGATCCTTAACCTTTTTTTCAAGATAAAACATAGAAAATAAAGAAGGAAAGAAGAAGAGTCAAAGTAGAGATCTATTCTGATATTCACCATGTGCCTACTGTGTGCCAGGCACCACAATAGCCACTTTCATGTTTCATGGATAATTTCATCTCATCTTCTAATGACAAGTCCCAGTGTTGTCATTATGCAAATGAGGAAATTGGTAGGGCTGTGTGTATTGCAGGTAGGACCCAACACAACTAACACAGAAATCCATAATCCATCCTCCACTTACCCAATGAGTCTGAGAAGATTTCCAAAAAAGGCAATAAACTTGAGTACAAAACTGAATGAAACAAAATAATTTTTCAGGCAAGTATTGTGAGAGTTTCAGAAACAAGGTGTATTTTGACAAACCACTTAAAGCATGATAAGTATCATAAGGATTTTGTTAACAAATATTCTAGCTCTCCTTTCCCTCTAGGCATGTCAATTCGTAATTTCCCCTGCCCCTGAAGACAAGACTGGCCTTGGGACTTGCTTCTCCTTATAAAATATAGTAACATGAAGTACATCTAGGCAGAAGCTCTCAAAGGCAGTGTATACCTCACCACCTCCCTTTTTCCTGCCTGGCCATGGAAAAGTCATGTGCTGTGAAGGAGCCTCTGTCAGCTTAGGTCTTTGAGTGGCTATGATAAGTACAGCTAAGCTTGTCTTAACTAATCTGGTGACCATTCAAACACTTGTCTTGATGGAGCAGGCTTTCCAAGTAGAAATAATAGAAATATAATGAGCACAAATTTGGTTCTTGTGAGTTTTGGCTTTTAATACCTGTTTATGCCACTTATTGGCTGGGTGACCATAAGAAATTGGTTCTCTAACCTTCAGTTTCCTCATCTACAATGCGGTCACAATGACATTTATTTCACAGGATTTTACTAAATTAAGTGTCGTGATACTGATAAATTGTTCAGTTGGGTGCCTGTCACATGCCACTGAAAGTTTAGAAGTATCAGCAGTAGCAACATCATCAGCATCAACGTCATCCAGGAAATTCTTTCTCACAATATTTTCATAAGAGGCTTTGAAACAAAGGAGAAAAACTTCTATGTCAAGTGGAGACTAAGGGGATCTACAATAATAGCCTCAGGATGAAAGGACGAGAAAAGTGACACATGAAGGCCGCAGACTACATGAACAGACAGGTTCTGTGAGCACTGAGCAAATGAGAGATGAACCACAGGCTCAACTGAGACTGGGATAGGAGATGGTGATTGTTTTCAAGAAAAAAAAAAAAGAAGTCTAAAGTAACTTCTAAATATTGTTTAATTAAACTACTACCCTCTTGGGGAAAAATATTTCCTTTAAGGAGGTGAACTAGAGGGGGCGCCTGGGTGACTCAGTCGGTTGGGCATCCAACTCTTAATTTAGGCTCAGGTCATGATCTCAGGGTTGTGGGATCCAGCCCTGCATTGGGCTCTGTGATGAGCATGTTGCCGCTTGAGATTCTCTCTCTATCACTCTGCCCTCTCCCCTGCTCGCTCACTCTCTCTAAAATTTAAAAAAGAAAAAAAGAAGAAGACGATAAACTGGAAATAAAATGCCCACACATTCCTTCATCTTTTCTTCCTAAGCAGTTTCAGAATCTTGGAAATGACTTGAAGCTTCTTCAGTTGGATTGAGTTGAAGCTATGGACATCTGGATACAAATCCTTGTTTGAACCTATGAAACACTAATGGAGGAAGATGTTACAGAAACAGAAAACAGTAACAACAATATCATCAAGGAACAAGTGCCCTGCAATTGAATGTCAGAAATTTTTTCAGAGTTCTCAGTAGGAAACCTCCCACCAACAAGCACAGCCTGAAATCGCTTCCCAGGAGAGTGGCTCTTAGAACCTGGATGTGCTCTGAACAGGTGTTCCAACAAGTGCTGCCAACTGTATTCTTCATGTTCAGGAGAAAGCCTCAGCAATTATTCTGAAACCTTTAAAAATAAGGCATTCAACCGGGAGCTGGGAGAAGAACAGCATATGTAGAGAGACAGAGCAAAAAAAAAAATACCAGCTTTCATAAACTATGTGTATATGTGTATGTATTCATGTTCTTCATGTAATTATTGTTTATCACCATCATTGTACTCTCTATTGTTTTTTTTTTTTTATTTCACCCATTCTTAGGCTTTTACTAATGGACCTATACAGCACAGAATAATTAAATACCCTGTGAAATTCTCAAAAGGAACATATCTCTAAAACTGTAGAATTCTTTAATCCAGTAAACAACTGATCTCATAAAGTAAATTCCATATTTGATTATAAACCACCACAGGTAACCTCTTCCTATAGATGGAATAATGTGAGCCAGTCAGAAAGGTTTGGTCATGTCCAGTTGAATTACATAGAGCAGAGTAGGAATAAATAAGATATGACTAACCAAGAGGACTTTTATTCCAGTTCTGTCTCCAGGTTATTTATATGTTACATAGAGGTTACCAAACTGTCCTAAGAATCAATGTCTTCATCTATTAAAAAAAATCTTGTTGTAGCTAAATTACAGTTTGGTTAAAATAATCAAGTCGAATGATGTGCAAGAAAGCTTTTAAAAGCTCTAAAACACTATTATTATCACCACAGTCCATTTGGAAATAAATGAAAGCACATCGAACCTGCAGCACCCCTCTACTGCACTCACTCCCCTCGCCCCTCTCACATGTATAGTCTTCAGTTCACAGTTGTCAACTTCTTCCAGCATAGTTCTGTAAAATCCCCTGCTGCACCAGGCAGGGGTGAATTGCACTGTGCTTTGTTCCCTAATTATTTCATACATACTTTCCTACCTTGAAAAGGCCTTATTTTCTTTGTCAGGTTCCCCCTTTTATGTGGGTCCTTCAGCATTTGGCATTGCCTCACGTTCAGAGGGTCCTTTCCATCAGTTATTTTAAACTAGAAACTAAGAAAAACATTGAGAAGATAACTTAGAAATATGTAGAAAATGTATAGAAATATAGTAGAAAATGTTCCCCGCTCGCCTGGGTATGGTAGGTTAAATAGAAACTGCTCCCAAAACAAGATCTAGTTTGAGTTTCCAGCTATCCTCCAACATTGGGTAGCTTCATCTCATCTTCTAATGACAAGTCCCAGTGTTGCCAAGTTACAAAACATGACAATTTATAGTCAAGAATTTATTGATTGTTAGCAGTTGTCAAAATGCATGGGGTCAGTTGGAGAAGTAATATAATGTATATCTTATGTAGAAAGACTGTGATATCTTTATTGCAAGACATAGTAGATGAGGTGAATATCTATTCACTATTCATGAGTTGCTGTTATCTTCCTATCCATAAACAGAAAATTAGAATACATTAAAAATCTGTCTCTATCTCCCTCTGTCTCTCTCTCTCACATACACACACACACACACACACACACACACACACACACGTTCAGACATGTTCACACGCACTCCCACACAGAGAAACTCTGCTTCAGCTCTTTAATTTGACAACTGATTTCCATATTAAACCCATTTCTTCCTAGATTCTCTCACAAACACCAACCTGTAGCCCTTTTAACACTAAGATGTAATATATACAAGAATGAATATTCCCTGTGCAACTCAATCTGTTTCACATTTCTGTCTGTTGCTGATGGGTGTGTCACTCATTATGCAAATATGGAGTAACACGGAGTTGGTGCCCTTGGGTCAAAGCTAAGGGTAGGACAAGCAGTGTGACCAAGAACCATAACCTTAGCCAAGCTTAACAAGACACAGGCACACACCCAATTGCCATGTACCCCTCTGCAGCATCAACTTGACTGGACATGGTAGTAGTAACTTGTCACGGAGGGCTCAGTTGATATGCAAAGAATTTTCAGGAACCGTGTTATTCCTTACTTGCGTAAAACCCGTGGGAAGCAAGTTGCTAAATTTTCCAAATCCATAGCTCTGGCATCTAAGGGGGGGTTTCCACTAATACATATTTTGAAACTTAACTGTGTCAGTTGGGTTCTGGTTTAAGGGTAGAGAGACACTTAAACCTGCTTTGAAAGAAGAGTAATAAGAGCCGTAGTTTGAAGTCCACCAATTCCAAACAGGTTCCATTAAAGTTGCCACAAGACACATTATTAATACACTTAATGATAGTAATAGTCACAATTTATCTAAACCATTTATATAAATGGAGTTCACACCATTTATGCAGATGTTAGCCTATGATACCATCTAGGGCATATATGGATTTTTTTTATTCATTATATCATTATCTGAGATCATAAAATTTTACTGGGTTAAGATAAATTAAATTTGTAGGTTACCATATATCTTTGGGTTCCACATGTTCATAAAATTCTGCTTAAAAAGAGCTTGGTGCAATTGTAAGGCATGCACTTACTTGATTTACCCAGTGCAAGCACAAGGATAATAACTTCAAGTGTAGGCATTTTTATGATAAGTGACTATGTTTAAAATATCCATGTATATAGACAAATACTGTATTATAATATGAAAGCATGAAAAAAGTGACTGTATAAGAATGTTTTTGTTGCTCTGGTTTAAAATATCACTATTATTTTTTTTTTTTTGAGAAAGACAGAGAATAAGCAGGGGAGGGACAGAAAGAGGGAGACATAGAATCTGAAGCAGGCTCCAGGCTCTGAGCTGTCAGCACAGACCTCGATGCAGGGCTCAAACCCAGGAACTGTGGGATCATGACCCGAGCCAAAATCTGATGCTCAACCAACTGAGCCACCCAGGCGCTCCTAAAACGTCATCTTTAATGAGAATATACTTGTCTTAGTCACTTCGGGCTGCCATAACCAAACACCAAGACTGAGGGATTAAACAACATACATTCTAGAGGCTGGAAGTCCAAGAATAGGGTGCCACTTTTCACTGTTTTCATGTTGCACACAGAGAGAGGGAGCGAGAGAGAGCGTGAGAGAGCACTCAAACTCTTTGGGATTATAGGGGCACTAATCTTATGATGGTTTTATCTTCATGCCCTCATCTAACTCTACCTCCAAAGGCCCCATTTCTGTTAACCACCACATTGAGGGTTAGGACTTCAACACATATATTTTAGGGGGACATAAACATTCAGTCTATAACAATACTGAAGGATTTTTAAAAATAGAAATACAATAAATAGTTTTAAAGCACCACCAAAATCCACCCAATTAGGGCATGTCAGTTTTATATACACTTGAAATAGTTTTCTTAAAATGAGCTTTGATTAAGAAGAGCTAAACTTAACTGTGAAATGAACAAATATTTCACTATTAATAATAAAAAGTATTCAGCATATTTCAAACAATATACAGTTTTGTTCTTACAGTAGGATCTTGCCAGATGCTATCTACCAGCATGTCTTTAGGGAATCCCTACTGCAAATAGGTACCATTATCCCAGTACTGGTTGGTGTCTACTTTTGCTTTTGTCAGTCTTTTGCCACATTACTACCTCCCAGTACTACACTTCACATGATACTTTTGTAAACAAAAGCATCACAGAAAGGTTGCTGGGAGGGATATCTATCTATCTATCTATCTATCTTCTGGAAGTCATATATATCTTTTTGCATCTCACAGAAAGGTTGCTGGGAAAGATATATATATGTATCTAATTATCTATCTATATCTATATATGTATATGTATATATAGATATAGATATAGATATGTATAAATGTATATATATATACATACATACACACATATATATGTATATATACATATATGTATATATATAACTATATATATAACTATATATAAATATTTAACTATATATAACTATATATATATGTTTATATATATAAGTTTATATATATATATAAAACTCAGGGAAGCGTTGCAGTTCAAATCCAAAGGCAGTCTACTGGCAAAATTCCTTTTCGCTCTGGGGAGGTCAGTTTTTGTCCTACTAAGACCTCCCAACTGATTAGATGAGACCCATTCATATTATGGAAGGTAATATGTTTTATTCAAAGTCCATTCATTTAAATGTTAATCTCATCCAAAAACCACTTTCATTGAAACCAACCAGAAGAATGTTTGACCAATTACTTGAGCGCTGTGGCCCAGGTAAATCAACACATAAAACTAACCACCACAGTTACTTCACATCAGGAACTGTCACTCCTCTTATGTTTATTATTTTTTTTTAATTCAAGTCTAGACAGGTTTGGATGAAAAAATATGTTTGAGCACTTTTCAGATATTAAGCACTGGGGCAGGTATTTTACACTCATGATTTTATTGATGCACAAGCCAATCTTGTGGGAAAAACTTTAATATTACCTTTATTTTACAGATAAGAAAATTGAAACTCAGTTGGTTTAATTGATTATGTGCAAATCAATATCCAGGTTACAACTCCTGGGAGACTCTCTTTTTACAAATTTCTGTGAATGAAATTCTATGTCATGGCACAGGGTTTCTACACCTTCACATCCCAGTCAGGAAAAATGAGATTGTGCATGTGTGAGAGCTACCATCCTTCTTCCTCTCTCCTTCCCTCACACATCTTTCCATTTCCCCTACCACCCACTTCTTCAAACCAACCCTGCTATAATCCAGTTGTGTTTCTATTGTTATTCATTGTCACTACTAAAATGAAATAATCTTAGTATTCTAGTGTTAGACACCATACTGTAAATTTTAAATGCATCATCTCATGTCATTCTCTGGCACATGCATATACAGTCACACCCATGTGTATGAATATACATATGTAATATTTCTGTGAAGCAGGTACACTGTACAAGAGAGAGAATTGAAATTTAGGAGGGTTAAGTAAATTCTCCCCATCTAACAAATAGTAAGTAATTAAAGTGAGGTCTAGCTGTTGTGAAAATCTATGTGTGAGACTGCTACTCTGTGCTGCCATTTCACATGTTATCAACCTTCATGTCAGCTCATTTTCATCCATATATAAATGCTTATCAGAAAGCAATATTCATTTCCAGAAGGAAGTGGAATTAGAATTAATTTGACTGTTATGGGTCCAGTTTGTGGCCTGAATAACCATGTTGCAACTACATTCTCTCCACTTCCTCTCTCTCTCTCTCTCTCTCTCTCTCTCTCTCTCTCTCTATATATATATATATATATATATATATATATATATATACCTAGTAGATTTAAGGTCACTCTGATAGGGTTCTTTGAGTATATTCCAATTCCCCACAGTGAAATTTGAACTCTAACCCAGTCTTCTTTTCCCAGAGATTGTGGGTCAGTGTCTTAGTCCATTTGGGCTGCTATAGTAAAAAATACCATAGAGTGGGTGACTTAACAAACATTTATTTCTTAAAGTTCTGGAGGATGGAAACTCCTAGATCAGGTTCCAGCAAAGTCACTGTCTGGTGAAAGCCCACTTCCTAGTTCATAGATGACCACCATCTTGCTGTAAACTCACATAGAAGAGGGGGCAAGGGAGCCCTCTGAAGTCTTGTTTATAAGGGCATTAATCCCATTGCTGAAGGATCCATCCTGTTGACCTAATCATCTCTCAAAGGTGCCAATTCCACATACCATCAAATTGGGCATTAAGGTTTAACATATAAATCTGGCTAGAGGTTTATCAATTTTATTTTTTAAAGAACCAGCTCCTGGTTTCATTGATTTGTTCTATTGGGTTTTTTGGGGGTTTTTGGGTCTGTTTGTTTGTTTTCTTTTTTGTTTTGTTTTGTTTTAGTTTCTATAGCATTTATTTCTGCTCTAATCTTTATTAGTACCTTCTTTCTGTTGCCTCTAGACTTTGTCTCTTGTTCTTTTTCTAGACCCTTGAAGTGCAAGTCTAGGTTGTTTATTTGAGATTTTTCTTGCCTCTTGGGTTAGATTCTTCTTGCCTCTTGGGTTAGGCTTGTATTGCTACTTACTTCCCTCTTAGGACTGTGTTTGCTGTATCCCAAAGATTTTAGATTATTGTATTTTCATTTCAGTTTGAATTTTAGGGAAATAAGTATCCAATTTACAGTAGTCAGTTGCACATTCAGTCTAAGCTCTTACTCATACCCACATAATCCTAGCTAATGTATACCTATATGTCAACTGTTATGTTTAAATTGTGATTTATTCTTCCCTTTTCATAGAAGAGTACATTCAGGGTTTTCGTGTATAACAATGCCATACTGACTAGATGTGGATTGTTGTAAGACCTGTAAATCTTCTTGTACATAAAAGTGAAATCCATGCTCTTTGATACCATCTTGAGTGACAAGTATTCGTCTTCTTGAAGGTGTTCAGCTTCAGCTTCCATTTGGCTTCAAGGTGAGGTTTTATGACAATCTATTTTGAAGTACGAGAAGGTGGAAAATAGAAGATAATAAAAAATCAATGCTCTTTAGCATAGTATTCAATATCCTATTCAGTTTGACCCAGAACTATCTTTCTAACAATGTTCTCTCTGACCATTCTGCAAGCAAAATCCACTTTAAATAATAGGAGTTTATTCTTCTTTCTCCAATTATTGTGTTTCCCTTTTCTCCCTCCTCATCCAAGTTTTGCCCCATCTTTCAGTGTCACTCCAATACAC
The DNA here is from genome assembly GCF_022079265.1 of Lynx rufus. NCBI lineage: Eukaryota > Metazoa > Chordata > Mammalia > Carnivora > Felidae > Lynx > Lynx rufus. The sequence continues at coordinate 3,529,210 of NW_025814837.1, read as the reverse complement.
CCTTCCTCTGAAATGATTTTACTGAATACTCATTTGATAATTTTTTTTCTATTAAATAACTACATCCAGTGTACCAAGATAAGCTCTCCATAAGTAGCAGTGGTAACACAGGCACAATCTCTATTTTGAAGCCCAGGAGAAAGAATGTAAAGGGTAAGAGGAACCATTCAGATTCAGAACTGTGGAGAATTCAAAGGAAGGGAGGGTTGCTTAATCCTTGATCCTTAATTGATTCTTAGAGATATCTGAAGGTCACTTCAAATGGAGCAGACTTGATGAAAAAAATCAAAGCAGAATATGAGGAACTACAATTCATTTGATTTGACTAGTATTAAAGAATTATAAAAAGGAGTGTCAGGATAAAGGGGTAGACAGGTTGACTAGAAGTAGTTAATGGAGGAACACTAATGCCATTCTAAGGAACTTCAGTTTTATTACGGAAACAATGAATGAGGAAACACTGACTAAAATAAATGGGATGGGGCACCTGGGTGGCTTAGTCAGTTAAGCATCCAGCTGTTAATTTCATGTCAGGTAATGATCTCACAGTCATGAGACTAAGCCCCTCATCAGGCTCCATGCTGGCTATGGAGCCTGCTTAAGATTCTCTCTCTCCCTCTCCCTCCATCCTTCCCCTCTCCCCCACCTCAAAAAAATTAAAATTAAAATTAAAAATAAGATAAATGGAATGATATAAAAGGAGCTGTGCTTTAGGGGAAAAAAATGACAACAGGATAGAATAAATGGTAACCTAGCTTTCACTTATAAACAATATCTAAGGCTCTCCAAGTGGCCTAACAAGATTACCCTTGTCCAGCTAAGACACTCATAGCCTATGGTATCCCTGAAACTTGCCTAAGGGTTGAATCCTGAGAGAGATCATAAAGAAGAAATCCCTCCTTTATCCACTGAAGGACCAATACCATTGAACTTGACAGGTCTCACATCTTTCTCTTCAATACCATCTGGAGTATGAAACTTCCAGGTCCTCCATTATCACCCAGGTTCACATATGGTTTGTATAATCTATTTAACTATTTAATGTAACTCTTTACTCCATTTCCCATCTCTCTCTGACCCTCTAGTTTATTCCAATATATTCTTTGGACTATGCATGCTGCCTGGTATTGGATCTTACCTGGGTGTACCACTTACCAGTTGTGTGATCTTAAGCATGTTACTTAACATCTCTGAGCTCATGGGAAAAAAATAAAGAAGAAAGAAAGGAAGGAAGGAAGGAAGGAAGGAAGGAAGGAAGGAAGGAAGGAAGAGAAAAAAAATCAACATATGAACATACATGATATCTGTTGTGAGTGTTCAAATTGTACACATAACACATTTGGAATAATAACAGCAACAACATAAAATTATAAGAACACTCCCTGTGATCAAGTGAGTTCCCAATGAATGGTGCTTACTAGTATAAGTATCTTCAGCAGAAATTCCCATGTTTTAAACTTCAAACTCTTTTCTGATCTGAGTAAAGTTTGACTATGTTGTGAGAATTCTGCTTACACTGTTGGACTCTCAAGTGGTGTTTTGTTTTGTTTCATTCTGTTTTGCTTTTCTTCTCACACACTGTGTATCTTAGGTGTCTTTTTTTTAATCCTCTTTCCAGTTCCATATTATTTTTTTTTGTACATTTTCTAAATCCCCAATCCTTTGAAGTATGAGCCACCATACTTTATTACTCAACTCTTTCTCATTACTGTCTTCTACAGATCTTATAGATCACTATTCCCACCTATGCCATTAATCACTCTGTCTTCCTGGCTTCTCTGTTATTTCTCTAGCCATCATTCTTGGCAATTCAATATCTATATTGTATACTTTCCTGTCAAATCTTTGACTTTTTCTACCCCATGTTAGCCTGGCATTCCCATGGTTATATCCTGGATTTTGTCATTATTAACAACTAAAGCCCCTCTAGAATCTGATTTTGAGTGTAGCACTTTCTGACCTCCACCTTCTCTTGGCTACTTTTTCACTCAGCATCCTCACAACAGCTCATGTGATGTGCTACCGTTTGCTCCCTTCTCTTTCCTCACAACTAACATGTCTGAAAAAAACCCTTCTAAGAACCCATCCCTTACTTCACCATCCAAGAGATCTGCTCTTCCCATTCTCCTTCATCTCAGTGATCCTTAGATTTTAACACATTTTAAACACAGATCCACTGCAATAAATGTTCTAAAGTGTAGTGATACTTCTCAGTCTAAAGTCCTTCAATAACCAGCTGTTACATTTTGCATGGAATATTAAATCTTTTCTTTGACCTATAAGGTCCTTCTTGGTGACTCTTGTTCACTCCTCCCCCTATCAGTCACTTGCTAAGACTCATTCACACTGGCCTTCTTGGTGTTGGTAAATAGCTCAGTCTTGTTTTTTTTAGCCTGTATAAATCCTTTTCGTTGAGGTTTTTTTATTTGGGATTATTTTTTCTCAGATTGTTTTAAGCCTTCCTTTTTATCCCTACTCAGGTCTTTGCTGAAGTGTGACCCCTTTAGTGAGGCCTTCCCTGACCACTGTTTCTAAAGAAACCTGCCTTCTACCCCATTATGATTTTTTTTCCTCTCATTTTGCTCTGGTTTTTGACCTAGCACTTATTAAAAGCAATAATTCTCTTTATTCTTCTGGTGCGTTGTTTTCTGCCACTCCCACTTAGGGTTAGCTCCATGAGACCACCAACTTTCACAGTTCACCACTTTATTTTTGATGCCTGTCGAGAACGGTCACTGCCACAGAATAGGATTCAATTAACACTCTTCTTTTTAAATGACTGACTGACTGATTGACTGAATGAATGAATAAATGTATTAATGAATGAAGATTAGAAAACAGAGAGGTTATTTAGGAGTCTCATGCAATAATCTGTTAGCAGCTACAACTAAAAGTAATAACTTATTAATTATATAGATAAATAGCATCTTGTGACTTTTTCTATATGACCAATTTGCACTGATAACTAACTTGTTATTTTGATCTGTGTGTGTGCATATATAATATCTTCGGCCCTAGGACAAGCACACCCAATATATATTTTCTTCTTTTTGATAACTTTTAACATGAGGCTTTTACTCTTGTGGGCATAAGAAATATTTATTGAATAAATAAGTGATTAAAAATGGATACAGTGGCAAATTTGGAGGATATAGGGGAAGTAGCATACAAAAGAGGAGCAGAAACATCTAAAGAGGACAAAGCAACAGTTGCTAGAATTGAATTATGTGAGAAACAGAGACAATTCTTTTACAAGGAGTAAATTTAGGTCAGAATCTTCTAGCTTTAGTACTAATTGGTACTAAGGACCAGATCATTCTTTATTGTGGGTAGGGGCTGTAGTCTTACCCCTCATTTGTAGCAATCAAAGATGTTTCTAGATATTGTGAAATGTAACCGTGGGAGACAAAAATCATTTCTAGTTTAAAACCACTGACTCGTGTGATAAGTGTTGGGAAAAGTAGTCTCATGCATGTAGTACTTAGATCCCTGCTAAGGCACATAAGAATGGGCCTTGGGGCACCTGGGTGGCTCAAGCATTGGTTAAGCATCTAACTTCAGTTCAGGTCATGATCTCTCAGTTTGTGGGTTCGACCTGGGGGTCGGCTCTGTGCTGACAGTGTGGAGCCTGGAAACTGCTTAGGATTTTGGGTCTTCTCTCTCTGCCCATCCCCTGCTCACTCTCTCTCTCTCTCTTTCTCTGTGTCTCAAAAATAAATAAAATGTTACAAAACAAACAACAACAATAACAAAAACCAGCCTTGAGCCTGGAACCATTTCTTACGAAGAGATAAAGAGTCCACATGGCCTATGCCAGGTGTTCACCTTGTGTCAGGCTGTTTTATTTTGTGTGGGAATGTTTTTCCTGCTTCACACTCTGTGTTTCTTTGTTCTGAGCAGCTATATATTCCAATGACCCTCGGGCACACCCCTAACTTTCAGTGTTTCAGACTCCACGGGAAAGAGGGGAGTCTTTCTGCCACAGCACCAGAGTGGTGCATGTAGGCCAATTGGTCTCCGTCAGTTGTTGGGGACATCCGTTAGTCATGAGAAAGCAGTACACACTATTGGAACTGAGCTTGCTCCATCTCTCCTCTATTTTAGTAAAAGCATTGTTCCATCCAGCGTTAGACTCTAGTATATTTTTACCATGACTCCAATACCAAGATACAGTGGGTAGAGCTCTTCCCGATGGAAGAACTTAGGAGGTCTCATTGTTTCAGCTTGCTCCCTCTCACCTCTTCCAATGCCATGAGAAAGGCACACCTGGGATAGCCCATTGATCTTAGGAGTGGATGAGAAACATAAAGCACAGCTACGCGCAGCCCATTAGCCTAGATCAGCTGATTTTTTAGTGAAATGTGATGTCTTTTCATACTCATGGCAAGGTGACTTCCTGAAAGACCCCATCTAAGCTAGTCTGCTGTTCCATAGTCTCCTGTGAGCCCCTCATCTGCAAGTCATTCTGCCAACTAGGCTCAGACACAGGTGGCAGCAAAGAGCACTTCACATCTACTTGACACAAAATTGGATTTGGGGTAATTGTAGCCTACTTAGCCACTTTGACTCAGGCCATGTTTTTATTCTATTTCTTTTAGAATATCATCTCTAGAACACATCACTTGATTCATGACCTCAGTCACAAGGCCAATACTTGAGATGGATAAAGTACTACCTCCCCTGACCACAGAGACCCATTCTGGGTTCCACCACACAGTGAAATCCTTGCTCTCTGAATTCCTAGGAACAGCTGTTACCAATGCCTAATACTTTATTTTCTCTATTTCTTCAACTGTTCTGCTGGTTTTCTCCCAATTAGATGCCCTACTCTTAAGGGATAGACACTCATTTTTAAATTTTGTTATTCTCCTACATCATTAGCATTATATCCATTAATTAGTACAGAATAGGTGGCTAGGAAATAATCTTTATTAATTTTATGTGGCTGTAATATTTATGCAAAATAACCTGATGGAAAAGCCACTGGCCTGAGTCAAAAAAATAAGGTGACTTCATTTCAAGGTCACAGTGGTGGCAAGGAAAGCATATATACCTAAGACTGATGGTATGGCTGAATTTGCATTAAATTGAGATGTTTGGGGAACCGTCAAAATCTTAGCTATGTCATTACGGACATCTGCTAAGAATGCTAAAGGTAAACAATCACCTGAAAGATCTATTTGCTTGCATGTAGTGGGAAACAGCAGCTCATTAGCTCTCGGCTTAGCTCGTTAACTCACCAGCTCGTTAGCCCTCTGCTCGTTAACTACTTAGCTCTGATTAGCTCTGCTCACTTCCTCCTCCTATCACTCACAGTGTGAATGAACTGTAAATCTGCCAGAGCAACAGATGGCCATTCCAGGTCCAGGGAGGGAGTTCAGGAGGTGGGGGACGAAGCATTCCCAGGTTTTTCTGACCTTGAAAATATTCCATTTTATTGCAGTTTATGAGTTATGGTTTAACTTCATCATGAAAGGAAATGGCACAGTTTTTAGATGCAGAAGAGTTCACTTAAATGGATTCCCTGGGATGACGCAAATGTGCAATTACGGGGCCATGTTAGGCTCCTTGGCAATGGTCTACACAACACACAGGGACTTTAAAAACACAAGGGAAGTCCAAGAGTATTTATAATGAGCATTTCTTAATGGCTTGTCACATGCTCAGTCCTGTGCTGGACACCTATGAGGAATTCAAGAGATGCTATTTAAGACAACATGTGGAATATTTACAGGTACAAACTATTAGAGCACAATAAATCTATCTCAGTTGTTAATCAGGACCTAAACTGTATGATATAGGATATAGGCACTCTAGGGGTTCAGAGAAGAAAGTATTTTGATTATCAATACAAAAAAAAAAAAGGGATTGCCCCATTATACAAAACCATAGATTTGACTTTCATTGCCTTAGTAACCAAATTGCCACATTGTCAACAGGGCTATAACCAGGCCAGCTCTTTATGTTAAGAACATTTGATTACCTGCATAGATGATTTCCTACATCTACTTTCTACCAGTTGTAAAATATACCACTGGTGATTTATTTATTATAGCCAAGTTATTGTACCTCCAGATAGGCAAAAAGGCATCTATTGTCTGGAAAGATATCTATTATCTGGAAATAATGACAAATTAAACAATGCTCTGGTGTCTTCATCTGTCTACACATTCACTTGTCTATATATGCAATAATTCACAAAGTAGTTGAGATAGCATCTACTAATACTAGCTTATTCCAAATATGTTAGGTACATTAGCAGGTCAAGACTCTGGAAAGAGATAATAGAGAGGATGGTTAGGCTTGATAAGGTAGAATATACAAGAAATACAGAACTAGGATTGGTATAATGAGAGAAAAAGCTGGGTAGGGCAGCCCAGTAAAATACCTGCGCCCCAAAGAACAATTGGGACTCTGGACACCTAAGTGAACGTGTCTTGTCAGGGGTGGGAGACAGAAGAGTGGAGGGCTCTGATAGCCAGTATTATTTGCCTTGCACCGTAGTCTATGACTGGTTCTGTCTGGGGCGGGGGGGGGGGGGGGGTGTTGCTGCTGCCAGCCAAGCCGCCTTTGCCTGCTGGGCAACCCCTGCTGATTTTAAGCCATGCAGATACAGTCTGTTTTGTTGCTACCTCATCATCTAATTTTTTTTTTAAATTAAAAAGAGAAAGTAGCAAAAATGCAAGACCTTTCTTAGATGCCTGGGGCTCTCTTACTTCTGCTGCAAGAACTTTTGAAAAAGAAAACATAAACAAAATATATTTCCTGTCTGCCCATAACAAACAGAGACTAAAAATACTGTTACAACTGTACAATAGTTTAAGGTCAATGTATTCCCTCTTCATGGCTATGAAAACCTGACCCGCATAAGGCATTAAAATTCATAACACATGAAAATTAGGGAGTCCTGGAAGCACTTTCTTCTATATAAGTACAAATTTTCTCTGCCTACATCTAGCATTTAAAGGAAACCATCCAGATAATTAAAATGCCTATAAATGAAATGTCAAAGTTAAATGTTTTTTTTAAGTCTTAATGCTTAGGCAAAGTGAAACCTTTATTCTAAAATAATACACTTTAAATACTAGCGGTATCTTGTGAGGGAGTAGAATAATTAAGGATTGCCACATAAAATGGGTCTACAGGTCTACGTGCCGCTCCACTCAGTAAGCAACCTTTATGAAGGAATGCGATAATCAGTGTGTATTTTTTGTCCTTAAATACTGCCATTATTTTAAACATGAATCTAGCTACTGTGGATAAAGCTAACCATACAATGCACACGGAGTAAATTAATCACACAAATATAGAAACAGAGTTGTTGAGTTAGGCAAATTTTGATGTGGTTTTTGTGTATCTGGCTTCAGTTACCCACCCACCCCCCCATATTAGTGTGATCATTGTCGTTTGTTTTTTATCTTCTTGTGTGTGTCACCCTCATTTGGGTATAGTCGCCAGGTGAGAAATGCCCCTGTGAGCTCTGCCTATGTTTGTGCATGCATGATACATCTGAGCTGTGAGACAGTTTGAGTACAATTCAGTCTCTTGGTCAGGATGTAGATCAGTCGAGCCTATGGAAGAGGTGGTCCACTTTTCTAGATTCTATGATTATTTATAAGCTTTGGATCAAACATTTCACACACCACACTCATACAAAAGTGTACATTCAGACCTTATTCTAGCCCTTTTGAATGCCAGGAGACTTGACTTTTCCATCCTTTGCTCCAGTAGGTGAAGCTCACTAACCATCAAAACTGACCTGCTTCTCTCCAAAGAGGCAATGGCATGGGTGCAGGGTAGGGTCTGGGCAGAAGATAAAGAACCGTGATGTTGTAATTACTTAGATGATACACATCATCTCAGCCACTTCTCTTACAGATACAGATGTGTCACTGCACCAGTGTATGTACTCCCACCTCTCTGTGATGCTATCAAGGCAAGACTGCAACTTGCCCTGCTGCTAGGAGCCCAACAGAATATTGACTTCTCTCATCTTTCGTTAGAGGGTGGCAGACTTCCCAGGAGAAAGGAGCAAATAGTTTGGAAGACAGTCCTTAGTTTCTCAGAAGATAATCCTGACTGGAACTGATTTTTTCCTCATCAAGACCATTTTCCAATTTCCCTTTGATGGCAGCATCTTGGATATCAGGTGTGAGACCAGTAACTCCAGTCATCAGTGAAGGGGTCCTAATTCCGGTTGATGCATGCTATATTCCTGCAATCATATTTAATCCATTTGTTCAAGTGTATTGTCCTTTCCTCCTCCTTGAGTGGCAGATGGTAAAGATGGCCAATTCCTCTTCCAGGCAATACATTAAAAAGTAAAGTCAAGCCACATGGTTTTGAATGGGAAGTAAAAAGTTGAATACAAAAGCTAATCAGTAGCAACCTGATGGACATAAGTAGTAAAGGCTGATAATAATAAATAGAGACCCCTTCATGGGCCTCAAGACACAAACATTTGGCTTGATTCAGCTCAAGGGGACAGTAAACAGGACTGTGTATCACTGAACTAAATTGTACATCTTTAAGTGCAAGGGCACAGAGATAATCAAGTGTTGGCTTCTGGACTTTCTCTATTGAAATCACACTTTGGTTTTGGCATAGAAGGGCCTAGAACAGAGATTCTCAAGGGCAGAATGTTGGCCCATGATTTGTGCAGTGCCTACAGAGCTCTCCTCATTTTTCATGTCTATGCTCCACTTACTGTCCAACAGAGAGGGCTGTAGGAACCTGCAATGAATACACACCCATGTGCCCACTTACTGGCTACTTCAAAAGACTCCCTAGTGAAAGCTGAAATATGAGAAGGAAAGAGATTATAAATTAGCAAGGAGTCTGGAGGGGTTGGTTTTCTCATTTGAACATTTGAGGTGATCCTAAGCCCCATGGTTCCATTTATTCTCTTTTCCTATTGGTAACATTCAAGAATGGCATCCTTTGATATCTCTTCCAGAATAGATATGACAGTGTTATAATAAGATAACTTGATGGATGATGGAAGAATTAATCTTTATGAAATTTTCTAAGTTTTGGGAGGCATGGCTAGCATTTCAGAAAGGTCAAAATTCAAAATAATTCCAATGATTTTAAAGACAAACAGGAAAAGAAATATGCAAGGAGGCAGAACAAATCTACCTGCTTATGCTCCCTTCCAAAGACCGTTGATACAGATAGAAAACTGGAGTTTTCTACTGTTTTTATTTGCTTTTCCTTTTGTTTTGATTAAGGAGAGAGTAAGGAACATACCACTACTCATAAGTTTTAAATTATGATTTTAGTCACTATTTAACTTTTGTTTAACTTTTATTCATTTTTGAGAGACAGAGAGAGACAGAGCATTAGTGGGGGAGGGGCAGAGAGAGAGAGGGAGACACAGAATCTGAAGCAGGCTCCATCCAGGCTCTGAGCTGTCAGCACAGAGCCTGACATGTGGCATGAACTCACAAACCCTGAGATCATGACCTGAGCCAAAGTTGGACGCCCAACTGGCTGAGCCACCCAGGCACCACTGATTTTACTCACTATTTTAAACTCAATTACTACTTTAAATTTTCATAAAAGCTTTTCCTCTTGCTACTACTCTGTGACACATGGTTCAATAAACACTACCTCTTTTGGAAAGTGCCAGAAACAATGCACTCACATTTGGGTCATGACTTCTGCCAATGGCATACGAATAAGAGCTTAGGTGAGTTGACATGATAATTGCCAACTGGGTGTTATATTGAAACCATCATCCTTCCTGACCTTCTCCCACTTCTGTTCCTTGGACCAGCAGCTATTACTCCTATTTCCTCTTCGTCCACCCAAATTAAACCAGAAATTGCTGGTTAAGCAATTCTTCTTAAGAATTAATTCTTGGGGCGCCTGGGTGGCGCAGTCGGTTAAGCGTCCGACTTCAGCCAGGTCACGATCTCGCGGTCCGTGAGTTCGAGCCCCGCGTCAGGCTCTGGGCTGATGGCTCAGAGCCTGGAGCCTGTTTCCGATTCTGTGTCTCCCTCTCTCTCTGCCCCTCCCCCGTTCATGCTCTGTCTCTCTCTGTCTCAAAAATAAATAAACGTTGAAAAAAAAAATTTTAAAAAGAATTAATTCTTAAGAGGGCGCCTGGGTGGCTCAGTCAGTTGAGCCTCCAACTTCGACTCAGGTCATGATCTCACGATTCGTGGGTTCAAGCCCCACATCAGGCTCTGTGCCGACCGCTTGCTGAGAGCCTGGAGCCTGCTTCGGATTCTGTGTCTCCTTCTCTCTCTGCCCCTCCCCCGCTCACGCTTTGTCTCACTCTGTTTCTCAAAAATAAATAAATGTCAAAAAATTTTTTTTAAATTTCTTCTTAAGAAATTTCTTGTTGGGGCGCCTGGGTGGCTCAGTCGGTTGAGCATCCAACTTCAGTTCAGGTCATGATCTCACAGTTCTTGAGTTCAAGCCCCACGTCCGGCTCTGTGCTGACAGCTCAGAGCCTGGAGCCTGCTTCAGATGCTGTGTCTCCCCCTCTCTCTGCCCCTCCCTACTCATGCTCTGTCTCTCTCTGTCTCTAAAAAATGAATAAACCTTAAAAAAATTAAAAAAAAAAAAAGAAATTTCTTGTTAAGAAAGAAGTCTTCTACTTCTTAACTCCATGCAACCCGCCTCTAATCAGTTACCAAGTCCTATCCATCTTACCTGCTAAAACAATCTCAGTCTTTTCTACTTTGTGTCATCCCTATGACCACCATCCAGTTTAGTGTCAGTTCATCTCCAGTACCATCACCAATGACTAGAGTCCTTCAAGGCCTTTAACTGATTGCTTTACTTTCTTGCACTGCCCATCTGCAGACTATTCTTTTCACCGCAACCAGGGAACTCTTTGCAAAGTCTTTCTAAAATTTTTCTAAAACCTGTCAATGGTTTCCCAGTCTAAAAATAAAAACAGAACTCCATAGATGCTCTTGTAGGACCCAGCCTATGGATCCTACAAGATGTTGTACTTTCATATGTCTCCAATCTCACTATTTGGCACTACTTACTTCACCCTATCTGGTGATGTATCATCAAAGGGTTTCGTATTTCTCCAATAAACCATGTTCTTTTGTTCGCCAGTCATTTATGCCTATGGCTCCCTGCGCCTAAAACACATTTTACTTTCCCAGCTCCATTGCTTTGCCCACTTCAAGTTTTAAAATACAGACCCTTTTCCCAGAAAAATTTTTCTGAATCTATTGCTCTGTTTCATTTCTGGAATAGTTACCCCTTTTATGTGCTTACGGACTCCAGATGTTTCTCCTTTCATATCCACATTATTAATTTTAGTACACTTTTGAGCAGAGTACATGTAAGGACCTTGTTATCCCATTTGCTCCTATGCTCCTATCCCCAATGCTTACCTATGAAGAGATATTCACCAAATATATGGGTATAAATAAATAATAACTGCACTATAACCTCAGTATCCTCCAAACACTTTCTTTTTACTGTTTTCTTAAGTCTTAAGAAAACAGACACTTTTCAAACCCAAGTAATTCTTCTGTTTACCTAGACAATCAAAGCCATTAAAACAGGTAAATAAGTTTTAGCTCATATAATAAAAAAAAAAAAAAGAAAAACTAACGTAATCCTACATCAAGAATTACACTAGATGCTTCCCATTTTTCTCTCTAGTGCTCGGTAGGATGATTGTACTCCGCATTCCATCTCCAAGTACTCATAGCAGTTCTACTTTGGAGCTAAAACCCAAAGTGACTTGACCTACTCTGAAGCTTAGGCTTTTAATATTCTCCTTTCTGGGGCTCAGCCTAAGTCCCTCCTTCTTTTAGTACTGCTGACAAAGTGGACAAAAGGAAATCCTGAAGAGCTGCAGGGTCAGAAGACCTGGCCTCCAATCCTGCTCATGAGCTTAGGCAAATGATTCTATCTCTAAGAATGTGAGAAGTGAAGGAAACAGAATGATTTTTAAAACATGTCCCTCAAATTATTATTCTCTATTAAACAGACCAAATGATACCATTGAAAATATTCATTGTTTGAAGCTCACCGGGTTTCCTTGCTGTAAGTTTCCAGTTTGGAAGATAGGTAATGTGTATCCATCCTGGGCATACACCTAAAGCATGCCTTCCCTGGACCAATTTCTGAACCTCTGCTTTTTGCTTTAGTTTAAAAACTATTATTTATACCTTTTTGATCTACATGATTCTAGAAGGCAAATATGCTTATGTATTCTTCTAACATCCTGCTAAAATCTTTGTATGGGAGAAGTGTTTATAAATATTTATTGAGATACTGCTTATTAGCAAAGATTCTTTGAGTGCTAATACAGGCTGAGAAAAAAAAATGACCATCAAAATACTCTTTGAGCTCTCATTCTTGTAGGAAATCATTAGTAAGAATGCAAAGCTGAAATAATTTTTGAATTTAATATATTAAAATGCCCTCAGCAGTGATCAGATTTCTTGGTTTCCTGAAAGCTCCTTAGACTCTGTCATTTGGAATGTGGAGGCATTTTGCTAGGCAGGATTTGCCTCGTTCTACTGTGATAAGCCATAAAAGAGAAACTATTTTGCTAGCACAATAAAACTCTTAGCATAAACATCCTTTAAAAATCTACCATTTGATTGTAGACGAATTATATCAATATTAAAAATGGATTTTTTTTTCCAATAAAAATGCTACAAAACATCAAAGTTCTTTGTTTCCTCTAAAAGTTACTTCCTTTAGAAGTTCAATTTTGGTGTATCATAAGATAATTTCATTGTTTGTTTGGAATGTTGGTGCAATAAAAGGAGGCACTTAACTGCTACACTCTGTACTCAAATCGTTTGCTGCCTTACACCAGTGATGATGCCTTCTCAGGGCTCAATCATGCACCAACACTCACAAGCCTTCTAGATGAAAGGGAAGAGGAGAAGCAGAAAATGTCTTTTGACGGAACTATCTTTGTCCCAGAGCTGTTCCTGATTTAAAGGAAGAATTGGTTAAACAGTTATAGTTTCTAAATAGATGCCTACATTTTTAAGTCATAGGAAAGGACTTGAAACAACAGTTCAGGAAATTCAGGGGAAAAAGGAGTGAAGTATGACAGCAGAAAGGGAAGGAGCAGGAATAAGAAAGGGCAGAGTATTTGTAGGAATTTTTTGCCATTTTAACCCATGCTTTTATGAGGGGTAGAATAGAAATCCACTGAGCTATGTCATTGGAGATGAATATTGAGAATCAGTGGTGAGGACATCACTTTGGAAATGATAGGAAAAAAAGAAAAAGGTAGCATGACACACAGAAGTCAAATTACTGAAAAGGTATGACATAGGTTTTTCTGTCTTTTGTCCATATTGGTTTCTTCTTCTTTCTCCCCCTCCTCTTCTCCCTTTTTTGCTTATGCTAATGCTGAATTCCAGAAATTACACCCACCCCACAGAATAGAATAAACTTTTTACTTTTCATAAAATGTTTGGAGAAAGAGAATACCATTGTTTCTTTTCTATAGAGCACATTTATACCAGGAAACATAGAGTTAGGAAAAATGCTTGCATTTTAGATTTAGTTAGATGTTGGTTTGAATCCTGAGTTTATTGGGTTGTTATTCGAGGCAAGTCACTTCACTATTCAGAAGTTCATTTTTTCTGTTTGTTAAATACAATTAGTAAATTCTAATGCCATGCAGATGTATATATACTAGTGCTTAATTAAATAGGAACAAATGCGAAGGAGGAAGTCCACCTCTGCATTGATTGAAGGGACCATGCAGCTTTTCATGACAGTATATCACACACAATGCAGATTAAACAACATAGGAAAGATGTGTGTGTTACTGCAAGGATGTAAAACTGAAAGGCAGAGGACTTTGGGTTGTAAAGTCAATGTGAGGCATTGGATTGAGTGGGGTGGGAAATAGCATGGGTAGAGAAACAAAGGACAGGTGATGTGTTCTAGAAAACTGTGTCTGTTTCTAATTTCACCACCCTAATTCCTCCCTGTGGGGCTAAGCCTTGATCTAATTGCAGCTTTCTGCGCTGGTGACACTCCATGCGGTGCCTAAATAAGGGCTTGTTTATTGGTGCACAGGTCACTCTGGAGCAGAGCGAACCATGCCACTTTGATACTGCTCTGCACTGTAGTAGTCGGCTTCGGTGTTTGAGTTCCTCCTTAACCAAATTATGAATGCTCTCTTTCTCTCCATTGCCACTGTAATGAACTTTAACAATAATTATACACAATGCTCCCTGGACTAGATTTGCCCGCTTTCCTGAGTAATGCAAATCCTGGTGAAAATGTGGCAGTATAGTTGGGTGCAAAGACAAAAGAAAGTTCCACCCGACTGGTAAACACTGTGAGGAATAGAACTGATCAGAAACCAGTTAATTCAGATAAAGGAAGAGTATTTACTTTGAAAAATAACATAAGTCTTAGTTGCATTTTCTCAAGTCTTTGTAATGTCAGGTTCAGGCAGCAGACTTATGCAGTGTAGCTATGATTGGGTGCCATCAGGATAGCAGATTCTCCAGCAGTCCCTGTGAAATCTGTTTTGCTGTGTCTTTCACCTGTATGGTTTCAGTGCACTTTCACATGGTACAGATCCCTCAGTGCATTAGTGATAAAAAACACAAGTATCCTGATTGCTTATCCAAATGTTATCCTACTGTCTCACTAAAGATAGGCGAGGGAAGCCAGAAGCAATACAAAGAAATGACTCATTTTGATTTGCTTTATTAATATTTGAGAAGTTAAAATCTATTTTTAAAATAAAATATAATTATTAAGAATTCAGCTTCTATTGTCCTGTTCAAATTTTGTCATTTACTAGAAGTGTAATACTTCATGAACTAGTCTCCAGTTTCTCATCTTTTCAATGGAGATAAAATTATGCATTTCAAAGAACAAGAATGAGGTTTAGAAGCATTGAACACAGAGTCTGGCCTATGTTAAGAACTATAAAAAAAATGTTTCCTACATTAGTATGTGCCTTGACATACTAGATTTACCACTCCTTTCCTATTGTTTCTTCCTTTTCTTTCTTATTTCTTCTACTTTTCTTTATTCTTTTCAATGAAAATATAAAAATGGTAACTAGTCAGATACTTTACTAAGTGATTTTATGTGTTATCTAATTTAATACTTGATAATAGTATATAGGTTTGTGCTATTGTTATTAAATTATATAAGCAGGGAAATTGAGGTACAAAAAGTTTGCTTAACCTGGATGAACACTGATTTGCATTCAGGAAGAACTGTATAGTTCTTCTCATTAGTATTATGCCATATTGCTTCTCACTTTAATATTTTTAACATCGGAGCAAAGTTTTATCTTATGTTACAATGCAACATTTAAACCTCAGTGGAAATGAGATTTAGAGCTTTAATATTTTTTAATAGATTGTGAAAGAAAGGAGAAATCATGCATGTCTGAACTTCATGGATGAGGTGATGATAATTAAGAGAAAAGATCCTGGGGGTTATAACGAGTGTCCCTAAGCCTGTTGTGGGTGACCAAAGCCTTCCTTGTATATAAAGACACTTCACTCTCCCTCCCCAAACAAACTCATTTCACCCATGGTTATGAAGACAAAACAGAACTCCATACACAAGAACTGCTCTAAGTGTCTCTCCTTCTAGTCAACCATTGCCAACCTGCATGTGAGAGTACCATTTTAGCACCTGCTTCAGTCTAGAGAAACTATGTCCCCAGCTCTGTCATTCAGTGATGGTCCTGTCCACCGAGAAATCTATATGACTGCTGGAGGTTTACTTAAGTCTCTTTCTGTAGGATATAGTTATACTTTTGTCGACTCAACGGTATGTAAAGTTTGCTCACTCTGCAAGAAGTTGCCTAAAACAAAGCTTCAGATGTTATGGAGAACTGAGATGCTGATGTCAACAGATGACAAATTAGATGCCTAACAATGCAAGAATCCTTACGGTATAGATTTTAACATAATTATCAATACATTCCTTTCAGCTATTTTCCCATTTTAATTGCACACAGTTTATGTCTTTGTTTTATGTAGCTATTTCTATGAGAAGAGAATGGAAGTAGCAAGATGAAAATGAAAGAATTATGCAAAGGAATCGAAGTCTTGCCAAATACACAATTTGTGGTTTCTACTTTGCACATGATTTATGCATGATTACATTTTTCAGTGTATTATCCTGCAAGCTACTTCATTGTATAGTCCCAGTTTGTCTTTCTGGTGTCTGTATTTGGATTGAGACAAATATGCTTCTTTTATTTTCATTCTTGAAGCCAAAAACTTTTTTTTGGAGGACATATGGAATTTCCTTATTTTAGATTAAATACTATCCATGATTTTTTTGTATTATTACTATTTGATTTGAGGTTAAACTATTTCACCATCCTGGTTGGTCTCCTCCTAACCTATGCAAAGGATAAAAGAAGATCCCTTTCAAAAGCTGATTCTTCTTTTCTTCTCAGGATTAAATCAGGAATTTATCTGGTTTCTGACTTAGCTGGGTCAGCAAAGAAGAAGGGGCCAAGGCTGGAAAATAGGTTGTACCCCTGGGTACTATGGTAGGCATGGATGGGGGAAAAAAAGACTGGTGGTGTTTTAAGATACAAACAGAAGATCATAACAGCACATTTCACCATCTAGATTCAGTAACTACTGGGCTGAAAAGGCAGGTACAACAAAAGTTGTATATTGAGAAGAGAGATGTTACCCCAAAGTGGAAAGAAACACGTAATTGGGGAAATACATAAATACAAGCAGATAGACCCTCAGGATTAAAGGATATTTGTCAACAGAAAACAGAATCCTACCATCAGGATGGGCTTTAGGGGTTCTAAAAGGGCTTGAATACATCCTGTCTCATGTAATATCAGTCTTGGCATTGGAAATAGTGTAGGTATAAAATTTAGGATCTAGCATGGTCCAATGGGAATTTTCTATAACTCATCTACATTCTGGAATATAAAATCATGGCAGAAAATATCAACAATTGTCTGACTTCAATTATTAACCGAAAGAGAAAACCAGGAAATAATGTTCTGTAGTCATACTTTGTATCACCAATTTGAAATTGTTATGAAAAATGCAACATTCATCTACTCTATCTACCTGGACAGCCAATGGCACACTCTCACAATAGCACATCTTTTTCTTTTTGCATTACCTACATCCATGTGCTTCAGCTATCCTTCCCCTCCAGTTCATGACCATTCGTGCTTATCTATATCTCCTTGACCTACTTTATTACTGCTGTTTTCTTTATAATTATATTTTTTATTGAAAGTAATGTACTTATCTTTTGGTGCCTGTCAAAGACCCATAACATCAAGCCTTTCTTACCAGGTATATTTCCCATTAAAAATACTGGAAAAGCCCCATGTTGTATTTTCTTTCTCATGCCCTATATGTCTGTTTTGTTGTTATTGTTCTTTTAAATCTCTGGAACATCCAGTTAAACTTTATGAAAACTAGTTATTTCCCATATTCAAACATAAGTGGGGGCCTTAACTTAGAGAGAAAAGACTGAGAGCTACCCAAAATTAGCACCAGGACCAACAGGAAAGAAAATACAGTCCATAATCTGAGTGGCCTATGCTCATGCCTCGGTCTCATATTCAGATGTGGGGCCCAGGCAAAGCTAGTTTTTCAAATCTCCAGATGATTCTAATGTTAATTAACCTGCATCAAGGTTAATCCTCATTCTTAATTTTCTCTGAATATATTTAGGCTGAAAGGAAGATCTTTTTAACTAGCTAAAAAGATTCGTTGACCAAATCCCAAGAAAGAATGGACATTCAGTGTTTTATATTGGAAAATACCATGTGACATATATGATATGTGTGCACACACCTGTGCGTGGATGTGAATGTTGTGTTTCAAAATAGGTTTACAAACTACTACAAGCAACAAAAAGTGAAAAAAAAAAGAAAAAAGAGAGAGTTGATTTTGAATAGGCAAGTGGTTCACTTAGAGATATGCAACCAAAATCTCTAAGCATCAAGGCGTTGCCAGGATGTCAAGCTCCCCCATTTCACACCGTAATAATTAGACTGATTATTCACAACACCTGCTCTAATTGTTGTCCTTAATGCTTCTGTCTGTTGGGGTAAATAACTAGTATCTTGATATCAAAGAGCTGACACACAGCAACTCCAGAAGAGAGATGGAACATCTGCTTTTATTTGGGTCATGACTAACAAGGGTGTAGCAGGTTGATGAAAAAAACTGAACTCTATTTGCCCTATCTCCCTCTCGCTTTCTTTCTCAAGGCTTTTCTCCAGCAAATTTTCTGCTGTGGGGCACAATTTTCTCTTTAAGTGTCATGCATGAAATAGACCAGTAGGACCTCATGTAGACTATATAATAAGGCCTCATAAACAGAAATAATGCTCAGGAAATGGGCTGATGTCTCTGACTGCAAGATATGCATGATGAACTATGGCCATCTCCAGGCAGGAGCTCAGGTGTTAAAATGGGGACATGTGTTGTAATCTTGTTAGTAAATTTTCAATTCAATAAAATATTATTGGGTTCATCTCTACTTGTATTAAATGCACCTTTGTCTAAGAGAAAACAAAATAGTAAGAGAAAAAAATAGGCAAAAAGAAAAAAAAATTAAATGCACAAGGAAAAGAGCCACAATAGCAAAGACACAATTCAAATGTGTAAAAAAAAGGTAGAGGGGATATTGAAGTAGAGAATTAAAACAAAACAAAACAAAACCTTAGTTGAGGATAATAATAATGTCTTTATTTTAAAAATAAACAATTACTTTGCCATTTTTATTCAGAATGGAGAAAAAAGAAAAAAATTCAGAAATTCTTGTTATTCAGAGAAAACTACTAAAATTTTAGTACATATCTGTATCAGTTAGGGGTTCAACCAGAGAAATAGAACCAGTAGGGTGTATAAAGAGATATATTGCGAAGAATTGCATTATGTAGTTGTGAGGGCTGGCTTCATATGTCCAAAATCTGTATGGTAGGCCATCAGGAAGGACAAGCTTGAACTCTAGGGCATGAGCAGAAGCTGCATTTCACAGGTAGAATTCTTCTTCAGGGAAAGTTCATTATCCTCATAAGGCCCACCCAGATTATACAGGATAACTTCCTTTAAAGTCAATTGATTATAGATACTAATCATACAGCACACCTTTACAGCAACTCCTGGTTTAGTGTCTGATTGAATTAACAGAGGACAATAGCTACGTTGATATACATAAAACTGACTATTGTAGTCCACTTCTTGTCAGTTTGGTTCTCATATACATATTCTTAAACCATACTTAAACTCTAAGTAAAGAAAATAACAAAATGTATTATTAACACACCTTACATTAGATAAGATGATAAGAGAGAAACTGTTGCTTAATATATATATATACTCATATATATATGTATATATACATACATATATAGTATATTATATATATTATACATATTATATATATATATATATAACAAAATAAGGAAAAAATACACATAACCATTAGAGTTTTCATTTCTGCAAAAGGTCACATGGTTATAGCTGCTTGTTTGCCTGGTGAAGTTAGCAAAACCTTCATTCTTGAAGAGTCTGGGCCTTTAGAATGCCTGTCTTAATTTAGTTAATGCAAGTTTCCAGTGCCTTTAATCACAGATGTGGTAGTACTAAAAAAGGCCCTGAAGCATCTTCTGTATGCTAGACATAGTCTTCTTTACCTGTTGCGTTGTAAGGGCAATCCAGTCTCCCCCCTAATAATGGGATCAATTACTCCTGCCTTCTTTGCCTGCTGATTCAAAGGCATGAAAAAGCCAAAGTGACCAGGTCGCAGTCTTAATTTTCAGTTCAACAAATCCTTATTTTGTGCTCTGATAGAAGCATTTTTCTCTGTGGTACTCTGACTTCTGGGCAAGCACAGTATAACATCAAAAGAAAATGAAGCAAACATTTAAATAAAAGAAACATATTTTTAAGTTATTAGAATATATTTATGAAATATAAATGCCAATGTGCCTCTCTAGATTCTTTATAGTTACTCTTATCATTATACATCTATTTTTTTTCCTTCTATTTTTGATTATTTGGGTTCTTTTATTTAAAGTGTCTTTCTTCTAGGTAGCATGGAGTTCAGTACACCTTTTTAATTCAATATTACAATCTTGGCCATTTAATTTAGATGTTTAGCCTATTTATAGTTAATGTTATTACTGATATGGTTTCACTTAAAACATTCTTTTTGTTACCTTCTTTTGTTGTGGTGTATTTTTTCTTTGCTTCTGTTTTCTTCCTTTTTTTCTACCTCCCATAGGATTCCATTTTATGGATTCCATTTTATGTTCTTTGTTACCTCATTAGCTCTAATTTTTGGAGGGAGGGAGGGGGTATATTTTTGTGGTTTCTTTTCCTTTTCCAAACTTTAGATTGTCGTCGTTGTTATATATTTTATTTCTACATATGTTATAGATTACACAATGCATTTTGTTATTTATTCTAGATAGTTATGTATTATATTTATTTACACAGTTACCATTTTTAGTGCTCGTCATTATTTTTGGCATATCCAGATTTCTTTCTAGTACTCTTGTCCCTGTCTAACGGAATTTCTTTACTATTTTGAGTAGTGAAGGTTTGCTGGTGATGAATTCCCTCAATTTTTGCATTTCTAATATAGACTCTACTTCACTATCATTTTTGAAAGATATTTGTATGGGGTATGGAATTCTAGGCTGACAGTTTTTTCATTTGGTACTGTTGAAATGTTGCCCTGCTGTTTTTTGGCTTGAATTGCTACTAAACAGAACTTTTCTCTCTTTATTTTCTTTATTCTTTTATATATAATGTGTTATTTTCTTCTGATTGCCTTTAAGATTTTTTTCTTTATCACTGGTTTTAAGCAATTTAACTGAAATATTTTGGCCTCACTTTTAAGCTTTGATGGTGGAACAAGAACAACATTTATTCTACACATTATTTTTTCCTTTATTGGGCCAAATCCTTTCTCATTGTGCCACCATTGTCCCATGAATTATGTGATTTCCTACTCTGGCTAGTTTTGATAGGAACTGTTCCCAGTCCTATGAAAGTTTCGAGTATCGTTTGCTAAAATCTTTTTGAGTATCTCTTTCCTCAGTCTCTGTTAGTTTCCTCATATGTATGAGGTGTTTGGTTCTTAGCTGAAAATGTGATAAAAACCCTCTGCAGAACTTCAGAGCTTTCTTTGTACATCTGCCTTCTCCCAAGTATACTGTCCTATCATATCTACCTGTCTTGGCCTCCCCACATCCCCAGTACCATCCACTTAAGAAGACTTCAGGGCTTTAACATCATTCCCTTTTTCTATTCCAAAGCTTGGAAAGTTGTTTCTGGCAGTGAGCTGGGACAATTAATAGGGCTTACTTCATTTATTCCCTGTTCCTGATGGATCACTGTCCTTTATCATATTCTTTGTCTGAATTTGTAGTTATTTCAGGTAAGAGGGCAAATTATATCCCTGTTGACCCCATCTTGACCATACCTGAATTTTCCATAATTAGACTTTTACATTAAATATGTATTTTGAATGTTATTTGTTGGGGGAAAAAAACCCCATAGATTTATTTTTTAAAAATCTTAGTTATTTGTATGCTATCTGATTATATAGAACTTGCATATAATCTTTAGCATTAATTTTCAATACTTTAATAACATTTTGGTGGACATTTTTCTATGTACATAATTGTTAACATGTCCAATTATTCTCTTTTTAAAATTTGTTTATGTTTATTTTATTTTTAAGAGAGAGAGAGAGAGAGAGAGAGAGAGAGAGAGTGGGGGAGGGGCAGAGAGAGGGAGACACAGGATCCAAAGCAGGCTTCAAGCTCCAAGCTGTCAGCACAGAGCTCAACGTGGGGCTCGAACTCATGGACTACAAGATCATGACCTGAGCCGAAGTCAGTGCTTAACCAGCTGAGCCACCCAGGCACCCCTAATGTGTCCAATTATTCTCAGTGAGATTTCTCTAAAAGTATATTTGCTAAAACAAATTTTAAGGCTTTTAACACATATTGCTAATTGCCCAGCTTGGTCAACCTTCACATGATCTCTGAAGAATGAATAAAGTGGTTATATTTGTGTTTGTGAAAGAAGAAACTCACCTTTGTGTGAAAAGCTATTGATGGTTAAGAAGGGGAGAGGCTAGAGAAAAGAATTCAAGTTAGGAGACCAAACAGCATGAGAGATGATGAGAATCTGAATTAGGTATTGCTATTTGAATGAAGAAAAGGAGAGAGGGATTTGGGAAATATTTCTGAGGCAGAATCCATGGATTCTAAAATTAATTGGAAGTTGGAAATCTTCATACAATTTGGCCATGAACTAAAAGAAAATTCCTGGGGCACCTGGATGGCTCAGTTGGCTAAGCCTCCAACTTTGGCTCAGATCACGATCTTGCGGTCTGTGAATTCGAGTCCCATGTTGGGCTCTGTGCTGATAGCTCAGACCCTGGAGCCTGCTTTGAATTCTATGTCTCCCTCTCTCTCTGCCCTCCCCTGCTCATGCTCTTTCTCTCTCTGTCTCTCAAAAATAAATTCACATTAAAAAAAGTTTGAAAAAAAGAAAACAAAATTCCTAAAGCAAGGAAGTTTTGTACATGGGGAGGGTCAATTTGTTACTCAATTAATTTGTGTTGGACTTGAACTGCACAGGCACTACTTATGGGACAGTCGAGTAGTGAGCTAATATATGGTCAGTTTAGTTATGAGATCTGAGCTTGAGACTTTGATTTTGAGTTAGCTACATGATTTGAGCAAATACATAGTAGTGGGAATTAACCATGGGTGTATACCCTATAAATGTCATTTTCTAGGTAAAATGTCTGGAGTGAGAAGAGAAACAGGCCAATGAAGGAATTAAAGTCCTGCATATGTTTTGAGTATGAGTAGACTAAAAGAATGCCAAAAGAATGTATGAAGGGACGGTTAGAAAGGTAAAAAGAGGAGACTGGTAAGCAAAATCCAAGGGAGGAAAAAAAAACTAAAAAGATAAAAATTATCCATAATATCAAGTACTGGTCAAAAGCAATAGGTATTATGGAATATTTTAGGATTGGGCAATTAGTTTAGAAAAAGTAGCGTTAGATCATCTGGGTGGTCATCTGGTTTTAAGAGCAGATGACAAGGATTATAGTTTCAAGAATTTATTAAGTATGGGACAAGAGTCAGATAGATGGAGTTGTTTTGTGTCTGTCAGGTCCTAGTATCCAATAGGCCACTCTTGCCACCAGATAGGTCATGGTGAACTAGGATAAGCTGGGTCATGATCAGATAAACTGGTAGCATTAGGGTTGCAACTGAGGGCTAGATTTAGGATAGAATGTTCAGTATAAAATTTAATTTGATTGCAACAAACAGTGGTAACAGGTGTTTGTTGATTTTTATTGGGTAGAGGCTGCAGTGTACAGAGATGTAAATGGGTCATCTTAAAGCTGTAGAATCTGGAATACCCAACACTAGATTCAATTGGGATAGGATATCCTGAATAATAAATATAAAAGGATGACAAAAAAAGAAAAAAGCAGGGACAGGGAGTCAGGGAGTGAAGAAAGGGTCAAAAATGTTCCCAGTAGCTCAGAACACTTAGTACCTACAATCCATGTAATGAAGGAAAGTTACTTATGAATAATGAATTCATAAGATCAGGGTGTTCCCCCCCCCTTTTTTTTACAATAATAGAAACTGAGTATCAAAAAAGGGAATGGGTGAGTAGAAGAAAAACAAATATCAAAGAGGTTTTCATTAATTAGGGATGATTTCAGCAAAGGGCAGCCAGTTATCAGATTCTTACTATTAATCCTGCAGATAATGTTCTAAAATGTACGTTTAATTTTTAGTTACCATTTTAGACATGTCACTGTAAAATGTGGATTCTAGTGCAGTTACATGTCACATCCCAACCACCTTTGTATCCCAGGAGTTCCCTAATGATTAATATAATTCCCAAGATTGCTAAAGGAATTAATAGTAATTAGCTACCTATAGCCAGAAATGCAGATAAACCACCTGCTTTCCCCTTCCCAGTCCATTTCCTTCTTTTGTTTAATCACACAATGAAACAATTATCTTCCATTTATGACATCACAGTCACTCCCATAGCAACAGGAATCTTCTTCTATCATTTCAGTATGGGAATAATCAGAAAGCAGATATGAATTTTTGAAGGAGAAAGAACATATTTATATATAAATACACTAACAACTAGCAATTTCTAGGAGACAGAAATAGAGAAGAATAGGAATATCTCATAGATAAGGGTTTCCTTTTAAATGTTAATTTTTGTCTGACTGTAAGCTTCATCTTTTAAACCCTTTTTCCCATTATTATCATCATACCTTGAGTGCTTACAGCTGAACAACCAGTTCACTGTGACCTTTCTGAAATCGCAAGCCATCCTTTCTCTTTGTCACTGTGATAATGGAATGGATCAGATTCTTCCTGCAGACATTATAATGGAGTTCAACTGTCTATGGCATACACTAATGAAAAATGTTAAACCTTTCTCGTCTCCACCATGTGCCGCCACAGCACACAGCAGATGCCCTGCCTGGAGAAGCCCATATGGCAGGCTGGTATCGGTGATATTTCCTGTAATGTCAAGGGAGCCTGTTGTATGGAAAGGATGTTGTGGGTGCCATTTGGAGGCTTAGGTACAAGTGCATTGAGCAAGAGCCACTTTATCTGTCTGCCTGTCCCCCCTCCACGGTGCCAGCTAGTCCCTCATTGGCAGGCAAGTGGGCCTTTCTGCTGTGTGATTCAGAGACCTGGGAAGCCCTTTCACTACCCACTCTCCAGAAACACTCATAATACCTATCTCCTTACAGATGTCTGATGTTCCTTTAACAGTCTATACAATTTTTTTCACTGAAACTGAAAAATAATGTATAAACTGCAAACATTGCAGGCATGGACACATGCTGACTTAAATCCTCATTATACAGATATCAGTATAAATCATGGGTATTACTTCTGTTTCTTAAAGAAAAATGCATTATGGGCTATGTGCCATTAAGGGGATGGGACAGCTAAAGTGGGTGAGATGAGGAGAGACAAAAATATTCTGTTAAAATTCATACCTACAGCCGCTATGTAACAATTATGTTGTTTCACTATCAGCAGCTATTACTCATTGTCCAACTTTATAAAGCGAGGCACTTAAGGCTTGTGAGGTGATGAGCCTCATGAATGAGGAGGACCAAAGAAGTGAACAGACTCCATTAAACACGAATGGACACTCAGGGCCCATAGATATTATATTAGTTACAGTTTACAAGCCAAGGGGATACATATTTAGCAAAGGATAATAAATTATATAAAGCAGGTGATGATGATGATGATGATGATGATGATGATGATGATGATTCAGTGAGCATGCTTTTTCTAGTCTTTTCTAACTCCTTACTGGAAACCCTGGATGCAGAGGCTCGTGCCAGTAATCTCATCCAGACCTCTGGTACTATAGCCCTGTTACCCAAAGACATGATGGTCTTACACATTTTCCAAACTTCTCTGGGTGAAAAACATATATTCAGGATCATCCCGATCTAGGCTAATTTTGCAGTACTGTTCCTCTTTAGTTCCCATATTGTTGGTGTATTATCGCAGGTTTAATAATAATAGTCTGCATCTAG
Source organism: Lynx rufus (assembly GCF_022079265.1). NCBI lineage: Eukaryota > Metazoa > Chordata > Mammalia > Carnivora > Felidae > Lynx > Lynx rufus. Next base: position 3,503,635 of record NW_025814837.1, on the reverse strand, counting down.
CCTAGTCCCATCATGATTATATGTTGGTGACCAGCATGCTGCCTTTTTCTTCGAAACTACAGTAGTCCAAGAGGGATTAACCTTGCATGCCTGGTCACAACTTATGAACTACACTAGAGTTTAGTTTCTTTTTCAGAGACAGACTCAAGCTGCATGTATGTTTGCCAAGTCAAAAGACTAAGTAAGGGAATTATGTGACTAATTCCATCTAAGGTTCCCCCATTGGCCAAATTGTATTGATAGCTAAGGTGTTTACATTTGTTTTACTTGTGTTTATGGAAATTGGCATAGACAAATATTTAAGACTCAAATGTTTAGTCTCTTTTTCTCTGATAATGTAAATGAATTAATACATCAAGACACTGCTGCTTCTAGATTATATGCCCCAAGTGTTCAACTAAACATATAGTACAACTTACATTTGCAGTTGGCGAAGAGGTTGGAAGCTAAACCCTGCAGTGATTAACACACGGGCTTTACCATAACATAGCCTGTGTTCAGTGCCCATCTGAGACAAGTTTTGTAACTTCCCTATACCTCAGTATCCTAATTTTCTCAAAGGAGATAGTAATAAAAATCAATATCATGGGTTTGTTATGAAGGTTAAATTAGTAATGTACATGAAATACCTATGACAATGCGTGATGCATAGTAAGCCCTTTGAAAATTTATTAGTCAACTTTAGGTTGCAGAAGGAAGTGGAGACAATTGTCTGTGAAACTAAAATAAACTCTTTGAAGACACAAACTTTAATGTCCCTTACACTTGCACACACACACACTCACACACACCCCAGAACATAGTTCAATGCCTAACCTGAAACTGAGATTTAAGAGAGTTCAATGGTGTCTGTGTTCTGGAATCCCTAGTTTATGTACAGCTAGTATATCTCAGGACTTATGGCAGAGTCTTTTGTTCAGAGCTGCTGTGGAACAACCTTTATAGGACAATAGACAGATGAAGTATCATCTCCTAAAGTTGATAACAACCGAGACACTTCATAACTACATACAAATTGGCTTTGGTTTTCTGCCAGTGGTTTTTCTGGTACATTGGATGAAGATTTGATTGCTGCTTGGCAAGTGCATTGACTCAATGTGTGATCCCTGAGGTTTTAATTGTTTGTATCGCATTCTTGTCTCACTGAAAAGTGCAATTGTTGGCAATCACTCCTTCCCTCATTACTGCCAACTGGCTCTAGCCTGCTGTATTTCTTTCTTTGAGTGCCTTCTTACTCTAAGTCTTCTAAAAACAGTCCAACAGTCCAAGCACCTTGACTACATACCAGCCTTGGCTATCGGGAAGATCCTCACTGGCATAATACATTCCATTGAAGTTTATCAGAAAAGAAACTCAATAATTAATTACCTTTTATACTATTATTCCTGTTGGGTCAACTCTCCGTCATATTTATGCTGCACACAAAAATATATGACATTTTTATCTATATGGGCCATTATGTACCTCTTGATTTACTAACGGATACATTTACCATCTAATGGGTCTTCATTGAATGTTTAATATGCACCAAGTACAGTCCCAGATACTGGAAATACAATGATGAATGAAAGTAAATGGAGCCTTTGATCCATAGGACACTTTTGCCAATAAAAGAGACAAACATTTTCAACCACACAAACCAACATAAAACTAACAATGAGGATGCTCTACAGTTGATAAACATGGTTTTATGAGTGGCAGGATTATTTGACCCCACCAGGGAGGTTAGGGACCTCTTCCTGAAGAAATGCCTATTGAGCAATGAAAGTAATAAGTGATGATAGGGAAAAACATTTCATGGTAGAGACAGAATAAGTGCCATACTACTGAAATGCAAGGGAGGTTTGACCATGAAGTCTGAAAGGAACAAAGAAAAGAATGGAGTGATTGGAACAGAGAGTGATATAGCATATAAGAAAAAGCTGAAGAAGTAGGTAGGGATCAGATCATGTAAGATCTTGAAGGCCAAGTTAAGAAATCGCAAATGAAGTTTGAGAAAAATGAGATTTGAATGATTTTAAACCAAAAAGGGATATGACTCAGGTTTGCATTTTGAAAATAACACTTGTTAGAATTACACTTGTTAGATAAGAACACTTGTTAGAAAAGAGATTTTATAGGTAGAAAAGTGGAGCTATAAGGATATATCAATTAAGTGACTAATATAAAAATCCCAGGAAAAAAAAAAAAGGTGGCAACTCGGCCAAATGTTGTAGAAGAATATAGAAAGAGAAATAGATGGGATGAAATGATATGTAGACAGTGATATGGGTAAGGTTTGGAATAAAACATGCACCATTGGTGTCAGAGTGATTCCTAGTTTTCAGATTATATAAATTGAGTTGTATAATTTATAAAGATAAGAAACATGTACAAGGATTATATCAAGTTTAGTTTTAACCATATTGAGATTAAAGTATTTTTGAAATATTTAGGAGATGTCAGATGAGCAGAAGGCTAAATACATTTGAAAATCAGAGATATCTCACCTGAATGTGTTTATTTGTGAATTATCTTCTTCTCATTGGTAATTCCAGTAGTAGCAATGGATGAACTTGCTGAGGTAGGGAGTATGAGTGATAAGAGAAGCCAGACCAGAGGAGTCAGCATGTAGAGTTCGAAAACCTTTATGAACCTGAGGGCCAGGCCTTCCTTTTAAATGAATGAATCAGTATCTAGGATGGCCTATATTGAATTAGGGGTAGAACCTGGACAACTGGATAAAAAAAAAATGCATGGGAATTTGAAGGATTAATATAGATTTTCTAGTGTCTACCTTTATTCTTACTATAGATTTATCTGAAGAGATTCACACTTTGACAATTACCTCTTGATCTTTATCTAACCGATCACATATGTTAATTTTCTACCTATATTTGCCTGTAATTAGAACTATTAAAGATACCATTCATAATGTTTCTCAATGTCCCTTATACATAGACTTCAGTGGCAAATTTTCTTCATAGATTTGGTTTGTACTTAGTTTAGAATGCTTCTGACAGGGTACTTTCCCTGCTCTGTAGTAATCAGGTCATTCTTTCCTTCAGGCTAAATCCCCAGTATCTTTTTTTTTTTTTTTTTTTTTTAATGTAAACTTCTTTTCTTTGGCTTCAAGGCTGTCTCCTCTTTGCTCATGTGTGTATTTGTTATGGTCAGATGTCTAGACTCCCCACCACCACACTACCTTTGCTGCCTTCAAATCAACTTAATGATGTAAGTCATTCTTTCCTCTTTTACTAGTGTCTATCACTTCCTTGAATCCTCTCACATCTTCTCCTTTGGGCATTCCTACAACTCAGATCTCCCCATTCTCCTTCCTCTTTTTCAAAGGTAGGATCTTTCACTAGGAGTTGTGAGATACACCAAATGCTCTGAATATACATTTGTGAGCATTATGCATACTGATTAATCATCCTAATGCAGTGTGGGAATATATAAAATAGATAAACATAAAGGTTCCTACCCTCCAGTTTTCTTATAATTTACCTTTAATATAAGGTATATGTCAGCCTTTTTTCCCCTTTCCAAATAAAAATAAAGTGGTTTTTAGTGGAAGACAGTTATGATTAAGACAATTAAGGAGATAAAAGAAATGAAAGTGCTATCTAACGGACGTCCATCCTTTTCTGACCATCCCACTTCTAAATTTTCTAGTCAGTCAATTCTAGTCTCCCTTACTCTTCCTGAAAAGCAAGATTGTATTAATGACAACATATTTTTATAGATTTTTATGTAAATAGTCTTAATGTCAATAATGTCAATAGATTTTGATAGCACTAATTGGTTGCTTTGAACATTTGCACATATTTGAACTCAACAGATCAATTATGTGGGTCTTCCTTCCCCTTCAAAGATTTAGGCAATGCATTCTCTCAAGTCTCACTTGATACTCAATGCTAGGAGAAGCTGATATGTTAGTCCTCCAAACAATTCTTAATTAATTATATTTGAGTAAAAATGACTTCTACTCTAACATTTCAGTTTGGTAGAAATGCATATCTGTTTGTAATTAAGATATGATATGTTTTGATGTCTATCGATTCAAACAAAATAAAACATTAACCCAACATTCATGCATCTCACAATATAAAAGGAAGAGGAGGCATGGATATAGGTAGCTCAAATATGAACTAGAATAGGGGCGTCTGGGTGGCTCAGTCCATTAAGCAGCTGACTTCAGCTCAGGTCATGATCTCCCGGTCTGTGGGTTCAAGCCCCACGTAGGGCTCTTTGCTGACAGCTAAAAGCCTGGAGCCTGCTTCTGATTCTGTGTCTCCCTCTCTCTCTGGCCCTCCCCTGCTTGCTCTCTGTCTCTCTCTCAAATAATAATGTCAATATATATCAATAATATAATCAATAATGTCAATAATCAATAATGTCAATAATATCAATAATGTCAATAATGTTAATATATATATATAAGCTAGAACAGAGTTTGCCCTGGGGAAGTGCTATGAAGATTCATTGCAAAGGGTAATACCTTTCACTGGGGGACTTGAAGAGTTTCCTGATGGGGATGGGAGCATTGCAGAGGTGAGCAGATACATAGGCATAGAGAGTAGAAAAAATACACTATGTCCAAATTCTGTGGGTAGCAGGAGAATGAGAATACACTGGTAAGTACAGAGAAATGAGATTATGAAGCTGGCTTAGGACATAGCACGTAGAGTCTATAATGCCACATAAGTAGAGTGACATTTATCCTGGGATGTCTGCAACAGTTAGTGCCTATTATTATTAATGGCAACCTTTTGTCTCTCAAAAGTACCTGGTTTATATCACAGATTATATGACTCTCCTGTACATAAGAAGCAGTGACACTGTTGTGTAGATTGATGCTTTCCACAGGGCAGCAAACAGAATACAATTTTATAGGGACTCTGAACAAATGTGTTCTGTAGACTTTTGTGAGAATATTGTATACAGCTTATGTCCATCTTAAAGACTTACAGTATATGCAAACAAGTTCTGTAGTATATAAGCTTATTTAAATGTTTTAGCAATTTTTGACTGCAGAGATCTTTTTATCACAAAACACAAAGTAACACATCATGAATGTGGGAATGGTGTCTATTGATTGGAAGAATGTTGTAAGATAAGTTATGCTATAGGAAGATTAATTGATTGTAGGCTGAGTTAGTTTGTTCCAGTGACAAAAACTGGAAGAGGCAAGAAAATTATGTTTTTAACATTTTTACTTATATCTTAATCCAGTATGAAAGACTGTATTTTCCAACAATAAATGCAGTAACATCTTACATTGTACACAGTCTTCTAGAACCTTGCAACTCCCCCGTGAGGAGGGAGGAATCTACATTTCTTCCCCTTGAAACTGAGTCAGCTTTTTTGTGGTGACCTCAACTAATAGGATGGTGAACAAGTTATGCTCTGCGACTTCCCAATGTAGATCATAAAAGGTACTAACGATTTTACCTGACTCTCAGGATATGCACCTTTGGGTCCCTGAGCCACTTTTTAAGAGATATAACTACTCTGAATCTATCAGGCTGGTGAGACTACATAGCAATAGAGACACCTAAGATCTCCATATGTTCTTCTGCCAGCCATCTGAGTCTTCCCAGCTCATGCCAAATATATAATTGAGGAAGATTTGGAGATGACTCTGGCCTCAGCAGTGTCTGACGACAACTGCATGAGACAGTAAGAACTGCCTAATTTATCCTAATGAGTCATCCCCCAAAATTGTTAGAGATAATATTAAATGACTATTTTTGGTTCATGCCACAATGTTTGGCATGGCCCATTACAAGGCATTAGATGACTAGAGTATCTGAATTTATAACAACTTTTGAAAAGTCACTAAACATGAGTAAATAAAAGATGGACTGGGCAAAATTTAAACAATAAAGTAAAGGCAACAAAGATACAATTCAGCTAACTGTAAGGTCAACCCATAATTCATGATATAATTTCCTTAAATTGGTTAGAGGTGTACACAGTTAGGATCTAAACTTTCTAACAGTAAGCCACTTTGATCTTTTGCATCATCGGGACTGACCAATTGGATGGATGGGGTCTCCTGTTAGAGAATTGTCCCTTTATTTTTTTTTTATTTTTTTTAATGTTTATTCATTCTCAAGAGACAGAGAGACAGAGCATGAGTGGGGGAGGGGCAGAGAGAGAGAGGGAGACACAGAATCTGAAGCAGGCTCCAGGCTGTCAGCACACAGCCAGACACGGGGCTCGAACCCACAAACTGTGAGATCTTGACCTGAGCCGAAGTCAGATGCCCAACCGACTGAGCCACCCAGGCGCCCCAAGAATTGTCCCTTTAAAGAGTAGTGGGTGGAAGAGGCAATGAACACAACACAAGTGAGATTGGTCACAGTTGACTGGTGGACAGGATACTCAGAGTTGGAAGCAGTAGCACAGGAAGGGAATCAAATAATATTAGATATGAATAAAAAAACATTATAGAGGATTTTTATTTATTTTTTTAAGTTTATTTATTCTGAGAGGAGAGAGAGGCAGAGGGAGAGGGAGAGAGAGAATCCCAAGCAGACTCAGCACTGTCAGCACAGAGCCCAACGTAGGGCTCAAATTCATGAATCAGAAAGATCATGACATGAGCTGAAACCAAGAGTCAGAAGCTTAACCAACTGAGCCACTCAGGTGCCCATAGAGAGGATTTTTAAATGCCATTGATTTAGCTTGACAAAAGGGAAGAAAGAATCAAACATGATTCTGAGATTATGAGCTCAGGTAACTAAGAGAATGGTGCTTCTGTTAAGAAACAAGTACAAAATAGGAAGAAAATGCCTGCATGCGAGAACAATTTTACTTGCAGTTAGTGGATAGTTAGACAGTAATATTCAACTTAGTAGACAGATTGAGAGGACAAATGGGATGCAGAAAATTAGTCAAACTGTAGCAAGTTCTAATATTTGTTAATTGTCTCCTTGGAGGTGAAAGTTGAAACTGTGACCACCAGTGAAATTATTTGGGGAAGTGTTTGGGGACAGAAGGAGAAAATGGAAAATCCAAGATCTCAAAGAGATGTGGGTAAGCAAAGAACCTAGGGAAGAAACAAAGAAAAAGAAATGCAATTAAAAGTCGCACTGTTAATCATTATTCAAGAATGCCAACTTCTTTATGATGAAGGAAGAGGAGAAGGAAGGATTAAAAGGCACACAAAGAAGGGAAAGAAAAGAATGAGGAAGATAAGCAATAGTAGGCGGAGAGCAGTGCCTTAATCAGACTGCAAAATATTGACCTCTCCAAATCCTCCAGCAGACTCAGAAGTTGGAAGAAATTTGATGAGGGTTTTGGAGAGTGGGGTGAGGGGCGCCCCTTCTAATGTTCACTGGAGCCAAGCAAAGGCAGTCTCACTGTGTAGCCCTGGGCTGAGTTAATCAAACTGGCTCTGTAACCAAGATGCCGGCTGTGCCACTCTGCTCCCTTAATGTGCAGCACAAACCCATTTACTTGTTTGATTTTGCTCCTTTTTGGTAAATAATTTACATAGTTTTGCATTAGCTCAATTTGCAAAAGTTGAGCAAACAGTGCAATTTTCTGTAATTATGCCAGTGCAAGACAGAAGTAAAGTCTGGCTGCGAGAGGCTTTATCTGAACTGAAAAGACATTTGGTGGAAATGGAGCATGAGAAGAAAATGAAGATCTGCTTAAATTGGCTCTGGCCAAAGTGAGAAAGAATAGAACACAATTCAGCTAACACTCTAACTGAACTAAAAGTCTTTGTTTTCCCTCTTCTCCTCTAAAAGTTGTCAGGTGGGCATATGTGCACCATACATATTCGTTGTTACACGTACCCTCCCAGAGAGGAAATAGTTACCATTGTAATAGCTGCCAACGTGATTTCCTGTCTCGTAAACACACGTACTACTTCTTTGACTGGGCTTCATTGTTCCTCACTCTGACCCTCTATTTTGCACATCTCACATTAATCTACTATCCCAAAATATCCTACAGGAACAAAATCAGGAACTTAAAGAATGAAGTTAATTATGTCAAGGGCCAACCAAATGCATGCCTTTGGCTAGATATTTGTGATGGAATTTGGAGAGCCCAAGAGAATTGTTTACAACTCTGGGCATGGGGCAACGAGGTATGCATTTCAGCATTCTTGCTAATCTGAATTGTGGAAAATTGGTATAACTAGATCTTCCAGTCTTCTCTCATTGGAATGTAGTCTAGAAACGGATGGTTTGCTTCTATAAATTAAGGAATGAAGAGAAGACTTCCCTTTACACCGTTAGTTTGTTCTACTTAGGCATGGGTCTGATGGAATCTACTCCAAAATTAGTCTTTTTGCTTGTTTATTTTAACTTTCATAGTCTGCTGTGGCTGGGCTCTGGCTGGCTGGGCTTTGACAAAATCACTTTTTATCTTGATTCCTCCCTTTCCTTATCTTCAAATGAATGTGCTATATTATGTGATCCCTAAACTCTCTGGGAACTCAAGAATTTTATCAGAATCTCATTACAAAGATTTTAACTAAAATATGGATATTATTCCTATAAATGTCTAATGGTAAAATAAAAATAATTACTTTTTATAGTAGGTCTTAAATGAAAAGTTACTTTTGTACTCTGGAACTTAAGGAATGGTCTCCCTTTCTGAAAACTTTTGTAAAGGTTTAATATGAACTTTTTAAAATGGGCAAACTTCATTAAATTCCATTCCACATCTATCCATTCTTGTGGAATCATAGAACTACTAGTTTATGTAATATGTATTCATGTTCATTTATGCAGTATTATTGTAGTGGACATCTCTTGTTTGAACCTGCTTATCATTAATTGTAAGTGGTTGCTTAAAACAACCATTTACTGGCTTCTGTGTTGCCATCTTGCCCAACAAGATTCTATTGAAACCATCAAGCCTCCTGCCCCACTTTGTCAACACGTGGGTTCATCAAGGATTATCAATCATATTCACTATTCCCCTGATCTTAGTGATTGATATGGGGCTGGGCATACTAAACTAATCAGTTAAACTAACATCTTAAATTAATCATTTAAACAATCAGAATTTTCTCTGAGATTTGATGTATGGACACATGGAGAGAAAAAGTCTCTTTTCCTTTGGAAAATAACATAAAAACCTATAAGCTTCAAACTACGAGAGGCTGTAGTTTTAGTCTACAGGTTGGGAAACCTGTCTGAGAATAAAACCAACATACTGAGAAATCAGAAATGGGAGATGGAAAGAGAGCAAAAGAGAAAGAAAGACAGTGCTCTGATCTGGATCTGTCATTGCACACAATCTGATTTATTGCCCTTGGACTTCCCAGATATACAAACCAATATAATGCCCATTGTGGAAGATTAGATTACTGATTAAAAGTACTCCTTCCCTTCCTACCACCTGCATGGGAGGGGTATACTTCCCCTTTATTTTGTTGTTGTGCTCTTCCCCAAGACTTTCCTTTTTGCCAATGGGAAGTTAACAGTTGCGATATAAAGAGATTTAGATGTATTTGCACCATTGGGCTTATTCTCTCGTGTCTCTTTCATCATCATGAAAAGTGCTACTTGTCTTTTCAGCCTGAACTTCATAATTTATATTCGCGGAACAGACACATGCCCAACATATAGTAATAAGCCAAGCCCAGCTATATTTGCAGCTTAAAGCTGAGCTATTCAACTGAGACCAGCTGACCCACCGATTCTTGAAAAAAAAAAATGATTATTACTTTAAGCCACTGAGTTTTGGGAGTGCTTTGTTACAGAACAATAGCTTATATATATGTTTTTAAAAATATAGTGTAGTTTATTTTATTTTTATTTTATTTTATTTTATTTTATTTTTTAATTTACATCCAAGTTAGTTAGCATATAGTGCAACAATGATTTCAGGAGTAGATTCTTTAATGCCCCTTACCCATTTAGCCCATCCCCCTTCCCACATCCCCTCCAGTAATCCTCTGTTTGTTCTCCAAATTTAAGAGTCTCATGTCTTGTCCCCCTCCCTTTTTTATATTATTTTTGTTTCCCTTCCCTTATGTTCATCTGTTTTGTATCTTAAAGTCCCCATATGAGTGAAGTCCTATGATATTTCTTTCTCTGACTAATTTCACTTAGCATAATACCCTCTAGTTCCAGCCATGTAGTTGCAAATGGCAAGATTTCATTCTTTTTGATTGCCAAGAAATATTCCACTGTAGATATATATACCACATCTTCTTTATCCATTCATTCATCGATGGACATTAGGGCTCTTTCCATACTTTGGCTATTGTTGATAGTGCTGCTGTAAACATTGGAGTGCATGTGTCCCTTCGAAACAGCATACCTGTATCACTTGGGTAAATACCTAGTAGTGTAACTGCTGGGTCGTAAGGTAGTTCTATTTTGAATTTTTTGAGAAACCTCCATACTGTTTTCCAGAGTGGCTGCACCAGTTTGCATTCCCACCAGCAGTGCAAAAGAGATCCTTTTTCTCTGCCTTCTTGCCAACATCTGTTGTTGCCTGTTATTAATGTTAGCCATTCTGACAGGTGTGAGGTGGTATCTCATTGTGGTTTTGATTTGTATTTTCCTGATGATGAGTGATATTGAGCATTTTTCATGTGTCGGTTGGCCATCTGGATGTCTTCTTTGGAGAAGTGTCTATTCATGTCTTTTGCCCATTTCTTCACTGGATTATTTGCTTTTTGGGTGTTGAGTTTGATAAGTTCTTTACAGATTTTGGATACTAACCTGTTATCTGATATGTCATTTGCAAATATCTTCTCCCATTCTATCAGTTGCCTTTTAGTTTCGCTGATTGTTTCCTTAGCTGTGCAGAAGCTTTTTATTTTGATGAGGTCCCAATAGTTCATTTTTGTTTTTGTGTCCCTTGCCTCTGGAGACGTGTTGAGTAAGAAGTTGCTGCAGCCAAGGTCAAAGAGGTTTTTGCCTGCTTTCTCCTCGAGGATTTTGATGGCTTCCTGCCTTATGTTTCGGTCTTTCATCCATTTTGAGTTTATTTTTATGTATGGTGTAAGAAAGTGGTCGCAGGTTCATTTTTCTACATGTCGCTGTCCAATTTTGCTAGCACTACTTGCTGAAGAGACTTTCTTTATTCTATTGTATATTCTTTGCTGTTTTGTCAAAGATTAGTTGGCCATATGTTTGTGGGTCTATTTCTGAGTTCTGTATTATGTTCCATTGATCTGAGTGTCTGTTCTTGTGCCAGTACCATACTGTCTTGATGATTTCAGCTTTGTAATACAGCTTGAAGTCCGGGATTGTGATGTCTGCTCTTTGGTTTTCTTTATTCAAAATTGCTTTGGCTATTCGGGGTCTTTTCTGGTTCTATGCGAATTTTAGTACTGTTTGTTCTGGCTCTGTGAAGAATGCTGGTGATATTTTGATAGGGATTGCATTGAATATGTAGATTGCTTTGGGTAGTATTGACATTTTAGCAATATTTGTTCTTCCTATCCAGGAGCATGGAATATTTTTCCATTTTTTGGTGTCTTCTTCAATTTCTTTCATAAGCTTTCTGTAGTTTTCAGTGTATAGATTTTTCACCTCTTTGGGTAGATTTATTCCTAGGTATTTTATGGTTTTTGGTGCAATTGTAAATGGGATTAATTCCTTGATTTCTCTTTCTGTTGCTTCATTATTGGTGTATAGAAATGCAACCGATTTCTGTGCATTGGTTTCATATCCTGCCACTTTGCTGAATTCATGGATCAGTTCTAGCAGTTTTTTGGTAGAATCTTGGGTTTTCCACATAGAATATCATATCATCTGGGAAGAGTGAAAGTTTGATCTCCTCCTGGCTGATTTGGATGACTTTTATTTCTTTGTGTTGTCTGATTGCTGAAGCTAAGACTTCCAATACTATGTTGAATAACAGTGGCTAGAATGGACATCCCTGTCTTTTTCCTGACCTTAGGGGGAAAGCTCTCAGTTTTTATCGTTGAGAATGATATTAGCCTTTGATCTTTCATATATGGCTTTTATAATGTCAAGCTATGATCGTTCTATCCCTACTTTCTTAAGGGTTTTTATCAAGAAAAGATGCTGTATTTTGTCAAATGCTTTCTCTGCATCTATTGAGAGGATCATGTGGTTCTTGTCCTTTCTTTTAGTGATGTGATGAATCACATTGATTTTTTGCAGATATTGAACCAGCCCTGCATCCCAGGTATAAATCCCTCTTGGTTGTGGTGAATAAGTTTTTTAATGTATTGTTGGATCCAGTTGGCTAATATCTTGTTGAGGATTTTTGCATCCATGTTCATCAGGGAAATTGGTCTATAGTTCTCCTTTTTAGTGGGGTCTCTGTCTGGTTTTGGAATCATGGTAATGCTGGCTTCATAGAAAGAGTTTGGAAGTTTTCCTTCCATTTCTATTTTTTGGAACAACTTCAAGAGAATAGGTGTTAACTCTTCCTTAAATGTTTGTTAGAATTCCCCTGGAAAGCCATCTGGCCCTGGACTCTTGTTTTTTCGGAGATTTTTGATTACTAATTTGGTTTCTTTACTGGTTATGGGTCTGTTCAAATTTTCTATTTCTTCCTGTTTCAATTTTGGTAGTTTATATGTTTCTAGGAATTTGTCCGAATATAACCTAGTTTAAGTCAGGAAACAGTTGCTTGCTACTGAAAGAATTTTGACTAGGATGGAAACTTCCATTTCTTTGAAATAAACTTGTAAAATCATAGTTAAGCTGAGCTTTTATAAATGAGAAAATTCCAAGATCTGTCTCACTTTAGAATTTCAGATGCAATAGATAGGAAGGAGGTAAAAAGAGCTGAAAAATAAACCATGAAGGGAAGAAAAAAATAATTAAAAATAGAAATATAAAAAATTAATTACAAACTGAGAGGGAGTCAAACCATAAGAAACTCTTAAATACATAGAACAAACTGAAGGTTGATGGTGGCATGGAGGGAGCGGAAAATGGATGACAGGCATTGAGGAGGGCACTTGTTGGGATGAGCTCTGGGTGTTGTATGTAAGTGATGAATCATGGGAATCTCTTCCCGAAGCCAAGAGCACACTGTACACTCTGTATGTTAGTTATCTTGACAATGAATTATATTTAAAAATAAATAAGTAAACAAATAAATAAATAAATAAACATAGACATAGACATAGACATAGGACATAGACATAAATAGACATAGGAAGTGTTGAGACAACAAGGGAGAAATGAAAGTGATATAAAAGGGTGAGGGTGGGTAGGCATCAGTAATTTTAACTACTGACTCCATATTCCTAAAACTCACACCATAAACTTGAAAATGGTTAGAAATTACTCAATTTTCCACCCACCCTACCTATGCAAAGAACAAAAGTGACGTGTTAAACCTATTGAAACAAGCAAAAAACTACTCAGAAGAAAAACTAAAATATACCTAGGTGTCTGTAACACCTTTTTGGTCAAAAGAGAGTGCTTTTGTTTTCTTTATTTTGTTTAATGCAACTTTCCAATGGTCCTGATAGCTAATTGCCACATAACCAAGTAGACTGTAGATTGGCCCATGGAATTCAATTGTTAATTAAGATCAGTGGAATAACCAACTTGACAGCAGAATTGTTTTAACAAGAGAAAGTGACAACCTCATTGATTTTTTTTTTTTTTTTTTTTTTTTTTTTTGCTGGTCGGCATCTGAATAGTCAATATGATGCCCATGCAAAGTGATTTTTTTTTTATTTATTCATGGATGGCTGGATCAACAGTAGCCATACCCATGGGGTGTCTGGGTGGCTCAGTTGGTTGGGCATAGTTGGTTGGGCGTCTGACTTTGGCTCAGGTCGTGATCTCACAGTTCGTCAATTTGAGCCCGGCGCTGGGCTCTGTGCTGACAGCTTGGAGCCTGGAGCCTGCTTCAGGTTTTGTGTCTCCCTCTCTCTCTGCCTCTCCCCTGCTGGTTCTCTCTCTTTCTCTCTCTCAAAAATAAATAGACATTAAAAAAATAATTTAAAAAAAAGTAGCCATATCCAAACCTATAGACACTACTCTGTATCTCCAAGAGATCCTGGATGTTCAGCTATAGCAGAGGGGACTTTAAAATGATCTCTACTAAAAAAGTAATAGTAATAAAATAAAATAAATAAAATAATCTTTCCTGTGGAAGAAAGACTATAGGAAAAAAGGCTTTAAATGAATGCTTAATGCAGAGAGAGATGATTCATGGAAGCCATTTATGCTATTTAGCTAATATGTCTGCTATTCCTCCTCCAGGAGTATGGCAAGTCCATTCTCTCCTGCATCCCTGAAGGCAGTCCAGCCCAGTCTTCATGGGCTAATAAAATATTAGCAGTGGTAACATGTCACTTTCAGCTAAAGTCTTTAAAATCTATATGCAACTTGCTATCTACCTGTACTGTTGCAGGTGACTAGCAATGTTCAAAATGGTGAAGTCTCTCTCCATTTACACCTGATTGAGGATGGCATGAACAGAATACCCTGCTGACCGTAGGTGGAAACATAACATGAGCAAGAAATAGAATTTTGGTTTTTTGAGCTACTAAAATTGTGGAATTGTTTGTTACTATAGTATAATCAAGCCCTGAATGGTACAAAGGGGTCCTCCTCTCTCAGCAGAAAAGCAGTAATATTTAGAAATGGAATCTCTGGGGCATATTCTGCACTGACCTTTTTCTCTTTTTCAGCCGTTGCTGTTTTCATTGGACTATAGATTTTGAGACGTTAACTAATCTTAACCCTTTTACATATAGTCACACAGTACACCTCCTTCTTTTTTGTTTCTCTTTTAAAATACATCTTAACCTTGAAATAGTTTGCGTGTATGTGTGTGTGAATGAGAAGAGGTGACAGAAGATGAGGCTTTATTAATTTTACTTATTCCTGCTGCTTTCCCTTATTACTGGTGTTTCTCCTTCGCCTCCTCCTTGGACAGCAGAGAAAGAACACTACAAAAAGCAATCTTTCACACTTAAAAGAAAACCGATGCCCTGTCCTGGTGTGTTGTCAAGAAAAAAATAAGCTGTGTCTCTCCAATAACTGTGAAATTCCTTTGCCCCTAGAGAGGGCTGCTTCCTGTATCTTGGCCAAGTCATGACTTTCTTTCTTTATAAATGCAGCCAGTGTGATCTCCAAAGAGATAAATGATGAATAAGGTGGAGGCTATTTATAGTCTGGCTAGGAAAAACAATTTCACTTAACAAGGATGTCGGTTAAAATAATTAATGTAGATCAAGTGGACATGTGAATGAGGAGCCTGTTGGAAAGTGATTAAATAGACAGTCTGATCCAGGAAGAAATATACCACTCAGATACTGGGGAATTGTTTCTCTCAGTGACCTGGGTAGTTATTGGTTAGATGCTTGACCAAGGCCCTGAAAGACCAGGGCAATGCTTTTCTAGATTTTGCCAAATGTAGCATGCAGTAAAAACAAAACAAGCAGGTTTGTGTTTAGAAACTCTGGTGCCTTCAACTGTATCTTCCCATTTTAGATCATTCCTTGGTTTTCACTGAACGATAACAGATGTGCAAGTGGAATGTGTCGCTTTTATTTGGCAACAATTTATTGAGTACCTTTTACATATTTACCGTGGTGATAAGTACTCATGCCCCATAGATGGATGCTGTCCTTGAATATCACATGTTAAAAGGAAAACAAGAAAGCAGAGAACTAAGGCAATGAAATTGGATGTTTATGTAAGTCTAAATAGGATTTCAAACATAAGTCAAAGCAGTCTGTATAGGTGTGGTCAGAAAGGAATGTATGCAAGAATTCACCCTTGAAGAATCAGCAAGATTGATAGGCAAAAGGAAAAGGTAGAGATCCCAGGCCTGTGGACTCGCCTGAGAAACAAGGCAGTGCCATACTGAGCACACTAAGGTGTTCCCCCACTGGAGGTGGGGTTGGGAGATTCTCATCTGACTCCTGAAGTGATCCTCCAAACCTAGGTGCAACTGAGAATAGCCAAAGCTGAACAGTGTGAAGAGCTTGGAGAATTAGGTTTAGCCTACCAAAAGTGCAGTGTGTTTGGGTCTCCTATCTCCACTCCAGTTTAACTGAATGCTAATGAAATCATAATACTATGGCTAGCTGATTACAGAACAGTACAAATCACGACACTCTAACTTTCTTTTTCCAATTTGGCGTTACTCATATCCACATATTCTATAGTGAAATGGAAACAGTAATCTCAGAACTGTTTCTTCCTTAGCACTTGTTATTTTTATCTCCAATGATCTCTATTTTTAGAAAGAAAAAATTCTGAAGTATTTTTCAGAAGGTTCTATCTTAGTTTTAAGGAACATGATAGCAGCATGTTCTTTATATCATGTTGGTCAGGTAGCCTGATGAACAGCTCTTATTAATAAGGAAACACATGACTATAGAAATCATGCAGATCTTGTAAGGAAGCTGAGTGAGCCAAATGACACTAAAAGGGCTTTACAACTCTGGAATTCCATGATTCTCTAATTTGTGACTGACACTGGCAAATAAGTATCAATACAGACAAGTGCAGAGTTCCTTGTGGATTCCACATCTGCAAAGGGATGGAAATTCCAGAATTTGTATGCCATACTTCAATGGGGAGGGAGATCTGACTTACAGACTGGAATTCAAAGGCTCTGTCCATACGTCTATAGTCTCATGGGGAGGTTATTGAAAATCTTTGCTTCAGTTTCACTATCTATTAATGACATCTATTGTAGCAGATAATGGTGATGTAAAGTGGAATAAAATACACAAGTAACCCAACAATAGTAGGGGCTTCATAAATATTAGCCAGCTTCCTACTTATCCTAGATATTTGCCAAAGAAGGAATCTACTAAGGGACTTCAAATGCAAGAACGTTAAAACCATCAAGTTTCCCTCTTTTGTTCCATATTTATTATATTTACACCCAGGGTGTAATATATATATATATATATACATATATATACATATATATAGTACAATATATATATTGTATATATATGTGCAATATATATACACCCAGGGTGTATACAATATATATACACCCAGGGTGTCTGGGTGGTTCAGTCAGTTAAGTGTCTGACTCTTGATTTCAGGTCACCAGCTTGTGGTTCGTGGGTTTGAGCCCCACATCAGGCTCTTTGCTGACAGTGAGGAACCTACTTGGGGTTCTCTCTATTCTCTCTCTCTCTCACTCTCTCTCTCTTCCCCTCCCCTGCTCTCTCTCTCTCTTTCAAAAAATAAATAAACTATAAAATTTTTTAAATAATCAAAAAAATAATCAAGTTTCTGTGTGTTCATAATCATTCTCATCTGGACAAGAATCTGTCTTGGGTATGGAACCTAAATTCCTGCATAGGCTGAGTATTTTTCTCAAATAATCTCTAATAATTTCACATTTTAAAGTCTCTAATTCTGATACAATTTTGTCATTTAAAGAGATTGGCTCACTTATCCCAAGACCCAGAAAATAAATAAAATTTTGGGATTAGAAAGCAGACCTTTTGACTTTGAATCCAAAACACATCTTCCAAACATAGCACAGGAGAATTAAAGGCAATTCTATGTCTGAATCCAGTCCTCCATCCCTCCCTCTGTTGCATTCCTCAACTACATAGAAGTAGAGGTGGCTTGTCCACAGCACTTCCCAGGAGGGAAGGTTAAGGACACGTTTCTACAGCAAGAATGTGTTTCTTGACCTGAGGAAAGGTAGAAGAATCAACCCCACCTAGGGAGCCCAAGGCTCAAAAGCCAGAGCAAGAAAACACAAGTCTAAACTGCCTGGCGTAGAACAATTCTGAATTGCACCAGGATTTCAAAGTTTAATAGAGATTAGGTCAGAAATTTCAGATTTCAAAGTTTAGTGGAGATTGGGTTAGAAAAATAACAGATTTGGAAGAAATGAGGAAGAGACAGTGAAATTGCAATAATTTCCCAAAGCTCATGTGTGGGTGTGTTGGACTGGATTCAAGGACCACAGGACACACAGACAAACATAGTGATGCTCATATAAGTGGAAATGATTTTAAGCAGATGGTTTCCTCTTAAACTAAATGATTTGTTAATGAGAAAATTGAGATTTTAAAATAAGGAAAATATATGGATAAATGAGTTGTTTGGGGGCATGAGGTACTATGGATGGCAAGGAGATACAGATTAGAATGAGCTGTGTCATAGTGGGAAACTTTGATGATCAAAAGATTTTATAATTATTGTGGGAATCGGTAATAAAAGGAAGCATGAAGAGAGCTAAGGAATATCTTTGTCCAAAACAATCATTTCGGATGATTGCCCAGGTCCTCATACATGTATCCAAGCCAAACATTCTATGATCTCTGTTCCTTAGCGTATTAAAAATTATTTTCATGGGTAGCAAAATAGTATCCCCTTTTTAAAGTCAAGAAATAGAGAAATAGTGTTTAAACAAATTTCTGTAAACTGACATGGATAAGTTTTTTTTTTCTTCAATGACTGATTTAAATTAGAGTCTTCCTGCTAAAGCAAAAAATAAAAATAAAGAATCATGAAAATGAGGGTTTCCAATTTCACAACTTCCAACCCACGCTTTGCCTCACCACCCTGGTTTCCTTTTGAGAATTTGTCTTAGACAGATGGTAGTGAGTTAACAAGTCTAGACTGTGGGAGTATATATCTGCATTTGCATCTATATTATTATATAGAATAATTTTTCACTGAAATGGCATGCATCATTGGGACGAGCTCCAGGACTTTACGACTTCTCTCTACTCAATTGAGTATGGCGTGTGTACAATTCACTCTGGCCACTACAAAAATTCCACCACAGCTGGAATGGAGAGCAACAGCTGCAACATGGCACGACAGTTTAGAATCATAAATGAAGAAGACAGCCTTCAATGGACACTGCAGGGGGAATTTAAAGCAAGAGGAAGCAATTAGCTGAACTGGAGCAGAGCCAGGAAAGCAAGACAAAATTCTTCCCCCAACTTTGGGAAGGAGAATGCAATATATGATGCATGAGCATGTTCCCAATCTAGGCTCACAGACAGGCACTGGGAACAAGGATGGACTAGTCATAAAGTGATCCCATGTGGCCTGGGAAGGTGGAATGGGTTCCTGAGCTAACCAGAATACCTTCAGTTTTCCTCAATAGGCCTCTTAGCCAGGTACGCACCCAGCCCCAACCTTGTTTGGTTTATGAGATCTGACAAGATCACAGTTTGAGGGAGGAGGTCTGTAACACTCTCTGACAGTGGTTGACTTGGCTTTTAATAGAAATGGGCAGACATGTAGAGACCTTGTGCATTTGAACACACAAGATCGTCCAGCTTTCATCGCAGAAGCTTCAGAGCCTCTCTGTGGCAGCTGGAGTGGAGACCTATGAGCTGATCTGGAAAATGCGTCTTTTCTTTCTAATGGGAGCCACCACATTGCGTTCCTTTAATTACATCATGTCATGTCGTGTTCCCGTGTGAAATGACACAGAGGAACACGTGGTGACCTGGGATAACTGTGATGAATTGCATCCCGAACAGAGGCCGGCTTTGAAAGGCATCTGATGTGGAGAAGCAGGTACTTCATATGTCTGTGGGAGTCATGGATGATTTTCTCATTGCATATCTCAAATATTTAATGATAAGATTATGTGTGAGCAACAGAGGGCTTTTTGCCAAATCTTATTTTTTATTAGTGAAGTATAATAATTTTACACTGAAAATAATAAAAATTATAATTATTAAGTAAATAAGAGCAGCTACTTTCAAAGGGATTAATCTCCCATAATCGGATTAGATGATGGAACTAACATCAGAGAGGAGTTCATTCTAATAGTTGTTTGTTTCCTGAATTTGAAATTAAAAAAGAGGATGAGAGAAAGTAACAATTGTCTACTCAGCCATTAGGTAGGATTTTTTTACAATAAGTTTCTTTGAAGTTCTAATAAAGGCTAAAAACTAATATCTAGATCCGCCCTGTACAATACAGTAGTCACTGGTCACATGAGGCTATTTAAATGTAAATCGACTGACAAAATTAAAGTTTCAGTTCCTGGGTTGCAGTAGTCACATTCCAAATGCTCACTGGTGACATATGGCAAATGGATGCTTTATTAGATAGTACAGACGTAGGGGTGCCTCAGTCAGTCAAACATCCAGCTCTTGATTTCAGCTCAGGTTGTAATCTTATGGTTCATGAGACTGAGCCCCACATCAGGCTTTGTGCTTGGGATTCTCTCTCTCTCCCTCTCTTTCTCTCTGCCCCTACCTTTCTTATGTGTTTTCTCTCTAAAAAATAATATATATATATATATGTATATATATATTTTTTTAATTATATAAAACACAGAAAAATTTGCATCTTGCCACCATGGAATTGGATGCTTATTTTCTCATAGCCTACTATTATTTGTAAATTTTATGTTTTCCCCACTAAAATGTCAAAAATGCAGATTCCCATAGAATGCAAATAAGCACCATTTTTACGTAAAACCATTTGGGAATTAGTTTCCTTGTTCTCAACAGAATGGAAAGCTCCATGTGGAAAGCACCTTTACTTGTCCCCTATAGAGGGATCAGGGTATCTACAGACTTTTAGCTACAGACTTTTTAGCTGTTCATATCTTACCATTTCTGAGACATGGCATTCATAATTTAACTATCAGATTATGACCTACCAAAGATGTAAAAACATCAGTCCACTTTTCTTACATGAAAATGGGAATAATGTTTATTTTTTAAAAAATGTATTTGTAAAATATCCCTCCATGCAATAAAAACAAAGTTTTGGAAATCATATCCAAAAAAGAAGAATAGTACTAAATCCCGCGTTCTATCTTTCTTTTTTTTTTAATTTTTTAATGTTTATTTATTTTTGAAAGAGACAGAGATGGAATGTGAGTGTGTGGGGGCAAAGAGAGAGGGAGACACAGAATCCGAAGCAGTCTCCAGGCTCCGAGTTGTCAGCACAGAGCCCGATGCAGGGCTAGAACCCACGAACCGTGAGATCATGACCTGAGCCAAAGTCAGTTCTTAACCAACTGAGCCACCCAGGCGCCCCCCCACATTCTTTAAAAATGCTTATATTTGCTCCCCATACAAGCTTTGGAGATTGTTAGAGAAAATATTTTTTCCCAACTCACAGAGAGTAAAAATGGTCCCCACCTGTTTCCTCCTGAAGTTAAGTCAACAGTAAGTGCACTACGTGGTAACAGACTCAGGACTAGAAAACAGATACTCTGACATGGATATAGGGTTCTTCCTAGGTAGACTGCTTTTGTCACCTTGAAGACAGCTTTGAGAATCTCAGGAGCACAGAATCTGTACAGAGAAAAAAATGTGGTTTTATGAATTTAATAGTGAATAACCTGGCTGTGGTCTTCAGACTGCCTTCTTCTTCTCTGTGGAAAGGCATTAAATGGCTTGGGCAGGCAAGGGTGCTGCTTCTCTCCTGAAACTCATTACTGTCAATAATGTTATTTTATTACTAAGCTGTGGCTAACTTTTGAATATACTAAATGAGTATAGGAAACTGTATGACTTACTGTGCCTTTAACATTTTATACTTACAAGCTAGAAACTGTTTGAATGTGGTGGGTAAGGGTGAGGCATTGTACTGTAGCTGGAAAAAAATCAATACCTGCTCCCGAGATAGGGTACTTGACTAGAAAGGATATTGCAAGATACAAAAGAGCAGATATGAAATACTATTTCTCTGAAGGTTTTTTTTCTTTTTTCTTTATTTTTTTTTTAATCTTATTGCATCAGCAGCACCAAATCAGGTAGAGACCTACAAAGGCATCATAATTCATTGGTGATGTTTTGAGATTATTTGAATTTGTATGACTTGCAAATTATATATTAGTTCCTGAGATACCCCTCTCTCTCTGGGATTTAGCATTTTTTTTTAAATTGGAATATGCTGTGAAAGTTAACTGATTGAACTTTACACGGTCACCTATTTAATCTCTCACTCCGAGTCAGCCTAGTAAATTTGGCCTAGTTTATTTCATCTCTTTGGGCTTCAGTTAACTCATCGAGATAAAATAATCTGAACATCAACCCTTAAATCCCAGCTCTATAATTCTGTGATTTTGTAATTTCCTAAATTGACCATCCCTTCTCTGTTTCCTCTTGCTTTTGTGGAAATGTTGGGACTCAGTTAGGAATCTCTCATTCAGAAAAAAAAAAAAAAAAAATTAAAAAAAAAAAAAAAAAGGGGCGCCTGGGTGGCGCAGTCAGTTAAGCGTCCGACTTCAGCCAGGTCACGATCTCGCGGTCCGTGAGTTCGAGCCCCGCGTCGGGCTCTGGGCTGATGGCTCAGAGCCTGGAGCCTGTTTCCGATTCTGTGTCTCCCTCTCTCTCTGCCCCTCCCCCGTTCATGCTCTGTCTCTCTCTGTCCCAAAAATAAATAAACGTTGAAAAAAAAAATTAAAAAAATAAAAAAGGAATCTCTCATTCAGACTCAAGCCTACATTTACACCAATGTATGCTATCCAATACCTGCCCAGCCAAATCCACCTTTTTGGCAACATCTTCAGGCTGAGCCTGTCCTGCTCTAGAGGGCAATATTAATGCCCAACCCTGACCTTTCCCTTCTTGTTCTGCTTCTCTGAGATTATCATCCCTTAAATCAAAATAAATTCTGGGCTATTGGCCTAGTTTATAAAATGTTGTTAAAAGACATTGAAGAAGACACAAAACACTAGTTTGTAAGAGATCACAGTGCCATCTCCTAGGACACTTCAGACTTTTGCAGTGGTATTTTTGATCGACACGATGATTGGAGACACTATTAGATGTGATGGTCGTGGTTCAGAGGTGATAGCTATTTTGTAATAAGAATATTTCTCTCACATTAACATTCATTGAAGAAAGCTGGAGTGACCATTTTAATAGCAAACAAAGTATGTTTCAAAGCAATGGATATTACTAGAGATAATAATAGTAATCAAGGAGTTAACCAAGAAGACTTAATGATAATATATGTTTGCACACCAAAAAAGAGATCCCCCAAATGCAGGAGGCACACACTGATAAAACTGCAAGGAGGAAAAGACAAAAACTACACTCACAGTGATATTCTAATACACTATTCTTTTTTTTTGTTTGGTTTGTTTTTTGTTTGTTTTTTGTTTTTGTTTTTTTTATGTTTATTTTTTTAAATATATGAAATTTATTGTCAAATTGGTTTCCATACAACACTAGTGCTCATCCCAACAGGTACCCTCCTCAATGCCCATCACCCACCCTTCTCTCCCTCCCACCCCCCATCAGCCCTCAGTTTGTTCTCAGTTTTTAAGAGTCTCTTATGCTTTGGCTCTCTCCCACTCTAACCTCTTTTTTTTTCCTTCCTCTCCCCCATGGGTTCCTGTTAAGTTTCTCAGGATCCATATAAGAGTGACAACATATGGTATCTGTCTTTCTCTGTATGGCTTATTTCACTTAGCATCACACTCTCCAGTTCCATCCATGTTGCTACAAAGGGCCCTATTTCATTCTTTCTCATTGCCACGTAGTACTCCATTGTGTATATAAACCACAATTCCTTTATCCATTCATCAGTTGATGGATATTTAGGCTCTTTCCATAATTTGGCTATTGTTGAGAGTGCTGCTATGAACATTGGGGTACAAGTGCCCCTATGCATCAGTACTCCTGTATCCCTTGGCTAAATTCCTAGCAGTGCTATTGCTGGGTCATAGGGTAGGTCTATTTTTAATTTTTTGAGGAACCTCCACACTGTTTTCCAGAGCGGCTGCACCAGTTTGCATTCTCACCAACAGTGCAAGAGGGTTCCTGTTTCTCCACATCCTCTCCAGCATCTATAATCTCCTGATTTGTTCATTTTGGCCACTCTGACTGGCGTGAGGTGATATCTGAGTGTGGTTCTAATACATTATTCTTAACAGTTGAAAGAACAAATAGAAAATCAAGTAGACTTAAACACCACCTATCAACTTAATCTAATTGATATTTGTAGAACATTCTACCCAACAACAGCTGAGTACATACTTGTTTCAAGTGCACATAGATCATTTACCAAATAGACCATATACTGGACCATAAAACAACTCTGAATAAATGGAAAAGAATTCAAGTCATATAAATTATGTTCTCTGATCACAATGGAATTAAATTAGAAATCAACAACAGAAACATGGCTGGAAAGTCTCCAAATGTCTGCACACTAAATGACATGTTTCCAAACAACCCAAGGGACAAAGAAAAAAAAATAAAATAAAAATTAGAAAATACTTTTAGTTAAATGAAAATCAAACACAACATATCAAATTTCTGTAATGTCACTAAGGCATGACTTAGGGAGGTATTCAGAGTAATAAACAATTGTATTTAAAAAAGTTATCCATACTAAGCTTTCACCTTAAACATCATACAAAAAGACAAATTACTTTAAAAGTAAGCAAAAGATAGAAATAGTATCCATGAATATGCAAATACATGAAATAGACAAAACAACAATAAACCAAAGTTAGTTCTTTGAGAGTATCAAAATAATGAATAAAACTTTAGGCAGACTTATTAGGAAAAAGGAAGACAGTGAAGGAGGACACAAAGTACTAGTATTAGGAATAAGAGAGATAACATCACTATAAATTCTACAAATATTTATAATAAGGAGGTGTTATAAGCAACTTGATACCCATAAATTGGACACCTTACAGGATGTGGAGAAATGCATTGAAAGATACAAACTACCAAAAGTTTCTCAAGAGAAAATAAACTAAATAGTCTTATTTATGACACAAATATTACATTTATAGTTTGAAGCTTTCTCACCAAGAAAACTGCAGGCAGAGATGACTACTTCGGTGATTTCAAAATTATTTAAGGAAGAATTGATTCAATTTCATACAAACGTCTAATAGAAAGTTGAGGGTAACTTGATATTACCCACCTCCATCTATGAGGCTAGCATTACTTGATGATAAAACAAGACAAAAACATTACAAAGTAGAAAACTACAAATAAGTATCTCTGAGAGACAAAGATGCAAAGATTCAAAACTATGGAACATTTAGAACTTAAAAGAACTGCTTTGTGATTTGAAATTAGGCAACAATTTCTTATTTAATACAAGAGAACAAAATATAAAAGACAATTTCATTTGGACTTAATCAAAATTAAGAACTATGCTCTTTGACACATACTGCTGAGAAAATGAAAATATAAGCCCAGTTTTCTCTTGAGAGAAAATAAAAGCAAAACATATCTCTAATATAGGACTCCTGTTTGGAAAACGTACCCACAACAAAGAAAAAAAAAACCTCCTAAAATTCAATAAGAATGGAACAATCAAGTAAAAATACGGGCAAATGATTTGAGTACGCACTCCACCAGACAAGATGTATGGTTGACAAATAAGTACAGGAAAAAAAAATACTTAACAGTATTTGTCATTCCAAAAAAAATGCAATTTAAAACCACAATGAGAAATCACTGCATACCTATCAAAATGTCTAAAATTAGAAAAAGATTAATCACGTGGTAGAACTGAAACTCTCATACTCTACTTGAGGGGATATGAACAAATGGTACAACTACTTGGAAAGTAATCTGGCAGTCTTCTAAAAAGTTAAGAGTGCATTTGCTATATAACTGACATTTCATTCCTAAGTATGTACCCATGAGAAATGATGAAAACACATGTCCACACAAGGACTTGTACATGAATATTCATATCAAGTTTATTTGTAATAACCAAAAAGCTTAAGCAATCCATTTGTTCCCCAAAAGGTGAATGGTTAAACAAATTGTGGTATATCTATGCAGTAGAATACCACTCAGGAATAAAAAAAGAAGGAACTATTGAGGCAAACAACACTGAAGAATTTTGAGCTAAGTGTGCTGACTGAAAGAAACCAAATTAAAAAGAATACATATTGTATGAGTAACATTTAATTAAGATTTTAAAAAATTCAAACTAATCTATAGTGAGAGAAAACCAATAGATTTTTACCTGAGGATCAGACAAGCCCAGGGGGGCAGGAGGGAGGAATTTCATAGGAGCACAAGGAAATTCGGCAGAGTGATATATCTTGATTGTGGTTATGATTTCATTTGTGTATACATATTTCAAAACTTGTCAGATTGATTGTACTTTATAAATATATGCAGTTTGTTGTATGCCCGTTGTATGTACTCTATACAGTTGTTAAAAAAGAGTGAATCCTTTTCAAATCATTTTAAAATTTCATATATCTCTTACTCAAACCAGAAAAGGACAGATGGTATATGTTAAGAAAAAATGACTAACAATAGGTATATCAACTAAAATTCAAAAGAAAATGCGATTTACTTTACTTAAGAAATAATGTATGGTAATTGCTATGTACGTGTCACCCTTCTAAAATTTATAAAACATTGTGTCACACAAATCTTCTGTTACTCTTATGAAAGATGGGCTATTATTTTCATCAGACCTATTTTATATGTGAGGAAACTGAAGTACAGAGAGGTTAAGTAAGTGATTCAAAGTCAGTTAGCTGAAAAGTAATAACTCCAGTATTGGAACCCGTAGCCAGTAGGACTTAAGAGTCCATCTATGGAACACTGTAATATACAGTCTCTCTCATAGCAGTGAATGGATTCTTGCAGTCTGTTCAAACATACACACATGTCTATTGGAGCATATCCTGGGAATATAAGAATGTTTTCCAGTTTAGAAATTTATGAATGAAATTCTCCACTTGGCTCACCAGTTAGATCAAAGGAGAAAAAACTATATGATTATTTTAAATGCAGAAGTCTTTTATACTATTCAACAATGCTTCATGATTTAAAAGGTGTTATCTTTTAACAAACCTTTCCTCTTAAAGAATATCTACCCAAAACTGTAAAATAAATATATTTAATGGTAAAAAGTTTAGAAGTCAACTTTAATTTCAGAAACAAAAAGAATGTACATTGTCACCACTTGAATTCAATGTTGTACTGAAAGCCTTTGCCATTGCGATTATATAAAAAATAAATAAATAAAGCATAAAAAGATCAGGAAGGTAGGAAAAATTATCGTTATGATTGTTTATACAGAAAATCCAAGATAATCAATGGACACACTATTAGAATTAATATAAGAGTTCATCAAGGCTGCTTGTTTCTGACTCAATATATAAAAATCAATGTCATTCATATATTCCAGCAATTAGAAAATGTAATTTTAAAATGATACCTTATAAAATAAAACACATTATCTAAGATAACTGTGATTAATCATATCTGAAAATATGCCAGAATGTCATAGAGAAAATTACAAAGCTTTATTGAAGAAAACATATATTGTAAGATTGAATTTCTCCACAGTTATGTATTGATGGACTTCCAAAAGAAATCCAACAGTTGTAAATTTATCATAAAATTCACATGGTAGAACTAAGGTGCTTGAATACCCAAAATGATATTGAAGAATAAGTCTGCTACTGGACAGCAACACTTAAAATAATATGCCCGATTTCATCAATTCTAAGGCAAATAATTATATATCTGCCAATTAAACTACCTCAGTGTTTTTTAATCTCACACATGTGCACACGCTTACTTTTTATACTTACCGAAAGAACTCTTTAGGCTTACATGTATGTATACACATGTATCTTATGCATACATACAAAAACTAAATGAAATACGTTGTCTAAGGTCATATGAAAATGTTTTCCCATTCAGAGTCTGAATCTTCTGAATTACTTTTCCAGAGTCATCAGCATCTATGTTTTCCTTCCAATATGATTCTGTGTCATCGAGTGCTAGTGATTCATATTTCTTTAAAAGTGCTTCACTATTATCTTTAGAATATTCACCTAAGCTGCATATACCTGTTCTGATAAGTTTTGGTGCTTGTACTCTGTTGATCCTACCAACAAGTATTGATTGAACATTTTCAGACAACTACTGGGACCTATGTTCTTTTCTCAAATCCAGCATCAGCCTCTATATGCTCTTAGACCACTGAACTCTCAGGATCACTTTAGAAGTTAAAACATTTCTCCACACACTCCTCTCCATTATGGATTGGGGATTCAGTTTCCATAGCTCAAAAAGCCCACTTCTAATTAAGATGCTTGTCTCTATAAGTAATTCTCCCAAGGCTCCCCCTCACTGAGTATCTCTTCATGAAGAGTGGAAGGTCTAACCACAAACACTGCACTTGAAACCACTATTGCTTCAGCTCCCTTTCACAACCTTCTGATGTTAACAGGAAGAAAGGAGGCTTGCTGGGTAGCAGAGCCCATTCTTCCACCTTTCAAGAAGCTCCGGAGAATACCTGGCCTTAATTGCTTACTGTAGCTCTTGTGAAAACCATGGTTGACAAATCACACCTATTTGTCCCCAGCTTTGGGACCTAGTTTCTAATTCTAGAATAATAAGAGGGATTCCAAATCACCCCCCTATTCCACAAGTGTACTTACCTGACAGAATAAAGATAGGTTGTTTAGTCCAAGGTTTCTGTGGATAAGAGAAATTTTGAGAAAGCCAAAAATTCTCAATTCCAAGGACAAAGTCCATAATTACTTATAACCCATAGGTAGCTGTGCTAGACTTACCCAAGTATATCAACTGTTGAAGACAAAACATTGTAAGTTAGTTTGGTCCTGATCAAAGAGCCAAGAGTATGAGTAAACAGCTAGTGGCCAAAATGTCATCAATTTACTCCCTCATTGTATGTATATCAGAACTATCTTTGAAAAATGTATTTCTCTGTGTGCTCTCCAGTATTTTTTTTTGTATATTGACTTCCTCATAAAGGAGGATCTTTTTAACCACAACCATTTATTTATTTTTTAATTTTATTTTTTATTTTTTTAAATTTACATCCAAATTAGTGTATAGTGCAACAATGATTTCAGGAGTAGATTTCTTAATGCCCCTTACCCATTTAGTCCATCCCCCCTCCCACAATCACTCCCTTAACCCTGAGTTTGTTCTCCATATTTATAAGTCTCTTCTGTTTTGTCCCCCTCCCTGTTTTTATATTATTTTTGTTTCCCTTCCCTTATGTTCATCTGTTTTGTCTCTTAAAGTCCTCCTATGAGTGAAGTCATATGATTTTTGTCTTTCTCTGAGTGACTAATTTCACTTAGCATAATACCCTCCAGTTCCATCCACATAGTTGCAAGTGGCAAGATCCCTTCTTTTTGATTGCCGAGTAATACTCCATTGTATATATATATACCACATCTTCTTTATCCATTTATCCATCGATGGGCATTTGGACTCTTTCCATACTTTGGCTATTGTTGATAGTGCTGCTATAAACATGGGGGTGCATGTGTCCCTTCGAAACAGTACCCTGTATCCCTTAGATAAATACCTAGTAGTGCAATTGCTGGGTCGGAGGGTAGTTCTATTTTTAATTTTTTGAGGAGCCTCCATACTGCTTTCCAGAGTGGCTGCTCCAGCTTGCATTCCCACCAACAATGCAAAAGAGACGCTCTTTCTCCGCATCCTCACCAACTTCCGTTGTTGCCTGAGTTGTTAATGTTAGCCATTCTGACAGGTGTAAGTTGGTATCTCATTGTGGTTTTGATTTGTATTTCCCTGATGATGAGTGATGTTGAGCATTTTTTCATGTGTCGGTTGGCCATCTGGATGTCTTCTTTGGAGAAGTGTCTATCCACAACCATTTATGGTTCTCATAATTCTAGTATAGTATTTTGAACACTTGTTTTGGTTTTTACTTTTAATATTCTAAATCTCAAATTCTATGTTATATTAAAAGGTTCATACTCTCCAAATAATAAAATATTCTTGTTGATAATCAATGGAACTTATTTTGTTTTACCTATATATTTTATACAAATGAAACCGTTTAAAGGGTAATATGTCCAAGCTTCTTGTATCATCACATAAATTTAATCATTATTAATTTAATTTGAATAAAAATAAATTCTAGAGGTAGGAAAAGAGTTATTCAGTCAGGATCTCTATCTCTTTTTTTCTCTCTTCTCTCTCATATTATACATTATACATGTATATACAATTTGATTAAAATATGTGTATATTCAATTCACATAATATGATAATAATTTAATAATATATAATAGAGAGAGAAGACAGAGAGAGATCCCTCTCTCAATTCTAAAACAATCTATTAATTTTCAAGTCCAATTAAGTGATAGATATTCACTAATGTGGTTAAAATAGTTCTGATTTATAAGAAATCAAATGACATATACTTCCTGAGTAAAGTATCTATTGCATTTGGGATAGAAACATATTCTAACATTCTATGCAAGAATATTTCATTTATCAAAGTGTTTCCTCTTAACTCCAAATTTATCCTTCGATACATGCTCTGCAACAGTGGTTGGACTTCCTACCAGCCTTTCTCCTTTACAGTAGCACAATGCTAAACTTTCTCATGAGAGGGTGCTGAAGGGACAATGCAAGAGGAAGGGGCTCTCCTGCTGGATTTTGACACCCTAAAGGGTGGTCAGCAGTGTGGGTGTACACACATCCTGTGATATACTGCCACAACATACAGTCCTTCGGCAACTTTGCAGCTCCAGCGTTGACCTGTGATCACTTTCCCACAGACCTACCTCCATTCTGGATCCTCTGCTCTAGATGGAGGGCTGACTAACAGAAGCAGCACTGGGAATCTGGGTGGAGGAGAAAGCCAAGACTGAAATCAGGAGCCATAATAAAGGACGTGGAGCCAGAGAGGTGAGAGATGAGGAAAGAATTAAAGGTAGAGTTAGGTTCAGAGAGTTATAGCTAAGGAGTTTGAGGAGACTGTTTAGGCAACGAAGTCAAAGGACAAGCTGCAAAATAAACCCTTTCATATGCCATCAGGGCACACAGAGGCTGCTCATCAAAGGATCTACACCTGACTGAATCAACTCATCCTTTAGTGATATTTGCTGAACACATATTTTGAATAAGAGATTATACTAAGTACATCACAAGTCTCAGTTAACAAGAAAATGGGACATCCAGGAAATCTCTTGAAATTCCACCCAGCAAGATTTATAATTCTATTAAAAAAAGAATTGCCGTATGATCCAGTAATTCCACTTCTGGGCATTTACCCAAAGAATACAAAAATACTTATTTGAAAAAGATACATGCACCCCCATATTTATTGCAGCATTATTTACAATAGCCAAATTACGGAAGCAGACCATGTCCATAGACTATGTCCATAGATGACGAGTGGATAAAGAAGATGTAGTATGTCTATACAATGGAATATTACTCAGACATAAAAAAGAATGAAATTTTGCCATGTGCAACCACATGGATGGATCCAGAGAATCCTATGCTGAATGAGATAAGTTATCCAGAGAAGGAAAAATACCATATGATGACATTCATCTGTGGAATTTAAGAAACAAAACAAAGGAACAAAGAAAAAGAGAGACAAGCCAAATAACAGACTCTTAACTTAGAGAACTGATGGTTACCAGAGGGGAGGTGGGTGAAATAGATGTAGGGTATTAAGAGTACATTTATCACCATGAGCATTGAGTAATGTATTGAATTGCTGAATCACTATATTGTACATCTGAAACTAATACATACACTGTATGTTAACTATACTGGAATTAAAATAAAAAAATATTTATAAGATAAAAACAAGACAATGACTTAAATAACATTTAAAATAACTATTCATAGATTTTTCATCTGAATGCAATTTATATGAATTTATGTTGCAAAATAAAAATACTATGGTAAGTTGTCAGTAAATCACATATTGCTATTTTTAATACAGTTTCTGCTTCTGAGGTTTACAAGTACTTACATGAGACATGGGTCTGACCACGAAGGGGCATAGAATTGTATTCAGCAAAATGTAGATTAATTTAATAATCACAAAGTGACTTGTTCAAACAATACATACCAAAGGTATTCAAGAAAGAGGGCTAGTATTGACTGGTATAATTACAGAAGGTTGGCTCCACTGAAGGTTTGATCTAAAAGAATTGGAACTTGAAGAAAAATTAAGTGTCTCTGAGGAGCATTGGTTAGAAATTGTGGAAGGATTGCCAGGACACCATGTAGCCTGTAGAGGAAATTATGGAAAAATCAGATTGGAAATATATAATGGATCCATACAGACTGTTTATACCGTTAGGAAAATTCAATTTATTATTGTAGCTGGCTTCAGTAGCTAGACAGTACATGACCAACTATTAAGTCCTTTCTATATTTTCTACATTTTTTCCATCCTTTATTGGTTTTCCCATTCTTAGCCCTAGATAGTACCTTTGCTACAAAGGTTATATAGCTCCAGCAAGCACTCTATGTTTACGATTTCTCTTTAATTTATTTGTGCATTGGCATCATTCCCTCCATTTTACAAGCAAGACTTGTTTGGCAGCCATTGCACGGGCCACGAGATCAGTCTCCGTGCCTGTGTCTCCAGATCGCATTGAGATTGACTTGTCCTGAAACATCTCTTACCCTTAACTTGGCTGAGTGCAAGTTCCCTTGGCCTTTGATTTCACTTTTCTCTACTTGAGACACTTGGCTGTGGATTTGGCTGAGTGTTCAGCACTTTGCCCTTACCTATTAATCTTGCCCTGGAAAGCAAGACTTGCTCTCTGACCTCAGATGCAAGTCTTTCAGGGTGAGCCTGACTCTTCCTTATGCAGGGGATATCTTTTTGCTTGACATACCCATAAAAAAATCAATGTGACCTGCAGAACTGCTGAGGCTGGGAGATGGAAAGGGTCTTCATTAGGCCAATCCAATCTCTAATCAGATCTTCTCCAGCTGGCAGCAGGTGATGTGGAATTATTACTGGTTTGCTGATGGAGGAGGCTAAAGGAACCCTGAGGCAAGGGAATGCTTCTCTCTCTCTCTTCCTGTTACCATGACAAGCCTCCTACCTAGCCTCTCCCTCCCACTGATTGCCAAGCCCCCGCTCTGGCAGCTTCTGAAAGCGCTAGTCCCTCTGGGCAAACCTGTCTCTAAGTTCTTCAAAACTGTTAGTCTCTTTGTAGAAACCCTTTTACAATTTCTTTCTTAACTAATTCTTAATCAGGTGGGATATTCCAACCAAACTTTAAATTGCTCTTTAATGTCCAGTTATAAAAAGCACTCTCTTTCCTGATTGTACAACTGTAGAAGCTTCTAGGACCTGTGGAATGTTCTTTTGAATATCCTCTGGCATTCTGTAGAGGAATTTCAGTTTTAGAAACATTGAAGAATTATATGTGGTGGATCCTGGTATGCAGCATAAGGAATCCAGCGAAATAATGTAATTCTAAGTCAAACACAGATTTTGCTTTAAAAAAAAAAAACATGATTGAGATTTGTAAATTGGCAGTAGTCACTTATGTGTCATCATTTCTGAGACTCTGCCTCTCCCCCCCACCCCCAGCACACATGGCATCTGTAAGACTCTATAATACACATAGTGTCCCAGCAAAGAGCATCACTACAGTGTAGTACTTATCACATTATATCAAAATCTATGTTTTGCATATCTTTCTCTCCTTTCAGACAGTAATGTCTCAGAATGCAGTAAATATGTCATAGCCATCTTTGCACAATATTTGGCACTTAAAATATGCTTAACAAATATTTAGTAAATGCATAAAATATTGACTGGGAATTATTTCAGGAAAGGTGAGAAATTCAAATAGATCTGTGGAATTTTTTTCCAATGTGTATTTATTTTTCCTCTGGCTGATGACTGTATGTAATTTTCATTTATTTCTCTTGATTATTGTTATTGTGTACTTTCCAAATTTTCTAAATGAAACATCTATTATTCTGTTAAACCAGAGAAAAGAAAAGTTAAAAGGCAAGAAAAAGTACGCCTGTGGTAATATAGACAGTTTTACCTGTTCATGGCCATAATTAAGAGAAAGTATCTAATATAAGCAAAAGTTGGTTGGTTTGGAAATGTGAGTTGTTTTTCTCTCTTGCTACCATTATGTATGTGCAATCTGTGAGATACATGAGCCACAGATAAGGGTCTCTGGAGGAGGAGAATAATGGATACACACTCTTGATATTTTTTAAAAAAAATTTTTTTTTCAACCTTTATTTATTTTTGGAACAGAGAGAGACAGAGCATGAATGAGGGAGGGGCAGAGAGAGAGGGAGACACAGCATCGGAAACAGGCTCCAGGCTCTGAGCCATCAGCCCAGAGCCTGACGCGGGGCTCGAACTCACGGACCGCGAGATCGTGACCTGGCTGAAATCGGACGCTTAACCGACTGCGCCACCCAGGCGCCCCCGCACTCTTGATATTTTTAAATTATTTTACAAATCTGTTTACCTAAAAAAAAAGTTAATTCAGTCACTAAATAGGCTCTTCTATGTGGCATACAGGTGAAGTTCTTTCAGCTTGTTAACTAGTGACAATTAATCCAAATGAGAGCATTGAAAAGCTGACCCTGATTGGGAAAGATTTTAGCATTGACCTTTGCCGTCAGTCAGTCTCTGCATGTGAATTCAATTTGAAGATGGAAATAGAGTTTTCTCCTTCATAGAATGAATGGTCCTGCATAAGTGTCCTCGAAGTCAGTCACCTGCACAATGCCTCAAAAGAATACTTGAACTTATTACCAAAATGGCAAGTTTTATTTTAATTTATTTCTGTGGCTTGATTTTTGCTTTTTGATATAGTTTAATGGACATCACTTTTGAGGGAAAGCAGATAGTTTACCTAAGACTTTTCCAAATGCTCTGTTAGCTCACGTGCACAGGGTTGAGGCCAAGCAAAATGGCAGAATTCTTTAATCGTCACTAACACATAATACCCTATATATAACCACAGTCTGTCCTGGTAAGTTCAATAATTTACCATTTGTTTTAAGGACAAATTTGGGGGAGCTTTGGTTTTCAGCAACACACAAAGGATGTAATATGGAACTTAGTCCCTCATTTCAAGCATTACAAATGACGTGACCAATGAACTCTGAGGGGTCTTATACATATATATTTTAATCATGTGTTATAAAACCACATTAAAAGATAACTAACAATGTAAGGCAGCACACACAGAATGTCTGATGAGTGTTGAAGGCAGTAGGAAGTATAGCTACATGAAAGGGGATTTCAGTCTGAGGTAGAATTTCGTAAACACAGGGTAAAACTTGGAAAAGGAGGACTTCTTGATAAAGAAACAACACGATCAAGAAGGTTATGTTTTGGGGGAGTGTGACTAGACTAGTGTAACTGGTGCAGAGGATTTAGTTTAGAAGATAAGTTCAGGTTCCCTGTGAAACAGTATGCAAATATGACAAGGTCATATGTGGGGGCAATGATGGCATTCAGAAAAGCCAAGCTGTCAAACCATTTCTCTGTCCTTGCAAAAGAGCATGTCTGTCAGGGAGTTGTAAATGAGTTGAATTTGTGTTAAGTCTGGGCAGACAGGAGACTTGGAAACAATCCAAGGCCTGCGATTGAAGCTTGCCATCCATGGCTATCTTGATGCTCTTTCTTTTTTCGAGAATGGTTTCCGACCTCTGCTCTGATTATCTCCATCCTCTCCCTTCATACTCTAAGGCCCATCTCCTCAGCATCACCTTCCCTAACTGCTCTACCCTCAATGATCTCTCCATTTTCTGAATGTCATGAGTTCTGATGCTTGATTAGAGAAGATTTAAGATTAATTTAGCAGTGAGGCATTGCATGAAGTAAGGAGGGCAACGCAGAGTGACACGGAGGCCATTTAGAAGGTGATTTCCATATCCACGTGTGAGGTAATGAAAAGATTAACATGGATAGAGAGATTGCAAATGGGAAAAAATATGCTAAAGAATCAACATGAATTAGCTATCAGATAAGGAGCAGGCAAGAACAGACGAAACCCAAAACCAGCTTTTTTTTAAGTTTGAAGTTTAACAATTAATTTGACACCATTAAGGGATTCCTAAGGAAGCAGAAATATGAAGGAGCGGGTCTGAAGAAGTGGTTGGAGGCAAAGGCCCAGGATATTAAAAAGGGCTGCGCAGGGTGGGGGTGTGTTGAAGCTGTGCGGCTGGGTTGAGATGAGCAGTTGGGATTGTGAGTCCACAGTACTTATGAGATAAGGCTAGACTTGACGATGTGGAGCGTATCAGGCCAGTCAACCACTCACTTAGTTATGATGTATTAATTGATCTGTAACTGTGGCTAATACTCCTTTGATTGTAAAGAGAGGCCTTGAATTCTTGCTGCAACATTCGAAAACATTGCAAACCTACAAAAAACACTGTAAAAACTGTGGCACAGAGTACACGGCAAAGTTTTCGGCAACATATTTTTCCTTTCTATTCATTGTTGAGGTTTTTTTTAATATAATTTATTGTCAAGTTGGCTAACATAGTGTATACAGTGTGCTCTTGGTTTTGGGGGGGTAGATTCCCATGATTCATCACTTACATACAAAATCCAGTGCTCAACCCAACAAGTACCCTCCTCAATGATTATCACCCATTTTCCCCTCACCCCCCCCCACCCCATCAACCCTCAGTTTGTTCTCTGTATTTAAGAGTCTTTTATGGGTTTGCCTCCCTCCCTTTCTGTTTGAAACTATCTTTTCCCCTTCCCTTCCCCCATGGTCTTCTGTTAAGTTTCTCAAGTTCCACATATGAGTGAAAACAGATGATATCTGTCTTTCTCTGAGATTTTGATTCTAGATTTTTTTGTCCTCAACTCAGAAAGTCCAATCCCTAATTTTAATGTGTTTAAGAATTGAATCTGAGCTCTTACACAAACAGCTTCTGTTCTGTTACTGTCAGCTGATATGAAGGTTGACAGTTCAGGCCAAATAAGGAAGCAGGGGTTGCTGACATTGTTATCAGTTTGTTGTCATTGTTGTTTTAAGTCATTCTTTTTTATCTATGTGCTTTTCCTATCTCGTGCTCTAAATATTAATATACTTTGCACACACACAAAATACCTCCATACACCTAATAAATAAGAAGTCCCAAACTTAAAGCTTTTTGGGATTTCAATTTGATTATTTTAAAAATAAAACTGCTGTCAGCTTTGTTTGTGGAGAGGGTTTAGCAGCTCTGTTTACTCTAAAAGTAATCACTTCTTGATTCAAACTGCTTCACCAGTAAATAGAATATCTTAGGACATTAATTATATGGGAGAGAAGTCAGCAAGAAGTAGCTGTTACAATTCATTACTGTACAAGAAATAGCAAGAGATGGGAGAAAATGTAAAGACGGAGATAATTGTTATTGCTTGGTTGTGAATAGGATTGGGATAGATGGATTGGAATTGGTTTATCTTTCTCCTTCGTAATAAATGGGAACATAGGCCAGAGAGGGAGGTTAAGTAAAAGCAGCCAGTCACCCACAGGTTTAATGCTCTGGAATACTGCAGACAAAGACATGGCTGGCAGTTCCTTTTGAAAAATATATATAAATTAATATTTTTATATAAAATACTTTATTTCAGCTCCTGTAGTTGAGCAAGACTCCATGAATTATTTTGCCTTGGGTTTCCAAACTTTCCTTTGTAACTGTTCTTCTCAAAGAAGATCTTACTGGAGACCAGAATCTATAAAACTTGCTCTGGGTGACCTTATAGTACCACCTGGTCTTTAGCCATGTACCTGCATCCTCTCTCCCTCCCTTCATACCCTGAGGTACCCCTGAAGGATGCTGGCACCCTACAGAGCATTGATCTGGCTGTCTTGGTCCTCTCATTTTACAGATGCTAAAACTGAGACCTGGAAAGAGGCAGCTTTTTGCTATAACTTATGTCATCAAGTGGTGAGGAATTAGAAAAAAAAAAGAAGTTCTGTTGGTTCAGGCCTGTGGTTCTTGGCCATATGCCTTCTACTTCTTATTTTAGGGCCATAACATCAGAAGAGAATTTCAGTGTCATTGATTCAGCATCTTCCAGCCTCAGCTTCAAGTAACACCTCCTTCATATTGGCCCAGGTTTATAACAGTACTTCACTTAATTTGACATAGATATTGAAATGGTTAGCTTATAGCAGGCAACACTTTAGAGACAAAAGCATATGATAATTTAACCATAGGTCCTATGGGATTTTGACTAAAGTGCATTAGGCATCAGGTTGGAAATGATTTTGAAAGAAGACATTATGTATACAGTACATACAAATATCCTTTGGGATGTTCCTGAACATATAGAGGGAGTCATATTCATTGGTGAATAATCCTGTTGTAAGTGCTCACAAGTACATACAACCACATTTGTGTGTGAATATGAAAGCAGATCATCATAAGACGTTGCAGGACTGATTAGAGTGGCAGCTGCAAAGGGCAATGTAGGCAAGATAGGGCAGCTTTGTAACTGTGTGGCTTTGTAAATGAAAGGATGGGATTTCTATATGGTTTGGTAGTTAGATGAAAGCTTTCTTGTTATAGGAATGTGCAGAGCTACACAGAGGAAGGAAAAAGGAAGAAAATAAAACAGGAAAGAGATTGCTGCTAGAGCTGCCTGGTCATAAGAGAGAAGATGTGGGGAAGTAAAAACAAGAAAAGGAAGGAGTCAAATACCAGTGACCTTGGAAAAGAGTAGACACTCCTGCCATTGTCAATCATTTGGGGCAACATGGACTTCTATCGGGTATGTGGCAGAGGACTGAGGAAGCCGTCTTTGGCATTTGAAAGCAGACAGTTGGGTTCTGGAAGTGTTGTAATTCAATCACTGTCTCTGCTCCTTGCCTTAGTGAATAGAGTCTGGGATGAAGATGTGGCTCCCACCTATAAACACAAAAAACAAACTGATGCCGGAGGGAAAGGGGGCGGGACGATGGGCAAATGGATGAAGGGAAGAGGGAAATACAGGCTTTCAGTCACGAAATAAATAAGTCACAGGAATAAAAGCACAGCATAAGGAATATAGTCAATCATATTGTAATGGTGTTGTATGCTGACAGATGGTAGAAACTCTTCTGGTGATCGTTGTACACCTGAAACTAATGTAACATTGTGTGCCAGCTATAACAGCAACAACAACAACAAAAGAGGTGTTTCCTAAACCTCCATTAAGGAATTCAAAGACTCATACTTTAAGTGACTTGGAAACCATTTTACACAGGACCCCTTTGACTTCCCCAATGACGGTTACATTCTCACCCCTCTCCTTTTCATTCCCTTCTTCCTAGATATGATACAGATCTCAAAAAAGGAGAATTAGACTGCTCAGAGAACACCAATTAATACCTCATTTTTCACTGTAATTGATGCTAGCTGCAGAGAGCAGCATGCTGTGTCTATGTTCCATATGTTCTGTGTGCCATGGCTGTTCCTTGATCGTTCTCTTTCCTGATGGCTGCACACACCAGTCATGTGGTAGCATCTCAGGGAGAAGGGTGCTCGTTGTGCACAGTGCCGTCTTCCCCCTCACAGCAACTTCCTCGTCGTAAACACTCCGCCACCTCCGTTAAAGTATAGAAACTCTCAGCAAGTCATCCAATGTCAACTACATGGGTTCTTGCCCTGCCTTTGACATTAATTTGCTAGATGAATTTTAAAAATCATTAAATTTATCTTCACTTTAGGTTACTCTCTTGAATGGTGTAATAATGCATAACCTACTAATCCAATGGAATTATTTTTAGTATTGAATTAGATAACTATGTGAAAGTTTTTTGTACAAAGGTGTAGAAAATATACTAATATAGGGTCTTATTATTATTAATAGGTTGAAGTTTTATAAATCAGTATCTACATTGTTCAGTTCTAAAACATATATATTATATAATTTTGTAAATTATTATAGTTTAATTTAACTTATAAATACATTAGGTAAGGCAAATTTACAATATACATGGAATCAGATACAGTCTTTATAATGGTAGATCCCAGAAATCCATATAGTCCTACCTACTTCCTTCATGTAGAAATATCTTACCACACACAGAGAGTCGTTCATTTATTTAACAGCTGGACAGACACCAATTTACATTTATCAAACTCAAGATCTTCCTCAAACCAGCCACTTTGTAGGGTTCTCATTATCAAGTCTATGAAATTATTATTCATAGACAATTAAATCTAACAAACAATTTCATATAAATACATGGATAAAACCAGAAGCAGAGTGAAACTGTGACTCATTTCTATTGTTAGCACAACTTAAATGAAGAGATACATTTAGAAAACTTCATGGTTAGTCTTCAAGTCTAAGCCTAGGCAGAATTTTGGAGACTTATCATGGTCCCTTTATCTCAGTTTTTAAATTGTGATAAAATATAGATAATTTTTTTCATTTTAACTATTTTCAAGTGTGTAATTTAGTGTCATTAACTGTGTTTACAATGTTATGCAACATTACCTATATATATTTCCAAAACATTTCATCACCACAAACAAAAACTCTACCCATTAAGCAATAACTCCTTGCCCCACCCCCATACCCTGGTAACTTCTAATCTAATTTCTGTATCTATGAATTTGCCTATTCCAGATATTTCATGTAAGTAGAATCATAGAATATTTGTCCTTGGTGTCTGGCTTTTTTCACATAGCAAAATAACATATATTCAAGTTCATCTGTGTTTTAGCATGTATGAGAAATTCATTTATTTTTATGGATAAATAATATTTCATTATATTTACATACCATATTTTATTTATTCATCTGTTGATAGACACTTAGGTCATTTCAGTTTTTTTGGCTATTGCAAATAATGTTGCAATGAGTATGGGTTTATAAATATCTGTTTGAGTCTCTGTTCACAATTTTGGGATATATACCTAAAGTGAAATTGTTGGATCAGATGACAATTCCATGATTTCCTTTTTTAGAGACTACCAAAACTCATATCCAGTGGTTGCGCTATTTTACATTCCCACCAGCAATACACAACAGTTCCAATATCTCTATATCTTTGCCAACACGTGTCATTTTCTTTTCTTTTTTTTTTTTTTTCTATCATAGACACCCTAGTAGGTGGAGAGTGGTATATTATTGTGCTTTTAATTTGCATTTCCCTGATGATTAGCGATCTTGAACATCTTTTCATATG
Source organism: Lynx rufus (assembly GCF_022079265.1). Classification (NCBI taxonomy): domain Eukaryota; kingdom Metazoa; phylum Chordata; class Mammalia; order Carnivora; family Felidae; genus Lynx; species Lynx rufus. The sequence continues at coordinate 3,462,856 of NW_025814837.1, read as the reverse complement.
TTCTTATTTGCAATTTGTATATCTTATGTGGAGAAATAACTATTCAAGCCATTTGCCTATTTTTAAATTGGGTTGTTGTTGATTTATAAGAGTTCTTTATAGGGGCATCTGGGTGGCTCAGTCAGTTAAGTGTCCAATGCTTGATATCAGCTCAGGTCATGATCTTGTGATCCTGAGATAGAACCCCTCTTTGGCTCCACATGGAGCATGGAGCCTGCTTGAGATTCTCTCTCTCTCTCTCTCTCTCTCTCTCTCTCTCTGCCCCTCCCCCACTTGCTTGCTCTCTCTAAATAAATAAATATTTTTTTTAAAAATTTAAAAAGTTTTTTATACATTCTAAACATTAAATCCTTATCAGATATATCATATAGAACTGTTTCCTCCCATTCTATAGATTCTTACCCTTTCTTGATAATGTCCTTTAATGGGCAAAAGTTTTTGGCTTTGATGAAGTCCAATTTCTCTATTTTCCTTTTGTTACTTATGCTTTGGTGTCATAATTAGCAATTAATTGCCAAATCTAAGATCATGACAATTTACTCTGTTAAAACTGTAAAGTTATAGAAAACAAGTAGTAATATGATGTGCTAGAAGCAGAGATGTGATAGAGGTGTTATACATTCTGGAAGATGTTGTCCCTGAAGGTAGTTTAGCAGAATAGTAACATGAAGATTCCTGGAAGGAAGAGTATGCTGGATGCTGTAATATCTCATGAGTTCTGTCTGCTCAAAAAGACAGATGGCCAGATAATAAGAGGATGGTGAACATTGCAATTCATTTCCACAGAACCACATGCCACAAAACATACATGCCTGGTAGACACTAGGAATTGAGTTAGGAGCTGCAGTCTGCAATCTGAAATCCTCCAATTGATAAAAGAAGGATTTTTACCAGCACACATGGAGTGACTATAGCTAAGGCAAAGTCTTACAACTTATCTGTGATAACTATTAAGTCTGTTAATATTATATCTTACTCAGATATGAGTTTTAAAAAAAGGAAAAAAAGTATAATGAAAGATGCACCTTACTATAAGGAAAGAGGAACCATAGTCAAACACCTAACAAAAAAATATCGTAGGTAGTTTGTATTACTGAACTTGATTGCACCTCTATTTGTGTATATACTTTTCCATATGCCTGTAGAACCTTGTCCATAAAGGCAGCATATATTTCCCCACCCCTTGACTTTGGTCTAGTCCAAAGTATATTTTTCCCATTCCTTGATGTGAACAGTACAATGAGGTAAATATGACAGTGTACCAGTTATGAACCTAGGTCTATGAGTCCTTGTTTGCTCTGACCTACTCTCTTGCATAAATATTACCATGAGAAATATATGTCTGAGCAAGCCAATTGTTCAGAAATAGGGTAAAGTATAAGTATAGCAGAGTCTTCATCTAATTTACCCCAGTTGATTCCAGTCTAGAGTAGCCAATACTCATAGGTAACCCACAGATGCATGAGTGATGATGCCCAATTTTTGCTTCATTCATTAAATTTTAAAGTGGTTCTGGGGCGCCTGGTTGGCGCAGTCGGTTAAGCGTCCGACTTCAGCCAGGTCACGATCTCATGGTCTGTGAGTTCGAGCCCCGCGTCGGGCTCTGGGCTGATGGCTCAGAGCCTGGAGCCTGTTTCCGATTCTGTGTCTCCCTCTCTCTCTGCCCCTCCCCCGTTCATGCTCTGTCTCTCTCTGTCCCAAAAATAAATAAACGTTGATAAAGTGGTTCAAATATATAGTTCTTATTAAAACAGACTCCTAAAATTGATCTGTTACAGGAATAAGGGGAAAAATTAGATAACTGAAGATTTCAAAAGGTTATAAGATTAATTGACCTCCATGAAATATAAGCAGAATGTATAAGGAAATAACCCTTGAGATGAACAGATAGGATAAAATAAAATGAAAATAGGAAAAAGGTGATTTAAAGATGTATTTAAAGTAAACTAGTCATGCAAGAAAAAAGCAAAAACATTCACGGAGGATAAGAACAAAATTTGTGGCTAGGCAGAATTTGACTATCTCAGGATTACAGTAAAATAAATAGATTACATACAAAGATGAGAGACATTTGTAATACAAGTCTTTTAGAAAGGAACATGTTAGAAACTAAAAGGAACAAAACAAACAAAAACCTTATTTTTAAAAGTGAAAGAAGTTTCCCTGAATCAGAGGGAGGATGGTTGAGCATGTAGATGCAGATCAAAGAGTTTTTACCATCATCCCATGAAATCAGTAACTAGAAACCACTTCTTCATAGATGTGACAGTGATTTTAGTTGCAAAACTAAAACATTTGCACAAATAGCCCCAAAGAGTACCCAAAAAATTATTTTGTCCCAGACTTCTCCTCTCCAACATTAAATTTTGGAAGATAACAGAACAAGGGTTAAACTTCATCAATTCATGACAATTTTATATTTCAAAATTATAAAATCAATAGAAGAATATTCCAAGGTAATTAAAGACTAAGAATGGAAAGGACTTTAAAACTTTACTCAATAATTATTAAGTTGCCTGAAAAATGAAACAAGATTAAGAGCCTAAGATCAGGGCTGTCTAGTTGTAAAATTCTGTATATCTATTAGTAATTATTGTGATTCTCAACTTAGAAATTCAGTTGAGGGGCACCTGGGTGGCTCAGTCGATTAAGCGTCCGACTTCGGCTCAGGTCATGATCTCACAGTCCATGAGTTCGAGCCCCACGTCAGGTTCTGTGCTGACAGCTCAGAGCCTGGAGCCTGCTTCAGACTCTGTGTCTCCCTCTCTCTCTGTCCCTCCCCTGCTCATGCTCTGTCTCTGTCTCAAAAATAAAGAAAAACATTAAAAAAATTTTTTTAAATAAATTCAGTTGAATTATACTATTATAAAGTTGTTTCTATAGCCCCAGGGAAAATCTTGGCACTTTAGTTTCATCTACTTTTTTAATACTTTCCCAGAATCAGAAATGTGGTTCTTTCAGCAGGAAAATTCCCAAGAAACAAAAAAATAATAATATATTTTTTCTCCACTAATGCTGAGGAACTTAAGGAATTATTTGAAGATTTTGAAAATAAATATTGTATCATCTAAGACATTCCATAATTTTTTAAATAAGAGTAGACAAATAAACATATACGTCTCTTATCCAAAATCCTGTCTATAAATTGCTCAGTATCAAATAAAATATGCAGTACATTCTCAAATGCAAACAATAGAGCAAACATATTGTTGTGATGAGAGGCACCAATTTTTTTAATGTTAGTTATTTCTGGATTTTGTTATTTCTTCATTTGTAAGTTTTCCAGGTTTCCTGGGGAAAAAAACATGAATTACTTTTATAATAGAAAAAATATTTAAAATAAGAATGTAACATCTATACACTTCCTCCTTGTAAGATTTTTTATGTCATCTAGTGATGACAGTTTTGTATTTTAGTGATAGAGATTACATAACCATCTTTAAGAAATGATGTGAGAAGAAACAGGTTTTCTTTAATTCTGCTGCAAGTCCTATATTTTAATGTACAAGAAATGATTAGCTGTGCTACTGATTTTAAACCACACACGTTTAATAGTCCTTGTCAAAGATAAGGCATACAAATCAAGAGTATGGTAAAATTTTAATATATATTAACAATTTCACATTGTATTATTATTTGTAACTATGTATGTTTCTATTAGTTTTCCATGAAGAACATGCAAAAAAACATACTCACACATATATATGTATGTATTATATATATGTATAGCTGCTATTTTCAGTGTCATTGTAATACCATTTCCAAAGCCACTTAGCCCATTTTCTAGAGATAGGAAGTTAACAGAGTTTTAACCTCCAGAAATTATGAATTGTAACTAGAAACTTCACAGCAGCATTTGACCTACAATTATTACCTTGGACAAAATTCACTTGCACATTCTTTCTCCTATCTGTGATATTCATGAGTCTGCAGGTGGATGGTTCACTGCCTATGCCAATTACTTTTAAATAGTTTGATACATCAGGTATAGTCTAAGATAAAGTTTCTTCCTGGAACAGTTGAGAATTCAGCTCCAGTCAGTACCTTATTGTTAATTTGCAAGTGGGTTGTTGGAATAATACTATATGCTAATGGTAGCTGTGAAGTTGGGAAATTATTGGTAGTGTATTTGAATCATGGTCTCCTTGGAGATCATCTTCAGGAATAGTACCTGAAACTATTTGCAGTGAACTCTTGAGAATAATTTTAAAATAAGACAAAGGACTATTTTCAATTTTCTCACTCATACCTCTAATGAGATTGGAAATCTTATTTTCTTGTAGTATTAAACATTAAGATGACACTTCTAACTATGTCCTTCTTTCCTCAGTGATTCAGATTTGTAGTTGGTTGTCTCTCCCTATGGAACATTGGTTATAGGATTTTAATGGGATTCTACAACTGAATATGAATCCTGAAGTTTTAGAAAGCTTATGATCTGATGTGGCAGAGAGGTAGTCAATTTGGGTGGGGCTAAACTGTTATTTAAAACTTCAGCAACTTTTGGGGCGCCTGGGTGGCTCAGTCGAGTGTCCGACTTTGCCTCAGGTCATGACCTGACAGTTGTGAGTTCAAGCCCCACGTCTGGCTCTGTGCTGACAGTTCAGACCCTGGAGCCTGCTTCAGATTCTGTTTCTCCCCGTCTCTCTGCCCCTCCCCTCCTCATGCTCTGTGTCTCTCTCTCTCTCTCAAAAGTAAATAAACATCAAAAAAAATTTTTTAAATAAAATAAAACTGCAGCAACTTTTTAGTTTCTCTAAATTAATGTTTGAAGTTATCTGTGAACTTAAGTTATTCCACAGTTGTAGGAAGATGGATGGTAGAACAATTTAAGTGACTCTTTTATTTATACAAAAAAGAAGGAACTTCTGTTTTGAATTGGGAAAATTCTAGAAAAGAAATAACAAAAATTATCTGTAAAAATGTAAGAGATTTGATTTTCCCATAAGAGACAGGGATTGGAATGAGTGAAAAAACAAAAAAGAAGTAAGTATTTTTTCCCCTTCTCATTGGTCGAGGCATGGGAGAGGGGAGCTCACACTCTGCGTATACCACCAGAATTAGAGTCATTTGCATTAACAGAAAGCTTACCTCCCTGCCAGACATGGAAACAACCAGACAAAGCAGAGGGGTGGCTGGTAAGGGACATCTTTGGGAGGAGTATGGCCTGTTACTCTAGCAACACTCATGTGGTAATCAATAGTGGTTCAGTTTCCTGCCTCCCAATTTCCTTCTGTTATCTTCTGATCTTCAGTGAAACTGTCTTGAACTGTCTTGCTTTTGGTGACCTGGTCTGAATTCTGCCTTGGAATGTTCACAGAGGCCAGGTCCAAATTTGAGGAGAAGTGAGACAGATAAACAGAATGGAGAAATCAGGTAAAAGATACCATAAATATGATCTTCAGGGAGTAGAGGAGTGATATGCAGCAAAATAACTACCCATCTAGACCCATCTGACACACAGGTTAGATTTGTAGGACACATAAGTGTTCCTTAGAGATTACCAGACATACTTGGAGAGTGGAACTCAGGGGAATCTAGTAAAGGTTAAACTTCTTAAGAACATGTCAGATGTGGGGTCAAAGGGTCAAAGGATTGTTATACTGGCACTGAAGGCATGTGACTCAGAAAATTAAAGAAATTGAAGACTTTGGCAAAGCAACATAAATACGACTATAGGAAAAAGTTTTAGCAAAATCTACTTAAGGTGGTAAGAGCAGGAAATGATGTTGATATTTCTTTGTTAGTTCTTGTTGCATAGTTGAATCTACATATGATTGCATATTTCTAGAGTTCTATGTGTGTGTGTTAAATAAAAACAGGATTCTCTCAGTCATTTAGGATACACACATTTATTCAGGATTGAAACCCATTGTTTTCTAAACACACTTCCTTTTCCTGTATCATCAGAAATGCAAAGTTTGTATAACCTTGGATGTCTACCATACAGATTTTACTCATCTTAGATTAATACAGAACGTCAGATAATACAGATCACATTTTCTAATACCTTTGGGGGTAAATCTACAAATATTTTTTCTAGTAAGTAAGGGATTATGTTTTCTGGTAGGTGGAAAGCTGTGTAGGATTTAATTCTTAAGAGAATTGCCCAAGAGTAAAGAATGTGCTGCTAGCCAAAAGTAGCCATAATCTTACCTTTCAGTTCCCAAAGTTCAATTTGGTTTTGCTCATCCATTCATCAAATGTGTGTCGAAACATGATGTTTTCCCATGCAGTATGGCAGGCAACAAGGTCCAGAGGGAATGAGGCACTCTCCCTGCCCTTAACTCAGAATCTAAGAGAAAATAATACTACATGCTGACATTTATGTTCACCTAGCATGTGCCAGGCTCAATTTTAATGCTAGCCTAAAGTCAGGGAAGAACTAACTCTCCCTGGGACATGGGGAAGAAATAGAATTTGAAGTGAGCCTTGAAGGACCAGTATGGTAAGGAATAGAGCACATTCCAGGCAGAATAAGCAGTGTGCACAGATTCATGCGTATGTGAATAAGAAGCTGTTTGATAATGACAGGGAAATGCAGTATAGCTGAATAGAAATTGTGATGGCAAGTTGCAGTAGCAAACAGCATAGGCTGTTGATGGTGATAAATAAGAGAAAGTAAGCAGGTAGGAAATTAAAACTTGAGCCCCTTCTGTGGCAATGGCTGTGGTAGAAGTACTGTTTCTATTATTTAAATAAAGCTTCAATTATTCTTCATGAGGCATCTATTATTATCATCGCTGTTTCACAGATGAGAAAATGGATAAAAATAAATGCAAAACATTAAGTATCTTCTATAAGTTCATACAACTAGTCAGAGACAGAGACTTCAAAAAGTTCCTCTTCTTGTTGATGTGCCACACATAAAGGACCTTCTGTGGCATCCTGAGGAGTTCAGCCTTAGACCACAGGCAATGGTAGACTGCCATGACATAGACCCAGAATGTTCATCTTTCTTGATTCATTCATTAATACAAAAAATGATTACATTCCAATTATGTACCTGGAATTTCTCTTGGTGTCTGTGCATAATTCTTTAAAGGAAGATAGGAAAAGTATGCATTCAATGCAAGCTATGAGTCTGTGATGAAAGCATGTTGATGCATTACTGGTGTGAAAAGAGGAAGTGGCAAAGCCTCGCATGGAGGCAAAAGACAACGTGTTAGGAAAAGCTTGACAAGGAAATGATGCTTGAGAAAAAAATTTTGAAGGTAGTAAATCAGTGGGTGTTATGAGAATCCAACACACATCCTAGACACATAAAGGAAAATAATTAGAAGAAAGTATATGTAACTCAGTATAATAAAGACTATAAATAGGTTGGAGTATTAGCAATAGGATTCAAGAGGTAGTCAGGGGCTAGATTATGAATAATCTTATATTCCAAAAGGAGATCTTTGCACCACAGATGGTGGCCCAAATTCAGAGAGCAGATGTACTTTTTTTTTTTTTTTAAATTGCTCACACGGTATTTTCTAAACTAAAATTAGTCAGAGAGAGAGAGAAGAAAGGAAAGAAAAGAGATCACAAAAGATCCAGATTTCTGCCTCTTAAAAACTCAAGAGAGGTACCAACATTGGCCATGGATTACTAGATGGCAATAATTGATTAATGCTGAAAAACACTTCCCTTCTTGAGATGGACATGTTCACTTCCCAAACTACTTCCTTTTGTGGTAACAGACTGGTCTCTGTTGGCTTTGTGTTTGTGAAACTTGTTTGAGGCCTTGGGTTCATTCAAGATCACATACATTGCTTTTTACATAGCTCTAAACCCCCCTGACACTTACTTCTAACCCAGCAACTCTTGCTGAGGGTCTATGCGTTTTGCCAACCCAAGGATTGTGGAGGTGGCTTTCTAAAGAAGAGCTAAAATCTCAGATTAAAACTAGAAATAGAAGCAAGCAGAGGGGCTTGAGATGCTGTGATAGTAAAGGGAACAATAAAAGGTGCACTTGTATTTAAATGCTTTGTTCCTTTAGCTCTATTTGCAGTGCTTAACTCAATGGTTAGGTGCAGAATATTGTGGTAAATATGTTGCAACAGTTTTTATAAAATAATTTTCTAAAGTGTCTACTAAACATTGTAAGGCCCCATGATGTTATCCCCAAGTAAAGAATCTTAGAGTAAAGCAATACTTTTGGAAAATTAAGTGTGGTCCTCTTGAAGAGTTTGAATGCACTCTAATATATCAAGATATCTCAGAAGGTACATTTTTTTTCCCAACAAGAATCAATTATCTTACCCCAATTGGGTATTCTACAATTTGACTCAATTCTGACACTAAACACTGAGAGTTAGTGCAGAACACCCGGACTAAGGGCTTATTGCCACAAGACTTCCCTTCAGACACTAGCCACAATTCTGGGCAACTCCAGGTTACCCATACTTCTGCCCATCAGACTACAAATTTGAGGATTCCCATGACACCCCATCCTCAGATTCAATAATTACCTATAATGATTCACAGAACTCAGGAAAGGGCTATGTTTAAGTTAGAGTTTTATTATAAAGGATGAAACTCATGAACAGCCAAATGGAAGTGATGAATAGGACAGGGGAAGTGGGAAAAGCCATGAGGTTTCCATGTATTTTTCAGGCTCTCCATCCTCCAAAACCATTGACATGTTCACAAACCTAGAAAGCTTCTCAAACCTTGTTGTTCAAGAGTTTTTGCTGAAGCTCCGTTATGTAGGCATGACTGATTAAATCATTGACTATTGGTGATTGAACTCAGTCTCCTCAGAGGTGTGCAGATAGGGCTGAAAGATCTAACCTTCTAATTGTCTATTGTTTTCTGGCAACCAGTCCTCATACTGAATCTATCTAGGGGCCTCATTAGTATAATGAGACATTCCTATCACTCAGGAAATTCCAAGGGCTTATGAAGCTCTGTGCCAGAAATCAGGACAGAGACCAGTTCTTTGTTTGCATTGTACCGTGGAAGTCATTCAGGAAACACACCTATTTATTTTTGTTTTAAATTGGTGTTAACCATACGAATCTGTTATAGAAACATTTTTGATAATTGATCTATATTACATGAAACAAAATTTTATAAGATGGCAAAGAAATCAATGGAATCACTCAAAAATGTACCATTTGTTATAAAATTAAACAGAGAGATAATCAAACAAAACAAAACCTGCTTGTATCTCTGAATTCAACCATTTATGAGTATGACCAAATGGCATTTGGCTGAAAGTCTACACTCCCAGTGCTTTCTGATTTGGGGCCATCCCTAAAAGAAAAATAGTGACAAAAACATTTTTCAGCCTTCCCAGTTGTACTTTCAAATTCTAATTCCTTCCTAAGTCAAGACCAGACACAGGGTAGGCAATGACTAAGGGGATCTAAGTGGTTCTCCCCATGGTTTTCCTTCCAGACCGGTCCATACCTACTAGCCAGTATTGGAGTCTCTTCTGTTAGTGTAGTTTTGCCAAAGAACAGTGACCCATCAGGAGGGTTCAGAACACACACATATCATACCTTCACTATGCACAGCCAGTGTCCATCCTACAGGGAGCCCTGTTTGTCCCCCAGGTAGCAGTGAGATTTCAGGAGCCGGGTCAAAGGGTGCTCTTTGGAGCCATGTGTAGGTTCAGGCTTCCCTTGGCCAGGCTGTTAGCACACAGCTGAGCTCATGGTCACAGCTGCTTTACCTCTGTCTGGACATGTGAGGCTTCACAATTCCAATGCACACAGTAAGCGGCTTACTTTTCAAATCCGAAGACAGAATTTTGATTTATCTATAGGTACTGTAACTTTAAAATAAAGAGAGATGCCTTATATTCTTCCTTTTTGTATTTCAAATTATTGCTTATAAGTTGCTTCCTTTTATATCCCTAACCCATATAGCTATGTATTACCAAGTAACAAAGAACATAATAACTGGCTTCCAATCAGCTTCTGTATTAATAAAGCCAGAATGATAATATCATACCTACTTACCACAGCAAGTTGTAGCACCTGATAGTCAATATTTATTGAGCTGTTTATTTTTTTTTTAATTTTTTATGTTTATTTTTTGAGAGAGACAGAGCATGAGTGGGGGAGGGGGAGAGAGAGAGAGGGAGACACAATCTGAAGCAGGCTCCAGGCTCCAAGCTGTCAGCACAGAGCCAGACGCGGGGCTCGAACCCACAAGCCATGAGATCATGACCTGAGCTGAAGTCGGACACTTAACCGGCTGAGCCACCCAGGCGTCCCTGAGCTAGTGTTTATTTATTTATATCTCACTTTGTATATGATCCTGTTTTGAGCATCACATATACATTAGCTCATTGCATACAACAAACATAGGACGCACTACTTTTAGTATTGCCATTTTACAATTAGGAAACTGAGATAAATATTGTTAGATAATTCACCCAAGGTCACACAACTAATAGCGAAGCTAGAATTCACACCCAGCCGGTCTGGCTCCATTGCCCACACTTTACCATTCCATTCGTACAACTTCATCAATGAGGAATGATGAAGAGAAGTGAAAGCACTTTGGCAATACAGTAGAATTGTAAAATCACTTTATGTCATGTAAAATCAAATGCCTGACAAAAAATCCCATGCTTGTATGTGGGGGGGGGGGGCATGTGGGTGTGGGTGTTACTTGAAGAAAACAGCAATAAGGCCTGATGATCAAGCATTAGTCTAAATCAGACTCATATTATATTGAGGTAAAATACTACAGGATTATACCTGCTTGAATATTCTGACATAAATAATGAGACTGCTTCTTTTTTCAAAGTAACCTAAATCCACACTGAAACAAATAATTCCATGAGTCTTTTTAATTTTTTTTAAATTTTTTGTGAATGTTTATTTATTTATTTTGGGAGAGATATAGGCAGGGAGAGAGAGAATCACAAGCAGGCTCCACACTCTCAGTGCAGAGCCTGAGGCAAAGTTCGATTTCACAAATGATGAAATCGTGATTGAAGCCAACTGAGCCACCCAGGTGCCCCAAAGGAGTCTTTTTTTTTTTTGTTTTTTAAGTTATTTTCTTAACATTCAAGTCTGTTCTTTACATGCATAGTTGACTAACTGTTTCCTCAGGTGTCCCTGTACCAGGCCCCTCAAGCCCCTTTGCCAAGTTAAGGGATGTGTTTCAGTGTTACCTCAGCACCTGGAGCTTCCTGTCTATCCCTGTGACCGGCTCCAGCTTCTGGATACCCTTTCTCTAGAGAGTCCCTAAACTGACCACTTCATTGGTTTGCATCCTTAAGTGAACTTATCTAAGGTTCTCAACTCTCTGTACCTTGCTTCTCTTCCAAAATCCCAAGGTGCTTGAGGATGGAGACTTTCTCTTCACCCCAAAGGCTATAGCAGACATCGTATAAATAAAAGGTTGTCCGTAAACAGTCTTCTACTTGCTTTTAGGTGAGGCCCTTCTCTGTAAAACAAAAGGGCAAAACTAGAAGCCAGAACCACTCTGAGGAGCTTTGTGTGGAGCGCAGAGCAAGTTATACCAAGGCAGAGGAAACACCAGGATGGCTAATTGGAGCACATCCAAAGGATGTGCTGTGTTAGAAGAATTGCATTTAGGTCCTACATCTCCTTGATGGGGGGGTTACTCTTCTTTGGGTAAAACTGCTCTAATGGCAAGAGAGCCAGACATTGGCTCACTGCCATAAGATCACAACAATGGCACAGATCCTCTCAGCGGTGGGTCTCCTGGGTGGCACCTGTCTGAAGCCCCTATGTAATAGGGTAAGATCAGGAAGACAACTAGCAATTATTAAGTGCATGGTATGCCTGGTCACTATGCCAGGATCTTTCAGTTGTTACATAATTTGAGCCACACAACAATCACGTGGATTATGTGCAACAAATTATCCATATTGTATGGCTAAAACTGAAGCTTATTTAGAAGTGACCTAGTTGACGTTAGCCAATAAGCATTAAAACTGACAAGCTTAGGTTTATGTGACTTGCAACTTTGTATTTGTTTCATTTATTTTTTGTCCTGTTTCCCCAGATATAGTATGGGGGGGCCTCCTGTAACTGCACTCACTTGGAACCAATGGTTCATAACCTTAGCCCCTGCATTTCATTTTCCTAGACCTGGCTTAGCCTGTGGCATCCTTCTTTCTTTTTATAAATAAATTGGCTTATCAGTCAAAGGAACAGAGAAGCTCATATATATGGATAAAAATTTTAAACAAAGGCTCAAACACTCAGGAAATCTGGTGCCACAAAATTTCATTTTATTTCACCAAAGTACTTATTTTTGTTTATAATACTTTGAGGTCTTCTAACTCTTTTACTTATGCTTTGAGCAAAAATGTTCACGTCCCTTTCTCTTCATACACACTAAAATGCAATAGAATTAGGTTTAAAAGCAGTGTATTCTTTGAGGCAAAATAAATTACAAGCAAGTCTTGCAGATAGTTTCTAGGTAAATTGATTTCTGTATACAAAATGTTTTCTCCCTGATTTGTTGATAAAATTTTAATGTTATACATGTTAGAACTATTGAACACATCCTCCAAGCATGAGGCTTTTATTGGTGTTATGGTTTCCCCTTTTATCACTTGTTTTTTAAAGACTTTCACATTATGTTCAAAATTGGGCAGATCATGGTGATGTGAAATAGGATGCTGTTACCAGAGGGATCTCATTGCATTATCTTTACTTGCTGCTCTGAGCATTAGGTCAGAGCATGTAAAATAAGTAGGCTGTTCTAGGTATATTTTAAGGACAATTGATGAAAAGAACTTCAGAGCCTGTTATAATCTGGATTTAATATCAAGGCATGATGTTTTTGTGAATCTAGAGGCTTACACACACACACACACACACACACACACACACACACACACACAAAAGAAATACAGGAAAGCCTGCTTCAGCAGATGGGCTACAATTGTATTAAAATCTAAGTGGTTGTCCAGTGAGGTGCTGCGGTCAATGGTAGCATCTGTGCATCATGACTGAGCAGAATGTATGTGACAGGATTAAAGTCAGGTTCAAAGTAGAACAACATGCACCATGTGGATTACTCAGAGCTGTCAGTCATCTATTTAGATTTATTTCCTGCAATTCTTTTAAGAACATGGAGCACGAGGTCATTTGTGGTTGTATCATGCTCTGAACACATAATGTACACATGCTGGTATCTGGGTCTTGGGTGCTCCCATTTTACTGATCTGGACTGCCCTGTTTCCTACTCTCCAGCAGCCAAATCCTTGTCACTTTGACTGCCTAGATTGATATCTACTCCAGTTAATCAATATGTAGTAAATGAGCATCCGTCTCATTTGCTAGGTGCTATTACGGGGGACATATTAAAAGGCTAAGAAGAATGCTAGAGTTAAGGAAGTCAACTGAGAGTCCGTGTTGTTAAAGAAGGCTTCCAGAACAGGTGTGGCTTGTATTGCAGAGAATTTGGGTTGGCATGAGGTTTTCTAAATTTCAGATTTTTGCCACCTAAATGACTATTTATTTTCTATTAATAAAAACAGTGTCGTTAACTTAAATCAATTTAATCAGGAAACTCCTTATCTTTGAAGTCAATTTTTATATATTTTATATATTATGTATATATATATATATATATATATATATTTCCAAATTTAAGCTGTTAAAACAACAAGAACAAAGATAAAGACAACAAAAATGAAACAGTATTTCAAAATTGGAGCTCTTACCTATTGTCTGCCTAAGACCCTGAATCTAAAGTCTACTTCAGTTTTGTTAATAAGGTATATTAGCTTAGGTATAGTGACCTCCTAAACCCCAAATAAGACTTGTCTTCACATAATCAGCATCATCAAAAGAGAACTGAAAAGAAAATAAATCTCTCATTATGTGATTCAGTGATACTTACTGCCTTACACACATACCACTGGAATGAGTACAAATCTTACACTAGAAGTCCTGTTATATAGCATTAGTTTTACACAAACTACACTTTGAAAATATTGAATAATTGGAAAGATGAAAAAGAGGAAGTTAAATTAAAAGAAAAACAAAACCATAAGCTTGAGGTAGTGGCAGTCCTCCACCAAGGTGTTTCTGGAAGACCACTAAACCCTTCTTAGCAGGACTTGTGTCTTCCTTAAGCATCTACTGCAATATAATCTACACTTAACTTAGATATGACTTATTTCCCTAAGGATAATGTAGTCTCATTTTGTGTAGAAATGATGTCAGACACTTCTGTTACCCTCTCAGCAACCAGAACAAATGACATAATGCAAATGAAGATAATATTATGTACTTGGAGTATATGTTGAATAAGTAGCTTCACTCAAATATAACTAAAGAAAAATCATGGAGATAACCATTATTTGTCATTTAGTCATGACTCCATGGGTGATAGTGTCTGCATAAACCACACAGATGTAAGACCAAATCCACAGTTGAATTGGCTTCCCGTGCACAGACAAGATAAGGGCCTTCACCTACACTGGGAAGAATTAACACAAGAACAAATCTGAGCCTGGTTCTCGGGACTCTTCTTAGCCTGTTCATTGGAAAATGCTGTATCTCTTCAGCAGTATTTTCTGCCATTGAATAGATAGTAATATAATTATTGAATTTCTAAAATACTATGAGATCCATTGACATGGCATTTTGGGTAAAAGAACTAAGGTCATTCAACATTTGGAATGTACTAAATAAACCAAAGAGACTGGTGTACCCTAAAATAAGATAATTATTCTTAACCTCCTTTGAGGGAATAAAACTATGCGTATTACATAGAATATTATATATACTATTACATATTTTAATATATATATATATATATTAGTCATTGATATAATTACTCAAATGGAAATACTTACACTTTAAAGGACAGCAAAGAGGGAATAAACCATGGAAGGAAAATGAAAATTACAGCCTTAAGCCCAGTCAAACCCATACTGCTATTCTCTGCCTTCTGTACATTCTTGTGAGGGACACTGATGGACATCTGCTTTGCATGACTTTCTAGAAAATGTAGGAGAAAGTGCTACTAAATATCTGAGAATAAGTTCACTTAAATACATGCATGAGTGTGTGCATGCGTGTTCACGCATGCACGCACACATGCACACACTGACTTCGACCTGAAAAAACTCTTATGGAGAACCTAAAAATGAAAACTCTTCAACAGCTTTTGCTCTCCCCCCCGACCCCCAATTCCATCTCTGCAGTCCATCCCTAATGCTATCTAGTGGAAAAGGAAAGGCAGGCTGCTTCCATTGTTCCTCTGTTTAAGTGAGATAAGATCCTCACTCTGTACATATTTTCCCTTTATCTCCACAGTCCTTGTGTCTCAGCTTGTTCTTTGAGTTTAATGACTTTTTTCTTGCTTTGTTTTGCTTCTTCCTATCTCTTTGGGTTATGAGATCTTTACTGATTTCAGTAGTTGGTACTTTTTTTCTTCTTTAAGTCTCTTCTTTGTTCATTGTTAACTGGGTGACTAAAAAAAAAAAAAAAAAAAGTGTCCAAAGCATATGGAAATTCTATTTCTCCTCTTTTGTTAGTTGAGCTTTCTTTTAGAAACTAACAACAATTGAAATTTATTTTCATAGACTGTTTTGCCCAGTTAGTGATATCCTTACATTCATTTCTCCTTCCCACCCAAACACAGCTTCTTTCAACAAAAACCTAAATTGGCAGGACCTTTTTGTAAACAAAATAATTTTGAATTAATGTAGCAGCAGGTGATATGCCTGTAACTCCCTCACATCTTGTTTCTTGACCATTAAGGTACACATACATTGCTCATCTCTGTGTATATATTGCAAGTGTTATTATTTCATCTAAAGGGATGATTTTTTGGAATAAAGCTCACTCATCTGTTTCAGAATTGGCAGTGTTTGTAGTTGTTGTTGTTGTTGTTGTTTTTATCACAAGTTAGTGTCTGTGAGCCAGCCATGGCTCTAAGGACGGTGAACCAGGAGAATAACAATAAATGGAATGAAATACAAGAATGCCTTATAATTCCAAGATTAGAAGGTAACCTAAGTGGACATTGCCAGTGCATAAATTATCAAAACTAAAAGCCTTGCTTGGATGAGAATTTGAATGAAGAATCAATACTTAAACATGGTGATATGATTAAGGTGAATTCAAATGCAAAAACATATAAAACATATACATTTTGCCCAGAAATGGGTATATCAAGGAACAAAATATAATCAACGTTTATTATCTTTGCCCTAAAAGAGCTTATGATCTAGCTGAAGAACTTGGATTTTAAAACATGAAGCAAGAAGAGAATTAGGGGCGCCTGGGTGGCTCAGTCAGTTGAGCGTCTGACTTCAGCTCAAGTCATGATCTTGTGGTCAGTGAGATTGAGCCCCACATTGGGCACTGTGCTGACAACTCAGAGCCTGGAGCCTGCTTTAGATTCTGTGTCTCCCTCTCTCTGCCCCTTCCCCACTCACACTCTGTCTCTCAAAAATGAATAAATGTTAACTTTTTTTTAAAGAAGAGAATTAATCTAATAGGAATATAATGAAGAGGGAAATGTGGACTGGAGGATTTTTATGTTGTGGAAGTCAGAGAGAAGAGAGATTATCACATGTGTCAACAATGTCAGGAAAGGCTCTGTAGAAAGCAAAAGAAGCATGTAGAACATGGTCATGTGAAGAGGACATTGTATTGATACCGCTAGCCCTGAAATTCCTTTTGTAGGCATAATTGATGGGGAAAAATAACAATGATGACTAAGATATAACATTGGACTTAAATCCCCTGTAAGCCAAGATCAAGAAATGTAACCTTCATAAGCTATCTTATGATAAAACGTTAAAATCACAATTAATATGCCTGTTTTTTAAAAGGCTCAGTAAATATGACCAAACAAAAATATATCATGTCCATTTTATCTATGCTAATACAAATTCAGTTTATTCCTGCCTGATACAGACCACTTCCTCCCTGAGGAGTAGATGCAGGCATCGTGGGCACATGTAGTATATAGACTATTCATGTAAAGACTGAAAGGGAACCTTGTTTTCCTGCGAATGTGATGTTAAGTATGTATATGATTCTAATACCCCCCCAACAGGATATCTTAATCTCCTCTTCAGATTAAAAATAATACAAATAAATAAGTTTCACATATATTGCTGGACCAAATGCTCTACACATTTGTGTATATAAATTTGGATTTTAAGGTAAAGGTTTTTATTGAAGAAGAAAGAGGAGGAGGAGGAGGAGCAGCAGCAGCAGCTAGAAAGCATGCTTGGAGAAAGGCATTTCTATATCCAGGATGGTGAAAATACATGATAATGTCAAAAAAGCTTTGAGCAAAAGCTAAGTGTGAGTGAACCTTACACTGGAGTTTTGTGAAGCCCTGTTCTCAGTGTTCTATATTCTGTTGATGGTTGGCAGTTCTCTTCAAATGCTCAAGTGACACAAGCCTGGCAGGGATATTGGCTATCACAATAGCATAAAATGATGAATGAAAACTGAGATGAAATTTGGCAAGAATATGTGTAAAGAGTTAGTAGGTTCTTGGGACTAACACAGATGACTCAAAATAATCACAAAGTTAAAAAAAATCAACCATGTCCAAAATTAAAATGAGTTGTTTTATTAATCGATGATCTCTGCATCTCTGAAGATATGCAAACATATTGGATGATACTTAAAGAATTTTGTGCTAAGGGGTGCCTGGGTGGCTCAGTTGGTTAAGCATTCAAATTCAGCTCAGACTCAAACCATGATCTCACGGTTTGTGAGTTGGAGCCCCATATCGGGCTCACCGAGAGAGCCCACTTTGGATCTTGTCTCCCTTTCTCTCTCTCTCCCTACCCCATTCATTCTCTCTCTCTCTCTCTCTCTCAAATTAAATAAACGTTAAAAAATATTTTAAAAAAGAATTTTGTGCTAAGAATCCGGAATTTGTTAGGAAATTGGCTATGACTATGCACTGAAGCCACTAACATCTTTAACATTCACTTTGCATCTAGGTAAATTGTATCGTTTCGAGATCACCAGCCTACCCAACCCTGGAACTGAAAGATTTGGAACACTTTGGCAGAAAAACTAGGATTACCAAAAACAAACAAACAAACAAATTTTATAAGAAATTACCCCTGTGAACTTCCAATGACCTTCCTCTTGCATTTCATAGAACAACCATTCGTGGTCGCCTTATTCCCACGAACATGCTTTACTCCTGTTGTGGTTGGGAACATCAGCAGTAAATTTCTTATTTATCATCAGGTTTGTGCAGAAGTAACCACATCCAAACCACCCTACCCAACCAATATTAGTAATGTCCTTTTACTTCCTGATTAAAGTGCAAAGTGCTTTAAACATTCAGCGTAAACACATTTGTTTATTTCTTTCTTAATTTGTGAGGCCACTTTGCTGGCAGAGACCAGAATAGAGGAATCCAAGATGTATTGATTTCTTTCTTCATGACTATTTAATCGGTTAAAGTGTGCGCCACTTGCAAGTGCCAAGATGCTGGTTACATTTTAATAAATGTCCTCTTTGGTCGATCAATACTTCTCAGCCCAAAAATAAATAAATAAATAAAAGTGCTGTTCTCTCATAAGTTAATGGGGAGAAAATCTTTTTACTATCGTCAGTCATCATGACAAACAAGAATATGAAAAGTGCTAATGAAATGACCAACTGTCTATAAAATAAAAGACTTGCAAGACAGTCTCCTTTCTTCCCTTAATTTGATGAAACAAAATGGAAAATTACACTAGTGCCCATCTAGCGTGAAATGATGTTAACAAGCAGAAAACAAATGCTATAATGAAGGACTTCTAGGATGTACTATGTATAGTCTTACTTGTAAAGAGGGAATTACTGGGCAGAACTCTAGCCCTGAGCAACATCCCACCCCCTACTGAGGAGAATCACAGCTACCATCATGTCCCTCGGGAAGTAGAGCCATTCAGCACAATAGGACAAATTGATGTTCACGGCATAATAATTATCCATGTGCTGCAAACAATGGGCCACACAATTACCAACCAGGGCAATGCCCTACACAGGCAAAGTGAAGTTGCAAAATGAAGTGATTGTACAGATAATTGAGGCAATAGCCCCACAATAAAGGGATGTGCACAACTTGTTATTTACTGGGCTTTGTTCTGAATTTTCCAGAACACCAAAACTTACCATTTAAGCACAAAATGTTTTATTTTTAAAATGCATCCATTGTGAAAGGATATCTTACTTCAAATATATTACCAATTTCTTTGCCTTTTCAAACAGAGTATATAAATATTACTGTATTCTGATAGCTCTCTGGATTAAACAAACAAACAAACAAATATTTTGCTAAAGAAAGGTGACCCGGAAACTACTACCTGGACTCTGAACTGCATTCATGTAACACTCCCCTGTCTTCTACATAAGAATAACACAGGGACACCTAGAAATACTGCAAGCCATCAACTGAAAGAGTTAACATGTTCTTACACAAACACCACAAGTACAAAGCAACATGAACCAAAGGCATTCCTAAAATTAAAAGGGATACAGTTGGAGATGGTTTAAATAGTTTGATGTGATGTTTGATGAACTTTTTTTTTCTTACTAGAGAGTGGGGCATGGTGGGAAGATTTGGGATTTAAGAAGCAGCCTAATGTGGTGGTCACGTCACTGCCCTGCAAACTGCCTGAGCTCAAACTTCATGTGGCACTCAATAACCAAGTGTTGCTGGAAATCTTATTTGAATCTTTCTAAAAGCTTGGATACTGTCTACAAAATAGGAATAATCAAGGTCCTTGCACTGTTGGGATTTGTAAATAAGATCATGAAAAAACATTTAGCCTTTTCATTGGTTTATTAAAAGCCCTGTAAGTGTTGGCAATTTAAGTAAGAAAAAGAAGAGGAAAATTGATTAAGTAGGAATCCAGAAATGCACATATAAATGACAAGCATGAGAAACACTATAAAAGGAAATGGAATGAATGATAGCAAAAACTAAAGGAATAAAGAAAGGACCAAGGGAAGAGAGAAGTCAGGGGATACCATGGCCTTGACCGTTCATGAAAAAAATCACTATTTCTGTATTAATAAATATTGATTGAGCAAATCAAAGACTATACACAATACCAGATACTATCAAATTATGTAAGATAGCCTATTTTGCACCAACATCTTTGAGGTGGATTGTCATTACTATCATTGTCATTACTATCGCATACATAAGGAAACCAAATCTTAGCATAAAGGAATACCATAGGTAATGTGGTAAGATTCAAACATATTTAACTAGATTGTCTTTTGGCTCTCAATCCGATGTGCTTCTCACCCTACCACAAAGTCTAATTTTTTTTCCTTCCTCATCTCTCCTTTCTGTTCCAGTTTCTCCTTCTCCTGTGTTTTCTGAGCACACCCTATGTGTAAAGCACTGAAATGAGACAATAATTAAAATCAGGACTCTAAGAAATTTTACAGTCTATTGGAAAACAAAAGCATGTGAAAATATGCATAAAATGTAACAGGTGACTTCCCCAACAGAGATAGAATGAAGTGCTGTTGTTTCTCACATCTACCTCTCTGTCTGCAATGCTTTCTCTTCCTTTCCAGGCTCCCAGATCCTGATATCCATCTTTCAAATTCAGGTCAAATTTATCCTCCTCTTCATAACTCTACACATAACAGTGATCTCTCTCATATTTAAATCCTTTTATAATTTATAGTCTACTCTCGAAGAGCCTGTTAGATACACAGTACTAGGATCCACCCCCAGAGTTTAAGATTTAGTGTCTGGGATGGGCCCTGGGAATTTGCCCTTTAACAAGTTCTAGATGATCCTGACACTGCCTATGCAACGACCATGCTCTAGGCACCACTGGCTACCCCATAGCATTCACTCCTTCGGCATTCGGCAAACATTTCCCCTTGGTCTTAGCTGATGTTCCCATTGTATATGCCTAATTCCCTACACAGTCATTCTGTCCCTTGAATCCAATAGATACTTCTGTTTATTCTGTGTACTTTCCACAGCTAGTAGCATGGTATGACAGTGAATGGCAGGTGTCTAGGAAATGTGTTTTACTTGACCGGTTGATTGGTAGACTGACTGAGTACTGAGTGCTAGGTGGCTGTTTCTCTCCCTGCACCGCCATCTCTCATGACAACTCCACCCAGAGCAGCTATTGTGTGTGAACTTAGATTACTGTGTGGAAATGGAGGTGAGCATATGTAGATATTTGTGTTATCATATCTATCAAATAAGATCTCTCAAATAATGATACTTATGAACTTTTCCTCATGCTTATTTGCAGTGTAGTACACAGACAGTTGCCTTGGAAACACTCACTCTGAATATTCTAAATTTTCTATAATGGAAGATCTTGCCTTTGCCTTATCACTTACACAGTCTCCCTCATTTTTGTGTTTTGTTGAGAATACATAATGAGATATGAATTCTGATAAATGTCACTTTTGAGGACATAATTATTGTATTCATCTTATGCTTTTCATAAACCCATTTTTTCTCAGCTAAGCTTCTGAAGGGCAATTATCTAATAAAAAATAAATTTTTAACTAATGCCATTTAAAGTTGTGTTTTAACTGACCTCTCTATAGTGTCCATTTCTTTTTTACTAGTGCATTTAAAAATCGTTTTTTATTAGTCCTTCCTTCTATAAATCGGAATTAAAGTTGGCATTTTCACATTTGATTTCGAGAGACACAAGTAGAATGATGCAACCTTTCAGAACATACCACTGAATACAGATTCGCCTTAACAATTCTGAATATACTGATATTCAGAAGTTGCATTTTCTACTAGACTCAGCAGAGTCTCCATTAGTTATTGTTACTGTTTACTCAGTTTTGAGCTAAACTCTCCCAGAGTGCCAATTACGTCCTGAGAGCAAGTCCACACACCACAAGGTGAAGAACAAGTTTGACAATTATCCTATTAATTTGATCTATGTTTACATGTAGACGGTCAAACCAGATAATTCAGTACACATAACTCACCCAAAGGACTTATTATCTGGATTGGTTATCTACATAGATCAAATTAGACCCTAATAACTCCCAAATCTCCACTTTACTTTATGTCCTATAGATATAACCAAAGGTGATTCTACCTGTTATAGCCCATGCATGGCAACCTATCTATCTGTGGAAAAGTGGATTCAACTTTCAAAGTTATCACATATTTACAGAAAAGTTCCTGAAGTCTGGAGATGTCAAAAAAGTAGGTAATAATGGGTTATTATTAATTACATTTATTTTCCTGAGATCTACCAGCATGTGCATTTTGTCTGCATTACCATTATCTTCCTTTTTTTTTAAGGTTTTTATTTATTTTTTTTTTTTGAGACAGAGAAAGAGCATATGCAGGGGAGAAGCAGAGAGAGAGGGAGACACAGAATCTGAAGCAGGCTCCAGGCTCCAAGCTGTCAGCACACAGCCTGACACCGAGCTCGAACTCACAGACTGTGAGATCATGACCTGAGCCGAAGTCGGACGCATAACCGACTGAGCCACCCAGGCACCCCACCATTATCTTTCTTTTGCATACTATGAACTCAAAGATTGGTTTAAATATCCATTTCAGTCAGGAGCCATCTGACCACTATACAGATGCCTCTACTTGTCAATGAAAAGTGTTTTACACTTGGTCTTGTCTTAGCTGTGGGAATCTGTTGGCAAGAATGTGAAATCAATCTAAGTATACTGTTAAAAGTAATTATTCAGGCATCCCTTCTTTTAGAATTAACAATATCTGGTTACTACACTCCTCAAGGAAAAATAGCATTCATGTGTATATCACCAGAGCCTTTCTGAAGCATAGTAAATATTCAATGCATAATTGAATAAATATAAATATTACAAATATTAAACATAAATATTGTAGGAAAAAAGAAATGACAATAAATAGGAAGAAATATAATAGTAAGATCACTAATCACACCATCCTAAGGCAACCACTATTGATATTTTGGTCCATTCTTCTAGAAACGGTTTAATCCATAGTTTATGTACTTTTAATGTTACATCATATCATGGAAAGAGCTTTATAAACCTTTTTTTACTAACCACTATATCACACTCTTCTCCATACAATAAATATAGTTCTGTGACTGTGAGAAACCTGGTTTGCATTATCGTTAATATATCTTTCTGCCAAAGCCACGCTCCCCACCCTTGTGCAGGTGCATACCTCATTCCATTTAGGCTCTGACACCTTGTATGGAGTTATCTCCACTGTTTCTCCTGCTTGGACTTTAACACCTTTTTCAAGGTTGTCCCACTTTGAAACCTGCTTACACTCCAACACCAAGGATTCTCCCAATGCACTTGGTTTCTGACACCCATTCTGGAATGTTTTTCTGTGTGGATGTATTTTCCACCCTGCTCTGGCACTGTCACCTGGCCACCAGAAGGTGTGCACGGCCTTCTCTCTTTGGTTAGGCTCTGACTCCTCAGTTGGACTGCTCTCCTTTATGAATGTACTGCTCACCCGATTTGAATTCTTACATTTCCTCTGAGCCATTAGTGGCTCTTCGCAGCCCCCATATTAATGTTTACCCCATTCCGTCCCACCTAATAGATATAGGACTGAGTTGTTCAGGAAGGGGAGGGAAGGGGAACAAAGAAGAAGAAAAGCCTTCTTTTTATTAAAAAAAAATTAGATCAGTATTAAGAATCTAGCATTGTGCTAAGTGTTTTACCATGTTATCTCATTCAAATCAAGAATTGCTTCTCCAGAACATGTACTACAATTGTTGTTACCATTGTCATTATTTTTATTGTTATCAATTATGTAACTGAACTTACAGACATTGAAAGGAACTTTCCTACTATCAGAGTATAAGTCATGAAGGTAGAATTTGAACACTAACTTCTCTAATACCAAACCATGTTCTTAACTAGAAGCTATAATGCTTCTTCTTCTGTAGTTTTAACCCTTGGTTTTTATATTGCTGCTATAAAAGAAAAATTACATCAATTTTTCAATTTTAAATGTGTGATTTTGCTAAATTAATGCAAGTTAACAGTTCTACTCCTTTATTTTTATTATACTATGATGATCTCATTTAATTATTTTCCTTTTTACTTTTATTGTCTTACCTTGTCTCTTAATGTATCTTATTTACTTTTAATTTTTATTTTGCCACTTAATCTTATTTATTTTATACCCCTTTCTCTATCTTGCTGTTTTATCTTTTTA
The DNA here is from genome assembly GCF_022079265.1 of Lynx rufus. Classification (NCBI taxonomy): domain Eukaryota; kingdom Metazoa; phylum Chordata; class Mammalia; order Carnivora; family Felidae; genus Lynx; species Lynx rufus. The sequence goes on along the minus strand of NW_025814837.1, from coordinate 3,438,745 downwards.
GTATGTTTTCTCAAGCACTGCTACCTATTCTTAATACATCTTATCAAATTTTAGTAGTGGAAAACAAAACAAACAAAAATCACCCAGAAAGAGAGGGACTGTAAAGTATTAACAAGACCTACCAAGAAGGTCTACTCTTGGCCAACTCTTTCTGATGTTCACCAGAGCACTCTTTATCTCCATATGTAAGCTACATTAATTATTCAAAAATCAATCTGAAAAGAAAGTAGATCCTGTCATTATTGTGTCCATCTTTAAAAGGAGAAGGATGAAAACTTTTGCTTTGTTTTGTTTAACATAGGAATTCACTTTCAAAGCAAATCCTATATACATAGTTTGAGCATGGAGCCTGAATAACTACCTAAGCTTACTAGGTTAAGTTGTGGTTGGAAGAATGATGGGAAGTCTGGAGGCTTATCTACTCTAGGCTTCTGCTCCCCTCCCCCACCCCCAGACTCTGAGACAGTTCTTTATTAATCCTAACATCTTTCCTTTATACTATTAGAAAAACTTGTATTAGAATTCAGTGCTTTTTGGGTACCTGGGTGGCTCAGTCATTAAGAATATGACTTCGGCTCAGGTTGTGATCTCACAGTTCCTGAGTTCAAGCCCCACAAAAGGTGAGTTCACACTCCAATTCAGGTGACCTAGTGCCCCAATTTGGGTGAGCACAAGCCCTGCTTTGGATGAGCCCTGTCTCTCTCTCTCTCTCTCTCTCTCTCTGTCCCTCCTGGGATTCTCTCTCTCTCTGCCCTTCACTTACTTGTGCCCTCTCTCTGTGTCTCTCAAAAAAAAAGGGGGGGGATTCAGTGGTTTTCAAATATGAACATGCATCAGAAACAACTGGAGAGCTTGTTAAATTTGTTAAATTTTGTTAAAACACAAATTCCTTGACACCCCTCCCCCCCCCGAGATTCTTGGTAAGTAGTTCTGGAGTGGAGCCCAAAGATTTGTGCTTCTAACAAGCTCCCAGATGCTTCCAATGCTATGCTCCAAGGACCACACTCTGAGTAACACTGGGTTAGACTATTATCTAGAATACTCACAGCCACGAAATACTATGATATATCTCCAGTTTCTCTCTACTCTCCTAAGTTCAGTCGCAAAAAAAATTTTCAACTTGTCCTTCGTGATCTGGTCATTAAAGTATTTTTTGCCTGGGTCTTTGGTTATAAAGCTGGAAGAATGAAATTGCCTAACTTCCATACCCAGAATTAAAAAGAAAATGGTGACTTTATTCCAAATTTGATTTTAGTGTCATCTCACAAATTTTTTTCTATGCTTTGTATAGACAAGAGAGGAATCAAAATGCATATGAGCCACTAAAGGTCCTGTTACTCCTCATGGGTCAAAGAAGACCAAATTTTAAAATGTGTAGAGCTTATGCTATTTTTTGTTTAAATAATGGATTACTTTTTTTTAAATAATGGGACACCTGGGTGACTTAGCTGACTTTGATTTTGGCTCAGGTCAGGATCTCACAGTTCATGAATATTCGTGAGTTTGAACCACACATCTGGCTCTACACTGACAATGCAGAGCCTGCTTGAGATTCTTTCTCTCCCCCTCTCTCTCCCCCTGCCCCACTCACATTCATGCTCTCTCTATCAAAATTGATAAATAAAATTTTTAAAATTATAAAAATAAAATAATAGATTGTATATATTGCATATTCTTTCCCTTACAGAACTGTACAAATAGCCTTTTCAGTGGAAAGACACTTTGATAGGTTCACCTGAACATCTGAAGCATCTGCTAGACGATGTTCATCATCCCATTGAAAGGAAGTACAGTCAGAAGTCCTTTTCTCCATTTCCAAATCTTGAACATTTTTTGTCAGTAAACATTTAAAAATTATCTTCCTCACATTTAATTTTAGTTTCTTTTGTTGCAATATCTTTATCTTTCATTAAAGACAGCTACACCCATACAACTTTGTGTGAAGTCTACAAAGGAAAATGAGGAGGGGGAGTGTTGTCACACAGGGAAATGAGGACTGTGTCACCTCCCTGCCACTCACCAAAGGACCTTTGTTTCAATAGGAGGGGCAGACAGAGCAACTGAAACCAGACCTCATGAGTTGTAGCAACTCAATGACTGCCAGCACCTAGGTCATTGGTAATTGAAGAGCTGCCCAGTGAGGGCTCTGTGGCAAGGGGATTAACATTTTTATAGAGGACAACACTTTCACCAAAAGCAATGGATGACTAATGACTGGATTTCAGATGGGGCATACGTTAGTGCTGGTGAGGCTTTAGAGCAGGGGGCCTGCATCAGAAGGAAAAAGAATGAGGCTATGAAGGTAAAACCAATGACTGACACATTTAATCCTATTTGGCTCACATGTCAGCATACCTACCTGAAGAACCTGAGGGATTATGGGAGTCCAGTGCCATGCTGGTGGATTCCAATCCTGATTGAATGGGAGTTGTTATGAAAACCTGCCTGATTTCACACCTACCTGCTAAAAGATGTTATCACCCTGCCAGCTCTCTGAAGGAGATAGGCCGTTCTGGGAGGAGAGCAGGCTGACAGCCCTGAAATGTGCCCTGGGTTTTTGCAGCTGGAAAAGACATAGATCAGAGTGGTGATTCAAGAAAATCCTGTCCCACATGGGTTCTGATAAATATGCAAGCACTAAAACATTAAGCTACCTTTGTCAGCAATCTTAGATCCTATTTTTTTTCTTTCTTGCTAAGTTCCTTTATTAGCCATGATGATAATGATGCTAATAATAATCTACTTATTCCAGCCTCTGGAATGATTCTTAATAATTTATGATCTCCATTTTCGTCTAAAATTCAGCACAATTCAGCCTAAAAAAAGAAAAAAATGAAGTTACACACAGAAAATGAATTATGCACCAAATTGTAAATATTCCATTTCTTTTGCTGATCTGGAACTCCCCAAAGAAATATGAACACTTGATTTAAAATTCAGCTGCAGTGACATTTCCTAGCTGGAAAGAATACTTGCACAAATTCACAAGTATTTGCAAAAGATAACTTTTTTGGTGGATACTAGTACATTCTAATGTGTTTTTAAAAACTATCCTGTGCTTATATTCCCAAAAATGAATAAAATATTTCTTAGTGGTAGCTTGTTCTGTGAATAGACTTTTGCAACGTTTCAGCCAGAAGGGACTTTGCATTGCTACGGATAACTTCATGATAGTAAAGAGGTGTGTGACAGCAACTTCCTGCCTGGAGAGTAACAAAAGTCATATAAATGCCTACTATTGCATTGCAGACTTAACTGTTAGGTATCTTGGCCAACTTATATGTCACAATTGAAAACTATGAGGCCACTAAAGTCTGAAATGGGAAACTTATGTGTTGTGTTTTTACCATAGTTTTCAAGCATAGAGAGTCAAGTAAATTAAGCTCAGAAAAATGTCTTCTCTTCTAGTGACTTTTGGTTTCTTTCTTTCTTTCTTTCTTTCTTTCTTTCTTATTCTTTCTTTTTTTTACATTTTCTTTAAAACATTGCTCAACTATGACAGGTTTAGCTTCCATTCCTGACCTACTATGTTAAATGATTTCTGATAATTCAAATATACCAACAGTCCAAGCACATTAGTCACAAGGGAGAATAAGCAGAAAATGCAATTGAGTAAACATCTTTATTTTGATGATTTTGAGAACACATATACACATAAAACACATTATTGCACCCTAAATATCTTAACACCGCAGTGACAGTTGATGTGAACAATTTGCTTTTTGCATATTAGTAATGACCAGTGCATCAATAGCAATCGCTTCCATTGATATTAGTTTATTTAACATTCATTCAACACACACATAGTGACTATTTCACAAATTTTTCATGCACTTTAATCATACAACCCTGGGAAATGGCATGACAGGGATAGTTTGCTCCATATTTTCAATGAATAAATTGAAGATTATGGAGTTTATAAATTAGAATTGTATTTCCTGCCTCCTACCATCAAATTAATTGTCACTCAAGAAGTCTACAGATTCTTGGTGTCAGAATAACCAAGGTCTTGAGATACCTGGGTAGCTCATTCGATTGAACATCCAACTCCTGATTTTGGCTCAGGTCATGATCTCATGGTTTGTGAGATCGAGCCCCAAGTCAAGCTCTGAGCTGACCTCACAGAGACTGCTTGGGATTTTCTCTCTCTCTCTCTCTCTCTCTCTCTCTCTCTCTCTCCCCCTCTCTCTCTCTTTCTCTCTTTCTCTCTTTCTGACCCTCCTCAAATTCTCTCCCTCCTTCTCAAAATAAATAAATGAACATTAAAAAAAAATCACCAAAGGCTTATTAAAATGCAAAGTCTAAAACTCTAACACTACCAAATCAGAATATGTAGGCTCAAGACCTAAACTTACACTTAACAAGCACCTCAAAATGGTTTGCTTCTAGGAAATTCTTCCTTAGATATATCTAGGATTTGTTTGTCATCAATATTACCTTGTATATCCCTAAATGTCATTTTAATCTGGAATAGTGACAATAGAAGCAGAGGCCTGGTTAGACAGCCTAGATTAAAAGAAAAGATGATGACAGGCAGTGGGAGGCACTTTACAGAAAGAACTCTGTATCTGAAAGAAATGGAAAGTTAGAAAGGAAGTAAAGACTGCAACAGCAAGTTCCCCGTCTGGGATATCCAGATGTGCATAATCCCAGAGTTCTCATGCTTCTCTGAACTCAGAAAACACTGTTACCTCTCCAAAGAATTTCAAATTGGGCAAAAACTAGTGGAATGAAAATTTTATTTTATTTTACTTTAGAAACTTGTTTCCACAAGACAGGTCTACATCAAAGTATAAGTGATAAAGTTTGTTTTTAGATTTCTCCCACTTTCCCTTCAAAACCCTTCTTTTGGAGCACCTGGGTAGCTCAGTTGGTTGAGTGTCCAACTTTGGCTTAGGTCATGATCTCATGGTTCCTGGGTTCCAGCCCCCCATTGGGCTCTGTGGTGACAGCTTGGAGCCTGGAACCTGCTTAGGATTCTCTCTCTCTCTCTCTCTCTCTCTCTCTCTCTCTGCCCCTCTCCTGTTCTCTCTCTCTCTGTCTCTCTCTGTCTCTTTCTCTCTCAAAAATAAACGTTAAAAAATACCTTCTTTGTTCCATACTTGCATACTCCAGTCCCACTCACTTTACTATTTCTCTGACAGCCTTTAAGAACCCAAATGATAGAATCTCTGATAATGAGGTGTGAACCCAGTGATTGCCACTGAGGGATTGAATATCACAGTTCAGGTGATCACTCATTTCCTCCCAAGCCATCTAACACAGATGTGGCCTTCCCATGTGCTGGGAAGGCACATCCAGATCCTTAGATCTGTGGCCAAACTGATCCTGCCTGTATTCCAACTTAGTTCAACTTAGATCACTCTCCAATTCATTGCAGTTCATCTGTAAGGGGCAGCTGGGAGAGAATTGGAAAAAAATCTCATCTCTGGTCCTTGCTTTCTATACATTTAGATACGTCCCTCTGGAGCTACCAAGTCAAACTTTTCAGCTAGGTTACATTCACCCACGGTGAGGCAGCAAGTTGCAGGGAACCTACAGAGCTAATCAATTCTGGCAGGGGAAAAAAAATCAATCACACCATTTTTTGTTTTTGTCATTGTTTATAAAAGAAAAATAACTAGTAATTGACCTTTTTCACTTTTTCTATAGTTTTGTTGTCCTTAAAGAAATAACACTGCTGAAAAACAAAAAGTGATCAGTCAAAATAAAGTTCTCATGCAGGTTTCCATTCTCCTATCCTACTAATATTTTACGTACTATGTCATTGCTAGATAACACAAAGCATTTACTATTTGCTAAAATGATATGTAACACGCACATACACACACATACAATTTCCAATTAAATTCTGGCATTATTGCAATTGACAACGTAACCAAATACCATATTGCAGTATGATTGACAGCAATAAAGCTTTTGGTTTTCCTATGAGGCATACCTAACAACAATTCTCTCTCTGTCTCCCCTTCCTCCAGTCACCCTCCCTTTTTGGTCTCCTGGCTTATCAATATATCAAAAAGCAAATGTGATGACTCCTCCATATATCTGCTTTTCAGATTTCATTCACCTCTGACCTATAATGTTCCAATTTAGCTCAAGTACTTTTATTTATGCTATTCCTCAGACCTATACATTTTGATCAAAGAAACGACACTCGCTGTTCAGTGCCTTCAGAGAGCACTTTGCAGGTACCATCCGTTCAGAAAAAGCAGTCACCCAATACATGAGATTGTGACAAGGTATAATGTAATGGTAGTTATGCGAACCTCCAATCAAGCAGTGCTACTTCACAGATTACTTGGAGAGAAAGTCTCTTAGCGTGCTTGAAGAAGTATGAAATGAATTTCATTTCCTTCTCATTTGCCTTGCTTCTGAAAGGTTTCATGCAAGATATGTGACCAACTATTATAGTACTAATCCATCCATGACAGAGCTCAATTTTCTCTGAGAATTTACTTCTGAATGGGCTTCCGAAATACTTGAAAGCTCAAAATTAAAGTACACTGAACAGAGCAGCCACTGAGCTGTGGACAACTGTCAGTCAAGAAAATCAGTCGGAACAAAATGTAAATTAGATTTTATTTTATTTTATTTTATTTTTTTAAAGTGATCTATAATGATGAGGTGGTAAAGTTTTATAGCCCATTTCCAAACAAGAACAATAAGGAGGGAAGTGGCAAGAGCTGTTGTTGTGAGCTTTTCTCATTACTGCAAATGAAAATGGGAGCTTGTGTTATGGAAACTCTAGGAGTGATGTGCAAACACTGTGGCTTGTTGCATGCGCTCTTTGTTCTGGTGGGTGAGAAAGTGGAATGAGGGGAGCCGTCTGCCAGTCACTTGAGATAATGTCTGTAAAACAACTGACACTACGAGTGGCGTTCCTGTACTTGGTGAGGAGAGGTGGTCAGAGATGTCATCCCGGATGTTACCTATGTCAAGGATAGTTTTGATCTATTGAAAGGCAGGATTTTTAAAATCTAATACTGTTTGACTCCAAAATGTTAGAAGGTTAGGGATCCATTGGGCAGAAATGGAAAACGTGATTGGCAGAAATTCCAATCATTCTAATATGTAGAGGTCAGTTTCCGTAGATACTGGGATCAAAAGCTTATGTTTGGTGCCTACCCTGCTCCGTGTATAGACGAGATACAAGAACAAGTAAAGCTTCTTTATTGATCTGAAAACCTAATCTTTCTAGTAATAGCATGAAGGGGAGGGGAAGAGGATGGAGAGTAATGCTTCCAGAGAGTTTCCAATTGATAATATAAGCAGCAAATTCGGTGTCAAGCAGTTGCTAAAAATGTACTTTTTTGCAAAGAGAGAGGTAGTGAGTGGAGCTATGTAAACAATAAACTCATGCTATTCTTGTTTAATTAGACACCTCCAGAGTATTTTTATTTATTTTTGAGAAGACTGGGTACAACATTTTAAGGGAGAACTGACAACTCAGGGCAATCAGGCATGTTAATATCTTTGCAAAGGATATCATTCTACCAGCCTTAGAAGAAGAGATCATTCAGGAAGGAGTTGCATCATTAAAATATAAAGAGAATATCCCTAGGTGTGATAATGACAAAGGGGAATGAAATGAGGGTGGAGTGTAAGGATGTCAGGGAAGGGGCTACCAGCAAACTTCATTCTATCACTTCCTGGTAGTAGTTGGTGTATCTTTTGTTTTGTTTGTCTTGTTTTGTTTGTCTTGTTTTGCTTTGTTTGTTCAAATAAGTGGAAGAACTTGTGTTTGTTTTTTTAATTTTTTCAGGTTGGAAATAAATTTTGAAATTGTAACCCAATTCAATTAACCAGATAAAGGGTAGAAAGTGATTGTATAGGGGTTCACGAATCTCCAATCATTTCCATCTTCCAGGATGGAACCCCAGTTCTAGTGTTTCAGTAATAGAGGAACATTTACAACAAGGTAATGCATTTCAGGACCCTTCTTTTTCCCTCCTCTCTGGTTGACAAAGGAGTAAGCCAGCAGGCCACAGAACCACATATTCCACATATCGTAGTCTCTGTCCAAGATGACGTTTCAGGACACCTGATTTAAAATACCCACTCAATCTGAGGCCCAGAATAATGGAAAATTGGCAGATGGCCTTTTTTTTTTTTTTAAGGCAGAATTTAACAGGTTTAAAACATCCTTCCAATTTTAGCTACTAGAAATAAGCTTTGGTTTAATATTATGTTTGAGTACAATAATTAAAAGAAGGTTATTTAAACCTGTTTTAATAATATAAAAGCTTAGAAAGGTCATTGCAGTAAAAGAATTATTTAGGCATTTATATAAGCACAGGGTATAAAATACAGCCTGTCATAAAAGACCTTATTTCCAAAGTTAAAATTAAAATCTGTTGTTTCTTCAGCAAAATGTTTGAAATAAGAATGGGTGAGAGATGGCTAGAAGGGGAGAGGATGAAGGACAATGCCTCCAGAAAGTTCTCAGACTACAGAAGAAACCACAAATTCAGTATCGTATAGTTGCTTCAAAGGAATATAGTCTGAAGCTGAACAGAGAGATATTTAGTGAGCATATCTATGGAGTCAATAGTCTCAAATCATTATAGTCTAGTCAGATAATTTCTAGAAAGTATTTTTTCCCTCTTCAATTTTTGGTGCAGCCTTTTAGTTGCATTGCCAACTAAGGGGCAACAGTATGGCCAAAGCATGATCCTGATCTTGTTTGAAACATGGCTGAAAGACTTGGTCACTTTGACCTGGAGCACAGAAGACTGGGAGGAGAAGGGCATGGTATAGGGATTCATCAGAGCTATCACATAAAAAAGACTCTTTATTTACTTTTACTTAACATGGATTTTGAAATAATTTAAGGGACCAATAAAGAGATAAAAGCCTTTTTCTGCCTATATCCTAACATCATAACTAGGATAAATAGCTGATGTTGTCCTGAGGCAGTGAATGATAGAGGAATTAAGAGCATGGGCTTTAGCTCTGGGCTGCCTAGGTTTAATTCCCAGTTTGACCTATAAGTTCTGTGTAACTCTGGACACATTAACACATCTCTCTGGGTCATATTTTCTACAAGAAAGGTATGAATACAGTAGTACTGTACTGAAGTGTTGTCCTGAGCACTAAATGGGCTAATAATTGTAAAGTAGTTAAAGCAGTTCTTGGCCTATACAGCGTGTGGAGATAGATATAAACCACTGTTGTGGTATGCATGTGAAAAGGTGGTCTGGCAATGAGAGCTGTTACAAAATGAAAGGGCAAACCTGAATGCCCATCTGTCATGGTGGCTAAGCAGGGTGATTGGTTTAAGGTTCCTATCAACTTCAGTAACTTAAACATTCCCTTAGAATAAAGAAGAATTCTTAGAGGTGCTCAAACATAGTTGTTCTGGCAGGAATAGCACAATCCAGCATGACCAAGTTCTAGAGAAAAAGCCAACATAAAGCCTTTTATTATAATGCTAAGAACCCCAGAGCTATAGGAACTAATATGGAAGTTGGGCTGAGATTATCCCTCAGTCATACGGGGAAATTGCCAAATCATCTTCTTAGTTGTGTTTGTTCTCACACACTGTACTACAAACTTCCCCAACCAATCTATCCATATGTTTCCTTGTTCCCACCCATTAACAGAACTGAGAGGGTGTGGAAGTCATAAAGGAAGGCAAACTGGAAGATGGAAGGATCTTGAGCTATGAATCACAGCAAAGAAAGTCTCTCACCAAAGAACTGAACTCTTATAAGAGCAAGAAATTAACATGCATTGTGTTTAAATTCCCAAGGCTTGGCGCTTAACAAAACTTTTGTATTGTCTACCTTGACTAATGAGCATAGAAAGAAATACAACTCCTATTTCCTTTTATTTCTTTTCTTTTATTTCCTTATGGATGAGGATACTGAAGCTTAGAAGATCCCAAGCTTCCTTAGTCTGTCCCCTTCTCTTCTTGCTGTAATAGGTGTCTTCAAATGCTGCAGCCAAACAGTAACAGCAGATAATAAATTAGGCCTACACTATATAAAGCATTGTTCTCATTGCTGTTCATGTATCACATTCTTTGTATCCTCAAGTGCCCCTAGAAGATAAGCATTGTAATTATACCCACCTAACTAGTGAGGACATTGAAACATAAAGATGTAAAATAATTTCGCATGATCACCCACTTAGGTAGGTGGTGGTGCCAGGATTAGAACTCAGATAACATGATTCAAACTCTGAATGTATACCCAGCATGCACCACAGCCTCAGACAACAGGGGATTTCACTTCATTAAGGGACTTAATACCCTATGGGAAGCTGATCAACATGGACAAAGAACAGAAGTGAGAATTACATACAGCCTGTGTATGTGCCTTCTGCTTTTGATTTTGCTTGATATTCAGTGTTTCTATGTGGGAATTGAAATCATTCAGGTACTTTACTAGAGACCTGTTCATTTGCAGTGAGCAGAGGACCATTTGCACATGATTGCAGGAGTCTGAATGGTTGACATGCAATAGTTGCCTTGCATGCTGATTTGGGGTCTGGACAAAAAGAGCTGAATTACCATGTTAGTTACATTATAAGTGTGACCCCTCAGCAGCAATGACTGAGAACTATTCCATGTTTATTCCTTTCCAAGGTAATGAAAAAGAGTGGACCGAAGACAAACTCTCATCACATCTTAGTCAAAAGGGCTAACACCAGCAGTATAAGTCTTTGAAACCAGAAAGAAAAGGAAAAAGGAGAAAAAAAACTAGTGCATTCTGTTTGGTTCCTTTTTCCTGTGTTTTCCTCCAGAACTTCACTGTAGCTAATGGACTTTGACATCATTTTGTGTCTCAAAATTATCTCTCTCTCTTTCTCTTCCCTTTCCCGTTCATCCTCTCCTTCCTCCTCTTTCTCTTCTTCTTTCTCCTCTTCCTCTTCTTCTTTCTCCTCTTCCTCTTATTATTGTCATACTTTGTTCTTCATCTGGAACAACATTGTATTAGGCACAAAAATAATAAGAAATCAGAAGTTCTGTCTTCTAGAACAAGTATTACCACCATCTGTATTATTGAGAATGTCCTTTAAAATACCTTAGACTTACATTCCTCAGTGATAATTACATCAAAGATGTTTAAGTCAGTCCTATTTATGATAGTCCAGGGATATCATTAATAATAATAATAATTTCAAAAAATATTAAATTCATATACACTTTAGTTTTAGTGAAAAAAATATCAGTTGTTACTATTTTTGTCAAGCTAATCACTGCCCAGAACACACCATCATTCTTTATGCCTTTGGTATGCTCACTGATCTGTCAGGAATGGTCATTTCATTCATCTCCAGTTCTTTTAATACAACTATTCTCTGTTTTTCTTTTATCATTAGACTTTCACAGATTAATTAAAAGTCATGGCCATCTTTCTTATCTCTGAACTCACAACACACATCTGTACTAACCATTTGGCAGTGCTTGGCACATATAATATTCTATTTTGAATTGCTATCAAAATTTGAAATGTATTTAAATTTTTGTATTTTTTTTTATTTTAGTATAAACATCTTCAAGGATATATTTTTATATTCACAATTGTATCTTGTTCAGGGCATTGAACATAATAACTGTCAAAAAAATGTGTAATTATTAATAATGGCCAAATTGCCCAATGTTGACGATTCCATACCCCAGCAAGGCTGTAGTCAGTTAATGTTTATGGTCTTTGGAAGGAGGCTTCTGTGTTTTGTAAGGCTTCTTAGTCCTACTGATGCTTACTATGCTTTTCATGTTTATATGGAACTTCCTGGAGCTCCTGAGTATTTCCAGAGGTATCCAGTTATTTCACACTCCTTGATGGAGATGAGTGAGGACTAAAGAGATGAGGCATACCAAGAGCTTCTGGCACTGAGATTTACCATCAATTGGCTGGTGCCCACCTAATTATGATTTGGCCATGTCTTACCTTCTCATTTGTTCCCTGTGATTATGGCGGGGTAGAACAACAAAGAATTCTATATTGTCAGCCACAGGAAGTAAAAGTGGAACATAAATATTTTTCATCTGCCAAGTAAGTATTTTTATTCCATGGGCATAGTGTTTTTTGTATTTAAAATGACAGATCCTGTCACAAAGGGTCTTAATATTATATTGAAAAGATATCTGTATTACAGCAGAGGTTAAAAAACTCATTTATTTATAAGACTCTCAGGTCCTGGAGAGGTCTTCTGCCTCTTTCTCCCTGCAGACAGTTAATATCATTGAAAATAAAAAGCTGTTATATTATATGACAAGGCACAGTGGTAATAAAAACAAACACGGGCTGGCTGGTGCCAGAAATGTGCTCCAATGCTGGTAAACTGTTGGCTTTAATTGGAAAAAAAGTAGGTGGTTTTTTTGTTGTTGTTGTTTTGTTTTGTTTATTTCCATTTGTTTTTTTTTTCTTTTCTTCTAGCTATTTTTGCATTTTTGCATGCAGAACCCAATTCCTTAAAAGTTACATAAGTAAGTTACACAAAATAAAATGAGCTTATTTCATGAGGTTTTCAGGTTAAGAAAAAGTAAAACCATCGAAGGAGTAGATGAAGGGTGGGAACTGATCATGGAGCTGGCTAGAACCATGACATGTTTAACCTAAGCTACAGAGAAGCTTGCAACTTGAACAAGGCAAGGGGCAGCACATGGAAAGAGCTGGCTAAAAGGAAAAGGGATTTTCCTTCACTCCTCTGCAGCCAGTGTGGTCTTTCATTACCTTCATCCCTAAAGTTTTGGAGCTTAGCTAAAAGAGTGAGGAGACTGACATTTTGCCTACTGAACACATAGGCAGTAGGATACAGGTTTTCACCTCACATCAGACACCCACTAGGTTTCCTCCATAGGATTCTACCCATCTTTTGTCTGAGAACGGGCTCACCCGGTGAGGCCAATGGCAGCTAGTACTGCTGAACTAAGGTCTAGGGAGTAAACAGGCCATGGAAGCTGCACGGGACTATCACCAACTGCCACAGACTAGTGGGTTATTGTAGGAAGCTGCCTGGAAACACGTTAGCAGACCTGTCTAGAAGTAAACAAATGCACAACCGAAGTGCAATTTAGTGAGAAACTAGTCATCATATACTGGAGCATACAAACTGAAAGAAGAAAATAATATGGCTGCGCCCTTACACACAGTACAAATTCCATTTAACTTTTCTTCTCTAAGCCAAGGTTCATAACAGGTAAGGAAGAAACAGCCGGAGGAGTGGTGATAATTTCATTTTTTAATTTGTCTTCTCTGCTCTAGGCATTTTTCAACTCAAAGCAATGCTTTCAGCTTCCTTCATTCTGCTTGTTTGTATGTGAAGGAAAACCAAATTAGATCAAGGACTTTATCAGTCAGGGCCATGGTCCACCTTGGATCAGTTCATTCAACAAGGATTTACAGAGTACTGCTATAGAGATGGCATTAGGTGAAGAGTTACAGAGAATCCACAGTTCCTACCCTGTAGCACCTACACAATCAAGGAGGGAGGAGAGACACACAGAGAAAGGCCTTCAAAGCAGTGTCAGTGACAGGGATGCAAAGCATGACAAAAGTTTGTAAGAGGGAGACGTGTATTAATTTTACTTAAAATACAATTTTGTTTTCTATCTTGGTTATTTGAAAAAAATGCAGCATGAATGTTTCATTTGAAGGGCACTCCTAGTTTATAAATATATGCTAGTGTAAGTGCAAGCATTTTTTTTTCTAATTCTAAAATGAAATTATTATTTAAACAAATTTGCACATTTTTAGAAAATTTGTGGCTAGAGGACAATGCATATTATTCTAATCATTCTAAAATGTATTCTGCAAACTGTGGTCGTGCCATCTCAAAATGCAGTGTTAGCCCTCTGCTCTCTACCATGTGAGGCCACAAAGAGAACTCAGCAGTCTGCAACTAGGGAGAGGGTCTCCACCAGAACACAACTATGCCAGCACTCTGATCTTGGACTTTCAGCCTCCAGATGTGTGAGAAATAAATTTCCATTATTATAAGGCACCCTTACCCCCAAAGGCAGTGTTAACAAAGTTGTCACAGAAAAGATGTAAAGTGTTTATTTTCAGAGATCTGAAACGATGGGTCATGCAAGGTTAGACCTTGTACCATTTACGGTCCATTAGGCCCCATCATGGAAGGGGAGATGGAACTGATACAGGACTTGTGGTTTAGACTGTGATAAATCTGTTTCTAAAAGTTTTCCTTCCCTAGTCTTCTTGGCCACAGCAGAGATTGCCTGAGCTCATATGTGTACATTTACATGTCAATGAGACTCTGGATTCCTGGCAAAAATTAGTTACAAGCAACCATGTGGCATGAAGGAGCACATGAAATTGTGGAACAAATCTTCTCTGATTTCCTTACTTGATATGAATATGAAAAATATAATTTTGACAAAACTAGTTCTTTTCTTCCCTCGTAGTTGAATATTATTGTGGATGTGATTTTTTACATATTTAGGGGTGGCTGCACACTGACATTTGATTCTGAACATGCGGCTGAGATCAGAGTTTCTAACTGAGGGTTTACTGGCAAGAATTCTAGTTTTCTGTTCTGCTCACATGAATTTCTTCCTTGAGTAACCTTCTATAATGTTTGTGAACCACATATGAACACATATGGACCACGTATTTTGCTGCTTTTAAATTTTTTGCCTTTCCTGACTTGTACTTTTTACTCTGTGTAAAAACTTACCTACTCAATCTATAGCAGTGGTAGAGATTTCTTTATATCTCTGTTGGCTCTATTTTGAGAATGAGCCTCAAACAGATGCTTGAGGTGTCCTTAGTAGGAGAAAATAATTAGTCTTCTGGGGAAAAAGTGGTTCAAAGGTGGTGTGTATATGGCATGAGAATATCAGAATGTTGCTTTATGCACAATAGGGTCAACTTCCAATGTACTACAATGAGTTTTTAAGGAGTGCCTATGATGTAGAAGGCATTGTGTTAGGTACTGTGTGGGGGTAGGGCAGACACATGAAGAAAACATGGTTCTTCAACTAGGTTTTTCCATTCAGTTGAGAAGGAGCCACTCACTCAAACAACTGATCACACCCTTAAATTCAAAAGAAGCTATGATTGGTATCCAAACGTAACAAATTGTTAAGGCTATAAGCAGAGGTAAATAAAAATTCTAAAAGGCATAATTTTATCAGGACCATCAAAAATCATTAGGCAAACCCACTTTCTATAATATGGAAGCCAATAAATATGGTTACAAGTAGGAGGAGAAACACCGGTTCCAGCTGGGATGGTTGGGCTAAATGGTGCCAGAAATCTGCATGTTTTGAGATATCCTAAAGTCTGTTTTTATTTCACTATTTGGTGACATCCTTCATGACTGACTTGGCCATAGAAATATTCAGTGCATTTAATCATTTTGTCAAGGTTGTTTCCTGGGGATACAAACTTCTGTTTTTAATAATTTATATTTAAGTTATTCCGGGGACATGACATTATGTCCAAAAAAAAAAAAATCATAGAAGAATGATGTTCACTGCTCTCCAGAAGGCACTCTCCATCCCAAGTTTAGATATTTTTGCCAACCACATTTACATATATAGAAATGTTTTTAACATTTAGGGGCATCTGGGTGGCTCAGTCAGTTAAGCATTCGACTCTTGATTTCGGCTCAGGTCATGATCTCACCATCTTGAGATCTAGCCTCACTTCAGGCTCCATACCCATGCCTGCTTGGGATTCTCTCTCTCCCTGTCGCCTTCTGCCCCTCCCCCACTCATATGCCCACACATGCCTCCCTCTCTCTCTCAAAATAAATAAATAAACATGTAAAAAAGAAATGTCTTTAACATTTAAAATAGGCAAAAGGTTAACCAGAGTTCAATCAAGCTAATGGTGAAAAATCAATCTGACTCAGAATTTAAATGTTTGGATAACAGAGCTTGCAATTTCCCTCTCTCTCTCTCTCTCTCTCTCTCTCTCTCTCTCTCTCTCTCTCTTATGTTCCTTTAGAGACCAAATGAGATAAATTGCTATCAGACCCATTGCTTGGGGATAAACATTAAATAGTTTATCTGGGCAACCCCATCACCTCCAGCCAGAGTGGAGAATTGGCCTAAATAATGAAGGTGTGTGTCATTTATCTCTTTGTTGACTCCTGGTCACCTTGACAGGAATGAGTGGAGACGTGCTGATTTGTATACACTCAATAATTCAAGGTGTTTGCTTATCTTTCCTTGTCAGATGCTGCTCATCCCAAGTCCATGTTACCATCTAATTAGCCTTTTTTTTTTTTTTACTTTGCTTTTCCATAAAGCTTTGCTTTTTATTTCATGAATTTAATTTGCAACCAGCCTCACGTTTATCAAATGTCACACTTATTTCATTTGTTAACATGTTTTTGTTTTAGTTTTTTATTCATACCCTTGATATACCCCTGATTTTTGATTCACCCTCAGTGTAATAATGAATTTGATTTTGCTTTCTAAAATATAAATGCAGCATTTGTATTAAAAATATTATTTCTTACCTGTGCTTGTTAAAATCAGGTGATAAATGTTTTTGCCTCTGAATTCTTTCTCTGGCATATTTTCATCATCATTCTTGGCTTTTACTGCTCTTCAGAGAATACTGTGTTTTTTCTGCTATTTGTGGTCTGATACTAGTACTTATAAGTATAAATACTAGAGCTGATTATTAATATTCCTGGTTTTCCCCTTTCTGACTCTTCAAGGAATCAACCCCTCCTGAAACCCTGGTCTTGATATCTCCCTATGACTCACTTTGACCAATAAAATGTCAGAAGTGAGATGGGTGGGGGGACGGGCCAACTGGGTGATGGGCATTAAAGGAGGGCATCTGCCAGGGTGAGCAGTCGGTGTTATATGTAAGTGATAAATCACTAAATTCTACTCCTGAAACCAATACTACACTATATGTTAACTAACTTGAATTTGAATAACAACTTGGAAGGAAAAAAATGTAGGAAGTGGTGGAAATATATTATTGCTTGTGCAAGACTCTCCTGCATAATTCTCTCCTGCCACAGTGGCCATGGAGATAGTGCAAAGCTGAGCTATTACATGGATATCAGCTGCCATGGGGAAAATAGGATTGCTAGAAACTTTGGGCAAGTGAAGAATAAGCCTTTTTAGGTTTAGGTCATTGAAATTTGGGGGATTGTTGTTATTTCAGCATAGCCTAGCATAACCTGATTCATACTCTATTTACAGTTATTCTGCAAGCATACAACACTCTGTCAGTCAGAACCATTATGTGCCCAACATCATGCAGTGCCAGGAGGGAATTACAAATGAAACTCTACTGTAATTGAGGTCTAACCTTTCCAGGGAGACAAGGCTAACAGACACAAAAGAATTCGAAAGCAAGGGGGGAGTCTGTGTCTAAATGCTTAGTTATGAAGTATGGATTCCAAATGCTATAGAGGTATTCCAAAGGTAGGAATTCCAAATGAGACAAAATGGACCAGCCAAGAGTAGAAAATAAGGGACCCAAGAAAATGGAAAAGGCAAGGCTGAAAGCCAGTAAAACAGTAGGCAAGATATGTGCTGAGGCAGAAGGATTTTCAGTGAGTCTAGGGGAGGGAAAGTTTCCAAGTGAATGGGCAAGGGTTTCTAGCGGAGCTTTCACAGTGTTTTCCATTTCTTTCAGGGGGGTGTCTTCCCCCCCCGATAAGCTGTGAATAATTTCAGTTAAAGGAAAAAGTTTGCTTCACTTCACCACCAGCAGTGATATACTTCTATTTAATAACTGATTCTTGGGACGCCCAGATGGCTCCATTGGTTAAGTATCCGACTTTGGCTCAGGTCATGATCTCACAGTGCCTGGGTTCAATCCCTACCTTGGGCTCTCTGCTGTCAGTATAGAGCCCACTCTGGATCCTCTGTCCCTCTCTCTCTCTCTGCCCCTTCCCCACTCATACTTTCTCTCTCTCAAAAATAGTTAATTCAGAATAAAAAAAAAATAAGTTAAAAATTAGAAACATTTTGACACAAACTTCAAAATAGATAAATAAATAAATAAATAAATAAATAAATAAATAAATAAATAAAATAAAATAAAATAAAATAAAATAAAATCAAAACTGATTCTGTTTATACAGAGCCAGACTTGGTACAGTCTGAGCAAAGGAAAGTGTGGGGTGCCTGCAAGTATTCAGAAGACTGACCTAAACATCCCATAAGAACATAGATATGCCTTTGCCTCCTAGAAATTAACTATTGACAAAGTCCTTCTTTGACCAAACTCTAGCCAGACTTTTCTGAGTCCTCTTCTTGATTAGGCCTTAACCTTAGACTTGAACAAACCCTAGCTGAGTTTCTAACAATCCAGAGTCACATTCCTACAATGACTCAAGCCCTCCTCAAAGTGCCTGGCTGAGAAATCTTATCATGGCTGCCAAAAAAATTTAGTTTGTTCCAGCCAACACCTTAAGATAGGGCTCCTGCCTTCCAGTCTCTGGGGGTAGGGGTTGGGGGGGCGGGGGGAGGGTAGGAGCCTAATTTTGCTAAGTGCCAGTTCCCGAACCCAGAGGGGTTTCACATGGACCAACCTCTCCTTCCCACTTTTTGTAAATTCAATTTCCCTGACTACTGAGCCCCCACTCACCTCTCCGTATTCCTTAACTCTCTGTTTAAACTGTCCAGTCACCTTTGTACATTGAAGTTGGGTTCAGTTCATGCTGGATTCTTCTCCCTATTGCAGTAGATTACTGATTAAAATCTGTCCTTACCACTTCACTAGCAGCATTGTTTATCTCTGACATGGTCTAAGCAGGAAAACATGTATGCAGATGACATGCTAATGGTGAAAATTCATGCTGTCAAGTGTGGATTATTTTTCTAATATTCAATAGTAATTCCAAATCTATCACCTGGCTTTCCAGAAAGGGTACCCTCAAACCCCCACTACAGTTGCTATGTACTGCTACCTTCCCAGACCTCCCCACTGACAGGTGAGGATGAGCTATACCCCCTTTGTTTGAATTCTATCCTCTTGTAATCTAAGACCGTTTCCTCTACAATGTAGCCATCTTTTGACAACAGTTAAAAACATTTTAAGTGCAGAAAACAATTACCTAAAGTCTACCAGTTATAACTTTGGGGTCTTACATGACTTTGTGAATTTCTTATTTTCCTTCACAACTATAGAAAATGCTTCTATGAATGTGCTTTCTTTCCCATGCTGTATTGTATAACAGAAATTGTAGTTGCATACACAATGGGCTGGACCAGTTAATTCAGACTTAAAAAAAAAAAGTTAAAAATTAGAAACATTCTGACACAGAAACAAACTTCACAACTGGGCCCTGAGGATAATTTATATGTTATCTCTCTAATCCCTTTCATCTATATTTTTTTAAGAAGGAAGATGTCTTCTCATCCTTCTTGCTTACATCTTCTAGGTTTCACATTTGTTTTAGGACACTAATATTTTTGGAGGAAATGTATTCATTTTCTTATTCAGAAACAAATTTCACTATGGTCTTTTAAAAATGCTGGAAATAGGGGCTGGGGGCTATGAGTGATTCTTGAGTTCCGTTTCTCTCTTAAGTAAATCTCTCCTACAAGCCACCATGATTTAATCCTATGATCCAATTGAGTGGAAGCAACTGAATCTTCACTGTCTGTCTACTATTTCTCATTTGAATTACTTCCTACCCCAACATAAATACTTCTTGTGCTTGTGCTCAAACTCACATGTACTAGAAAGAAAACAATGTTTCGCCTCTGCTAAAACTTACCTTTAATCTGAAGTGATATTTTTACCTTTCCAACATTCAAAACCTTAAAATTCACTCGAAGCCCTGACTGTATTTTGCAAGATGCTTTTGATCAGCTGGACACAGGCTCACCATTTGATTCGAACCAGTGACCCAAGTCTCAAGTGCTCCATCTATTAGACCTGCATAATCATCCAGCTTAGCCGCACGTTGTCCATTTTAATTAAGGGTGTGCTACACCCATTAGAGAAAGTTTATGAGCCAGAGGCTGAACTTATTTGTGCGTGTACCAATCCCACAAATGGAGCTTTAGCACCTCCAAAAGAGTAAGAATAATAATAAAAATAACAATAATAATAATGAGAGTTGTGTCTCCTTGAATACCAACCTCCTGCTAAGTGCCCTTTCTCTGTTTGAATTTCTTGCTAATTCAATGCCGTTAAAATAGATTCTCTTAAAGACTCTGTTCTGTCAAACACAAAAAAGAGAGATATATAGAGTGTGGGATTTAATTATCACTGCTCTATATCTCCAAATGTGAGTTTTTCTGAGTAATAATTGCCCAAGTTTGTCTTCAAAAGGCATTTTAATAGTGCTAATACTAGTAAATATTGCTCATTTTGATACTGATGTGCCGTTTTAATGGTTCCCACGGTTTCTAAAAGTCATTTCTTATCGTTTTACTGTAGAAAGAATCTTACTTTAATTATGTCATAATTGTTTGGAAGCCATAGAATCTTAATTAATGCCAATGGCTTCAAGGCACAAACCAAATGTAGAGTTTATATTCATGTTTGTTTCTTCATCTCTTCCTGCCTGAGAAGAGGCCCCCCATGAGCTTTTTCAAACTACAGACATTCATAGATGTTTTTAAAAGATTCTGGTGATGTCATCGCTTTATTTTTTTTTTTTTAAGTCTGATTTTCGCAGCTTCACCTCAGATTTTAAAGGTTAATAAGGAATCAACATTCTATCTTCACAGGGAAATCTTTATCTTGAGAATGCAGTTGTTCACTCTCCCTGGCAAGAGGAGAAACCCTGATGGCTTGTTAGGTGGAATGGAGTGAACTCCAAATGTCTTCCCTTGGAATTTCTTGACCAGCCATCAGACAACTGCACTTTCTTCTCCTGAAAAATCGCCTCCAGCTCATCCTATTGATACTTTTCCCCCAGTGCATTTGCTCACTTTCGTCCCTCTACCTGGAATCCTGTTGGGTCCAATTTCAAATCCCAGAACCTCTCCCATTAATCACACCAAAGCATTTGGCTTCAAGAGTCACATGGTGATTACACTCATGGCTCTTTCATCTCTTAAAAATCACTGTACAGAAAAGACTATGTCTTAAACACCTTTGAATTTTCCATGGCATTTTGCCTAAGACCTTGTCTGAAGCAAATATTCCTTAAACACTGGTTTAGTGATTGCTTACAGACTTTCCCCTTAGGATCTAGCAAGTTTTCAGAGATGCAGCTAGAAAACATGTCCCTGCTTGGTATCAAAGAATCAGCATAGAAATTCATTCACCAAGAAGCAGAAAGCTGGAAGTACTGAGAGATTCTATTTTTCTACATTTAATAGAAAGAGGAAACTTGTGCCCAGAAAAGTAAGTGATATTTCCCAGGATCCTGCAACTAGTTAGTGGCAGAGCTGTACCTAAATCACAGGTTTCCTAACTCTAAATGTTAAAGTTTTCCCTTGCTTTACGTGAGAATTCTCCCACGTGTCACATCAATCACTTTCGTTTAGTTATTCCAAGTATCCCATCTGATTGCCTTAGTCAAATGCCCATTGTGCATGCTGGCTGGTAAGCAGCAAATAGATGTATGGAAACCATTGCTAATCTAACATCTCATTTTCTCTTTAGTTGCAATCTCCTATATGAACAGACTCAAATAACAATTCATTTATTTGAATTCATTTGCAGAAGGCTCTAAATCCTAAGTTTTGACTGAAATAGGGAAGGAATTTATACATGGAGCTCTGAGGAGTAAGAGGAGGGAATGTAGTAAAGAGCGGGGGAAATGGGAAACAGAGAGAGCAGCATGACTTCTGAACCTGGTTTACTCCATGACCTGATGCCTAAGTATAGCCAATGAAGTTACTGATGTCACATGAGGAACCAGCAATCCTGTGGAGGTCAGCATGAGAAATGTTGAGGAAATGTGGCAAAGATGGACAATCTCCTCATCCTCTTAGAAAGTAACCCAGATGAGGAACTGTTTAGTGACTTTGGACGTAGTAGGAGTTAGCCCTATCATCCCAGACATGGCATTATTGTGATTGGCCATGCTTATCATGGCAGCAGTAAGGCCCCCTTATTCTTCGTCAGACATGCAACATAACTCGGGTAAGATAGAATAAGAAAGGCATAAAGAATATGGCTGACATCACGTAGACATCGCATAGTACATAGCAGACTGAGCAGACCAGTGAAATACTCTTAGGATAACTGCAGATGTAATTCAGGAGGTATTTCAGGTAGTTGGGAGATAGGGAAATTTGTGGTACATCTGTTCTGACGACCTCCTTCTATCTACAGGTTCTTTTGTTTGTATTTCAGCCTATAATTAATATCCAAAAATGTACTGAGAGTTATCATCGACACTGAGAACAGAGCTGCAGAAGTGGTCAGGTTTTTCTCTTTAGTACTCCCCAATTTCCTTTGTTGCTATTATGGCAAAATTAATCATTCTTTTAATATGCTTCCTGAGGATAATGTCAGTCTGGCCATTCTGTGGATGAACAGCAACACTGGAAGAAAGGAGCTTTCTAAAGTTCTAAATAGTTTTTCATCATCAGTTCTTAGACTTCAGCCGGTATATTTGTGATCCTAGAACAAATATATCTTTAAGATGAATTAAAAACTTTCATATGAGGCACCTGGGTGGTTCAGTCAGTTAAGCGCCTGACTCTTGATTTTGGCTCAGGTCATGATCTCACGGTGGTGGGTTCTAGCCCCATGTCAGACTCTGGGCTGAGCATGGAGCCTGCTTATTCTCTCTCTCTCTCTCTCTCTCTCTGCCCCTTCCCCTATCACTCTAAACAAACAAACAAATATTAAAAAAAAAAACTTTGCAGATAGAAATCTTATGATTATAATTGTTGTAGACAAAGGGAGTCCCTGACTAGGATCACTATTGAAAACTGTTCGTACACAGGGTGGCATCTGAAACAAAGTGGTATCTGAATCCACTTTAGTGAACAGGTATATGAGAATTATTATGAGCACATTTCTGGACTGTTATCTTTTTTCATGTTTACCATCCATTATCTGCCTTTGTTCTGGTTCATGCTAGTCTTTTTATAATCCTTTTTTAAAAATACAAAATCAATACAACTTTAATTACAAAAAGCCCGTGGTGCCTCTTGAAAAACAGGACAAACAAAAAAGGACATTTTGAAAAGGGGCTACTGATCTAAGAAGCGTGACCTCAGGCTATCCTATTTCTAAGGGGTGATGTTGTTGATCTGTTGGTCCCATTATAATGATTTACACATCCATATCTGGCACCTTTTGTTCTTCAGCAGGCTTTGTGTATGGTAAATGGAGAATCGCATACCAACCAGGGGTTTGACATTTACAATGCTTTGTAGCATAAGATAGAGTCACATCTGGGCAAACATTGTCCCTGGTGGTTAGCGGCTCATATCATCTGTGCGTAGTCTGGCTGCCAAAATGATGAGCACTCATTAGAAATGTCCCATTTACTCTCAGAGCCAAATAAAAGCACAAACTAATCTGAAATGAACATTCACAGGGTGTGTGTATGTGTGTGTTCAATTTGTGCTGGCTTCTTCCAGAGGTATAAGGCAGCTTGTTTTTCCTTTGAATATTGTTTCTATCAATGCTCTGAATCAATGTGACTGTAACAATGTAGAAAACCTAATCCTTCATCATGTGCCTCAGTCTGAGCCCAAGAACATTTTACAAAATAGCCATATCAAACTTTTTTGCTGATATTTAATGTATAGATGCTACACACTATATTAAAACTTTTGTTCACTGCTTGACACAACCTTGGGTTTTTGAAGACCTCTGGAAATATTTTCTTTTTCTTGAAAATGAGAAATGAGTAGGCTTTCGCAGAGCAACTAGACTTGTTTGTTTGTTTATTTGTTTGCCTGTGTTACATCTACTATCGATTAAGTACCTGATCATTAATCTGTCTTTGGATTGGCTGTTAGAAAGAGGAGACACACAACAACCCATTTAAAGTACTGTAGAGAGGGGCACCTGGGTGGCTCAATCGGTTAAGAATCTGTCTCTTGATTTCTGTTCAGGTTGTGATCTCATAGATGTGGGATCAAGCCCTGTGTTGGGCTCTGCACTGAGCATGGAGCCTGCTTGAGATTGTCTCTCTTTCACCCTGCCCCTCCCCAGCTTGTTCTCTCTCTCTCTCCCTCTCTGCCCCTCTCTCTCTCTCTCTCTCTGTCTGTCTCTCAAAATAAGATAAAGTAAAATAAAATAAAATACTGTAGAGATCTTCAGAGTAAACACTTGTGTGTGTATTAATCTCATCCTTGAATTCATTTTATTTTCTACCATGGTTTTATGTCTTCTTATTTTTTTCACTTCATGAATTTATCTTACAGAATTTTTAGTAATTTTATTAGTTACTTAAAATCTTTTGGGGAACAAGGTAGATATAAATACCTAAAACAAATAAAGTAAAACAAAATGAAACCAAAAAAGTGGTCTCTGACTCAAAGAACCTACAAATTACTTGTAGAGACCATATAAATTTAGAGAAAGATAAAGATATAAGAAAGTCTGTACTAAGTGCCAATACACTGTAGACATTTAAAGCTATAGTACCTGAGAGGATGGGAGATTAATCTGCATTGTAGGACTCATGGGAAATTAAGAGTTGGGATGGAATCTAAATACTGGATCTCTAGTCAGTTATATGATACTGAGCGTGACATGAACACCCAGGCATGAGACCATATGTGACATAACAGTAAGGGAGTATGCTCTTAGCAAGGGAGACTGAGAAAGTCAGAGGTCTTACCTATTCAAAATTCCTTGTGTTATATTCATGGTCTTCACTTAGACCCTCCTTGGTCTTATTTTAGACACAGTTTCAGCACACTTGATTTTGTTTTCTCAGGTCACAGCAGATTAGAAGCAGGAGGAACACTGACAACATGAAGTGACAGCTTGATAAGAGTGGAGAGGAAGCAAAGAGCAGAGGCAGAGCTCCTGAATTTAGCCTCCCAGGGCTATCCCCCAGGGCAAGCACACCTCACAACCCAGCAGCCCTGAGAGCAGCTTTCTTTATGTGCCAGTACCTGATTTTGCAAGAAGTGGGTTTCTATGCTATTAAATCAACTTTGGATAAGAAGATAGGTCATATATAATATACTGAAAAACACAGATAAAGTAATTAGAAAATTGTTCTAGACAGATAACCAATGACCCCCAGTCCAATTCTACTAGTACTTTTGTGACCATGTTCAACCACCACCAATATAATGATGCCATTCTTGAGGTCATCACTATTATTATAGAATTGTTTCTACCTAAGCATCCATGAATAGATGAAAGGATAAATAAGATATGTCGTGTGTGTATATATTTGTATATGTATGTATGTATACACAAATATATAATGGAATATTACTCAGCATAAAAAAGAATGAGGCAAGGTTTCTGGAAGTGTTGCTCTGAAGGGAGAAGAGAAATGGGACAGTGGCTAGAGTAGGATAGGAGTATCCAGGAAACTTGTTTCGTTGTTGCTGTTTGTTTCTTTTAGGATTATGACATGTACTGAGACTTATAGAAATGATCCATAGCAAGGATAAAATGGTGGTACAGGAGTGAAGGCTTTGAATAAGTGAGAGGGACCTCCTGACAAGGGGGAGAGCAACATATGAAGCTACAGAAACATGTGGGCAAGGACTAGCTGGGACAAAAGTCTAGCTCTTAGAGGGCTGTCCAATGCAAAGTTACCGTCTTCCCAGGGGCTCTCACCTATATGAGACATGCCAGAGTAGTCACATGGCGGGGATAGGGATGTTAATTGGACTCTGCACATCTTGAAATTCTAGTTGACACAACTTGATCACGTTAATTTTATTGGTACCAAAGTCTATTTTCGAAGTCTATTTCAGAGAAAGAAAAAAAAATAGTTTGAAGAAATAGAGCACACTGGAATGAGAAAGCAAAGGAGATTAATGGGCTCATTTTCTCCCTTTTTGTAAATACAGTTTGAAATCCTACCAAAAACAACCGAGACTGAAAATAAACAGGAGCACTGGAAACTCACACTGGCAATCCAGTTGTCAGTTAAAAACCAACCCCTAGCATTACAGATGAGGGTCATAGCACCAGCACATGGAAAGAAGGAGGGAAGGGAGGGGAAAGAGAAGACAAGAAGGAAGATGGAACGGAGAGGAGAGGAGAGGACGGTAGGGAAGAAAGATGCAGGAAGAGAAGACAAACAGAAAAGAAATCAAGAGAAGAGAGGAAGGGTCAATAGCCAAGAGGGATAAGAAAGAGATGTGTGGTTGTAAATGGTAATTATTCCTTTCTCCACACAAATGCCAATCAGAGCAGCAATATGCTCTTAGATTAAAATGCAGCAGCAGCCCAGCCTCAGAGAGGAGTGTGATGTTTTGGTCTGGTGTCTTGCTCCCCAGATATAATCACTACACAAAATAAAGACAAACGAATAATGTTGGTATTTTTTTAATGGAGAGAGCCTTTGAGTTTGGCTCAGAGACAATGGCCTGTGGTTGCATCTGATTATAACTCATCTCCACGGGGGCTGAGATAGCTGTTGTAAATGTCTGAGAAATTATGAGCTTCTTTAGCAAGATGAACTCTGTGATTATAATGACACTTGGCATTTGCACATTTTGTAGCCTTTCTCATCTGAAAATCATGGAGTTATTTTTATATTATAACTAGATTCATGTGTTTCCCGTTGGGGTACATCCGAGTGAGAGTGTTCTTTTTCTTTCTTTCTTTCTTTCTTTCTTTCTTTCTTTCTTTCTTTCTTTCTTTCTTTCTTTTCTTCTTCCTTTCTTCTTTCTTTCTTTCTTTCTTTCTTTCTTTCTTGTTCTTTCTTTCTTTCTTTCTTTCTTTCTTGTTCTTTCTTTCTTTCTTTCCTTCTCTTTCATCTTTATCTCCTTTTATTTTTTTGGAAATGTACAGTGAGGGGGACGGGGTAGCAGCTATTTGCAGTATTGCCACCCAGATAGGGAGTATCAGAATTTGAGGAAACGTGTGAGACCTGAGCTGGTGAAGCAGGCCAAAGGATCAAAATAGGTGTGGCTATATGTTAGCTGTCTCCAAAAACAGAGTCTGTCATTTGGAAATCAGTCTAAATGTAACCCCAGACTCCAAAGATTTTCCTCTTCCCTGAAGGCAGAGCCATTTCTCCTTCAAAGGGGTCTTCAGTATAACCTGGCTTGAGAAACAGTGAAGGTCTCCCTAATCTAAAAACATCCTCTCATTGGCTACTAGAGGTTCGTACTTTACCCATTCCTTCAAGATAAACCCCTGAAGGGCCTTAACTGTGTGTGTTGGCAATTTAAACTATCACCATCAAATAAGACTTGTCATGACTTGGTCTACAGAATTTACTTCAGCCACTTCATAGGAAATTGAGACGACAGGGACACTGAACAGATTACAAATGTGTGTGTGTAGTGGGGGGGGGTGGGTGTGGGTGTGTGTGTGTGGCAAGAAAGGAATGACTAAAACATGGTTGGGGAAGTGGGAGCCAAAAAAAACAAAAAAAAAAAACAAAAAAAAAAAAACAACAACTATAGGGGCTCTGGACAGGAGAGGAAGAAATAAAGAAAACAGGAAGTAGTAGACGTTGTAAACTGGCTTTGACCATACACTAGGTCAAGTGATTTCCATGTCAATAATAGCTGAGTTGCAGTTTTCTATACACGATTTATGAAGAAGAAAACAGAGTAAGAGAATAATAAAATATCATATGATATAAAGCAGGGTTGGAAATTTCAGAGTCTTCGTATCCTTGGCTCCCCCTGCTCCCCACCACCGACTGACAACTTTTACCAGTTGGTGTAGGAACTCTTCCATCTGTGTTTCTTTCCTTACCCCAGTGTGGACCTACAGCTGCCGGATAAAATGCAAGACTCCAGGCTAAATTTGAATTTCAGATAAAGAATGAATATTCATATGTATTGATATATAGGAAAATATATATTAGTATAAGTATGTCTCATGCAATATTTGGGACAGACTGATACTAAGTTTTTAAATTCATTTTTAGTTATTGAAAATTCAAATGTAGCTGATGGTCTATTTTTTTATTTGCTAAATCTGTCAATCCTACCAAAGCCATTGTCTCTCAGTGGAATAAAACAGATCATAGAATTGGTCTGTCTATAGGTTAAAAATTCCCCTTTGGACTGCTCCTTGACTTGTGTGTGCTGTTAGTCTCTGATCTTCCATATGCCGGACTCTGATCATCCAAGCTGCCTCCGGCCCGCCTCACATTCCCAGGGCTGCCTGCCTGCTGATCCTTTGGCCTTCCAGTCAGGGAATCACCCAGCTCCTCATCCTGGGCTTATTGGTCTTACTGGGATGGCCCTCTCCTGAGGCCAACAATTGGAGCAAAGAATACAAATGAGTGGAGAAGATAAGATGAGGGGTTTCTAGAAGTCTTCATTTCCTTCATCAGATACTTAAAGGTAATTCATCTCTTTAACTCACACGACTGTTTAGAGAGGCAAAGCTCTTTGCAGATTTTAAAGAGGCACGCAGTAAGATTCCATGACTGTCACCCTGATGTAAAATAAATATTGGCAAGCTGTGTAGTGGAGAAGGAAGGTAAAAGAAAACGTGTATATGTGCTTACTCACTCACAGTCCTCCGGGCCCTCAAACTGTGAAAGCAGTCTTTTCTTTCCTAGTCGTCTTGCCTTCATCTCCCCTTGAGAATGACCCGGTTTACCTCCTCACAGGGTAAAGCCCGGTTTTGGCAATCAGCAAATGTCTTTACTATTCAAAATTGCTGTAGCAGCTGCATTTCACTCTCCTGCTCAGCAAGCAGGTTCCTGGTCAAGTTCAAAAAAGGAGCCATACCTTCATTTGTGGGATGCTGTGTTGAAGTCAGACTTCAGAGACATGGCTTTGTGCAGCCTCCTGGGATTTAGCAAGGCCTGAATCGCCGTGACCTCAGTGCCCTTACAACATCACAGAAAACACCGTCACGGTGCCCACTAATTGGTCACCTTGATGTCAGTCACAGCACAGAGATCAAGGACAGAGCCGGTCCTAGAAAGTGAACTACACACGCTCTCCGAGGTGGTCTCTACAGGTCAGGCTAGCGTCCTGCTGAGAGCACAGTGCGAGGGAACCTTACCCCAGGACTACTTGAAACATGGCTGCGCTGCACATGAACAAAGGACAGGTGGCCTCACAAGTGACCCTTTCCTCACCACCTACAAAGTCCAAATTGTCAGCCTTTCACACCTATTATGCTTCCATTATCTGTGGAAAATACTAAGTGCCATGCCCTGGATCTAACATGCACAGAGCAGGCTCTTGAAATTAGTTTCTGCTTATTGGTTTTAAAAATTATTAAGATTATTTTATTTTTAAGGTAGCAAATCAATCAAGGACTGCTGGGGTGTTACATGCAAGGTGCATTTGAGAATATCACTGTAATAATAATCAATTTTTTTAGAATCTAAATGCAATGTATTTTTATGAGTAACTTACACAGCGGTAGGAGGAAGGAGAAGAAATGTAGGGAATAAATCAAATACATCTTTCTCTTATTTCCCTTGGGCTGAATGCATTTGTGGGTTACCATTCTCACCCCCTTAAACCGGGCATTTTGGATGGTAAGAATGACTGGGATTAAGTAGATACTCTAAAATTAAAAAAAAAAAAAAAAAATAGAAAAAAAAAGTGCTAACCACTGCAGAGGGTAAGGTTTATTCTGTGGTTCAATTTATCAAATGAAATATTACATGCAGTTCATTTAAATAATATGAGATCTTTCTCTAAGTATACCCATCTTCCTCTTCCCCCAATGCCAGGCCCAGGAGACCCCAGAAAGATTTATTTCTTTTCTTAACATGGGGACCAGTATCGCAGGAGTGCAAGACAAATATTAGAACAGAGGAGACAATTTGTTAATTAATGGTTTAGGCAGCCACAATCATAATAGGAACCTACCTAGAACTCTTGAAGATAGAATATACCGAAAATAGTAAGGACCAAAGACTTGGATGCCCTGGCAAATAAATGAGGAAGAAGTGTGAATTTTTATACATAGACCTACAAGGGGCCCGCAGGGCCTCTAATCGCCTTTTGAGGTAAAAGTACTTAAATATAAAGTACTTAGATATCTTTTGAGTAATTTAATAAAGGCAAAACCTTTTCGGAGTTGTCTAGGTATGGCAGGATTCCCCTCCAGGGGGTTCTGTATTCAAGGATTGGCTGAAAACCATGGGGAGTACCACAGCCAATCAGTGTACAGATCCAGCTGTAGGGGGCGGAAACCTCAGCCTGTCACATAGCATTGAGAGGGCAGGCCAAGTAGGAAGGTGGGGCATTGTTATCTATGTGGTACTGATTGGGTTACAGTGATATTTTAGGGAAGATTCTCTTCAATGGGAAGTAGTTCATGGAAGCAAAATAAGGAGATATAATATAGGCGCTGGGAGGAAGAATCAGGTTAGCTGGTATTCTAAAAAATCAAACTAAATGGAAGAGTTAAAATTTCTGTTTCTCCATCTTCTCCTTACTGTGGTGGCTTATCACAGATAGGGAGCAGTCTAGGCAAAAGCAGTAATACCCGGGGGGCAAAAAATAGCAGTCGGAAAATAGTTTGTGCCTGCCTTTATCGACTGAAGACTGTGGGAAAGAGTCGGGTACAGTGTACATTATGCTGCATATAAGATTGGACTGAGGACGAGGAAGAAGACTGGGGAATCACTGGAAGGCTCCCTCCCT
The DNA here is from genome assembly GCF_022079265.1 of Lynx rufus. Classification (NCBI taxonomy): domain Eukaryota; kingdom Metazoa; phylum Chordata; class Mammalia; order Carnivora; family Felidae; genus Lynx; species Lynx rufus. The sequence continues at coordinate 3,408,141 of NW_025814837.1, read as the reverse complement.
GAATCTCAGACCTGCATGGCGAACTGCAATGATATACAGTTGGCTGTCTTGCTAAACCAGTTTAACTAGCTTTTTAAGAACCTTTCTATCTCTACCATTCTGTGATAGCAGATTCAAGAAGAGATCTCAGAGAAGGGATAAAGAGACACTTGAGAAATTGTTTTGGAGTACGACTCCATTGGAAGAGACCTGAAGTTCCTATCTTAATAAAAGCTTAGGTAACTTCAGAGTATGTGGGAATGAAATAAAGGGGCCTGAGGGCTAAGTCCTTGTTTCTCATGCAAGAGGACTATTGAGGGTTCATCTTCTCAAATGTGAACTCCGCTGGGTAATCAGTCATCCCCATGGTAACCCAGCAACTTTTAATTGTCTTTAATTAAGGGGCCACAGAGGCAATCAGCTACATTTCTAGCACATTAATGAGGGAAGCATGAAGTGCAAAATGGCTGCCAAAGGTAAGACAGTGCTTGTACAAACCAGGACTTCTGGATGAATTTCTAAGGGCAAGTGTGAGACCCAAGTGTGGCACATCCTTGACTCTGCAGGATCAGGAAACACTGACTAAAGAGGAGACAAAGAAAATTCAATAATGTCTGGAAAAAAGAAAAATACATGTATATAAGAAATAAGTTAAAGAGCAAGTAAGATCTTCTTGGTTAATTTAATTTTAAAAATAGGATATAATCTGTACCTGGAATTCTTTTTTTTTTTTATTTTTTTAAATTTATTTATTTATTTTGAGAGAGAGAGCACAGGCAGAGGAGGGGCAGAGAGAGGGAGAGACAGAATCCCAAGCAGGCTCTGCACCATCAGTGCAGAGCCCGATGTGGGGCTTGAACTCAAGAACTGTGAGATCATGACCTGAGCCGAGATCAAGAGTCAGATGCTTAACTCACTGAACCACCCAGGCGCCCCACTGTACCTGGAATTCTTAAAAAGTAAAGACCAAGATAGAGGACAAAGTGAGCAAAACAGATGAAGCTCAAGAGTGACTTCACCAAAATCATGATATTAAATTACAAAGTAAAATTGGAAAATTATGGCTCTTCAGTTCATTTTAGAGCTTGCCTGCTTCAAGGAGCTGTCTTGAATTACTACAGTGCATACTATTCACTCCTAAAAAAAAATTACTATAGTGTTTACTACCTGCACTTTTGTGTGTCTAATTATAAGTGTCCATATATGCTTTCTTTGGAGGATGGGGCACCCTGACTAATTGGGACAATTTAAGAAGTGATTTTATACATATTTTGACACTTGGCTATTGCTACATCGCTTTGATTTTTATGCAGCATATGCCTGTAACTGCTCTTGTAGTTGAAGCAACCAGGAAACAATGCCCGCCCGGAGACCCAGTGCCCAACAGAGCAAAGGCCAGGCTGGAACCTGCATCCTCTGCCTAAGATGCAGCGTTCTGCCCGCTGTCACGTGTGGCCCCAGGCAGGGGTGCAGCTCTTATGTCTCAGCCCTCAGCTCCTCTCAGCCCTTCTGAGCATACTTTGGGTAGCCACCACATATTTGGACCTAATTCAGAAAGAAGAACTTCAAATGCAAGGGTGTGGTTCTGAAACGAGGCAGAAGGAGCAACATTTTCACTAAATTTGTAAAAATGTTCATGTGGACTGTGGGATTATTTCTTTTCATTCAGAGCCTCATTAAACAATTGTTTAAAATTATAGCCAGTTCCTTGCTCGGTACTTTGAGGATGATTTGGAAAACAAAGACCTTGGGGAATAAGGTTCTGAGTGAATAATTACCAGGGGATGAACTGCTCTGATTTTTCACAAGGAGTCTGTTCTCAACCTTGCTTGTTCATTCCTTCCCATAGACAGTAAGACTTGCTTATACTGGGGGCCAATGCCTAACATTTAGATATTTTTATTAATATCTATATGAACCAATCAATTCACAAAAATTGAAGTCAGCCACTATGTGCAAATCTAGGTTCCTTTACAGAAAGAAAGGAACAAAACAGGCCTGTTTTCAAGGTGTGTACAGGTTAGTTGGGAGATAAAACCCACATGGGAAAGAACACTAACAAAGCAGATGAGCACTTGGAACAGGTTTTACAATTTGTATATTTAGACTTAGCAGGCACTGAACAAGCCTGCTGGCAATTTTTATGTGCTGGCTTTTCGGGCATTATCTCATTTCATTTTCATAACAGTCCACAGGATGTAGATATAAATATCATTCACATTCATATCAGCTCATCTTCAGCTCAAAATTCTACAATACTTTCTCTTCTCACACCCAGTAAAGCAAAGTTTTTACCACGACTCCAAAGCCCACTGGGTGGAATCCAATTTTCTCTTCCACATCCTTCCTAAGCCCCTACCTCTTGACGTTCACCTCCTACCACCCTCCCCCTTGCACCCCATGGTCTGGATGCAATTGCCTCCTTAGTACACCCAGAGAAATATCAAGCTCGTTCCTGCCACAGGCCTCAGTGCTTCCAGAATCCACACCGGATTCTTCAAGTCCTTCAGTTCTCTCCTTAGACCAAACCTTTTCAGGAAGACCTTCATTAACCTCCCTAAAGGAAACTGCATGCCCTGCCCTAGTTGCCTGTCCCTTCGCCTAGCTTTTCTTTTCTCCCAAGCCTTCTCTCATTGACATATTTCCATGTTGATCCATTTGTTGTCTCTCTCCGTGGTCTAGCAGGGGCTTTGCTTTGTTCCCTGGTGTATTCCAAGTGTCTAGAGTGGAACCTAACATTAAAGGGGCTCAACAAATATTTGCAGAACTGTTTAGATAAGCAATGCTTTGAGAGCTCAGGTAACTATCTGGTCATAGCCCATGGCACAAATGGAATGGGATCCCCATCTTCTAGTACTACCCGTCTGGATAGTCTTCCAGGAAGAAAGACCCCTGCAGGCTTTGGGCACTGAAAACACCACTTCTCATAACAGAGCTTAGAGACTGAGTTCTGTCTTTACACTGAAATTCTGACAAATGTCGAACAGGGTATAAGATTACTAAGAGTAGATCCACAATTATTTTTTTTTTTATCATCAATCTGTAAATATATCAGTTCATCCACCATATGCTCTCTATGTGCTTAGTGTCTAGCATTGCAGAACAAAGTTTCTTTTTTCTCTTTCTTTAGGGACATAGGTAGATACATGATGATAGATAGATAGATAGATGGATAGATAGATAGATAGATAGATAGATAGATAATATGCTAGATAGAATTTTTTTTTGAATTCCACTGTTGCTTGTTTCCTCATTTTTAAATCCAAATACCTGTGCCTCAGGCCCCCTTCCAGGACCCTAAAAACAGCAACACACCTTCCAAAGATGTTTCTAATTGAACCCTTAACAAAAACGACTACTTCATCAGATCCTTACTATACTCTAGGTACCCAGGAGCCAAACTGACATTCAGTTACCATGACTTCACGTTTCTAGTAAGACTTTTGCATTTAGAGAACTTCTTACAAGAGAGTGGTGATGGTAGAAATTGCAGTATGGTTTTGGGGTTCAGTTTGGCATGAGACCTATAACCCTCATATCACGGTGTTCAGTTGTGAACTCTCTACCTCAACATAAAGCTAGCTTTGGCCTGGCAGGAAAGCAAATGTCAAAAGGAAGGAAGAAAATAAGCTTTATGGCTTAAAGGAAAATAATTTTCTGTATTTGTTTCCTTCCTTTTCTTGTACTTCACTTTCTATCAATAGAGGAATATTCTGTCCTCCGCAAGGAATAACCTCTCTTTCATGCACTGAAAAATGTCGTTTTTGAGTTTCTCTCTGGGATGGTGTGACAAATTTTCAGGATGCATGGAAAGCACAGACCTCTGTCTTTCTAGGTGGCTTCAAACTAAACAAGAAAGAAAATAGAGTATGCTCCACTATCACAGAGGTTATTGTTTGGGTTCGTGGCAAAATATATTACAAATTTGTAATAATAGCAATAGTAATGGCTTTATGTAGCGAGTACTATTTGTTTTCTTATTGGTTTTTGATGTTCAATTCCTGTTTATCTAGAAAAGAAATTCTTTGGAAAAATATAGAAATGTAAGTATAAAATATGAAAGTACAAGTTTTTTTTTTTTCTTTAACTCTCTCTCTCAGTTAATTAAATTGAAATGGGGATTCTGCTGTTTGCAGCTTTAAAAAATAGCCAATTGAAATTTAATTGGTATCTTTTTTTTCCTTAGTATTCATGCCCTGAAGCTAAATTAATGATCAGTTGTAAGCACTTCAGCTAAGACACTATTATGACTTCTGAATGAAATTAAACCTAGGACCATACAGTGGATAAAATAACTACTAAGATAAGAATGACAACTGTACTATAAATAACAAAGGGTTAAAATGTGTCTCTGTGCACTCTCTCTCTCTCTTTCTTTTTAACAATTACAGAGAGACAGGAGGCTCAAGTGTATTCTAGGACCAGTAGATGTTGTAAATCAAATTAATTACTTTTGCCCAAAACTGTCCTCAGTGGAGGATTTTTGGCCACTGGACTGTTAATACCTCTTTACTTAATCACTGTCCCGTAATGTCATCCCCTGATAGAAGAGATGAACAGAAGCAATGGCAATCTTTTCACCTTTCTCAAGTCCCCACAAGACCCTGATTTACAGGATAAAAGTGTTATGTATCATTCTGCCTATACCTCAGAAGCCTTTTCTGTGGGAGCAGCACAGAACCCAGAGAAGTTGATGTGGGAGGTGGCTTTTTTATCTATGTCTCTCACAGCTCTATCTCAGCTTTCAATACCCTGTGAATTTCTTTCTTGGACTGGATTTTAAACCATCTTCGATGGACATTATATCTATCAAGGATTTTGACATTCCCATCCCTTTGATCAAGAAGAATTCATCACCAGTGGTTTACACCAAACACCACCCAGATTAATCTAGCACACAAGGACATGCATGCTCAAGGGCAAGGTGATATGGAAGGTGTGCACTGAATCAAGGGAATTTGCTTATTATAACTTGCTGGTGCAGCCATTTCAGTCTTCATGGGGCCAAGACCATCATTTCTAAAGGCAAATGGAGAATGCCAGAAAAGGGCGCAGACAAAAAATAAATCATGGACTATTTACAACTGATATTTGAGTTTATGTTATGTATTATTATTTAATTTTACGTGAACAGGCTTATTTTTCTCGTTAGGGAATGCTGAAGCTAACCTAATAAAAGCACCTGCTCGGAATAAATGTCAACTGATTGTGGAGGTGACTAACACAGAGTTTGAGTAAGAGAGGTACCCTGTATTTAAATACGAAACATTTCAGACCCAGTCTGTACACACGCTTCAGGTCCGGGGACATTAAGACATCATTTATTGTGCTTGTTTCCCAGAAGCCACTACTGCTTTCTGACCTCAGAGCTTCCTCAGATGGAGTCGTTGTTCAGACCAGGTGATTTCAGGAGGAAATTCCTCCCTCACAGATCTTCTCCCCACAACAGGTTTCAAGAGAGACCTCACTAGGTGTCTTAAGGAGTGGCATACCAAGCATCTCTAAGTGTCTGTGGAGAAGAATCAACTTGATGATTTATCTGTTTTGTTAGAAAATACTGTGATTCTTATGGCCTAGATATGGATGCCCTAAATATTAGCATCATCCTGTGAGTTCTAATTTCTAATTAATAATCAAGAATTTTAATGCCACGGGCATGTTAGGGAATGACCTCATACCTTGGGATGGAATGGAATGTTTAAATCATCATGAAAATTGTTTAACAGCAATTCTTAAAATGGAGCTTGATCTTAGGTCATGTGTTCATTCTCTGCCTTTCCTTCTTTTCTAAAGGGTTAATGTCTGGAACATGGGTGATGAAGCAAAGGAAAAATCTTTTGCCCAACAATATATAATTTAAAACCCCAGCGATTGTTTTTGGTCAGTTTCTTGCAATCTGCAAGGTAATTTTTTTCAATTTATTTGGAATTAGTCAAGTGCACTGTTGAAAAGGCAGAGTGAATTGATGCTAAATAGTTTTTGGAAGATGTAATTGTCTGATGATTTGTAAATAGCCAAGCTTATCAAAAAAGTAATTTAAATGTTATGCTGACAATTTTGTTCAGTTTGGTATACTCTGTAAACTGGGGAATCCAATTTTTTGCCCTCATTAGCATGAGAATTCTCTTTGCTTGACTAAATGATTTGAGGGCCTAAGGATGCCCAGCGCTTTGGAATCGGAACTTTTAATGATCTCTTAAACAGTATAAACATCACTCATAGGAAGATAATGCCAAAGTGCTTTTTAATAACTAAGTTTTATGTGACATTTGATTGGTTAGAATGTGTTCCTTACATGTTCTATCAATGTCTATCTTTGGTGAAAGTGGGACCCTGTTGGGTCTGTCTCCATTTTCCCTCATATGCCCCCCCCCACCACTCCATTTGTACTCTTTAATGTGAGTGCTCCAAACCCAGAGTGACCATTGTTCATCAGATGAAAGAACTCTGACAAGTACATTATTATAAACTTCTTAGGGTCTGGATAATTTTGATTATTTCAATCATAAAAGTAGTAAAGTAATTTTTTTTTTCAACGTTTATTTATTTTTGGGACAGAGAGAGACAGAGCATGAATGGGGGAGGGGCAGAGAGAGAGGGAGACACAGAATCGGAAACAGGCTCCAGGCTCTGAGCCATCAGCCCAGAGCCTGATGCGGGGCTCGAACTCCCGGACCGCGAGATCGTGACCTGGCTGAAGTCGGACGCTTAACCGACTGCGCCACCCAGGTGCCCCAGTAAAGTAATTTTTAAAAACCCAGTTATTTATAAGGTGAGATATTTGCTCAGACTTAAGTGCTTTACATACATCATTTTATTTTCCACCTCTGCAACAACTCTGAAGTAAGCATTTTATCCCTAAATACCATAAAGTATCTAGAGATTTGGCAGATGAAACAACTAAGCCATAACATTAACTTGCTGTGGTCATATTTCTGAGTCACCAACCTGAGACTCAGAACTTATTTGTGGATTGAACTTGGGTGTTAACCACCAAGCAAATTACCTTAAAAAAATAAAAGGCTATAACCAACTCATACAATTGTGCATTTTCAAGTTCAGGAATAGAAACACCCGAACATACCTGGTGTTGGTTCCAGTAATATTTTAGATCAGGCATAGGAACAGCTAACTGTTTGGAGGGAGGATGTAAAATTGCATCTACATATTACTTGCCATAAAAATTGAAAAAAATGCCAGATTAAGAAAAGTGGAAGTAGAGAGACTGATATTTTTTTTAAGTTTATTTATTTATTTATTTATTTATTCATTCATTCATTTATTTATTTAGAGAAAGAGAGAGCATGAACAGGAGAGGGGCAGAGAGAAAAGAGAGAGAATCCCAAGTAGGCTTTGTACTGTTAGCGCAGAACCTGATGCAGGGCTTGAACTCACAAACCGCAAGATCATGACCTGAGCTGAAACCAAGAGTTGGACACTTAGCTGACCAAGCCACACAATAAAGTTAATGCATTGCCTGAAGACCAACCCCCCTACACACCCAATATATCCCTTATCAACATCACTTACTTGATAAGGGAATGAGCCACAATTCTTCTACCAAACACCTTTGAATCAAGCTTCTGAAAAGATGGACTAAACTGCTTCTTTCTCCTAAGCTCTTGGAGGAGGTTCTTATTAAGGTTAAGATGAGAATCTTGTAATGTGCTGGAGTATCTAGAAGATGTAAGCCGTTACCCCAGTATTTGCATGAACATCTGAGCCTAGGTGTGTTGTCATTTTAATAACCTAGCAGAGTTATAGATCATGGGGCTGGTCCCAGGACAAGGATAACAGAAGGAATGAAATGACCCTGGGCTGGGGCTTCTTACAAAGAGCAACTAGCATGAGGCATGATGACAGAGGGTTCCAAGAAGCCCGGGAGAAGAGCGTGGGAAGCTAGCATATTTAGGATGGAGCAGGAGGAAGGAGTGTGAAAAGTAGGGAGAAGGTAACAAAAATTTATGCCTCCTTTGTCTACTACGTTTTTTCAATGGCTCTGCTTCTGAAGTTTCCATATATTTCAATTAGATCTGGCTGCATAGCCGGGACTGGAATGCATCTGCAACAGAAAGAAGAAATGGCATAGGCCGGAGGTGTAGCAGGCTCGCTGCTCTGCTGTTTTGTTCTACTGCATTGAATAAAATGAATCTTTTCAAACAGGTGAATTTTCCAACAGAAATGGCCCAAACAGCCTCAGCTCATTGAATAGAAAGTGTAATGGTGATCTAAACCTATTACCTTCAATGGAGTCTGTGACATTTTCTTCCAGCATATTGAACGGGGAGAGAGAGGGAGAGGGAGAGAGAACTTTTTCCTCCACTCACTGTGTTGCGTCAGTCATTGTAATGCTAGTCACAATGCATTAAAAAGCATTGAGAATCAACAGGCCTGGCTCTTTTGTAGCAGGAGTAATAAATGATTTTACTGAACAGAATTAAAATGCTGTTGAAAATCTACTCTGTACACATTTTTCAAATTTCTCACCAAAAGGACTTCTCTCTCTTCTCCCCTGCAAATCCAGATGTCAAAAATTCTTATTAGTTAACAGTTTTCAGCAAGAATGCATATTTTTCGTCAAAGATTCTGGCACATCTTTGCAGTGAAATACCATTAATACCATCTCCCAAAATGTCCTCCCTCATACCATTGTTTATCTCAAATAATCTGTAACGATGGTTGAGAAATTGAAATCTTATATAAGCTGAGGTAGACTGCAACAACTTCTGGAGGGTAGAAAGGCTTTCTATTTTTGTTTTTTGTTTTGTTTTGTATTTAAGCATTTGTTGTGTTATCATTGTTGTTCTTATTGTATAATAAAGTCTCTGGAGAGAAATAAAATTGGAATCAAATACAGCCTCATTATACTGCAGGGTTCCTTATGTGAAGGTGGTACTACCGTTTCCTTTGGAATACAGTTGAAATATCCCAATTTCACTGACTACAATAACCAGTTCATTCATTGAGTTTGAGGGTATGTAGAACTTTTTGCCACCCCCTAATTTTCAGGTTAGTATCATTCATCATTTTCCATAAATTGCTAATTTTCTATATATGACATATGCATTTATATGTGGAAAGCACTGTGATGAATTCAAAAGAATATATAATGCCAAACATCTCAAAAGATGGATGAGAGATGCATGGAAGTTCTCTGGTAGAAATGTACCTACTGAACTATCTTTATCATTAATGTTATTAACTTATATTGAACCTATTTGTTTTGGTTTTATCTTAATTTGGTCCATTCAACACCTTGTCTCTAATATTTATATGTACTTTTTCTTTGTCTCAGTATAAACCTATTGCATTTCATGTTATCTGAATTTTATAATCTTGCCTATTACTTACAAGCAATCTGCTGCTACAGTTGTTCCTAGGTGTTTTTATAAACTAATTTAACATCTGTTAGTACTATATAACAATATCAACCTACAAATGGCCAATAGAACTTAGCATTGTTAAGAATTACCATGTAGATAAATGGAGTTACATTAGTAATTGTAGGATCCACTCCATATTTCATGGTAACTCGATGAATAATCAGTGTTATCTGGGTGATTTTCTTTTCAGTATTGCATGCAAACCACATTTGAATGTAATTGCATTTAAGGGAAAAGATCATACAAACTACCTTTTTAGTAAATTAATTGATAATTGTGCTGAAATAAGGAATTCATATAAGTAATTCAGGCAAATGAGTTTTCTAGTATAGAAATAAAGGCTCAACTAGTAGGAAGAACACAAGTTGAAAGCACTTTTGAGAACTTGCTTTATCATTTTGGCCTACAAAGACCATTGTAAAGTGGTAGCTTTAACACAAATCCTACATCCAAAAGTAGGATAAGCAGAAATTGCACAGAACCAATCAGGGAAACCTTAATTCCCATTATAGTTTTGCTGCTTATTTGTTCTATTAGTTTTTAACAAGTCAGTCTGCCTTATTTTCCATCTCTGTAAAGTGGGAATGATAACTATCCTTGACTACACAGGGTTGTTGTGGGGATCCAACAAATTTATCAGTGTATATATCACTCGAAAGACATATGTGTGTCCTTTGCTACAGAAAACAAAAAAAAAACCTAACTTCTATGAAAGAGGATATAGATAACACAATAGTCACCAAATCTTATTCAGTCTAAAATTGCCTCTGGTCTTAAATGGTTTAGCCACAACAGGATTCCAAGTGTCCCCTATGTTCAGATAGGCTTAACAAAGATGTCCAGAGGAGAATGGATTGAAGGGATTCTACACAATCTCACAACATCCTTGTTCCCTGCTGTGCACAACCAACTGTCTCTGCCTAAAGGTCAAGGTGGAATCCCAATAGTTCATGCTAGAGAGAGAAATTAAGAAGAATGTGCATTTCAATCCTCGTTTCTTTAGTTTCTTTTTTGCTGTTCACCGTTATCCAAAAAAAGTGGGTAGACTTCATTAGTTTGAAGATGCTTTTAAACTCGATATATGATGACCTAAACAAGTGCTCAGGACTGTCTTTACAATGAATTGAAAATGCAGAAGGAAAAATTAAATCACCAGCCATCAAATTAGGATGGTTGCCACATCAGGATTTCTGGCCTAAGGGAGATAGGAACATCCAAGTTCCTTAACAATGCATTGGGAGAGCCTAAGTTATTAAGCCACAAGCAGTAATGTATCCAATCCATATGAATTCTCTGAAACTAATAATAACCATAGCATGCTAAGAGTCATCCATCAATTATGTGATTTATTCTGCAGCAAAGTTGTGAGACTTCTGCAAATAAGGCTCCGTGTCAATGACAAGCTAGTTAGTAGCAGTCAAAAGAGGAACACTTAAATTTCATGACTTCCATCTTAGTAAAAGTTTAATATTAGATTGCTTTTATGACTTCAGAGTGAAAAGCTCTGATTGGTCAATCTGTAATAATCCAAACCAAACATAATAGCAGTTGTAGCGAGAATTTTAGAATTTTAGAAGGCCTATTTCTATGTCGAGTTCTCTCTTGTTCTCTCTTACCAAGCTGTAAGGTTTGGTATCCTAATTTTAAAGATTACATAATTGGTATTCAGAGAAGGAACTGGGATTTTCACACTCAAATGTCTTCCAAATCCTTAAAATTAAGGATTTCTATAGTAGGAAGAATTCTAAGATAGCTTCCATATTCCCATTCCCCAGAATAGGAATAGATGCTCTGGATAATGCAATTGAACATGGTGGACCAACGAATATAATGGGATAGTCATTTATTTGTTCAGGTTATATTATATTAAAAAGGTGATAGGATAGTCCTAATTTGTTGATGTTGCCATCTGGCTCACATTGCTTGAAAGTAGAATGGGAGTAGGCAAACAAAGCACATCTGTGGAGCATATCTATTACACAGGCTGTCACTTCATGGTCTTTATCTCAGATCCTAATAGCCAACAATTTTATGCAAAACAATAAAGTATGCGAGTTGGCAGACTCTTAATGATTATTCTAGTCCCATATCCTTATGGAAATCACATGATTTTTCATGATACCTCAAACTTGTTTGCCATATTGGATATTTAAGTTCCTTATTTTTTTTTTTACTTTTACAGTAAAATTATATTCATGTATTACTTGAGTAATCCAGAAAGCATAAATCAGACAAATAAATCTAAAGAATATAAAAAAGCAAATGAACCAGAAGAATGAAATTTGCTTTGTTTCCTGTAAGTTAGTTTTAACAACAGTCTTCCATCAAATTGCTTTTTTTTTTTTTTTCATGGATAACCTGTGCCCTGGGATAGTAGGTCTCTGAGGAAAATCCTATTTTTATTTTTTTTTTAATTATATATAATTGACATGTAACATTAGTTTCAGATGTACAACATAATGATTGGTATTTGTATATACTACAAAATGATCACTATAGTAAGTCTAGGTACCATCTGTCACCACACATAGTTAATATTTTTTTTCCTGTGATGAGAACTTTCAAGATCTAATCTCTTAGCAAGTTTCAAATTTGCAATACAGTATTATTAACTATAGTCACCATACTGTACATTACATTCCCAAGCAGTGTAAGTTCCTCTTCAAAATCACTGACAAACCACGTTCAGACTTTATAAAAACCAGAAGAGATTAAAAAAAATTCTCTTTTAAAGAAGCTGAATTCGGGGCGCCTGGGTGGCGCAGTCGGTTAAGTGTCCGACTTCAGCCAGGTCACGATCTCGCGGTCAGTGGGTTCGAGCCCCGCGTCAGGCTCTCGGCTGATGGCTCAGAGCCTGGAGCCTGTTTCCGATTCTGTGTCTCCCTCTCTCTCTGCCCCTCCCCCGTTAATGCTCTGTGTCTCTCTGTCCCAAAAATAAATAAATGTTGAAAAAAAATTTAAAAAAAAATAATAAAGAAGCTGAATTCATTTTAAACATTATCATTGAATATTTTTCCTTTTATTGAATAAGAATCATATTCTTTTGTGACTGACTCAGTGATCCTTGATATGCCTATAAAAGCTACATTTCATCCACATCATAGCTCTTCAAGTAATTTCAGATCGCCACTGTGTGTTTGTTGGATTCCGATTCTCCAGCATTAGACATCTGCCTCCTTTAATGAGTTATGATAGGATACAGTGCTGAGACGCCCCCACATTCTCAGTATTTATAAACACTTGCCCAGAGTGTAGTGCTATTGGTTTGTAAAGTTGAGAGCTTCTCAGATGAAATCTGAAACTGGCGCCCATACATAGAGGGCAAGGAGGGACCGAAGAAAGAGGCAGACCGCTCCAGATTTGGACGTGGCAGTTTTAATAAGCACGGAAACTTATCTACAAGGCATGTCTTCGGCAACCACAAGACAATTAGATCTCTTAAAATGCCAAAATCTTAAAAAGTTTATACAGAGGCCATACCTGGATTCAGTCATATATATATCATCCAGATGGCTTCAACAACATGTTGCTCTCTGAAGGTTGTGTCCTTGAAAACAGCTCTCGTTGTGAGAATGGTGGGCAGAACATACATCCCAAGGACCAGGTACAGCTTGTAAGTCAACCAGCGGTCACATCCTCTCAATAACCTCCTACAACAAGCCGTCAAAACAAGCCCATATATATGTTTATAGTAGTCTGGTTCCAGTTGGCTAATACCCAAAAGAGTAAAATATGAATTAATTGATCATTTTTATAAAATCAAAACACCAGATTTTAAAATTGCCATATGTTGTTTCCTCCTATTTGTCTTTCTATTATTAAAATATCAAACCCTTTTCAAAACTGTATATATTTCAGGATAGTGCTAAATATGGGTAGGGCGGGGTATTAGATCATAAATACTTACATTTTACCTAGTCAAAATTCTATCTATAAAATTTGTATTGGATTTTATATACAATGTTTTCTATATTCGGCTTTCGGTCATCTGTGAACTGGCCTTTTTCAGTTCATTAATATAAACACACAAAAGTGTAGGATCAAGCATAGAGATGTATAACATACTAGGAAAGATTCTCTACCAAGTTGAAATTGCTACTTTATTTTTTTTAAGTTTTTATTTATTTAGGTATTCTCTCCACCCAATATGGGGCTCAAACCCAAGACCCCAAGATCAAGAATTGCATGCTCTTCCAACTGACTCAGCCAGCCCCTGAAATTGCCATTTTAATCAACATGCAGTCAGCCAGTTATAATTCACTTTCAAAATAATCCAATTCACGTCTTTGTATTTGTGTAAAATGATGTCATGGGCCTGGAACTGATCAATAGCTTGTTGAAGTACATACGTAAGTCATCTACCATTCCCTAATCTACTCATCAAGTAAAAGTAGCATTTGATGAAACAGTAAATCTGAAACTAGTTGTTGCTTTGTATTAAATTCAATGACTTATTCTAATTAGTATGCCTAACAATGACAAATATGATGATGGTAATAAATGTTAATTGAGATCAGCATCAAATTCACTAATTTGTAGTTTGTAAATTCAACATCTTCTCCTTCGTAATTGTAATGTTGCATAGGAAGATGAGTAAATATGCATGAGTACCACTTTCCATGTCCATTCTTAATATCCTGGTATCCCAAGGACATTATCAATGATAATGTTTAAAATACACAATAATAGTGGAATGTGCAACATTATAGCACATAAAATTGTCCTTGCCAGTTTTGAAATCATAAACTTGTCAGGATTTAGAGACAAAAATAAACAATAGAATTTATAATTTTCACCATTGTTTTGTGATGTTTCACCCTACACAGAAACCTTTGCCTTAGTAATGCTGGTTTTGTGTTCTTCTATGAAGATTAGATTGACATGTGATCACCTTAATTCCTCTGCTTCTCTTCCATTTTCCAAAACCTTATAGATGACCAATATTGATTTTAATTATCTTATCTGCAAATTCAGTAATCTGAAGTGCAATACATAATGTCAAAGATTTAAATTAATCCGTGGATGGGGCGCCTGGGTGGCGCAGTCGGTTAAGCGTCCGACTTCAGCCAGGTCACGATCTCGCGGTCCGTGAGTTCGAGCCCCGCGTCGGGCTCTGGGCTGATGGCTCAGAGCCTGGAGCCTGTTTCCAGTTCTGTGTCTCCCTCTCTCTCTGCCCCTCCCCCATTCATGCTCTGTCTCTCTCTGTCCCAAAAATAAATAAAACGTTGAAAAAAAAAAAATTAAAAAAAAAAAATAAATTAATTAATCCGTGGAAAATATAAATTCTCTTATTCTTTCTGGAAAACTTTTAGTTTTCAGATACTTTTGCAAATATGTTTTATCTGTTTTATGTTTTAAAATAATTATCCTTAATTGATAAGAGTGAAGCAATATATAATGTGACTAGTTTTCTATACTGCTCTTTTCTCTTAATGTTAAATTAAGCTTCTCTTTTCAAGCACAGCTATAAAAGATCCTTGTGTTTCCCTAATAAGTCTTTATTGTAAACATCATTTTATTCTTTTTGATTATTCCATTATAGAAACAAGCTATCATTTTATATTAATCTAATTTGGGATCTTTTTTTCAAGTCTAAATAACTGTTTCAAGGAGTTAGGACACTTTTCAAAATATGTATATATATACATATACTGTATATATATCTAATATAGATTATAGCCTACATTATATAGATACACACAAACAATAGAACTATTATGAGAAAGAAAGAATATATGTTTTCTTTAAATTTTTTTACTGTTTATTCATTTTTTGAGAGAGAGAGAGACAGAGCATGAGTGGGGGAGTAGCAGAGAGAGAGGGAGACACAAAACCCGAAGCAGGTTCCAGGCTCTGAACTGACAGCACAGAGCCAGACGTGGGGCTCAATCTCACAAACCATGAAATCATGACCTGAGCCCAAATTGGACGCTTAACTGACTGAGACACCCAGGTGCCCCAGAATATATGCTTTTCTTAACTAAGAATAATAATTTATCCAATATATATATTTATTATACAAAATTTAGAGGAAAAAAGGCAAGATGAAAAAGAAATCATCTCCATTCTGCCTCAGATGGGTTCCATCTCTATCCATACTATGGCATCTTAACAGTCTTAATTCTTCGCACAGTTAAAATTACTTGTTTTTTTTTAAAAAGGGTGTGCTTCTTTTTTAAATTTTTTTTAACGTTTATTCATTTTTCAGAGATGGAGAGAGACAGAGCATGAGCAGGGGAGGGGCAGAGAGACAGGGAGACACAGAATCTGAAGCAGGCTCCAGGCTCTGAGCTGTCAGCACAGAGCCCGATGTGGGGCTCGAGCCCATGGACCATGGGATCATGACCTGAGCTGAAGTCAGAAGGTTAACCAACTGAGCCACCCAGGCGCCCCAAAATTACTTGGTTTTTACCCTGCATCTTTTACTTAACTACAGATCACAAACAGCTTTCCATCATGGTAGTCATTAGGTCTGATCACTAAATATGTTCAATATGTTCAGGTCTTCTCCTCTCTTGCAGTCGTGTATGACATGTGATTTGCCTTGATCACATCTCTGAGCAGAGATGACACATGCTTTTTTGAAACAGAAGTCCGCGAGCTACCTGTGACAATGATCATAGTGTTCCAGATGGTGGAGTCTCTCTAATTCAGCATGAGAGAGGCTGAAGTTGGACTGTTGAGAGCCAGAGCAAAGGGAACTCAGCATGAGATACATGTTGGGGTACAGGGCGAGCCACAGTTCATATTACAGATCTAAGGATAAAAGGAATGGTAAACTCAAGCAGAATATGTGAAATCATTGTCAAAAGGTGCTATGTTCTGGAAGATTATGCAGGAAAATATAATGGTAACCCCCAAAGTCATGTGGGTTATTTTCTAGAAACTGGTATTCAATCTTGACTGAAACCAGATCTCATATGGTATAGGCAGAGATAAGTACTGTTGTGTAAAAGAAACCCCAAGACTTTCAAGACTTAAGTGAACAGCCTAGGATTCAGGCAAAGCTTAGGAATAAGAAAAGGAAATAGAACACATAATAGAAATGGAGGCAAAACCTAATCTCTAGCCTCAATCAAAAGTGTACAGGGAAGGAAAGGCAGTATTTGATTGGGGCCATGACATATGAGAACAGACTTCAAAATTTCAATAATTAGAAACTTACAGAGACTTGCTTTGTGGTCCATATGGTATAATTTGGTAAATATTCTGTACCCTTTCGGAAAAAAAACGTACTTTGTGTTGTTGAGTGTAGAGGTCTACAAGTGTGAATTCGGTCAGTGTGGTTGAGAGTCTATCTTAATTGATTTTTCTTTAGTTGTTCTACTAAAAATTGTGACTTTTATTTTATTTTTTTTTTCAACGTTTATTTATTTTTGGGACAGAGAGAGACAGAGCATGAACGGGGGAGGGGCCGAGAGAGAGGGAGACACAGAATCGGAAACAGGCTCCAGGCTCTGAGCCGTCAGCCCAGAGCCCGATGCGGGGCTCGAACTCACAGACCGTGAGATCGTGACCTGGCTGAAGTCGGACGCTTAACCGACTGCGCCACCCAGGCGCCCCGTGACTTGTATTTTAAAATATCCAACTATGATTGTAGATCTGTCTATTGTTTTCCTTTGGATTGCCAATTATTTCTCCTTGAAACATGAAGCTCTCCTATTAAGCATATACATATTTGGCATCATTATACTGTCTGATGTACTGCCACTTTTTCATTTTAATATATTCTCTTTAACTCTACTAGAAATCCTTGTTTCCATTTTTCTTGTGATAAGGGTATGATTGCTTTATCTTTTGTCTTTGGACTTAAACTGTTCCTCTTACAGACAGCATACAGTCAGATCTTGATTTTTTAATTTAATCTTATTATCTCCATATTTTAATTGGTATGTTTAGTTCACTGACATTTAATGTAATTATTGGCATGATTGAATAGAGGTTACCATATTATTTGATTTTTGATTTTTTTTTTCCTCTTAGTTTTTACTTTTCTCCGTTTTTTAATTCCTTTGTTATTTTAATATCCTTATGTTTATAAAATAACTTATTTTAATGTGCTTATAATGTCTATACATATGCTTATACCATTAATGTTAATTTCATTTCCTCTGTTTATTAATTCTTGTATTCTACCATTTTTCCCTTCTTTTTATTTAATTTTTTTAATATTCTCGTTTGATCCTTGTGTATAAGATTTAGCTATAGTTCCTCAGCGCTTTGCATTAAGTGATTGCTCTAAAAATTAAATTAGTTTTTTACCTTATGGTAATCTATTCAGAATTTGAGTATACTTTTCATATATATGATATAATATATAAGAAACTTTAACAGCATAGCTGTATTTACCACTCCTATTCCTTATGGTGGTGGTATTATATACATCTATATCATTTTAAATTCTACAATATAGTGTTCTACTCTGTGCTTTAATATTCTTTCAAATAATTTATAAAAAGAATAGAAAAATATTTTACTATGTTTGCCCCTTACTTGTCATTTCCAGTGATCATCAATGTTTCCTGTAGATTCAAGTTTCAATCTGGCACCATTTTTCGCCATCTTTAATAAGTATCTTTACCACTTTTCTTTGTGTTATGTGTACGGCAACTGATAATGATATGGCAACTGATAGTGAGTTCTCTTAATTTTTGTTTATTTGAAGCAGTCCTTATTTCACTTTTATTTTTGAGGGCTAGTTTTGCATCTATTTGAAAATGCCCCTATTTAACCTTCATTATAGAAGGATAGTTTCTCTCCACATAGAATTCCAGATTCACAACTTTCCCCTTTCTTTCACTTTCAAACTTTAAAGCTATTCCAATAAACAAACAAACAAACAAACAAACAAACAAACTATTCCATAGCATTTGGGCCTACATTGTTAATAATGAGAGGTCAGCCATCATGTGTATCTTTGATTCCCTTTATGTAATTTTCTGTGGCTAGTTGAAATATTTTTCTTTACATATTTGGATTTCAGAAATTTGACTTTGATGTGCCTAAGTGTGAGTTCATTTGTAGTTCTCTTACTAAGTGTTTATCAAGTTTCTTGGGCCTGGAACTTTCTGAATTTCACCAAATTTAATAATGTTTCAGCCATTATTTCTTCATTTTTCTGTCCCATTGTTGCTCTCTCCTCTTCTAGTGCCCAATTGCACATGTATTAGACCACTTAATTCTTAATTCCACAAATTTCTGCCAATCTCGTCTTTTTTCTTTCATCTTTATTTCTCTTTGTTCCTCAAATGTTTAAATCACATTAACCTATTTTAAAGTAAATTATTTTTATTTACATCTGCTCTTAATGTCATTCAGTTAATTTTAAGACATTTTAGTTATTATATTTTCAATGCAGGATTTTTATTTGCTTCTTTTTTGTAGTTTCTATTTATGTGGTGAGATTTTTATTTTTTATTATGTTTTTACTTTATTAAGCCTTTAAACATATTTATAATAGGTGCCTAATATCTTTTCTGTTAATTTTAGCATCTGAGTGATAGTAAATTTGATTTCTATTGATAACATTTCTTTTTTCTTGAACACGGTTCACATGTTTCTGTTCTCTTTGCATGCCTGATGTTTTTGTGTGCTTCTTTATTTTAGAGACTCTGAATTCTGTAATGTTCCTCTGAAGACTGATTTGTGTGTTAGAAAAAATTAACTTGTCTAGATTCAAACTCCCAAGTTCTGTCTTCTGAAAGTCTACTTGGTTATTTCACCTTTCACCTTCTGCTTTATCCTTAAGGCCCCTAGAAAGCCCTTCCTCCTCTTCATGTACAATTCAATGGTCAACCAAGGATTTGGATTTTTTTTTTAAGTTTATTGATTCATTTCAAGAGAGGAAGAGCAAGCAGGGGAGGGCTAAAGAGAGAGGACGAAAGAGAGAATCCCAAGCAGGCTGTGCACTGTCAGCACAGAGCCCCATGTGGGGCTTGAACTCAGGAAACATGAGACCATGACCTGAGCCAAAACCAAGAGTCAGACGCTTAACCGACAGGTACCCAGGTGCCCCACATTTGGATGAATTTTTATATTCATATTTGGGGACACATCCCTTCAGCTACCTGCAGTGAAGAATTTCATTCCTAACTTTCTAGCTGTTCTTTTAGCCTCTAGGTCTGCCCTCTGATATCTCAAGTCTATCAGGCAATAGCTTTATGCAGCTTGAGGTACCTATTGATTGAGGAGTGCTGTCAGGCAAAATGCTGCACATTCATAAATCCTTACCTGCTACGGTCAATCTTGCAAGAGTAGGTACTCCTCAAATTTCTGTATTCAAATTATTATTAAATTCTATTTTCAGATTCTATAAGTGTTTTCCGTAGGTGGGATTGTCTGACCACGCTACTCCATCATTACCTGAAATCGGAACCCTCTCTCAACTCTTAAAACTGTCATCTCCCTGTGCCTTAAACTTTAGGATTTTACTTTCCTTTCTTGTTTTCATGTTGTGTTATTTTCCTATCCATTAAGACCTTCTTGTTCTTCTTCACACACCTGGTCTTTTAAAAGTGTTCTTCTAGCTATTCCACTTTCTCAAGCAGGGAAAGCATATTACATTTCAATGTACTTAGCTGGACTTGTCTTATTTGCTGTTAAGACAAATAACAGGTTTAGTGGAAATATTTCCTCAGTTTCCAGACTTCCAAGTATATAAGATGAAGTCCATTGAGGGCTCCTATTATGACTCAGGTATTTACACTTTTTTTTGAATTATTAAATAAGGTTATAAGAGGATTATAGTCTCCATTTTGCAATGAGGAAACTGAAGCTCAAAAATTAAATTAACTTGGTGAAGATCCTAGAATGAAAAAGTCATGCTGCCTGAGTCTAAAGAATAGATTTTTTTCCACTACTAACATGCTCTTCCTTGATCTTTTATAAACGTATGTTTCTGTGGCTACTTTCCAAAAGAAATGGTATTTCCCAATCAGGTTGACCTGAGTTGTAATATCAGTTTGAAACTTAAGTGTCCCTAATTACAACAGTATATTAGCACATGCCTTTTGAATAACATGTTCTATTTGGCTTCACTTCTCAATCTATCATCCTTCTAGTTTGAACAAGACCTATCTTCTCCATTGCCATATTCATGACCTGCATATCTTTAAGTAACCCCAGATAATAAACACTCGCCAAGAGGGAGGGTTGTGGGAGAGATAGAGCAGTTTACTATGTGTATAGTTAAAGTATCATTCCTTTGGGTATTAGCCATCTACCTTGTTTATTAAAGAAGGCCCTTGGTATGGAGATGCAGCAAACATATGCAGAGAGAGAACACTGGCAGTTCTCAGAATTCAGAGTGGTCTACGGGAATAATAGACTACACTGATACTACCTTTCCTACAGGCCCAAATGAGGGGCATTTTTTAAAAGCACATTCAGAGGCCTCAGGCCATATAGAGCCCCTGGATATGTTTGTGTAAAACAGTGTATGGAAGAGGACTTTGGGGAAGACTAAATGATCTAATGGCAACAATTCGCTGCATTCTTTTCTCTGACGGTTACTCGAACTAGTGCAATTCAGGCTGTGAGCACCTGGAAGGAAATGCCCAGGCAGACACTTGCCATTGAAATATGGTTAGAGAGCCATTCCTGCATGTAAGTATCACCATGTTATTTTCTTTAGGGTTTTCAGCCTGAAACCAATCAACCTGAAGTCCAATTGAAAAGCATCTTTACAATCAGAAACTGTGGGAAACTCGGTTGGTTCAGTGGGATCTAATTTGTTTGGGGTAGGGAAAAAAAAGATAAAAGAAAAAAAAGGAAAAATAAAAACAAAAACAGAACTTGGAGCAGTGGGGATTAACAGAAGCGGAGCTGACTGCATACAGCATGTTTGTGGTAATAAACAACAGTGTTATTAGCGAATATAAAGCCCGTGATAAACAATGCCATGATGTTCCATTCACCCTAATAGGCAGGAGCAGATAATTGGGACAAATAAAGTGCTAAAACAGTCTCTAACCACCTTTCTGGAGCATCTCTCCAAATGAGTGAATCGCCCCGCATGCTGCAAGGCTCAGCGGTAGCCTGGGATACCAGCTTTTGTGTTTCACTAAAAGAATACACTCCCGTTGCTAATGGAAAACAACAGAAGCTAAAGACGATTGCTGGGATTGTCAGATCTCCTTTTTTTTTTTTTTTTTTTTAAGTGGTAATGAGTAGACAAGGAGACAATTCCACACATTCATCAAAGCCAGCAGAAAGCTCTTTGGAATGCATTACCAATTGAAGTCCCAAACACTTCCAACTATGGGAACTTTTAAATCTAAACTTAGAGCTCAGTTGTTTCATTTGACAATCTCTCCCTTTCCACCTTCCCTAGATAAACTGTCTTGTCCAGCAATGGGTTTTTTTATTTTTTATTTTTTTTCCAGCAAGTCTTTCTTGTTCCCTATCAGAACATCATTCTGACAGTTTCTGCTGTTTTGTCTGGTTGGTTTAGTTTAACCAGTAGATGGGAATTTGGCACAACTGAGATGTGATGTTTTTTCTGTGGCAGTAAAGACATGTAATCAAACCATTTCTTCTTTCGGCCTCAGTTTCTCCACTGAGATTTCATTGGTTTATAACTCCAAGTACTGACTAAAGTTATAAAAAGTACTGAAGTATCACTGATATTTAAAAGCCGTGAAGTGATTTAGGCCCGTAGAACAGAGAAAACTAAATGGAATTGGGCTATTGTTAATTTCATTCATCCATTAAACTATTCAACAAATATTTCTTGAGTGCCTACAATATATCAGACACTGTTTATTTCTGTTTTTCCATTTATGTTTAGACTTTATACCCATTTAACGTAGCAGAAATAACAGTTAAATCATCCTATTTCAAAGGAAAATTATTTATATTCTTCACTATTGAAATAAATACTCCTCATCTCAAAGAAAGAGAGAAAGGGAAAAAGACTGGGGATGAAAACTTATGCCAGTTTCACAGATGTCTAGTTTCTTGATTCTTGAACAAAAATGAGTTAAAATAACACAAAACAAAAAACAGGGGCAAAAAGCTCTAAAATAGCAAAACGTGGAATTGACTAGCACAGATGCCTTCAAATGGAGGACTAAAATATCAAAAGTGGTTTAGGAACTATTGAAACCACAGCTGGATCAATTGATGAGTGCTGAAGAAATGATGTTAGGGGACTGATTATCCCAATGAGGATGAATTTTTCACCCCCCTAGAACCAATTCAATAACATCGAGCATTGACTTTAAAAACATAACAGCTCAGGGTGCCTGGGTGGCTCAATTGGTTAAGTGTCCGACTTTGGCTCAGGTCATGATCTCATGGTTTGTGGGTTTGAGCCCTGCGTCGGGCTCTGTGCTAACAGCTCAGAGCCTGGAGTCTGCTTCAGATTGTGTCTCTCTCTCTGCGCCTACTCTGTTCACGCTCTGTCTCTCTCTCTCTCTGTCTCAAAAATAAATAAACGAAAAAACATTTTTAAACATAAAAGCTTAAATATTCATTTAATATACCACTAGTACTGTTTGTAGTACACTATGTTAAAGGAAGGGAGGGTGATCTTAGATTATTTACTCCAAGAATACATTAATTACACCTACATGACCACCATGATTAAGGTAGGTGAAATTCAAGGAAAATAGAGAAATTTGACAGTTTGTCATATTTGTTTTATATTTCATATTATTAAATATTTTTTATTATTGGAATTTTTACATACCCCAAATCTAAGCTTTTCCCTAAGACCTAGATCCCTTCACTAAAAGCTCTTTATAACATTGGGAATATTCCCTTTGTCTATTGCCACTAGTCAACATAGATTTTAATACACTTTGTCTCTAGTAATACTGTTTTAAATGATGCAGTTCAGTTTATCTAATGAAATACTAAATGCTTTTTAAAAGTATATGGAAACAGACAGAAAGACAAATTCCATATGATTTCACTTATGGGTGGAATCTAAAAAACAAAACAAATGAACAAACAACAATAAGAAAAACAGACTCATAAATATGGAAAACAAACTAGAGGTTGCCAAAAGGGGGGAAGCGGGGGGATGAGTGAAACAGGTGAAAGGGATTAAGAGGTGCACACTGCCAGTTATAAAATGAATAAATCACAAGGATGAAAAGTACAGCATAGGGAATATAGTCAATAATATTGTAATAACTTTATGTGGTGACAGATGGTAACTGTACTTATTGTGGTGAGCATATCATAATGTATATAATTGTTGAATTGCTATGTTGTACACCTGAAACTAATATAATATTATAGGTCAAGTGTCTTTCAATTAAAAATTTAAAAAACTTAAAAAAGTAAAATGCATGTGGCATGTATACAAAAAAGCATGTAAAATCAGAATATTTAGCTTTACATATTTGTGCAAGTTTTCAGACATATTATTAGGAGGAAAAGACAAAAGGACACAAAGACACTTGGCTTACAGAAGTATATTATAGAATAAACAATTGAGCTAAATTCAACAAGTTGTCTCAAGTTTAAAGAACTGGGAGTTAAAAATCACTTTCATTGGAATGGATGATTTATGATACACATTATTGACATAGCTTAACTGAATGTGGAAACACATGGAGTGGGGATGGGTGGGGGCATGTTGGTAATGCTGGAATGCAGTATGGTGTCCAGTCAGCTTGGTCACATGGCATCATCTTCTCCTTTGCACTTGATGGCCTTTTTTGCTCTCACTTGTGCCACTCCATTAATCCAGTCAGCCTTCTTCCTCTATCCCATCTGTCTGATCCTTATCTATTCTTCAAGGCATTGAAGCCTTTCCTAACTACCTCAGGGTACATACTGGGCTCACCCTCCTCTGACTTTCTATAGCCTTTAGTTGTCAGTATCGCCCATTTGATGCTGAGAATATATGTCTTTGTGTTATCTTTTTATAAGTAAATCTCCAACGAAACTATAAACACCCACCCCTGGTTTTCTACGGGGCACTTCATTTGGCACAATGACACAGTCCCAGAAAGTTCTCAATAAATACTTAATGCTGCTTATTTTATCATTACATGATAAACTCTGTACCAACTGACTGTACCAGTTCATTGCTTACCACCCTCTGGCCAGCTCTGGCCTAGACCTCTAGGCAATGGGAATGGGCTTTCTCATTGCATTCCCAGCTCAGTTGTTTGAATCAGATACAAATTGATTGTGAGTAGAAGTTATTCCAATCTGACAGCTGTCCAGTGTCTTGTTTGTGGAAAGAGAAAATGAGAATATGTTGACTGTGTTCCTTTTTCTGATGGGCCACAGGATAAAGACAGAGGAAAATAGGAAAGGCCTGACATTATCATGACAATCAGGAGTGTGCCCACTCTGAGCTTGGTGCTGTGCTCAGCCTTGTCAAGGAAACAAGGTGGCATGCCTACAGTCCTTCGAAAACAAATGTGATGACTAATTCTGACATGATAGCAGAAAACCCAATGGTATTTCTGTGTCTTCTTTGCATTAATGGAAGATATTGGTCTCCACAGCTGTCATTGTACCAGCACTTTTCACTGACACTAAAATCCATCTTCCAATATGAAATCAGTATCAAAACAATCCACAGATAGGATCTTACTGGCTGAATTCATGGGTTTTTCTCAAGATGCAAATTTCTTATTTTATTTTATTTTCAGGAATGGAAAACATGACCTTTCTCTCTCTCGCTTCATCTTAGCATCACGAGTTGGTAAATATATTCTATCTTTCCCTAGATATTTTATTATTATTACCATATTTCCACAGCAGAAAATATGAAGGGGGAGAAAGAGCAAAAAATAAATATAAAATAGAGAAAAGAAAGAAAAATGCAGAATATCAGTCAGGCTTGACGAGGTTCCCCTAAGAATAGATTACCTAGTCTAATGTTGTGGAAAAATGACTGCTATACATCAGCAGAAGAGGTCAGGAAATTAAATTTTATGTGTCCTGCCTAGAAAAAAAGAGAGTTTAGCTGAAAAATAGAATCCTTCATGGCCTGGTGGGAATTTTGAACATTTCAATTCTGTTAAAAAAAATCCAATGGTGGAAGTAACCATTGGTCAAGGAATAAGGTAGGTCTTCTAAAACATAATGAAAAAATGTCTATCAGAAGCCACGTGGCTACCAGGTATCAGGTCCAGTCCCGTGAGGTGATAGGGAGGGTGGCAGCAATGTTCTGGAGAGTTCTTAAATCCCATAAGTCGGATTACAGAAAAAACTGTGGCGTCCTTTAT
Organism: Lynx rufus; assembly: GCF_022079265.1. Classification (NCBI taxonomy): domain Eukaryota; kingdom Metazoa; phylum Chordata; class Mammalia; order Carnivora; family Felidae; genus Lynx; species Lynx rufus. The sequence continues at coordinate 3,382,583 of NW_025814837.1, read as the reverse complement.
AATTATTTGTGGTGTCCCTCCCTCTAAGAGGCAATGGGTTGGATTGGATGACTTATTAAATGAAAGAAATAGTAACTTACAAATTGAAGTAGAAATTCTTTCAAAACACTGTTCTTGTGAAGAGACCACCCTCTTTTCCTCAAGTCATGTTCTGAAACGTTTAATTGTACTCTCTCTATATTTTTTTACCTTTCTTACTCCTTTCCATATGATTCATATGAAGCCATGCCACTTCTCTTTTCACCAAAGATAACTGATTTACTTAGACCTCTGATATTTTACTACTACCTATCCAGTCAAGAAATCTGGTCCATCCAAAATTTCCATACCAGTTCAACCTCTTCATTCTTTCTTATTAGTACTTTCCATTTATCCACAAAAAAATACTAATCTCTTTCTTAATAGTAGGAAACACACACACACACACACACACACACACACACACAGGTGCGCGCACACACACACACCTTTTTTTTTATTTTTTTAACGTTTATTAATTTTTGAGACAGAGAAAGACAGAGCATGAATGGGGGAAGGTCAGAGAGAGAGGGAGACACAGAATCTGAAACAGGCTCCAGTCTCTGAGCTGTCAGCACAGAGCCCGACATGGGGCTCGAACTCACGAACCGCGAGATCATGACCTGAGCCGAAGTCGGATGCCCAACCGACTGGGCCACCCAGGCGCCCCAACAACTTTTTTGACCCAATTCTCCTTCAGTTTGTGTCCTTTAACCTTTACTATTTTTGATGATCTAATTTGGTGAATGAGAAGTGAAGTCTCTGGCGTCCACTTTTTCATCTCTCACAGTGTAGCTTCACAGATCTTTTCACTCTGACTTCTTCCCCCACCTAGCAGAGGATACAAATAGTTTATCTTTTCAAGAAGAGAAATAACTCCTTAACATTTAACATTTGGATTATTTTTCTCATCTTCCTTGACTCTCAGCACTACTTGGTACTGCCCCTACTGCCTCGAGCTTCTCTCCTCCTGGGTCTGTCATGACACAACACCTTCCCCCTACCCTTCCAATAGCTTCCTTTCCTTCTCTTACCTCCTAAATATATTCCCCATGGACAAGTGCTAGATTAAGGTTAGTTCTTTTCTCTAGTCCTCTTATCTCCCTTTCTTATGACGAGATACTACTTCTAATACATTGAGAGGTGCTAAAACAAAGAGGTTGGAAGCCCAGATATGGCACATGGTCTGGTTCAAGTCCCCGTTTGACATTTTTTAGTTGTGGAGCTTTAAGAAAGTCACTTAACCTGTATAACCTCACCTTCTAATTTAAAAAAAAATAATAATGGCTATATCAAAAGGATATTGAGAGGAATAAATAAGAAAATACACGGAAAGCACTTATCATTGAACCTGACACATAGTAAATTCAAAATAAATTGTTCCATCCTTTTCAATTCACAGCATCACCCATTCTGGTTCATGCCCTCATTACATTTCCCCTAATACATTACAATGACCTTTTTCATATAGAACCTCTTCATTCGCTTGCTCTCTATGCCCACATCCCCATATTTCTCTGTCATCCTGGACTCTGTCATTGGAATTTTCTTCCTGAAGCACTGCTCAAATCCTATACTACCTGATCCCATTCCTTTTTACTTAAAAACCTATATTAATTCTCCACTGCTTATAGAATAAAGTTTAAATTTGAATACCTTCCTTGAATGCCTTCCCTAGTGTGGTGCCAAGCTCCATTCCCTATTTCCTACTTCCACCTTGATACATCAAATGTTAGAGTAGAACTGGCTTAACTTAATGTTCTCTGAACATAACAAGAAATTTTTGGTGCTTGTGATTGTGTTCTTGCTATGTGTTCTATAGGCAGTGCCCCCTTCACATCACATTTACTTCTCTAGAAATATCAGGAATGTTTATAAAGTGTTCATCCCAAAAGTCATCTACAGAATCATTTCAGCATATGGATAACAAATCTTCTACTTTAATTCAGTATCTCCCCTGATAAATTATAAATCTTTCTAAAGGCAGACATTGATGTTTACTTCTTTTGTATGTAATTTAATAATGAACACATCATTAGGGCTTCCTCAATATTTTTTTGAATTACCAGAAACTTTTATTCGACAGGTGTAAATTATCTCTTTTTTGGAGAACTGTTGTTGGATAAACAGTTTCAAACATTTTCCCCATATATAATGTCGTCCACTGAATCCTTTGTAATTGGTTTCTTACTTTCACCTTGCTATCTACAGACGACTTTTGACTCAGCATCCAGAGTTGTCCTGTAAAAAGGAAGGGCAAACAATGCACTTTTTCTTGCTTAAAGTTATTCAGTGCCTCCCTATTTCTCTTAAAATAAAATCTAAAGTCTGTACATAGTCCATAGAGCCTTACCAATACTTCTGACCTCATGTTCTTATGATCCCCCTTTGTTCACTTACTCCAGTCATTACTGGCCTCCTTAACTGTTCTCTTGATAAGCAGGTTCATTTCTGATTCAGATCCTATGTGTTGGCTATTCCCTCCACCTGGAAATAATTTCCTGTAGATATCTACATGGCTCACTTCCTCTTTGCTTCCTAGTTTTTATTTTGATGTCACCTTCTCATTGAGCACTGCCCTGGCTACTTTAATTAATTGCAGACTGCTCCCCCACCTCTAGCATTTCTGATATCCCTTAATCTATTTTATTTATATAGTATATATTACTTTCTATGACTATATAATTAAATCATTATGTATATTATTTATTTTGTGACTCTCCACCACTAGAATGGACACTCCATGATGAGAAGGATTTCTTTATTGTTTTGTTCACTGAATTTTCAACATTTAGAAATTTACCTATCTTTAATTTGTGCCTAGTGAATATTTGTAAAATGAATGTATTGAATAGCTGTGTCAAAACATGTTTTTGTTCTTGTTTTCCTCCCTTTTTTACCATAGATTTCCTTCAGAGAGGAACTCCACATATAAAATATCTAGATGGACACTAAGAAAGACAATTAAATAGACAGATTCACTGTTTACAAGGTATATAGTGTCTGGTATGTATAACTGACCCCTTAAAGTTTCTTCACTGTGAAGAAACAAAAGCCCATCATGTAGATGCTTTAACTGGATGTACTCACAATAATGGTCGCTTTACATTGCTGATTCTTTTCATTGACAAGGAGGGAACTAGAGCTCCATAGACATTTCAGAGATTCCACCGTGGAAGTTTTTTCTCCCTAGCCATAGGGGCCTCAGTGATGTCAAACAATTATATTTGTTATCACATTCAACTTAACTATGCTCAAGTAGATAGGTATATAAAGTAAAATCAAGGGTTGTGCAAACAATCCATGGTTTTTTTTACAAACTTCAAATTCACTATAAGCTAAAACATTTAGGTTGTTGAAAAAGTGACAATAGAGTTACATGAATGATGACTTTAATTGCCAACTTTATTTGTGTTATTTATAAACACAATTAATGTGTTTCCAATATATGTTGTAAATTGACAAGTAGCCAAATCAATGATCTTAGTAACATTTTCAAAATTGCTTTTTTGTTCTTATGTTACTCATACCAGAAATGATTGCTACTTAGATTTATAAGCATTAACAATTTACCAAATTATTAATCGTTACCTTATTGAATGAATCTGGAAATTATCTCTTTATTTACCCATTTATCTACTTATTCATTTAACAAATGTTTCTGCCACAAAAATATTCCTGATACCCAGGATATATCAGTGAAAAATATGACAAGAATCTGTCTCATAAAGCCTGGTATCAAGATTAATTCATACAGAAATCATGATAAAGTGACATATCATGATAAAAAGACTTTTTACTTCTCCGTGACAGTATATACTCAGATTTTCCAAATCCCATGTCTGACAAACAAATTTATGAGAAAATTGAAGCAGAGATCTATTGCTGTACACAATACCAAGAGAAAGATCCTTGTTAAGATAATGAAATCTAAATTTTAAAAAATCCAAAGCAAAATCCAATAACAATAAAAAATACATTTTATAGCTAGAGGCATATGCCATTCAGTAACATTAAGCCATTGAAAAGAAATAACTATCATGAAGCTATATGCACATAAAAATATAGCCTGTATTTATATATATTTAAAAATTGGCAGAAATCCAAGATTTTTAAAAATGACTAGTCACATAGAATCATATATTTTTCACAAAAAATTGATTCAGAGTGAGTGAAAAACAATATTAAGGGACACTTCTGCTTCTGACCAACTTTGAATTTAATAGACTGATTTACCCTTCCACCTTAAATAATCAAAAATTGGGAAAAATGTGTGAAAAGGTAGTTTTTACAATACTGAACATCAGGCAAAAATGTACAGTTATTGGTGAGAAACAATATAGTTGAACCAGCTTATTATTTTGAAAGAGTTTCCAGATAAAAGCACAAGGAGGTGCCACCTAGGTAGACTTCCAGAACACTCCCTGAGTTGAGGAAAAACCTCTAAGAGACCAAACTAGTTATAATGTACAGGACAGAATACCAGAGAGGAGACACCTGGTTGCATAGAGACAGAACACCAGCAGGCTCTGCAGAGGGTCCCATTTGAATATTCTACTAAGTAATGATCAATGCATGTGTGTAGGAAAACTTCCCAACTTTGGGGATACATTCAGTAGAAAGGATTAGAGGTTAGATTTCCCAGTGCTTATAAACAGCCAGGAATAGTACCTCCTCCCACCAACCAGATTGGCAGTTCTCATGGTTCATAAGACAATATGTAAAGTACACAGAAAGGATCTACCTAAGTAATGGGAAATAATTAGCCTTAGGCTAAACACTGCTCTGGTTCCACCTAAGAAATATTAAAAACAAGACCAAAAAAGATCAAACAGATTTCAAATAACTTAAATGCCTCCTAGATGAAAGCTTAGGAAGAATAAGAATACAAAAATATCTAATACCTATAAGGCAAAATTTGTGTCTGACATTCAAAACTTACCAAGTCTGCAAAGAAGCAGGAAAATATAACATATAATGAAGATAAAATTAACCAATTAAAGCCAACCCAGAACCAACATTGATATTGGAATTAATAGACAATGCCAACAAAAGTTATCATAACTGTATTCCATGTTCAGAAAGTTAAGTAGAGAAATGTAAGACATTAAAAGAGAGAAGGCCCAAACTAAACTTCTAGATATTTTAGCTGTGATGTTTGAAATGAAAAATTCACTGGGTGTGACTAACAGCAGAGTAGACACTGCAGATGAGAACATTAGTGAATTTGAATTTGAAGACAAAATGAAACACAGTGAAAGAGGAAATTAAAAAGTTTAATAGAGCATCACTGAACTGTGGAACAACTTTAGGAGCTAAAATGTATGTACTTGGGGGGTCTAAAAGAAGAGGGGAGAACAAAATATTATTTAGAGAAATAATGGCTCCAAATTTTACAAAGCTGATGGAAACTATAAACCCACGTATCCAAAAAACTCAACATACCCGCAAATACAAGAAAGCACCAAATAATTTCATAATAAAATTTGATCAAAACTATGAAACCACAAATCAAAGAAAATCACACTAGGAAAGCACTAAGCCATATGATAATAAATCGCTCCAAAGCTTTGATAAAGAAAAATTTTTAAAGGAGTCAGAGGTGAAAAATGAACATTTCATACAGAGAAATAAAGAAAAGGATGGTATTATACGTCTGTTGGAAACAGTTTACGTGAGGAAATAGTGGAGCAACACCTACTGGGGGAGGACAGAGAGAAAACTGTGAGCTCAGACTTCTATACCCAGAAAAAATATCTTTCAAGAACAATAGTAAAATAAAGACTTTTTCAGCAAAACAAAAATAAAACAAATCGATTAAGCAAAAACAAGCAAGCAAACAACAGTTATAGCTAATAAGCCAACAAGTAATATAATGAAATCATTAAAAAATACTAGTTTAATTGAAAAGAAGTCAGCAAAAGATGGGAAGCAATTAAGAAACTAAGCTCATACTTGTAAATAACTCACAAGTCAAAGAAAATAAAAAGGAAAATTAAAACGCATCCAAACTAAACAAAAACGTATACTATATATATCAGCATTTTTAGAATATTGCTAAATCACTACATAGGGGAAATTTATACACTCTACACATAGAAAAGAAGAAAGGCAGAAATAAAATAAATGGCTCTAGCTTCATCTTATGAAACTAGAGGAAAAGGAGCAAATGAAATCCAACATAAACAGAAGAAAGGCCTGGCTGAATCTCAAAATAATTCTGTTGATCAAAGGAAGCCAGACTAAAAAGAGTACATGGAGTATGATTCTATTTATATAAAATTCTTAATAATTTCAAGTCATTGTTAGTGACAGATAACACATTAGTGGTTGCCTACAAGGGAAAATCAGGAATGGATTACAAAGTAGTATAAGGAAACTTTTAGTGGTTATAGATATATTATCTTGATTGTGGTATAGTTTCATAGTGTATCCATGTCAAAACTTATCAAGTTTTACACCTGATATTAATTTTACTGTAAGTCAATTATACCTCTAAAGCTTTACAAAAGATAAAGAAAACAGATAACTTGACCAATACAGATTAAAAATATGGCTTTATTTTTATGTAGGATAAAGCATTCATCAAATGAAAAAGTACACATTTATTTAAAAAATACATAGAAAACATGTAAGAATTTAGCACAAAAGGCAGACAAAAAAGTCTCAAAGATTACCAAAGTTTAATATTGGACCAAACTCTCTGACCATAAAATAACATTGGAAATGCTTCACAGAAATATGAAGAGAATTGAAATTACCTTTCATATATCTGTTAGAAGTTTATAGATTGAACATCTAATACATGCCAGACACTTTAGTGGGTTAATGGTCTCTAAGTATTCTCTACTACATTAAGATATGTATTAAATATTTCCAAAACATTATTAATATGATAAATATTTTGGCATTTTATAACTATTCTTTGATTATTTTTTGCCTTATATCTTCTTTCCAAGCGACATTATAAATGCCCTTAGTATTACTTACCAAGTATTCTTTCTTTCAGGTAGGAATAGAATTGAGATACTCGTAGGATTTTCAAAGCCTATTCACCAAATCATGTTGAATTAAATTAATCATATTTTGGGGGTGCCTGTGTGGCTCAGTCAGCTGAGCCCAATTCTTGGTTTCTGCTTGGTCATGATCTCACAATTTGTGTGTTGGAGCCCTGTGTTGGGTTCTGTCCTGACAGTGAGAAGCCTGCTTGAGGTTCTCTCTCTCTCTCTTTCTCTCTCTCTCTCTGCTCCTCCCCACTCTCATTCTGTCTCTAAAATAAATAAACATTAAAATAAAATAAAATAATTTCTAAGATTATAAAAATATAAATAAAAGTGTAAGTCTAAAAAGTATCCACTTTTATATTACTTTTCTTTCTTACCACAAAACAATACTCTCTTTGTTTCTCAGTAAATATTTTTCCATTATCATAAAGACTGCTGGAAGGGAATTTTAGAGCTATGCCTATTCTAGAAACTTCAGACTATATAAAGAAAACTCACAATGATATTTTGTATCGTATAAATCTCCCTAAATAAGTATTACTATTAATGTTGACCTCCCATGGACTTTATTAAATTCAGTTCTTGAATTTATGAGAAAAAAACCCTGAAAATTGTTACATCCAAATACAAACAAACAAACAAACAAACAAAAAAACCCTCATAAATTGGCGTTTGTAATATTGAAAAGGTTTAGAGGTTTAAATTTTACTTTCTCAGTACACCAATCATGAAAGATTTCTTGAGCACCACCTATGTTGTTCTCAAAACCGTACTGGCATCACAGCACACACAAAGAAGCATAAAGCGTTGTCTTTGCCTTTAGCAACTCTCTAGTTGTGAAAGTAAAGACAAAAGACATGAAATAGGAAAAATAAAGTAAAATAAGTGTCTACATCTAATAAACCTTAGAAGAGAAGCATCAATTCAGGCCTGAAGTCTTCCTTTAAATGTTAAGACTTGAACTGGATCTTAAATAAGATTAGATAAGCAAAGAGGAAGAAAGAAGACATTCCAGAAAGACCAAAAGTATTACGAGTCAAAGAACAGGAGTATTTTGGGGCCATGAATAAACCAGGAAACATAGAGCTATTGTGATGTTCTGAGGGGGTGATAAATAACATCTTATACCCTAGAAGAACTATTTTGTGAAGCAGTTTGAACCATAAGGCACAGAAGTAGGACTTGATGGAGTTATCAAGGGTGCTTATGAAGAGAAAGAGGGGTTGTTTTGCATGGTGAAGATAGTGACTGTACTTGTTCACCTAATATCCATTTTCTCCTTTCTCTTTAAGATAGCCCCAAATCTGTTGGGAATAGCAAATATGCATAGCTAAAAATATTACATTTCCCAGTCCTTCCTTACAGATGGAAGTGGCAATTTCACTAATTTCCCACTAATGAAATAGAAGCAGATGTTATTGAAAAAACTTCTGTAATAAACAAAACCAAAGTCTCAGACCTTGGAATACATATTTACAGATAATAGATATAGTTATGGGAGTATATGAGAAAAACACAAGTGGAGTGCTTGATGTGACCATCATTGAAGTGTTGGATAAAAGCAGAGGTGCTATCTGAGGGAACAGATAAGAAACGTATGGAGGAAAGAGACTACCCATGGTGCCACAGGAGCCAGGGGTGGAGAGTGAGTCAGGAAAGTAAATAGTGTTGAATATTCAGACAGGTCATGGAGAGCAAGAAGACACTGGATGTCCCCAAATCCATCCAGAACAGTAGAGATATCCATCTGGATGTGTGGGCTCAAGCCACAGATTCAGAGATATAAATTAAATTTTATTTTTAAATTAATTCTAGATTAATAGGTAAAAAAAAAATGAACCTGATAAAAAAGAAAATAAATGAATACCATACACAGAATTGAGTGTACCTATCACTATAAAGAAATATTGACTGAGGGTGAATAGACTTAGCACCAAATGTCAGGTTTTGAGAACGAAATGGTTTTTCTAGAAGGATAAGAGAGATATATTTGATTTGCAAAATGAAGTCAGCAACTTCATGCAATACACATTTTTTGGTACCTACTCAGTTTAGGAAGCTATTATAGGAACTCAAGCTGTAGTAAAAGACCATTAATTCACATAAAAAACTTACAATCAAGGGTTTATATATCATATGAATTGATATGTAGTATGATTAATTGCTATATTATGGGCAAGTACAAAGTACCGTTTGCTTATATGCATGCATACATACGTATGTTTTTAGTGTGCATCTAAAATCTGTATCCAAAATGCATATCCTTAGAAGCATACACAGATTTTTTTTCTCAAAACGTTTGGTTCAGCATAGGTACCCAAACAGCATATATTTTTGTATTTGCATAAGAATATATAACTTGAAGAGGTAAAAATGTATAACTTGTATTTTAAGTCATCACAGACAGAAGTAGATCTTAGCAGGGTTGAGTTTAGGAAAGGTTTTATAACAGCTAGGATATTTGAATATGTGTAGAAGTTTGCCATACATAGAAAGATATGAGGTATAGAAGTTTGTCATACATAGAAAGATATGACGTAAAAAAAAAAAAGAAAAACAAAAGTCCACGTGAAATATTGGCATCTTTGTCCCACCTCAAGTTTGAGAGCTCATGGGTCAAATAGATTTATTTTGCTCATTTAGCTTAATCCTGGAAATAAGTATGCATATATTACCAGAATTTTGTATGTATATAGTATTTATGTAATATATATTAACACATAATACTTCTAATCAGGATTTTATGTATATGTAAAACCAGGAATATATTGATATTGATATTGATATATTTATAGAGAGATATATAGGAATCGGGAAGTTCACTCTAATTGATGTTTTGACTGATACAATCTTAGTTGCTGAGTACAACAGTGTTTACATGGTATTAAAATAAATGAGGAACTGTTCTGTGTCAGTATGAATATCATTCAGAAAAGGAAATGTTGACTCTGTGTATGAAGATAAAGCAGCTTCCTACACATTGGCATAAACTTCTTGGTTCTACTGTTTTCCTAAACCAAGAAAAATCACTAGTATTTTCATTCACAGCTGATGCAAAACTACTCTCAAAAGAGTAAGTCTGGTGTAATAAAATTTCAAAGAACTTTATTTTTTGTGATAAAGAGACAAACTTTAATTTTATGGTAGAAATTGCAGTGCTAAAAATAAACAAATAAATGGGATAAGGAGAGAGGGAAGGAAAGAAGGAGAGGGAAGAGAGGAGAATGAGGAGGAAGAAAGAGTGTGAGGTCAGGAAAGTGGGAAGAAGCTGGCTGGTTGTCTTTACTAGGGAACACACTCTTTTAGAGGTGGTTTATAGATCAGAATCAAGACAGAAGCAGACGTGTTGAAAGGAGATACGTGCAGAAAGGACATGTAATATGCCCTGGTTGTCACTTGTGTTTAGGAGATGAAAGGGCAATTTAGGGTGAATAAGGCTCATATCCCTTGGACTGATTTTGAGTTGGAATGAGTAGGAGACGAGAGAAATAACCAAATCCTGGTTATAGTTGCTGAAGAAATGTAAGGACGTGTGATATGACAGGCAAAGAGAGGTTCCAGTCAACCTGTTTTTCATCTGACAATAGCTTTATGGACATCACTGGATGCTTGTTCTTGTTGCCTACCTAATCACAGGAACCACATTCTGTACCAACAGAAAGGCTATAGCTGTCTGTTCTCCCATGTGAGTTAGCCTTCTTTTTCTGTTCATTTTTAGGCTAGGCTTATGTTTGTCAAAAAAATTTTAGAGAAAACTAAAAACAAAACATTTTTTAAACCAGTCATCAAAAAAATTTAGTCAAATGCTTGCTAAGCAGTTGTTTGAAAAGCCTTGTTTCAATAGTTAGAAATGTTAAGTGTTTATGACATCTGGGCAAGCATGAAAGGACTTCAGGGGGGAAAGGGCTCATGGGTAGAAGCTGGTGGCTTTTTAATGGAAATAAAAAGTGGTTTTAGAGGAAAAACTAGCTCTGAAGTTTTCACATTGCTAAAAGACCTTAGCTAGGGCAGCATTTATGTCTCCATACTATGTGACTTTGTTTTATGTAATTTCACAGTCCATCAGAAATGAGAGTCAAGTTCAGGAGACATTTATATAATGCTGAAATGGAAGATGCAACAATATACATGATGCAAATATTTATCCATTCTGCACAGATAGCCAAAACCGAGATCTTCTAGATCAGAGGTCTCAAAGTTGAGTCCATGATGCCCTGGAGGTACTCAAGCCCCTTTCCAGGGGGAGTGTAGAGTCAAAACTATTTTCATGACAATCTTAAGATGAAATTTACCATTTTCACATGTTGACAATTGTACTAACAGTGCAAGAGCAAAAGTGACTAATATTGGCATTGCCTTAGTATAAATACTGGCAAAGCCTTAGTATGGCAGTGATACCAAACTGTAGTAGTCAAAACACTTCTGCTGACTACCAAACACGATAGTTGTCTCAAGAAAAGTCACTTTTGTGCTGTTGTTTCTATTGTCAGCTGAATTGGCCATTTTTAAAAAATGGAATATCATTTGTTAAAGATGTTGGGAAACAATTGCTGTACAGTGGTCATTCAGGCTTAGGTCATTGAGTAGACATTTTCTTGAAAATAAACTATGTGAGCCTGTCATTTCAAGGAAAACAATTGGCAGTTTTTACCTTTGCTCAAATGAGCTTTCAATCAAAAATTAAAATTTTGAAAAACTTGTATATGCCACCTGAGCATACTTCCCGATACTTAGTGATTTTTCCAATAAGATGAATGGTGGTGACATAAATGAGTGAATTTACCAACATTTGGAAGATCTGCAAAGCTTGGTAAGCCGATATTTTCCAAATGGTTAATGCACAAATTTATGAAATTAGGCAAAAGCCAAAGAGTCATTCAAAAAACAAGATATATAAAAGAATTTAGTGGAAGTATGTAAAGCTCTTTGGTATGGTTTTATATTCCACATTGCATCTAAGCTTCAAGAAAGGACAACTTGTTGAGGTTTGGTATAGTATAAAAAAATCCACACATGTCTGAAAAGGTAATTAAAACACTCCCTCATTTTCTAACTCATATTTACTTATCCTCATACGTATTTGAGTGAGGCTGGCTTTTGTTCTTATGCCTCAACATAGAGACTTATCTTCCAGCCTGATTGCAGAAACAGATATGAGAATCCTTGCAAAACGATAAAACAATACCACTGTGTGTGTGTGTGTGTGTGCGCGCGCACACACACGCGCATGTATGAAGGAAGAGACAAAACATTGAAAAGACAGAAGAACTCAAGCATATGTAGGAGCAACAATTACTTCTACCCATACTAATATTTCTTTCTAGCACCATTGTGTGTCACATGGTAGAATAATAATATATGATAACAATAATGGTAATGCTGACTCATTCTTATACTACATTTTTTAAGTGGTTTAAGAACCACTACTGTAGGTAAGTTAAGACATTTGGGTGGAAAGGCATAGGCTTCAGAATCAGACAAACCTGGGGGCACATACGGACTCTATCACTTATTTAAGTGTGTCCTTGAAAGCTTAATTTTCATAAGTTTCCTTAGCAGTAAAGTGTGCTTAAAAATACTTCCATTATATAGTTTTTGTAAGAATTAAATATGCTCTAAATAATGCACTTAATACAGAAACTGGCACATAATAAATCTCTAATTAATAATGAGTATTTTTTTATTTTTTTATTTTTTTTAATTTTTTTTTCAACGTTTTTTATTTATTTTTGGGACAGAGAGAAACAGAGCATGAACGGGTGAGGGGCAGAGAGAGAGGGAGACACAGAATCGGAAACAGGCTCCAGGCTCCGAGCCATCAGCCCAGAGCCTGTCGCGGGGCTCGAACTCACAGACCGCAAGATCGTGACCTGGCTGAAGTCGGACGCTTAACCGACTGCGCCACCCAGGCGCCCCAATAATGAGTATTTTTAATACATAATTTTAATAGATCTTTGGCTAAATATGAATACGGATATAGGTATCAAATAGTTTTAAGAAAGATTATAAAATACAGGTACTTCTTATTTTTATTTCCTTAAATCATATTCGTATCAATATAATTGGGAATGTAGAAATAGATTTTGACAATGAGATATTGACAAAAAATAGGATAGGTGTGGAGGTGAAGAGGTGCACTGGAGCCAAGTGTATGATTATAAATGGAGATTTAGTAGTAAAAGTTACAAGTAACTTCCTATTATTGGTACTAATCTAAGAACTGTACATTTTAAGGTTATTCTGATGCAGGAAAACATGTGGCTAAAGTACAAAATCAATCGAAATATGATATACTCCAAATTATGTTAACTGGTGCTTTGAACCTATGGAGTCTGAAGAGAAGTTTTTAACCCCAGAACCATGTTTTTTTTTTTTTAAATACACAAGAGTAAGAAAACAATTAAATAAGACTGAAAAAAAAGTGACATGAACTAAGGCTATCATTTTCTTTTGCAAATTTTCTCCTAACTATGTGCTCCTTCTTTTAGTTCTTGGGACAAGATCCTCAGCTTGCCTGCCTCAGAACCAACACTCCACATTAAGTCTCCTCACAAATGCTCCTATCCTCCATGGAGTTTACTTTGCTTGGTACTTCCTCTTCGCCATTGTTCTCAAAGGACAATCCTGGTCTTGATGCCACTCTGTTCAACACCCCATCACTCCCACCTAGCGCTGAAGTCCCCCACACCCTTGTCCCCCTTATTTCCTGAGCCCATCTCTCATCACACCCTTTGAGCCCACCTTCCACTTCAGTAGAAGTGTTTGATGGTCCTTCATTCATTGTGCCCTTTCCTTCTTCTGCAACCTGTCATATACTATTTCTTCTATTTGACTGTTCTTCCCACTCCTCAATTCCACAAGGCGAAGATCAAATAGTATATCTTCCTAAATTATCTTCTGTGATATCCATCTTTGTCTGTAAATTGAATATAATCTCAGTGTTCTCTAGTTTCCCATTATACTCCATATGAACGATTTTTATGGTACACGTGTCTTCCTATCATTTGATTATTATTTGAAAAATTTATTCATCTCCTAATCTAGAGTGTCCCAGGTTAACCTGCCACCATCACTTACCTTGACTAATGCCAACAACTTTTTAATGGTCTCCATGCATCCATTCTTGGCCTCATTTAACCCATTTCCTACTCAGCGGCCAGGGTGATCTTCTTAAATTCTAATCAAACCACTAAACTGCTCAAAACACTTAAGTGGTTTCCCATTTCGCTCATAATAAAATCTGGATTTTTTATCAGTGCCTGACCTCTGCCTATTTTTCAACCTCATCATGAGCCGCTCTTCCTTCTTTCCTCTATGCCACACCATGCTGAACTTCTTTCAGTTCCTTGTACACTCAAAGTGATTTCTTTCTCAAGGAAAGAGGAAAGACCTAAAGGTGCCTTTTCTGCTGAAACACTTATTCCCTCACTCTTCTTATAGATACTCCTGTCCATTCCTAGTGTCCTGGCTTAACTGTTAGGTCTTCAGAAAGGCTTTCCTTGACCTTTCATTCCCCCACTTGTTTCTTATATTGTACCAATTTTATTTATACTTTAAAAATGTATTTTGTTTTATTTGCATTTGTCTGCCTTCCCCCACTGGAATGTGGGGTTCATAAGGTTGGGAAACATATATATCTTGTTTTCCACTGAATTACTATCACCCAGCATCATGCCTAACACAGGGCTCAATAAATATATGTTGGGCAAATAGATAGTAAAAGGGTATCAGTTGGCAGAATTTTACTCTTGGTCAGTAATTCAATAAACAATTGAGCAATTGAACAATTGAAAAAATAAATAAACCATAAAAATTTTAAAAAAATAAAACAAAACAACAAAACAGGGATCAGTCCTGTCAGGCACTGCATACTGACTATCCCTCCTTCCTTTCATTATTTCTTTTTTTTTTTTCCTCTTCTTGTTTCTTTGGAATTTTTCCCACTAATTAAGAAATAACACACTAGTTCATTACTTTTTTCTTCAACCTTTACTTCCTGAGGAACTCAGTTATAACAGATATTCCTATTTTTCTTTTTTTCTTTCTTTCTTTCTTTCTTTCTTTCTTTCTGTACATCTGTGGTCTCATATTTATACACTTAGCACCATATCCAACACTCTGCCTATAAACTACTAAAATGCAGTTAGAGACGTATGGCTCAGATGTCAAAGTGGTGATTCTCCATCAACAGTGAATCCAAGGAAATGGTCTTGCTCATGTATTTGATCTTTGAAGTAGACATGAATATTTTTCAAAAATCTTTAAAAAAAATTTTTTTTAATATTTATTTATTTGTGAGAGATCGAGCACAAATGGGGGAGTGGCAAAGGGAGGGAGATACAGAATCTGAAGCAGGCTCCAGGCTCTGAGCTGCCCAGAGCCTAACGCAGGGCTCAAACTCATGAACCCGTGAGATCATGACCTGGGCCAAAGTCTGATGCTTAACAGACTGAGCAACCCAGGCATCCCTTTTGCTAAATTGTAAGGACATTCAGTGGTAAGCTAGAAATTACAGAATTCTTGATATAGAGAGTATGTTCAATGTATATTTCAATATATATTTGATATCTTACTTTTTCTATGAAAGCTTTTCAGAGTACCGCTACATATACCAAATAAACTCTCTCTCTTTTGAATGAGATACCTAGTCAGTCCTGAATTCAACTGTAGGAAGAATGTATACATTATAGATAAAAGAAAGAATGCATAAGAACTTATAGATTATAAATAAATGAATGAATGAAGAGCTTATACTTACAAATAAATAAGTGAATGAGTTTATCATTCATGACAATACTGTCATACAAGACAGTGTTTTATCTCTTGCTATTTACCAGGCAGTTTTTTTAGACATTGAGTATGTAACGTAGAATGAAACAATCACAGTTAATATTCTTATTGAAATTATAGACTAGCAAAAAGTAAGGCTCTGTACTCCAGAAAAGTAAAATATTTTAAGATCTCCAAAAGTTTCAAGAGCTTAACTTACAGCATCATAATGTGTACTCTCTTATTTTATTTCTACAGTTGTATCTCACATAGACATTATAAACAGATATTTCATTGGATTGTTCCAAAAATAAAACAAACAAGCCAAGCAGATCACCATATCCAGAAACATTAGTACAGCTCTCAGGGAGAAATTGAATTTTGCCTGATCCATCACACATCTGGGAAAGGAAAATGAGGTTGAATTTATAATTTGTACCATAAGACTAGTTTAACAATAAAAAGGAACAGCTATATGGTATGTTACCACAGAGACTAGGACATAAGGTAAATGTAACCTAGAATATTTGTACCTCTTCCCTGGTGAATGGGAGCCCCTATCACCACCAGACAACTTTATATATACCTAGGCATTCTCTGAAAATTTCCTTCTGGACAGCTTCTCATTCTTCTTCCATTAATTCAAAACTTCAAAAGCACTACATTACATTTCATTCACAAATTGGGTAAGATATTAAATTAGGGAGATGGCATTTGAGACACTCAAGGTTGTTAGACTTGTCACAGTCAATATAAGCCACGCCTTTCTCACGTGTACTGGGGTACTCTCCTCACAAAATATGGAAAAGCTTCTATCTACACATACCTTCTGGTGAAGTTTTGCTCAGTGAGATTCAGGCATAGTAAAGACACAGCTAATAGCACTTAGTCAACATTAAAATATTGGTGGCAGAGGACAAGAACACAAGCACAGCACACATTTCCTGGGCATCTATAGTCACATTAATCCCTTGAACCAAAGGCCTTCCTTTGTCATAGTAGATGCAATTATTTGTTATAATTTTATGTAAATCAGACAGCAGATAAATTAAGCTTTAAAAAATTCACTGCACTTTAATCATTTTATTTAGTGAAATAAATTTCCAAAATCAGACCCTTTGAAAGTGTTTAAAATACAGAATGTTTAATATAGTTCTTTTCTGACAAAACAGTGATCCTTAAATATTTTAATATAAAAAATAAACTGATAAGTGAAACAGAATGGAGATCGATTCTAAATCATGTAAATAATGAAAAAAACATGAAGAAAAAAAGTATTTTTCATTTGTAAGTTGTGGTGTTGTGTTTGTGAATGCACATGTACACACATACATATAGTCTTAGAACTGTGACCTCAAGAACTAGGACCAGGAAGTGTGCCTGGGTGGCTCAGTAGTTAAGCATCCAACTCTTGATTTCAGCTCAGGTCATGATCTGATGGTTTCATGAGTTCAAGTCCCATATTGAGCTCTGTGCTGATAGCATGGAGCCTGCTTAAGATTCTCCCTCTCTCTCTCTCTCTGCCCCTCCCCTGCTCACACTCTCTGTCTCAAAAATAAATAATAAATTAAAAAAAAAAGAGCTAAGACAAGAAATCAGATTGACTCTATGAATTGTTTAAAGCTAGACATAAAAATGAACTTCTTTTTGGTTTGAGGCTACCTAAGAAGCATTAATAACTGCAATTTGCATTAAATGCATTAAATAACTATTAGAGCCCAAATAGCCAAAGCAATTCTGAGAAAGAAGAGTAAAGCTGGAGATAGCATGCTCCCTAATTTCAAACTATATTACAAATCGGTAGTCATCAGAACAGAATAGTATTGGAATAAAAACAGACACAGCTCAATGGAAGAATAAAATGTCCAGAAATAAACTCATGCATATATTGTGCAGTTAATTTTTGACAGAGGAGCAAAAATATACAATTGGAAGAGGATGGCCTCTTTAGTAAATATTTCTGAGAAAACTGGATACCCACCTGCAAAAAAGGACAGGACCCCTATCTTTCATCATACACAAAGGAAAACTCAAAATGGATTAAAACCTTTAATGTTAAGACCTGAAATCATAAAACTCCTAGAAGAAATATGAAGAAGAAATTCCTTGATATTGGTTTTGGCAATGGTCTCTTGCATTTGACGCCAAAAGAGAAGGCCAAAACAATCAAAATAAACAAGTGGAGCTACATTAAATTTAAAAGCTTCACAGAAAAGAAAGCCATAAAGAAAACACAATTGATGTAATGGGAGAAAGTATTTGCAGTCCACATTTCTAACAAGTGCTTAATACCCGAAAGATACAAGGAGCTCCTAATATTCAATAGCCAAAAAAAAAAAAAAAAAAAAAACAGCAAATAACCCAATTAAAACATGAACAAAGGACCTGAATAGACATTTTCCAAAGAAGACATACCTATGGGCAACAGGTTCATGAAATGGTGCTCAACATCACTAAAAATCAGGGAAGTGTTGGGGTGTCTGGGTGGCTCAGTCGGTTGAGCGTCTGACTTCGGATCAGGTCATGATCTCACAGCTTGTAAGTTCGAGCCCCATGTCAGGCTCTGTGCTGACAGCTAGGAGCCTGGAGCCTGCTTTGGATTCTGTGCCTCCCTCTCTCTCTGCCCCAACCCACTCGCATTCTGTCTCTCTCTCAAAAATAAATAAATATCAAAAAAATTAAAAATCAGGGAAATGCAAATTTAAATCACAATGAAATATAACGTCATACCTGCTAGGATGCCTATTATCAAAAAGACAAAAAAATAACAAATAATGACAAAGATGTGGAGAAACGGAAACTTCTGTACACTGTTGGTTGGAGTGTCCTAGTACACTCACTAAGGAAAACAGTATGGAGATTCCTCAGGAAATTAAAAATAGAACTACTATATGATTCAGCAATCCCACGCAGGTATATAGACAAAGGAAATTAAATCACTGTCTCTAAGAGATATGTGCACCCCCATATTCATTGCAGCATTGGTCACAATAGCTAGGGAATGGAAACAACCTATGTGTTCCTTGACAGATAAATGGGTTAAAATGTGGTATATATAAACAATTGAATATTACTCAATCTTACAAAATGAAGTCCTGCCTTTTGCAACAGCATGGATGAACATGGATATGCTAAGTGAAATAAGCCAGATAGAGAAAGACAAATGATGCATGGTAACACTTAAATGTGGAATCCAGAAATTAAAAAAAAATCTAACTCATAGAAACAGAGTAGAATGGTGCTTGCCCTAGGGATAAGGGGGTGAGAGAAATAGAAAGAGGCTGGTAAAAAGGGTACAGACTTTGTTATAAGATGAATAATTTCTACGGTTATAATGTATACCATGCTGACTCTAATAGATAATACTCTGTTGTATTTTATTTAATTTTTAGTATTTTTTATTGAAGTATAATTAATGTTTTATTAGTAAAATATTAATAAAACTAATGTTTTATTAGTTTCAAGTGTACTCAATGATTCAACAATTCTATACATTACTCAGTGCTCATCTAGATACGTGCACTTTTAATTTCTTTTATTCATTTCGCCCATCCCCCCACCCACCTCTCTCTGGCAACCACCACTTTGTTGTCTGTATTTGAGTCTGGTTTTTTGTTTGTCTCTTTTTTACTTTGTTCATTGTTTTGTTTCTTAAATTCCACGTATGAGTTAAATCATATGGTATTTGTTTTTCTCTGAATAACTTATTTCACTTAGAATTATACCTTCTAGGTTTATCCATGTTGTTGCAAATGGCCAGATCTCATTCGTTTTCATGGCTGAGTGCCTGAGTAATACTCCAGTGTGTGTGTGTGTGTGTGTGTGTGTGTGTGTGTGTGTGCGCGCGCGCGCGCGCGCGCGCGCACGCATGTACCACATTTTCCTTATCCATTCATCTATTGATGAATATTTGAGTTGCTTATATGTCTTGGCTACTATAAATAATGCTACAATAAACATAGGTGTGCATGTATCTTTTCAAATTAGTGTTTTTGTTTTCTTTGGATAAATACCAAGTAGTGGAATAACTGGATCTTATGGTTGTTCTATTTTTAATTTTTTGAGGAGCTTCCATATTGTTTTCTGCAATGGTTGCACAAACATGCATTCCCGTCAACAGTGCAGGTTTCCTTTTCTCCACATCCTTGCCAAGACCTGTTATTTTTTGTGTTTTTGATTTTAGCCACTCTAACAGGTTTTAAGGTGGTATCTCACTGAGGTTTTGATTTGCATTTCCTTTATGATTAATGATGTTGAGCATCTTTTCATGTGTCTGTTGGTCATCTGTATGGCTTCTTTGGAACAATTTCTCTGTCCATTTTTAACTGCATTATTTGTTTCTTTGATGTTGAGTTGTATTAGTTCTTTATATATTTTGGAGAGTAACCCCTTATTTGATATATCATTTATAAATATATTCTCCCATTTTTTGTTTTGTTGATGGTTTGTCACTGCAAAGCCTTTTATTTTCATGTAGTCTCAATAGTTAATTTTGCTATATTTCCCTTGCCTGAGGAGACATATCTAGAAAAATGCTTGTATGATGGACATGAAAGAAATTGCTGCCTATAACCATAAGAGTTTTATGGTTTCAGGTCTCACATTTAGATCTTTAATCCATTTGGGTTTATTTTTGTGTATAGTGTAAGAAAGTGGTCCAGTTCCATTCTTTTGCATGCAGCTGTCCAGCTTTCCCAGCACCATTTGTTGAAGAGACTGTTTTTGCTAAGAGAGTTAAGAGAATAAAACCTAAGTGCTCTCACCAAAAGAAAAAAAAAAAGGTAAAAATATGAAGTGAAGTGATGGATGTAACTAATCCAATGGTGGAAATTCTTTCACAAAGCATATCAATTCGTCACATGGTATACTTCATATACATTCCAATTTTATTTGTTGATGATACCTCAATGAACATAATAAATATGTTATGTAGGGGCACGTGGGTGTCTCAGTCAGTTGAGCATCTGACTTTGGCTCAGGTCATGATCTCACCATCCGTGAGTTTGAGCCCCGCATCAGGCTCTATGCCGACAGCTCAGAGCCTGGAACCTGCCTCGGATTCTGCGTTTCCCTCTCTCTCTGCCCGTCCCTACCCGCACTCTGTCTCTCTCTCTCAAAAATAAAATAAAAACATAAAAAAATTTTTTTTAATATGTTCTGTAGTATATTAGAAGGAAAAGAATGCTAATGCTCCTAGGAAGTATTATATAGTTTGAATTCACCTAATTACTCTCTCCCCGTTAGCTGTTCTTACCAGCTTTGGTTTCTGAGACACCAAATACCACCAGAGCTTCAAACTCCTTTCCTGGGCAGTCAAAAAACCATTGTGATTGGGTCTAGAGCATACTGGGAGGGCTGTGGGCAGCCCTACAGAATCACTTCACTAATTTGGAGGTCTCATTTTTACAATGTTTCCTTTACCTGCCTCCTTCACTCACTTTTCTACACCTTTAGAATTTCTCCAAACCCCAAGGACACTCAGTTTCTACAGTTTGCTTTAGTGGGAGCTCAGTGGTGGTTAATTGAGGAGGAGGAGGAGGAGGAGGAGGAGGAGGAAGTGGTGGAGGAGGAGGAGGAGGAGACAGAGCTGCTTGCTACTATCTACCATCACTGCTGGGTTTGGAGGAAAGGAAGGCCATATGGCTGACAGAGGTTTAGGAAGACCAAGCACACATGACTCAAACTGGCAGGACCTCAGTGACCTGCCTTTCTATCCAATATCTACTCATGGCTGGAATAATTAAAACCCAGGAGAGAGCCAGCAGGGTGGATAATAGGACTTGGTAATGACTCTCTTTGTTTCAACAAATTCATATAGCAGTTCCTGAATTTTAAAAAGTACTGTGCAAATCGATTTGTTAGCTGATAAAAAGTGAATAGTAATTAGTTTATAATAAAAATGGCCCATTTCCATGCTGGCTGATATGTTGTGGTGGGGGAGGGTTAATAGGATTTCTGAGGCCAAACCCACACAGGTAAATCTTCTGTTGGACCACCTCAACAAAGTTGTTAAGGCTAATCTTACCAGATGGGTCAGAACTCCAGATTTCACTACTAATATTCATTTTAGGGGCCAAAAGGTATTTATTTTCATCCTTTTTTATTTCCTGTCCCATAGACCACTCCAGTAAGTAACTAATACATCAGTATTAATTTGCTTGTCCTATACCTTGCCTTCATAATCAGAAGGTCCCAGAGAGTTTTTCTTTGACATAGAAAACCTTTTCTAGAATGCTGCAGGGAAATATAGCTAGCAGTAATAGTAGTAATGATAATAAGTTACCAGTTATGTAGTTTTTCCCATTATCCAAGCACTGTAATAATTCCTAAATAGATATTACCTTGCTAAATGCTCACAACGACCTTTTAAGGTACATATTATGCCAGTATTAAAGATTAAAAAAAAAAAGAGGCCAAAAGAAGTCAAGAGACTTGTTCCAGGTTCTACAGATAATTATTTGCAACAACCAGAATTTGAACCCAGATCAAATTGACTCCAAAATTTGTGCTGTTTCTACAACATTGTACTGTACCTCTGTAACAAAAGTAGTGCTTGAATTCAAAGTGAAGTTATCTAGACTTAAGTAAAGCTTAAGAAAATATTCCTAATAATAACAGAAACTACTGGGGTTGTATCATTTGAATCTTCATAAAGGCATTGAAAGCATTTGTAAAGGGTGATTAGCCATGCAATCTGAAGGAAGATCCATACATATTTCATTAAACAATTATCTTTAACATAAGTACATATTGTAAATTGTGACTGTAACCCAGTAGGATTGTTCTAATAACCCATTGGGATTGAGGACATTCGCAGTGGCTCCTTGGAAGAAAATGCTATGCTTAGCAAAGACAGTTGTGTCCCAAAGATATGGCGGTGACCAGTGGAGTTTATGTCACTCAGTAATATCCATAGTGCTCAAAGCTGAGAGTTGGTACCCAGTGGTCACGTGGCATATCCACTGTATAGTGGAAATGGCAGTGGTCCCTTTGGCAACCACATGGTACCGGGAACCAATGGCAGCAGTGGTGCTGTGGTCCTGAAGATATCAAATGACTGCATGATATTAAAGTGGTAGTTGATGAGTACAAGTGAGTACTATAGTAGGCCCCTAAAAGCACCTGGCATGGTACTTTTCAGGAAGTCAAGCTTCTGACTTGGTATATTTGGTGGGGAACCATTGAAAAACAGATACCACTAATGTTTTATGTTTGTAATCACAGCCTGGTGAAACCAGGAAAAGATAGATTGCACATGATTTACATAGTCAATTATATCAGATTCTTATGTCCTTGTACAAAAGGCAGCACATATCTGGAGAATAGGGCACTAGATTCTTCTCCACACTCTTCACTATCACCTTTTTAATTTTTCATTCTTGTATTATTATTGTGTTTTCATTTCTGGCTACCCAGTTCTGCTCTAAGCATTATTTCTTTAGATATATTATCATTTTCAATTGTTTATGATCAATTATTGCTGATTCTGGTGATTTGAATATTTCTGCTCTGATTCCTTTATAATACACTTATAAAAATATAATACACTTGTAAGATACATCAAAGGACAACATTTTTTCAAGTTTGTAGAAAGGAAAATACTACTGCCCCTAGGTACTTCCATTTCAGTTTCTCCTACATGAAGGACAATTTATCTGACATTACCTGAAGAGCATGAGAAAGTCTTAATGCTCAGTTCCCTAGACCTGCTCATGTGGATTTCTCCCATAGATGAAATTCTAAAACATGAAAGTATTTCATTCATTTATAAGGCTAGTTGCCACCAGGATGGGGAATTATCCTCTCCTGCCCTTCCTCTATGAAATTCCAAAATCTACATCGGGTCATAGAGTTGCTTATTTTCCAAAACAGTACAGCTACCCACACTGTGAAGAGTAGTTTGATTCTGACATGATATTGTTGAGAAAGTGACCCAGACTTCTGAGAGTTCATTTTCTGGATCTTCTATTCCAGATTGGTCAGGTGCAGGGACTGAGCCACAAATCAGCTTACTCATTGTTAGCAAAGACTAAGATTATCTGAACGTAGTCAGTATAGTGGTAGGCACATGAATTTTGAAGTAAATACCTATGGATGAGCTGACTTAGGAAAAGGCCTTAAAATAATTCCTGCTGACATACATGATTGACATGATTTCTTAGCATAAGGACAATATAATAATATTTTATGTATATGTAATATTTTGGAACCTTTGGAGCATTTGCAAATAAAACCTTCTTGATTATTCACAACAACTGTGTGTGATGTAATAAGACAGGTATCATTAGTCCAACTTAATAGAAAAAGAGACGAAAGCAGCAATTTTTATCCAAGATGACAGAAATAATAACCCTAGTTTTATGTCCAACACAATGCATTACATGTACATTTTTGGGTAATTTCAGTCTAAAAACTATACCACATTTTCTTTTTATAGACTTTCCTGGTTTGAAAGCAAGTCTGAATCCCTAAAAAATATGGCAAAGTCTGAAAAAAAAAATAACAGGAAGATCACCAATGAAGTCTCTATAGAAACAGGTAGAAATATTTAATATAGATAATTATGCAAACAAGGTTTTCATATCCTAAGTTTTAATAAAATTAGGTTTAACAAAATCTCTAGGGACCCAGCCCTAAGGAGTTTATCAAGATGAGCATTCAACTGAGGAAAATTGAGCTTAAGGCTAAATTGATTTAAGGGTGAAAATGCAGTACCTATCAGGGATCTATTGGAAAGAGATAGACTTATTTTTGGAAAAAAAATAGAACATCTGCATATATTTGTAAAGGCTCAAGTTTTTTGGTTTTTTTTTTTTTTCTCTTAAGTCAGGAGATAAACTTCAGCCATGCAAATAAAATGGGCCAGCTTGCATCATGAGTGAAGAGAGAAAGAGAAAAATGTTTATCTATTTTCTTCAACCCGGGAATGCTTTACACTGAGGACACAAGAGTAAGAAAGGAATGTTTTTACTGAATCTAGGTGAAATGTGTGGTAATGAGATCAGCAGTTTTTTTCTCTCTCTATGTGGACCTCGTTGGAAAAAAAGGATTATTTTTTAATGGCATTTAATGGTAGGAATGAATTAAAATCTACTTTCTAGCAGGTCCTTGAATCTCGGCAATTTCACGTAAAATTTGGAGCATGTGAATTTTTATATTCAGTTCTCTAGCAAACAAATGGTGGTTTAACCTTGAATGAGGATGTTTGAACAGATGACCTCTATGAGGCTCTTGTAATCTCTTACACAAGATATTAGCAAACATATATGGTAAATTTCCTGAATATTATTATAACCATAAAAAATAAATATAAACTAAATAGACAATTTATTATTTTGTTGCAGTGAACTATTAAATACAAGTCTTATATCACAGAAAATCCTTCAATATTTTGCCCATTACCTCCAATATGGATAAACAACTTCCATAGGATAGTATTGCCATGTCCTCCATGAGCATTACAACAGTAACAAAAAAAGTCACCAAATCATGATCATTACAAAAAGAAGGGGGAGAGAGGAAGGCACTAAATCAAAGGTCAGGGCTTTGGTCCTATTTAATCTAGTATGGTCTCTTTGGATTGGAGAAGTGAATCTCATTTTATTTTAATTAACTAGAATTAGCATTATTTGAAATCAAATACATGTAACCTTAGGAAACAAAAATCTTATCAAAAGCAGAGATAAGACAAGGGCATAGGAAAAGGAATTCAGGTAAGTATGTTCTAACACCAGTGTGTTAGAGATGTCAGTGGAAGGGACAACTTCAGCAACTTTGACATCTATTTTTTGTTGTTTGTATTAATGTCATATATATTGGCTATGATAGCAAAAGGACTTATTAAATATTTATCTGTGTTTTAATAGTTGACCTTTGTCAAATTAAACACAATAGGCTTCCTCTGGCCACGAGATGGAGCTCCAGACTCCTTCCCTCAAAGATTTGTTACATCAAGAACCACAGTTGAGAGAAGGGTGAGAACCTCCCACTGGAGCAGGAAAGCTCATGAGGTTGCCTTCTGCCTGAAAGTAGAGTGATTAGATGTTTTGCTCTGGCATTGGGGCAAGTGATCATTCCGATTATTTTTCCCCATTAGTGTGTTCCTTTTGTTGTTTTTCTTTTTCTTTTTTTTTTAATGTTTATTTATTTATTTTGAAAGAGAAAGCAAATGCTCACATGTGCACGAGCAAGGGAGGGGCATAGAGGAGACAGAGAATGATTGAGAGAGAGAGAGAGAGAGAGAGAGAGAGAGAGAATCCCAAGCAGGCTCCATGCTGTCAGCACAGGCTTGATGTGGGGCTTGATCTCACAAACTGTGAGATGGTGACCTGAGCAGAGATCAAGAGTCAGTCGTTTCACCAACTGAGCCACCAAGGCACCCCTGTTGCTTTTCTTTCTGTACCAGTGTAGTGCTAAAATCTAGAGGGCTATATATAGTCTAATCTACTCTCTACCTAAGAGAACCCTGGGGCACTAGTTAAATTGCATATTCTTGAAACCAATCCTACATCTTTCATATTGGTTTCTTTGAGCTTGTAGTCCAGGAAAATGTATTTTGCAAGACACTCCCCACTCCTCTGCAGTCAGTATATCCAATTTATAAAAAGTGTGTGGAATCACTGACCCTTAAGAGAGACAAATTAGGCAGCTATGCTACCTTTAGGCAAGAGTTTTGTGGCTTAATGTGGTCTAGTCCAATTCCCAAGAGACCAGCTAGGTATTTGAGGCCAAAGAACCCAGCTAGTTAGGATTTCCTTTGCCTCTGCTTCTAGGCATTTATCTCCCTCAGAGACTTAATGACTATTGCCATAATGAGTAGCTGATTGGCCATTAACGTATTCTGGGGCCCTGCCCCTGAACTAGTCCAATACAGCTAATGATGAAACCCCCCTCTTACTCTCTTTTCTATCTCAGGAGAGATTTGGAGATCAGAGACAATATATTTGGGGTTAGCTCATGTTATTCCAGGTGGCTCAAACAGGTCAGGTTCATTCAGCTAATTTGATGACCTTTGAAATGTAATCTTCCCTGATAAGAGTCAAAATGCTCCATAGCCCAAGAATGCCAGGTTTAATATTCCTCAAGAAGTAGGATCTAAATCATGTTAATAGGAGATATATGCTTTATGCATAGGATTATTTTATGCTTCTGGTGGGAGAAAAAGAACATTCACTCAGGTGAAGTTTTCTTGATCTAGGAAAACTAGCTTCCAGAGTGGCTGCAGCCATGGCTGGTGAAGGGACCAAAGTCATATTTGAGTGTTTATCTCTTGTTCATTCACAGACTCCACTAACAGTCCAAATGATGTTTCCAAAATCACTGCAGAACTGTACAAAGGATCAAGAGCTTGTTTCAAGGGAGTAAAGCATGGAGTTTTAAAAGGCTGAGATAAGGGGCGCCTGGGTGGCGCAGTCGGTTGAGCGTCCGACTTCAGCCAGGTCACGATCTCGCGGTCCGTGAGTTCAAGCCCCGCGTCAGGCTCTGGGCTGATGGCTCAGAGCCTGGAGCCTGTTTCCGATTCTGTGTCTTCCTCTCTCTCTGCCCCTCCCCCGTTCATGCTCTGTCTCTCTCTGTCCCAAAAATAAATAAACGTTGAAAAAAATTTTTTTTTAAAAAAATAAAAGGCTGAGATAAAAATCAATAAGGGGATAGAAAAAAAGAGGTCAGGAACAAGGGAACAACCACACAGGCTGTTTTCCTTCTAACATTTGAAACTGTCAGGCTTCCCTTCTTACCCTTCCTTATGTGGTTTAATAAAACATAAGACAAAGGTGCAATTCTTCAGTCCTCAATCCCATGACATCTACCTGACCTACCATTTAGAAAGCAGCAAGAACCTCCACTCTCACTCATTGTATTTGGAGTCTGTACAGGACTGCATTCAAGTTATCTGAAGGCTTCCAGACCATAAGTGGTTGTGGACAAGATAGGACTCAAAGTTCACAGACCCTTCTTTTTGGGCTTCCAGATTGTCAGAAACCATAAATATTAGAAAACATAAAGAACTATCTTCAAAGCTCTCCCTTCCAATAGAGCAGAATTTGCAAAACTTAGAAGACCTCAGGATCTCCCGGAAGGCTTATTCAAACACAGATCTTGGGGCCTGTGTCCAGAGTTTCTAATTCACTAGGAGCCTGAGAATTTTCATTTCTAACAAGTCCCCAGCTTCTGCTGTTGCCTGTATGGGAACCATACTTGGAGAATTTCTGCAATAGGATGACTAGCAAGACAGCTGCAGAGCAAAAAGTAGAGGTTCTGCTATACCTGAGTGCCGCATGAATAAGGAAACTAAATATCAAAGGCATTTTTTTAATGTTCACAAGTTCACACAACTATCTTTAATAACAATTCACAATAGCAGTTGTGTCCTTTGACCATTGTCCTTACCCTATCAGGTATGTGCTGTCATTACAGGCATTTTACAGATGAGGAAACCGAGAGCCAGAAAGCCTATCTATCTGCCCCAATGTCCCACAGCCATCTCTTTTTCAAAGAGAAAATCAGAGTATAAACTCAGGTCTCTGTAACTATCAGTTATACCTGTTTTGATTCATTATGCCATCCTCACTTTCAGGAAAACCACAGTTCCAGCCCTATTCGTTGACAGAGCATCACACTTTAAAACTTGCAAAGGAAACTATAAATAGGATTGCAAAAACCAAGTTCTACCACCTATACCATGTTAAGATCAAGGTATTGCATTTCCCTATGTTTGAGGAAAAACACATTAAATATGTTAAAGTTAAGCATGCTAAACACTTAGAACTAAGTATTCTAAAAAGGAGAGCTGCTCACACTTCCACTAAAGTAGTTCCACACATAATCTGGTGGACCAGTGGTTGGGCCATGCGTTGGGCTGGCATCGGTGGATCCAAGTTCTCATCTTGACCCAACCATTCACTGATTATAAGGACTTTGTGAAAAGAAACATTTAGCTCTCATTTGGGGCAGAGGCACATGCAAGATTTGTATAACTGCTACCATGGGATCATTTTGAAAGTAGATTTCTATGTAATATATGCGTTTGTGCACATTATATGTATTTACATACATGTGTATATACATACATAATATGAACATTTGCATATGTAAGTGTAAGTTATTTTAAAGTGCCAAACCTCCAAAATGTCAGATATTGCTGTATTATAATACTATGAAATTTCTGGGGCTCCAGTTATAAATTGGATATTTTAGTTAAATTTCGAAGAGAGAGGCACAGGACAAGAGTGATTTATCAAATGCAGAACCACTGTGCACAAATTGGCACTTTCTCCTGTTTTCTATAAACTCATTCTGTGTTGGTGTTAATTTTTTATTAAACTTGCACAAACTTTATTTGATTTCCCTGATTCTAGTCTCCTTTATCCTTTAATCCTTTCTCCAAATCTTTGTCACTAGGTTAGTTTTCCTTGAGCACTCTTTTCAAATTGCAATTCTTCCATTGGAATATAATAATTGTTTCCTATTCCCTCATACATAAAACAAAATTCTTTTATGTGTGTGGCAGTCACAATCCTAAAAGTTCCTCAATTTCCAATTCTTCTTTCTCCTAGCAACACAGTTACCTATGTTATCCAGCCTCCTTTAGTGTGAGGTATCTCCCCATGACTGACTTACCATAATGTGAATGGAGGTGCTGGACACTTCCTCCAAGCCTGGACCTTAGGACATCCTTTGCATTCCTCCATGTTCTCTCTCTTAGCTTATCTGTAACCAAATGCAGAAGATCAAGTGTGGACTTGATCAAGAAGGTAATATAGCCCTAGCATATAGCGAAGCCACTACACGTAAGGAAATGGGATCTTCAGTATTTGAGTGGAACAAAGACTCCCTCCCTCATTGCAGATTCACATTGAACTGTGATATGAGTGAAAAATAACCCTTTATTTCATTTATGACTGGAGATTAAAGAATTTACCTAAGCTAATTAATAGAGTATATCTTCCATGGCCCTCTCTAACTGTCCCCACCATGACTATGTACTTATTCTCTTAGACAACTCTGTAGCATGGATCGCCTTCTAAAGATAAGGCTAGTTTCCCATGGCCTCCTGCAGCAACTACACTATTATATAGGTCTTTGCTGCCATTGTGCCTTCAAGATTGAATGATCTCTTCCCACTCTGCATTCCACATGCTTTCTATCACTCAGATACTAATTTAATATACATCTATCCTGTGGAAACTTCTCTTATTATTTAAACCCACGTGATCCTGTTATTCATTCAGTCCATTAATTTTTTTCACCAAATGTAAATTATCAGTAATGAGCTAAGTTGTGAGCTCCCAAAAATCACTAAGTAAAAAATTTATGATATGATGTGCAATGTTGTTATGAAACCACATACAGAATGCTCCTAATCCAATCAGAAAATATTATTTAGGGTGACATGCCACTTGAGCTGAGAAGCTAATTCTAAAATATAAGTAGGTATTAGGCAGAAAACATACAGAGAAATGAAGTGTATCCCTGACTTAAAGAACAATATATACAAAGGCCGAGAGATGACAGCACAGTCACCAAGAGCAGAGTGTAGTGTAAGATGGATAGGGTGCCAGGACATGAGTCGAGACGGCCATTCAGTCATTCAGTAATGACTATAATTTGCCAGGGACTCTGCCAAACTCCAGGGGTATGAAAATAAATAAAATCCAATCTCTGCTCTTTATGGTCTTATTCATAGTCTAATTAGAGAGAGACAAATAATCACAGCAGAATGTGAAAATGTAATAACCATTTTATCTTATTTTATTATATACAAAGTGCTATGGAGACAAAAAGGAAGCAAGGGTGGGGAAAAAGCAGGGTCAGGAAAGCTGTCAGGGAATATATGATTTTTGAGCTAATTTTTCAAAAGGAGAAGGAATTTGTGAGAGAAAGGAAGAAGTAAAACATTCTGGGCCAAGAGGGCATGATAATACAGGCATGGGGATTACCACACCAAAAACAAAACAAAACAAACAAACAAACAAACAAACCCAAACAAAAACCTCATGCGTATATTAGCAAGTGAGTTTCTCTTTTGGAAAAAATGTTTAGGGGCGCCTGTGTGGCTCAGTCGGTTAAGCATCCAATTTTGTCTCAGGCCATCATCTCATGGTTCATGAGTTTGAGCCTGGGTCAGGCTGTGTGCTGACAGCTTGGACCCTGGAACTTGCTTCAGATTCTGTGTCTTCCTCTCTCTGCCCCTCCCTTACTTATGTGTGTGCATGCGCGTGCACTCTCTCTCTCTCTCTCTCAAAAATAAACATTAAAAAAAAAATTTTATTGATTTGTTTAGAGAGCGAAAGTAGGGGTGGCGGGGCAGAGAAAGAATCCCAAGCAAGCCTCACCCTGTCAGAACAGAGTCCTACTTGGGGCTCCATCTCACAAACCAGGAGATCATTACCTGAATGGAAATCAAGAGTTGGATGCTTAACCCACTGAGCCACCCAGGTGCCCCAGTAAGTGAGTTTTTAAGACCAGGGCTTGCTAGGCAAATGTGGACATGGAAGGAAATAAAACAAACAGGTAGATACTGACCAAGCTCTTGAAGATTAGTAAATATCACCCCAAGAGTTTGAATTTATCCTTCAAGTTATACAAAATATGGAAGTGCTATAAGCAGAAGAGTGATATAATTGGATTTGCATTCCAGAAAGACCTTTAGGATGAAAGTGCACAGAATGGAAAGCAGAAAGGCAGTCTGGAAAGGGACATTTCACACCTGATTATATTCTTATTTGCATTATTTTCAGTATAATGTTTTAGTGTCTTGTCTATTCAACTTGTTGATCTCTCTAAGGATAGGAGATACTGATGCTTTTTTATTTCTGCGACCAAAGAGCACAAAGTAAGGCACATTGCTTTTCGGTAAAATTATACTGATTAAATGTTTGATTAAACTTAACTTTGAGCCTAGACTCCTGTTGAGTGGAGAAAGATTTCACTGCTGCCCTGCAGGAGAGAAGCAGCTGTATTCTTCTCCTTTGAATAGATATCTTAACCTGTCCAGAAAGGGGAAATAACTACATCCGTACAAAGGAGGTGTTGGGAAGTTTAATTAGCCAGCGTTTATAATCTTCTTTGAAGCTGAAAAGTGCTAATTATGTTTTTCCCACTTTAAGACTCTGAGTCACATGGACCATATCTTAAGAGCTTCTGAGTTAGGAAAGTTTTTACCTACATAAATTGAGCTGAGTAGCTTTTGCAAACACATATTCCAGCAAGATAGCCTTAGAATTGACCAAATAACTCTATGTAAGGTAAGAGGTTTATTAGGTAAGTTTATAAGAAAACATGCTTGCTATTAATATCATCAAACCAACAAAAACCACCAAAGGAATGTTGCTTCATGAAGAGTTTTCCTTTCCTGTAGGTATCCTCTGCTGCTTACCTTTGCCCCTACTTTAATAGACTCAGTGTCATAGCTTTCCATGCAATCCAATCATGGACCTCTTAATCCTTCACATCTAAGCATGGTGGAAAATTAACTTACAATTTATTGAGGAGAGGTAGATCTAGAAGTAATATGCAAATCAACTCAGGGGAATCTTATGGAAGGCCATTGTGCCTATTCATGCCCAGTGTCCATGCAAGACGGTTACCTGGCCCTATCACCGAAGAATGTCTTCAAGCCTAGTTTAGTCCTTCAAATCCAAAACTAAAGACCCTAAAACTGAGATACTAAAGTTTCCCCCCTTATCTATCAAAGTCCCATTTTCTCCATTTTTTTCAGTTACTGCTTTTTCAGATGATTTACACCGGGAATATCCATTTTCTTCAGAGGAAAGCTTATTCCCTACTAATAGGTACATGGTCTTACTGTATGGCTTTAATATACCAACTATTTAAAAATATAACCCCAAAGGATCAATATTCATATAAAAGACACAATGGGTGTCAGATTGCAATGAATATAGTCAGTGAATCAAACATTTTGGGAAGTGCCTAGAGCAACCTTGAGGTTATTTGTGTTCAAATGTGTATCATCTGAAAATGGTCTTTGATGGAAACAGATGCTTACATATTGGAGACTACCCCAAAGGAGCCAATAACTGTGAATGACATTGATAATATTTACTGATCAAGTGTTAGTTATATGCTAAGCACTGATTTCTGTGCTTTGCATGTACTTGCCCAAGACTGTTCATTTCCCAGGTGGAACCTTCTCAAATAGGCTGTTTGAACCAAGAGTCTCTCCACTTAACCACTGTAGTCATGTTTCTCAGACTAGGGCATCCAACAGTATGCGAGGGGTAAACACACCCCAGATAAACAGTTTATCTTCTTAGAATCAACTTAATCCAAGGGTCAGTAATGGAATTGTATCAAAAATTTACCTAAATTTTTAATATAAAATATAATATTCCGGGATATTTGTGGCAGAGTGTTTCTAACTATGGGCCCACCCTCTTGTACACTCATCTCTGTTGTTATCATACTTCGATGAAGAGTTTGCAGAGTCACATACTCTTCTGTAATAATGCATACTGAGGTTTCTCTGGATGTCATTTAGCCAAACCATTCATTTATCACCTTTTGCATTCCAAGTGTATTGCTGGGATACAATTTACCATGGGAGGAGGATTTGGACAGTTGTAACTTCACCCAATCCTGGAATTAAGAGCATTAATTAATAAATGTTATCTCTTCCAATACCAGAAAAACAAGAATAAAGAAGGATTAATACACACATGTGTACATGCACTCATAGGCCACCTACTTAGTAAAATAGGCAAAGAGAAAGAAACCCCCAGGAAGGCAACACATCTTGATACCTTGTACTCTGTTGTACACTCATAGAAAGGTAAATGACAGAACCATGTATGCTCAAAAACACCATTAGATTGCATCATTTAGTTATCATGGAATTAAATCCTTGTTCAGCTCTCAAGGTTTTTACTGCTCAGATGATTGTTCTTGAACAAGAGATTGGCAAGAATGCCCTGGTAGAGAATGGCATTTACTTAGCAGTCCATGTCTTAACTTTACTAGAATCCTTAGTGTTTAAATCAAACTGTCCTGTATGAGAGGTTGAGACTCCCTGCCCTATTTATTTTGGTGGCTCTGTTTTCCAGTCTTAACAATTTTCTGGTAATAAACCTTCCATTAAATTTATTAGGCTGCGTGTCAGTTTTATATTTTGGAGACTATATTTGTTGAAAATGAACTCTAGAATTCTCTGCTGGCTGGAATAATTCTTGAACCCTGATTACTAGGCCATGTCAGTGGTCTGTTATTTAGTGCCATACCACTTTGTTTCAATTGATTTGCAGTTGTTGCTAGGGTTCTGCTCAATTTCATTTTTGTATGCTTATTTGCATTAGATTCAGGACTTGATTGAGGGAATGAAAACCTGGGATGGAGTTATAATTATCTTCTTGGGAATTTTCTCCCTTCTTACACTCCAAGTTTAGTCAAGGGATATACTTTGCAATGGCAAGTGGAGATGGGGGAAGGAGGATACAGCAGGAACTACCCAGGAAAGAGACGGTAGATTTGATTTCCTAATATTTCTTCCTCCTCTCAAATATCCCCATGCTTTTTTGCTAGTTTTCTGCCATTTCTTGAAAAGCATATCATAGTTATCTGGAGAAAGAGAAGAAATCAAACAATATAATATTTAGTCAGATACATTCCTTCTGGCATTTGACAAATATAGTCAAGCAACCTAGATTTTCTACATTTGCTTTTAGTGAAAATTCCAGTTTAAAGCTCATTTCTTTCTTTGTACATCACTGAAGGCATCCAAGAGTAATCAACAGAGTCCGTATTCCTGCCGTTTTGATTCTAGTCCTCCAAAATCTCACCAACTGTGCCCATGTGTCTGGAGTCTCCAGAGCTGGCAGGTAGTATCTTAACTGACTACATCACCATCAATAGCATGGTTTGAAAGTCTTTCATTCAGTGATGAATGAATCTGCACCATTGACCATACCATCTCAACTCAGTCTACTCTTCATTTACTTTGCTTTATTTCTTATTCCAATATTTGTATTGGGTGGGAATATATTAGAATCAAATTAAAGAAATAGGCTCAAGCTAAGACAAGCCAAAAGAGGGTGAAGGTTGTTATTCAGGACATGCTTTTCCTAGGACAGAAAAAAAGCCAGTTCTCAGGAAGGGACTACAATTATAAAATAGAAAGTTATTAGAATGTTTTCTCTTCTCTCATCTTTGATCCTTTGCCTAAGAACAATTACTGGCTTTCTATCTGCAGATCAGACTACATGATCTCTTAAAATATCATTTAGTTCGCTGAATTTGTAAGCCCTCTAACTTACAGAGAGTCTGAATCAGATAACTATTTGATCCGGAAGTACTGTTATCATATAGACCATCCCAAATCTTTTTTTTTTTTAACTTATTTGTGTAGTTGAATGCATCACCCACAGCAAACTGTACTTTAGTGGTGAATCCCATCAAACAACATTGAATCAGTAGTTTTCATGAGGCTGAAGAGAGCCATGAACTTCCATCTCTGCAGATTTCACAACCCAATAATCTTAATATATCTACATGTATTAGGGGGCAGATATTAACTTACTCTCCCAAAGAGTGTTATATTGGGATCAATATTTCATTAGCACTCTCCAGAGCTAATGATTAAGCCATGTACCAGCTGGACCCAATTCCCTGCTGTGAGTCATTGACATTTGCACTGTGGCCTGTGAGGTAATCTGCCCTTTTAAAGGAATGAGAAAGGTTAACCCAGACCCTTGTAAACCTTTATCAATGACTTAACATCATTAAAATTTACCCAGTCCATTTTGTGGCAGTCAATCAAACATAAAAGTCCCTAGAGTAGTAGGCCCTTAATTTTTTAACTGAGAAAATCAAGCCAACAATTTCTTGAAAAGTGTTTAAATATCTAATATGTGCCCCCAGACAATACAAGGTGCTATGGAAGATACAGACCAAAAAAAAGATAACCTGCTGCATACCCTCAAGAAACTTACTGACTAAATGGGAAGTCAGATTAAAACTCAAGAATAACCTAAGATTTTAAGTATTAACTAATAACCACAAAGAGGAAATAAATGAAAACTACAGTCAAATGGAAAGTAGTTTTTTTTTAACCTTTCAAAAATCATATCTGATGTGCTTTGCATCAAGAAAGCAAAGAAAATACAAACAAGATAGATGGGACTTGGGCTGCATTTCTAAAGATTTATAAAATTTGTGATAGGTTGGAAAGAATGAGGATCACTTTTGCTTTGTCTAGAGAGAGAGGGGAAGGGATGAGGGAACTGGAGCAGAGAGAAAGAAAGGAAAGAAAGGAAGAAAGAAAGAAAGAAGGAAAGAAAGAAAGAAAGAAAGAAAGAAAGAAAGAAAGAAAGAAAGAAAGAAAGAGAAAGGAAGGAAGGAAGGAAGGAAGGGAGGGAGGGAGGAAGGGAGAAAGGAAAAGAAACTAGAGCTGCACAAAATAATTTTTCATCCAGATATTTCTACACACCTGAGTCTGACTGGTAAAATTTGGGGAAAAGAAGTCATTGTGTGAGCCAGAACTGAAAAATGACTAGCAGAACCTGTGGAATGAGAACCAAAACAATAATTTGCATAGGTGTGAGAGAAATCCTGTTTCTAGTGTTTAGGGAGAAGCTAGAGCCATCAATGTGAAATCTCACAGGTGCATCTTGCCTCCCTAACAACACTTTTCCTCTCTGTGCACACACTGCAGGTGTGTACAGATCTAGGCTCCAACAGGTCGACTTTTCTTTCTACCACAGCTTTCCCTCCCAAGCATTGCTCCTGCTACTGAGATAACTACCAGGTTGTTCTTGGCAGCTTCCAAAACACTTGCATCTTCTGAATGTTTCATCCACAGGCTTCCACACCTCCCACTGGGCATCAGCTAATTTTTCATTTGCCCAAGCCCTCAGAATGACAGGTCCCACAATTAGCCTTCCCAGAGGCTTCCTTCTTCCTTGGCAGTAGGTGTGGTGAATGTCAAAATCCCATCCTGTTAGCAAACTCAGTTTAGTATTAAAAGCTTTGTCTATGACAGCAAACAAATGTTTGGGGGCGTGGTGGGGCAGAAGTATCTTAAGAAGGAAAATGACTGGGCCATTTGTTTCATCCAAGTGTGAAGTGTTAGAGAAAAAGCTTATCTAGTCCAGCCCCATCATTTTATTGAAAAAAAACATGGAAACCTGA
Organism: Lynx rufus; assembly: GCF_022079265.1. Lineage (NCBI taxonomy): Eukaryota > Metazoa > Chordata > Mammalia > Carnivora > Felidae > Lynx > Lynx rufus. The sequence goes on along the minus strand of NW_025814837.1, from coordinate 3,345,654 downwards.
GAGGCAAAGTGTCTAATCCAAGATTTGACAGAAAGTTAGTGACAGAGGTAGTTTTGGCTCCTCACTGGGAAATTGTAAGCCCTTGTAAGACAAAAGCCATGATTTATATATCTTTGAAGCTCCACAGTTCCTAGAATGGGGCTTTGCCCATAATAAATGGTAAGTAAATGTTTTGGAGAAAGACAAGATAATCCGAGGATTGATTCTAAACCAAAATTCTCAGTGTTGTCAATTCCTAATTTCTTTTTTGTTAATTCAATTTTTCCTCTATTATTTATCATCTAGGGTTTATATTTCGTGTACTTTTTACCTATAATGTTCAATTTCTCTTCAAAATCAAGACACTTTCCTCAATTAAGATGAATACTTTATTACCTCCTTTCTTCTGCATATCTCTTTTATCCCTTTCAGATGGTTCCTAACTCATTACCACCCCTTTCTGTATCCTAAACACTGAACTCTCTGTACAGTGTCATTGGGTGTCTTCAGATGAACTGATTATCCAACTATTATTGAATGAAATGTTTGATGCTAAGAAATTAAATTAATCAGTTATGAATTACATACTGTATATTCTTCAGTATTAACCATTTGAGGAATATAGCAAGTCAAAGAAATACTCCTTGCATTCAGAAAGCTTTTTATTCATTTTTATTCATTTGATTGGAGAAAAAATTAATGAAGATTCAAATGACAACATAAAAAAAGCACAATAGATGACATAAAACAAAATATGATTGATTTCTATACAGACAACAAATGCTATAGTAGTAAATCCTGTGGAATAAAATGGGACAGTCTCCTGGAATAGAAGAGATATGAGATGAGCTTGTGGATCAGACTTAGCAGAAAGAGGATGAGATTTTTCTGTGTGAAAAGAAAATTGGGACAAAGCTTTGAAGACAGATATCCACCTATAAGTTATAAGTAGGTGTTAGTGAGTAGACAAAAGTGGTTAGAACAAAGGGCATATATCAGGAAGAAAGATGCAGAGGCTGATACTCCAGGAGTTTGGGGCCTTGAATTTTGAGATATGTGCTTAAGCCAGCTAGCAGTCACTAAGTGATGTTGGTCTCCAAGGGCTCATGTTCTCACTGGGGAGACGGACATGCACATAGAGAATTTCTAAGATTAATTTGATGACGTATGGACTCATGAAGGAAATTAGGTGGTACTGAACCAACCTTAAAAAAATAGTTGCTCATAGGTCAATATGACCAAGAAAGACTTCAAGTAAGCTAAAATTTGAATTGGTATCCAAAGGGCAGTGAGAGTCTGGATTAGCAGTGAGAGAATAGGAGACTTTTTACAGGGAGAAAAAAAAAGAGTTTCTGACTTTAAAAATTTGTATTTGTTAAGTTGTTTTTCTCACCCCTGATATTAAGTGGAAATAAATAAAAAGCTTTTGTTGTTCAAAAATTGTATCAAATATATTTTCTACCCTGAGAGAGGAGAATGCACGCATGGTAAATTTTAGAGCGATGCTGTTAGTGTTTATGAAGACCTCACTGCAGAATATATGCTCTACTAAGTTTCATCTCTTTTTTGCAATTAATAATTATTGATTTTTAAAATGTCACCTCAACCAAACACTAAATATTTAAGAAATATAGATGGTGGCTGCTTAATTATGAGATCCCTATATGCTTCTGTTTTCTCTGTATTCAAGAACCAATTAAAGGAACAAGCAGTTTGTACTCTTGAGTCCACCTGAAACAATCACTATAAGAAAAAAGAAAAGTCATATCAAAGGGCATGATTTGAAACTTATTCTTGGCATGAAGCTAATATAATACTGTTCTTGCACAATCTGAGGGGGTTGATGGGACTACTTTCCCTTTACTAATATTTTTTGTAGATTCCAGGGGTTATAATATCCTTGTGTCCCTATTTTGTTTGTTTGGTTTTTTTAATAGGGGATTCAGGAAGATTTAAGAAAATGCCATTTTTCCCACTATCATCCCAGAATCCTCCATTATTGCTATTCTATGAAATAGTAGGTAGCTAGTTTTGAGTGGTATGGTTAGAAGGAAATCCCTTTTTTATTTGAGATACATAGTAAATAATACTTAAAGAAATATCATACGGTTTTTGCAGTTCTAGATGTATGCTCTTTAGATCAGAAAAAAAGTAAATATAAAGTTTAATTATATCAATGAGTCCTTAAAGAAGAAAGCCAAAGAAATGGAATAGTACTAAAAAAAAAGATAATTCAAGAAGACTTTCCAGAGATACATTTTATTGCCTGAATTAGTCTAAGCATGGCAATGAAATATATAATGTATACTTTTATAGGGAAAAGAAATAACTAGGCAATGTAAAAAAAATAGGGATCATTACCAGAAAATATAGCTTGTAAAAATGATTCAGAAAAAATTCAGTTACAATGGGTAAAAAGCTTTAGTAATTTAAGAGTTTGAAATGTATTTGTTTTTATATTTAAATGAATTTCTTTTATTCATAATATATTAATATATTCTTATATGATGATTAGAAAAATCTCTAGAATAATAAAATTATAAATTTCATATAATTTCCTGGATGTAAGTATACCATAAGGAAAACTGAGTATACAACTGTGTTCCCTTGATTAAAATCATAGGCCAAAAGTTCGTTAAAGATACTATATGGGTCCTTTCAAAGTTATGATAAGACATAGCCAATGAAGTAAGAATATTTGCTTAAGAAAACAGATAAATTCCCCTCTCCCCATAAAATTGTCATGTTGACTTTGATTTTCACTCCTCCATGTAAACAACTTGGAAATCATCATACCAGTTCTTGAAACAACAACAAAAACAACAAAAATTGAACAAGCTGAAAATTAACTACTTCTGTTGAACTCCTCAAAGAACTGAGGTATCCAGCAGGCCAAAAATCTAAAAAGAGAGATAAAATACTGAGAGTAACAGGCAAGAAACCCTGGGCCATAAACTAGTGGGAACAATTCAATGGTCTTTTTTATAAGTTGGTAGGGCTGAGTATGGACTAGCATGAAAGAAAAAAGTCCTGAGGGCTGCATTCCTAGGGGAGGGTAGCACATTTTTGTAGGTTTTAACTCTTTTAAGTGTTTCCATGTGAACCAGCAATTACACTCCTTGGTATTTACCCAATTGATTTCTAAACTTATGTCCACATAAAAGCATCCACACAAATGTATAGAGCAGCTTTATTCATAATCATAAAAACTGGGAGCAACCAGACATTCTCTAGGTGAATGGATAAACAAACTGTGGTATACTGGTGCAGTGGAATATCATATTTAGTGTTGAAAAGAAATGAGCTAGCAAGGCATGAAAAGAAATGGATGGATCCTAAATTTCCAAGTGAAAGAAGCCAAACTGAAAAGACTGTGAATTGTATGAGTCCAATTATGACATTCTGCAAAAGGTAAATCTGTAGAGACTATAAACAGATTGATTATTTCAGAGATTCAGAGGAAGGAATTTGAATGGCATGTGACTTTGTTCAGAGTGGCAAAACTGTTCTAGGCAATGTGGATACATGCCACTATGCATTTGGCAAAATCCATTGAACTTTAAAACATAAGAGTGGATGCTAATGTTTGTATATTTAAAAATTCATTTATGAGGTCAGAGGAATCACAGGATGGAGTGCAGAATGTGACAAAACATATAACTGTATTACAAATGTATGAAATGACTGCACTGAAAGGGATATGGGGGACAATGTGCTGCCTTAAGTCACTTTAGAAATGAAAGGAGTGTATAAAGCTAAAGGCAAAATAAATAATATAAGAACTGTGCTGGCTGGTAAAGTTGTTTCTCATTGGAATAAAGGTTAACAGTTTTGATACCTCTATACTGTTAATAGCAAGTATCCAATATAGATTTGAACACTTAAATAAGTGGATGGAGAGTGATGGAAGCTAGGTGTCTCACTGTTGGAGTGGCGGTTTATACACAGGTATTAGGAAAAGGCTAGAATGATAATATGGTAATGGATTAAAATTGGAAATATCATTGTGAACTCATGTTGAGTTGAATATTGATACAGATAATTGCATATAGAAATATTTATAGATATGTGTATTTATTTTTTTAATTTTTTAGTGTTTATTTATTTTTGAGAGACAGAGACAGAGACAGAGAATGAGCGTGGGAGGGGCAGAGAGAGAGGGAGATACAGAAACTGAAGCAGGCTCCAGGCTCTGAGCTGTCTGCACAGAGCCTGATACGGGGCTCGAACCCACAAACTGTGAGATCATGACATGAGCCAAAGTCAGATGCTTAACCACCTGAGCCACCCAGGCGCCCCTAGATATGTGTATTTATATCAGCTAGTATATATATACATGTTTCCTTGTTCTGAGGGAGTCTAAAAACAACAACACCACAATAGAAGTAAGCATACCTATTGCTCACATTGTAGTTTGTAAACTCATCTGCCAATAAAAAGAACCAGGGCTCATTGGAGAAATGGCTGGCACTAGGATGAGGTCAGGAAATTTACAAGATGAGCCCAGAGCATCTTAACAGTGTTAGAAAGAAAGGAAGTGCTAAAAAAAATGATGGAGGTATGTCCAAGGGATATAAGAGTCATTGAAAGAGCTCCCAGTAGCTAAATCTGGAAAAATTTGAGCAACAAAATAAATAGTGTGAGGTTATAGCCCAAAATATAAAACAAACACCCATGAATTCATACTGATATAAATAAATAATTGAATAAAATAAAAACAAATGGAGAGGAAAGGAAATCTTCCACACAGAAGAATTCCAAATAATTTGTGTAGACACTTTCCCCTGAAAAAGGAGGAGCATAATTACCCATTCCTTAAGTGTGGGCCATGCATAGTGACTTCCTTCCTGTGTAAAAAAGGACAAAAAAAGGAGTAATTTCACACTGGAGAAAACTGACAAGCACTACTTCAGCTAGGCTATCAAAGTCAACATCAACACAATAAGTCATGTTGATAGTTTATATTCTTGATATGATGGCATGAGAATGTCACTTTACCTCTGTAGTTCTCCTCCCCAAAACCCATAATTCCATTCTAATTGTGAGAAAATTGTCAAACAAATCCAAATTGAGGACACTCTACAAAATATCTGATCAGTACTCTTGAAGTTCGTCAAAACCAAGGATAGTCTAAGAACCAACAGAACCAACCTGTTGGTTCTGTTGGTTTCTGTTCACAACCAACAGAAATCTAAAGATGAATGATTACTGAATGTATTGAGGTATCTTAAATAGGATCAGAGAACAGAACAAAAGGACAGTAGGTAAAAACTAAGGCTATATGAATAACAAATGGACTGTAGTTAATAATAACATACCAGTATCAATTCCTTACAACATACGCATTCTAATAATGTAATATGTTAAAGATAAGGGAAACCTAGTAAAAGGTTTATGGAATGTTGTATTATCATTATTTTTTCTGTAAATCTTAATTATAAAAAATGAAATCTATTAAGAAAAAAATGTTTGACATGTTTTGTCTTAGTATGCGAAGGTTCATCAGTTTGCATGAGTCCCCAGTTACCGCTTCCTGGAATAGAGACACATTAAGCACTCATAACAAAGGTTGTAGTAGGGAGAGACACATACTCATACACACACACACACACACACACACACACACACACACGAAATAGGGTTGGTAGTGACAAAAGAAAGCTCAATAAAAATGGGAGAACATGCAAGACGTGTTGCCTTTATTTTCTTCTCCACCCAAGGAACCCACATAGTTCATCTTCCATAGCTCCTATCTTCTTCTTCAAAAAAGTGGTCTTATAAGCCAAGTATCCTGATTTCTATTTGAGTATATTTCAATACATTCTAACATATACAAACCATTTAAGTTCCAGCTCACAGAATGGTTTATACTTTCACTTCTCTAGAATGTCTAATATTAGAAACTCATTTACTTTATGGGAGTTCTTTAATACTTGGATAAGAAAAGTAAAGCATGTCTTGCCCCGGGCCAGTAAATAAGTGACAATCTGCAAATTTAATATAAAAATGATTAATTTTCATAGATAGTGGTGTAGTCCAGTAAAACCTTGTAAAATGCTCTATTAAATAGGTGAAAGAAATAAAAACTTAATGAAAGATTTATTTATAGAACTTTATTTTTTAGAATAGAGAATGATTTTGTTCTAAAGCTGGGAAGAATATTTGACACTGGTTTTTATATTTTAAAAAAGCAAAGCCATACTTATTTATTTAGAGGAACCATTTTTAATGAATCCATTCATTTTATTTATGCAGCTAAAGTGGTAATCCTACTGACCTTCACTATGAAAAGAGCTAAGTATTTTTCCATTTTAACATTGTCAATTTCACTTTTTTAAAATAGCCAAATAAAAGCTAACTTTGGTCCAGCAAGAATGAATGACAGTAATTCCAAATAAGTAGAGGATGAAATCATGAGGTTTCATACACTTATGAAGTGTGCAGTAGCATTTCAGTTCATTTCGTCCATTGACAGCTAACCTTCATACTATATTTATTCATTTACTTATTGATTAGTTTCTTCAAGAAAAAAAAAAAACCCTTTCATTTAAAAAAACATTTGTTACACTCCTACATAGATCATTCTACCAAAGGGGAGAATGACATTATAAACTAGAGATAGAAAAAAATAACATTATGAGAGATATATCATGTATAATATTTCCAGACAGAGAGAAGTGATAAAGATTTTATTGTTGATTTTATTTACTTGTTTATTTACTTACTGTATTCTTGTTTTATTCACTTTGAGGACTAAAAAAGAATTATGAAAGCACAATGGCAGTCCTTTTAATTTACTGAGTGCACTTTGTCCATTAGAAAAATACTGTCTTCTTTATAGCTTGTGTATAATCATATTCACTTTCCTCACCACAGAAAAGCAAATTCCTCACTACCAAGCACATGTCTTGTCTTAAACTTATTAAGCGAAGCAGGTGGGTGAGATATAATAATAAATTAATATTTGGTCTTTGCCCCTGGTTCCTCACACATCCCTGGGAATTTTCTGAGTGATAGCAGTGATAAGAGAATCTTTTTTTCTAATGAGGCAACTTTTAGTGGGCCCCTAGATAGATTCAGAATGGAGGCTGGTTGCCAGAAAAACCAAGTCTTACTTAGAATCCTGAAACTTTTAGCCCCAGTCCCCAAGTGCCCAGGAAAAGAGAGGTGCTGAGAGGGTGGCACACCCAGAAAGGGTATGGACGCTCCACTCATCTTCCCCTGCATCTTGCCCTATGAATCTCTTCCTTTTGGCTATTCTTTAATTGTATCCTTTATAATAAACTAGCAACAGTAACTAAAGTGCTTTCCTGAGTTCTGTGACCCTTTCCCATAAATTATCAAATATGAGGAGGGATTCCCAGGAACCCCTGATTTACAAGGTCAGTCAGATGTATTGGTGAACTTGCAAGTGACAAATGAAGTGGGGAAAGTGTTGTGGGACTAAGCCTTTTAACTTGTAAGATCTGATCCTAATTCCAGGTAGATTATGTCAGATTTGAATTAAATTACTGGACATCCAGTTGGTGTCAGAGAGATGGAGAAGTGGTGTTGGAACATAGTTGGTGACAGGAGGAGAAAAAATGTCTCTGTAGGTCTCCTAAGAACTCAGAACAATTGATCAATTAATCAAAAAAGTTACTTGATAGATACTATGTCAAAAGATTTGTAGATGGTATAGAGAGTATAAATTAGTTTAGATAAAGGCCCTTAAGGGACATCTAGACAGTTTGTGTCCTTGAAAATACATTTAACAAGGAAGCTAATCTATATGAGTTGCCAAATTAATGGCAGAGATGATAAACATCATAGAAATTCCAAGCATATGCAGGTCAAAATCATGAGCAGATGAAAATTAGGAAAATGTTTCCTGGGTTACAGGATCAGGGTATGCCTTTGACTCTCCTCCGGGCTGTACAGAACATGGTCTGCAGTGAACCTCACTCTTCCTCTGAGCAGTGACAACATCATGGATGTCTTCTTCCTGCCAGCTAACCCACATCAAACCTTAGTATCCTGCCTCTATGCAGATAAGGGAATTTTGATTGTCTCATCTGTGCTCTCTCTCTACACACACACACACAAACACGCCTTGAAAGACATATAGACAGAACTTTGCAGAAAGAGTTATCAATAAGATCCAAAGTATATGGAGTTGGAGGAGAGGAAAAAGAAGTGTTGGGTGCAGTTAGGTATTAACCTCCTAATCCAAATACTTCATTGTCTTTGGGATCAGGTGAGAAGCATATGTGGGTGGAGTTAGTTCCCAAGACTGGAAGATTCTCCCATGTGGGTATTTGATAAATTCTTGAAAAGTCTGCCATATGCCTGCCTCCTTTTTAGTTTTGCCATATAAATGGAGCCTGAGTCCTTGAATCCCGTGTAGAAGGCTGCCATCCTAACATCTACATCAATCACTATTGGCTTTCTGAGCAAGGAATAAATTCTTAACAGTGTTAAGCCACTGACATAATGGGTGTAATATAATAATTTATAATAAATATTTGAATAAAATATTTGGCTGACATCCTTGTTCCTGGCACAGAGCTCCTAAAACCCTTGGAATTTCCTGTGATGAGAGTGATAAAAGTATATTTTATTATGTTATGTTAATTTTTGGAAAGCACCTAAGAATGGGGGCTGATTGCCAGTGAGGCCAGCCATGTGTTTAAAGGCTTTGAACCTTCAGTCTTTTTTTTTTTTTTTTTTACCTTCTAAAGTACTTCTTTAATTTTTTTATTTTTTTTAATTTACATCCAAATTAGTTAGCATAGAGTGCAACAATGATTTCAGGAGTAGATTCCTTAATGCCCCTCACCCATTTAGCCCATCCCCCCTCCCACAACCCCTCCAGCAACCCTGTTTGTTTTCCATATTTAACAGTCTCTTATGTTTTGTCCCCCTCCCTGTTTTTATATTATTTTTGTTTCCCTTCCCTTATGTTCATCTGTCTTGTCTCTTAAAGTCCTCAGATGAGTGAAGTCATATGATATTTGTCTTCCTCTGACTAATTTCGCTTAGCATAATACCCTCCAGTTCCATCCACATAGTTGCAAGTGGCAAGATTTCCTTCTTTTTGATTGCCGAGTAATACTCCATTATATATATATACCACATCTTCTTTATCCATTCATCCATCGATGGGCATTTGGACTCTTTCCATACTTTGGCTATTGTTGACAGTGCTGCTGGAAACATGGGGGTGTATATGTCCCTTCGAAACAGCACCCTGTATCCCTTGGATAAATACCTAGTAGTGCAATTGGTGGGTTGTAGGGTAGTTCTATTTTTAATTTTTTGAGGAACCTCCATACTGCTTTCCAGAGTGGCTGCTCCAGCTTGCATTCCCACCAACAATGCAAAAGAGATCCTCTTTCTCCGCATCCTCGCCAACATCTGTTGTTGCCTGAGTTGTTAATGTTAGCCATTCTGACAGGTGTAAGGTGGTGTCTCATTGTGATTTTGATTTGTATTTCCATGGTGATGAGTGATGTTGAGCATTTTTTCATGTGTCGGTTGGCCATCCGGATGTCTACTTTGGAGAAGTGTCTATTCATGTCTTTTGCCCATTTAATCACTGGATTATTTGTTTTTTGGGTGTTGAGTTTGGTAAGTTCTTTACAGATTTTGGATACTAACCCGTTACCTGATATGTCATTTGCAAATATCTCCTCCCATTCTGTCACTTGCCTTTTAGTTTTGCTGATTGTTTCCTTCACTGTGCCAAAGCTTTTTATTTTTATGAGGTCCCAGTAGTTCATTTTTGCTTTTGTTTCCCTTGCCTCTGGAGACGTGTTGAGTAAGAAGTTGCTGCAGCCAAGATCAAAGAGGTTTTTGCTTGCTTTCTCCTCAAGGATTTTGATGGCTTCCTGTCTTACATTTAGGTCTTTCATCCATTTTGAGTTTATTTTTGTGTATGGTGTAAGAAAGTGGTTGGAACCTTCAGTCTTACCCCCAGACCTCCAGCAGGGAGGAGAGTGGGGCTGGAATCAGCCACCAATGGCAATGACTTAATCAACTATTCCTATGTAATGAAGCCCTCATAAAAACACAAATGGATGGGGTTCAGAGGGCTTCTGGGTTGATGAACTTGTGGAGGTGCTAGAAGAGTGATGTACCCTTCTCAAGTGTGGAAGGTCTGAACTCCTTCCCCATACCTTGCCTTATGCATCTTTTCCATTGGGATTGCCTGAGTTACACCTTTTTATAATAAACCGATAATACAGTAAGTAAAAGGGTTAAGTTCTGTGAGCCACTCTAGCAAAGTAATTGAAACCAAGGAGGGAATAATAGGAACCTCCTATTTATAGCCTGTTGGTCAGAAGCACAGGTAACCACCTGGACTTATGATTAGCATCTGAAGTGAAGGCAGTCTTATGGGACTAAGCTCTTAGCCTGTGGGATCTAATGCTATTTCCAGGTATATAGTATCAGAATTGAGTTCATTGCTTGATGATGTAGAAAACTCACACACACACACACACACACGCACACACACACCAGAATTGGTGTCAGAATTGGAGTTTTGTTTGTACTAGTAGTTAGTGTTACTGAACTAAGTAATAAATAAATGGAAAATAGAAGCTAGGTATTGTCATAATAAAAACCTATAATTTGTGGTATTAGTTTATTGTTAGACAGTAAGCAATGAGAAAACAAACAGTAGTCTGGCAGCAGAATATTTGGTAAAACTGCCATGTGCAATAACTTGGAAGGAAGATCTTGCCCACTGAGCTTGTGGCTCTAGGGAAGGTGATTGGAAAGATTCAGTAGGATAGTGAGTTGTCTTCTAATCATGATCTTTAACAAAGTATTATAAGGAAGAGTTCAGGAGAGAATTGGCTGGTTTTCAAATAGAGGTTGAGGAAGGATCAAAGCCAAAGAAAAGAGCTTTATAGGTTTGAAATAATAAGGAACATCCAGACCATAACAGGAAGAACCATAGGCATAATTACTGGCATATGAGAAGGTCTTGAAAAAACACATCTAGTGCCTGCTAATATTGCCAATAAACTTATTACCAAAGAATTCAAGCCTGGACTAAAACATGGTTTAGTTTATCAAGTCATTAAACAAGTTGAGTACTCAGTTACATTATCAGAAAGAGGGCTATAAAAACTGCAGCCTCTGAAGAAGAAAGATCCCAAACACCCTGTGTTACTGTGGTCAAGAAGGATAATGAGCAAAGAAAACCTTCTCAGACATGTAAGGCGGGACCCTGGACAAGAGAAGTCTCCAAGAAAGGAGGCCTAATCAAGGCATTTCCCCTCCTTTTGCAAGGAAGGGCCCTGCATAATTATATCATCGGGACTGAATATATGTTAAGAAAAGTCGATTACTTTTCTTACCTCTTCTTAGTAGGAAATAGAACCTATGGAAAAATCCTATAAAACTGAAAGCAGTCTTAATCTCTCAATAAGTTAATGAAAGGTCTCCTGCCAAATGCCTACCTTGGACTTTGGATACGTAAGAATTTTTATTGAGATTTTGTCATTGATTTGTTATAGAAGCAAATATTACCCTAAACAGTAAAAAAGAGATAAAGAGTTAAATAGAAAATAAAAGCATGTAGACAGCAGCATGGAGGTGGACAAGCTCATGAGGTAGTCAATAAGACTGAATTAACCAGTCTTATTTGGAAAAAATGATAAGATATTTAAGTTCTTAGTTTAAATGTGAATGTGATGACAGTTTTTGGGTTCAAGCTCTGCATTGGGCTCTGTGCTGACAGCTCGGAGCCCAGAGCCTGGTTCGGAGTCTGTGTCCCCCTCTCTCTCGCTGCCCTTCCCAACTTGTGCTCTCTCTCTCTCACTATCTCTCTCTCTCAAAAATAAATAAACATTAAAAATAAATGTGAGTATGATGAGGAAGTCAGGATATGTTACTACTTATAGATATGTTAGGTTGAATTAATGTTATTTTTTAAAGATTTTTTAGGTTTATTTATTTTTGAGAGAGAGAGAGAGAGAGCACAAGGGAGGGAGGGGCAGGGAGAGCAAGGAAGAGAGAGAATCCCAAGCAGACTCTGCACTGTCAGCACACAGACCAGTGTGGGGCTCAATCTCAGGAACCCTGAGATCACGACCGGAGCTAAAATCAAGAGTTGGATGCTTAACCAAATGAGCCACCCAGGAGCCCCTGAATTAACATTATTAATAAATTAATGTATCAGATGAGCTTTTCCTACCTAGAAGTTCTCTGAAGTAGATTTTACAAAAATGGCTTCAAATATTCCCTTCTCTGTGTCCATGTAGCCAGGCAATATGATTTTTCAACTCTTGCCATCAAGAATTATAGCCTGTTTTCCCACTCTTCAAATCTAGGCTGGTCTTGGAGATTACTTTGATGCACAGAATTGGCAAAAGTAAAGTTGTGCCAATTCTAAAATGAGGCTGCAATAGTCCTGGCATGTTTCTGCTCTTGATCTTGGAATCCCACAGCATTTATCCAGTGGCACTTCAGAAATGCTCTGCACCAGTGACTATTTTTCTTTTTGAAATGGGAATGTCTATTTTGTTTTCTTATTCCTGTCTCACAATTGTATGTTGGATGTGGTGGGTGACAGAGGAATAAAAAATTTGCTTTTTTCGGTTCATTAATCTTCAAAACAATTTAAGTTAAACAGTAAGAACCGCCTATGAACCTAATGGAGATCACAAGAACATGATGAAGGAAGGAAGGAAGGAAGGAAGGAAGGAAGGAAGGAAGGAAGGAAGGAAGGATTCATTCATGATAAAATGAGATTCTTGGTGGGGAAGGGAGTGTGGGTACTTTCAATGCAGGAGGGATATGAATAATCATGACCAGAGGGCACACCATTGTGTATTGATTACAAAAATAGCTGTAATTATTTTTTCTCCCTCTACATATACCCTTTTGCAATGAAGCTTTGCAGCTTTTCCCATCAAGAAATGGAGGGTTTTTTTGTGCTTCTTGAGTAAGGATTGGCCCTGTGACTTGTTGTGACTGACTGAATGCAGAAGTAAAAGCAAGACATTTTGAAGCCTAGGCCTTAGGAAATTGTGTAGACTTCTGCTCTCCTTCTGGAAACCCAGGTGCCCGATGTGGACAAGCCCGGAGTAGCATTCTGGATGATGAAAGAAGGGGCCCAGTTGCAACATTGCTCCAGTTGACAGCCAGTCAATTGCCAGATGTCTGAGGAAAGCCATCTAGACCAGTCAATCCCCATCAACCTACCAACTAACCACACATACAAGAGTTTACTTAAGATCAGCCAAGCCTGGTGAGATCAACAGGCCCAGTCAACTTCCCATAGACTTTTAAGAAATAATAATCGGTTTTTTTAGCCAATAAATTGTAATATGATTTGTTACCCAGCAGTAGATACTGGATGTAATTTCCCAAAAAATGAAACATTGGAAAACTTTGAGTATGACTGTACCAAGACTCAGAAAGAAGAAAAAAATGGAATAAAACAACATGAGGAGCAGGCACTGTGAATACACTTAATTTGTGGGCACTGAGAACTTAAGTGACCATAAAAGAGCACCCATTGCATAGGGAAGGGGGCGCAGAAAAAGGAAGAATGTATATTTGAGCAGAGGAAAATAGGGAAATGCTAAAGATAACATTCTTTCCAACTTTGCTAAGATCAGGTTTGGCTCCTTGTGAATGATTATTGGAGAACCCAAGTGAGGGATCAGAGCCAAAAACTATATGAATGGATTCATGATAAAATAATCAGCAGACACCTATTAAAACTATGTTCTCTTTATTAGGCAGGTGAAGCCCTCCAAGACAATTTAAGTCAGGGTCTCTATTCCCAAAAGAAATTTCAATCTACTAAGAAAACAAGACACAAAACTTAGATCTTACCAAGACAGCATTAGGCTGTGGTGCAATGCATTGCTAGGTCTGAGCTACACAAGAGAGAATTGAAGGGGACACTAGATTTGTGCATCCACCATTAATATTTGAATGCTCTATACAGTATCTATGCTGATGATAACTCTGTTGATTCATGATAATCTCAAATGGACAACATACTATGCCTGCTGTGCAGGACATCGTTCTAAAAAAAGGTTGTTCTAAACTGTGCTGTCAAAAGGAAAACTACTGGAAATATTCTAATACAAGACTTACAAGGTGAACAACTTTCTTTCTAAGTAAGCTTTGGACATATTCCTGCAATGAAGTATAGCACTGAAAAATTATAAAACAGCAGAGTTGAATATAATTAATCAGGATGGGGGATTTTACCACATAAGAAATGGGACTGGAATAAAATCAGACTTTTCAAAAACAGCACTGGAAACCAGAAGATAGTGGAGAAAAGCCTTCTGAGACCTGTATGAAAATTATTTTAAGGCTTTTTAAGTGCTCAGCAGTCAGGGACATTTTAAAGCATGTAAGAACTCAACAAATTTTCATCACTTCCCCCTCTTAGGAATCTGCTTGAGGATGAAGACCAACAAAAAGAGGGCAAACCTAAGAAAAAAAGTGTGATATGTAGGAAACAAAGATTACAAAATGAATAAACAGCAAACAGAAGTTCCAGAACAACAACCTAAATGTAGCTTAAGCAACAGAAATGCTTTTTCTAAAAATTCTGGGGGGCTGAAAGTATAGCAAAGTATAGAACGGTAATAGAAGGATAGATAGGTAGATAGATAGATAGATAGATAGATAGATAGATAGATAGATGATAGATGCATGATTACATACAGAAAAGGAGGAAGAAGGGAGAGAGAGTGAAGAAGGGAGGAAAAAGATGGGTGTTGATAGACACATGACAGTTTTATGAAAAATATGAACAAATAAAAATTATAAAAATGAAAAAACACATTTACATCATAACTCCAACAACAGCAAAAGTTCTTCAAAAAGTTATTATAATAAAATTCTTGGCCAGTCAACAAACAATATTTGTACATTTATAATAATTAAACTATATTTATTGTTATAATTATCTTTTTAAATTTAGTTTACTTATTTTGTGTATTTGGTGTAGTAATTAAAAAATAATTTATATTGGGAGAGTGGATAAGGGTTAGTGGGAGGTGTTTTAAGAGATCTAAAGCTTCCTGTCCTATAAGTGTAAGTCAATATATGGGGCACCTGGGTAGCTCAGTCGGTTAAGCATCCAACTCTTGATTTTGGCTCAGGTCATGATCTCACAGTTTGTGGGATTGAGCCCTATGTCGGGCTCTATGCTGACAGCATGGAGTTTGCTTGGGATTCTTTCTCTTCCTCTTTCTGTGTCCCTCCCTCTCTCTCAAAATAAATACAGATTAAAAAAAAAGAGTAAGTCAATATATATACTGTCTAAAATGTGTAAATGAAGACATGACAGCACAAATTATCGCATAGGAAATAGAGACAATTATTAAGAGAGACACATGTGGTGTTGGCAGGGAGGATGTGTGAAGCTTGTGTTTGCTGTACTTCTTTATATGCTTCAATGATCCCTTATTTTTTTTAATCATTGTTTACAACTTTAAAATATACTTAAAACATAATGTGTCGATCATGAGTTATCTCTGACATATGGTTAAACAAAACAACAAAAGAGGAAAGAGTATGGATAATATTTTTCTAGTTTAGCAACCACACACACACACACACACACACACACACACACACCACTTGGGTATATGTAAAACATCTCATAGCAGGAATAGGTAATGGGCTATTTTGGAAAAGATTCCTGGCATCAGGGGTGGGCCGGAGACTTATCTTTCACTGTACACACTTTTAAAAGGTTTTGATCGTTTTTCATAAAATAGATTTTTTTTTTCAATTAAAACATCATTGAGTTAAAAACACAAGCTTTTCTTGCTATTTTTAAAAAAACAATGATGGAGATGAGTGAATGTCTGTGGAAGTGGAGTCAGTATTTACAAAATGTGAAAGCACCGTGTGTATTTATTCTCTAGGGCTGCCAAGACAAAATAGCATGGGCCGGGTGGCTCAAACAACAGAAATATATTTTCTCAAAATTCTAGGGGCTGAAAGTCAAAGATAAAGGAGTTAGCAGATTTGGTTTCTCCTAAAGCCTCCCTTTGGCTTGCAGGTGGCCACCTCCTGGCTGTGTCTTCACACGGCCTCTTCTCTGGGTGCTCATGTCCCTGGTGTTCCTTCCTCTTCTAAGAACACTAGTCATATTGGATTAGGGCACAACCATATGACCTTATTTAATGCTAAATCTCTAAGTACAGTCACATAGAGGGTTAGGAATTCAAAATATACATTTTTGTGGGGAACATAAGTCAGTCCATAACATTTGTGTTATATGGATAAAGTGAACTATTTTCAAGGGTGATTGGGTGCAGATTGTTAACATAGAAGGTAGGAGCTTGAGTTCTGCATTCAAATAGACCTAAAAGTAGCAGCCAGCTTTCTACCTACTAACTGTGCGATATAGGGCACTTTTTAAAAACCTCCTGCCTCAGTTTCTTTCTCCATAAAGTGGAGATAATAACAACAATTTCAAAAGGTATGTGGAACTTAAATGCGATCACGCATGTGAAGCATATAACTGGGTGCCTAATATTACAAAAAAACCCACAACTTTATAAACTATACTTATTATTTTACCATTCTGCAACAGAATATAATATAGGGTTGTACTCAGTCAATACAAAAAATATGGCACAGAATCACTTCACATATTTTATGAATTTGTTAGCCAGTTAGCCAGTCAAAAATGGTTTGTTTTTGTTAACAATTAGTGTTAGTAGAAAACTGTAATCACCCTGAAGTATATGGTCATTAAAGGGGCAATACAGCAGCATTCTTGCATCCTGGGGTCCGCTGCTGGGCATGGACAAATAGAAGAATGGTGGTGGGAGAGACAGACTGTCACATTAAAGGGGGCATCCACTACTGATAGAATCATCCTATAAGAAGGTCTAGGTGTTTTTTTTATTTTTTTTTAATGTTTATTTATTTTTGAGAGAGAGACAGAGAGAGAGAGAGACAGAGACAGAGACAGAGAGACAAAGAGAGAGATAACATGAGCCAAGGAAGGGCAGAGAGACAGAGAAGGAGACAGAGAATCCGAAGCAGGCTCCAGGCTCCGAGCTATCAGCACAGAGACCCACGCGCAGCTCAAACTCATGAACTGTGAGATCATGACCTGAGCCGAAGTTGGACAATTAACCGACTGAGCCACCCAGGTCCCCCAAATCTGTAAAAATATTTTTTCTGACTCTTTTTATCAACAAATGGTGCCTATATGCAAAAATGCTTTAAATTCTATAAAACTGAATGTATCAAAGACGCTGCTGTTATTGCTGTCTTGCATCTTCCATGCTAGGCAAAATCCTTTGCTCTGGATGTATTACATTTCTATGAACTTCTTTTCTGGTGTATTTACAAAAAGTCTCTGACTTACCTATTTATCTTCCATTTATATTTATATCAAATTTTGTAAGTAATGGTCATTCATTTTTACTTTGTTCTCTCAGTTTATATTCTGCAATTATACTTTTGTACATGTTACTATACAATGTCAATGTGAGACAGAAAAGTACATTAAATACCTATGTAAGTCTAACTAATAGTTACAGAACGAGTACCTAGAAAATGCAACTTAACTGAAGAAATAAAACATTTGCTAACATATCAGAGATTCCCTACTCTGCATTTTTTTTAATCAATACCTCCTCCTTCCTTCCATGGAGAAAACCACTTTCCTGGCTTTGTGATAATTATATCTTTGTTTCTCTTCATAGTTTCACTATGTCAACATCCTTAAACAATAGAGTTTAGGGTTTTTTTTTTTGCTTCTGAAATTTATAAAAATAGAAACATACTGTTTCTATGAGAAACAAATATATATTCCTTTTTTCTCCTTTCACTCAAGAATATATCTGTATGTATATTGTAAAGTGGAATGCTATACAACAATGGAAGTGAATAAACTAAAGTAACACACAACAATAATTTTTTAAGTTTTTATTTAAATTCCAGTATAGTTAACATTCAGTGCAATCTTAGTTTCAGGTGTATAATATAGTGATTCAACACCTCCATACATACCCAGTGATCGTCGCAACAAGTTCACTCTTTAATCCCCATCACCTATTTAACCCATCCCACCACCCACCCACCTCCTATTTGGTAACCATCAGCTTGTCTCTAGTTAAGAGTCTGTTTCTTGGTTTGCCTCTCTCTTTTTTTTCCTCTTTGCTTGTTTGTTTGGTTTATTAAATTCCACATATGAGTGAAATCATATGGCATTTGTCTTTCACTGACTGACTTACTTCACTTAGCATAATACACTAGTTCCAACCATGTCATTGCAAATGGCAAGATTTTTTGCATTTTATGGATTTTTAATTCTTTTTTATGACTGAGTAGTATTCCAGTGTGTGTGTGTGTGTGTGTGTGTGTGTGTGTGTACCACATCTTCCTTATCCATTCATCAGTTGATGGACACTTTGGCTGTTTCCATAGTTTTGCTACTGTAAATAATGCTGATATAAATATCATGGTGCATGTATCCCTTTGAATTAGTATTTTTGTATTCTTTGGGTAAAAACCAGTGCAACTGCTGGATTATATGATAGTTCTATTTTTTAAAATTTTTTGAGGAACCTGCATACTGTTTTCCAGAGTAGCTGCACCAGTTTGCATTCCCACCAACAGTGCAAGAGGGTTCCCCTTTCGCCACATCTTTGCTTTCTTGCTGGTGTTCCTTGTGTTGTTCATTTTAGCCATTATGAGAGGTGTGAGGTGCTATGTCATTCTAGTTTTGATTTGTATTTTCCTGATGATGAGTGATGTTGAGCATCTTTTCATGTGCCTATTGGCTATCTGTATGTCTTATTTGGAAAAATATCTATTCGTGTTTTTTGACCATTTTTAATTGGATTACTCATTTTTGAGGGTGTTGAGTTTTATAATTTCTTTATATATTTTGGATACTAACCTTTTTATCAGATATGTCCTTCGCAAATTTCTTCTCACATTCCATAGGTTGCCTTTTAGTTTTATCAATTGTTTCCTTTGCTGTGCAGAAACTTTTCATTTTGATGTAGTCCCAATAGTTTATTTTTGCTTTTGTTTTTCTTGCCTCAGGAGACAGATCTAGAAAGAAGTTGCTATGGCTGAGGTCAAAGAGGTGCTGCCTATGTTCCCTAGGATTTTTATGGTTTCCTGTCTCACATGTAGGTCTTTCATCCATTTTGAATTTATTTTTTTGTATGTTGTAAGACAGCAGTCCAGTTTCATTTTTCTGCATGTTGCTGTCCAGTTTTACCAACACCATTTGTTGAATAGATTGTCTTTTCCCCATGAAGTATTCTTTCCTGCTTTGTCAAAAATTAATTGACCATATAGCTATGGGTTCATTTCTGGATTTTCTATTCTTTCCATTGATCTATGTGCCAGTACTATATTGATCTTTATACGAGTACCATACTGTTTTGATCACTACAGCTTTGTAATATAACTTGAAATCTGGAATTACGTTGCCACCAGCTTTGCTTTTCTTTTTCAAGGCATAACTAATTTTAAGTGAATGAAAAAAATACACAGGTATACAAATTAAAACACAAAATAGTCCTTTGGCTCATATCCACAGCTGCACTCTTTTTCCTCAGGATAACCACCACAAAATATGTCTCCTAATAGTCTTTCACCTACTCATTTTCATGTATGAACACATATGAATATATATATATTTTTTAAATAATAGGGATAATACACCATATATTATTCTATGACTTCTTGTTTTGCTTAAAAATTTATCTTGGAGGTCTTGCCCATCAAGGATGTTTAAGTCTTACTTACATTTCTTAATAGGTTTTCCATGGTGACTGAGAGTGGAGCTGTACTATAATTATTAGTCCTTTATTGATAAACCCATATGTTGGTTCTATTTTATGTCTGTGACAAAAATACTGCAATGGGCATGTTCGCAGGTACATCTTCGGGCATGTGTATACATATATTTGTAGTCTAAATTACTGGAAATAGAAATTATTAGAAATAGAATTGTTAGACCAATAACTTTAAAAGATTTACTTTAAAAGATTTACTTTAATTCCAAAAATCTCATACCAAATAGCTGTAAAATCACTCTATCGGTGTACTTTCCAAACATAGTGGGTTTGGTCACTCAATTTTTGATAACGTGAAGTAGCACATACTTCTAGAATTCACTACAAATGTTTGCAACTGACAAGCAGAAGAATCAGATGTATATGATACTATTCCTTTGCTATAATCACCTCTCTGCTTCCATCAAATACCAACACAAATACCAACACAAGTATTCATGTTGCTTTATAGTCACTCAGTTTACATTTTATATTTATGTACAAATTATGATGCAAGGCTAGATTATAAATCAGAATTACACTTAAGAATTAGCTCTTAATATGTGTTTGTGAATTACAAAAAAAAAAATGAATGGGTGAGCCCCAAACAGTGACAGGTGCTATGGAATCACAAGAAGGTATGCAAAAACTCTTCTCTGCATTTATAAAATGAAGAGTTTGGATAAGAATTGATGTCAAAAGTCTCTTCTAATGGACAAATTCTTTGCCAGGTCATTAAGAGGTGTTATGATTAATTTTATGTGTGCACCTGGGTGGGCCACAATACCCAGATATTAGGTCAAACATTATCTAGATATTTCTGTGAAGGTATTTTTATATGAGAGTAATATTTAAACCAATAGTCTTTGAGTGAAACAGATTACTGTCCATAATGTGGGTTAGCCTCATCCAATCAGTTGAAGGCTTAGAGAGAAAGTAGACTGCGATCCTTTGAGAAAGAGGAAATTTTGCCTCCAGACTGCCTTTGGATTTGAGTTGCAATATGTACTCTTTTCTGTATCTTTAGCCTATATGCCTCCCCTGCAGATTTTGGACTTCCCAGCCTCCACAGTTGTGTGAACCAGTTCCTTAAAATAAATCTCATTCTCTCTCTCTTTGCATCTACACACAGGCACACATACATCCTATTAGTTATTTCTTTCCAGAGAACTCTAATACAATATGCAAAGTAAGAAGAGCAAAATACTAGGCAGGACTGATGAATGGTATGCACTATAGCAGGTCAGGAAGGTGGGCTATCAGGTTAGGGTTGAGTGGTCAGAGAAATAAGCCCTGGAAATATGGAGTCCATGATATATATTTGAGTTGTGAAGGCTATAACCCACAGGACCCATTTTGATTCTAACATTAACCTAGTATGTACCAATCACACTTTTTGTATCATGTGGTCACATAAGGGAGGTAATTTTATTTTCATAAGGCTTAAGACTATCATCATAGTCTGTATGACATAAAAATTATTTTTCCTAGAATATTTCCAAAATGCTTATGATCCCAATTAGATAAACTGAAGCTAAGAACCACATTTCCCCTCTTCTCCTTCTCTCTTTTTTTTCCTCATTTTTTCAACACAGGGCTGGCTGCACACAGTAGGAGCTTAGTAAATACACACCTTAAATGCTTCTTGAGGAAACATAGGGAGGATGCACAAGATTAGGGGACTAATTTCCAAGTCTTCTGAGGCCACAAGTGTTGAGTTCCAATCTAAGTGATGCTCTGGCATGTTGGCATGAGTGACCCCTTCTCAGCAACCATACAGGGTTATGGAGAATTCAGAAGAAATGTAATCAAAGACCAAAAACATACTCTGTCTTCACAAAAGGGGGAACTTGGTTTACTTTTTCCCAGTAGGAACATGCTCTCTTATGTGGTGAATTGATACATAAGGGCTAATGAAAATTTCTCTGTTAGTTTGGCTGTATTTATAAGACATGAGACGTGACAAGAAATGGACTCCAGAAGCAGATGAATGTGGATATATACACATACCTTCACTGAGGTAAAAATCACACCATGATCTAACACAAAACAAAGGAGACCATAGAATTACCATACATAGTCATGTTGAGGATGGGTATTTTAATCTAATAATTAGTTTCACCATGAATCAAATATTTTTTGTAGCTTGAAAAGAAATAGCATTTAGCTTAATTCTGATGAGGATAAAGCTTTGCTTCATTTGACCAAAGGTGTTTAAGATTTGAACAATAATGTGTAATATAGAAAGTCTTTAATGGCAACCTCTTCCATTCTAACTAGTGCATAATATTGGTTTTGCAATCATTTAGTAATTATATAAGGAGGACATATTTATTACGAATTATTGATTTTATAATTACTGCTGCTGGTATTCACATTATTACACAATGAAAATCTTTTAATATACAATGCTCTTCACCCTCAGCTGGTGAACAGATAGTGCAATGCAATTTAGAGAGTAGCCAAGAGTAGATTTTTATCGGTACTTTTTTTTTTTTTTTTTTGCCAACCAGCTAAATGGTTTGCTTTCTGAAAAATATTGCTAATGGTGCTTAAGCAGAGAGGAATGTCCAATTTCAAGGTCATTCCTGGCAGTTGATTACAGTCACCCAATGAGCACAAGGTTCCTATTTAACTGTTAAGTTATTTTTGCTACACTCATTGCTGGGAATTAAAAGTTATGGCTGTAAATTTGCTGCCAGCTAAATAGACATCAAGGCCACAATCATACACTGGATCATGACACATGAAGATATATCTCTTATGAAATTGATTTTTCTCCATGTGCAAGGCAGCTTTGCATTACTCTCCTCGTGGAGTTTAGCACAGGAAATGTCTAGGCAGGCCAAGTGTAATTGTCAGCATAGTTTATATTCTGGGCTGAGAACTCCTTTTATTATTTTTTTCTCTCCGTGAAGATGTGCAAAAAAGGTTGTCTAAGCATATATTTTGATTTCACTTGCCAACAGATTGTGAATAGCTGATTTAAGGTCACTGTCACCCCCAAATGGGAAAAGATTAGGTTTCTGAGGACCAGAAATATTAAAAAGTCTGCCCAAACAATATTTGCTGCTCACCAGAATTCAAAATTGCTGATTTTCACCCCAGAAACATCCCATAGAGTTTTATAAAGGCTGTGGGTCTATTATGCTGTTTTAATCCATCAGATTTTCACTATCCTGAGGATAAGAGCATCAAATAGAATTACATGGGCTTGATTAGTGTTTTTCTCTCTTCTGGATATCATGTTGCTATTACGGAGGGATCCATATTTTTTACAAAGAATGTAAGTTGTGTCTAAACAAGATACCTAAAAAATAAAGTCATATTTTAAATGTATGCGGATGGAGGTGCTATTTCTGGGCTCCTACATGGGAGAGCAAAGTCCTGAGCACTGTGCATTTCACTGGTGTGATTAGAAACTCATCATTAGAGCCAACCATTGGAGACAGGAGACTAGCTGACCCCAAATCCCTTTTTTTTCATCTGCAAAGTGAGGTTCATTCCTATATTTCATGTGGAAGTTCAATTCAAAACTCAACAGCCTGACTTTTAAAGCTTTCCAAAATATTACCCTAACTTTACTTTTCCAATTGATCTCTCACTATACTCCTCCTCCATACACTGAGCAAGGCTTAACTGCTCATTTCCCACAATTAGAACATGCTCATCTTGAATATCATTTGCAGTAGATCCTTCACATACCAGTTTGAAACACATGTCCTTCATGGTTTTCTCTTCCTCTTCTTTTAGTCTATACCACTCAAAACTTAACCATGTTCTAATTCTTTTACTGTTTGCCTGCTTTACATGTTGATTTGCAATGGTTTCTCCAACTAGAGGGGTTTGGTTTCTGTTATGTTTTGTTTTGTTGTGTTGTGTTGTGTTGTGTTGTGTTGTGTTTTTAAGGATGAGGAAGCTATCTGCTCATTTGTAAACAAACACATAGCTTGGACCACAACAGTGTTCACTAAACACTTTTAAAATTAAGTGTAATAGAACTGAATTCTGGGAGATGGGATTCTAGCTGTAAATAACAGTAACAAAGAATAGTGTGTAAGGAGCCCTACCACACCATGAGTGTTCCTTAATTTAGTATAGTGAAGACACCTTTATTAGCTACACTTTGGTAACTCACCTAGGACATACAAGACAACATCTCTCCCAACTTAGGGTAAAGGAGAAGCATTTTAGATTTACGAAATATGCCAAGTACTGAGCTAGTTGGTAGGTGTTGTTTATTTTACTTAAATCTTAAGTAATTCTGTGAGGTAGGTATTATAATACCTATTTTATACCTACACACATAAAGTGAGATTCAGAGAAATCAAGGAACATAGCCAAGGTCATAAAACCAGCAAAGAGCCAACAAGGTTTAAATCCTGACCTTGAGGTCTGTATTTGATTCCATGTTACCTTCCTTGATATTCCATCAAGACACACAAGTGTCTTTATAAATGTTAAGTGAATATATATAGCATGATAAAGTTTTTGAAAGGGAATATGGGATCATTTTGTCACTATTAATAGCATCTTCCTCATCCTCACACCTTCAGTTGATATCTTTGCTCACTTTCACCCACACAAATGCTAAGAATTTTTTCAGAAATCAACTCCACTCTCACCTCTAAAGTCAAACATTTAATGTTTACTTCAGGCCATGTTAATCTCATTGTCTATTCACCACAAAATTTTATTTGATATTTCTATTTCTGAAAGATTTGATTCTGAGTGGTGTTCTTGGTCATTTCACAATTAAACTTAGGTTTATTTTAGATTAGAGATGGGCAAACTGATGCCAAAGGACACAGATGATTTGCCAAAGATCATTTATAATAAATGAGCCCTGGAACTTAATGATTTATGGGTCTGGCCAAATTCAACCTTCTTTATTTCTATAGATTCATATTTGAAATCTAAACCCTCTTACACCACATACAACTCACATACACGCAAAAATTTTAACCACCTAATATCTTAACTCAGATTCCATCCAGTTCAGAGTCATGATTCTAAAAATAGCCAAGAGGGATGGACTGGGTTTGTACAGCACTCAGTTTGACTTTGCAGCTATTTGATTTGCCCTATAAGCCTACTTCCTCCCTATATCATTTAGTTACTTGAAGTAGAATCAATGTCATGAAATTCCCTTCTTTGTTTTTTAAACCCTGTAGAACTTAACACATTACCAGGAATATTGAGTTATTCAAGAGATATTAATTGTTCAACTGAAGCACCTGCTACCATCCTCATCATGGTTCCCATCAATGGATGAATATATCTGAAGACTTGAATAAAGGCATCACCTTGTACCACAGTGTCAATGAAGATAGATTGTGTATCATGTCTCCTAAGATAGAAGGAATAGGAATTGCCCTTCTTAGATTTCCAAAATGTTTGGACATCAGAAATAGCGGGGAATATTGTTAAAATCTTGGATTTCTTGACTTCATCTCATACTAATTTAAGCAGAAGCGTGTGGACAGAAGCTTTAAATAAGGAATAGGGGTCTACCTTCCAGAGTCCAATAATGGGTTCTCCTTAGCTCCTATAAAAGTTAAGAAAGTCATTAAGGAAAGCAGTTGCATTATCTATCCTAATTTCCCTAAATCTCATGATTCTCTTCCACTGGTAGAGAAAACAGTCTTGCCAACTAGAGAGAAAAACTCAGATTAACTATAATGTTCTAGTTACTCTGGAATATGGATATTTTCTCTCTCTCTCCTCTTCTTAGTCCCTATTGCAATGAATCAGTCCATTTTTGCCATCTTTATTTGGCACCTACACTAAGTCAGGCACTCTTCCACATACTAGAGGTATGGCAGTGAATAGGACAAATAATAGCCCAAGTTTCAGGGAGTTTAGATTCTGATGGGGAATATGAACACAAAAGTAAAAAAAAAATCATGTGAAGTAAAATTTTAAATTGTTTGAAGAAAAAAATAAGTCTTGTAAAGATAGGAACCCAGGATGATCGTATAGGAGAGTGGCTGGAATAAATGGAGTTCTTTTAAATTAGGTGGTCAGAAACGGCCTCTCTGAGTAAGTGGCATGAAGGAGGCAGACATAAATGCTGAGACTCTGAGATTCCAGGAAGAGAGCAGCAGGTGTGAAAAGCCTGAGGTTGAATAAACAAAATCTGCACTGCACATAAAAAAAAAAATTAAGAAGTCTAATGGACTAAAGGTGGGGGGGAGAGGAAATAATGGTTTGAAATAAGGTGGACAAGGCCATATGGATTAAGGTCTTGTGATGATTTTTTTGAGAGAGAGAGAGAGAGTGCATGAGCCAGAGGAGGGTCAGAGGAAGAGAGAGAGAGAGAGACAGAGAGAATATCTTAAGTAGGCTCAACACTCAGCATGGAACCTGACACAGGGCTCAATCCCATGACCCTGGGATCATGACCTGAGCTGAAACTAAGAGTCAGGCACTCAACCGACTGAGCCACCCAGGCGCCCCAAATCTTTTGATGATTTGAGTAGGGATTTGAGTTGAAGTGTAATTGGAAGCCATTTTATGGTTTTAAAAAAGAAATGATATGATCTCATCTCCCGGTTGAATGCAAACAAAGTTCTAGGTTCTGGTTGATAACTGTGGAGATATAGTGATGGAGCAGTCAGTGGATTTTTATAATCCCCTTCTAATTTAGGATTCTGACACAAAAATGAGAGTGCAGAAGGAATTTCACTAACATATGTTCACCTCATAGAAATATTTTAAGGAATATAGATGTATGTGTATTTACATACATATGTATATATATAATTATATGCACAATATGTGCTTATGTATTTCAGGAAGATATTCACACACTTATAAAGTTACCAGGTAAAATACATAGCCAGATGGAATCTTGTAAATATTTCTAATGAAGCCATTTTGCTTAGATTCATGACAAAGGAGAACATAGATGGCTTTCTTTCATTTACCCAGTTTCTAGAGCAACTTATTATTACTGTATTTTCCAAAATAGATTTTTATTTTCCCATCTTGTAAAAATGTGATTGTTATTTATGTAACTTTCATTTGTCTCCAGATGTTCAGTTTAGTGACACTCAATCAAACTAATGAATTATGAAATGAAACTAATATTAACTCAACTTTCCCAAATCACTGGGACAGAAAGCAAGACAGAATTCATTTCTGGAATTCCAGGATGGTGGAAGTTTTCTACACATAGCTCGTCCCAGTGTCAATACTTTCAGTTTTGAGAACTAGTTCATCTTCTGAGGCTTCACATCCTTTCTGGGGCACAAAGACATGTTAGATATCACCTAATGAGTTTCTTTTCCCTAGATAATTCTGTATATTAAACTAGCCTATTCAGTACATGTCTGTAACTTACAAAGCTTTTCTGAAAAAATGCACCCACACTTTTCTTTGAAAATACATCCTACCATGTTAACTACATCTATCAGTGTTCCTTCTTTCTATGATGATGTGGTGCAAGGAATGGTAAGTTAGGAATTAGCCATTTTAGTTTTTGCCATATATGCCAAGTTGACCAGAGGGTGTTATCTTGGGCAAGTCACTTGATCTCCCAAGGGTGGTTTCTTCATCTGCAAAATAAAGGGGTTGGATTAACTGATTTCCACGGTATGGTCTACCTCCAAATATTGTTCTTTTTGCCTTGATTGTTTGATTTTATTTGTCTATTCATTCCCATATATTACATATTAAAAGCCTGAGAATAGGGTCCTTCTACTCCTATTTAGTATAGTGTTTCACATATATGAAGATTAGAATAGATGTGCCACTCTATTTTATTTTCCTTTGAGCCAAAATAACTGTGTTTATTTTCATTAGGCTTCATAATTTCAGCAAACATTTTATCACCAAAGTAAGAATGCCAAGCCAGGCAGACAATTACGCAGAATAGTCCTTCCTTCCTGCTATTATGATGAATACTTCCATCTCTTGCCAATCCACAGAGCTTCAGAAGGCATCATGAGAGTGGCGATTCTAGTCAGTGCTTTGCTTTTTATTGCTTTTTACATTTTATTTGTTTATGTTTTTTAAAGTATCCCCATGCTCTTAGCTTTCAGACTAAGTCATAGTTTGACAAGCCAAAGAGTCCACATGCAGTGTTAAAGGAGATCAATACTATTTTGGACAAATTTACACTATCATCCTCAAAATGCAGGGGTTAATGCAAGATTAAATGTGGTAGTATAACTTTTGATTATCTGTGTGACACGATTTTGTAAAATAGCAGATCATTCAGAAATCATTCATACATGGCCTTGAGATGTATTAGAGGATGCATCTTTGATCTCCCTTTCTAATTATTTTTTGCTTTGGTCTAATGTTAAAGAAATAATTTGCATTCCCAAAGCACATACCAAATAACAACAGAGGAAGGGGACTTAGAAAAAAGCAAGGGAGAGAGAACCAGGATAAGTTTTTCAAATGCCATGGAGAATTCATAAAGTAAATTTGTATGTAAATAATCCAGATTTCATTAAATGTACTCTTTGTTCTGTAGGCCAACTTCTTGTCCTTAAAATTCTTTCCATTCTTCTCCTCCTCAAAACCAAAGTCACTGAAGATCAACAAATAAACATGAATTTGTGAGTACCTTCTATAAATACAGAATTATAGAAAATACATGTTGAGAAAACAAGGCTCTTGCCATTCAGAAGCTCCCAATCGATGCTGACACATGAAACTAAAACATATGCAGTGTGTAAAGTAAGAGATGACAGCACATAAAAATATCATATAATAATTGTTCAATTGTTGTGGTGCAGAGCATCCTCACTAGAAGACATTAAAGGAAAAAGATCAGTAAGAGCCACTCTGTTGAGAGAAAGCTTCACAGCGGTATTTAAAATGAGGTTCAATGTCTGAGCAGGATTTGAATAAACAGAAAGAAAGGAGTACATTCCAGATTCCCCTGTCCAGAAAAGAATGATTTGGAAATATATTATGCAATATAAATCCATTACATTCCATTATATCGGGGCAGAATCTGGGCATACTTAATTTATTTTATCCAGAAATTTCAAATAAAGGATCTTGAATCAAGACGTTACCTAGAAAATTTGCAATGAAAGGTGGGTAAATCCCCCTAGACAACAGTGTACGTCAGTTGTTGAAATTCACTGTCTTGTTCCAGTTAAGCACAGTAGCTGGATTTAAAAGACTTCTAAAGTCAAACAATATTTGAAGTTTTGCACTAAGATAGGGGCGATCAAATCCCATGCTTTAGGGTATCAGGGTTCTGCTGTAGGGCCCTCTTGAGGATTTTTATCCAGTCTTATTGTCACATAACATCAAAAAAAAGCTGTGCTTAAGATCAGGTTACTGATGTCCTGTGTGAGCATAGACTTAGACAAAAAATAAATTTCTGTGGACTGTAACATATTCCCACTTTTCTGCACCTCAAGATGTAGATAATCCCTCAAAACCTCTGCTTGCATAAATTTTCATCATTGGGACCAACTGGAACAGTAATACCAGTAATCAGAACCTCATAGCTTCTCAGAACACATGACTGTAAACTATATTTCTCATATATTTCAACAACTGTAGATGTAAATCCTATGAGATATTTACCTTGGTAGATGCCCAGGAGTAGGGACAAAGAATGAGGACAGGGATGAGATGAGAGAGGGCTGGAGAAGTGAATAAAATTTTTTAATATCATATTTCTCTATCTGTAAAGAACTTATAAAGTATTTGCAGAGACAAAGTAACTATACGCGCGCGCACACACACACACACACACACACACACACACAGACAAATAAAAAGATGTAATAAAATGACAATAATAAGAGAGAATGAGGTTAAGTCTGAAATGAGACCATGTGGTATAAAAGAAACTAGAGATTATTGCCAAAATACGTGGAAAAGACACATCACAAGGAAAGAGGAAATTACTGTTTTGAATGTCATTATTTAGTGACAGGTTGGGGAGCAAAGAAAGAAGGCCAGTGTATGCCAAGGTGAAGACCAGAGAAACATGTGTGAGTCCACAATTGTTCTTTGGCTTAAATATTTTTATTCTCACTTTATAAGTGAGGAAGTTGAGATTTAGTGAGGTTAATCACTTTTTCAAGACGAACTACATAATTGGTAGAACCAAGATGAAACTTTGGGTGTGTCTAACCCCAAAGTCTTTGCATTTCCCTACTGATGTGCATGAGCACATCTTACAACCTTCACACCCAGCCTGACTTCTGTCTTGAAACCTCTACCTGTAGACTGTTTCTTCCTCCCTTTTTTCTTCTTACTCAGGGTGTTCCTTCTGACTTAGTTCTCTCCTATCAGAATATAGCTCATCCTTTAAGGACCAAATGAAAATCTATCTGGTCCACAAAATATTTATTTCATCTGCTTCTTATCCTTCATGGTATAACAAAAAGAACCCCAGTCTTAAAGTTAAAAATTCTCTAAATGTTCACTGGATTAAAACAGAGAAATTTTAACTGAGACTGTTTTGAGGATATCTCAAATAAAAAAGAAATGCTTTTCAGAGCTCAAATGGGTCAATCAGATTGGGGCAGACTGTTACGATTAAGGACAACAAAACATCACAAATTTCATTTCGTTTACAAGTATTTCTGTGGTTTATTTCTATATGTGAAATGTAAAATAGCAACCATTTAGATAATTCGAGCCTAGCAAGTGCCTGGCGTTATATCAATTTTCTAGCTATTTTGGAGAAAATGGTTATTTCTTCTTTAATTATTCAGTTGATTATGTCAATTCTACAATTCATTTAGCCAGTGTAGACTCAGTCTCAAAGTTTTAATCCAGAGCCTGTCACTCACTTCCTCAATGACCTTGGGCAAGTCACTTAATTTCTCCACATCTCAATTTCTTTGTCTGTAAAATTGGGATAATAATCTTGACCTCGCAGAGAGGTTGCATGAATTAACTGATTAATGATTATAAAGCAATTTGAAAATACTGAACACTATATAAATGCTAAGTATTGTTATTAAGCAAATCAATTCAGAAAATCAAGATAATGACATTTCTTTTCAATCTATTTCTTAAAGTGCTTAACGCCTTTGCATCTAAGCTCCATGTTGTAAAAAAGCAGTTTAAATATTTATAACTTGAATTTTTCTAGTTTAACTAGTTCCTACTGCATGCTAGAGGAAAAGAAAAACATTCTCTTGAGCTGGGAACTTGAATGTCTCACTCACTTTGACTTTTTGTTTATATCCACTTTAATTCAGGGAAAAATTTTATGGGTCAAGTATGTGTATATGTGTATGTACGTATGTATGTATGTATCCATTTACTAGAATCCTGGAATTTCAGAGTTGAAGTGGACGTAAAGGCTATATTCCAATCTCCTCGTTTTATTGATGTGACGAAAATATTCAAAGACACATGAAATGATTTGTTCAAATTTACATGGGCAACTTGTACCAGAGCTGATTTCTATCCTGAGTCCTTGGCTGCCCAGCCTTCAGGTGCAGAGCAGATAATAAAACGGAAGAAACATGAGGCCTACTTTCAGGGATCTTACTTGGCAAGGCTTATGAACTGATAGCCTGAATGATTATGATTAATTAATGTGAACTTTAAAAACAACATTAAAGAATTTGACCAATTCCTGATTTATCAATAGTGGAGTTTGTTCATACAGCTTTGAAGGTACAATTCTATTAGGATTCATCTTTTTGCAGCTTCCAATTTTTATCACCAGTGCATTCACTTAATTGGGTCACTTGCCTTAAAATCAGGTGAACTCAATAATTAGGTACCAGTTTATGTATAGAAATATGTATTTTACTTAAAGATATAACATTTGGCACATATTTTCAATTATAATATGCCAGTTTTATGTCCAGATCAGCCTATAGCTGAATAACCTTAGCCAGACATCATCTCATTGGGGCATGGTTTCCTAATCTATTATATAAAGGGTCAGGGTAAAAAACTGCTAAAGTCTCCTGCTAACGTTCTGAATACTGCGGTGTCTGAGATGAGCTTTGAGAATTCCTCAGGTAGATATTGGATTCTGAATAGGTCATAGACAATAAATCTGATTGTAAAACCAGTCACACTTTAAACCAAATGCTCATTTGAGGTTTCCTATCTTCAACGAATACATTTGCAGGATGTTAATGCTGGAAGGAATATTAGAAATCATTTAGTCTGATTCCCTCATTTTATGTTGAGAAAACTGAAGTCTTGAAATATTAAGTAAATAGTCCAAGGTCACAAAGTCAATCAGTGAGGAAGCCAGGTATAAAACTCAGGTTTTTGTGAATCCTAGCTGAATGTGCTTTCTTCTAAATCATTAATTAAGATGACATTGGGGTAAATGACACTTTTCCTTTGAAGTTAGGACTTTCATAAACCAAAAGAATAGTTAAGTCTTTAAATATTGCTTCTCCTGGTGTTCATTTTTCACTCTTCCCAGTAGTTTGTTCTGAAGACACAGCTTTTAAAAGAGAGTAATTCCTTTCAAAATAACAAGACTCGGATGCCGTAATGTCTAAAATGCCGTCATTAAATCCTACCTTTCCTTTTGATGGACTGTTGATAATAAATTTCATGTATTTTTGGCTGAATGGGTTTGGAGAAATCTGTTATTTGCTTTCCTTAGAATGTTTGGATTGAGCAGCGGAGACCTCACAGCTTCTCTTGGTCAACCTTGGATTTTCAGAGCAATGCTACAGATCCAGACCAGTTTGTGAAGGGGTCTAGTGCCATTCATAGAGTAATATGGGATAGCTGAAATAAATGTTGCCCATGTGACATCCTCTGCTGAGCAATTTAAAGTATATCTTACCATCAGAGGAAAACGTCATATGGCATTTGAGGGCTTTTGTACCAGTTCTCCTTACAATTGATTGGGTTTGTGAATGTCTGAGGATCTGGAGAATCTAACATGTAATGTCTCACACATTGTCCAGAAATATGGAAAGAAGAACCTCAATAAGAACCTCTCCTCTTCACAAAAGCTTGTGAACAGGACTGTGGAAATTCCACGCAGGTCTAGATTTATAGATTTCCTTTAGCACCAGGTGATGCTTATAGGCTTTGCTGGATATAGCACTTGGTCTTCAAGTGTGGAGCTTCTCAGCCTGCTCAATAACACTATTTTATCACAAGATGATAAAAAAAAAACAATAAACTACCACAAATGGCTAGTCCTCAAGAACCTCGTATTTACTTTCCAAAAACCGGATCAGGTAGAATAGTCACCTGGTCACCAATTCCCCAAATCAGAAACTTGTAGCTGGGAATCATATTTTCACCATCCCTGAGGTTTTTCATAAGATAGATCATTCCACTCACAATCTCCATTTCAAACTCTCATGGAGACATCAAACTTGAAATATCTCAACTCACATTCTTCTCTTTCCATCTGTTGTTAATTCATTAAATGATTCCTCAGAACCATTGTTACCCACATATAAATCCCCGTGCAAATGTGATATGTATGTTCTAGGGAAAAGACAAACTCCATATTTTTAGATGCTATAAATTTCATCATGTGAATATCATTCCTGTTAAAAATTAAATGTCTCTGTAAAGGTAGCAGATCAAGTTATCTGCCATTTACAAATTAGAATGAATGAATTTATTTGTACTATCTTAGCACAGGTTTAATGACAGAACCAAGGGGGAAATAGTAGATAGATGACACCATACAGTGTGTGTGTGTGTGTGTGTGTGTGTGTGTGTGTGTGCGTGTGCGTGTGCGTGTGTGTGTGTGTGTGTGTGTGTGTGTGTGTCTTTTATGTTTTAGGACATAGTGAGAAATCAAGAGAAGATTCCACCAGCAAAATTTTAATTTTTTTTAATTTATTTTTGAGAAAGAGAGACAGAAAGCACAATTAGGGGAGGAGCAGAGAAAGAGGAGACGCAGAATCCAAAGACAGGCTCCAGGCTCTGAGCTGTCAGCACAGAGCCCAACGTAGAGCTCGAACTCATGAACAGTGAGATCATGACCTGAGCCAAAGTCAGACCTAACCGACAGAGCCACCCAAGTGCCCCTCCAGCAAAATTTATCTATAATCTTTCTTCCCCCAAAGACCCTATACTTCCTGTCCTGGAAGAGCAATCCACCAGATCATTAATTCTCAATCTACTCTGTGCCAAAAATACAGATACCTGAGCCCAATCCCCAAAATTCTGATGCCGTTGAATTGGAATGGTGCCCTGCCTTTGACATCTTTAAAAAACTCTCCAGATAATTATTGCACATCGAGGGTTGAGAACCTGTGCCTCAGATCCTCTACATCTCTGCTTCCATCATCAGCTTCTGACTTTCTCCAACCTCTCTGTCTAACCACCTTTTCATGTACTGATGTGGTAGTGTTCCTCTAGAAGCACTTGCACTCTCAACATGGTGAAATGAAGCATTGATCACTGTGTTTCTCATCCAAGTTTCACAATTTATATCATGTGATTAGACATGAGTGTTTTCCACCGGCTTCCCAGGACCTCCATCTGAAAAGATACACTTGAGCACTGATCACCCAGGCCTCCAGTGTTCCTCTCCGTGTTAACACCCAAGAGCAGTAAAACTAATTTAATGGCCCACAGCCATTTTGGGGTTAGGATCCTTTTGAGAATCTACTGAGTGTCGTCCCACATTTAAACATTCACACACATATTTATCTTTCAATAGACTCACAGCCCCATAAAGATCATCTATATATCCCTAAGGGTCCAAGAAACTTGTGTTCAGAATGTCTAAAATGATTCCTTTTAAGGATTAATGTTTTTAATCAGATAAAACCCTATAGAATAGTGATTAAAACCACAAGCTCTGAATTTGAGCATGGGCTTTAAAATCTAGTCTCTATTCACCACTGGTGTGGCATTGGGCAAATTATGTAATCTTCCTGAGTCTCAAGTTTTTTTATCTTTTAATTAAAAGTAGTAATACCCATCTCTGAAGGTTTTAGTGTAGCTTATATGGAATCATGTATATAAGCCATTTAACACAGCACCTGGCCATAGCAAATACTCAGCAAATAGAAGTTATAGTGATGGTAATTGATAATAAAAATAATTCTTAAGAAGCACTAATAAGTTCTGGGTAGGTATAACTTAGACGGAATGAAGAATTGCTGGTGACATAGTAGGGCAACATTTTTGGCAACATAATAGGGCAAACAAGCATTTTTCCCTTCATATTTGTCTGTTTGCATCTATGTAAAAAGTACATAAATATTAGGAAGCTGGTCTGAAGAAATACATACAAACCAACTTCAGTAAATTAAACAGAGAAATGGAGTAGTCATCTGAAAAGTAAAGGCTTGAAAAAAAGACTACTGAAGACCAAGAAAAAAGAGTTGGATTCTGATACAGAGACCCACCTTCTTCTCCCTCTGCTGCTTCTGTTTGACCATGGCTTAGGACCAGTTTTGTTCAAATCTGCCTAGTAGCTCTCTGGAGAAAGTCGTCAACAGCTGATTACTGGGCAGTGCTATGCAGGGTTAGTAAGACCTCTCCCTTCCTGCTGGCATCAGTGAAAGATAGACCATTAGGACTGGGTTTGGAGTTTTGCAATTTTTATTACCAACTAAGATTGTCTTCTGAGCCTTGACTGATTTTCACACAAGAGAGTTGAAAAGATCTACCCCTGGTCACCATGCCATCCTGATAGAGAAGCTCCCTCTTCCTGTGCTTAAATACCAGAATAGGACTACAGAATCCTGGGTGCTCACAGATCCACAGCGGGAAGCACATAACAGCTTGCATTTGTCACCTATACCCTGTTTTTCATAGACAAGTCATAACATTGGCTCCAGAATGGAACACACATACTCTAAGCTTGGTTTTGGCAGGCAAATGAGAATGAAAAAGGCATCCACCCTTTCCTTATGGAATGTAAACACCTCACTGCTGGGCAGAAATTTACATCCAATTTTCATATTTGTAAGGAAATTTATATATGTTACTCAGCAGAAATATATGTTTTTATATATAAATATAAATGTATATATTTTCAATTTTTGCATGGAAATTTTCAACCAGCTCATCAAACTGTCTCTGATTTCTCGAGATACACATTTTTCCCCAGTCTCATAAGATAGAAACTGGGAATATAGTGTATAATGTTTTTTTCTTAAATTCTTGGATTATTAATTTGAATTATGTCATTCTGAGCTGATTGCAGACTGCCACAGTGAAGTCTGAGCACAAGGCTGAACAGCTACATTACATGAGGGTCTAATGGCAGGAAAGACTATGAGGAGGAATGTGAAGGAACAGGGTCCAGGTTTTAATGGAGACACTTGCCTAGTATGCACTACTTGACCTACTTTCTGCTTCATGCAGTCCAGTTTAGGCAGCTAGGTAAAAAGCAGGCTGTAGATGAAAACCAGATACTACTTCTCAGCTGAGATTTCTATGGCAAAATAATTATGAAATTAAAAGTTGCACATGGATTGCACAACTCATTTTTAAGAAACCCGATTCACAGACTCTAAGATTTTCATGAATGACTATTTACATTCAATTATTCAGTCAATCTCATAGAGACAGGGTTGTAAGATTGAAGGATGCACATTTTCTGTTACTTTTCTGAAAAAAAATGTAATGTAAAAAGAAACAGTTACCTAGATATCAAGATGCAATCACCTTGCAGTTAATATAAAAGATTTTTTATAAAGAAAAACAAACATTGATTCATCATAGCTATCCAAGTAGAACATCAGTAACTCTCTGAACAAGCAGCCAGCCTAAATTAAATCAAAAGGCAATCACAAGAGAAAGTATGTGGGAGCCATAGATCATTGCACAGGGAGGTCAGTGAGCTCTCAAAACCTGACGAGACGACTGGCCCTGAAAAACCTACATAGATCTCCCCTGACTCTTGCCTGGCTCAGAAGCATGAGAAACCTAAAAAAGTTCAGGCTCTTTTAATCATTAAGAACCAGCTAGTAGCCCAGCTGAAAACCAGTTATGAACGACATCAAGGAGCCAGGAGGCCATGTATCTGTATACATCTTCCTACAGATACCTGTACCTGGAAAACCCAAGGTTAGACCCCGGGCCCTACTAAAAGGCAAAACCCCTTCATAAACCATTATCTCCTCAGCAGGAACCTGGTAGACGCCAAAGATGACTTCACATGAGGGACAGAGAGGAAGTCTCCATCTTCGCCTACCAATTGTTTTCCGTGTCTGGTTGAATCTATTAATGAGCAAACACAGAATGACAATACAAATAATAACCCTAAAATTTGCCCTAAGGATTGCTCAGACTGAAGGGTATGAGAAATCAATTCAAATTCCTCCCATTGCTGTGCCTTTTTCCTTTTGGAGTTCCAAGGTCTAAATAACTGCATAAAACAAATCAAGGGAAAATAGGGCCCAGATGCCTGTGGCCTTTGTTGATGAATAGGGCTCTAAGTCAGTCACTCAGCTGTTTTATTACTTGTCTTTAAGGCTGATGAGTCCCCAGCAGACCTGCATCACTGAATTCTCAATAAAGGGTTAGTGCTTGTCCTGCAGAATAATAAGAACCGCTAATGACACCAATTAAGAGCTGTAAATGTCATTTATACTTGTTTGTTATTTTTCAAATCAATAAGGCTGGAAAGACACAGCAGCCTGAGATAATTTAGATTGGAACAGTTTGTGGGGACATTTTAATGGATATATTGCAATCGGTATTCTTGTTCTCCTTTTGGATAAATTGTGTTCCTCATTGGGTCAGTTCTGATATTTACTTAAAAAAAGAACCTACCCTCCCAAATGATTACACATA
Organism: Lynx rufus; assembly: GCF_022079265.1. NCBI lineage: Eukaryota > Metazoa > Chordata > Mammalia > Carnivora > Felidae > Lynx > Lynx rufus. The sequence goes on along the minus strand of NW_025814837.1, from coordinate 3,308,188 downwards.
AGGGAAAATACTTAGGGCAATAAAAAAAAAAATACAAGTATATACCTTTCTTAATTCTGCTCATTAAATCCCTTGTTTCAAAATGCTCTCATTTTATCTGAGCAGGTATCTTTAATGGAATAGTAAATAACTTAATAAAAAATAAATTCAGAAGGAATATAAAATTATCAGTGAAAGTTAGAACTCTATGCTTTGATGCTATAGGAATTGCAGGGACACATGTTTTTTTAAAGGTTCTTACTCTTTTGCCAAATGTCAATAGTAGGCTTGTAATTGGTACATTCAAAAGATTGTGCATAAGGTATTTGTTTTCCTGGAATATGAGGCCGTTGGTCAGAAATCCAGAGATATGTGCTTTTTTAATTACAAAAGTTGCACAGAAGTCTCATTTCTCACTGGGGTCCTATTCAAGCAAGAGAAAACTATTAAACATTTCACTGATGAGGCAGCAACCAGGGACAGACAGCCCATTCCCCATAAAACAACTGAATTGTACAAATTATCATAGCTAAAAGGACAACTCACCAGAAAGTTTGAGAAAACTAACCAAAATAACTTTTGGGTGTTCTTGTGAATGCGTTCCAAAGTTTTTCTGTTGTGATTTGGGATGTTGACGAAGATTATAAGAAGAGGCATGTGAAATTTAAAATTGCCTTATCCTAGTTGTCTACGTCTATACCCATTCTCTGAGTAGGTTTTCTGCTTCGTTTGAAAAGTCAGATTTAAGTGGTTAATCTTTTGAAGGCTTGTTTTTAACTACTGCCTATAGGACAGTGAAATCACTAAACAAGAAAAAGTACTTAAAAATAACATTGGGAAAATTATTGTTTTAAACGAGCAATCGGTAATCATTTTATGTAAATGTCTACCTGACAATAAAATAGTTAAGGGGCACCCGGGTGGCCCAATCAATTAAGTGCCCTACTTCAGCTCAGGTCGTGATCTCACAGTTTGTGAGTCTGAGCCCTACATCAGGCTGTCTGCTGCCAGTACAGAGCCCCACTTCTGATACTCTGCCCCCCTATCTCTCTACCCCTTCCCCCGTCTCTCGATCTCTCTCTCAAAAATAAACATTCAAAAAAGTAATTAGCTAAAACCTTAAAATTTTAGATACTCAGTTTATTGTGACTACACAGCATTCATTATCCAGTTTGATTATTTATGTTGAAGTTATGCATGTGTATATGAGCTGTTAAAACAATTTTAAAAATTGAGTTAACCAGTTTTTGAAATCAAACATACAGTGATGCAATAGGGAAAATTAAAGGATATAGGAAATATATTCTGGCCATATATCTTCTCTGACTGATTTATTGCTCTATATACTATTGGCCTTTTGTGAGTTTCAACAGTATGATAGCATGGGTAAGAGAAATAAAGAAAACAACGGGCCAAAAATAGATTTAAGTATTTGTCTTGGTGTGCTGCTGCCCAAATTCTTTAATCCAAAGCTTTATCTCCAGCATTCTCAAGCTGGTTTTTGTTTTGAATAATGTAGCTCTGATATCCATAGGTTGTCTCTAACTTACCTCCTCACTCACAGTTTTACTCTTTTATTATACTTACCCAATATTCTCCATTAGTCAATTTTGTCTACTCATTGTTCCTCAAATATTTCTCACACTCTCTTCCATGTCATTGCTTCAATCTGGGGTAAGTAAGGAATATATACCCTATCTCCACCTATGAAATTTCTACTGTCTTCCACAGACCAGTGCATAGTTCATCCCCTCCATAAGGCATTACCTGATAACCCAGCTGGAAATAGTATGTCTCATTCATTTGTTCTTTCATTCATTCATTTATTCAACACAAATTTATTAAAGGTCTGCTATGTACTAAGCATTGTGGTAGACTCTGCACTCCCTTACAAAACACTAATTTTTATTTGGACCATTTGCATAACACTTGCTATATGTTGAATGATGTTACAGCAATTTGTGCAAGGGATTTATTTCAATACAGTTTTGTAAATTTCTTGAGGGCTGAGACCTTGCTTCAATCATCTCGGAATTTGCTGCACTGCTGATGGTGGCACTTTTCACAAAATAAGTGAATGATCACCAAGCTCTGTGTATATGACTCTAAGACAAATAAACTTCTTAGTCTGGGGGAAAAACTAATTAAAATAGGTAGCCCCATGTTGTTTACATAAGACATTATGTTGATTGGCTTAATTTCGTCTCTTCCATTGGTTGTCCAGATATTATTAAAAAACGTGATGTTAGATGTATTTTCTTACTTCGTGAATTTGGTTCCTTTTGCAAGAGATGAATCAGGATGTTTCAAAAAATGGACTGAATCCAGAAGACCTAGTATTGAAATGTGGTTTAGTACTTTTTTTCACACAGATGTGTACTCTACAAGTCACCTGCGTTCATCACTGACATCCACAGAGCTAGATGCAAAGGTATATAGGATCTGTCTACCTCATTTGGCCTGTGAAAAAAGGAACTGTAAAAGTCTTCCATAAGTCTTTTCACCACCTGGTGAGCTCTGCACCAACCTAAAAACAGTCTTCAGTGTTTAGGGGATATTGCGGTTTCTGAAACTAACAAAAATGCTCAAGGCCATGCAGAACGAGGTGGATGGACAGGACCAGGTTTGGTTCACTGTACTTAGTACCACACAATTTCCTCTTGATGTCTGTTTTTTCCCCTCATTAATTCCCACTTTTTTCCCTGTCTGAAAGGGGAAATGCTACCTGAAACTCATTCTTTCTCTTTCCAAAAGAGATCCACCAGAGAACATCAGATTTTACTCCCTTGCTTTTGAAAGAGAATTTATTTTAAGCACGGGGAAATTATCCCAAGGGATTCATCATTATCTGTGGAATGTCCGACACCAGGAAGTTGGGTGAGAGTGGATATTTAGAGGCAAACAGCCCTAAATTTAAAATTAAACTAATTAGGTAACAATTTAACATCTAACATTTTAATCACCTTGTGGAAAGTTCAGTATGGCCCAGGGACTTGGGCTCCATAGACATCTATTTGACAATCGCATTTATTCATTAGTTTTCTAAAGTTTAGGTATCCATCTCTGTTACTGATAAAGAATCCAATAAGGCCTGAGACCTCAATGGCAGAATGGACATCCACTGTTCCTTTTTTTTTCTTTTTGGAAAGAAATGTCCGACTACTTCCCCATATATGGGAGTCAGAAGGTCACTAGTAAACAATACTGTCTGTTCAGAGAGAATTTATGAGTGTTACCTCTCAGCTATCAAATGTAGGTCAGAGAGTCTCTCACTTCCTGAAGGGTAGGCCCCTACAGGTCAGGTAGCTCATATAACCATGTATCAACACTGGAGATGATAGAGAGGGGCAAGATGGCAGCGGGCTGGAGTGCAGAGGACCTACTTCTAGGGGGCAGCTGCTCTTGCCATACAGGAATGCAGGCTTTGTTGCCAGATCTTCACAAGAGCCAGAAATGGGTTTTTTATGTGGTCTCCCAATTTTCAAATTTTGCCTTAAAAATATTAATATACTGTTAAAGATAAAATGTATCTGTGGGCCATATCCAGGCCACAGACCACTGATTTGCCACCCCTAGTTTTTTAAAAGCAAATTTGTGGTATGAAAGAGACTATCTTGCAAGCAATCTTCATCCCTACCCCTACTCCCAAATCCCCCCTCCCCCCGATGATTTGACCCCACCTGGTCAGGTTCCTTGCCTATCAACAAAGGGAAAAGATATTTTTTAATGAAGTGCCTTTTTAAATGGTGTATGAGAATATCTGCAATAAATGCCTTTGAACCTTTGACAGTGCTTTCTTGAATGAAAATGTAGTTTCTACCACAAAAGAAGTAGTGGCCTTTACCTGGTTCCCATGTTTATGCTTGTTTTATGTACGTTAATTCTGTATTAAGTATTAAAAAAGGATTTTTCCATTGCCATTTGTAACTGCAACAAAGAATTTCCTTCCTTCTGCATAAGGCTTGCCTGTCTTAACTAAATACTCAGTGATTTTTTTCTTATTCAAATGCCCTTAATTAGATTTATAGACTCTTTACAGTGTTTTATGTTGATGAGGGACTTAGAATACAACGCACACTAATAAAATATCCCCACTACCCAACTTGTGCTTTTGCATGTTTTATTTCACTGAATAATGAGTCTTAAATAATGTTCTGAATATGTTGTCGAGGATGTTCTAAAGAAATATGGACTGATGATCCATCAGGAAACATTAATAAACATACAACCACATGGAATTGGTGACCGAGAGAAAGTGATTCATTGGGCTGTAAACCATTAAAGAATTTGGGTCATGAATGCCTGCTACAAATAAAAATGTATTTAGGAAACAACAGTTATACATTCTCATTTTTTAATTTCCTTTCTGTGACTTTTAGCTTGCCTAAATGTTTTAAAATTGAAGGTAATCATTGTATAACATTCTCAATCCTGGGGTAAAGAAATTTACTCTACATAGTTTCCTTTTCACATGACACAGCCATTTTCACGGTTATAGCTAATTAGCTTCCTTTCGACATTAGATACGGAGGATGTTTAAGCAACGTAAACTAGCTGTCATCCAGCAGCATCATAATCAAAATGGCATAAAATTTGCTATAAAACCTGCAGCTAATAACATTTATAAGGCACCTTATTACATAAGGATATTGAAGAAGCTCAGATACTGTATATCACAATGCTTCCCCGGGGACCTGGTTCATTTTCCTAATGACTGTGTATGGGTTTACTTTAGGAGCTTTTATGCACATGCCTGAGCACAGAGCTTACCCAGTCAGACTGATAAGAACTGAAGAAGAGTGACATCCAAATCCAGCAACAAAGTACTAGATCTGTCTGGAAATGAATCAGCAATGTGGTCATCTTTGTCATTCACCAGCTAAGCTGTCTCACCATTTCATGGCCATGCTGGTTTTAATATTCTTCCATATTTTATTTGAAAGTGCTTATACCTGCTCACTACTTAAGAGACTTCAGTATTGTCTTCTCCATGCCCACTACCTGTAACCTTTGTGCTTCTCCTCATCCTTCAAGGTTAGCCTCAAACCATGTTTCTTACATGGGGCTTTCCTTGATGCCTATAACCCTCACTGATCTTCTTTTTACCTTTCAGTTTTTATTGCTTTCATTATCTGCTCTGAAAAAGCAATGCCCATTCCTGCCTATCCTTTTCTTTTTGAACAAATTAACAAACCAAACAGGTCAGCTTTATCCCATCACCAAACAATAGACGGTCAACTCTGGAAGCACATTAGGGCCTCATGTTCCAATGTTAAAAATTTGACCAAAATTTTTTGGAACTTCTTTTTTCCATGTTAGTTTGCTGCCCAGGTTCCTGTCCAGAGTTCAATATGTTCACATGGGTCCTAACTTGCGGACCTAGCTCCTGCCATTCTCCAATGCCAGACCTTGCCTCTGGTGTCGTTGCATTGCCTTGAAGAGAACTTCTGAACTATGACTCAGTCATTGATTACCAAGAACAACTGCCACCTACAAGACTCACTACCAGTCCCACCCAGTAATTTCTCATCTGGCAACTTGAATATTACACATAATCTGCATGGTGAAGGTTTTTCTATTCTTCTTTTTTGTTGATGATCCCTCTCTGGGGAGTAAGACAAACTTTATTATCTGAACCATCTCCCCTATCTCTCAGGACAGTTCCTAAATGCCATATATAACTTAGATCCTATCAATGATGATAATTAGTTTAGCTTATTTCCTATCATGTGATTTAAATTTTATTTTACACCCTAGCTAGTTTGCTGATTATGCCATGCATAAAACTTGCCTTTTTTTTCTAAATAGATTCTTATCTTCATATGAAGAAAGACTGTGATTACACTTCTTTATCAAAGATTTAATGTGCTCTTCAGTCTCAGGCATATGGTAATACTCATACATTAATCAATAATTATCTTCCCCAAAGAACTTATACACAGCACGATTCCAATGCAATAAAGACATCATTCTATCACCTGATAGGTTCTGGCTACCTCAGTGAAATGAGCATCATAATCAACTATAAGACATGCCTCAAACCCATCCTAAACCTTCCTTTTCTTATTGTAGTCTTTCCTTTTTAACTCTCGGTTTGATTCTCTACATCATTCAGTCCTCACTTTATAATTTCTGGCTTAATTCCCAAGTCTTCTAGTTCTCTTTTGCTTCTTAATGATTGATGTATGGACGTTTTTGGTGGTAAATTTTCTATGCTTGATTCTGAAGTAACTTCCTGTGAGCTGCCCAGCATATATCCTGGTTAAGTGTGGCCTTCCATCTTGGAGTCTCTCCCTCTCTCATTCCTGGATGACTGCCTTGCAGAAACTATATGCTTTCCCTTTCCTTTAGTACTGCTCATACCATTATCTTTGCCCGTCCCATGGAGTTCTTTATGCCTGTCTTGAAAGATGCTGTATTTTCCCCATCTGATATATACATATAAGTAGAGATAGAGACATATAATGTAACATAAAATATAATATTAAGTGGCTTAGCATCTTAAATTCAAATGGTGATGCAAGATATTATAATGTGACATTTGGAAAGATTTTAAAAATTGGAATCCATGCAAATTAATCAGCAATGTTAGAGATCACAGAAAAACATCATCAAATTGTCCTTTCTATCTGTTAAGTGAATTTGTGCATTATAGGCTATCGATTATTATAGTAAAAGGATGAAAATAATTGAGAGGAGATGCATTACAATATGGCATGCCGATATCTGTAACATCTTTATTCAAGGCTTGAAACTTCTTATAGAGTCCTTGGGCATCAATTGGCCAATATGTTTCCTGAGATTAAGACAGCCACAGAATACTTGCGATGACTTGAAAAAGGAGACTGATCTCTTCATCTCAGAAAGCTAGGGCAGTCATATAAATAAGAGTATAGGTACTATGAACTGTTCTAGGAAAATTCTTTGCCCTCCTAAAACTTACTCCTTAAATGTGATTGAAGAGGTCACAATACATAAGTAAGTGGCATATATAGTCAGTCAGTGGATGGTAGTAAAGTTAGGGGAAAGCTAAAATAGAATTAGGGGGTGCCTGATAAGGCTGGGCACACTAATTTAAGTAAAATGGTCAAGATGAATTTTACAGATGTTATGACATTGAGCTCTCAGAGAAAGACGTGAAGAAGTGAGCCATTAGGATATCTGGAAAACTATCCTCCAGCCACAAGAAACAATCAGTGAAAGGGAAATATTTTAGCCTTACCAGGTAATACTAAAGATCCCCATGTGGTTGGTGGCCATAAAGTTAAGGTGGTATCAGTAGCATGCGTATGTATTTTGTGTTTGCTTTGTTTTGGACTCTAGGGCTCAGGGTAAGTGGGAGCTGGATTTAACTAAGTTTAGCCTTTTTTTTCCCCAAGTGAGTATAATAAAGAGAAAGAAGATCAAGAGAGTTGAAAGAGTAAACAAGGAACTGATAATGAAGATGGAATCTAAATTAAATAAGGAAGGAAATGAGAACATGAGGAAGGAATGAGGAACACTGGAAAGGTGGCAGAATCAATTATAGGTCCTTATGAGGTCAAAGATTTATTAAATATGATGGTTAGAGTATAAGCTGGAAAGCTGGATGATAATCATCAGAGAATAGGATTCTTAAAATGGGGGATGTACAGGGTCAGTTATGTTCATAAGGCTAAGGTGTAACTATGCTGACAGCAGAGATCCTTGCAGAAGAGAGATTACAAAGAACCTAGAGGACAGGGTATTGGAGATCTCATCCAGGTAGAAATGGAAACTCCAGTGCAGGATGAAATGAAAGTGTTGGGTAGAATGAGAAGGAACAGAGAGCTAAAATATCCCAGGAATGAAATACAATGGCAACAACAGCAGGCGCAGATTCTTCCATCTGATGGCTTGAGTTTAGGGAGAAGAGAAAGAGAAAAACATCCACCCTCATCACCCACCTAGTGATAAGTGGATGTGAGGGAAAAGCCATTCATGCTTTGAAAGGACTATTGGAGAATCAGTATCCTTGGCAAAGCCAGGTTTCCTTTTGAGCAGTGAGTCTCATGGCTATCAGACCTAATGATCTGTTTTTATAACAAATATTTTATATTGCTCCTCTAAATCTTGTTACAAAGTCAGAGATAATTTAACTTAAGAAGATCATAACTTAAAAATATATAAGGAATAAAATAATAGTAAAGTGATTTTTAAAAAGAAAGATCTTTGAGGGTGGCTCAATTGGTTAAGCACCCGACTTTGGCTCAGGTCATGATCTTGTGGTTTGTGAGTTCACGCCTTGTATCGGGTTCCGTGCTGATAACTCGGAGCCTGGAACCTGCTTCAGATTCTGTGTCTCCCTCTCTTTCATCCCCTCCTCCACTCATGCACTCTCTCTCTCTCTCTCTCTCTCTCTCTGTCTCAAAAATAAATAAACAAAAAAAATTTTTAAGAAAAATAAAGGTCAATTATTTCAAATTATAAATGCTCAGGGACACTGACCCTAGAAGTCACAATGCTGAGATCACATGTACTGTATTGATGACAGCTGAAGTGAGGAAAGAGGTATATTTTTTGGACAGCTCAAACACCATCAGTGGTAGCACCAGCAGTAAATGATTAACTGAAAAGGTGAAAACTCTGGCAAAAGTTCTAAATAAACAAAATAACATCTACTCTTGATTTTCAGACTCATTTCATCTCTAGACATTACCATGACTATTATCGCTGGAAAATAATGTTTTGCGTTTATAACCTAAAATTGAGCTGTGTTCTGGCCTTGACTATTACTAGCCTACTTTTTCACTTACATGAATACCCACCGGACACCAGAAAATAACGTGGAGTGCAGACCACTTCTTTGTTGTGTGGTACCACCACTCTCGCTGCAGGGTCATTAGCCCACCTCAGATACTTTGAGCCTCTTCTCCATTCCAGTCATTGTGACAACCAGATGTAGCCACCCATATTTTTGAAATGTACCCATGCTGTCCTTGATCAGAACAAGATTAATATTCATCTGAGTTTATAGCAAAAGGAGCTTAAAGACAAGTCTGAGACATAAATGAAATTTTGAAATTGTGATCAAGTCAGTTCTCAAAGTGATTAAAACATAGGACACTTTGGACAAAAGCTAAACTTAAATATACACATATGCTTTGAAGAGTGAAAATTGTCCATAATATTTCACGATTCAAATATTAGAGGTGTCCTCTCTTCCATCCACTGCCAGACTTAAAATGCACAAGATTAAAGAAGAGGAAAGCAGAAAGTATCAAAGGATCCTGCATATTGCTAGTTCCAAAAAATGCTAAGAATTCAGAAATTCTGTGGAGAATCCTATGCACCTGAACTTTAGCTGGGTTTGTCATCTAACTTATGCCGTCTGTATGTTTCCTTAATGTGTGTGGGCCATGAGGGTATGTGCATTTGCACACCTGTGTGCTTACATTAAGGTTCACGTGGAGAAAAACTGCCCTTTTGTGGTAGGAGAGCTTAAAGTGAGTGTTTGCATTCGTGTGTCCAACTTGCTAATCAGCTACAGCCTCCTGTGAAGCAGGAGGACAGCAAGAGTCCTCGGGGATGGAGGGTGACAGTGGTGGTAGCAGTGGCGAGAAAAACCAAACCTGAGACCAACGAACTGTAGTTCCCAATGTTATTTTCAATAAGAAAACACTGCAGTAAAACCTGGTTATTCAGATGTGAGATGGAACAACAGAACAAATCACTCCCCATTCAATCAACATTTATCACAAAATTTTCACCATCAAAGCCTTTTCAGGCTGTAAAATAAATACAACCTAGTTCTCTCTTTACACATATACCCAAATACGTCTATAATGCACTTGGACTTTGTGTGCATAGATAAGCATAGCTTGGTTTTTGTCATCAAATATTTCAGAGCATTTATCAGATATTTAGCTCGCTCCTTTCTTAGCTTTTTAAAAATATTTAATGTGAAAGGGAAAAAATCCAGTTTTTTTTTATTCATTTACACTTCAATCATCCATGTTGTTTAATATCAGTGATTTGATATTCAAGAGCCCTTGGGCCTTTTCAAACATGCTTTGGAAAATCTTTTTTTTTTTTTTTGGTTGTGCCCCTAATATAAGAAGGAGAAGTAGCATTTTGCCAAAGGCAACTCAAAGTGAATGCCAGGGGAGCAGGGTGGTATTTCACTCTGAACTGGTGAATTTTGAGTAATATCTAAATTGGAGGAAAAGAGAAGTATTGGTAACTTACTATACGTGCATACCTGGGCACCTCTGTTTTGTACAGTCATATCTGCAATCTGTATTATCTTATGGAATGAGAATTTTAATTTCATTCTAGAAAGATTCCCTATGCAGAAATACAATTAGTTTCTTTGTCTTCATGCTTCTCCTCCTCTTATTTTTCTTCTCTTTTTGTCTTCCTTTCCCTGCCCCTCTTCCTCCTCCCCCTTCTACTTTTTCTTCTTCCCTTTTATCTTGTGAAAAGAGTCACTGGGTGTAATTAATCATTTCTCTTAAGATAATCTTTCTTATGTTGAGAAATGAAGATATAGAGCAGCTTCAAAGAATCATGGAATTTTGATCATTCGACTGGTTCATAAATGTTTTCTATTAAATTTCATGCTGATAATGATCCAGCGTCTAGTTTATTCCAGATATGTGAGGCTCACTGACTCCTAAGGGAGGTGACCCATATTCTTAAATATTATCAAACTTTACTTCTCCAGGATAATATTCAGGATTTATAGAGCTAGAGGCCTCATTCATGTGTCCAACTTGCTAATTTGACAGAGGGTTTTGGTGACCCTCTGTAAGGGAAAGATTTAGAAATATAAATACAAAATCAAGTTAATATTTATTTTAAGTGATAAGTGAAACCATAATGTATATTATACACTTTTGAAGCTATTGAAATCCAGAAAAAATTACACTTATTAAATTTATCTCACTTTCCAGCACACTTATGTACTATTTTCTTGAAACTTTTTGACTGACAGCCCTTTGATCACCTCTCCATGTGACGATAATTTTGTAGCACCATTTTTGTGGAGTGAATAGGAAGGTAATGCAGTCTTTCCTCTAGCGAGATTTGATGTAAATGGGTTTTCAATCATTGATAGTTTGTCTTCTTTCAACATCTTAACTAGTTGTCTGTAATGTCACATAAATTGTTAAGACTGTTGTCTTAAGAGGGTGAACATCTCTCAAATGTTTTCCCTATACAAGCTATAAGATGTCAGGGCTGAAATTTCAGTGCGTGTATGCGTTGGTGCAGCAACAAACCCAAAATCATGTGTGAGTCGATGACACACATTGACCAATTCATGATAAATGTCCTTTTTGTAGTGGCCTAGTTTACCTTCATCAATGTTTGCACATTGTGTCAGATCATCAAGAAATTAATAAGAACCTGTATAGATGCAAAGGGAAAGGCTATGTTAGATGGGAAGAGTATGTGCAAAGGAATGGCTTGGTACAGACAAAGGAGAATAGTTTGAGTGGAGTAGGGTAGAGAGCACCAAGGACGATGGAACAACATTCGTGTGTTGGAGCCAGGTAAGGAGGTAAGAGATAGAGCCAAATGCTGAGTTTCTGCCTATCTAGATTTAATGTTAAGGAAGTGACAGCCTATTAATGGATGATTATGCATATGAGGTATAGCCTTATGATCATTTCCATTCGGGTTCCACAAATCCAATTTTTACATTTGCTAGCCTATAGAACCCCGCTAGGAGTAATTTACCCATGCACAGAAGTGACTGTGTACCATGTAAGTATAACCTACTAAATTCACATTAGACCTATCTGTAGACGAACTTCCTCTTACCCACATTTTTAAAAAGCCTGAAGCTACCCTAAAGTCACCTGACATAAGGGCTAATTTGACAGAAGGGAAGCTAAAGTCGAAAGAGAAAGTGGAAATATAAAGAAGTAAAAATGTCTTACTTTGCGAATTTGTCTAAAGGACATGATCATGTGAATTATTTGCATGGGTTGTTCCCCTGTCTGGCCTGTGCTAATGAAGGGTCCTGATGCGTGAAGTTTGATGTACTTCTGTCCTTCCCTTCTCTGTACTTTGGTCCTGGTTCTGCACTCTGGGAGCTCCACTGCAAGAGGCTTTCAAACTTCTGAGAAGAGCCACATGTTTGTGTTCATTAGGTCTCTTCACCCAGGTAAACATCCTCAGCTTGGCTCATGCCCCAGGGTATTGAAAGCGTCTCTTTCCTGCTCTGCCCATCCAGGCCTTCAGTTTCCTGTTGTACTGCAAATGTAGTCTTAGTAATCAAACATGATGGTATGCTTTTCATGCTTATGGCTTGTACATTTGTTATTTCAACTATTATTAAGTTTTCAGATCAAAAGTTCTGTTACAATCGCATATTAGCAACTATGTAGGGGTATAACATATACTAATCTACAGCCGGTGAAAATGTAAATAGGCACAATACTTGTAGATGTATCATTGATTTATAGATTGACAAGATATATTTTTGACTGAAAATCAAACAAAACAATCAGGATAATTCAAAAAGCGTAACGTTTTTATTGTAAGACAAAGATACACAGAATGCACATAAACATATATGTAGAAAGATCTAGCAGTAATTATACTTCTGTGAAGGACTAGAACTGGGGTGATTGGCTAAAGGAAGATTTTTCCAGGGCTCCTGGGTGGCTCAGTCAGTTGAGCGTCTGACCTAGGCTCCGGTCATGATCTCACAGCTCATGAGTTTGAGTCCCGCATCGGGCTCTGTGCTGACAGCTCGGAGCCTGGAGCCCACTTCGGATTCTGTGTCTCCCTCTCTCTCTGCCCCTAACCCACTCACATTCTGTCTCTGTCTCTCTCAAAAATAAATAAATATTTTTAAAAAAATTTTAAAAGAAGATTTTTCCTTAGATGTAGCTTTTTTCACTTATTGTTTTAAATGAGAACATATCCACATAATACTTGAGTACCTAAAATTATCTAAAATGAAATGATATTAATTACAGAACAGATAATGTGGTGTTAACTCTATTTCCCTGCTTAGTCACATACACACAAACACACATACACATACACATGCACATGCAATGTGCACATACAGATATACACAAACTCAGGAGAGATTCTATATGATTGGTGAAGAATCTGAATTTAAAGGTCTAGATTCAGGGATGTCTGGGTGGCTCAATTGGTTAAGCAGCCCACTCTTGGTTTCAGCTCAGGTCATGATCTCGTGGTTTGTGGGTTTGAGCCTTGCATCGGGCTCCATGCTGTTGGGATTCTCTCTCTCTCTCCCTCTCTCTCTGCCCCTCCTCTGCTTGTGAGATCTCTTTCTCTCTCTCTCTCCCTCTCTCTCTCCCTCTCTCTCTCTCTCTCTCTCTCAAAATAAATAAATAAACTTAAGAATATAAGATAAAAGTCTAGATTCAAAGTGCTCACACACAGACAACTCACACACAAACTCTCCTTGAGTGATCGAGAGTCATGTAGTGATGTTGTCAGAAATAACCAGTTGTCTTTGGGATAATCATAATCTGGCAGAACCAATGAAATTCTCTGGTGAAGTTTTAGATTAAAAAAAAGAAGAAGAAGGATTTGTTTAGGTTATCTGACCAAGAATAGACTCTTGAATGAGTATTTACCAAACTGAGAGAGAACAGGGGTAAGGAAATGAGAGGCAGTAGATGCAAATAATCATGGAATAGCCTGAAATAGACACTCCATTCTCTCTGCTCCATGTTTTCATCAAGACCCAGGGCTAAAATCAATTACACCCACCTCATGGAAGAACTGTGAAGGACATCTGGATAGCATAAATGAAATCTCTTTGGAAAGTATAGAATGCTTTCCAAATGCCAGGCATTCTTACCTTCAACTTGGTGACTGACCAATAAACACAAGATTGACACACCTTTCCTAACCATAAAAAGTAAGAATAAAAACTGGCAGGGAAGTCCACGTCTGCTTGGAAATTGGTGGCTGAGCTCCATAATGTCCAAAGCCCATCATTATGCCCATGGCATTGAGAAGTCAACAGAATGAAAATAATCACCCTTTAGGTTGACTGTAGGAAACTTTTGTTTCTGTAAACAAGATCGGTTGAATGGCCAATGTTAGGCAACATGAACCTAAAATACATCATGGTGTCTTTGATTATTGGAACCAATGTTCCAATTGGTAATTGCAACATTCTTGCTCACACGATACTTGTTTCTCTCAATTGCAAAAGTCTAAAGCTGGTCAGACAGAGAGAAGTATTCATCAGGGGACCCTTTTAACTGGATGTATATTGGACCAAGATGTGAAGAAGATTCACTCTTTTTCTCTCTCCAACAAAATAATAGTTTCTCTGTTCTCCCCTTTTGCTCTCAAGCCTGAAGATGATTTGTGCCTGGCAGAGAAGATCTGAATCTATTGCTTTAATGTTGTTTTAACATAGTTTTCATTTTTAATCTGTAGATAATCCTAATATAATAGACTGTGAATCAATATTTATAAATGAATTTTAATCTTTTATAGCAGATCCATTAACAAACCCCAAATTTATTGAGCCATAAAAGTTAGGCCAAAGCTATGGCATGTAGTAGAGTCTTATAGTTCCCAATTGAATCACTAGGCACCGTAGATATGTTGCTTCACACTGCACAAGTGCTCTCAAAAAAAAAATGTAGTGTTTGTCTCCTCTTTTACTTTTCCTTGGGATAAACATTCAAACAGTAAAAGGGGACTGAGGCACCACAGGGGATGTGAAGCAGGCAGCCTGCACAGCCTACAAGGAAGGCTTTGCCAGAGTTACAGTGACTGTTGCAGGGCTACCAGCTGTGCATCTGGAATGAGCTGGTATAAAGGAGGCACTTTCAACAGGACCAACGTTTTCCTTGGATGTTTCTCTGTTTGCCTTCTGTTTATATTAGGGCATTTTCAAAATTACCCTCCCACCACAATGAGTGTAACAGAAGTTTTGCTCTCTTGACATTTTTTTAATGTTTATTTATTTTTTAGGCAGAGAGAGAGAGACAGAAAGAAAGAGAGAGAGAGACAGAGTGCAAGCAAGGGAAGGGCAGAGAGAGAGGGAAACTCAGAATCCAAAGCAGGCTCCAGGCTCCAAGCTGTCAGCACAGAGCCCGATTCAGGACTCGAACTCACAAACTGTGAGATCATGACCTGAGCCGAAGTCGGATGCCCAACCAACTGAGCCACCCAGGCGGCCCTGCCCTCTTGACATTTTTTTAGGTTGAGTTGAATAAAGGCGGGTATAGTCAGAACTGCCAGGTTAAGTGCTTGTTCAAGGACCCTTACTCCAACCACAAAAGGTTATGAGAATGTGTGTGGTCCTTTCCCCACTCCTTTTAACGAGGTGTGTTGCTCATCACTGAAGATTCCTGAGCGGGTTTCCTCTCAACCTTCCCTCAGCCACCTCATCAGCAAAGCACAAACACTCACACGGACCCTATGTATATATACACAGAGACGTAAAAGCAAGAAAGACCCTTTCAGAAGCTGGGTTTGGTATGTTGTCTGTAATACGAACCTAGGGTTTCCTATGGAAAAATGCTGACGCTTGAAATCGCTGTAATCTTTTGTAAAACTGACCAAACCACTAGAGCACTTGGAATAATTCAGCAAGACCTTGGCAAAGTACTATCACTTTGTAGTATCCTTGGAATTTATTTTAAAGGTTAAGAGTTTTTGAGAATTATCCTAACTCTAATTGTTTGGAGATTGATGAAATCGTTATCCAATGGAAAGCCTCTGGTCTGCAGAATTATTTAATTAGTTCTCTTGGTTTTCCTAGAGACTCTGAGTTAGATCTCAGTTGTCAAAGGTCTTAGGGCCTGGGTAAAGCAGAGCAAGAACCAATATTTGCAATTACATGTTGTTTTGAAAAATAAAATAACTTGCATTTTCTAACTGTTTCTCTATGGGCACGCATACTTTAGTTCCAGACTGGAAAGCAGTTTTCCAACATAGTAGCAAGACACGGCGTTCCAGTCTGAATGTACTTGATCTTTCTTGGCTTGGAATATCATATTCAAAAACTTCAGTTCCCAAAGAACCAGGTGATTGCTCTTACTGGTCCCAATGCTCATCGCTGCCTTACATGCTAGCTTCCTGAAGGACACTGTCCACCCCCAGTTTGCTTAATGAACCCACAGACTTTCATGTGTCTTTGCTCCAGCTGACAAATGCTTTTATATAAACGTATTGCATTGCCTCTTCTCTCAAAGATATGTGATGCTTGTGATGCTGCTTCTCTCAAAGATATGTTAAACATGCTGGCCATACTTCTCATTTGAGAAGGGAGTTTTTAATGTCTAAACTAACTGGCAGAAGCCTGGTGCTTAATGATGAAAATAAAATCTGGTTGTGAAAAAAAAATGTAAATGCTAATTCTTAAAACCATAGTCCCCCAAAAGTTGCTGAGGACAGAAAAGTAGAAAAAAAAAGAGGTGGAGAAAGGAAGAGTGTGGAAGCAAGGGCCATTTGTGACCAAGTCTGAACTGTTTTCTATAATGCCTTTCTAGGGCCCCTTAAGGTCTAAAACCCTTTACTAGCCCTAAGAGTCTAAAATGCCACAGCATTATCCTGCAGTTACCTGCTTTCTTCTGCATTGATCTAGTTCCAAGAATGAGCTGATCCATGTATAATGAAGGCCAATTCTCTGTCTAGAATGTTAACAATTCCCTGTGCCCCTATGGTAGATCAAACTTCTATATCTCAGCTTCTCAGTGTCCCACTCTTTAATTAGAAATTGATAGAATCGGGGCACCTGGGTGGCTCAGTTGGTCACGCATCCAACTCTTGATTTTGACTTAGGTCATTTCCCAGGATTGTGGGATCCAGCCCTGCATTGGGCTCTGTGCTGAGTGTGGAGCCTGCTTAGGATTATTTCGCTCTCTCCCTCTGCTCCTCTCTCCAGCTCACTATCTCTCTTTCTTTCAAAAACAAACTGATAGACAACATGCACTGAGAAAAGTCTATGTTATTCTAAGTGCTTGCTAAGCCCACAGAACCTTTCAAAAGAGCCTGTTATCATAGTTGGAAGGGTTTGTGACCTGTGATCCTGTCACTCTATATTCAATTGATAAGTATGGGAATGAGGAGTCATTGGCCCACAGGAAACTCCCATGGCTTGCCCAACAGCTCATGAGGTAACTAGATATGAGAGCACTGCCCAAAAGGACATCTTCTGGTGGCTAGTTATGCAATCAACTTTTTGCTAAATTCTTGTTGGAGTGTGTGATTGTAAGATGCAAAGAGAGGGGACAATATGGTAGTATGACACAAAGGCAATGAGATGCAAAGAGAAAAGGTAGTATGCAGAATCATGAGAAGGAGAGAAAATAAAAGTGATTAAATGCTAACAGCTAGGGAAGTGGTAGTAGTAAAAAGAAAGAAAGAGGAGAATCCGATAACCATAGTGGAGAACATCAGAGGGGGAACAGCTGACAAATTTCTACCAAGAGGCCACCCAAAGTCTTGTGGTAGAGTCACGAGAGATTCTGCCTGATCTCTAGAGCTAACAAAAAGGAAGTGCCAACAATTCCTTCCATCTAAAAGATGGTAAATGGGTTTCCACATCCCACATAGCCTTGTAGAGCACCTGCAGGAATATTTTACTCTTCCTCCTTTCTTCCTCAAGTCTTCCTGTAGTAAATCTTTATTGTCAGAGGTAAAATTTACACACTAGTGAGGACCAGCGTGTTCTGCTGTACACTTGCCGTACCTATTTGTAATTTAACTCTTTTTTTAAGTTTTATTTATTTATTTTGAGAAAGAGAAAGCACACCAGCAAGTGGGGGAGGGCAGAGAGAGACTCCCAAGCAGGTTCCGCACTGTCAGCTTAGAGCCTGACACAGAGCTTGATCCCATGAACTAGGTGATCATGACCTGAGCCAAAATCAAGAGTTGGATGCTTAATTGAGTGATCCATCCAGGCACCCCGTAATTTAACTCTTTTATTCTGGAAAAAGATCTTCAGAAATTATCTATAGATTTTTCTTGTTACCAAACCTAGTTTAATTATATCATTTATTTATTGAAATTCTTATCAAAGGTCAAAATGAAACACAGGATAATTATATTCTGATAATGAGAAAAAGGAGTTGGAAGCAATATAAGGAAAGTACTACATGTTTAGAATTGTATTTAATGAATACTGACATAGTGCTTGCTATTTGCTAAACACCATTCTAAGCATAAGTATCCTATATTGCAAATATTAACTCTACAAATTTTAACTCACGTAATCCTCATAACAACCCTGTGAGATAGGTACTGTTGTCCCTATTATAGATGAGGAAACTGAGGCACAGAATGTTGAAGTAACCTGCCGAAGCACTCACAGTAAGTGAGGAGAAGTGCTGGGATTTTAACTCAGGAATCTTGCTCCAATGTAAAGCCTCTTATCCACAGCATTATGCTGCTAGTTGAAAATTTGAATTTTAACTGAATATCAAATATTTATTAAGGCACCTCTGGCAGGGAATGTGAAGTCCCCTTATTATTTATTCCTTATATCTATATTTATTCCTTAAATCTAGGCAATGTATAACATTGCTCATGTGTCAAAAAATTGGTGAGTCAGTTTGGCGTTGCTATTGTTCTACTTTTTTTTTCTGAAGTGATTTATTTATTTAATGCTAATTGGCCAAACCCATCCTGAGTCCTTTAAATATATTATCTCTAGCTATCACAGTACTTCTTCAAGTTTTTCCAATTTTATGCTTCGGGCAACTGGGCTTAGAGACATTAGAGATTATAGTTCACAAGTACCAAGTTCACAGGTCACATAATAAGTGAAAAGCCCAAGATCCAAAACTAAATATCTAAAGGCTATAGACATTATATTGGTACAGTTATTCAAACAAATGACAGATCAATATGGCCTGCTCCATCAATAAATAGTTTCAAGAAGGAAATCAGATTTGACCTTTTGTTGTTGCTGTTGTTGTTTTGTATTTATGCATTGAATTATGGGTAATATTCTAATATTCAAAGAGCTGAAAGGTAAGGTGAGATGGGGGCCAGACTTCCTACAGTCAGGCTAGGAAAGACATCACAACCAAAGGTTTGGAGACATTCTGGCCCAGTGGGGAAAGAGCAGGACATAAATTTGGATAAACCAGGTGAAGCCAGATTAAGAAGGTCCTGAAAAACAGCAGAGGAGTTTGGACTTAATGTGATAAGAAATAAGGCTGTGAAGACTGTTGAGAGGCAGAGGACATGATAAAAGCAGTGCTTGGGGAAGATTAATCTGTCAACAGTTTGCAGGATGGATGCTATTTTAAAGATTGTATATTGTTATAGTACTTTATGTTTCCTCGGGGGTGTTTTGTATATATTTTTCTCTCCTCCGTTAGATTATAAACTCTGGTAAGGCAGAGACCAAGCTTTCAGCTGACTCTTTCAATTTCCCACAGCATTTAGCCCAGTGCTGGTCTGTTACTCTTGATGGCTAAGTATGTAGAAAAGCCACCGAATGATCAGGAATATTCAAACATTTCAGGCTATTCAGGACAGAGCAACAGTGTCTTTCCCAGAATAACTTAAAAGGACATTGTTTTTTGTTTTTGTTTTCCTGAGTCAGAGATTCTGGAACCCTGTATCCAGGGACAGGAGAAGTTACTGAAAAGGAGAGGAAAAGAAGAGAAAATAGGAGACAATGTTGACATAAACTGAGTCAATACACAGCTTGTTAGGGCACGGAGATTTGGATAATGTTGAGAATTGCCCTTTAATTCCATGTGGTTAGTAGATTGAGTAACTTTGCTACAGGACTGGCAGTCCTGAAACTGTATTATATCCCAGGAGTTTTCTCCCATATCCCGTGTGTGCTCTCACATGGCGGGAAGTAGCCCCACTGAGCATTGCAAAAAGGACGGTGATGCCATGTCTAGATTCAAAAGGCTTAAAAGAAAAAATTAATAATATCTACCTTGGTACCCGAAAAGGCAACAAGAGCACACAAGGCCCGTCTGTGTTAATTCCAACTTCCATCAACTAAGAAGAAACTGAGATCCAAAGTGAAGTGGTGAGTCTCTAACACCTAGGTAGTCTGAAGGTAGAACTAAGATTGAGGCCATATCTCTGGGGTCACAGTCTAGCCTTTGTTCACTATTCCTGTATTCCATATGCCGTTTTGTTTAGGACATCAGGGCTCTTCATGTTTCTCCATTCCCCCAAAATATAAAACTAAGTGAAAACTTTTGACCCAAATGTTTGTAATGTCAGAAGCTTTTCTGGGTGTATTTATAGGTGGAAGAGGAAGCTTCCTTTGCTTTCTGAATCTGATGTTCAGTCCTCTGTGATGCTAGATTTGCCAAAGGGAAAATAACTGAATACCCTCTGGGGCAAACCAGCATCACTAGAAGCCGCTGCATTCCACACCCGTTTAAATGCCTGCGGTGTGAAAGTAATTTATCCTTCAAATTTTATAATACAACATATCAAAATTTTCCTTCATACCTACCTTTCAGGCTTGATGCCTTATGCAAACACACTCTCACTGGGTAAAGGGAACATCTTTGTTTCTGTGGTTTCTTTATGATCATGGCTAGTCCCTACATAGATAATCTCCTCCACCTCCACAGTGGTACTCTTGGTAATGGGAAGTGCAGCCAGCAGTATAGTTTACATCACCATATACAGTCGGTTAATGGCCGCTTTATTAGGTATCTCCAGTGAGATGATGGGCCATGCGAGAGTATTAACACCTGGATTTACAGTCATCATGATGGAACACATTGAAGTTCTTTACTAAGCTGAATTACTCAATAACATCTTAGAAACATAAATAATCAAGAAGCCTCATTTTCAAGCCTAAAAGCCAGGAGTCTGTCTTGCTAATTGACCATGATGGAGTTATAATAGTGAAATACAACACAGAAAAACTCTCCAGAAGGCTGCCTCGGGCATATAACATCAATAAAGCACTGGTGATCCCATTTCCAGACCCAAGTTCTTATGAAGGGCTCCTTCAAGGCAGGCCCATGTTTTGAGATACAGATCTTTGGGGAGGTGTTTTAAATGTCTAGTTATTTTACAGAACAGATAGAGAAGAACTATTTCTATGTAATTAAATGTGAGCTCCAGGATATTTCCAAAAGGCTTGTAGATTCCTCAGGATTAATTTATAGACTTCAAGTACCCAATGAGATTAGTTAATACATCAAGGAAATAACAAGAAGTAGAATAGAACAGATTTGAACAGAATTGAATTGAATTGTAGTGGAATCAAGCAATATAGGCCTGGAATCAAACAATTTGCACATATACTTCCAAAATAAAGGGGAAAATGAAATACAGATAGGATTGATCTGCAAATAGGGAGTGGCCAACTTGACCAATATGAATGATAATGATAATTATTACCCATTTCCCTGGTATTAAAGCATTATGTTCATCAAACAACTGATACTTAAAATATTGGTAAGACAAATAATATTCGCATTTTACTGATTATAAAATTGAAGTTTGGAGGGAGTAAGTTAAATCAGGATAGACCCACATGTTCTGATCGCTACGTAGTGCCTTTACATATCCTTCGTTCTCAAATGTATTTTCCTTGAAGCTTGAGTTTATCTTGTGTTTGTACTTTTCTGTCCATGTGCAGTAATTGTCTGTGATACTTTTATATGGCTCTGAAGCCGATGGAAATAGTAAATATGGTTTATTCTTCATGCTAATCTGGCTAGATTACCCTGCGGATCATTGGTCTCATGCTGACTAACCAGCATTAATTGTTCCAAGAAACTCTATTTATAGCTCAGCCTGCATTACTAGGAAATAAAACGGCAAGCACTTCTTTAGGATAGTGGTCTTCCAAATGTTTCAGAGATTCCAAATGCCAAAAAAGATGTCACATTTACAAACCACCTGGACAAATCAGAGAAATGCAGATTTGCCTCTCAGTCTTTCAAAATTATTTATATGCAGTCAAGGTAAACATCCAGTTTGGGTCATTAGAAAGTCTCTATATACTTTTGACATGAGTCAAATAACATGTATTTCCTCTGAAGAGCAAAGGAAGTGACTAATTGCAAGAAGCTGATTATCTTTTGATGCTCTGTTGCTACAGCTGAGCCCTTTCCATTTTGCATATGGGGATATCAATTTTCACCAAGAACTGGGAATATATGGTGTAGTGTGACCACTCCAAGGAGTTTATTTCTTACCTTTGAAGAGTAAAACATATGGGGCATTACTAGTCAGGAAGAGTTCCTCTTTTTTCTCATCTGTCTTCCTTTTTTCCTCATGTTCCCTTCCCCCTTTATTGCCTTAACTTCCCCACTCTTTCGTTACTACTGGAGCCCACGTGTTGGCTTATGTTGACCCAACATTCTGGTCTCAGTTACTCACATCCACAAGCATCCAAAGACCTAGAGAAGCTGTATCCATCAAAAAATGTGCAGCAGATTTCACGGCTTGCTGAAGTAGAGGAATATATGCAAGGAGGTGGACTCACTTTTGGCAATATTTGTTGGAAATCCCTCATACCAATATAAAGGTAGAGCAGTAAGAAAAGCAACTAGAATAAGTTATCATCAAATAAAGGAAAGAAAGGACATGGTTTTAAGAAGCAATAAGAGACAGACACCAGAGGAATTTATGTTAGAGCCTTTGCAGAGAGAGTAATTAATACATTGCATATGGAATCAACCCATTGAGGGATGCAATAGAAGTAATTAGTATGAAGTTTTAATAAAGGAGTTAGACATGTATTTAGAGGAAAGAGAATGCTGTGATGTACAATTAATAACTCTGAGGCTGGGACGAAGCATATAGGACACGGGCTTTCTGGCTGCTTTTCCCTATTCCCCCATCAGCCAGTCAGCTAAGAATGTGCCTTAGTGAACACTTTCTCCAGCAGGCTCCCAGGAGTGTCTTGTCTGTGGAAATCAGGGAAATCTAAAAACAGCTCTGTTCTGTTTCAGAAAGGTAAATGAACCTTTTATGGAAAGCAGAGGTGTGAAAGGCTTTAGACAAACTCATTACAAGCTCCAGCACACACTTAGTGAACGGAATTGTGACTTAGAACCTCATACTGCCCAGTGTCCCTAGGGGCCAGGAATAACAGATAAAGTACAAAGACAGTGCATTCAATTAAGTACTGTAAATGAATGGCAGCATGGCTCTTCCTGCACTGTCTTCTGTGTCTAAGGAATACAGGAAACCAAGAGCAAAACCTGGGGCCCTCATCCAAAAACATTTGTATACATGGTCTCCTGCTTTGGGGCAAAGAATCTCTGTCATCCCAGCAAAAATTTCCAACGAATGAATGAGACAAATACAGTCTGTGATTGGCAGTCAACTCTAGTTCATCCATGTACCCAAACATGTGACTTAAGTAAAAATTTAGCCCGTTAACTACATTTTATCTATGAATTACCCATTGGGTAAAACAAACTCTTTGAGGGCCTAATTGCTTGTTGAAGTCATGTATAGAGAAAAAACAAAGAATGTCTTAAAAGGGCTAGAGGAAAAAAGAACCATGCAAAAAGCCTCATCCCTCACTCCAACAATATTCCATGGCAGTGCTTGATATCCCAAGATTGGTCATCAGTTATTTTGGTAATTAAAGGCTCTTCTGGTGGTTGAATCCCACACTGAAATGTGTTTATCAATAAACGTAGGTAAACATTAATTGACGTTTACCACATTTATGCCTCTATGCTATTACTGTTCATTCAACATCTTATTTAATTGCCATGACAATGCCAGAAGATATTGATAAGAGCATTGTATAAATGACCAAATGGTCTAAAACTGCTCATCTTGAAAGTGGCACAGCTAATGTTCTAACTCAGCTCTTCCTGATGCCCACATCATGGCAATTTACCTCAGTGCTTTGTGAGAGCACGACCCCATGGAATCAAATGATAAAATGAGTAGCTAGGGGAAGTAAAGATGGAAGAAGGAGCTTCTGTGGCTGAATGGTGAAAAGGAAGACAAGACTTAATTTCATTCTTTTGTTTCTCCATTTTTTATTTTCACAATTGGAGTAAGTGGCCCTATCTGTGTCTGCTTTGTTATTGACACTGGAAAACAATACAAATTGTGATTTGGCCAAATACGTTATATACCACTTCTTTTCCTTTTGGATGAAGGGTTATAATACTGGTTGCATCCCTTATGAAACAAACAAAAAGTCCAGTGCTCTTTTTTCTCTTTAATTTGAGAGAGAGAGAGAGAGAGAGAGAGAGAGTATGTGTCAGTGGGGGAGATGGGCAGATGGGGGCAGGAGAGAGAGAGAGTGGGAGAACCTTAAGCAGGCTCCATGCTCAGTGTGGAACCCGACGCAGGGTTCAATTTCACAACCCTGGAATATGACCTGAGCCAATATTAAGAGTTGGATTCTCAACTGACTGAGCCACCCAGGCACTCTGAAAGTCCAGTGTTCTTATGTGGCAGAAAAATTATCAGAGTGTAATTTTCTCTATGAGTGTAATTTTAAGCAGTGTGTCATCTGAGAGAAAGAGGGGAGTCCCCTTAACTAATTATATGCAGGCAAAAGGATAGCCATTCGCAAGCCAAATATGCAGGTATTCAAAAATGAAAAAAATGTAAAAAGAGTTGAAAACCATTAGATTTTGTAAGAAAGATGTTTTGCTTGGATTAATAGAGGAGTGTGTGGATTCTTCCAGAACCAGGTTATATAATGAGGTACTTAGTTTTGGGAGACTGAAGATTGATTAGTGCAGAATGAAGGAAACCTTCACAACATCCACCAAATAAGGCTACAATTTAATTTTATTCATATTTGCATTCATTTCTTCATTCAACAAATGTTTATTGGACACCAGCTGTGCTGGTTGCAATGTTTTATGTTGGTGGTATAAATGTTGAACAACTGAACATTGTTTTGGCTGCATTGAGCACACATTTCAGTGAGGAAAACAGATAATAGGTGAGTAAAAATAAGTATAAGTAGTGATAAATGCTATGATTTAAGTGATAGAAAAAAAATAAAGGAGGTAGAGGAGTACATGTGGAAATAGGAAAAGTTTGGGAAGGTAAAACAATGGCCTGAGAACTGAAAGAAGAAAGGTATCGGATAAAGAGATAGGAACCTACTGTCCCTATTTTTTTAAAAAAAATGTTAATGTTTATTTATTATTGAGAGACAGAAAGACACAGAGCATGAACAGGGGAGGGGTAGAGAGAGGGAGACACAGAATCTGAAGTAGGCTCCAGGCTCTGAGCTGTCAGCACCGAGCCTGACATTGGGCTTGAACTCACAAACTGTGAGATCATGACCTGAGCCAAAGTCAGTCGCTTAACCAACTGAGCCACCCAGGCGCCCCCTTCTGTCCCTATTTTATAGATGAGCATGTACCAAGGGATTAGGATGGGAAAGAGCTGATTTGCTCCGTGAAATATTGAAAGCCAGGGTGGCTGGGGAAGTGGGAAAACGGAAGGGGAAGCGGGATGCTGGAGACAGAGGCTGCACTGGCATAGCTGGGTAGGAGACCAGTGACAAGGTGGGATTTGTGTTGTACACATCTCTTGGCTGGAGACCACTAATAGACCAAGAATTAGAGAAAATGCAGAGAAGGCAGTGAAGATTTACTACAGAATTCATCCACGCTAGGTTGGTGGCTTGGCCTACAGGAATGGAATGAGATGAGAGAAATGAAGAGATTCAAAATAGATTGCAGTTTCAGAATTAAGAGATTACTCTGATGAACTGGATATTATTTGAGAAATGGGTAGACTGCAGTGTTTGGAGATTTTTATTATTATTTTTGCTGTTTGTTTTTGTTTTTGTTTTTGTTTTTGTTTTGTCCAGAAGCACCATCCTCAGGATTTAGGAATTTCAGAGGCAAGTAAAGAAGGGGTAGCTTAGGTTAAGGAATAGAGTGGTTTGTAAGAGATCAGTGATTTTCCCTAGGACATCTGGTTGTGCTTTATTGCAGAAAAGTCAGAGGAATAATCAGCACTAAGCCATCATCTTCTCAGTTTTTACCGATTTTAATATATTTCCGGACTCTGGCAGGATTGCTTTGACCTGCCAAAGTATAGTGCTTACAGGCCAGTAATATCTGAGACCAAGCTGTACAAAGATGGAAAGACACAGAGAAATAACCACGTGGAAGAAACAAAGTGACTTCCATTCCCAGTAGGTGTCTGAGACTGATCTTAGAGCTTTGTAAGTGAACAGACTTTGATAATAGATGAGAAGAAACAGGTAAAGCTGTTAAATACCTGAAAGAAGTCTGACAGCAATTAGGCAGAGGGGCATCAGAAACAGGATGAATCTGGGCAACAATCTCCCCAAAGTCAAGGAACTCATAAAGTTGCTGAGGACCAGCCTCTCTGTTGACTGGGTGAGAAGGGCTTAGTTCAGTGATTGTTTATCCTGCCTTCTATAAAAAGTACCATTTTTACTCATGTATCTGTTCATTCAATAAATATGAATTTACAGAACCCCTTCTATGCTTTAGGCTCTCTCCATAAAAAGCAGTAAATTAGACTGTATTCTTTTCTGTTTGGGAGGAAGCAAGCAAGGCAGATAATTCCTCACAAGGCAACTCCATGGACCCGAGATAGCCGAATTGCCCACCTGCCCCCCACCTGGTCCAGCCTAACGCTCTCCTCTCTTCTGGGTGCTGTCTCATTTGGTTCCAGATCATATGAAGTGAACAAAGCAGACACTGTCCAGTCATAGAGGCTGGTCCCTATGGAACATTTATTCTGAAGGGGTAAGGAGAGCATGAATGAGGAATCACACGGATATCAGTCAACTGAACATAAACCAAATGTAGAATTTCAAATCCCATGGGTGTTGTTTTTAAAATCGGAGACTGCACTTAAATGACTTAGTTTTTTTCCCCCTAGAATTTTGATAATACTTCATTTTCTTGCCTGGAACATTATAAAGTTAAGGTTAGCAATTGCAGATATAGGAACTCAAACATTTCAGAATGTTCTTCCTATTCCTAATTAACCAATTATTGGAGAATACACTTCAACAAAACTTTGGCTCTTCTGCTGTTTTTACTTTACCACAACATTCTAGTCTCTCATTAATGTAATGCCAATGTCTGCATAGGCTGAAAACTTCAAACGTGTGGTATTGATTCCCTGGGCCATGAAGTCTCGGCTCCTTGCTAACACCTCCAACTACATGGCTGGTGTCATCTCAGGGTTCTGTAATCTTCCCAGGGACCTGCAGAGTGCATAGCTCACCCTAGGACCTCCATGAAAGTCTGGTCTCCAGTTCAAAAGTCAGGAGGCAGCAGGTTTGCACCGCTGCTGAGCTGCAGGGAAACATGCTGATTGCTGCCAAGAAATAAAGGTAAATCAGTCACAGAGCTCTGCCGAGTGAGAGAAAACCTCATGAAAGGCAGGTTACAAAGGCGCATGATGAGCTAACACATTCACTTCATGCCGCACTCTTGAGGAAGTAAGAAGTTGGTTTGAATTCTTTGGAAGGATAGAAGGAAGCTGTGGATGGGTAAAGCTTACAGTAATCTTCTCAGGGCAATGCCAGGGCCATCAGGAAGTCTCCATGCCCATCATCCCCTCACGTGTCCCACCTAGGCCCCTCCTCTTACCGGATCCGTGCCTCAGAGCTTTGAACTTGAGCTGCAGACTAACTGGTTCAAGAAAGAGAGGCTCAGGGGCTGTAGCCTGATTTTAATGTTTTCCCTGCCAGCTCTAAGTTCCAGCTCCCAACCTTCCTCAGGTTGTAGATCAGCATATTGCCTGTAGCCCTTCAAAGGTATTTCATTCTCCAGTCGTGGCTTATTGGCTCCTGGAAAGACAGCCGGGCTCTTTTGTCTGAAGTGGGGAAAGGATGCCACAAAGCTGAAGGAGCATGTTCTCCTATCAAGCAGGGGATATACTCGAAGTGGGGTTAGTGGTTTGAAGTTGTATTGAAGTAGAATCCCTCTGTCGAGCTTAAAGAGCACTTGATTGCCGTTAGTCTACGAATGCTTGAGGAGACCTCTATGATGATGAAGAAAGAGGATCAATAGAATCGATTCCGTATATTTCAAGAAATATCTAGCCCCACCACAACTAAATCTCCTCTCTGTATTATTCTCAACAGTTTAAAAGCTTATTCAAATTCAAAATGACTTAGTTATCACAAAAGAGTAATGGTAGTTAGGCATGAAATGCCATACTTTTTTTTTTCAAATGTCAGAAAGTAATAGATCTGATAATAATAGTCTTGAGAACTTTTTAAATTGCTCTCTCCAGATTTGTTGATAATTTCTGTCTCCCAAGATACTTTCTCCTTAAGGAGTTGCTATACATAGATTTGCATGAAAAGGGCCCCTTGGCATATTCTTGGGACAGCAAAAAAGACTAGAGGTTGGAAGAGAGCATTATCCTTTCCAGTTGGAATGGGTAGAAAGGAGCACATATGCAATGAATGAAAGGTAGTAGCTATGTGGAATAGTGAAATAACGCCATTGCAAGAATATGCCTTTTGCCCCTCATCAGGCTCTTTTGTGCTAAGCACATTTAATCTTTAGAGTGATTCTGTTTTAAAGTATCTATGCATCTTCCCTGGCTAGTAAGTAGCAGGAATAGGAATGAATTCTGTCTTTGGGCCTTTGGGAAGGAGTAAGGCCCCCGTTGAGAAGTGTGGGCTTTGCATCAGAAAGCTGCCCCAGGATCTTGAACAGATGATAGCATGCAGATTTCCTGATGGGGATTCTCCACAACCAAAGTTCAGCTTGTAAAGGAACTTGAACTTTATTTAATATGGGGGTTACAATTCTGCAGTCTACAGGGTTGAGTTACCCTCTTCCTTCTGCACACAGAGCAGAGGTACTATGTGATTTGTTTGAACATAGAAGGTAGAGATTTGAAATTATTCTGCAAAGGTGCTTAAAGCAGCCAGAGTTGGGCTCTTGTAGAAATTTTCCTTCTGATTATCCTGCCAGATGCGCATCCACAGCTTGAATTAAGTTAAACTAGAATCACTGCTTCACACCATGCAGTATTTATTCATTTTTACTTGAGATTTTTGCATCAAAGGTTGTGTCCTTTGTTTACTTTGCTATTTATTCCACTCAAGCATTCCTTACATGGTCTTTGGAGACTCTGATCAGGCTGGAAAAAGGTAAATTAATTTACTTTTTACCCAGAAATATCCTGATTGGGATGGAAGCAGAGTACCTCGAAGAAAAACCCAACAGGATAGGTTAAAGGATTGAAACTTAGACAGTTGGATACAGGTCTGTCCCAAACCAGCAGACTGATTTTTTCACATCTAGTTAGTTGGAATTGGTATAAGGCAACAATTAAGAAACCTGTCCTCGAAGGAACATTAAAGGCTAATAGATTTCTGTAATATGCATATAAATAAAAGAATTAAGTATAGTGCCTTGCTCTTCTGTGTTGGTCAGAAAATACACACATGCATACAAATTAACACACAAGAGATGTGTGCCATATTGAAAATAGGATTTCACTAATCAGTTTGTTCACCTTACATCTAGAATGGAAGCAAAAATAAGTATCCCTCCTTCCTTCTAGAATCCTTCTTATCCAGATGTCTATTCTACATCCTTTTCCCTCAGGAACTTGTTTGTTAGTCAGTTGCCATAATTGAAAACATCTGCAAACTTATTTTACATTAAAATTTTAAAGAATAACAATGTAAAGTGTTCCTTTTTAAGTGGGCACCTGAGGTCTTAAGACTTCTAGAGTCAAAAGTAGAAATCTCTATTAGGTACAAGAAAAAGAATGCTGGACTGGGAACCAAGAGATGTACTCCATCTCAAATTCTGCCTGGAGCCAGATCTGTGAACTCTGGCAGGTAACCTAGTTTTCCCTGGGTGAAGAAAGAGGAAACCGAAGGCAATGATCTCTCAGTTCTCTTCCAGGAGTGGAATTCTATCAATCCGTCTTTCTAAATCATAAACATTCTAAACATCGTGATAAGACAGTAGAGATGATCATTCTCACTAGTATTCCTCAAAAATAACCCTACATGGAAAGTTACAAAGCTTTTAGCATGTTTTTCCTCTTCTGTATGTGCCTCTCTCTCTCCCGGTGTTTTCAATACATAAATGTATGACTTTCAGTATTCAAATCGCAAACACGTAGCTGCCAAATAAAGCTAGGTGTCCAGTAAATGCAGATTAATCTCTGTGTTATATGGAGATACGTGTGCCTTCTCCCTCTGAATGAGCTTAGTCTGAGAAATTCATTTAACCTTTAACTTCAAGTTTGATGAACCTGTAGTGACACTGTACTTTTCCTTTCCGCAGAATGGTTTATAATAACAATACAATAAGGGGAAACATTGAAATTGACAAAGATTAATTTATTTTCACTCTCCCTGGTGAGAATCTAAAATGACAGTTGTCACTTTATAAAGCTGTAACTTCACAGCAATATAGAGACAGCCCAAGTCATCAATTGTGTCTTTTCTGGTAAGCAACTGGAGTTGCAATGGAAGTTGAACATATACTGAGGAACATAAACTGAGAATTAGTTATTGTATTTCACGAAGCAGAGCTCAGACTAAAAAATTTCAAAACCAAATCCAGATCCCTATTTTATAAACAAAACACTCCACATCTTATCTCGATTCTGATATATACAGTAGTTTCTCTGATTTGCCTCACATCATCTCATCTTTCTGATGAGAATAGGAAAAGACGCTTTTACTTTAATTCTCCAGATCTATGCTGTTTCTTAGCATTAGAAATAGAAGCAAACTGCTTAATTATTTTTGAATACCTGAACTTATTCCAGATACTTCTATAGTAAATACATATGAACGTTTTATTATTTTTTTAAGTTTATTATTTTGAGAGAAAGGGCATGCATGCCTGAGTGTGGGAGGGGCAGAGAGAGAGAGGGGGAGAGAGAGAAACTCAAGCAGGCCCCACACCCAGCTCAAAGCCCAACTCAAGGCTCAATCTCACAAAACATGAGATCATGACCTGAGCCAAAATCAAGAGTCAGATGCCTAACCACTTAACCAACTGAGCCACCCAGGCACCCCTGAAGATTTTAAGAATACTACTTACTTAGCAAAAAAAAAAAAAAGGAAAAGAAAAAGAAAAAAGAATGAAAACAACCATTTAGTTGTCTTATCAATACCATACATACATTGATATTTCAGAATAAATTGATAATTCAGAATAATGGGCTTTTTTTTCTCTTCCCAAAGCTGATCACTTGGTGATGTTTAAATACCTCCAAACTGGTTCCCATATAGTCTGAAGTTTTAAAGAGAGTAGTTTTGGGCTTATTTTCCAGCTAGGGACTTCAGGATATTTATATACAAACACCATGTTTGACTGAAATCATTATTTCAATTCAGTAAAATAGTGTAAGTGGTAGCTTTGGCCTAGTTGATATCAAATCATCCTTCACAGGCCTTTTTCTTGCAAACCAATTGTTTGACTTCATAAATGTTTAGAGATATGCTAAGAACGTGTTATGATTTATCATTTCTGTGGCAGTTCAGAAAACTGATAGCCATTACTCATAGAGAAAAAAATACAAAGCAATTATTCTACAGAATATTTTTTACTCTCAGAGATACAAGAAAACTCTCTTCCTTGTGGTAATTTTCAATCTAATTCAAATAATCAGATTATTTGGAGGTGTTATAGGGGTTTCAAAGGCATATAAACCACTTTCTAAACTTCAGAAACTTTTTCAGTATTCATGTTAATGTGCACGTATAAGCATATGACATGGAAAATAATGAATTTGAGAATTCAACTTGGGGAACAGGAAGACTCCCTTGTAAAACAGAGAATAAATCCCACCAATCAGTTAAGGTAAGAAATAAGCATCCAGCAAACCATCCAGATAATACATACATTACATAATAAAGAGACAGGAGAGACGATTCTACCTGGGAGTTTTGAACCGCATGTCTCAAATGTAAAATATGCCAGCCATCTTTAGTGGTTTTTTTTTTTTAAATTATTATTATTACAAATGCAAAGGTGTTTAAATAAGAAGATGCAAACTGAATTGGATGTCCAAAATGTTATAAATGAACATGAGATCTGCCATCCCAGAAGAGAGGAATGATCTACATTGTTATTATCCTGAAGAAGAAGGCAATTTATACAGCGGTGACTGTGCACTCAGGTCTGTACGGCAGACGGGTGATACCTGTCTCGGTTCAGTGGGCTTCCTGTCTAAATAAGACTGAAAGCAAAAGACGACAAAGACAAAAACTAAATTCATCATCAGAGATACAGAACTGATCTCCTTCATTCCACTAGTCCAGCTCTATCTGTCTATACCCAAAGGTATTACCAAGAAATCGTTATAGAAAGAAGGGATATTTTCTGTCCTCCTTCTTACAATCCAAAAAAATCCTGGATTGAGTACTTCTTTCTATATTCCCTGGGATCTCATCCCAATAACTGTGGCTCTTCAATTCCTTCCCTCTTCTCCACCTCATCTGTCACCTACCTCTGAAGATTGTTCCCAAATGCCCACAACTTGCATGTTCATCCAGCATCTTTTCTAATTGGCAGATGTTCCTTCTGGACTCATAGTGATTGGGGAATAGAATGAGCAGCCATCCTTGATGGGGGGAGGATGACACAGCCAACCAAGCCAGGTGAAACCACTTGTATGATTAATGAGTGACAGATGTTCTGGCCCCATCAATATCACATTCAGGAACCATTCTTCTTTACTCTCCTCCATGAGGTTTCTCTGCAGACTGTGAAATCTTTAAGTATGTAGAGAAGGGAAATGAGAGATCATCTCAGAGGAGATCATTGTTATTCATTCAACAAATCCTTTCAATAAATATTTACTGATCTCTGAGCTGGGCCTCTGAGGACAGTGAGGCATTTTATCAATGGAGTTAAGTATGTAAGAGGGCAGTGTAGAATAAAGGATCAAAACGAACACAGGCATGACGACAAGGAAGTGCATATTTGAAGAAAAACTGGTGAACCAATTTAATTGGAGCAAAGAGTTGCTATCTGGCTTCTATCTTAAACTCCTATTTAAGACCCTTTAAATGTTATAGATGTGTGCCTGCATGTGTATTCATATTATTATCAGTAAACGTGCTCTCATTAGGAAAACTGATCAGCCCTGGTAATCTTTTTCTGTTAAGCTTACTCCTTTTTTCCTGTTGGGCAATTCAGTCTATGAAGGTTGGTAAATGAATAAGGATAGTTAGAGTAAGGGGAGCAATAGAAATAAAATGATAAAAATAAAGAGAGAAACGTTTCTGGGAAAGCACGGAAAGAGAACGGGGGAGTACAGAAACAGAAAGGGAGACATAATCCTCCAAATAACACTTACTGGAGAATCTTCTTTTGTCGATTTTGCCTGGCCTTCCCTTCTCTCAGTTACTCAAGCAGCGGTCGGTAGTAATTCCTCCAAGGCCAAAGGTCTTCTGTTTCCTTTCTCATAGAAAGCAGTTATGATGTCGCTAACTGAGGCACACATGCATGAAGAAATACAACCACAAGACAGGAAACAAAGCACCCTGCTTCTGCCTTTCTTTTGAAAATTGTTTACCTACCAGTTGAGACAGAGTTCATCTTTCAGTGGCACTGTCCCAAAAAGAGGTTTAGGAAGCCGAGTCTTTATCATTTCCACTTTTCTTCCTTTATTCTCTGTGTACTCCTATATTAATCCTGAGCCTACAACTTCAATGCTTACTCAGATTCTAAAGCTGCCTGAGCATTAATCTAATAGGAAGTCTCCTGCAGGTGTCAGTGTGCACCATTCCTGGCACATATTAAAACAATCAAGAAGTATTTGTTGAGTATATGAGTGGGTTGGAGAAGAGATAACTCACCAACTACAGTTTGAGGGTGATCCAAAGGAATGAGAAGAAGCCATTTTATCATAATTGACTCTGGTCAAAATCAAGGAGCCAGCAAAATTTATCTATAAGCCCCTTACTTTCCTAGTGACCCTTATCCCCTCCTACTACAACTCCCAAATGTCAAGTGCCCTCAGGCTACCAGCAAGACTGAATAAGTTGCAAAACCAGTGTAAAGGAATAAATTTCAATTGCCTTGTGCAAAGAAGATGTACGTTGTCTGTTTATTTGTTTGACATGAGAGGTTTCCTATTGCACGGTAGGTAGTCTGAAGATAACGCACTTTTAACTGAGAAGCCAGGGTTAAAATCCTTACTGTCATCTTCTAGTCATGTAACCTCTGTGGCATTCAGTTTTATCTTCTAATTATAGTGCTAATAATACCTATGTAATGGAGTTTAATGGAGTTATTTATTTATTTGTTTATTTATTTATTATTTATTTATTCATTTATTTTGAAAAAGAGAGAGAGAGTATGTGTATGCATCTGCACTAGCAGGTGAGGGGCAGAGGGAGAGAGAGAGAGAGAGAGAGAGAGAGAGAGAGAGAGACAGAGAATTTTAAACAGGCTCCATGCTTAGCATGGAGCCTGACGTGGGGCTTGATCCCATGACCCTGGGATCATGACCTTAGCCAAAATCAAAAATCAGTCACTCAACTGATTGAGCCATCCAGGTGCCCCTGTAGTTATTTTTATTAAATGACCTAATGATTTAAAAGCATAAAGAATCATGTGTGGTACAAATTAGCTTATTAAAAATATTAACAAAAGCAGTAATGTAGATTCACTAAATAGACGTTAATTCTCATCCTATATTTCTCCTTTTCTCTTTCTTCTGCTTTTCTTATATTCTTCTCTTTCTTCCTCCTTGAAAATTGGGAGTCCTCATAGTATTTGGTAAAATGTCTTCTGCTGTGAATTCTCAGAATATATTTAAACAAAACTGAATGTGTAAGGGAGAGAATGAGTGAGTGAGGAAGTGAATTAGTGCCTGATGGTAATGTCCTGTCTTCTTTTCCCCATCTATGTGGGAATCTGTAATCATCTTTTGAAGTATCACCGGTCTGACACATCCATCCAGGGCCAAAAACTTTCCTGACTGTCATTTTTTAAATGAATTATTCTATTGTGAAAGTAATGCATTACTCTTAATTCTGCATTTTATTACATCACAGATAACACATTGCTCAATCCTCTACGGTCTTTTAAAAAAATGAACAGGTGATCCTGGTTCTGCTTTTGGGGGATATAAACTTTCACCATTGAAGAACAGTTAGGTTTTTAATCAAATAGCTTCTTTGGTCACACAGATAGAAGGCCACGGAAAACCAAAAGACAATGTGGGCAATAAGCATTTAAACAAAGCTTACCACACAATGACTACTGTCAATGGAATTCAGCAAACTTTGATGGTTAATATTAATTCCAATAGCATAGCTTTGTGAACAGGTAAGAAGCCCAAAGACCTTGAATGTTGAAAGAAGTATAGATCTTCAAAGTCACACACACAAACCAAAAAGAAAAAAAATTTAAATGAAAAAGAGTGGTATGCAATAGAAACTGAATAATGCAAAACCCTTGGTCTGGAGGAGGTTGGGGAAACAATTTACAATTTTCTGTTTGTAAAACTCCCACAGAGAGCTTATTTTAGATTTACTTAATGAGCAATGGATTGCCTGCTCCATCTTCTTTGTTTTGCTTTGTTTTCTTTTGTTTATCCTAAAATGTCATCATAGTGTCCAATGTTAAGGACAAAGACAAAGTGGGATAGTGGAGAGTTGAGATTTTGAGAGACAAAACCCAATCAGTCCTGCAGAAGTCCTTTAGGGCAGGATTTCTGAAGAAGGCAAAGGCTGAGTGCAGAGTTAAAAATTCAGACTGGAAGGAATAATTATGTGGATGTTTTATCTTGAAGGGAAGGGTCAGTGATGCAAAACACTTGGCAATGGAAGTCTCTGCTTAATGTTTTGCTTGTTAGTCTTCCTAAAAAGTGAGGGACTCCAGCATTGGAGCAACTCCAGCATTGGAAACAGCATCAAGGCAATAATTAGAAACCAATGCAAATTTCTTATTTTATTCATCTTAACCATCCCAGGAGAGTAAAAGGACTGTACAGCAGGAGGTGGAATGGATTCATAAATGCTTTCTGATGAGTATAATTTTTTACTAAGATGTGTTTTTTTAAGTAACATGTCATATATTTTTCTTTATGAATCAAACTGCAATTGGCTTCACATGAACTCTTGAGAGAATTTCTGTTTTAACCGAGGAGGGAGAGAAATATACACTCATAAACAAACATACCCGCAGCTAAATGCGTACCCTTCTCTAACTCATTGACCTTTACACACCCAGGGAAAACTCTGTTGTCCTGATAAGGAATCCCTGGGACAACCCTTTCTGAAATATAGACCCTTGTGAGAAAATATTATTTTGTGATGTGACTTTTTTTCATAACCACACTCTTACCTAGATTAAAGCTTATAAAATTTAGATATCAATCTGTCTAAACAATTCTACATGAGCTTAGATCCCAATTCTACATGTGAAAAATGAGTGCTATGGGATTGCTGAGCACTGACCACATCTGATTTGCTTACGCAGTTCACTACTAAATACCTGCTCACCCTTGATGAAAGGTGTCAGGTTGGACATGGGAAATCTAGATTAACACACTAACTGCCTCAGGACCTCTGGGGATTCACAGTGGTCAAACAGAGACACTGGGTTCTGGGGAAGAGACTTCAAATCAGGATTCTACATACTGGGATGAAGACCCACAGGAATATAAGAACTATTAATAAGTGGGATATTTAAAAATAGGGTTAAGAATATTACTCACCTATAAATCTGAACCTGGGAAACACTTTTAAAAAAATCACCAAGAGTTAAACAACTTGCTTGTTCATGTGTACATTGATAAATAGATGGTAAATAATACCAATGTATGCTAGTTACTATAGAAAGTTGTTCAAAACTAAAAGATGTGCAGTTCCTGCTTTCGAGATGCAGTTATCAGTCCCAGGTCAAGGATAACAGAGCCACAAGGGAGATCCATATGCCATAGTGCAAAAGGAAGACAGTCTTCTTCCAGTAGATAAAGCAGAGGACTTCAGAAAGGAAATACAGTAGTGCTGGTGTATTCCAGATTAAAAAATACATGTATGGAAAAAGCTTTATAGTGAATAAAGATCTCTTTTTGGGTGCTCAGTCTCCCAATATGCATGGGGGGATCTTGGGGAAAACACTTGCTATCATGCAACTCCTCTGCATACTCCATCAGACACATGGTCTAGATGCTGGCTGGCTGCTGACCTGGCAAGGGGGCTTCTGGGTGATTCTGGCCCCGCTTCAGTTTTAGGAAGACCCTATGCATCAACTTTGGGGTAGGACTTTTACAGCCTACCTGCCACACCTCCCTGGCAGCCAAACTGCTTTGAACCTGGTGAGTCTTGCGGGCTGGGGCTGCTGCCCCTCTCCTCCCCACCCCTCCACCAGCAGTGGCACACCTGCTGCAAGAGCAAACGCAGATTTGGTCCAAGAGAGCATCTTACGTGTGCCTCTGGGATGGAGAGTTTTCTATTATCTATCTACCAGTGACTCTTGTTCTCTGTGCTCCCTGAACAAGAGGCTCTTCTGTCCCTTATTTGTGGGCCTGAAGCTTTCACTTCCTGGGAGACAAAGGTCAGAGGGCCCGCAAATATTTCATGCATGCCTCTCCTTGCAGTCATCACTGGTTTCTGCACCACCAGTGGGATTTACTCACTGTTGGGCTCTGCTCCACACTTGCTCCTGAGCATATGGTAGGGGTCCTGGGAAATATCTTGCAAGTGAGTATGGATTTTCGTTTGTTCCGGCACCCCCAGCAATGCTTAACAATGACTTGCTAAGCCATACTTTGCCACTGTAAGTTCTTTAGCTTATAGCTGATTCCTATCTGCTTGGTTTGAAGTCTGCAAGGAGCCCTTCCTCGTATTATGCCATAGGTGGGACAGATCACATACCCCATCTATATTTGGAGAGATTTCTTTCTCTTAATATTTTGTATTATTAGGTTATTGTGCCACCTTATTACTCTGATGAGTTTCAGAAAAATATAATTTTGTAGTTTATCTGGATTTTATTTTTGGGATGAGAATGGTTTTATTTGAAGATTTCCATATCTTAAGAAGAAGCAAAAGCCCACTTCTGAATATAAAAAGCAGAAAATTTACAAAACTAAAAGGAGGAATAGATAAATGCAACACAGACCCAGGGATTTAACCACACCTAACCAGTACCTGAGAAGATAAGCAGGTATCTATCTATCTATCTATCCATCCTACAGAAAAACTATTACGTGTAATAAGTAAATTGAGCAAACAATTAGGAAACAACATATTTTTAAAATAGCATTTACAATAAACCAAAATCATCAAGTCCCCAGGAATAAAAGTAAATCATTACTAAGAAAATGAAAGAAGAACTGAATGAAAGGAAGGATATACCATATCCTTAGACCGGAAGAGTCAATATTGTAAATATTGTGTCTCATAATTGAGCTTTAATCAAAGCCATGCTATTCATGTTTCCAGCAGGTTATTTTTGTGAAAATCAACAAACAATTTCTAAATTTCATCTGAAAATGAAGAAAATCAAGAATACAAAAGATAATCTTGAGGGAGAACAAAACTAGAGAATGTTCACTTACCAGATATCAAGAATTATTAAGGTAGTGTCGTATTAGTTCAAAGAGAGTCACATAGCCTGATGGAACACAGCAAAGATTCCAGAAGCATGTACATACAATTTGTTTTATTAGGTGCTACTGGAATGCAGAGAACTGGATGACATTTTCAATAATATAAGAGATTGACTATGCAAACTGAACAACGATTAAACTATATATAAAGATAGAATTCTTAAAAAAAAATTGAACTCTAACTCACAACCTGAAGCAACCAGCCTGGAAATTAAAACACCCTCTGTAGTAAAATGTTCAGGAAGTCAAACCACAATCCCTACAGTAATGGGCCCCAAATGACCAGGACTTTATCAATAACTATAGCTTCCCAAAGTTGACTCCTGCTTCCAACTTAAGAACAACTGGAAAAAGCCAAATTTGCTCCTTCTAACCAATCACCATTTCTAGTTTGCTTGCCTTCATATTCTCCATACTGACAGCTTCCAATCAGGACAGACCTCAGTCCTTCCCCTTCGTCTGCTATAAATAAAGCATTCCTTCTCCCCTGTCTGCCTTTGAGTCCCTGCCAAATGCATGTGAGGTGGCTAACTCACTAGCTATAGCTACCTCTGAATTGTCTTTGCTTGTTTATTTCTAGAGATATTACGGGATCAACTGGATATCTGCATATAAAAACAATAAACCTGGATCCTCTTCTTCACAGCATTTACAAAACTAAATTCCAAATACATCATTGATAGAAGGTAAAAGATAATAAAAACAATGCAGTAATAATGGGTAATATCTTCCTGACTTTGTGGTAAGCAAATCCATTATTTTAATCTTTACACCAAGAAAACCTAAAGCAAGAATAAAATTGATAAATTGAACCACACTAAATTTAAAAATCTCTAGGAATTAAAAACATTCTTAAGAGATTAAAAAGGCAGAATGGGAGAAGTTGCTCATACCTGTCAAAAGACTAATATACAAAATATATATTGAAACTCCCAGGCATCAGAAAAGAAAAGACAATACAGTAAAATTGGGCAATAGACACAAATAAAAATTTTACAAAAGGGACATTAAAATGTAATAAGTATATGAAAAAGTGTTGGACATCATAACCCATCAGAGAAATGCAAATTGAAACTAAAATAAGATACTATTACACACTTACCACAATGGTTACAATTAAAAAAAGAAGAAGATATGACAATATCAAGGTTTGGAAAAGATCTGGAGCACCCAGAACACTCATACGATACTGATAGGAATCCAAATCGGTATAATTATTTTTGAAAACTATTGGTAGTTATCAATAGTACTAAACATCTGTATACCCTGTGATTCAAAAATGTACTTCGAGATATACACCCAATAGACATAAGTGTAAATGCATACAAAAAGACATGTAAATAAAGTCCATAGCAGTTTCATTCAGAATAATCAAAAACATAAACTGGGATGGTGGGCCAAGGTGGGGCATCAATAGAAGAATGAATTTAGTGTGATAATGAGATAACACAAAGTAATGAAAAAATGATGAACAAATGATATATACAACATGTTCAAATCTCAAAAATACTAATAAAAAACAAGCCAGACACTGAAGATTGCCTACATATGATTTCATTTATATGAAATTCAAGAACAGGAAAAACAAAAGCTAATCTAGGACAATAAAGATGGAAAGTAAAATAATAATGAAGAAGGAGTATTGAAGGAGGTTTCTAGTGTGCTGACAATCTTCGACACATTGATATGGGTCCTAGTTACAAGGCAAATATATTTGGAAAAATTCATTGAGCTACACCTTTAGGATTTATTCTCTTTGTGCATGTAATACACCTATACATTATACACCTATTTATGTGCATTATGTGAATTATACACCTATAATACACCTTCTCAAGAGAAGAGGGCTTTGACAATTGGAAAAAAAATTACAGGATGATGTCTTCAGGAATCTGGTGACAATACCAGAGTTGAGAGTTTTGCAGAAGTCCCATTATTAGTGGGCTTGTCACTGTACTGGTGGCATGGGGAGTCCAGCAAGATCAAGATCAAGACCCTGCCTGTGCCATTATGTGCCTGCAAGTTTATTATCTGGATTACTTTAGTTTTTGCCCTCTTTCATGAACATAGTTATCTGTTCTGTAAATTGCTTTGATTCTGTAAATTGCTCAATAACTCATATCCTTTCTACATAAATTTACTAGTTGATTTCTGTTCCTTGCAACCAAGAATATCATTTTTAAAGCAATTTGAAGTATTGCAAATTACTAGCCCCCCAAAATGTAATGGGCTAACCAGAGAATATATGTTATAGGAGAGGGAAGGCTTCAATATTCCAGGCTGGGGTATTTGAAACACTTATTATTTGATAGTAAAATGGTATTTGAACCTCAAATTTTGCATATTGGAAACTAGACCATGTATATACTGAACACAACCATAGCCTAGGAAGAAGAAGCAGTATATTGGAATACTTGCTAGCTTCAGGAAGAAACAAAGGTATGAGCTTTGCCTGATACTGGCTCTTTTGAAAGCAGTAAAAAAGAAAATATATCATTATTAACAGAGAACCTCGTATATTGTGAAATCTAAAATTTCAAAAGCTGCCTTGACATCTTTGATATCCTCACAAGGTCCCAAAGACCTAAATATGAGTTCTGCCCTGATCACATATGCCCCCCACTCAGTGGGGAAGGTATTCCCACTAAGCTACTTCCACTATCAGTTGGACCAGCTACACCACACACAGTCCTCAATTTAATGGGTTTTACCTCCCTGCCAGGCCTCGAAATTATTCAGTGAAGCCAATCACATCCGCCCAGGGCCAGGGTACCAGGGGGACGCTCACCCTCTTGTTATTATAAAGTCTGCCTCCCACCAACCCTTATGATTCTCTCTGCTCTCAATTGCAACCCCTGTGTGGCCTTGCATGGTAGTCAGTGTCCTCCTCTCCCGGCTGTGAGTATACGGAACTAGTAAACTGCTGTCAATTTCATCTGTCCAGGTTCAGGTGTCATGTGTTCTGCCATCTTATACTATTTAGGGAGGGGGACCCTTCTGTCTTCAATGTGGTGAGTAGGAGGTGATCAGCAAACTTCTCTGCCTGAAGACTGAACCAAATGGCTCAAAGTCTAGACATCTAAGGTCCAGAAGGACTAGAAAAACCCAATTCTCTTCCTCCAGATAAGATTTGCGTAAGGAAAGTTAGGCGTAAAGGACATAACATAATATGGCACCAGGCAAGCTTAATACAGAGGACTTTCCAAGCATTTCCTATTGCTATCTGTTGACAAAGATGACAGCTGAGCTCCTCAGAAGATGCAGACTGAGGGCAAGAACAACTCACCAGCATCCTTCCATTGAATCTGTCATTGTGAGTCACCTAATGGTAAAGGGCCATGATACAGATGCTCTCAAAGTAAGGACCTCAGAGATGGGCAGGGCTTTGAAACCTTTGCTTTGGAGACAAAGATCTCTGCACTCGAGGACTCTGATGAGACAAGATCTATGGCTCTAGGAAAAAGGCCAATTGTGTTTTAAAGCCAGGCCTTCCTTCTATTAGACTTTTTGGTGTAGAGATAGGAAGTTTGAAACTACTATCGCCATTCTGTCATTATGAAAATAAACATAATGTTACAGAAGACAGAGCACCAGGACTAGAAGAAACTAACTCTGTGGCATCTTAGCTACTGAATCAAACAAATTCTGAACCCAGCCTTATCTCCTGCCTTCCTATGTATGAAGGGCCATAAATCCCCTTAATTGTTTAAGTCAATTTGAGTTGTTTTTTCTGTAACTTGTTCTTACTGTTATAAGCATTCCAGTCAGGGAATCATAAAGCAATACTTTTTTAAACCACTAAAAAAAGATGAGTTTATAATTACAAGGATATTTCCAGACACCTTAAGATTTAAATTAGATGCCTGTACCTCTGAAATGATTAACTCTTGATGGTTTTTAGGGCAAGAAGGAGTCACATTATAGGGTAGATAAAAACTAAAGAGACTCAGAGGTGGAAGTAAACAATAATGGCAGAACAGCAGGGAAGATAGGGAGGAAGTCCAGATAAATGGTAGTTATGAGTGACAAAAGTAAGATAAAAGTGTTCAGGGGCACATGGGTGGCTCAGTCGGTTAAGCATCTGACTCTTGATCTCAGCTCAGGTCTTGATCTCAGGGTTGTGAGGTCAAGCCCCACACTAGGCTCCACACTTGGTGTGAAAACTACTGAAAACAAAAAGAAAAACAAAAACACACAAACATTCAATGATGAGTTCATGTAGACAGGAAAGACTTACAGACAAGCCAAGAAATAGACAAGAAATCTTTTCAAGAGCACCATATGGATTCAGAATAGCATAGCTCTAAGTTATCCTTTAAGAATTTTGGTCAATGTTTCTAAAACTTTGTAAAATTTTATTAAAATACGTTAAATAAGAGAGGGACTCTGATTCAGGAAGAACTCCAACAAAGGAAAAGTTATTATCTATAATTATGTTTTTCAAAACTATCAAATAACCAGGCTTATTATTTGTACATTTCTATTCTCTTTTG
Organism: Lynx rufus; assembly: GCF_022079265.1. NCBI lineage: Eukaryota > Metazoa > Chordata > Mammalia > Carnivora > Felidae > Lynx > Lynx rufus. The sequence continues at coordinate 3,265,238 of NW_025814837.1, read as the reverse complement.
TCACTTTTTCCTACTTAATATTTTTGCTCTATTTCTTATATATCAGTAAGAACTTTTTTTTAATTTATTATTTTGAGAAAGAGAGAGAGAGAGAGAGAGAGAGAGGCAGAGAAAGAGGGAGAGAGAGAATGCCAAGCAGGTTCCACACCCAGCATGGAGCCCAACGCAGGGCTCAATCTCACAACCGTGATGAGCTCATGACCTGACCTGAAATCGAGAGTTGGATGCTTACCCAACTGAGCCACCCAGGTGCCCCAGAACTTTTTTTTTAATCTATACGGTTCTATCATGGGCTTAAGGAATCCTATGTGTTCCATACCATCCTATTGGTGGGCTTATCCAAATACAAAATGAATGAATTTGTATACATCCGATACACAGGGCTTCCTTCAAAAAATTTGAGATGAGCCCAGAAAGGACACAGAAATGCTAAAGGAAGGAAAAACCTATAAGTACTCATGTATAGAGTGAGAGGGATGAGGTGGGCCTGGCCACATTTCTTCTCATAGTTCCCATGGCTTCCCATCACCTACAAACTAAAATGCAATTATGTGCATAGCATAATCATTATATATACTCCACGTACCTGACAACCCAGTTTATGTCTTTTTTTTTTTTTACCTGGCATGTCTACAAAGATGAAGCATGTGTATCTTCTATAATATATTCCTTCTCATTGTCTTTAAAACATGTTATTTTTGTTTGGAATGTATTTCTACCTACCTATTACTTATACAAACTTATATGTAACATCTTTAGTAAAGCTTTTCTTGGCGTCTCTAGCCTGGTCTAAATATCCCAGTATTCCTCAATTATTTTTGTACACCACCATATTACAGCACCATATTTTTGAATTTCAATGCCTTGCTTATCACCCTGGCCTATGGGCAGGAAACATGTTGCATTTGTCTCTATTCTCATGGTGCTTGGCACAAACTGGACTCAGAATACCTTTGTGCGAATGAATGAATGATCACTATAAAATCCTTCTGAAGCAAATGATACTCCTATTTAAAGCAGAAATTTAAATATCAGAATTCTCTTCCTAGTTTAATTTATGACTTTAATGCCTGTTAAATATAAATGTTTTTCTGAAAAGATAACTATTATCAGTTTCTAGGCTATTCTAAATTTATTGCAATAGCAACTAAAGTCACTCCCCTGAATGTACCTACTCTTCCCTGATTCCCTTTGGTCCAAATATGTTGCTTGGGGAAGTTGATCAAACCCTCTGCTCAGGATGAATGTTTTGATTAGTTATAGTTTTTAATTTTCTCATAAATTACCCAAAGTTTCTTAGTGATGATGGGTACAAGGGCACATACACTCCCAAAAGAGAAAGGAGGGACTCCTATGAAAAGAGACTGAAGACATTTGGAAAATTTCAAAATTTCATGTACACTGATGGTCAAAGTACCTGTATGAAAAGGCTCATTGATGGTAGCTTTCCCTGTCCACAATAAATCATGGTATTTAAACTGACTCACTAAATGATGGAAATAAGGAAATTCCATACAGAGAGACTTGCATTTGAGATATAATAAATATTTCAAATGAAATAATATCAGACTTTAAAAAACGACTCAAGTAACTCTAATTGAACCTTTGCACTCTGACTTCTGTTAGTTTCTTTTGTTTGCTTCTTAAGTGGAATAGACATAAAGTAAAACCCTTTGATAGGTTTCCATGCAGAGAATGGGTGGTGATAGCATCAGAAAGCCCTTACCAATAAGGCCACATTGCTTATCACAGCCAGATGAATTATTCACCATTTCAGCCTCTTTCAACATTGGGATATGGAAAGAAGGTGAACTTTACGGTCAGCTTTGCACTTCTGGGGTCAGCCAAGCACTTATCTTCAGAGCAGCAGAGGAACGTTAATTTTACAAGGTCCTCTACTCGATTCTCCTGGAATGGAAATCCAACCTAGACCTTATCAGCCAAAGAGATCAGCCCTGGAGCTATAGGAGAATAAACTCACCTTGAAAAGAATAAACTCAGGCACGGAAAGGGATGGATTTTACTGCAGTGAATTTGCAGTTTCAGATATGAAGCTGCCTTCAATTTGTGCATAAGTATCATTTTTTTACCTTTTCTTTGGGGCTTCCTATCTTTCTGCCACACCTCAGAAATGCTGAATTCGAGGTTTTCTGTTTCTCTGATTCCATTACCCTAGCATGCTAATAATCCCTCAGCCATTATACTTCCCCCAACTACAGGGTGTATTTAAGGCCCAAGTATAATAGTTGCCATATTTGTCTTTCATCTTCTTCTCTCACTCTGTTTTCCCCTTACAGATCCTATTGTATTCCTTCTCTATGTTTTAAGCTCACCAGCTGCTCTTAGCAAGTGAAGTAATAACTAATTTATAATGAAGTTAGGTAAATCATAAGTGTTTTGTCTTGTTTTGTTTTGTCTAGAAGGAATTTATATTTAAGGAAGACTCAAAGCAGGAAGTAACCCAAACAGGATAGTTTCTTGGTAATGTTTTTTATCCACTCTTTCATTACATTCACTCTAAAAACATTAATTAAACACTTCCTATGTGCTATAGTCTGCAAATTGGAGCAAGAAATACAGGCACTGGCCTTAAGGAATGTAACTTTTAGTGAAGACAGAAACATGACGTTAACTATAATACATAATTGTTTATCTTAATAGAGTGAGAAAGGGAACTATGGAGGCAGACTAGGGTATATGGGCAGCAGTCTTTCTATTCCTCCCTTTTTACTGGGAGTAATACTCCCTTTCTACTCCCTATTCTCTGGGAGGATGTTCTTCCTAAGGGTATAATGGTTCGGAGAGCGAGCATTTGAGATAACAACTTCCAGACCCTCAGCAGTTTATATGTCATCTGCTCTGAAACTGATCTTCCTCCCAGGTTTTCCTTTTCTGCTTACCTTCTTAGAGTGGTCAGTCTTTAACTTTAAAAAAGAAAGGCTTACTAGGGCATATCATCCTCAGGCATCGGAACCTACATCCAGGACATCAAACAAAGAAACAATTCAAAATGATGGTTTCTGGGCCAAGAAAATGAAAGATTCTGTTGACTAAGAAATCCTTTTACAAACCTGGTGTTTCCAATGTGTTGCTTTCAACAAAATTTAAGGAAGAATAGTTGAAGTCGTTACATACAGAATATTAAAAAATAATTTTAGGGGGCATCTAGGTGGCTCAGTTGGTGAAGCGTCCAACTGGTGATTTTGGCTCAGGTCATATTATCACAGTTCATGAGATCGAGTCCTGCGTTGGGCTCTGAGCTGACAGTGTGGAGCCTTCTTGAGATCTCTCTTTCCCCCTCTGTCTCTCCCTCCCCCTTCTCAAAATTAATAAGTAAACGTTAAATATAATAACAAATTAAATAAATAATTTTGTAGAAAACTATATCTTCCTTATTTTGATTATTTTAACTTCAGAACAAAATAAGCAAAACAAGCAAACAAAGACAAAAACCCACGATACACATCCAAACCTTTTGTCAAATATGGGAAGGGATAGGATTTGAGGCCCTTGTATCCTGCTTCAGACATGCTAGGTCACTGTGTGTGTGTGTGTGTGTGTGTGTGTGCGCGCGCGCACGTTTCATTTGTTTGCTTATAATTCATCAGGAAGCCAAAGAGCTGAAAGACACTTTTTTAACAAATATGTTTTCCATCTCTGTATGTACATGAACAAGATTTATCATGCTTAGTCTTTACAAACTAAAACCAGAGGTGGGTGACTGGGTGTCTCAGTTGAGCATCTGACTGTTGGTTTTAGTTCAGGTCATGATCTCCCAGTTTCATGGGCTCGAACCCTGCGCTGGGCTCTGTGCTAGCAGCGTGCTGACCCTGTTTGGGATCCCTGTCTCTCTGCCTGCTGCTGCTTCCCCACTCAGGCTGTCTCTCTCTCTCTCTCAAAACAAATAAATAAATAAACTTAAAAACCAATACCTAAAACCAGAGAGAGAATTTTTCATTAATTCTGCCTTATTCTAGCGATGATTAATATTGATAACTAGTTACATGAATTTAAAGTTAAAAGAGCCCTTTTAAGTCGTTAAGAAATTAGTTTCAATAAACTTTACTTTTTCTATGTGAAATATTTATCAAAATGTAACACAGTATTTATATCATTTTCATAAACTGTATACTACAACAGATAATCGTAATGATAACTTAATCCAGAAAAACATTTTAACACCTAGACCTGTGGTCACATGAAATTATTTTTCAAGGTACATTAAAATAGTGCTTATTGATTTATTTACTTATTTACTTACTGTTTGCAAAGAAGTATGAGAGAGTGATCAATAAAAGGTTTTTGAAGATAAAACATTAAATTTAGGTAAGTTACAGGTGGATATGAAATGGCAATGCGAACTCAGGGAAAGAAGACCTTGTTAATATACATAAAAATGGGATTAATCAAGAAAAAAGGCTCAACGGAGAGGAAATGAAGGTAGAAGAAAAGAGCACTTTAAACGGAGGAAAAAGCAAGTACCAAATTATGAATTCAAGAAAAATCTTTGCAAATTGAGGGGACTGCAGGTGATTATCAGCAAGGAATTGCCCAGAAAAGGAATGGGGAAATCAACATACCAACTCAGTGTTGCTTGAAGGTGGCAACACATTAGCATTTCTGGAGTGACTTTTGCCTCTATCAGTGAGACAGATTGAGTTCTCTTAAGACTTCAGCCTCTTCCCAAAGTGCTCAGCCGGAAAAGTTCATGTTTAATTCAAGTCTAGTGATTTTGAAGCCTTGGCAAAAACCCAGATGAGTTGAGTCTGGAATTTCTCAGATTCTCCTGGACTTGGAAGTAAATTCCATGGTTCAGCTAAGAGAGCTAACTGTCCCAGCAACGAAGAAAAGTGACCAGTGTCCCAGCAACCACTCTCGGTAGTGGTCAGAGAGATGTTGTAATCCTGTTTCCATTACTCACCTAAAATCCTTCCAAAAGATCCAAATCCAGCTAGTACATGAACTGGAGAAGAGTTAAATGGAAAGCATGCTGTCACTATTGTTCAAGGAAGAATTCTACCTAATATGTAAAAGACATAAAAAGAAAACAAAAAAAAAAAGTGTTCCAGGATGCAATCCTTCAAGACTTGTGTCTTCCCAGGAAACTATCAAAATCCTAGAGGGGTGCACAGGCAGCAACCTCTTTGACTTTGGCCACAACAACTTCTTACTAGATACTTTGCTGAAGGCAAGGAAAACAAAAGCAAACATGAACTATTGGGACTTCATCCTGATGAAAAGCTTCTGCACAGCAGAGGAAACAATGACCAAAACTAAAAGGCAGTTGATAGAATAGAAGATATTTGCAAACAACATATGTGATAAAAGGTTAATATCCAAAAATCTATAAATAGCTTATCAAACTCAACACCCAAAAAACAAATAATCCAGTTAAGAAATAGGCAGAAGACATGAATTGACACTTTTCCAAAGAAGACATCTAGATGGCTAACAGACACGTGAAAAGATGCTCAACATCACTCATCATCAGGGAAATACAAATCAAAACCATGATGAGATATCACCTCACATCTGCCAGAATGGCTAAAATTAACAACACAAGAAACAACGGATGTTGGCAAAGATATGAAGAAAGGGGAACCCTCTTGTACTGTTGGTGGGAATGTAAACTTGAGCAGCCACTCTGGAGAACAGTAGAGAGGTTCCTCAAGAAACTAAAAATAGAACTACCCTGTGATCCAGTAATTGAACTACTAGGTCTTACCCAAAGGATACAAAAATACTGATTAGAAGGGGTATATGCACCCCAATGTTTATAGCAGTATTATCAGCAATAGCCAAACTATGGAGAGAGTCCAAATGTCCATTGACTAACAAATGGATAAAGAATATGTGATATATATATTTATGCATGTATATATATACACACATACATATATATATATATATATATAATCGAATATTACTTAGCCATCAAAAAATGAAATCTTGCCATTTGCAACAATATGGATAAAACTAGAATGTATTACGCTAAGCAAAATGAGTCAATCAGAGAAAGACAAATACCATATAATTTCAATCATATGTAGGATTTAAGAAACAAAATAGATGAACATATTGGGGAGGGGAAGAGGAGAGAGAAACAAACCATGAGAGACTCTTAATGATAGAGAACAAACTGAGGGTTGATGGAGGGAGGTGGGTGGGGGAAGGGGCTAGATGGGTGATGGGTATTAAGGAGGACACTGGTTGGTTGAGCACTGGGTGTTCTATGTAACTGATGAATCACTGAAATCTACTCCTGAAACCAATATTGCACTGTATGTTTACTAAAATTTAAATTAAAAAAAAAATTGGGTCTTCCAAGTAAAATTGTGGGTAAGAGAATGTGTGTGAATCTGTATAGCACCTGGATCCTAAAGATACATTTGGATAAAGCACAACAGAACAATGTGGAAATGAAGGCCAAAACTTTTTTTCTGGTTATATGTAAAAGCTCACAGGCAAGTTTGTTAATTTTTAACTCTTCACAGTTTCAGTTGTAAACATAGATATCTACATGAAATCCATATTAAAAAAAAGGAGGAGGAAGAGAAAGCACAGAAACCACCTGAAGAGATTCTAAATATCTGAAACATAGGGGGTTCTAGCTTAGGTTACAGATACTGAATTTATAGTGGCATCACAGATATGTCGTTTTTTTCTAGGATTTCTAAAGTCCTGTCAATGACTGGGGAAGGATTGCATTAGGCAGCATTGAAGTTTTTCAACATTGGCAGGATGGAAAGTTGAGAGGAGAAAGACATGGAGGTGACTGGCAAGAGAATGACCAAAATAATGGATTTTGGGACCCAGGCTGCCATGAGACGTGACTAGAGGCAGAAGTTGTGGCTACAGTTGGGAGTCCACAGACTCATGGGCCCTTGGGGGATGGAGTACAGGCAGGTCTGCAGGTTGAGAGTGACTATAAGCCAAGGAGCAGGGGTGGTGGGGAGAGAGCTGGATGGAGTAAGAGGAGTGCAGTCAGACAGTGATGTTTGGGAACTTGGACACTAGAGGGGGACTTAAGGCATTAGATAAAAGCCAAGGGGAGAAATATTTTGGAAGTTTGTTGGGATAGTGAGTCTGTTAATTTCTACTGTAAAGAAAGCACCGCTCTCTGCCTTGCCCTGACCACTCCCATAGAAAGCTGGCATGTTGTCTTGGGGTTTTATAAATGCATCTAGATCTTCCTATATATGTGAAGTCAAGAGCAAGAGTCCCAGATTTGAGTGGTAACCACACAATAAAAAATAAGAAAAGGAAAAGAGTGAGAGCTAGGGAGAGAGAGAAGGAGGGAGAGCAGGACAAGAAGAGAGGCTGGAAGGAGAACAACAGGAGGAAGAGGGGGAGGAGGGAAAATGAATAATGAATCTAATTCTATGGATTCCTTTATAGAAACTAAACTAGAATTAAATAATTCTTTTTCAAGTCACCTTGACCTTATTATGGTCTTAAAATGAAAGAGAGAGGAGTAATTTCAGTTCCTCCTTTTAAAATGGGAGGCAATCCATTTTGAGTTTATTTTTGTGAATGGTGTAAGAAAGTGGTCTATTTTCATTCTTCTGCATGTTGCTGTCCAGTTCCCCCAGCACCATTTGTTAAAGAGACTGTCTGTTTTCAATTGGATATTCTTTCCTGCTTTGTTAAAGATTAGTTGGCCATACTTTTGTGGGTCCAATTCTGGAGTCTGTATTCTATTCCATTGATCTATGTGTCTGTTTTTGTGCCAATACCATGCTGTCTTGATGATTACAGCTTTGTAGTAGAGGCTAAAGTCTGGGATTGTGATGCCTCCAGCTTTGGTCTTCTTCTTCAAAATTCCTTTGGCTATCCGGGGTCTTTTGCGATTCCATATGAATTTTAGTATTGCTTGTTCTAGTTTCGAGAAGAATGTTGGTGCAATTTTGATTGGGATTGCATTGAATGTGTAGATAACTTTGGGTAATATTGACGTTTTAACAATATTTATTCTTCCAATCCATGAGCATGAAGTGTTTTTCCATTTCTTTGTATCTTCAGTTTCCTTCATAAGCTTTCTATAGTTTTCAGCATACATTTCTTTTACATCTTTGGTTAGGTTTATTCCTAGGTATTTTATGATCCTTGGTACAATTGTGAATGGGATCAGTTTCTTCATTTGTCTTTATGTTGCTTCATTATTAGTGTATAAGAATGCAACTGATTTCTGTCCATTAACTGATGAATGGATAAAGAAAGTGTGGTTTATATACACAATGGAATACTACTTGGCAATGAGAAAGAATGAAATATGGCCTTTTGTAGCAACGTGGATGGAAGTGGAGAGTGTCATGCTAAGTGAAATAAGCCATACAGAGAAAGACAGATACCATATGTTTTCACTCTTATGTGGATCCTGAGAAACTTAACAGAAGACCATGGGGGAGGGGAAGGGAAAAAAAGCTAGAGAGGGAGAGAGCCAAATCATAAGAGACTCTTAAAAACAGAATAAACTGAGGGTTGATAGGAGGTGGGAGGGTGGGGAGGGAGGGTGATGGGTATTGAGGAGGGCACCTGTTGGGATGAGCACTGGGTGTTGTATGGAAACCAATTTGACAATAGATTTCATATAAATAAATAAATAAATAAATAAATAAATAAATAAAATGGGAGGCAATCACTTTGACAAAAGGGCTGTCACCGAACCTTCTCAGGTCCTTCTCTGGCTTCCTGTCCCCTGCACTACACGCATACAAACAACAATGTGATGTTTTTTTAAGCATCTATTGCATGCCAAGCTCCAACAACACCTAAGTACTTGGAGTTCTGAGGGTGTCTGTCTATCATGCCTATATGATCTTTGTACTTGCATTTTCCTCTCCCAGGAATACGCTTTCCCTGCTTTTCGTGCTGAGATATTCCTAGCCTTTTATTAAAACCTAAACATCACATACTTTATGAGGCTTACCTTTTTAGTCAGATGAAGATGCATTTTCCTCTATTAAGTTCATTATCTACTGCTATTGTAATATAGCTGTTAAGATCATTTTTCTAGCCACAATATCATGTTTGTCCCCAAAACCAAACACACTATAAGGTGAATGGAAGATACTAAATGAATATTTGTTGAATTAATGGTCTGATAAATAAATCCATTAATGAATACATCTGTACAAATATATTCTGAACTCTTCTGTACCAAATTAAACACAAAGGGAAAACTTTGGGTTCCAGTCATAATTTCTGAGCAAGTAATATCCTTTTTGTTTTAAGAAGACCTTCCAAAGACATCCTGCATTATTTGCATTATTATCTAATATTGATAGTGACAATGGTAGTATTTTTACTGAGAATTTTAGGAACCTTGATACTAGTGACACTGAGTATCAAATATAAGAAAGAAACTGGATGAAGAGGTAGCTGGAATAAGCATATTGAATTGAGGACACATGTGTCTGCTACATGCTGCATGAGCTCTTATTCTTTCTCCTTTCCTGCTGACTCCCACCTCTCCTGCTTGTTAGGGAATTGTCTTCACAATGTTCATAGAACCAACCAGATATTGTTGGAAATGACACAGTAAGTAAATTAAGAACAGGATAGTATAAGCTGATGAAGTACTGTAATTTAATTTTATTGCATCAGTGGCAACAGTAAATAAATGCACAGCATAACATGCTGAGATAGTCTATTGATCTTTTCAGTCAATATTGGATGAAAATTCCTAACAAAACATAAAATTACAATATTGTTAGAAAAGATATTATTTTCAGCTCTTAATACTACAAGGTAATTGTTTCATTTTACACACATCTAATATGTATATAGATGACCAAGAACTGAATTCACAGTTGATTCTATGGCATATAGTAATAACACATTTGTCCCAGTGTTACTTATTATGTTATCTCCTGGAAGTAGTCAGCCTAAGGGTAGGATAGGCTTTAATGTTTATATCCAACCAAAAAGACGTCACAAAATCCAGGTACCCAAGGAAACGTCAAACATTTCCTTCAGAGATCAATATTTCCTTCTAGGAGCCCACTTCTAAATGATCTTGATTATGTATTCAACACATTACATATATATAATAAATATATATATGAACGAGTTGGATATTAAAGAGGATTTCAAGAGAGAGAAAGAATTTCCATAATGATAAATGATGGTTACTTTCTTGAAGTACAAAGCATGCTTCGGAAAACATGGTTAAAAACAAGCCGAAAACAAGCAGAGAACTGTGGAGCCTTTCAAAACAGGAAAGGTTGTTTCATGTACCTCAGTAGCCATTTTGGATATTTTGAATTGTAATCTGCCTGGGAATTAACTGGTAATAATCCTTTCTTTATTGGGAATCAAATCTGTTTCTAAATGGATACAAATTTCACCTGAAAAATGTGTCATATCTAGAAATTGATTTCAGTGTTCCTGTCTTGGTGAGTCTTTGACTGTATTGAGACCATCTTTGTAATTAGAAAACTTTTCAATTAAATTCAACCAATATATATTAAATGCCTACTATGTGCCAAGTGGTATGATAGACATTTAAAGAAATGGAGAGATGACTAGCATTCAGTTCCTATTATTATGGACTGAAGATTTTAGTGGACTACTTCAGTTGAGTTGGGAGGGGCTGCCATGCCCCTTTGGTGGTCATATGGAGAATTTAAGTTATTACAAGTTTTAAAAAGAGGGAGTCAGGGGCGGCTGGGTGGCGCAGTCGGTTAAGCGTCCGACTTCGGCCAGGTCACGATCTCGCAGTCCGTGAGTTCGAGCCCCGCATCGGGCTCTGGGCTGATGGCTCAGAGCCTGGAGCCTGTTTCCGATTCTGTGTCTCCCTCTCTCTCTGCCCCTCCCCTGTTCATGCTCTGTCTCACTCTGTCCCAAAAATAAATAAACGTTGAAAAAAAAATTAAAAAAAAAAAAAGAGGGAGTCAGAAATGCATCACAAGAGTAGGTTGTGTCATTTTTGAAGTATTAGAATTCTTTTTTTACTATCTCAAGCAGAAGTTTTTGTTTTCTTTTTAATTGTAATTCCCTCTAAATGCTAATATTTCCCCCTAAGGATGTTATACATGGTACATCATTTAAAAATCTAAAGCTTTTTTTCCAGAAAGAAATTTTATTTAAATAAGGCATTTAGCGAGGTAATTTTGAAAAGAATTATTGTTGCGGTTAAAAATTAAATGATCTCCTCGAGACATTTTTCCCCCTCATTCTCCAATATTTCTTCTTCCTTTTTGACATCGTAGCTTTAATGCTTCAGATGTTAGACAAAAAGAACTAGTCCTTCTATATATGAGGTGGGATTCTAAATCAGAGTGAATTCTGAGCCAAAGTACATCGGAAGCCTACACACTTTGTGTGATAGAATAAAATTTCCATGTGGAATACCATATATACTCATTCTGGACTTTTAGGTTCCTTAAACTCTACTGTTGCAATAGAATTAAGCTTACTTTGGTAACTCTCGCTGTAGAAGATGATAAAACAAATGGACTAATCTTGGAGGAAGCAGGTCCATCAAATAGTAGCTAACTTTTTATTAGGAAAAAAAATGACTATGAATACAAACAGTAAAACAAAGCAGATATTTTTCTGTTTATTTTTCACCCAAGTTTGTTAGATATATAGAGGGTCAGAGACTTTAGAAGTGTACTCCATGATAAGAAAATGAGTACAAAATTAGGGAAAAGGCAAACCCTCTGAAAACGAAGTGCATCAAAATCAACATAATACATCAAAAAATGAATGAATGCAGCCATATGTAGAAACAACCTCTGCATCTACCTTAAGGAAATTTTTTAAATAAAACTTTGAGGAAATGAAAATAAGTTCTCTCCCCAAACTAATCAACCTAACTTGGGTCAGACTAATGAAAACTACAATCTGTGTTTCTATGTCTTAACTAATCTTGAAAAGGCAAATAGGTTTTGATGATTGAAAATGCATTTAATTTAAAAATAGAAATTTGTCAGAGCTTATTTAGCACCACCCAAGAAGAGAAATAGTTCTGAAATTCATCCAATTCTGTCTCTTCTATTTTTATGCCCATCAAACAACATTCCGGTTATCAGTTTAGATTCCAACATACCTTGAAAAGGTGTTCTGGTTAAATGACACATATTTATGGAACAGAGCAGCTGTCTAGTTGGTGATTACACCAGAGTGACTCTAAATACAATATTTGTGACTGGGACGAGGTCAGTATCTCTCCAGGAGCTCTTGGGGACAGGACCTCATGCTTATTTGTGTTTTCTTCCCTCTTAAACATGTGCCAGAGTTGTTATGAGAATAAAGTGTCTCGGGAAGAAAATCTCATTGCTGGCTATCTAATTATTGCTTCTGACACTCAGATAAAAGCTTCCAGATAGCCTGAACTTGAGTCAGAATTCAGAACTCCAAGGCCTACCCCTGGTAATCAGTAATTCAACTAGAATAAAGATAAACAGAAGACCATGAAAAATCATTTGGTAAATATTTGGGAAGACTTCCTATGCTGAGGGAACCAACAACAAAAAAATCTTCTTAAAGTCATTTGAGGGGCACCTGCATGGCTCAATCAGTTAAACATCTGACTTTGGCTCAGGTCATGATCTCATGGCTTGTGACTTTGATCCCTGCATCAAGCTCTGTGCTGACAGCTCAGAGCCTGGAGTCTGCTTTGGATTCTGTGTCTCCATCTCTGTCCCTCTCCTGCTCATGCTCTCTCTCTCTCTTTCAAAATAAATAAACATTAAAAAATTAAAAAAATAAAGTCATTTGCTTTTAGCTTAAAGGGTAGAAAAAGGATAATCATATTCATTGAAAACACAAAAAGAAAGAAGGAAGAAAGAAAGAAAGAAAGAAGAAAAGGAAGGAAGGAAGGAAGGAAGGAAGGAAGGAAGGAAGGAAGGAAGGAAAAGGAAGGAAGGAAGGAAGGAAGGAAGGAAGGAAGGAAGGAAGGAAGGAAGACTAACTCATAGTTGGCCTGGAAAATGGGTATGAAAACCTCTACTTACCGCTGCGCAGGAGAGTGAGAAGTGATTTGCTCTTGTTGTTCCCCTCCTGGGATGACCAACCAGGAGACAGATGGATGGTGTACCCTGCCCAGCGTAGGCTGAGCTCGACATATGATTAACACAACATCCGAGTTTGTCAGGCACTGTGCTCAACTCAGAACCTGAACTCCACTCGCCCCTGCTTGGAGACCTCCAAACTGCACTGATATTAAAAAGGCATTCATTTTCATGCCTGGTTTTGCTTATGCTCAGTTCTTCTGTTTTATAGGTGAGCATCACCTATAATCACCTGCTACTCCTAACAGTTGTACATTAATGACAGTGTTAATAACTACACTGATAACAGTAACATTTAACCATTTTAAACATTTATGCATATCCTTTATACATTTCAAAGTGTTCTCATTCTATTTCATGTTAATCCTCACAGTGAGTCTATGAGCAAAGAAGACAGTGATATCCATCCCATTGAACAGATAAGAACACTGCAAATCAAAGTGCTTATTTGGACTTTCAACAGCAGATTTAGGAGGGCCTGGAAGAAGATCAAACAAAGGACTCCAGTTTCTGCATCAGAGACATGTTCTGCTATTAGTCACAGCCAGGCACTCGGAATGCAGAAAGTGCTTTTTTGGGGCAAATGGAAGACAACTCTGGAGGCCTAGAAACAAGGCCTAAAAGGATCACACAAGTTTAGCTTTATTTCTCCCTTCCTCCTCATGCTCTCCTTCACCTATAAGGCCCACGTGTCCAGAGGAAAAATAGCAAATCAACATGTCTTAATTCATTCTATTTATGTGACTGACAACTACCTGCATGGTGCCTTCTCAAGGTGCTTTCATTCCAGAGACACAGGCAGTTCCAATCATACACAGGGTTGCTGTGTTGGGATAGAGGAAGAAAAACACAGATATTAACCATATACCAGTACAAAATAATAAAATAAAAAAGAAAGGTTCAGGTAGAAACAGAGATGTCACATTTAAAATACTTTTATTTCCCTAGATCTTCTAAGAGGAGACAATGGGAAGCTTTTAAATGTTTTGGAGTAAAATGCAGGGAAAATTTAAAAGACAAGAAAGACAGGATGATTTTTAAACAGTACGTTTTAAGTGCTTTCCTTTTGAAAATGTCTGAGAGAATTATTCCGTACGTGCAAGCAAATACGCAATCCCCTTGGACATTCATTTTTTTATTACCTTGGTAGCCAGTCATGAAAAGGAAGCAGACTCTGGCGTTTTCATTCTAAACACAAGAAAGCACGCTTTGAGGATTTGAGAATGCAGTGTAATTGGAGAGAAAAAATAATCACAATTAAAGAGAATGAAAGATTGAAGGGAAAGAGAAGGGCCCAGAAGAAGAGAGCTTAGCAAACTCAGAATGTGGCAAAAATTACTGTGCCTAGCAAGAACAGCGTGAGTGACTTCACTGCAAGCCCCTGAGAACAGGAAATTTTCTTTGTCACTTTTGGATTGCCTCCTCCTACTACTGAAACACTTTGAATTTAATAGACAAAGGTTAAATGTATGGTTGCATGCTGACCCAAGGGTATCTTTCCTTCTGATGAATTAGAAACTACCATTGCTCATTGTCAACTGAACTCCTAAAAATGCAGGAATGTAAGGCCTTAGAAGTAATTTAATTCCACTACACACCTCGTTTAATAGTTGTGGGGGGGTTTTGTCTTTTTTTTTTTTAATTTTTTTTTCTGTTTGGCTTTTAGCAGAATGAAGGGGAAAGAGCCCAAGACTAAAAACAGGTGGTAAAGAGCTGAGTCTCAGCTCAATCTGACTAGCAATCTAACCTCTGTCAGGTGATCAAATCTGTCTGAGGCTCATTTCATTTAAATGTATAGGGAAGGGGTTGCATTCTGTATATGCTTGTATTAGTGTCCGTGTCCTGATCGCTCTACTGTCTGTGGAAAATAACCAAATATACATTTTCAACTGCCTTAATAGCTGATTCAGTGTGAAAGGTATATATATTTTGTGCTGATGGCTTTATTTTGAGTGCAGTGGAGATTACTGATTAAGGCAAGCACCCTCTTCGTTCCTACCATTTATGAACTCAAGCTAAGTTGCACATGTTGGGAAGATATTGCTTCAGCCTTCAATTACATGCATCTATGAGGGATTTGATAGTACTAATGATTAAATGGCAAAAGAGAGTTTCCCTTTTCTTTTTGACCTCATCCTCTGCAATAATGAAGATAAAAAAATATATAATCAGCTGAGAATATACTTGGTTTCTCTGATTACAAACACTTTTACAACTATTATGATAGTATTACAACTGAAAAATTTACAACAGTTGTCGGCTTTAGTGTTTAGACTCTAAGCCCTTCAAATTAAAATGAATTGTTGTGTTGAGTTCTGTACCCGTAGCATGTAGCCCTGTGTCTGGCACAGAAAATGGTACTCAAAATGTGTCTTTTAAATTGTACAGTTTGGGGTGATTAAGAAACAATTGTCCCAATAAAACATCCTAAATGCTCAAGTTGTAAGTATGTTGACTAATGAATTATTGAGAAATGAACACACACATCTGCCACCCAGGGCAAGAAATAATCTATGAATCAGAATCGTAGAAGCCCTTCCCATTCCCTTCCCAAATACTACCTCCCTTCTTTCCTGAAGAGATTCGCCACCTGACTTCTAACATGACAGAGTATTTCTGCCTGCTTTTGAACTTTATATGAATGGCTTCTACAATATGTACCCTTTCATGTTGGGCTTCTTTCATTCATCGGAGTATTTGCAATATTCATCCGTGTTGTTGCTTGGAGCTCTAGAGCAGTCATTTTCACTATAGTATATTATGCCACTTGTGAATGAAACACCTATCAAAATAACACCAGCATTCTTCACAGAGCTAGAACAACCAATTCCAAAATCTGCATGGAACCAGAACACCTTTTTTTTTTCTTTTAATCACTTCTAATTCATGGACATTTGAATAGCTTCCAGGTTTGGGTTCCCCTGAAAATTATTTCTGTGAACATTCTGGTATCTTTCCTTTGGCGTAGAATGGGAATCCATTCTGGCACGTGAATGCACTTCTATTAGGTAGATACTTAGACATAGAAATGTGGCTTCACTTGGTAGGCATTAATTCAGGTTGGTAGATAATTGTAGATTGATTCCCAAAAGGGTTGTGCAAGTTTGCACTCTCCAGAAGTATGTTACAGTTCTAGCTGCCCCACATCCTCACCAACACTGCATCGTTGTCACTCTTCAACTGTAGCCATGGAGGCCAATGTGTGATGGCATATCATCAAGGCTTACTTTACTTTTCCTTCATTTCTAATAAATGTAAATGCCTTTTGTTGTATTTGTTGGCCATCTGGATATATACTTTTTTGTGAATTACCTGTTTAAGTCTTACACTTGTGTTTTGAACAGGTTGTTAGCCTTTTCCTTATTCATTATAAATTTACATATAAATGACTTATGTATTATATTGAATACCAATCCTTTGTTGAATATATATATCATAAGTATCTTTTCCCACTATGTGGCTCACATTTCTACTTTATTATTGTGTATCTTACTAAAGAGAAGTTCTAAATTTTAATGTACTCAGTCATATTATTCATTTACTGAAAAGGTTGTCTTTTCCTATCTGTCCTGTGCTACTACCCTTTCACATAAATCAGTTGTGAATTTGAAATCTGAACTCTCTATCCCATTCCAATGGTCCACCTCTCTGATTTTATGCTGATACCACATTATACTAAATAATGATTGCAGACTTCTAAGAAGGCTTGATTATCTTATAGGTAGAATCTTCTTAGTTCTACATTCAACTTTAGATATCTTGAGTCTTCTTGGTCCTTTGTATTTCTATACATACTTTAAAAACAGTTTATCATTTTCCACAGAAATAAACTGCTAATATTTTGTATTGTGATGGCCTAAATGCATTGAATATGTACATCAATTTACGGAGATTTAACTTCTTAAAAATATAGCCATTTCCAAATCATTAGTGTAATATTTTATATTTTATATTAGTGTAAAATTTTATATTTTGTCTTAAAATGTCTTGCACATCTTTCATTAGCTTTCTTCATAAGTATCTGTTTTTTGGTTAAGGCTATTGAAAATAGCATGGTTTTAAAATATTTTTTAATTGCTGTTTAATTTTTTAATTGGTGTTCAGTATTATTTAGAAAAACAAGTGATTTTTGTAACTCAACTATGTATCCAACAACCTTTCTAAGTTTACTTATCAACTGAAATAGTAGTTTACTTATCAACTGATAATAGTTTACTTATCAATCTGAATATATTCGTGTATGTGTGTGTGTACAATTATCATTATTCACAGATTCCTACTCACTGAATTTATTTGTAATACTGAAATGAATACTCATACTTATGGCACATTCATGGTCACTTGTAAACAAGCATAGAGCGGAAAAAAATTTGAAACACCAACATATACATTCCCAGATAAGATCGAACAAGATGATACTCTGCCTTTTGTTTCACCTCTCATACTATAAACAAGTATCCTTTCTGCATTTATTTGGTGCCATGCTTTTTACATTTTTGTGCTTTTTGGACTGATTTTACTCTTTAAAATGGTCCTCAAATCTACTGATAATATATGTTGAGTGTTACTAAGTATAATTAGGATTAAATAAGCTTTGTTAGGCATGAGTTACAGTGTTGTTGGGCATGAATTCAAAATAACGAATCACGAATGTAACTTCATAAGTCAGATATTTCTCATCTACGTTATATAGATAGATAGATAGATTTAAATATTGTCTGATAATATTATACTATATACATAATATACAATATTACATTATATACATAAATATATACATATATATTTAAATATTGTCTGATAATATTTGTGATTTAATTGGAGTTTGTCCATATATATTTAATGACTATGATTTATGATTAAATCATTATGATTTAATGATTGCTCATATTATGTGATTTAGCTACAGGTTACTATTTATTTTCTATTTATATGACAGATGATTCTTTTTCCATTGTGTTAATCAAGTATTTTTATTATATGATTTTAATCTGTATTATTTTACTAATTATAAGTACTTTTATTATTATCTTGGTGTCTTAGAGATTGCAGCATACATAATTGACTAATACAAATCTACCTTAAACTGGAACTTTAACCACTTACCAGAAACTATAAGAACATTAAACTACTGTAACGCCATTTATCCTTCTGCACTTTGTAGATTTTTTTCATATATTTTAACCCTGCTTAAATTTTTCATCCTACCCTATCTTATTGTTGTTGCTTTAACCAGGATTCAGTAAACTACACCATATGAGCCAGATCAAGGTTCTAGGTTTTTTAATCTATGGCATGTGAACCAAGAATATTTTTTATGTAATTTTAAAAAATTTTAATGAAAAGAATTAAAAATACACAATGGAGGACGTATGCAACCTGCAAAGCTTAAAATCTTTACCAGCTGGCCTATTACCGAAAATTTTGTTGATGCATGCCTTAAACTACTGATACTAATTTGGAGTAACCAGTAGGCTTACCTTTTTAGAGATCTGTTCTTTTTACATTATCAGGTTCTGTCTTCAATCATTTCTTTCTGCCTGAAGAAGTCCCTTTAGCATATTCTTAGCACAAGTCTGTTGGCAATACATTTTCTCATTTCTGGTAGATATTTTTGCTTCATAAAAAATCATAGCTTGTCAGTTATTTTCTGTTAGCTCTTGTCATCATTTCTTCTTTAAAGTCAGCTGTCTTATTAGTGCTCTTTGAGGGTAATGGATTTATTTTCCTTCTGGCTGCTTTCACATTTTTTCTCTTTGTCTTTGGTTTTCTGATACTGTAATATGCTGTCGCTAGTATTTCCTTTTCCTTTTTTCTTGTATTTATTCTATTTGATATTTGTAGCATTTCTAGAATCATCAATTTGATGTCTTGAAATAGTTTTGGAAAATTCTCACCCAGATTTTCTCCAAATATTGCTCCAAGCCCATTCTCTTCTTCTGGGATTCCAGTTTTTTATATGTTAGAGTATTTCACCAAGCTTCATATTCTTCTTATGATCTTTTTAATTCTTGATTCATCTTGCTAAACTTCAATATTTTCTAACGATCAATCCTATAATTCTTTTTCTCATATATCTGATTTGCTATTAAGCTTATTTATTAATTTTTTAATTTTTTGTCTATTGTATTTTTTTTTCATTTCTAGGATTTCCATTTCCATGAATGAATGAATGAATGAATGTATAGTCCAGTTCTCTGATAAAATTTTCTATTTTTCAGATATAGAATTTTCCTTTTGGATTAAATGTATAGCTTTTTTGTTTTCTGCAATAATTTCCTATTTTTTCTTGAATATTTTAAGCGTACTTATTTAACAATTCATGACCATTAACTCTGTTGTAGATAGCCTGTTAGTTTGTTTACAAAGCTTGGATTCTGTTGGTTTTTAAATCATGCTATCTTATCTTTCGTTTTCCTGATTATTCTTTATTTAATACTTGCCATTGTATAGAGATACTTTGAGGTAAAGGAAAATGTTATTTTCCACCAGAAAATATTTACATTTAATTCACATAACTATATGGGAACTAGCAATTCTAAACAACTTCACTTTTATCAGAGATTAAGATGATTTTAAGCTGAGATTTTAATTTTTGTCACACCAGTCTGTATCTTGTTGAAAAGTGGTCTCAGCTCTCTGGGTTTCCTTTTCACACATTTTGAGCTCAAAATTCACATATATAAGCTTCCTGAGGTCTCCTAATCATTTTTATTTTGGATTTAGTGCACTTATTTTTAGTTGTTTTAAGCGGGAGTATCTTTATTATCATTATTATTATTGTTATTATTAATTGCCTATTCTGTCATTTTATTTATTTTTTTTATATATATGAAATTTATTGACAAATTGGTTTCCATACAACACCCAGTGCTCATCCCAAAAGGTGCCTCCTCAATACCCATCACCCACCCCCCCCTCCCTCCCACCCCCCATCAACCCTCAGTTTGTTCTCAGTTTTTAACAGTCTCTTATGCTTTGGCTCTCTCCCACTCTAACCTCTTTTTTTTTTTTTTTCCCTTCCCCTCCCCCATGGGTTCCTGTTAAGTTTCTCAGGATCCACATAAGAGTGAAACCATATGGTATCTGTCTTTCTCTGTATGGCTTATTTCACTTAGCATCACACTCTCCAGTTCCATCCACGTTGCTACAAAAGGCCATATTTCATTTTTTCTCATTGCCACATAGTATTCCATTGTGTATATAAACCACAATTTCTTTATCCATTCATCAGTTGATGGACATTTAGGCTCTTTCCATAATTTGGCTATTGTTGAGAGTGCTGCTATGAACATTGGGGTACAAGTGCCCCTATGCATCAGTACTCCTGTATCCCTTGGATAAATTCCTAGCAGTGCTATTGCTGGGTCATAGGGTAGGTCTATTTTTAATTTTCTGAGGAACCTCCACACTGCTTTCCAGAGCGGCTGCACCAATTTGCATTCCCACCAACAGTGCAAGAGGGTTCCCATTTCTCCACATCCTCTCCAGCATCTATAGTCTCCTGATTTGTTCATTTTGGCCACTCTGACTGGCATGAGGTGATACCTGAGTGTGGTTTTGATTTGTATTTCCCTGATAAGGAGCGACGCTGAACATCTTTTCATGTGCCTGTTGGCCATCTGGATGTCTTCTTTAGAGAAGTGTCTATTCATGTTTTCTGCCCATTTCTTCACTGGGTTATTTGTTTTTCGGGTGTGGAGTTTGGTGAGCTCTTTATAGATTTTAGATACTAGCCCTTTGTCCGATATGTCATTTGCAAATATCTTTTCCCATTCCGTTGGTTGCCTTTTAGTTTTGTTGGTTGTTTCCTTTGCTGTGCAGAAGCTTTTTATCTTCATAAGGTCCCAGTAATTCACTTTTGCTTTTAATTCCCTTGCCAGCAGAAGAAGAGAAATAATAAAGATCAGAGCAGAAATAAACAATATAGAATCTAAAAAAACTGTAGAGCAGATCAACGAAACCAAGAGTTGGTTTTTTGAAAAAATAAACAAAATTGACAAACATCTAGCCAGGCTTCTCAAAAAGAAAAGGGAGATGACCCAAATAGATATTCTGTCATTTTAGAAACAGAACTCCTCTAAGGGCATTTTTTAAAATATGATTATCTAATATTCCCAAACAGAAAATGAGGATCATAGAAAATAAAAAAAAAAAAAATTGGGGGTTCATATATGATGCATTTAATGTCTGGATTTTTATAATTTATAAAAGGTGAGTATATAGTCTGGATTTTTAAAAAGTACAAACATATACATACTTATCAGCCTATACTTTTGTCTCTTTGGTTATTGTTAACATACATTACAATGCTTGCAAAATAAAGCATAAGAACCAATAAACCAGCCCCCTCTCCTGAAAAGTTGTTTTGTGAAAGGAATATTATTTTGATTTAACAATTTTAGAGAAAAAGGCTCAATTGTGAACTGATTCCAACTTCTTATAACACTAGATAGGAAATAATAAATAAGAGGAAAAAGAAAAGAAAAAAGAAGACCATTTTTGAATTTGGGACCCTAGCAAGAACTGATGTAAACAACTGGTCTGTTCATGGGATGTTTTGAGATTTCACTCTTTGACATCCCACTTGAACAAGGCATTATCAAGATTTATCTAAGGGAGTTATTATTCTCAAGGCCAATAACATCCCCCTTAAGTAGGACATTTAGGGGATCAGAGGACATCTATTTGTACTGTTATTTCCCTTCTTATACACTGCCACCCCATGAAATAAGCTACCTGAGAAAACTGTTTGTTATGAATATATGTAGTGTGTTAATTTGTTGGAGAATGTGTTCTTTATATTATTGAAGTAGAACTTCCTATGAGCTGTGAATTAGCCCTGGCACTTGGACTGTGGTAAAATAATACAGGGAGACCAAGCACAATAGTGGTTGTGAGTTCTGACTAAAACAAATATCCATAGTGAAACTCAGAGATACACAGGAAATCTGGGTATTTTCATGATATCAGATATGGAGACTGAGATTAGATCATAAGGGGAAAAAAAAATGCATGTAGAAAGATCTTTTAAATGTGTCTCACAACTTTCCTATACCTCTTGGGTGTGATTCTCCAGATCTCATTTGTGTTTCATTTGTTCTATACCAGATAATCCTTTTCTTGTTTCTCCGATCAATTCTTAGTCATCTGGAATAAGACTAAAAACATGAGTAGATGAAAAAATATTCACCAGATTCACTCAACTTCCCCACATTTGTGCTAATATGTTTAAACATTTGTGTCTATTATGTTGATTTATTGATTCACAATATAGTTAAGTAGATGATGCAGCATACCAAGTATATCATCATGAAAGAGAAAATGATCTGTAATCTTGGTGTCCATACACTAAGATAAGGTGTGGTCAGCAATACTTGTAGCTGGGTCTATGAAAGAATCAAAACACAGCCACACCATGGTCAATACAAACAAAATAGTATATTAAACATAGTACTGGTTGCTAATTTCTATCATTAATGCTAATAGCAACAAAAATTGGGAGTGAGCATTTTGCTGAAATTCTAGATACAGAGTGAAGGTAATGAGTGAGTGGTGTGGTTCGAATACTTTCCATTAAGTGAGAAAGTACCATATTTAGCATGACAAACCATTCACACAGAAAATTTGTATGTTACAGAATGGTAAGTGTTAATTAATAAGAACTACTCAAACTGAGTATATAATCATTGGAAGACACGGAGTAGAAGGGTGGGAATAAAAACAGAATGGTTTCTTAAAACTGTTGAATCAAGTTTTGAAAAAATATGAGAAAGGACTTGATACAATGAAGAGAAAAATGATCTAGAAAAAATAAGCAATGGCTCAATTTGAAAATATATCAATAATGTTAAAGAGTAACCGAAATAGTTTGGATAAAGAAAGGGAATTGAGATGTGTGATTGCTAATTTGTATGAGTTTGGGGTGTTGAGATTTGGATGACCAGCCATGATTACTGTTATATAAAATGAATATATGTACATATGCAGATAATGTGATATGTCTATCTTCTAACACACTTAATTCAGTTTGACAGATCATTTAAAAAATACGTATCTGTAGTAATCTTACTTGAATTCATAAGAAAACCTTATTTTATTAAAGCAATGCATCTGGTAGGCTGGTAGTCCCATTTGATTACAAATCTATAGAAATTCTAGTGGAAATTGTTACACAGTGATATGGAGAGAATTCCCTTACGTTAGTAACTAACAGTGGCACAGGGGTCCATATGGGTTGTACCTTTTTTTTTTTTTCTCACCTACATACTGAAATAAATTTACATAAAGATTTATAATAAATGTCATGGCTTTGTTTTTGTTTCTATGTTTCATTACTTAATAATACATTTCAGTGAGTTCCTCTGCCTATCTCATCCTGAGTCTTTTATGTGTCCCATGAAATGTTCATGCCATTCCAAGAACGGCAAAGCAGCTGTTGGAGGCATTTGATATAGCTCAAACAATGCTCCAGCGCGCTCTGTAATTTCATAAAAGTCAGTCAAGGGAGGGTGGAGCTCTTAGACGTGCATAATGGGAACTTTTCCTGTAAAGAAAAATGGGCACCGTTGCTTTGCCATTTGCATATAGATTTCCCCCCTACTGCTACCTGAGAAAATTAAGAGCTTCCACCCTATCAGTTTCTTAAACATGTTCTTCAGAATGTCCACATTTATGTCAGCACTTTTTCGACATCCTAATGATGCTTTTGCGAGGACTATGGCATCTATATGGCTTGTTACCAGCTTAATGAAAAGTTGCTTTAGGTGTCAAAATAAATCTAAGAATGTTCTACACTTTAGCTGACTGTAATATATCATCATGGCCTGCTTAAGTAGTATAAACTGCAACATGATAAAGCAGCTAACAAAAACCTATGAGAACCAGTAGCTGGGATAATGGGCATTCAGTGTAAGGATAATATAGCAGCAATAAAAATTTCAATAACCAAAGGTTATATACCATACTTTTTAATGGAGTTCTTGGCTAACTGAGCTTTCTTCAATAGTAGACACCTGGGTAGGGTGATTCATTACAAGCATTCTTCTGACTTTCTTCCCACTTGGAATAATATTAGTGAGCAACTTCCTCAGGTCTTGAGATTCTTTTTTGTTTAAATTGTACTTTTTGGGAATTGGATTGAGTCTTAGCTGTACTTGCAGGTAAAGCTGCAAATTGTTTTTTTTGCTAAAAACAGTAGACTCAATGATTTTGTGATTTTTTTTTTAATGAAAATACCATTTCCTGTAAACTGAAAGACAGAGCTCTAAGACTGACAGGCAGACACATTCTGTGTCCATCCACATTAATTTATTTGATGACTACTTGATGATTTCTTTCTCTTAGACTGGGGTCTCACCATTTCTGAAACCCACACAGTTTTATCCTACCATTGCACTTGACGTCATGGTACATGCTCTTTGTTAGGGCTCTGCTTCATCATCATGACCTGCTGAAGTCCTACCCAGTTATTCTTCCCCATCCACTGTCTGCATTAAATGTCTTCATTTCTGCAAAAAACTTTTCTGATAACCTCAGCCATTCTCCACATGAATGCATGTGGAAGGAATATTATAGTGATGGTAGTCCTATAGTCACTAATTCGGCCCAAGTCTTCTCTTTGCCATTGAGAACATCTTTTTAACCAATGCATTCAATACCAGTGGTTGATTTGCTAATGGAAAGTTAAAGTATGGGATGAATTTTTAAAGGATATACTCTTTAAATTCTTTATTCTAACTTAAATCCAAGATATGTAAAATAATTATTCAATCTTTTCGTATTTCTCAAGTCTTTAATTTGAATATAAATCTGGTGATAGTAATCTGGTTATTTTTTCTTGTATGAGCTGTTTCCTAAAAAAATTATCTGTGATTTTCATATTGAGCCTCTTTAAAATGGATCAGCATCTTATATACGCTTGTGTAAAAATCTGAAGGAAAATATGTATAGACTTTTACATTTTTTTCTCAAGTATTTATCATTGTCCTGCCCTGACTAAACTTGACAGCAGCATTAGGTGGTGGCTCTTTCTGTGACTAGCAAATTGACTTAATAAACCTTTCTAAGGCATTATATTAGTTTTCTATTGCTGCATATCGAATTGCCCCAAACCTAGCAGTTTAATACAATACACATTTATTATCTCACAGGTTTTGAAGGTCAGGACTCCTGGCATAACTTAGTTGGCTCCTCTGCTCAGAGTCTCACAAAACTGCCTCAAGTTGTCAGCCAAACTATATTCTCATCTGAGGCTCAACTAACGAAGAACCTTCTTTGAAGCTTCTTCAGGTTGTTGCTAAATTTATTTCCTTGTGGCTTTGTGACTGAAGGCCCTGACTTTTTACTGGATGTTTTCTGAGGGAGACCCCACATCATAGAGATTGCCCACATCTCCCTGCCACATGGCTCTGTCTGTAGGTAGTTTATAATGTGGCTCTTAGCTTCATTAAGGCCAGCATAAGAATCTCTATCTCTAGCCTGCTACAATTGAGTTTTGTATCATGTAATATAATCACAGGAGAAATATACCATTACCATGGCCATGTAACATAATGTAATCAAAAGAGTGACATCTTCTCATCTTTGTTATATTCTGTTGGTTCGAAGCAAGTCACGAGTCCACATTCACTTAAGCTGAGGGATTATATAAGAGTATGACTTCTTGGCAGTCACCTTAGGGTATGTCCATCATGAGCATTAAAATCAAATTACTTCTCTTAGAAATACTAACTCTCTTTTTGTATTCATCTTTAGTCAGCTTATCTAATATGTAATTAAATTATATAATTAGAGCACCACATTAAATGACATAAGCTGATTTGGGAATAAACATAACTGAGTCTTGGGAAGTACACAACTCGATTGATAAGAGTAAGTTTTCACTCTATGTAGGACTCCATCATTGTGATTTACAGAAAGAATGGGCATTGTCTATAAGGTCACTGAGTCCAGGTAAGTGGAGTAGTTCAGAGAATTTCATTGAACAGGTTTGCAATCCACTTGAGATTATGGCTTATAATTTTATGTGGACACACACACACACACATACACTATACATACTATGCTTTGTATCTAGCAAGTTCTCAATAAATAGGAACTAGGTAAAGGAAGCTGGTCATGCATTACAATACAAGTGGCATACAAACTATTTAGAGGAGGTAATACCAAAAGCAAAATGATGAAAATTTGATATTCTACTAGTAAATCATAGTGTATTGGAGCTAATAGAAGTATTATGTGATATCTACGTTAGTTCTCTCTGTTTAAAAATATGGAAACAAATCAAAGGAGATAACCAATGAATGGATATTGTGTGCCTATTTTATATATAAATTCACCATAATAAGAGAGAGATATAAGCAAAGTGCTGTGAGATAATGATGAAACATATACGTGATAAGGTTAAAAGCAGAGATCTGAGGAAGGTTAAATATGGGGTGCTGGAGGTGGGCCAGAAGAATTGAGATAGAGAAAGGGAGAAAAATAAAGGAAAGCTTAGTCCTGATGGAAGACACAGAATTTACTAAAACATGAAGACACGAAAGTTTCATAGTATACTCAGGGAACATAAAGTGAACAATCTCAATTCTAGAGAAAAGAGTATTCTGAAGGAAGTTGTAATGTAAGTTCCAAGTGAAATTATGAAGAGACTTAGAGTTCATACTAAGTGGTAAAAATAATATTTTCTAATACATACTCAGGATCCATAAGAGGTTTTTAGATAATAATATGATCATAAAAATACACTTACAGATGTAGTGTATGAAATGAACTGCAGAGGTGATATATGGCTGAAATGTACTCCAAGCACAGATATGGCTCTCATCTTGGATGATCAAAGTAGACATGGATGGGAAATCCAACTGGAATAATACTCAAGTTCCAGAGTTCTTTAAGGAGCATAACTGTGGATTTTCACAGAATAAAGACAAGAATAGAAATGTCCCCACCCCCCCAAAAAAAAACCTTTATTGACATTGTGTGTATGATTTTAGGCCTAAGTCAGTGATCGTGACAAGTGATGAGAGTAGTATAATGGGAGATGGGTTTTCAAGAAAAGGAGGTCAGGGAAAGGAGCCACTAGGTGAGTAACATCCAAGGAATAGTCATGTGGACACAGGAGAATTTCTAGCTCATGTCTGGCTCTAGGAGAATGCCAGTGGGAGAATGAAAAGCTGACATTTAGTTGTCAGAAGAAATGACATTCTCAAAAAAGTTAATATTTTAGCATAGTTGAACAGTAGAAGTAATCTTAACTATAGTTGAGAGATATAGGACATTTTCTAGGTAATAAAAGAGGAGATCTGAGAATGTAGTACCTGGTGAGAAATTGGGGCAGAAAGATAAGGTTAGAAAAATAACCATCAATTTCCAAGCTCATGATAGAATCTAGCTCTTCTCACTGTACACAAACACCTTATTAAATAGTTACATGGCCTATAGCTAAAGATAAATGTCCACTAATTGTCTCCCCACCACAAAACATACAGCTTGTTTAAACTTCATCTGGGTGACATCATTCAACCAGCATTAGTTCATCACTGTCATGTTTCTGAAAATGTGTTTTATTATTGTGGAGTCAGCAAAGATGCTAAGATATATCATGTGGGAGTTCTACATACACACTGTTCACTCAAACTATCTCTTCTTTATAATACCACCATATCTTTATGTAAATCCACAAAATATTCACTCAACAAAGATTGTATGAATTTCTTTCATGAGATATTGAAGCCATCTGATGACAAGGAGAGCTCAATCCCACTGCCCTTTCCTCTATTTTAACTCTTTCTCTCCCAATACAATCTACCCTTTCCATTTTTCCATTAAGGTTTACCGTTCACCTTCATCTTTATCTGATGATCCTTTACCACTTTAGGACTATGTTTCATCAATAATGCCCTCTTACTTGTTTCATCATTTTTCTTCCAAGCTGACTTCTCCCTGTCAAGCTTATGACTTCTCCCTGTCAAAGAACACCCAAGCTTTGTTCTTTCCCATTCTAGAAAATTCCATCCTTAAACATATTACTTCTTTTGGCTCCACCTTATCTATTTTAATATTCAGTCATTTTTCTTGAAAGAGCTGTCCATACTTTATCATCAAAATTTACTTTGGTTTTCATCTAAAGTTATTTCTTTCGTGAGATGGTCAGAGGCATTATATTTGGGAAATCTAAATAAGTCTTCTCTTGAGAGTTCTCCACATGCTTCATCATAAGGAAAACTTTTAATGATTTTCATCTACTTTCTGTAGATTGTTTTCTCTCTTGTTCCCCAGATAGCATGTTAAACTTAGGGTTGATTAATATTGAATTTTAAAACTTTCCTATGCTTTCCCTTTCTCATTCTCTTTCTTCTAATAGACCTGAACGTAAGACAACTCACATTTGTTTTCTACAATTAGACAGTTGTTTGCCCATATTATGACATGACATCAGGAAAAGGAAGATCCCACAAGACAAAAAAGAACATTCTGTTAGACTTATGAGGAAGTGGGGGTGATTCTCAACTATAATCAAGGTCTTGCCATCTTCCGGTGTGCCTCAGTAAATCACAGTGTAATTGTCTCTTCATTCATTCACTTGCATTAATCCTTCATAACCTTTGTTTTCTGTTTATTGCTAAATCTCCAGTTTCTCAAATAGCATCTAGCACATGTTAGGCACCTGATAAATATCTGTTGAATAACAACAGATTTCTTTTCCTACACTCCATTTTCCCTCTTACCTTAACGGAGAGACTTCAAGACTAAAATGATAACCCTCGTTTGTTCTATTATACAGGTATTCCCACTTTTTGAAAGCTCACATTTTTCTACCTCACTTTTACAAAAGACCTACATTAGAACCTTTTTTTGCTAACCGAAAGAAATCTGAAGAGGATTTTCACTTTTACAAAAAAAAAAAAGTGGAGGGAAAGCAAAAATAGCATTCAGGCTTTGTTTTAAAGCAAGCAGATACAGAGGCAGTGCACATCTCGAGGAGAAACAGTAGCCCCATCAACTTCCCCAGGAATTACACTCAGCATCTACCATCAGAGCTTTGAACTGTGTCTATATGCATCTGTGCTTTCTCTACATGGATTTTGTGTATCTGTTAGCAAGATGTGTCCTAAGGTATCAGAAAAGCCTAAGAAATGTTATTTTGGAGGTCTGGGAATCTCAAAATTGTTTCCATGTAAATTCATGTTAACTGTCTCTTCATTTTATGCTATTTCGGCTTATGAAAGGTTTCATAATGCTCTACATCCGGATGGCAGGGGAAACCTGTAGTTTCATTTTTAGATTCTTCTTTTAATCAGGTTGGTTTGACACTTACTCTCTTTATGTTTCTGGTTGCTTTGTTATTTTCTAGATGGGTAGTTTCACAGAAATAGGGCCAACATTCAGCTTTCCTGAAGCTACTTCTCAGGTTATGATACCCCTCAATCCTCATAAGTCATTGATTGTATTCTCTTTCATTGAAGAAATTGAGATAGGGAGATGCTAAAAGCCATATAAATAATTAATGGAATGAAGACACTTGGATGCATAATTCAATTGTATTAGACAAATAGATTAGATACGTTAGAGCCACAGCACTGACAATAGATGGGAGACTTCTCCAGCACCACTAAAATACAGGGCCCAGAGAGGTACTGGTGTTACACGTAAGATGAATTACTGCGACCAGCCGTGATATAATAACGGTATGAATTATTGAATTGGCATCTTCCTGAGACAGCTTTGGTCACAGCCTTGCTATGTTCTGGAGATGATAGAAGGAGATTTGTGTGATGTAAATTTATAATCAAAGGGTGTTCAGGATGAAAGATGACCTCCAAGGTTATGAACCTGAGCAGGAGACTGCATCATCACATGAAAAAGGCACTGTAAAATATGAAGCATTCTTCAGTTAGTAGTTGAAAGCCAAAGAAACTCTACTCTCTTGCAAATTTAACTCGAGGAAAGTTTCGGATAGGCAGAGATAGAATGGAAGATACCAAGATAATTGTGCTTTGGGTGGCTGAGGTGAGAAAGATAGATCTGGGAAATATCAGCTTAAATATGTTTCCTGAAATTATGTCTAAGAAAGGATTAGCAACTAATTAAAACATTTGGGCACTGAACTGCATAGAGACCTACAGCTACACACACGCATGCACACACACACACACACACACACAGGCACACAGGCACACACACATTCCACTTCCTTGGCAATTGGGCGATTAGGTAGAGTCCCTTATGTATTAGAAGTAGAATATTTTGTTAATATCCAGATCGTTTCATTACAGCTAGATCAAAGGGATGCCATTATTTTGGAAAGCGATCTGAAAAATATGCTTCTGACCCTGATGACTAGAAGATTTTTTTTTTCTTCTGAGCTCAGCTGTCTATGCAAGAGGAACCCAGACATACTGGGAGCACTTCCCTTTGCCACCGCTGCTTGACATGCTGAGTGATGGAGATGGATCTGGGAGACAGCATCTCCTTCCTGAAAACAAAGTAGCCTTTAAAAAGGGCTGTTAAACTGCTGTCTCGTGTTTGATTATTCTGTCCTCAGTAAAGTCCTTTATTTTTTACTACTAAATGGTCATTTTTATGGATGACATTATTTTAGTCCAATGACTGTTTCAAGAAACAATAGGTCAAAAGCAGCAAAGTATAGACCAGAGCCGGGACTGTGGAGAAAATTACCCCAAATAATAGACCATGGTCAGTTGAATCTAAGAAAGCATCCTCCAGGAAATTGTGCCAGATATTCAGGGAAAATTTAGGGAAAATCTGTTATAGACATGGTTTTAATTTAATGTAATGAAATAGTAATGCATAGATTTATACCATGCAATAAGACATTTTTATGTCTATACATAATTTCAAATTACATATGAAAAATACAGTAACTCAAATTAATGCATTTCTAACATATGATCAATTGCATTGCATTTCCTGGCTGTTAAAATTGTGTTTTATAGCATCAATAACAAATGTAATAAAATGTATTTCCTTATTAGGTCCCTCATCTTTTTTTTTTAAGAAAGGCAATAACCTAAAATTGTTATCTTCAAAGTTACTTTTTTCAAAAAAAATGACTTAATTGTTCTTATATTGTGTAATAAAGAGAACAGACGGTATTGACAAAATTAATTCCAAAAAACCCCACACAATTTTGCTCTTTTATTTTCTTCTAAGACAACAGAGATACATCAAAGACAACTGAAAAATAGTCCTGGAAAAAGGAATTATTATTACTCCTAGAGTGTCAGAATCAATAAAATATTACCTCTTCGTTTATTGACTTGAAGATATTTAAATCACTGCTCTTTTATTTTTAAATAATTAATTGTTTTCAGAATTTTATTTACTTAAATAGAAATTGTTTAAAACTTATCCTCAAAAGAACTAGTATCCAGCCTGTCTGTATGCTGTCATCACCAGTGCGGATGAGGTCTTCCTTTCTGTAACGTGCTCCGAGGCCTCCAGCTCTGTTTTCATCCTCCCTCTTGGCTGTGCTCCAGCCTCATAAGAAAATATACTTTCTTACCCAGCAAGAGGGGAGATAGTTCCATAAAATAACTTGTGGAGGAAGTTACAAATCTCTCGCTCTTAACCAGTTAGGGAATTGGTTTTGATCGAGACTGAGAATCACACTAATTTTTTAATTTTGTTTCCAAGACACTGAATGCTTATTCTGTGCAACCCATGGCTTGCTTGCATTTTCATGTCATCTGCTGGAAGACACGACTGTGATTGTTATAAAGTAAGTAAGCATCCACAAAAGCTTCTTTGTTCATAAATCCAGAAGAACAACATATATGGCAAGAGACACAGGATTAAGTGTGGTATACTTATAGTCCATGAAGTTTTAAGTTTATACATTTTTTAAAAGAAAATAAACCTGCCATTAAAAATCTACCAAAACTGCCTTGAAATGACCTTTCCTGGCCTATACGTGTATGGTACATCAGGGATTGCTGTCATCATAATTACCAGTGAGCTTGTGTCCTGCACCCACCATGGGAAATGTCCAATCCACATGCTGAGATCCCTACCTTGTGGAGTGTCAAATCCATTTAGGAGGGGAAAAAAATCTTACACATGAAAAGACAAATAACACTTCATGGTAACAGATACTAAAAGTCATAATGAAGACCCAGGATAGGATTAATAATATAAAATTTGTTTTAAACTCTGTTCACTGGAAAACAATTTTTCTTCTCACTCTTATTTGTTGTTTCCAATATGTAGATTCATGGTTGGATTATTTCCTTTTATTGGTGCATGGTTTTGAATTGCAGTGCTGTGCAAGGACACTTTTTCTCCATGTACTTATTAAGGGTGGCTAACGTGCTCACCTCCTAGGAGCAAACATTTTCTAGAATCACTGGTTTCTCAGAAACCCATGGATGAGCCTGGCAATTGACATCTTTAAATTACTGATGACCTGTAGTATTAATCCTTTCACCTTGCTAAGGCATGCCTGCTCGGCCATGGTAATCAGGCTTTTTTGCTCATCATAATCCCATTAACAAATTGAAAGATAGAACAAGAATTTTTTTACCAATCCCTCTGACAGGAAGCAGTGCAAAGGGGTTATAATTATGGATTATGTCTTTTATTATACATTGGAGCAAGCACACATTAGCCTAATTAAAAACACAGTGTGAATATTCAACTGCATCGAGCTGCAAATGTTTAAGGGCTGTCTGTAACAGCTGAAAATATATTTTGGTCTCATAGCAAACCTCGTCGAGTTGTATGGAAAACTGAGTTCAAGAATGGAGGATTGCACATTTTTTCGTTGGCAGATTTACTGACACCTCACCACGTAAAACACTTGCTAATCTGGGTCTCAGAGAGAAAAAAACATACCTGAATGAGCCATGGGATTAGAAAGTGAGGCTATGCTGAGGTTCACTAATGTAAACTCAGATATTTAGCTTCACTGAATCTTGCAATCTGGTTTGAGTCGCCATTAGAAGAACCCATGAGTGACGAGAAATCTATCCCAGACCTGGGCTAGAAAATACTGATTCAACATCTTCAGAAGCTACTTTATTGTCAACTTCAGCGATATTGCTTGGAATCATAAAATTGTAGATCTAGATTAGCATGTATAGGCCTTACAGTCCAACTCTTTGAAATTAGGAGATCCAGCAGGTGAAATAACCTGTGTAAAGACGTAGAGCTAGACCAGACTAGCTACAAACATTTGGTGAAGTTGCTCTTTGCATAACTGCAGGAAGTGCCAGTCATGTAAACTATGATGGACAATCTGCAGAGCCCCATGCAGCAGCCCTAGATGTTTCCATGGTCTGTTGTCCATTTCATAACTCAATGCCTTCTTAACTCCCCTACTTCTAGTATGGAATTTTTTGAATTTCTCATCAGGATACTCTTCTATCTCTGACCTAAATTATTCATACTATGATTAAAACTATATTTTCCGTGTTTTATGGAAGGCATTTACCATCAGATACAATACTTCTTTAAAATGTGTTATTGTGTTATTGACCTTTGCTGATAAAAATTCTTTCCTATTTCAGATAAGGAGTGAGCCCTGATCCAGAAAACACACCATTATGCTTAACTTTGGTGCACTGTTATCAATAAATATGTCCAGCAGTGCAACCCACATATGGACCAAAACTAAACATAAGATCACTGAGTAATGATCAGTAGAAATATATTCCTTCAAGCATGTAACACTACGACAAGAAGGGCTCAAAAACCACAATACATGATTTCATCTGCGTGTGTTGGTAACAGGGTAACTGGACCTAGGTCATGGAATGAAAACAGAGTTGGATCTTTTCCTAAACATGCTACTTGAACATGTATCAAATTTCACTCCTGTTTTACATCTCTATTCTAAACTACCATCATCTGTCATCTGGATAACTCCACAGCCTTCACCTTGATCACCTACTTCCACAGTGGCCTACCTTTCACCCAGTCTCCACAAAGCTGTCATCAAATGTTCTTAAAACTAAATCTCATGACGTCTTCTTCCCTTTAAACTATTTCAGTAGCTTCCTAATCCCACTAAAATGGATACCAAGCCCTTTACCATTGCTCTCAAAGTCCAGTTAGCTTTCCTGGCCTCCTCTTTGTCTGCTTTGCTCCAACTCCCCTGGCTGTCTTTCAGTTATTTCCTGTCTCAGGAACTTTGAATCAATATTTTTTTCTTCCTGGAAAGCTTTTCTTATTGCTTTTAGAATAATCAACACTTCTCTTTATCTTGAAAGCTTCAGTTTAAATGTCATTTCATCAAGGAATTCTTCCTGTTTCTGTCTTAAACTGTGCTCCACACTAAAGGCAAAGCATCATGTAATCTGCTTTCCGGGATTTCTTATCATTGTAATTTATACAGTTTTATGCATGACTATTAACTTAATATGTACTCTCCCCCTAGGTTAAAAGTTCATTAGGTCTCAGGCATGGTCTTTTTTTTTTTTTCTCCATCACCCTGTTCCTAGCATAGAGGATGGTGCCTCTGCATAGCACAAAACATAATAAGCACTGTGGAATGAGTGAATGAATGGGTACGTGGGGTCACGTCTCATGTCAGCCACACCCATTGGGTAGAAAGTTAATTAAATCAAATTTCTTTGACTGCAGGGTGCTTGCACATCCTGTTCCATCTGCTTGGAATTATCTTCTTTCCACTTCTGTTTAGCCTTCAGAGCCTAGTGCAAATATCATTTCATAATGATTCACACCTCCAGGCTAGTCCC
Source organism: Lynx rufus (assembly GCF_022079265.1). Classification (NCBI taxonomy): domain Eukaryota; kingdom Metazoa; phylum Chordata; class Mammalia; order Carnivora; family Felidae; genus Lynx; species Lynx rufus. Next base: position 3,230,497 of record NW_025814837.1, on the reverse strand, counting down.
TTCTATTGAACTCAGGTGACATCTTTCCATCTCCATTTATAGCATCTTTTGATGACAACTTCACATTTAATTGTGCAAAAGTTTGATCATTATCTTGCCCACACTTAGGCTTACCTATGTGGCAGGTTCTCAGGACAGTGCCTACTACATCATAGGCTCGAAGAAAATGTTTGTGAAATGGATAAAAGTTGCATATTCAGCAAGTTTCTTTATGGTATCGAGATGTCCACTATGAGAAGAGTTGTTACTCCTATAATAGTGGTCTTGTGTGTGTGTGAGTGTTTAAGTGTTAACACTAGCTAAAGAAGTCAGGATCTCAGGAGGATAGTTCACTGTTCTACTGAATAAAAAATTCTTTGCTGTGTATATTTAAAAGCAAACCTATATTTCTTATGTTGACTTAAGGTCTGTTTATTGGCCCAGGTCTGTTTTTTGAACTTAAGGTCTGTTTATTCTCTGGGGTCTGTGGGAGGGGCCACTTCATTTTGTTCAATCAGAATCCTCATCTTTGGTTATTCACGAACTTCCCCACTTGTCACTTGGATCCAGGGATGGATATATTTCACAGGCAAGTATATCCCACAGACATTCTGACAACCTCTGTAAGGCCAATAGACAGAAAGAAAGCTGCCACCAGATCATATTAATGACTTCATTTACACATGGCCTAAACGAGAACACTAAGAAAAGCCATCTGGCTTAGATGCTGAGAAAATGCCTCAGGAGATTGTATTAAACCCTCCCTCAGTATTCTTTTCTCCAGGCGAAATGACCCAATTCTTCCAGGATTTCTTAATAGAGTTTATTCTAGAGTACTACATTTCCTGGCCACTGTTCTGAGTTGGAGGAATAAGTAGTTCCTTCTAAGACATGTAATTTTTTTTTACCTCTTATCAAAAAAGCAAGTACCTAAACACACAAAATCATGAACTATCAGAGCTTTAATGATAGGTAGAGAACATGTCAGTGCCTGTTCCCTTTAATAATGAGGAAACAAAGGCCCACAAAGTCTGTCTGACTTAGACAAAGCATCCCCAAAAGGCAGAGTGATTGCCTCCCAGATACTCATGTGTATGAGTATAACATCTCCTAAATCCATGTTTCTATGAAGAAAAAAAAAAGAGATGCTTTTGAAATCCGCCAGGATCTCTAGGGTCCTGGCTGTCATTGACTTGGCAATGGCATTTCTATTTCTAATGATATCTGCATCATCCCTTAATGACCAATTGACTAAACATATTTAAACTGGTGGTACCAAAATCTGTCTGTGATTCTATTAGATAGTCATTACACTTACTTATCTTTCCTTACATATGCATGCTGATACGCCCTGGCTGTGGTAAAACATGCATATTGCAAAATGCACAGATTATAATATTTATTTAGTTAGTTTTAAATAAAGTTTATTTATCTGTTTTGAGAGAGAGAGTGAGAGCAAGCAGGGGAGCGGCAGAGACAGAGGGAGAGAGAGAGAATCTCAAGCAGGCTCCACACTGTCAGCATAGCACCTGATGCAGGGCTCAAACTCACGAATTGTGAGATGACTACCTGAGCCAGAGTAAGTCACTTAAACAACTGAGCCACCCAGGCGCCCCAGAGATATAATTTTTAAATGAAGAGGTTTATGATTTTCAATTTTGGATATTTTAATACTCAATAAGCGACGCTTTGTGTATCAACTACTGTCATTGTTTTAACACAACTATTATCTTATGACCTTTTTATCATTCTAAATGGCATTTAAATACGGAATTTAAGAACTTTAGGATGCTTCAAGACTGATGGCTTTTCATGTGGCACTGAAGCTAGTCCTTCAGGAGAATGGAAATGTGTGTAGAGATTCTTGTTGAGAGAATCTCTGAGGTTAGCTATCCTTGCATATACACAGCCAGATTCACAACTGGTAACCTAGGGTTCCTCTCACATTCCCAAGTTCTTCTTTAATGTCCCATCATAAACAAGATAGATGTTTCATTGATAATACTAAGTAAGTACAACAGTTACATAAGCCATTTAACCAATGATTCCTGCCACTGTGCTAAGTATTTTATAACATTATCATATTTAAATGCATGATGTGAGATCAAAGTAAATATTATTATTGTCCCCATTAGAAATAATATAAATTATCATCTTAAAATATCATATAATAATTATAGTACTTATAAAAATAAAACATCCAACTATAGGAATTTCAAACTCTCTTTCATAGTTATTATTTCAAAAGGAAATCACAAATATCTAGGATATATCAAAATATGTAGAGTTTTGTGTAAATTGAAACCACAACAAGGCACCACTATACGGGCACCCAGGTGGCTCAGTCAGTTAAGCGCCTGACTCCTGATTTTGGCTCAGGTCATGATCTCATGGTTTGTGAGTCTGAGCCCCACATGGGGCTCCATGCTGAAGTCTGAGATTCTCTCTCTCTCTCTCTCTCTCTCTCTCTCTGCTCCTCCCATGCTCTTGTGCTCACTCCCTCTCAAAATAAAATAAGCATTAAAAAAAAAAGACACCATTATGCACCTGTTAAAACAGCAAAAGTTAAAAAGATTGAGTGTACAAAATGATGGTGAATTCCACATGGAAGGACTGGAATGCTTATATACTACTGAGAAAAGTTTAAAGAATTCAATCCTTTTGGAAATGACTTTGACAGTTTCTTAAAAACTTAAACATGCACCTGTCAGAGGATCCAGCCATTTCACTCCTAGGTATTTTTCAAAGAAAAATGAAAGCTTTTGTCTACAAAGATGGGTACCTGGATGTTCATACCGTCTTATTTGTGATAGCCCCAAACTGGAAACAACATAAAATGCCCCCAGCAGATGAATGGATAAACAAACTAATATATCAGTACATTGGAGTATTATTCAGCAACAATAAGGAATGAGCAGCTGATTCATGCAACAACCTGGATTAAGATCAAAATAATTACATTGAGTGAGAGAGAAAGTACGTCCTGTATGATTCTATTTATATAAATTCTAAAAACTACAAACTTATGTACTGTGACAAAAGGCATATCAGTGGTTTTCTGGAGGTGGAGGGGAGGGCATGGGGTGGGTCAGAAGGGGCAATATACACTGGGTTATAAAGGCCAAAGGAAATTTTGGGAGTAATGGAGATGTTTATTGTTTTCATTGTGGTAATTGTTTCATAGCATATTTACCCTCACAATTTAAATATCTGTTTCCTGTCAATTGTGCCTCAGTAAAGCTGTTAAAATAAACTAAATAATTTCATAAAGCTGCATTTATTATTAAACGAAAATATATGAATTAAACAGTCAGCTCAACAGATTAGAAAGTAAAGCATTAATTTAGTGCTATCAAAGCAAAATAGACAAATAAGTATGAGAGCTGAAATGAAAGAATTATAAATTTTTGAAAATTGAAGTTCATAAATAAACCAGAAAGAGATTCTTTGTATTAGGGAAAAGTACTTCCAATGTGCATAACAAAGAAATTGTTAAAAAGCAGCAATCCATGCATTTAAGAATTAACAGAAAGGAAGATGGCATAACTTTATTAAATTAGCCATAAGAGAGAAATTCGTTAAACTCTGTAAAAATAATGCTGGAAATGTAAATCACTAGAATAATATTCTAAGAAAATTAAAAGATAACAAAATTGACTCCAAAGGTGATTTTTTAAATAAAAAAAAAAAACAACAAAATTCAACCATGAAGGAAATTTAGAAATTTAGTAAAGAGCAATTTTTTAAAACATTTTTTAGGGGCGCCTGGGTGGCGCAGTCGGTTAAGCGTCCGACTTCAGCCAGGTCACGATCTCGCGGTCCGTGAGTTCGAGCCCCGCGTCGGGCTCTGGGCTGATGACTCAGAGCCTGGAGCCTGTTTCCGATTCTGTGTCTCCCTCTCTCTCTGCCCCTCCCCCGTTCATGCTCTGTCTCTCTCTGTCCCAAAAATAAATAAACGTTGAAAAAAAAAATTAAAAAAAAAACATTTTTTAAATTAAGGTTAATTTGTTTTATTGGTGATTTTTTTCAAACCTTTACAAAACGTGCATTTCCTGTGAAATATTTACTTTTTCTAAATATGTAATGAATCCATGGTAATTTAAAAACTATAAGATTGGTCAAGAGAAAACGACACATTGGTGGAAACAAATATGAAAGGTACATAGAAAGAGACAAAGAAAATAAGTCAGTTGCAAAAGAAGAAAGTTATATGGCAAAATACAATTAAAAGATTAAATAAGTATTTCTACTCTTTGAGGAAACTATATACTATTATTTTGTATTCACTGAATTAATAAATAATACAAAGATTGACCAAGTTTTGTGTTGTGTGTGACAATACAGGGACACCACCTACATTCTTACTTTCTTATACTCTTTATGCGACAGTGAATTGGTACAACATTGCTAGAGAAAAGTTTGGCAAAATAAATGTATTATTAAAATTGATGCAGGAGAGCCTGGGTGGCTCAGTAGGTTAAGCACCAGACTCTTGATCTCTGCTCAGGTCATGATCTCACAGTTCATGGGTCAAGCCCTGCCTCAGGCTCCTTGCTGAGAGTGGGGAGTCTGCTTGGGATTCTTTCTCTCCCTCTCTCTGCCACTCCCCCCGCCTCTCTCTCTTTTTCTCTCTCAAAATAAATAAACTTTAAAGATAAAATAAAACAGGGGTGCCTGAGTGGTTGAGTCAGTTTAACATCTGACTTTTGGTTTCAGCTCAGGTCATGATCTCAAGGTTTGTGGGTTAGGGCTCCAAACTGACAATGGGGAGCCTGCTTGGGATCCTGTCTCTCTCCCTCTCTTTCTGCCCCTCCACCACTTGTGTGCACGCATGCTCTCTCCCCCTCTCTCATTCTCAAAAATAAATAAACTTAATTTTCTTTAAATAAAGTAATAAAATGGGGCGCCTGGGTGGCGCAGTCGGTTAAGCGTCCGACTTCAGCCAGGTCACGATCTCACGGTCCGTGAGTTCGAGCCCCGCGTCAGGCTCTGGGCTGATGGCTCAGAGCCTGGAGCCTGTTTCCGATTCTGTGTCTCCCTCTCTCTGCCCCTCCCCCGTTCATGCTCTGTCTCTCTCTGTCCCAAAAATAAAAAAAAAAAAAAAAAAAAAAAAAAGATTTAAAAAAAAAATAAAGTAATAAAAAATAAAATAAAATAAAAATAAAATAAAATCAATGTATACCTTTGAATCTTAAATTTCATTATTAGGAATTAATATTAAAAGTATTGTTAAGAAGGGGCAGATGAGTATCCGCATTTATTCATGGCCTCATAGTGTACATTTGCAAAAGTTTAGCAAAAGACTAAGTACCTTCTAATGGGCACTGGTTATAAATTACAGGAATGCACACACACTAGTATGCTATGTAGCCATTAAATTGTGATAGGGTATGCATTTTATTGGCACGGAAAGATGTCTTTCAATATTAGTGAATGAGAAAGGATGTATTCACATTTTTAAATATTGTTTAATATGTGCACACACATACATTCACACACCTACCGGTCTTTTTAAATTTCTAATATGTTTTAGAGCAATAGGAAGATGGTTGTAAAATATTTTCAAAAAAGTTAACAGCATTATAATAATTGATTAGATTCAGGCAATGCTTCTCATTTTCTTTTTTATACTTTTTAGTCTTTTTAAGAAATAATAGAGGCACCTGGGTGGCTCAGTCAGTTAAGCATCTGACTTTAGCTCAGGTCATGATCTTGCAGTTCACCAGTTTGAGCCCCATGACAGGCTCTGTGCTGACAGCTCAGAGCCTAGAGCCTGCTTTGGATTCTGTGTCTCCCTCTCTCTCTGCTCCTTCCCTGCTCACACTCTGTCTCTCTCCCTCAAAAATTAATAAACATTAAAAAAAATGTAATAAAAAATAAAATTAAAAAATAGATTAAAATACTTTATATTGTGGAAAAACTATTTTATTTGGGGAACCATTGAATAGCATATTTGAGTAACCTCTTATTCTCTGAATAAACTGGAGTAGTCATCTATGAGTCCTGCCCACAGGGGTAAGTGATTCTGATTTGATCTTATGCGTCTTGTTAACCCATCCATGGAATTAGCGAGCAGGCACTGAGGAAAGGGAGCTGCTGTCTGTGGAGGTGGGACACAGTGTGGGGGTTTGGTGGAGATTACTCCTTTCTGAAAAGTGCTGATGCTACGCTGGAGAATTCTCCAAATGCATTTGTGAGAAAATGAGGGGAAAACACACTCTTTTTATTTCTTCCCAAACCATGAATTTGTCTGGGCTTATGAATATGCTGTTTACCAAAATTAAAGTTTCCAAGTCACTATTGATTGTAATTTATTTCTCCTTCCTTCAAATCCAAAAACCTAACAGTATGTGAATTGGTAGAAACATGTAAGAAGTCAGCATGACAAGAGGAAAAGAGTCTGCGTGGAGGTCCATTAAGAAAGACTTGGAAAGCTACTAGCACATTCTGATCCCATGGTTAAAAGATAGCCTTTTCATTAACCAATAATCACACCTACTGAACCCAAGCCCTAAGTTGAAATCAGGCAATCATTGAATATCATTGTGAATATGAATATGATTATGTGCTCCAGTTATACAATCAGCTGTGCAGGTGAGCACAGGTAGAGGACTGTTCCTTGTTAGCCTATTGATGTAGAAACAGGACCCACTTTCCTGAAACAATTAGGGAATACTGCAAAATAGTGTGGTAAGGGTTCAGTGATGCAATTTAGTTAAGACATGAATTCAAAGAGTTAAGAGTATGAAGCACAGAACTTCAGCCAAAACTTGAATCCTCTAGAAGGCATATAGCCTCATTTTTCCAAGAGGATAGCGCCAACATTCACCCAGAGAATGGCCTGATTGGGAATCCAGGGCCTCATTGCTGACTCCTTACCTCTTATGCCCCTGAGTTCATTGACAGCAACCAAAAAGCTGCATGCGTCTCAACACTCATCTTCATCATCGCTGCTATTACTTTGGTTCAATTCTCTTTGAACTTCTGCTTGAAGTATTGACATCATTGCCTAATTGGGATGCTGCCTCTTGCTTTGTCCTGTCCAAACCAGTGGACCCAGTGTGATCTTTCTGAAATGCAGCTCTGACCCGACCAATCTCTTCCCTAAAATATTTCCATGACTACCCATTACCAACAGCACAAAATCTAAACCCCTTAGGAAGACAAACAAATCTCTTTGTAATCAATCCTCTGCTTGTCTCTCCGGACTCATCTCTGCTGGTCCCCTGACACTTCATCTCTTCATCCTGAATGATTTGTTATTCACACCATATACCAAGGCCTTGTCACCTTGAGGTACTTCACACATCGACTCTCCCCACTCCCATCAGCTATCCTCACGTTCCCTTTATTATCTGGTTAACTTCAATTCATCTGTTAGGAATCAGCCCAGATTTCACCTCTTCCCATAAGATGCTTTGTCTGATCTCACATGTCAGGGTTGATAGCCTTCCATCTCTCCTGTAACACCCCAAGTGTATCTCTATTTTAAGATTTGTCTATGTAACAATTTCCTTGTTTCCCCAGGTGCACTGTCAACTTCCTGAGGTTAGGAATTCCATATTATTCATCACTGTATCCTAAGGTGCATTCTCACCCTAGGTCCAGTATATGGTGAGAGCCCAAAATATGTGTTGAATTCAAAACTGAATTAATGAATGAATGAATGAACAAGTGGTGAAGAGATTACTGTATGAACAAAATTATGGAAATGTGCATGCCAACTTGAATATTAAATGACTATGAGAGGGAATAGTAAGTGATTAGAAGAAAAATAACAGACTATGAGATAAGACTTTTTCAAAATTAAGTTTTATTTAGTGTTCAATCCACACAAATTAATACTCAGCCATATATTGTTTATATGACTATCTAGACACATTTGGTATATACACATACAAACATATGTATGTGTATATATACACAGACATTTCCCATCTTCTTAATGTATATTGGACTGAGTTCTCATCAGTATGCTAACTCAATGTACCAAGGAAATTTGTAGCTTATAAAACAGTCCATACATGCTCTCCTATGTTTAAGTCATTGCAAGCTTCTTGAGATTAGAATCTGTTATTATTCTACATAGTGCCAGGCATTGTGTTAAACCCTCAGTAGTTATATTTATTTGGGGAAATGGACTTGATCTCATGGGTACAGGAGTGATTTGCTTTTGAGAGGCAGAAGTGTGGCTACTAGGAATGCAGAGCAGGTCCAAAGCACAAAACCTGGTATTTCATGAATTTAGGAAAGTTTTTAAAAAGAGACTTAATGCACAGGAGTTGACATTTTATTAATAATTCCTTTCTTGAGAGACTCATGCAGCTTGGGCTGTTTTCAGCTCTTTCAAGTCCCCTCTTCTGCTGATGTAGCGAGAAGCAGCAAATTCAAAGTAAAGCTAAAAGAAGCCTGGAAGCTCAGCCTCTGGGCAGTCATTTTCAGTATTTATGAGTGCCTGTAAATGGCTAGTGAGCTGTTGGTAGCACCATTGATTCTATTTTTAACAGTTGACTTCCTCACAATCAATGGGATTGACCAAACCAACTGTCTAGTCAGCACAACCAGGCGATGGCCACACTGTGGTCCATTAGTGGCCTGTGGTTCCAGGTGGGCGTCTACCTCTAATAAAGTCTTGAGCCAGGGAACACATCCCCTGGCACCAGCCTGCTCAACCTCTTTTCTCAGTGCCAGAGGGCCCCATTACCATAGAAACTTGATGGAGAAAGACCCAGAAGCAAATTATGCAGCTCTTTAGCACCCTCTGGTGTCCAGTCTTCCAAAAACCCAAAATTCTCCTGGGTTTTTAAAAACTTGACAACGATCATTCCTCCCCAAAGCTATGTACTGCCTTGTGATGTTCAGCAATCCAGACTGAGAAATTCTTTTATCACCTGACATCACCATTCTTGTTGGCTAAAGAGTACTCCTAATGGGAAAACCTCCCCTCTAACTATCATTTAATTAAGGGGAACTAGAATGATCTAGGCAGTGCATTTTGGAATAGACAGTATGAAAACTGCCTGCTTTAAAATCTGAAATCTATTTTGGGTTATACAAAGGAAAATTTTCTAGAAAATAGTAGAATTCTTTATGTAGAAGTCATTAACTGTTTGATTTACTACAACAAGCAAATGAAAGGCGCAAGTAAGGAGATACTAACCAAACTAACATTGATTTTCCTCTTAGGACTTCTTCTCCCATCCTTATCCATAGGCAAATGTCATGAAAGAGAAATGCTTTGGGGTGGACATCACATAAGGGCCATAGCGTTGACTCCTTTTTCGGGTTGAAATGTGACTTTGGACAAATCACAATCTCCATGAACCTCAGCTTTCTCAAATATAAAACAAGAATATAAGTACAGGACATTTTTGTCATCTTGGGGAAGAAACATGGAAATCTAAGATCCTATGAGGTTGTCAGGGCTTGGATTTCTGCACCACCTGAAGATGGCTGATGGATGCCTAGATTTCATTATCTACACATGCATAAGTTTGAATCTTTTCATAATAAAAAAGTTAAATGACTTTCAGTTGGAATCAATTTTCCATGTTCTCCCGAATATCACGTTAATGAGACTCTGTGCCAATCCTGAAAAGATAGGAAGAATGGTTGATTCTCATTTTAGACTCTCTTGTGATTATATATTTTAAAATAAGCATTGGTGGTTCAATAAAAGCTCCCCTTTTTTTAGAGTGGCCTCAAGCAATGTATGAGAAGAAGTGAATTAGAAAGAAGGATTTCTGCAGGAAAGTGCCAAGTGTTCTTCATGTGTTTTTATCATAACCGTGCTCACTTATTAAGATCCTACTAGGTACCAGGAGTTTTAGATACCTCATTTTATTTAATCCTCCTAACATTGTTGCAAGGTAGATTTTATTATTCTCATTTTGTAGAAAAGGAAACTAAGCCTCAGAGATGCAAAGCAATTTGTCCCAGTTATCACGCAACCTATAGAGCTAATATTCATACTGAGAGGTTTTTTTTTTTTTTTTTCTGAAGCCAAGCTGTTTTTCCCCCCATAGAAATAGCCTCTTTTCATTTAGAGAGCAAAATGGGGAAGGGAAGGAATTCCTGAGTCTGTTTTCTGGCAGAGCTCTTCAAAATTTCTTTTCCTAATAATGGATGGTTGTAAGAAGGCCCAAAAGCATGCAATCCAATGGTCCTGCTTTGTCTCCTTGGCAGTAAGAGGCATACAGGCTGATGAGAGGTCCTCCCATTCAGCGAGGTGTAATCTACGAGGAGCAACTCTATTTATTCACCTTGCTTCAGGTTTAATTGAGCACCTACTATATGCCAGGTATGACCAGGGCATATAAAATGAAATGAGTTCTTTTTTTTTTTTTTTAATTCTTTACGTGTCAGAAGAAATATCACAGATGCCACTAAGGAAATAAGGAAGGCCTTGATAATTTCCACCCCACATAGAACAACTCACCACATTATGGTATCCAGAGGAGATCAGTATGGCCCCAGGAATTTGTGTTCGCATCCCTCTGCTCTTTCGCCACTACAGTTAAGTAAGCTCTTTGGTCCCAGACTGCCAGCAAGTGAGCTCCGGTTAGGGAAAGAAAGAGTTGGAAGGTATATCCTACAGAGAATTGGGGAAATCCTAAGGCCAAACTATATATAATTACTATTCAGTTACAGTGACTCATAATTGAGAAGTGTAAACATCTGTTTAGGTTTCAGATTGTGTCTCTGCTCTACTCCTGTACTAGCATACCTCATTCTAACTCATCTGACAGGTCTGAAAAAGCAAGACTGATGACCTCAGACCAGAGGGGGCTTACTCTACAGATCATCTCTGCAGTTTTGCTTGGTAAAGAGAAAATTAAATAGATACCTGTTATTTAGTATTTCTTTTTCCTTTAGTGTACATTTCCCCTTCTGGATGTTGAAAAGACTTGTCCCAAGATCGTAGACAAAAGGAAGTCAAAGGCATTCTCCACAGCTTCCTCGAGCCACAGCTGTTAATGTGCCTTACTGGTCTCTTGGAAAAGAAGCCACCCTCTTGCCAAGAGTGCTGATAACCATGGGAGGAGGTAGACCCTGGAAAGAAAGAACCACTCTGGGTCTTTAGCATTTCCAGATTTGGAAATTCTCTCATAATTTATAGACCTAGAAATTAGAGATACAGAGAGAAGGAAACAAAGACTAAAGAAAAAAGAAACGAGCAATCTAGCAGGAAAAACACAACTAGGAAGTTTAGAAAGGAATGCACCCTGGCAGATACAAAGACATTCTTTCCCGCAAACTTCCTGAAACGTTGAGAATTCCAGCTTTTAGAAAAGCAAACAGTGTTATCATATTTTAAAAAATGTTTTTCTTTCCATTTCTTCTTAGCTTATATTGTCCCTCCCTTTCCCTTCTAGTTCTTTATTTCAGGATCACTGGATTCTACTGTGTTTGGGGGGGGGGGGGAGAAGGAACCATAAACCTAAATTATAGCCAATCAGATTGTACTCACAGCTCAACTACTAGACAAATTGCAGCTCATGAAATTTGCTATGGGTCAGGAGACTGAGTAATTTTATTTTAATCAGTCTTATTTGAAGCTGGAATGCCCTTGCAGCAAATCCTCTGAACAGGATTTCAGAGGGGATATAGACTGGTCTTTTTTCCTCTCGTCCCCTTTTTTTTCTTTCTTTCTTCTTAGTAAACTGTTTCAGGTCTCTGGGAGATAATGAGAAATAAAAGTTGAAGATAGTCAAATTTTATTCCAGTTCTGAATGAAAGCGTGTCTGGAACTTACATTGGCTCCAGCCTTTCTTACAATGCAGGATTAAGCTGTCCAAATCCTGTCCCCAGCATTCATTTACATGGAGATGTCCCAGGCGGACCTCGGGTCCGGCCCCAAGAACCACAAATGCCGTGCTGATCTCTGCGCCTCGCTGGCGGTTTGGATTTCTGGGACATTATTCCATGTCACAGGAGGCCTCGCAGGCTGCTGTAAAGTCGGATGGACCGATATCGCCACAACACAGCTGCCTTCTCAGCAAGGGGGAGCAAATAAGAGCCTTTCAGAGTCACGGGAGTATGGGATAGAGGCAGCATTAGCGCTTCTCAGCAATCCCTGGGGTTTGTAATGCCATCTTTGCCGCAGCTTAGATCACGGAGTCAGACCTCCAGAGAGGGCCAGGCAAATCGTGCCCATGTTAGGTCAAGAGGCAGGGTAAGGATATCACCCACTCTTCTCTGGATCTTTGCAACCCAGTTTGTCAAAGCATCCATACAATGGTGAAACGTGTGAACAGGGTGGTCTGCTTTCCAAGGAAGAGAGTTTGGCAAGAGTCTAACCTGCCAGACATCAGCTGGCCCTGTGTGAAGTCCTACGAAGTCGAGTTTTGAAGACCCAGTACTTTTAAACGTTCATGCATATCCCATATGCATAAAGATACTTCCATGTGAGTCACTAAAGGTCAGGGGCAATCAACACCGTTCCTCTTCTTGGTAATGTTCTTCTTTATCATCTCCATCTCACATTTCTTCACTTTGCATTTTAGGTCAAAGGAATTGACAACACTGGCCGAGTAATCCATGATAGATAACTCTGGCAAACTAAGAAAGAGACACACAAATCACCAGTTTGACGTTTTAGGAAGCTTATCCACATACTCACGTATCAACTTAATAAATGATTATCGGCTTCCTTTTCTGGGCAAACACAAAGGATGGAAAAAATGAGAAAACAATGTTAATGACCTCAAGTAGCTGAGGCCCTCAGGTGGCCATTGTCTGAGGTGGTGGGGGACAGACCAGGAGCGGCTGTGCCCTTCTGCTGGGATGAGCTGGAAAGTGGCTAAATATTGAGCTGGGGAGAGTCCGTTCTCTCCTGAGATGACAAGACAGTGTAATTCAATAAGGTCAATCCTTTGACAATACTATCAACTAACATTTAGTACTTACTCTGTGCCAGAAACTGTGTCGAGGGCTTTCCACAGGTTCCCACATTTAATTCTCACAGCAGTGTTGTGAGGTTGTTGCTGATGTTGCCATTCTCTTCTTACCCAAAGAAACTGAGTCATAGCTGTCAGAGAGACTGGTGGGTAAGAGCAAAGCAGAGCATTAACCTCCAGAAGTAACTTGGGCAGGATTCAGCAAAGCACATTTTATCCAGTTAGCAGAACTAAGAATCAGGGTCACTCCAGGTCCTGAAAACAAGTGGAATTCGTGTTTGTAGAATGAGAGCACCCCAGTGAAGCTACTTTTTTGTAAGCAGTGAGACTTGTTGCTGAGTTAAGACATGGGCTGGATAAAGTACCTTGCTTACTCCACTGCTTGCACTCACAGCCCTGTGATCAAGATGAATGTAGAACCCTAGAGAACACTAAATTAGTGTTGCTTATGGCCTGGTTCTCCAACCACTTGCATCAGAGAACCTGAGGTGTTTGTTCAAATACAGATGCCTAGGCCTCTGCTGAATTAGAACTACCGATGTGTAGTTCAGGAAACTTCATTTTAAAGTGAAATTTATACATCCTCCAGAAATTTCATATGGACAGTAAAATTTGAGAACCATCAACCCCAAGTTTCAGAGGGGGCTCAAAAGGCGCTGTCAGTGGGGGTAGGATGGCTGCAAAGGCTGGAAACCAGGAGCATCTGGCACCAGGTGTGATAAGGTGGGCTGGAAGGGATAATCCACTGGGCAATGGCGTTGCGATTGTAATTCAGGGGTACCTGGGTGGCTCAGTCAGTTAAGTGTCCAACACTGGACGTCAGCTCATGATCAGGATGAGCTGATGTCAGGCCTGGATGTCAGGTCTTGATCTCAGGGCAGTGAGTGTAAGCCCTGTGTTGGGCTCTGCGCTGGGATAAAGCCTACTTAAAAAAAAAAAGAAAAAAGTAATTTAAATTTAATTATTATTTATTATTTTTGATTTGGGGGTTCAGATTTATTATTATTTTTATTTTTTAATATGTATTTATTCATTCTTAGAGACAGAAAAAAAGTGCAAGTGGGGAAGGGGCAGAGAGAAGGAGAAAGAGAGAATCTTAAGCAGGCTCTGCATTATCATCACAGAGCCCAACTGGGGGCTTGATCTCACGAACCATCAGATCATGACCTGAACCGAAATCAAGAGTTGGACGTTTAACTGACTGAACCATCCAGGTGCCCCTCAGATTTGTTTTTAATAGTTTAAAAGCAAATAATTTTTTAACAAAAAATGATAATGGCTTAGACATTTAGCCTTGAGTTCTATTTCTAAGGAACATGATTACCTTTTTTGACATGAATCTAAGAAAATAAACTTTTCCTTACTAAATTAAACGAGCTCTCCATGTGAATTTGTCTAAGTCTTCAAAGGTAAAGTCCAAATATTTATTCTTTAATGAATGAATTAGAATAGCCATATCTATATTTTAAAACCACCTATTTTTAAGCTTAATTGATACTCCCCTGAAACTAATGATGGTGTATCTAATAAACTCATAATTTTCACTTTATGCTTTTGTTTCTTTATCTAAAGCATGTTTTAATAAAAATAAACATGCAAGAAAAAGTTGGGTTACCCAAGAACTATTTCTCTTTATTCATTTACTTTTTACAAGGAAAGACACATAGGTTTGCTAAGAAGGTTGTTTAAAAAAAAAAAAAGTTTTCAATGAATTTTTTAAGAAATTGATTTTATCACAAAGTAAGTAATTATCACCAGCATTTAACAGTAGCTTAAATGGTTTCTCTGCTTCATTGTAAACTCCTGGAGGATGCATTTGTTTGTGTATGTCTGAGGCAGACATTGCAAAATGTATAATCTTCCATTTGTATTTCCCCCAGCATCCCCCAAACACTGCCTGTCCTCTAAAACTTTACTCACTGCTCTGAAGTGTTTCGTTGACTGGAAATATTCTCTACAAAAACTTTGTGGAGTTAGTGTTGACTTTCTGCAGTGAATGCATTTTTCATGATTAAAAGTCACAGCATGCTTGTCTGGGGAACACATCCTAGGAGAGCCGTCATTCTTAGTTATGAGTTCCTAAGTCACAAACAGTTTTAAACTTTGAATCACTTCAAAATACACAGATTTACCAACAAAATTATGGCACTATGGATTTTGGGCAAAGTATTTACCTTGCAATTGTACTTTTATGCAACTTTTATATGTAAGTAAGGCAGCATTCCAGATTCACCTGTATCAGCCAGAATGTTGGTAGGAAACAGATGGCATACTCAATTTGTGGTAATTCTAGGAGGATCTAACAAAAAGGTGTGGTCTGGTATAGAGGAAACACAAGTAGTGCAGGAACAGAGGATTAGCACTAGAGGAGCTGTTACCACTCACAGTCTGGTGAGACAAGGAGAAGGTGAAGTTTCCAGGTTTCAGGACAATGTTCTATTAAACAGGCCACCTTGAGAAAAGCAGTGGTCACAGTATTGAGGGACACAGATATCCCAAGAAGACTTGACAGGGAAGGAGCCAGGTAATAAATACTCTACCACTCTCTCCCTCCTCCTTCCTTCCCATCTTATCCTGAGGCTTTTACCAGTTAAACTCAAGTGGAAGCCAGAAGGCATGGGAGCGCTTTAATGTCGTCCATTGCAGATAAGCCTTGCAGCACTAAAAGATGGACAAGGTGGTGAGAGCTTCCAAAGGCAAATGGAAGATATTTGGCAAAACCTGTTACACTGTGGTTCTAGGGTAAATGTCTGACACATTAGTTTCAATATCTGCTCTGATATTTAACACGTGAGTTACCTTAGGCAAGTTGCCTGAGCTCACCAAGTCCTAATAAGACTCTAATTATTGCCTTTTGGGGGTTAAATGGGAGAATATAAGCATATCACCAAGCCCAGTGCCTAGAACAAAGGGAAAACTCAGGAAGGATGAGTTCCTTCCTGTCTAGTCTCTTTCCAAATGTCAACTGTTTTCCTATAGTTATTCTTACCTTCTTCCTGGTTCCTCCTTTGATAGATATCAGGTACACACAGAAGAAATGTCTTAAGACATTAATGAAAACTGAAGAAGTCACAAATAAATGAAAAGATATTATGTGCTCATGGATTGGAAGAATCAATATTGTTAAAATGTCTATACTACCCAAAACAATCTATAGATTCGAAGCAATCCCTATCAAAATTCAATTGGCATTTTTTTCACAGAAATAGAACAAATAATCCTAAAATTTGTATAGAGTCACAAAAGACCCTGATTAGCCAAAGCAATCTTGATAAAGAAGAACAAAACTGGAGGCATCATATTCCCTGATTTCAAACTATATTATAAAGCTGTAGTAATTAAAACAATAGAGTACTGACATAAAAACAGACACATATCAATGCAACAAAATAGTGAGCCCAGTAATAAACCCACACTTTTTGGTCAATTAATTTACAACAAAGGGACCAACATTATACAGTGGGGAAAAAACAGTCTTTCCAACAAACGGTGTTGGGAAAACTGGATAGCCACATGCAAAATAATGAAACTCAACCATTATCTTACACCATACATAAAAATTAACTCAACACAGACAAAAGGCTTGAACATAAAACCTGAAACAACAAATATCCTAGAAGAAAACAAGGCAGTAATTTCCTTGACATAGGTCTTAGGGGTGATTTTTTTCACATCACACCAAAAGCAAAAACAACAAAAGCAAAATTTTAAAAGTGGAACTACATCATAAAGCCTTATGCACAACAAAGAATAACATTAATAAAATGAAAAGACAACATACCGAGTAAGAGATAATATTTGCAAACCATGTATCTGATAGGGGACTAATATCCAAAATATATAAAGAACTCATACAACTCAGTAACCAAAAGAACAATCTAATTTTAACAAATGAGAAAAAGATCTAAATAAACATTTTTTCAAAGAAGATGTACAGATGGCTAACAAGTACATGAAAAGATACTCAACAGTATTCATTATCAAGGCAATATGAATCAAAACAAAAATGAGATATCACCTCACACCTGTTAGAATGGCTATTATCAAAAAGGCAGGAAATAACAAGTGTTGGTGAGGATATAGAGAAAAAAGAACCCTTGTGTACTGTTGGTAGGATTATGAATTTGTGCAGGCACTATGGAAAACAATCTGGAGATTCCTCAGAAAGTTAAAAATAGAACTACCATATGATCCAGCAATTCTACTTCTGGATATCTATCCAAAGAAAATAGAAAAACTAACTTGAAAATATATATGCACTCCCATATTCACTGTGGCATTATTTACAATGCCTAAGATATGGAAACAACTTAAGTGTCCATTAGTGAATGTGCAAATAAATAAAATCTGAGATAGATAATAGATAGATAGATAGATAGATAGATAGATAATAGAATATTATTCAGCTATAAAAAAAAATCTTGCCATTTCCAACAATGTGGTTGGATCTCAAAGGCATTATGCTATGTGAATTAAGTCAGACAGAGAAAGACAAATAACATATGATCTTTTTATTTTAATTTTTTTTTTAATTTACATCCAAATTAGCATATAGTGAAACAATGATTTCAGGAGTACATTCCTTAATACCCCTTACCCATTTAGCCCATCCCCACTCCCACACCCTTCTAGTAACCCTCTGTTTGTTCTCCATATTTATGAGTCTCTTATGTTGTGCCCCTCCCTGTTTTTATATTATTTTTGCTTCCCTTCCCTTATGTTCATCTGTCCTGTGTCTTAAAGTCCTCATATTAGTGAAGTCATATGATATTTGTTTTTCTCTGACTGGCTAATTTCACTTAGCGTAATACCCTCCAGTTCCATCCACATAGTTGCAAATGGCAAGATTTAATTCTTTTCGATTACCGAGTAATACTCCATTGCATATATATACCACATCTTTATCCATTCATCCATCAATGGACATTTGGGCTCTTGCCATACTTTGGCTATTGTTGACAGTGCTGCTATAAGCATTGGGGCACATGTGTCTCTTCAAAACAGCATAACCTGTATCCCTTGGATAAATACCTAGTTGTGCAATTGCTGGGTCATAGGGTAGTTCTATTTTTAATTTCTTGAGGAACCTCCATACTGCTTTCCAGAGTGGCTGTACCAACTTGCATTCCCACCAACAATGCAAAAGAGATCCTCTTTCTCTGCATCCTCACCAACATCTATTGTTGCCTGAGTTGTTAATGTTAGTCATTCTGACAGGTGTAAGGTGGTATCTCATTGTGGTTTTGATCTGTATTTCCCTGATGATGAGTGATGTTGAGCATTTTTTCATGTGCAGTTGGCCATCTGGATGTCTTCTTTGGAGAAGTGTCTATTCATGTCTTTTGCCCATTTCTTCAGTGGATTATCTGTTTTTTTGGGTGTTGAATTTGGTCAGTTCTTTATAGATTTTGGATACTAACCCTTTATCTGATATGTCGTTTGCAAATATCTTCTCCCATTCTGTCAGTTGTCTTTTAGTTTTGCTGATTGTTTCCTTCACTGTGCTGAAGCTTTTTGTTTTGATGAGGTCCCAGTAGTTCATTTTTCCTTTTGTTTCCCTTGCCTCTGGAGACGTGTTGAGTAAGAAGTTGCTGCAGTCAAGATCAAATAGGTTTTTGCTTGCTTTCTCCTCAAGGATTTTGATGGCTTCCTGTCGTACATTTAGGTCTTTCATCCATTTTGAGATTATTTTTGTGTATGGTGTAAGAAAGTGGTCCAGGCTCATTCTCTTACATGTCACTGTCCAGTTTGGCCAGCACCACTTGCTGAAGAGACTGTCTTTATTCCACTGGATATTCTTTCCTGCTTTGCCAAACATTAGTTGTCCATACGTTTGTGGGTCTATTTCTGGGTTCTCTATTCTGTTCCATTGATCTGAGTGTCTGTTCTTGTGCCAGTACCATTCTGTCTTGATGATTACAGCTTTGTAGTATAGCTTGAAGTCCGGAATTGTGATGCCTCCTGCTTTGGTTTTCTTTTTCAAGATTGCTTTGGCTAGTCAGGGTCTTCTCTGATTTCATACAAATTATAGGATCATTTGTTCTAGCTCTGTGAAGAATGCTGGTGTTACCTTGATAGGGATTGCATTGAATATGTAGATTGCTTTGGGTAGTATCGACATTTTAACAATATTTGTTTCTTCATATCCAGGAGCATGGAATCTTTTTCCATTTTTTTTGTGTCTTCTTCAATTTCTTTCATAAGCTTTCTGTAGTTTTCAGTGTATAGATTTTTCACCTCTTTGGGTAGATTTATTCCTCGATATTTTATGGGTTTTGGTGCAAGTGTAAATGGGATCGATGCCTTGATTTCTCTTTCTGTTGCTTCATTGCTGGTTTATAGGAATGCAACCAATTTCTGTTCATTGATTTTATATCCTGAAACTTTGCTGAATTCATGAATCAGTTCTAGCAGGGTTTTTTGGTGGAATCTTTTGGGTTTTCCATATAGAGTATCATGTCATCTGCGAAGAGTGAAAGTTTGACCTCCTCCTGGCCGATTTGGATGCCTTTTATTTCTTTGTGTTGTCTGATTGCAGAAGCTAAGACTTCCAATACTATGTTGAATAACAGTGGCAAGAGTGGACATCCCTGTCTTGTTCCTGACCTTAGAGGGAAAGCTCTTGGTTTTTCCCCATTGAAGATAATATTAGGGTTGGGTCTTTCATATATGGCTTTTATGATTTCGAGGTATGCTCCTTCGATCCATACTTTCTTGAGGGTTTTTATCAACAAAGGATGCTGTATTTTGTCAAATGCTTTCTCTGCATCTGTTGAGAGGATCATATGTTTCTTGTCCTTTCTTTTACTGATGTAATGAATCATGTTAATTGTTTTGCGGACATTGAACCAGCCCTGCATCCCAGGTATAAATCCCGCTTGGTCGTGGTGAATAATTTTTTTAATGTATTGTTGGATCCGGTTGGCTAATATCTTGTTGAGGATTTTTTTCATCCATGTTCATCAGGGAAATTGGTCTATAGTTCTCCTTTTTAGTGGGGTCTTTGTCTGGTTTTGGAATCAAGGTAATGGTGACTTCATAGAAAGAGTTTGGAAGTTTTCCTTCCATTTCTATTTTTTGAAACAGCTTCAAGAGAATAGGTGTTAACTCTTCCTTAAATGTTTGGTAGAATTCCCCTGGAAAGCCATCTGGTCCTGGACTCTTGTTTTTTGGCAGATTTTTTATTACTAATTCGATTTCCTTTCTGGTTATGGGCCTGTTCAAATTTTCTATTTCTTCCTGTTTCAGTTTTGGTAGTATATATATTTCTAGGAATTTGTCCATTTCTTCCAGATCGCCCATTTTACTGGCATATAATTGCTCATAATATTCTCTTATTATTGCTTTTATTTCCGTTGTGTTGATTGTGATCTCTCCTCTTTCATTCTTGAATTTATTTATTGGGGTCCTTTCCTTTTTCTTTTTGATCAAACTGGCTAGTGGTTTATCAATTTTGCTAATTCTTTCAAAGAACCAGCTTCTGGTTTCATTGATCTGTTCTACTGGTGTTTTTTTGGTTTCAATAGCATTAATTTCTGCTCTAATCTTTATTATTTCCTGTTTTCTGCTGGTTTTGGGTTTTATTTGCTGTTCTTTTTCCAACTCTTTAAGGTGTAAGGTTAGGTTGTGTATCTGAGATCTGGATTGCTATGTACTTTCCTGTTATGACTGCCTTTGCTACATCCCAGACGTTTTGGGTTGTGGGGTTATCATTTTCATTGTTTCCATGAACTTTTTAATTTCCTCTTTAACTTCTTGGTTAGGCCATTCATTCTTTAGTAGGATGTTCTTCAGTCTCCAAGTATTTGTTACCTTTCCAAATTTTTTCTTGTGGTTGATTTCGAGTTTCATAGTGTTGTGACCTGAAAATATGCATGGTATGATCTCTATCTTTTTGTACTTGCTGAGGGCTGATTTGTGTCCCAGTATGTGGTCTATTCTGGAGAATGTTCCATGTGCACTGGAGAAGAATGTGTATTCTGCCGCTTTAGGATAAAATGTTCTGAATATATCTGTTAAGTCCATCTGGTCCAGTGTGTCATTCAAAGCCATTGTTTCTTTATTGAATTTTTGATTAGATGATCTGTCCATTGTTGTGAGTGGGGTGTTGAAGTCTCCTACTATTATGGTATTATATGAGATTCTTTTTGTTTGTGATTAATTGATTTATGTATTGGGTGCCGCCACATTTGGTGCATAAATGTTTATAATTGTTAGGTCTTGGGGATAGACCCCTTAATTATGATATAATGCCCTTCTTCATCTCTTGATACAGTCTTTATTTTAAAATCTAGATTGTCTGATATAAGTATGGCTACTCTGCCTTTCTTTTGTTGACCATTAGCATGATAGATGGTTCTCCATCCCCTTACATTCAATCTGAAGGTGTCCTTAGGTCAAGTGGGTGTCGTGTAAACAGCATATACATGGTTCTTGTTTTCTTATCCATTCTGTTACTCTATGTATTTTGATTGCAGCATTGAGTCCATTGGCATTTAGAGTGAATACTGAAAGATAGAATTTATTCCCATTATGTTTCTTGTAGACTTGGAGTTTTTGGTGGTTTTCTCTGGTCCTTTCTAATCTTTGTTGCTTTTGGTATTTATTTATTTATTTAAAAAAAATTTTTTTTCATCTTTTCTCCCCTCAAAGAGTCCCCCTTAAAATTTCTTCAGGGCTAGTTTAGTGGCCACAAACGCCTCTAATTTTTGTTTGTCTGGGAAACTTTTTATCTCTCCTTCTATTTTGAATGACAGCCTTGCTGGATAAAGAATTCTTGGCTGCATATTTTTCTGATTCAGCACATTGAATATATCCTGCCACTCCTTTCTGGCCTGCCAAGTTTCTGTGGATAGGTGTGCTGCAAACTTTATCTGTCTTCCCTTGTAGGCTAGGGACTTTTTTCCCTTGCTGCTTTCATGATTCTTTCCTTGCCTGAGTGTTTTGTGAATTTTACTATCATATGCCTTGCTGATGATCAGTTTTTGTTGAATCTAATGGGAGTCCTTTGTGCTGCCTGGATTTTGATGTCTGTGTCTTTCCCCAGGTTAGGAAAGTTTTCTGCTATGATTTGCTCACATAACCAACCCTTCTACCCCTATCTCTCTCTCTTGTCCTCTTCTGGGACATGATGTTGTTCCTTTTTAATGAGTCACTGATTTCTCTAATTCTTAAATCATGCTCTTTTGCCTTAATCTCCTTCTTTTTTCCTGCTTCATTGTTCTCTATAAGTGTGTCCTCTATATCGCTGATTCTGGTTCTGCCTCATCCATGCTTGCCGCCTTGGCATCCATTCATGATCGTGGCTCAGTTATAGCATTTTTTATTTCATCCTGACTAGCTTTTATTTCTTTTATCTCCACAGAAAGGGATTCCAATCTATTTTTTACTCCAGCTAGTATTCTTGTTATCATGATTTTAAATTCTGGTTCAGACATCTTGCTTGTATCTGTGTTGGTTAAGTTCCTGCCTGTCGTTTCTTCCTGCTCTTTCTTTCGGGGTGAATTTCTTTGTTTCATCATTTTAAAGGGATAAAAGTAATTAATAGGTAGAAAAAATTAAAATTAGAAAAATTAAAATTAAAAAAATATTAAAATTAAAAATTAAAAACACACACACAAAAAAAATTGAATAAATGATGCTAGATCCTAGGTGTGTTTTGGTCTGGGTGATGAAAGTGGCTTGATAGATTAAAGAAAAAGGGGGAAAGAAGAAAGAAAAAGGGAAATCATTTGAAAATTTGAAAAAATGAATACACTGAAGCAGACTAAAATGAAATGATGGAAGTAAACTAGAACTTGAGAAAATTTACACAAAAGTCAAAAATATAGTAGAAAAAAATTAAAGAAAAATATTTTTAATAAAAATTAAAAATACAAATGAATTTTTTCTCTTTCTGTATTCAAGAAAAAGAAAGGAAATGAAAAAGAGAAAAAAAAAGGAAATTGAAATTTGAAAAAATGAATACAGTGAAGTAGACTAAAATAAAATGATGGAAGTAGAATCGAATTTGAAAAAATTTACACAAAAGTAAAAAATATAGTAAAAAATTAAATAAAAATATTTTTAATAAAAATTGAAAATAAAAATGAATTTTTTCTCTTTCTGCATCAAAAAAAAGAAAAGAATTGAAAAAGAGTGAAAAGGAAAAAAATTGAATATATGGACCTACTAACAGACTGAAATACGACTGAAATTACTTCATTTTCCCCTAGATATCAGACTATGAAGCGCTTTACAGTCATAAACTAAGCAAGCAGTGAGACTTCTGTTCTTGAAGCGCAAGGTTGGCCCAGTTGGGCGGGGCTTAGTGTAACTGCTCCATTCTCCACTAGATGCTAGCCTACTGGAGTGGATTGTTGTGGCACTTGTAGGTGCATATCCACATGCATGGAAGCAGTGAAAATGATGTCACCAAGCTACCCATTCTCTAGTATCGGAACTCTGTTCTCCTTGATTAGCAATTGTGCACCCATCCTTTGTCTTCAGCTTTCGTCCACTCCCTGCTTTTATACTGTCCGTGACAAAAACCCAGGTAGTACCTCTCTTCCAAGTTTTGTCTTATATGAGGCTGTTTTCTCCAGCCCCTTACTTCTGAGGGACTGTGGCTTTGATCTGTTCCTCCCTTCTGGAGAGGGTCTGATGGAGCAATGGTTGAATGCCAGCCTTACCCAGGAAAATTCACAGGACTGTGCTGCTGCCAATGCCCAGAGACTGCTGCCAGGTGCCAGCCTGCCCCAGAAAAAGTTTGCAAGACAGTGTAGCAGCAGCGTTTCAGGGATTATGGAAAATCACAACACACATCTGGCACCAGGCTTCACCCTTAATGACTTGTTCCAGCACCAGTGAATGTGGCTGTTCTCTGGAGTCTGCTGGGCCCAGGCTGCATCACAGCCTCTACCAAATGTCCTTCCAGCAGTGTAACCACTTCTCCCTGTGTGGCCTGTGAACCTCCCGGACCCCACTCTGCTCCTGGGGATTCACCCTTCCCACCATAGCACCTCCAGGTATCGAGCTGCAGAGTTGCAGATTCTGTGCTCCCCCTGTTTATAGTCATAATGGAATATAAACCCTGTCCTTTCTCCTTTCTCCTTTCTCCTTTCTCCCTTTTTATTTCAGTCCCTGTGGCTGTGTCCAATTTTCTACTTTCTCTCCAGCTGCTTTTAGAGAGGGATGCTTTTCCTATATTCTCCCCCTCTCCCATCTCCGTCCTCTCTCTGCATGCAAAAACACCTCCCTGCCCCCCACGGCTTCTCTCTTCCCAGGTTCACCTCTCCATGCCACGTACCTGCTGAATTCTGTGGTTCAGGTTGTGCAGATTGTTGTGTTAATCCTCAGATCAGTTTCTAGGTGTGGAGGATGGTTTAGTGTTGGTCTGGCTGTATTTCATGGAGCAAGACAAACAAAAAACTTCCATGCTGTTCTGCCATCTTGGCTCCCTCTACCGTTTGATCTTTTTTATATGCAGAATCTAAAAACAAACAAAATCAAGCTCATAGATACAGAGAACAGATTGGTGGTTGCCAGAGGTGGGGTAAGGTGTATAAAAACTTCATGAAGAGGACCAAAAGTTAAACCCACAACTCATTCCTTTAAATCAATGTTAAACTAAATGAGTAGACCAGCAATGGGACAGCAGTTTTCTGATGCATTTTATGGAAGTGCATCCAATCAGACACAAGTTGATAAATCTTGATTTTTGTTAAATATATATTTTCTATGGTAATTGATAAGGCTTGTTTGTCAGAAATTTCTAATTAGTGGTCAACTGATATTCATAGATTATTGAAATGGAAGTCCCTTTGTTTCAGTGATGGATTCTCATGGAAAGAGACAAATCTGTCTCAGCGATGATGTATCTACATTCATTTAGATATCTCCAAACTTTGTTTTAATGTCTTGGCTGTATTTACAAAGTGAGAATAAGTCACAATCTTAAGAAATTATTTTATCTAGATAACTCTTAACTGAAAAGAATAGTTTGAGGGACAAAACTTAGAAAGTGTAAATTTCCCATAGTTTCAACCTTATTAATGTATACCAATAAATCTTTCTCATTTGCACCCTAAAAATTAATATTGCTTATAAGGAGAACTAATTCATTGACTTCAATCCATCCATAATAGGTATAAGTCACATTTCTTAAACAGTTTAACATTTATCCTTTTTTTTTTAAAAAAAACATATTATCTTTGGTAATCTTCAGGACAGCAAAAGTAACCAGATATACATTTGTTCCTCTTACAGATGAGGAAACGGGAGCTCACAGAGCTATAGAACTACTTAGTAACAAAACCAGGTCTTGGTCAACAAGCATAAAGTATGGAACATCATTTTAACATTCACCCAAATTTTGATTAGAAAGTTGCTATGAGCCAAACACTGTGCTGGGCACAGAGGTTAAAAAATATAATGAATAATCCATCATCATCTTTTCCCACAAGCAACATGTTCCCAGCCTTTGCTTAGCAATGGATAATCGCAAAGAGCAGTAATGCTTTCAGCCTAAACAATGATCAAATTCTACTTGACTCTAGATTCTTGTTTACTTATTAGATAGATTACATATAGATAGATGATATAGATAGAGATAGAGTGGAGATAGAGCTAGATAGATATAGACATAGACATAGATAGATGTAGATGATATAGACATAGATATGGATGATATCGATAGATATATACACACAAAAACACACATACATACATGCATACATACATACATACATATATACATAAATACATACATAATAGAGATCTAAGTGGTTTCCAGGCTGAGGTAACACAACCAATCTCATTCTATAACTAATCACAAATAGAGAAATTAGAAATCTCAGAACAGATAATCACAACTACTTATAAATTTAATTCCCTCACATGTAGATATTTTTCATCTTCCATCTTCTTTTCTATCTTTCCTTTCTTCAATATTTCCTTCTAAAAATATTTAAGAGACCAGTGCCAATTCTTTTATACGTTGAAAATCCTATGTTGAAAACAAAATTTCTATCTATGAGCAATTTTCAATTTAGAGGCAAAACATGCAATCAAATCAACAACAGTCATAAAATATAATTGTTCTGAGATGTTTAAATACAGGATTCTGTGGTAGCATAAATAAGGTGAGTTACTGCAGGAGGTTATCCTCAAGGGTATTTGAAAATTGAGCAGGACTATTCCAAAGGGAGAAGAGAGCTCCTGCAAATAGAGCAGAAAAGACAAAGAGCTCCCTGAGTGGTTAGGAATAACTGATGCCTATTAAATGAGTTGTGGAAAGATAGAGGATAGAAAGGTAAACATGAACAAAATACCGAATAGCCTCATTTGTTGTCCTGGGAAAACAAGAATAACAACATGTAAAGTTCCAAGGCCTTCTACAACACTCATATTACCTTAACTAATATTAATATTAGGTTTACTAATGAAGGTGCTGAATTGTGAGGTGCTCAGAGAAATACACATGATGCAGTAGGACTATATCCTTGAAGGATGGTTTGGATTTATTTTAGATGTACAAAGGAGTTACATTCAAATTCGGAACATCTGCTGTGGCATGGGTACCTCCATCAGAACAGATATGTGACCAATCATACTAGTTGCTTGCAATAAGTACATGCTGAAAATCAGTGCTGGTTGTGTAGGAAGGAAAAATGCCACTAAGGACTTGGGATCACTTTTTAAATCCTCCTGCACAATAATTCTGAATGTTGTGAAGAAACAAGAGGGAAAGAAAAAAATCAAACCGTTACTATTGGTATCCATGTCTTCATCAGTCTTCCAACTGATTGATCACCTGGCCTTCACTATGAAAGATTCTTTCCTGAAGCACCGATTTTCAAATGTGGCTCCGTTAGTTAATGAATCCCTGTTAAAGTCCTCACTCACTAGTCCAACGTGAAAAGTCTCCCTTAATCATGTTCTATTCGAACATTCGAACCTACCCCCCACATGCTTCCATTAGGTAAGCAATCGGGTCAGATCAAACAAGGCCCCTACATCTTTAGTATTCCCTTGAGAAAATTTGGCCTGACAGAAAGAATGTGAGCTTTGGTTCAGCATACCTCAGTGTGAATCTTATTTTTAACTGTGTGACCTTGGGCCAGTTTATTAACTTTGCTGAATCCATTTCTTCATTTGGAAAATGAGATGAATAATAGCTCCTTTGCAGAGTTGTTGTGAGCATTAGAGATTACTTTACAAAATGTCAAGTGATGTGCCTCACACATAATAGCTTCTCAATAAATGGTGGCTGTTATTGTAATTCCTTTCTCTAGGTTCCTGTTTGGCAGCTCCCAAGCATTTCTATACTCCCCAAGGTGCTGTCCCAGTTCCTGTTTTATGTTCAGTTGATGTCAATTAATTCCTTCTAAATTGTTACCTGGTAGGGAATCAGAGGCCCTCGCTTTGACTCTGCCATCAGCACACTTAATTACCTTGAACAAGTCACCTACATTTTTCTGGGCCTCAGTTTGCATAGCTATAAAGTAAGAGGTTTGATTAGATGATTTCTAATGCTGCCACCCACCCTGTGATTATGGACTCCATGGTGTTAATTAAACAGGAAAGCACCCCTTGCTGTGTCTTGTGAGTTTCTTGAGAACAATAGTAATTTCTTTTTTTTTTTTTTTTCAACGTTTATTTATTTTTGGGACAGAGAGAGAGACAGAGCATGAACGGGCGAAGGGCAGAGAGAGAGGGAGACACAGAATCGGAAACAGGCTCCAGGCTCTGAGCCATCAGCCCAGAGCCTGACGCGGGGCTCGAACTCACGGAACGCGAGATCGTGACCTGGCTGAAGTCGGACGCTTAACCGACTGCGCCACCCAGGCGCCCCAAGAACAATAGTAATTTCTACATTCAATTCTATTTTGAAAGTCCCCTAGATGTCTAATCATGATAAATTGATTACTTTGATGACAATTATGGAAATCAATGAATCAAGTCATTGGCTTTCCTTGAATCATGTTGATAACTGACAAGTAATGGAAATGGCCATATACATGACTTTAGTGTTTGATTTTGATCTTTCCATATTGGCCCAAAAATACTTCCAAAGCCATGGTGAGGATATGTAGACGGAAGCAAGGAAATAAAGCGAAGAAAGTTGGTATGTTGTCTTGATGAAATTTCACGGTCCTTTACTTTTGACCTCAATTTTTCATAGACAGAAATGAAAAGGTCCAGACTGCTGCCAAATACATGGGTTTTAGCAATTGGTTACCCAGTTGGGATCTAACAGTGAGACCATTTTGGCAAGAACCTCACAAATATAGCTATTTAACTACTGGCAGCAAGGATAAGATGTGCATGATATAGAAACAATTATGTCTGTCAACTGGATTGGGGAGGAAAAAAAAAGATAGCTATCTCCAATGTCAAGATGGTTGACAATGAAGAAATAAGCTACACAATCTGAAATGAAGGCTATGATCTAAATAGAACCACTCCTAATATGACTTTTCCTCATTTGTCAGATAGGACACTCCTAGATCTCAGACTTAGGCTATTTTCAACTGCCCCGGGCTTATACACCTGGATCAATGTGTTCCATGGAATTCAATAGGACAGTCATCTCCAGTCAACATTATCTTTTATGCCCAAACTCACCAAAAACTACGTACTTTTCTGTCTACTTTAAGTATTCTTAGTGCTTTGTAGCAAGTTTGCTTTTAATCTTTAATTTAAAATTTAAACTTAAATTTTTAATTTTGCTTTAAAAATTTTGCTTTTAAGTGGGAATCAGAAGCCAATTTAGAGTTCATGTATAACATATATGGGATTTTTTTGCAAAGGTTTATTTCTTTGCAAAATTTTCAAATTTCTCAAGATGATCATCATCATCTTGAAAATCCAAATAAGTGAGTGACACATAATTCAATAAATGAACATCTATTTTCAAATATTTAAATTTTTTACATATTCATAATTTTAAAATATGAGTAATGTATAATATTAAATATTTTTAAATATTGAAATATAAAAATTCAAATAAATATTTTTGAATGAATGAATGAGCAGAATGAGCTACACTGTGGTTGTGCAGTAGGGAATGAAAGCAATGAATTTTCATGGATATTCTGGTCTAGTAGGAAAACCAGAAAATAAAGAAGCCCATAAAATAAATGATTATAAAAGAGTTGCTATGAAACAAACAAATGGGATACTGAAGAGTAACTAACTCCTTAGCAGTGTTGAGCAATGCTTCAGATAGGCTGCCCAGCAAGGCCTCACTGAAAAGGTGATGTTTAAACTGAGACTGTAAGTCCAAAAAGTGGCTGGTTTTCTAGCAGCCTGAGGAAGAGAGTATTCTGGGTCCTTTGGGTGGGGTCTTGTGCCAAGAGTGAGGAATACCAGAAGGTGCAAGTCTAGATCCCTGATCTCAGAACTTTCACCATATAAATAAGGAAGTGGGGAATGTACAAAACAGTAAATACCAATTCTGGGAAGGTTACTGAATGTCCCATCAAAACAGATATGAGAGGTGAGCAGAGAGATTAGCCAGCACTGGAACAGTCCTTGAAGGGAAAGTCCAAATTTCAGTAGGAAGGAATCAACACTCAAAGGATGACTTTTTAATTAAAATTCTGTTTATGATTTACAATAGGATGTATGTATTGTCTCTGCCTATAATATTCTTCCTCTGTTCAAACTTTAGAACCAGGAAAGCAGCATTATTTGTTTAGTTGTTTGTTTGTTTTGTTGCTTTGTTTATAAATTCAATTTCCTGTGGAGTGCACTATTCACAGTGGGCAGTCAGCAAATGTTCTC
This sequence comes from Lynx rufus, assembly GCF_022079265.1. Taxonomy (NCBI): domain Eukaryota; kingdom Metazoa; phylum Chordata; class Mammalia; order Carnivora; family Felidae; genus Lynx; species Lynx rufus. Next base: position 3,200,852 of record NW_025814837.1, on the reverse strand, counting down.
ATTTGCTTACCTGAAGAGCTTAAAGCAAAGATACAGAGTCCAGCCACCCTTGTTCACTGCAACTAATAAATGAGCTGCATTAAGGACAAAGTACTAAAGAGTAAGTTCAACCCAGGCCAGAATTCCAAGGCTCCCAGAGCTATCTCATGGAGACTTGCCTAGGAACAGCTAGGGGAACAAATAACCAGAGATGAGTTGATGGGTCAGTGCAATTTAACCACTTCACTTTATTGAAACACTCCATATATGAAGAATAATATTCAAGAGACCTCAATTCATGTGGTCACAGGATGAGCGAGCTCAAGGAGTCTGGCCTTAGAGGCCTGAAATCAAATATAGGTTGTATTAAAAAGGTATCACCAGCAGTGTTGGAAGAGATACCCTAGCTAGGCTAACACTTCTTTAAAAGTTGAGACCAAAAATAAATGGGGCAGTATTTTCCTGTGCTGGCTTACAACTCTGCACAAGTTTCTTTGAATATTTGAGGAAAGGGTGGTGAAGCCTGTATTCCCAGTCTCTGAGCTCACAGGTTGGTCAGGGACTACCTCATGATTCAAAGTGAATCCTAAGAGCAATTGTTTGACTTTAAAACATTTCTGGGTTTAGAATTCGTTCAAGTGCTGTTAGAATGTAGTCACATTGGAGCTGCTCCTAATTTTGCACAGGGGCCCATAGGATTTAGGACCACAAAAGGATGGTTGATGGGTGGTCAAAGTTCACTTCATAATGTCAGCACTGAGTGGCTAAACTACCCCTTAACCCCCACACATCTCATCAAGCTGCCTGTAAGCTTCTCTTCGTTTCTCATGAATGTATTTCTGTGTTTATTTTGGAGACCACATCTGGTTATAATGAGAGAAGGGAAATCCCTTTTGTTAGATATAAAACCAATTCCTTGCATTTTAATGAGCACCTCTTGATTACAGAACCTAGAACTTGTTGAACAACACCATACCTCGCCTTATAATTTTACACACTTGTGTAAAATTTTAATACACTTGTGTGTTAATTTGATGAGAATCAGGATGACCTTTCTGACCATTGTCTCCCCCACCCCGTAGCACCAGATTGATTTTGCCATCCATTATTTATCTCAAAGTATCTCAGTCTATCAATTTCTTGTTTATATATAAACATCCCACTGAGATCTAAGATTCTAAGTTACTGTTAACCAACCACCTTTTTTCAGGTTATTGGTTAATAAGATCTTCTCATACAATACAGTGTCGCTGATGATCAGAACTGAAGGGGTGGAACATTGGATCTGGGGAAAAATGAAGTCACTGAGTTGGTCTGCAGCCCTAAGACAGCATGTCTGGACTGAGTGTGGTACTGAATAAGGAAAATGGTTGGGGGCTTGGAGTTTAGATTTGACATAAGGGGATGGTGAGAGAAAAGGGAGATGGGAGAAGACAAATACCAATCACAAAATTTGCATAAGGTTGACCACTCTGTCAGTTCCTGAGCCCCACCTCTCACCCCTACTTTCCAACAGGAATGAATCTGAAGCTCTCTCCTCCACTTGCCAAAAATCCCTGGGGTTGCTAACACTTTCTTTCCTTGTCCTCAGTTTGTGAGTATGTCTTTCCCTATTCCAATGTCCAGAGAGCCTTCAATATGAAAGATATTTCAAAATACATGTAAGAAAATTCAAAGCATAAAGTCTCTAAGAAGATAATATGATTTCAGGTGATAGTCTTGCCTCAGAATATGCAACAGTCTACGTGGGTGAGAATAAAAAATGCAAATGTATGCAATCTCTACTCAAGTACACACATAGACCTAACAAGCATTTACACCTGCAAGTGGGCACTTGAGAAGAATTGAAAGAATATGTGACTTTTGCCAACCAGCATATTCTCCTACCCCAATTGTGAAATAATAGGTCAATTCTGCAATGCCATACCAAAGAGAAGCCACAAGCAAATTTTCTTTTGTGCCTCTGAACTTTTCCAGAAATGGGCAGTTTGCTTAACCACCTGATAAAGAAGCATGAGCCAGATGCAGACACATGCCAGCAAGAACCCAGGAACACCATTGTGGGCTGCTGGAATTCACAGACTCCAAATCTGCAAAGGAAAGCAGTGTTAGTCCATCCAGCTGCGCTGACAACAATGTTAACAAAATTCCCTTTATACAATGGTTTTGCTGAGGTCAGGTGATTACCTCACTAGGCCCTGCTTGCGAAATTGCAGCAGTCAGGAGAATGTGGGATGGCTGTAAGCTCATCAGCTGGATAGCTGGGAAAGCCAGTTTCAGAGAGCTGTCAGTTGAGAGATGTTTTCAGCATATCAGCGGTATGATGTCCAGATAGCAGATTGCATAACAACTAGTGCAGCAAATAGATTGATTTCCCCCCCCCCCGGAAGAAAATGTTTGACACAAGGAGGTGACCCAGCACTTGAACAGACTTTCTGCATGAGGATCGCGCTGGACTTAACACACTTGAGTGCCAAACAGAAGGCAGAATCCAAAGTGCCAGGTAGTCTCATTTTTTACTGGAAATCAAAGAGTAACCCCAAAATATAAGAATATATTTCTCAACAAATACTCTTTTAAGGAAACCAATCATCTAGTGTTTTTAGGAACATATATAAAATATAACACCTTAAAATAAAACACCTATTACATGCCTTTGCAATATATGTTTACCTTGCAAATATATTTTTTTTCTTTTTCCCTTAATTTTCTAATTTCACCTTATTTTGCTTTTTCCAGATGAGAACTTAGTAACATCAAACCTCAAATAATGACATCTTTAATTCCTTTTAAAGCTATTTTTTATTGCATAGTTTTTCTTTCTACAACTTTTGGTGCAGCACAGTTGATAGAATTCTAAGAAATTAATTAATCAAATTAATTGAACTGCCAGATGCTTAAATATAAAATACTGTAAATTAGATATTGTTTTTGACAGCCACCAAAATAGAGCGTAATGATCAAATGAAAAATGTTAGTTATTTTTCTTTCCCACCTTGTTTCCCTGCTTTTGAATTTTTAGTGTATGATTTTGGATTTAGTTGGGCCAGAAATAAATTATTGGATTCAATTATGGAAAAAGTGGTAAAATGCCAGCTGTACATCTCTTGGTTGAGTTGATGAAAACTGACTCAGCAGTGTTCTTCAAAGACACTTCGAATCGTGTGTTTTAGAGCTGTGAGTGATTTCAGGACTTTTTCTAGTTCAGTGTGCTACTTTCCACAAGTTAAAATAATATTTCTGTTTTATTGCACCTCAGGTTCAGAAAGGTTAGATAAGCTCCTTGAGGTTGTAAAACTGTTCTAGAGAGACCTAGAATCCAAGCTTCTGATTTATAATACAGTATCTTTTTTGTATTCCGATACAACAAATAGGTATCATATATGTTACCACTCTCTTTATCCGTGTGTATGGCAGCCATTGTGAATCAATGATTACCTGCTCTCCTGCTGAGCATAGAAGCAGCCTCAGAAGCATCTCATCTCATCAAAATAGCCGAGCAGTCCACTTTGGAGAGGGGATGAAAACTGTGCTGAACCATGCTCCTTTAAAGGGAAGGCTTGAGGGGCTCAGATTCAAACCTTGTGATAGGAAATGGCTTCTAACCAAGTTAAAAAAAAAAATGTCAATCGAACTCATAAATTATAACAAGTATACCACAGTAAATGTAAGATATTAATAATAGGGGGAAACTCTCTATGGGTGAGGGTAGGAAGTGTACCCTCTGTGTAATTCCTGGTCAATATTTCTGCGAATCTAAAATTCCTCTAAAAAATAAAATGTTATTTTTTTTAAGTCCTTGGATTGGCTGTCCTATCCCTATTTGCTGATCCATATGGATCATCACATGGTACATTTGCACATGGCCATTACTTGGAACAATATATGCAACTGTGATGGACAAGTCAACCATAACTTGCATTATCCAATGAGTATATTTTGAAGCTGTGTTTGGAACAGGAAACCTAATACAAATCCATCAAGTTAAACTGTCTTTGATGTGCATCCAGCATCCATGGGGCAAGTTTTGTTTGTTTGTTTGTTTGTTTGTTTGTTTTTTCCTTGATGGAATAATTACCAGAACATGACAGTTGTCAAAATACTTTTTTTTCTTGCAATTTCCCTAAAATTAGCAGACTTAAACTGTGGATCATGGAAGACAGTATACTTCAAGTGTGTGTACTATGATTTAAGGCTAAATAGGTCCCATAGGAAAAGTTTAAGAAAGTGATGTTGTTTAGCTTGGCAAAGAGGAGACTAAAGGGTGCTCTGAGAATTGTGTTTGAAATATGATGATCTATTAAGTGGAAGACAGAAACCAGCTGTTCTTCATCTCCAGTGAGGAAAGAACAGGAAACTGACTCAATGGAAGATGTGGGTCTGGGTATAATAGTCCTTCCCTAATTAACTCTACTCCTTCTCTGAGCATTGCTTTATCCTTCTTCCATCAGACACTTAGGTTTTAGCATATAGCAGAAAAGTCTATGTATATTAATAGTCTTACTTTGTAATCTTCCCAAGACATTATAGGTTTTATCTATTAGAAAGTGTATTATCTGTCATGAGCTAAACCTAGTATATAGTATTTCTTCCCAACTCTTCAGTAAGCCACCCAATGTCATGTACCATTTCTATAAGACACAGGTTAATAAATGCTTACAGTCCATCTGGTATACTGAAACTTTCTGAATATGAAAACAACCTAAAATTACTCAAACCCCTCCATAGTGAGAGCAAAGAACTATCACAAATATCTCTTCTCTCTTAACCACACCACCATGCCCATCACAGAGAGTTCTTGCTCATTTCCTGAGTCTTATGAGGTAGAATATGGTGCATGGCTAATAAATGTGGTAATATGTTAAGACTCAGGAAATGAGCAAGAACTCTCTGTGATGGGCATGGTGGTGTGATTAAGAGAGAAGAGATATTTGTGATCATTCTTGGCTGCAAGTGTTTCCTCAGGACAGAAGAGAAACCTTGGACATTATATCATATCTTTGTGTAATATTATTTAAATCCAAATCACATCATTGAGTAAATATACAGCAAACCTGTTGTGTTAATAGAATGATAAAATATAAAATATAGATTCAAAAAAGACCTGATACTTTCTCTTCAAGAGCTTAACCCTTCAGAGGAGAATGAAGAAACCCAGGTGTATGTATCTCAGTTTGAGGCAGAGGCTGTGTTGGGGGTTTTATGAAAATATAATTCATCTTTGGAAACAAAGTGGGAATCACTGATTGCATCATTAGGATGAGAGTAAGGCCTTCAAAATTAAGGGACTTCCACTGCCTCTCCCAAAGGCAAGTCAGGAGACAGGGAACTTGGTAACCCCCACACTTAGGAATTGTATCCTGTGACAGAGGCCCATCTCAATGCAACTGAGAAGAAGAAAAGTGCTCATGATTGTAAGAGCTACAGAAATTAGGACAAGATTGTCCTAAAATATGACATTGGTGGTGAGTTATAATTTAAGTGTAAACAAAATACATTTACCCATTCCTCAAGTACCAGTTAAGGCTTTGTGGAAATCAGGAATGTAGCCTGTGGAAATCAGCCTGTAGGAAATAAGGCCCAAATGTTAGCTTATTAAAATTTCAGCCTCATAGTTGCCCTCTAGCCCTGACTTAAAATCTCAGAATAAATTAAGAGTAAAGAACTGACATAAATGGTGCTGGATCATTTGTACAGGAGACAAAGAGAAGAATATAACACCTGTGTTACTGCCTGAGCCTAGTCCAGATCTAAAGCTGGCAAGGATGGTGAATAGATGACTTTTCTAAGATTCCAGAGTTAGGGATCTATCTATCCTAAAATTAGGTCTTCCCTATAGTCACCCTGTGATGTCATGAGCAGGGATAGACCCACCATGAAACAAATAGGAACAGGTGGCTGATGTTATCAGACAACTTAATCACTTTTAAAACAAACCCATTTTTTCCCATGGCACTGAACTAATTTATTTGAAAGTAGTTGATTTCTTCACTACTTTGCTTTTTCTCTTTATCATTTCAGAGCATTATAGGAGGATTTTTAAGTAAGTGTCAAATATATATAATTGACCGTTGAGGACTTTTTGATCTGATTCTTATCCAGAAAAGTTTATACACACGTACACACTCACAAAGTCACAATGAGGAACTGAAATAACTTTTACTTGATTTCTGATCTTTGAGTCACCTTCTGCCCAAAATTGTAGAAATTATGGACGACATATTTAACATTTTCTTGACATAAGCATAGATTTTTAGAAACTCTAAATCTTGTTCTAAATCTCCACCTGATCAAAGTATTTAATTGAGATTCACTCTACATTTCCCCTGAAAGAATGAAGATATATTAATTAAATTAAGTTTATTTGATCTATATACGTTGACATTTAACAAATTAACATTCATTCTTGTCCTCTCTTTTGTGTGCATGTGTGACTGATTTTTAAGATGGGAGTCAATAGCTGAGTTTAAGTGCATTCCAGGTTCCCCTTCCAGCTCCCCCAGTGTCCTTGAGCAGGATCTTGTTAGCACCTGAAAAGTTTGGCACACAGTAAGGCAATTAGCTTCCTTTCACACCTAAATTTACCTTCACCCCATGCAAACCTGCAGCTGTTCTCCTGCATTTGTTACTCAAATGATCTCCCTGCTAAACAGTGAATCATGAGGCTGAGGCAACATAACCTTATTGGCCTCCTAGGGACCTGGTCCTATCTCCTTAAAACATTCTCTTCACCACTTTTTTGGGGGGAGTCATTTTCCACATTTAGCTCTGAAAACTTTGAGCATTTTCAATAACGCTTTTCAATGTAATAATAATGGAAAACAAATGAACTCCTTTAAGTGGCTCACTTCTAAATGTTAGAGTTTTTTTTCATTGATTTTTAACTGGTGATTAGCAAGTATTTATTTCAGCAAGTACTTATTTATTTAATAGACAATGTATTATTGCTTACTGTGTATAGAATACTGTATTTATTATTATGGGGAATAAATTATTTGAAACCTTATTTTTTAGCTGTTTATATGCAAATGATGCCTAAACACAATATAAATAGAACAATAGCTTTCATTGTGATGTTTGAGAAGTTTGCAAATGGATCCTAAAAGTGCTAAATTAATTAATATTTTTAAGGACTGAATCATCAAGTTTGGCAAAGAAGAAACTGAAGTAGAAAGGCCTGGTCCAGACCTTGAATAGGAAGGTATTTGCTCATTCTTTTGAAGTTATAATTCAGCATCCTTTAGTCAGGTGCCTACAGACCATGAGTTAAGTGTTGAGAAGCAGGGCATTCTAAGCAGAAGGTTGGTTTGAGGGGATTCACGTAAGTGGAAATCTGGACCTGTATAATGGTTAGAGAGCTAGACATGACAGTAAGCATTACCTAATAATACTCAATATGAAGAAGGATTTCCTTCTAGTGAATGTTCAAAGATGAGAAATTATAGGAGTCAGAGCACTTTAAGGTACAATAATGTACAAGGAAACCCAAAATTAGAAACCTTGGCTATCCAAAAAATGCATGAGGGCCACCAAATGTCTAAGTAGGGAACCATGGGATATAAACCTTCCATGGGATCTGAACAATAATAGGAAGTTATAGAATCAGTGACTGAATGCTACTTTTCCTGAGAAATCACTACCTAACTCTGTCAAAAGATTTTGATTCTATCCCTGAAGGTCTTGAAGACCTCTGACTTTGTCAGAGTCTACAAATGGATCCTTCTTGTCTAATTTTCTGTAAGTGAGCAGAGTTAATCATATACAATTAAGAAAGACTATAGGTACCAGTCTTGAGAGTATCTAGAGTTATAAGTTTATAAGATATAAGAGTTATAAGGAGGTGGGAGTCTGTACATATTGAATCTAAAAGGTAGTATTCAAAGAGGGTGATTGATAATACCAACTCTACAAGCAATTGAAGATTAGCTGAAACTTGAAATTCGAGAAGAATCCAGAAGTTGTGAACATTGTGTTCAAAACTCTGTGAGTGTCATTAATTTTTAGTATCTTAAAGAAATTTATAGTTACATCTGTAATATGTTCAAAACATAAAATAAGGCATTTCTATTTTTTAATAATTGTTTTATTCATTCCATATTCACATACATTTAAAGTAATTAATCTGTTATAGAAGTTTATAAAAAATACACTTAAAAAACAATGCATTTTATATATTCTCAGAATAGGGTTATTACTACCTTGTGTCAATCTTTTTCCCCTTTCTTTCTCCTTGTTCCCTCTCTCCCTTATCCTCTTTTCTTTCTTCTTTCCCTCCTTCCTTCCTTCCTTTTTGTTTCTTTCTTATTTTTCTCATATATGAAGTATAAATAACTCTTGTTTTGATTCTCTTGTCTTAAGGAAACACCTATCTGAAAAGTAGGTTAATGCGCTTGGTAAGAATTTAAAGTTTCTTTGAGACTTGTAATAAAACCATACATAGCTCCTTTGCAATGTTGAAAGTTACATCAGCATTTCTGTGTCATCCTCTGACTCTTCTTCCTACATTTATAGTAACTGTCCAGAGTACCTGTCTGAAGAGTATAAAGGAAAGAGAATAAAACTCTAAGTCTGCAGAATCTAACCTTAAGTCTAATCTTGTGTCATATCTTCTTCCATTTGATATATCATTACATTAAAGCTTAAACAAAAAATTCTTATCCTCACAGTTCTGAGTTATGGCCCCTTTATCAAGCTTTTCAGGGAAATTTCTTCATCATAATCAACATCTTCACTTTTCTCATCTGCAAAGATGCTGTGTAAAAAATTACCACACACTTAAGAGCTTAAAATAACACACACTTATTATCTCAGTCATTGTGTCTCAGAAATCTGGCCATGGCTTAGTTGGGTCTTTTCCTTGCATTTCACAAAGTTGCAATCAAGATATCTCTTGGCCAGATTACATTATCATCTGGCAGCTTAACTGAGGAAAAATCTACTTCCAAACTCACTCTGTTGTTGGCAGAGTTCATTGCCTTGTGGTTATATAGGACTGAGAGACCCAGCTTCTTACTAGCTGTCACTTGGAAGCCATCCTCAATTCCCAGCTCCTCCTGCCTTGTAGCTTTCTCCACAGACAGTTCACTACATAGTAGTGTGTTTCTTTAGACTAGTAGAAGAGTATGAGCAAGTCCCCTAGCAAGGCAGAATATATATAACATAATTACAGGAATGATATCCCATCACCTTTTCATATTCAGCTGGTTAGAATAAAGTCAACATATTACATCCACACTCAAGGAGAGAAGATTATACAAGAGCATGCACACTTGGAGGTGGGGGTTATGGGGTCACTTTAAAGTCTGTCCACCACAGAGTGGGTATGGTTTAACATTCAGAGAGTCTTCAATCTTGGAAAACAAGCAATCAGCATGGTTTCATCCATCACAGCCCAGCTGATCATCCCATCCATTTCACAAAGATCCCCAGAGGTAAGAAATATAGTGCTATAAAATAAAGATGATATTGGAGGGCAACCTGTTAGGTGACTGGTGAGTGATGAAGTTGCTGTTCATCTCGCTATTATTTGTGGTGTGAGCTTCTGATTTCTAATCCTAGCCATGATTCAGGATCTATTAATGATGACAGGCCTAATTCCTCTTTAACTTCTTCCTCAACTTTCAAAATGTAGATGATGATATACATCAATCTTAGAAGGGCAGTACGAGCTTTAGCATGTAAAGAATTCAGCCCAATTTTGTATAGACATACTTTTGAGTAAGAATTCAGCAGAAAGCAGCATAAATCTTTAAAGAGCTGGCACAAAACTGTTGGGGAAGAGATAGAGTTCTAATTTAATATAGAGAAGTGAAGGCTAAGGGGTGATTTAATTGCTATCTACAAATATAGGAGAAATCTTTATAAGAAAAAAACTATTTTGCATATTCAAGGAAGCCCAAATTAGATTAAGGAAATAGGAGATTTTGTTTAGCCTAGACATTTTTTTTAAAAGACTTTGAAGTGATTCTACAATCTTCTTCTCTAGGTGGGTTTTAAATCTAAATCTGGAATTGGAAATGTCCTTGACATTTTTTTTTCTTTTCTTTGATCCTATTTATTAATATACATTACTTAAAAGTATAAACTTCCTTCTAAAATAAAGAATGAAGCAATTTTTACTTCCTTATTCAAGAAAAAAATGAAGTGAACTCTTCTGAATTTTGATAATATGAGCCAGTTAGTTTGAAGAGTGGTGTCATACTACCCAGGGAAAGTAGCTGGACATGGAAAGGAATAAAGATACCCTTTGATACCCAATTAGGTACCAAATCAGGCCTGAATTTTCTGTTTGTGCCAGGGGAACATTTGAATCTGTTACTAAGCTTTTATATAAAATAGATAACCAAATGAAAAGACTTAAATTGAGCTAAAAACAATTGCCAAACACAAATAGAAAAAAAGGAGGAGACAAGGGTGCCTGGGTGGCTCACTCAGTTAAGTGTTCAACTGTTGACTTCACCTCAGGTCATGATCCCATCATCGTGGGACCAACCCCAATGTGGGGCTTTATGCTGAGTGTGGAACCTGCTTAACATTCTTTCTCTCTTTCCCTCTGCCCCTCTCCCACATTCATGCTCTCTCTGTGTCTAAAATAAAAATAAATAAAGAAGAAAGAAAGAAGAAAGAAAAGAAATTAAAAGAAGAAAGAAAGAGAAAGAAAGAAAGAAAGAAAGAGAAAAAGGAAAGAAGGGAGGAAGAAAGACAAAGAGGGAGAAAACAAATAAATGGGTTATTACATGAGACTGGCTAGTAAGTGGTAAGACAGTTAAATGTCAAATAATCTTAACATCATGGACTCTTAACTAGGAAGGTCACCATGTCCAATCTGACAGCGTGATTCACTTCAATACCTTGACAAAACCACCGATTTTTTGGTAATCATTTCATTGGTTAAAATTTCAACTTCTTCTCAGTTAATTTGTTTCAATGTTGCACATTGACAAAGTTCTTTCTTATGTTGATCCTAATTATTTTTCATAGGACTGTTGTTTGTTCTCTGGAGCAGTACCTAGTGATTTTTTTTTTTAAATATACATAACCCTTTGCGTATGTGAAGATGGCCACCAGGGTATTCCTTTAATACTCTCTTTTTTTTTTTTTTCTTACTCATCATCTAAAGTTCTTCAACTGTTTAATTTATTAAGCAGCCTTAAGTCCTTTGAGAAGACTTCTCTCCCCTACCCCACCAACACTGTATATTTTAGAGAAATGATGAGATCCTAATGGCCAAAATCCTTAGATATGGATGGAGTGTTGACTTGCCTATGAATTTAACTTCAAAACCAGTTGCTTAATCAGTTCATCACAAAGACACAGACTGGCTCATAAAACAACAGATGAGTGAGCACACAATAAAATCAAAGCTGCAAAAGGCCATTAAACACTAAAGATATATTGTAAAGTAGAACTTGCTTAGGTAAGAACTTCCTGCCCAGTGCCATGCCATGATGATTAATGTGTGCATATGTGAACTTTATGAAAAAGATAATGAATTGATTGTGTTCTTAAATGATGCCATTTTAGACCTGTTTGGCTTCCTCTCCTCCCTTGGGAATCAACTGACCACACTCTGTTAGTTTAAACAAATGAACATTTAATGTTGGCCATTCTGCCAACCAAGTTGGGGAAAATTAAATCATTTATCAAGGGAAAAAGAAAAATAGTAAGGGGCGTCTGGGGAAAAGGTAAAGACCTATAGTTATCAGGAAGGAGAGGGTGCCACAGATACTGATTAAAATATAATAGAGGAGGGCCTTAGGCTTGTTTTCAAACTTTGGTTTCTTCCTATTTTGGTATCAGGAAGCTTATTTTAATCACATCATAAGTCTTTCTGATTTCTTAAGACAACCTTCTTTGGCAACTCTAATTTTAACACTAGCTCCTGTGAACACATCATCTTCTTCTTGGTGGTCATCCAATGGATTGTGAATGACAGTAATATAATTAGGGAATCTATAAGTAGAAAATAGAATTCAAAAGCCATTTGTGACAATAGACTAAAGTCTACCTTGGTAATATATCTAACATTTAACAAACAACCCATTAATATTAATAATATTAATGTTAATATTAATAGTATCAGAAATTATTAATATTATTAATCCAATAATATTTATTGTACTTAGTACTATTCTAATAACTGAGGGAAATACAAGGAAAATACAAGTCACAATCTGTGTCCTCAGGAGCTTATAAAATTTTAAGAAGAGAAAGCATGTGCCTAATATATATGTTATACTATAGATTATTATATTAATATTTATGTATTTCATGTTAGCATATTATATATATTTAATGCATTTATTATACACACACACACATATATATATATACACAAAATGACCTGAGTGTTATAATGAGATCTATAGATGAATAAAGTATATTGAAAAGTGTTTTTTTTTTTTATTTTTTTTAAATGTTTATCCATTTTTGAGAGAGAGAGAGAGAGAGCACAAGCAGAAGCAGGAGCAGAGAGAGAGGGGACACAGAATCTGAAGCAGACTCCAGGCTCTGTGTCAGCACAGACGCCAATGCGGGGCTCAAACCCCACAAACTGTGAGATCATGACCTGAGCTGAAGTAGGATGCTCAACCGACTGAACCACCCATCTGCCCGAAAAGTGGTTTTAAGAGGCTGAGAAGGAAACCAGTCAGTTTTTCTGGGTGATTTTATTATTTATGTTATTGTTTCTTAAAGCCAGCATGAATTATGTATATTTGACTTATTTGTGTATTTATAATAATAAACACATAATTGATAAAGAGTAACAAATCTTTTCAGCATAAAGGTATACCATCTGATAGAGGTTTCCACTCTAGTACAGTCATTGTGCTCACACTCTGAAGATGACAAGGAAGGCCAGGTAAATAGATAGGGAAGGGAATATTGAAAGATGAGTGCAATCTGAAGACCTTTTCTGGAAAGTGATGATGTATCACCTTCAGCTGAGCAAAAATGGTAGGTGTAGCAATTCCCTTAGAAAGTTTTCTCAGGTTTATTATGTAGTGACCTCTCATGTGCCAATCACATATTTCCTGTGAATAAGGCAGCTTGAATGCCAACTGTAAAGCCAGATTTAGGTCCTTTAACTGTTGGACTTATCCATGGTCTTGCTTTTATGAGTAGCTGACTATGAGAGGAAGGGAATAAGGTTTGGACTAAGCTGAAAGGTGTTTTACTATTTACCATGTATAGAATGAGCAGAGAAAGCTTTGAGAATTGTTTAGAGGGAGACCATAGTACAGCCCTAGTGGGAAAGCGTTAACATTAACTAAATAGTAAAGCCAAGAGAAGCTAGAACTTGGAAAGGATATAGGACAAAACAAAAAGAGAAAACTAACAAAACCATGTCAAGTACAAGAGTTGAGGGTATCCAAACACATAAAATAAATCTAAGCAATGTTGGAATTCTCTGTCAAAGATGCCCCAGAATGTTCTCCCATGTTTCCCTTATGAGCAACCAGCCAGTTATTACAAGGGTGTGGTGTGTTTTCAAAGGAACCAAAAAATGCCAAATGAATTTTAAAGGATCTATACTTGTTTCTCCATAAGAAAAAAAAAGTGTATTAATATCTGCTTGCTTATCTTTTAACATACTAACTATACTCAGGTAAGTAGAGTGTAAAGACAATACAAGAGAAAACAATATATTAACATTATTTATTGAAACTATATTTATAATATGAAAATATTGGAAACATCTTTATAGTCAACAAAAAGGAAAATATCTAAGAAAATTATGGAATAGGCCCACAATGCAAATCTCAAGATTAACATATTTAAAGTGCATGTTACAATATGAAAAATATTATTCATCTAGGACAAGAATTAAAAAAAAATTTAATCCTTATTTATTTTTGAGAGAGAGACAGAGACAGAGTGAAAGTTGGGGAGAAACAGAGAAAGAGAGGAAGACACAGAATTCAAAGCAGGCTCCAGGCTCTTAGCTGTAAGAATTTTTTTAAATATACACTTCTTTTCTTCTTTAGAGTGTCTCTTAAATGAATAGAGTAACACTTATAACAGCATGGTTATTATAGATGAATATTTTCCTCCCATATAAAATTTCAAATTTCTTGTTGGCAGGGATGTCTTACTCATCTTTCTATCCATCTTACAGGGCTGACTCTATGTTTGTTACACTGGACTAAATTGAACAGTTGAGAATGCAAGAAATGAAGGGTGTTATGTTACAATATTGGTAATCTACTTTTACTTCTAGATTTTATTATATTTTTTTTATCATAGTCTGTTAAAAGCTATCTGGTTAGATTTCTTTGCTGGTATCTTTACTTGTATTACACCAGAAGTCAAAGGGGAAAGTTTTTTTCAGAGATATAAATGATCTTTTATTAGTTTTTGGATATGGAAGTCACCTAAGGATTGATCAGTTTTTGTTCCCTTGGAAGACCCATTTGGCCACATTTTTACAACTGTGCTTCTGAAATAGAGTGTGAGACAAGGAGGGGTGGGTGATAACCAAAACCACTGGAAAGGTTTTTCAATGGGCAGAGAAGAACTGAAGAAAGACAAAGCAACAAAGAAAGATGAGAAACACTTAAAGATCTAGAGATCCTTCCAGTCTTTGCCAGAACCAATTTGTCAAGTTCATCCCCACACCTTATGCTCATTCCAGCTCTGTCATATCTCCCTGACCCAAGATGGCTGCCCCATAGCCACTGTAGTCTTCCAGTGGCCACTTCCCCTTTCTGTGTTTGAGGACTGCCTTGGCTGTCAATGTGAGACTGTTTCTACTTCCTTGGTTTCTACTTCTTTGTTTTTCAAATGACTTGGAAGAAATTCAGAGTTCTATCATTTACTTTTACATCCCAATCTATCTTAGATATATATTACCAATACTCATTCCTCTATTATTCAAGGGAAGAAAATGATTGTTCCCACACAGAAGTTTTAGAGGAAACTCCCACCACACTGTACTGTCATATCAGATAATCATTTAATCACTGACTAAATCTAAGACACTGAGATTAGAGAATTCAAGAACTCTGGGAGACTTTAAAAACCTTTCCAAATTAAGTATTTATTGTTACTTCAATGCTTTCTTGCTACTTAATTTTCCTGAGTCTCATTTTAGGAGAAATTTGCTCCTTTAGCCTTGCACACTTCATCTCAATCAATACGCTATTCTCCCTAGAGGTCCCAAATTATTCTTTTCAAATGTCTTTTTTATCTACCCTTGGAAACAACACAAGCAAATGGAGTCTGACTTCCAGCTGTCAAATCAAGTGTTGAGGCAAACCCTGTGAGCGCGAATCATTCCATCTTGCCTTGTTCAATCTGGGTAATGTGGCACCGTCCCAAAACCTCCCCTACCACCAAGAGAGAGAAAGGAGTGAAAGACAGATTGTATAATTCTCAAAAGTTGGAAAATTTGTTTATTTTTTTAATTATACATTATTTGTTCATACATAAACTATTACCTAAATAGTGAATCCTTGCTTATGTTCCTTGGAAGTCTTTGGTAAATCAGGGTTAAGATTTGGAAATAGGGTATTTTAAGTGGGTTACCTTTTTTGTTGTTGTTGTTGTTAAGAATTCAACTCAGACTTCCCTATAATTCCATCACTAGAAATCCATACCCTGGAAAATGTGGTAGCAAGGTTTCTCTGATTCTTTAAGGGACAAAACCTTCCTGGTTGAGATAGGCTAATATTCAAACGTAAGTTGTTGATCACATTGTTGACTATGGTAGGAAAAAAAATCTGTTTTCAAAGCAACGTTATTTGGAAATCTTAGGGATCATTTTAGACGTGTTACTTATATGTTGGCTTATATGTAGCCTCTGTTCAAAACAAAATTATATTTCCTTTGGGGCCTAATTTCAAGGCAGTTTTTTTTAAATGTTTATTTATTTTTGAAAGAAAGAGACAGAGTGTGAGCAGGAGAGGGGCAGAGAGAGAGAAGGAGACACAGAATCTGAAGCAGGCTCCAGGCTTCGAGCTGTCAACATAGAGCCCAATGCAGGACTCTAACTCATGTACCGCAAGATCCTGACTGAGCCGAAGTCAGATGCTTACCAACTGAGCCACCCAGGCACCCCTCAAGACAGTTTAATTTTTCACACACACACACACACACGGTTGTTATTTTTTCATAATTGAACCTATAGATTATGTCTCCCTGCTTTATGTGAAGGTCCAATTTCTCCCCTTTCTGTGTAGCTCCCAGAGGATCCTATACTATGCAAGGTGCAAAACAAACAAAACCCCTTCACTTTTGCCCTGATGATAATTGTGGAGTGGCAGTGATGATGTTGTTGGAAGTTTTTAAAACAAAAATACCTAACCAGGTTCAGAGACATTACCCAGATATGTTTTATGTGCTTTCCATAGTACATTCAATTGTTTTTAAACAAGGTGGTAAAACAGTGAGAGCTACTCCTTATTTTCCATCCTCCACTGTCCCAAATCCTCAGACTCCATCAAAGTGCACCTTGAGCTCCACCTCCCACATTGTGTTCCCCACTGGTGCCAATCTTCCAGCTAACTCCATTTCCCCTTTGTAAACGCTCGATGTGCTGACCTATTTAAAAATATAACTCAGGTGCCTGGCGAACCATGATGCCTGCCAGCTCTTCAGATAAAGAGGATCCACTTATTAATCTGCTCTGTCTCCATCTGCCCGCTCAATTGGGATTGACTGCTTGCTGTCCAGACTGATACCAGGGAAATCTGATTGAGGACAAGAATCTCTTTGTACGTTTCCCCCACTGATACGGCACAACAGGTCTGTTGCAGCCAGGGAGTTAAGCTGATGTGACATGATGTCAGATGGCCTGCCATTGTACGTCAGAAATTAAAAAGAAAATATTCTTTCAAACTGGAATTCCTTATGTGATTTTTATTTCCTTGGGCTTTGAGCAGATTGAGTATTGAATTGCTTGACTGGAGCCCATGGATAATTTAATACCTGCAACATTCGTCCCTGGGTGAATTTCAGCCACATTTGACTTGTTCAGCATGGCATCTCAGTTCTAACCATTTCATGGAACTCTTGTAAATATTGATTGATGAAATCCCAAGGAAATACTTTTTCTAGCTCTGATTCTGAAATGCTCCAGAAGGAAAGACTTGATCTCTGTTTTCGTCCTTCCTACTCCATATCTAGTGGTGTGAAAAGTAAATAAAAATTTTGGACCCTCTTTTAGCCTTCTCAAATTAAAATGGTCAATTCTTACAACTTGAGAAAGAAAGTGGTGTGGTTTGATCCATCGAGGTAGGATTGAATAAAAACAACAAACAAGCAAGAATAGCAAACAAATAAGCTCAAACCATATCAGTGGAATCAAAATATTATGCATTATTTCCTGGGAAGCTTTTGGAGTCCCTCAATAGGAGTCTTGACTACATAAAGTTAACTCTCCAGAGGAATGTAAACATAGGAGATATATATATAAGCACTAAATGGTTAGCGTCTCATGCACATCGTATTCAGATTATAGTATGTGTTTGTGCTTTTGTTGAAAAGGTCAGGTAGAACTAGCCTTAGGTCACGCCTAGAATCAAAACTGAATGCCTTATAAAATTTCTAAACACCATTTATTAATAAAAAATCAAGAAAGAAAAGAGACAGGGAAGAGTTAAAGATCTTACAGGAATTCATGTTCAGTAGCAAAGAACAAAATATTATCACTTTCTTAATATTCAGCTTTTACTATTTAGTCAAGGCTAATCATTTGTTAATTTGTGTAAGCTCCCGTGCTTAAAGATTCACCTCTGAATGAAATATGTGGCTGATCCTTACTCTTTATTATAACTTAAACAGTATAAAATGTAAATACTATTGGAGAAAATAAGATCTCATTCATTCAATGTAAATAACACTGAATAAATTCATATTGACTGGCTTCTCTTTGATATTCACTTGTGATGAGAGTGTATGTGTGCATTTATGCGTATTTGTGTTGAACTGTGTATATGTGAACATGTAAAGTATATGAAGCACTGGGGGGAAAAAGAACTTGGTTAAACAGATAAAACAGAGTAGCCTGCTACAATAAGCTTTTTAAAAATCAAGAAATTCTCGTGGGGTGCCTGGGTGGCTTAGCTGGTTGAGTGTCTGACTCTTGATTTCAGCTCAGGTCATGATTTCGCGGTTCCTGGGATGGAGTCCCATGTCTAGCTTTGCACCGACAGTGCAGAGATTGTTTGGGATTCTGTCTCTCCTTGCTATCTTCCCCTCCCTGCACTGGTGCTGTATGTCAAAATAAATAAATAAATAAAAATAAATAAATAAATAAATAAACATTAAAAAATAAATTCTCCTAACAGTGAAAGAAGTATATTGTAGATTATTTCCTTACATTTCTTTGCCATAAATATTTTAGATAAAAATATAAGAAGAAACACAAATCCACATTATAATTAGTGAAAGAAAATAATTCTGTTTGTTTTGTTTTGTTTTTTATTAAGGTATAGTAAGGTGTACTATGTAGTAATTTGATATTTGTATATATATTTGATCAATTACCAAATGTTAACTAAACTTACTAACTTACAGTAAGTTTAGTTAACATCCGTCACTATACATAGTTAGAAAACTTTTTTCTTTTCTTTATTCGTCTTTATTTTTCTTTTTTAATTGAGAGAGAGAGGGAGAGAGCATGAGCAGGAGAGAGGGGCAGAGAGAGAGAGAGACAGAGACAGAGAGACAGAGAATCCCAAGCAGACTCCACACTCAACACGGAACCCTATGCAGGGCTCAATCCCACGATCCTGAGATCATGAACTGAGCCAAAATCAAGAGTTGGATGCTCAACTGACTGAGCCACCCATGTGCACTTACAACGTTGTTTTTTTTCTTATATAGAGAACTTTTAAGACCCACTCTCATAACTACTTTCATATATGCCATACGGTATTATTAACTATAGTCACCATGTTCTACATTTCATCCCCATGACTTATTCATATTATAACTGGATATTTGTACCTTTTGGTTTCACTGCCTCACCTCCACCCCAGACAATAGCATTCTGTATTCTACATCCATAAGCTCGGGTCTTTTTGTTTTGTTTCATTTTGATTTTGTTTGGTTTTTTAGATTCCACATATGAAGTTATACAATATTTGTCCTTTTCTGTCTGATTTACTTCATACTTAGCCTAATGCCCTCGAGGTCCATCCATGGTGTTGTAAATGGCAAGATATTTTTATGGCTGAATACTATTCCATTGTATATATGTACCACAATTTATTCATTCATTTGTCAATGAAAATTTAGAGTGTTTCTATGTCTTAGTTATTGTAAATAATGCTGCAATAAAAATGGGGGTACAGATTCTTTTTGAATTAGGGTTTTCATTATCTTCAAACAAATACCCCAGAAGCAGTATGCTGGATCATATGGTAGTTCTATTTTTAATTTTTTAAAGAAACTCCATACTGCTTTCCTTAGAGGATGCACCAATTAACATTCCCACCAACAGTGCACAAAGTGTTCGTTTATTCTGTATCCTTGCCAACACTTGTTTCTTTGTGTTTTTTGTTTTTTTGTTTTTGTCTTTTTAATAATAGCCATTATAACAGGTATGAGGTGATATCTCATTGTGATTTTGGCTTGCATTTCCCTGTTTAAATCTCATCATATTGATTGAAAATTTACTTGGCTATTGAGTTTCCTTATCTCCATAGATCCATATCCATTTTTCTCTAATCTAGAGTCAAAAAGATACTCCATTCAAATGAATATTCTTTATACTAAACAGATGTTGGGTCATGTATTCTTGGACCTTTCCTGGATGAATTAAACTGAACAGAGAAAACATGGAAGAAAATTACCCTTTAGAGTGTTACCTAAAGTCATGTACCCAAAGTCCACTCCAAGTATGCAGCTTTTTGTTTGTTTTCCTGTGGGAGGTGAGTCAACAGAGAATACCCAGTGAAAATAATATCAGCCCCCAGCTGAAGGGAAAAAAAAATCACAAAAACAAGGACAGATGGGAGAAGTCACATCACTGGGATCATGGAATTCTACAAGTTCTTCAGGAAAGCAAAAACATCTATGACCAAGAAAGAGCATTTAGAATGCTCTATAGGTTAAAAGTATTCATGTTATAAACTATGAAAATGCACAAAAATATGTAGGACACAAAAAACTACTTGTATTTTTTAGGATGAAGTTAAAATATGGTATGATGTTAATTACAGCATCCAAAAGTAAACAACTTCATCTGTTTTGTCTTACATGCCACACAAGATTATGCACCTTGACACTCAATAAGAATCAAAGGCTGACATGAAGGACTTAACATGGCAAGTTTCTTTTGAAGGCAGGGACGTACCAATTTTCTTTTTAATTTATTTTTTAATGCTTATGTGTATTTGAGAGAGAAAGAGAGGGAGAGAGAGAGCAGGAGCAAGGGAGTAGCAGAGAGAGAGGGACACAGAATTTGAAGCAGGCTCCAGACTCTGAGTTGTCAGCAGAGAGCCCCTACAGGGGGCTCGAACTCACCAGCCGTGAGATCATGACCTGAGCCAAAATCACATGTCAGACGCTTAACCAACTGAGCCCCCCAGATGCCCCAAGGACATACTAATTTAAGTCAGATAAATGAAACATGATTTTTCATTTATTTTTCTTTTTTTTTAATATTTATTTTTTTGGAGGGAGAGCGCAATCAGGGGAGGAGCAGAGAGAAAAGGCCAGAGGATCTGAAGCAAGCTCTGTGCTGACAGGCTGACAGCAGCACACCCCATGTGGGACTTGAACTCCAGAACCGTGAGATCATGACCTGAGTGGAAGGTGGACGCTCCACCAACTGAGCCACCCAGGCGCACCAAAACCTAATTTTTAAAATAAATCTAGAGAAAAGTTTATTTCTCAGACTCTTAAGAAATGGGACCACTGAAAACATGTAAAGGTTATTTCCTAGAGAGGGAGTTGGAGAGAGAGAGAAAAATGAGAAAATAAAGGTTGTCCATTATTAATTTGCCATTTGCGTCAAGAAAAATGTTTGCAGGCAAATTTGCTTGTATCCTAAACTGAATATTTTTCTCATCCAGATTGCAATAGTCTTTTTTTTTTTTTCAAATTATGTTTCCTTCTTATCAAAAAGCTTTCTTGAAGTCAATCAAGGTGGGAGGCCAGAAAGTTGATAAGGTAAGGAGGTCATTACAACAACTCATGGAAGATATAAAACAATCCATTTCAAAGAGTGGGGACTATTTCCTATCAACATTTGCAATATGAGTGATTATTTGGCAATTCCTCTTCCCCTTTTCCTCTCTTCTTATCCCCCATATGCTCCGTAGTAGAAAACTTTGACCTTGCTAAGAGAAATAATAACATAACACATCTGCACCATCCGTGTGATTAATACCGCCCTCTGAAAGGAGCACCTCAACTGGCAAAATACAACTAAAATGCATGAACACACCGAGGAACTCTTTGCCTTGTTCACCTTCTTTCTAAATAATTCATCAGTTTAATGATAATGACATTCAAATATCATAATTACAGCCGACTCTTTAAAAAACATCAATTCCGGGGCCAAAAAAGGAGTAACCTGCCCCCACTTCTTTTCTCACCATTAGCTGTTAATGCCAAAATATGATCTTTATTCATTTCACTGACATAATATAAAACCAATGTAGATTTCCCATTTTTCATAAAATTTTCATCTGCACTATTAGTGTCACTGATAGCAGACTGCAAAGTGTTGTTAAGCTACAAGATGGAAGACACTGCGAAAACCTCAGCATGTTAAGAAGCCATAAAATTTTATTCAGTTCATTTACTGCTACAGTCCAGTAACCCTGTAGTAAGAGTGTGCTATTTTTATTGTGTATTTATTTAAAGGTTGAATATTTTGTTCCCTGGACTAGACATCTAACCGAGTTAATCAGGACTCCTCATACGCTGCGTTGTATTCTACTTTGGGGTTTATCATCTCCTTCAAAGTGTTTTTGTATTTTTGGTGGTTGGGGAAGAGATGACAACAGAATATTGCGAACAAGCTTAGCTATGGATAGGGGGTCACATTTGTGCTCAGAATTCAACCACCAGTGTATGGGCTTCATGTGATGCTTAGGAGAAAGATTTGCTTTGCCCTCCTCTTTTTTCCATCTTCGGTCTCTTCCCAAGCAAATCTCGGGGCAGACTGCAGTGAAGCACAATGTAATAGGCCTTGTGCTGGTTGGTCTGGCAGGTGGCCAGAGTGCTTGACTGCTCACACAATCTTGCAGAAGTCAGCCACATTTTGCATTTATTGTTTTGCTAGGATGTCTCAGCAGTTTGACATAAATAGGTAAGATCTTTTTTTTTTTTTTTAATTTTTTTTTTTCAACGTGTATATATTTTTGGGACAGAGAGAGACAGAGCATGAACAGGGGAGGGGCAGAGAGAGAGGGAGACACAGTATCAGAAACAGGCTCCAGGCTCTGAGCCATCAGCCCAGAGCCCGACGCGGGGCTCGAACTCACAGACCGCGAGATCGTGACCTGGCTGAAGTCGGACGCTTAATGACTGCGCCACCCAGGCGCCCCAAGATCTTTTTGAATAGCGTGGTGCAGAACTTAGGTCTACTCATGAAACCATAGCCATCTAGAGCCGGCTTGTCTGTATTCATATCAAGTTATATCGTATCGTATCATCATATCATATCATATATCATATCATATCATATAATCATTATGTGAAAGTTGCAGCATGAAGACACAGGGTGCTCTGTGGTATCAGTTTTGCCAATATTTGGGATGTATTTCAATATCCCAGACTTCTCTGACCACAAACAATGACAGCTACACCAGCGATAATTCCACTATGAAAACAAAATTGTCAAGACAGAAAGGAGTGTAAAAGGGGCAGTTGTTCCTACCGGTCTCTCCCTTAGGGCTGGGGTGTTGGTTGCAGTAGGCTTAGCCAACTCCCAGGAAACCCATTACTGTGCAGATTCACTTAGGCCCCAGGAGTACCTGTTTCCTACTCAGTCCCAATTAAAGGCCACATGGAAACTCCAGGTGCAGTAAATAGATAAACTAGCAACAAAAACTACAATAGCAAACAGGCTAGACAAATGATCTACAACATCCATAATACATTCTCGCTGTGTCTGTGACTTGTTAGGAACCTAGAAGACAAGCCTGTCCTTACTTGGTCCCCTCATCTATAATACAGGCTGATAAGGGAACCTATGCCAGTTGCAGTGTTTTCTCTTGAAAGTGCAAAATATGGGATTGATAAAAGCAAAGTGTGCATTTTTAAAGGCACATGAGAGAGAGATTTAAATCACCTGAGATAGTCTGTATTTATTCATTCCAAAGAGGTACAAAGGCTCTGTCTGGGTAGCATTAAAGAGTAAAGGTTCAAAAGGAATATGTGAGAGTCCCCTGGAGACTGGAAACATAAGAATGCATTAAAATGAGAAGGAGAGAGTGTCCCAAAATAGCCAAATAATGACTATTCGTAGTTACTATCTTGTTAGCATCGATTGTGGAATATTTGAGGGCCTGGGAGAATCAATGTATATGGTAAACAATCACCTCCTAAACTGAAATGTCAGAGATACGATACAGAATAATGAATATAAAATCTAGACAAAACTAATGACCAAACAAGATAAACAAATTAAAGCAGATAAGCCACGAAGGGTGAGTGACTAACGATTCAGTTAGGCATAATCCCAGTGAAAATCTGTCCATTTGAACAGCCTTTGCCGCATCGTATCAACACAGGCTGACAGCTGAGCCCCGCATGCCTCCCTTTAGCTTCTGAGGTATGAAATCTGGGCTATGGATGTGAGATGCTGGAGCCAGGTATTCAGGCAGTGGTGGGAAAACCATTTCCAGATTCTACAATTTCATGACCATCCATCTATCATTCTGAGAGACAAAAGGTTATGTTTTTCTCCTACTATGCACCTGGTGTAGAGGTCTTGCACTCAGACTCCCCCTAAAAATGATTTCCAAACTGTTGTTTTTTCTTTTTCTTTACCCTTTTTGGTTTGTTGTTTTTGGCTTGCTTTAACATTTTTTAAAGGGTGCTAGAAGCCTTACATGATATTTCTCAATTCTGTTTCTTTGTGCACCTTGCCATTATGTTATTCTGAATTGATCTGTGAACCTTTCCTTATAGCTATATGAGTCAGTAGAGATGGGCTGTGGATGAATCTCACTGGACATGGGTCAACATTGTTTTGAAATAAAAGGAGCCAGCATGGTTTTTTGGTATACCCCATCACAGGAAAGGCAGGGCTTCCACACTTCAGTCATTTAGCAACCCCTTATATCTCAAAAGAGCATTATTAGACAAAACTGAGATGTTGACACAGTCTGGTCTCCACAGTATCTTCCCACCTCCCCTCCCTTCCTCTGTGGGTGTCTTGGTGACTTGTGTTCTCAACCTGTAACTTCCACTATTTTCCTCCCCACCCCATGCCTTTCTTCATTGTCATAACCATCCCAAAACTGACCTGTTGAGGGTCTCATTTCATAAGAAATTTCCTTGAAATAGGTGTTGTCACAGTGGAAAAGGTCTCACATTAATTGAAAAATGTGTGGATAATGACATGAGACCATTTCTCTTCTTAAGGATATTGTTTTTAAACAAGATTCTCTCCCTCATACAGATACAGATATAAGCAAATTATATATATATGAATATATATCCTAGATTTAGATATAAACAGATTTGTATTTAATGGTGGAAATTTCAGATACAGTGGTATGAAAGCAGGAGGAAGCTATTTTTTTTTAATTTAATGTTTATTTTATTTTTGAGAGAGAAAGAGAGAGAGAGAATGAACGGGGAAGGGGCAGAGAGAGAGGGAGACACAGGATCTGAAGCAGGCTGCAAGCTCTGAGCTGTCAGCACAGAGCCCCACGCGGGACTCAAACTCACAAACCATGAGATCATGACTTGAGCTGATGTCAGACGCTTAACTGACTGAGCCACCCAGGAACCCCATGGAAGGAATGTATTTAGATCAGAGATACTTTTCTGCACACATGTGGGGAAAGATCTACTCTGGCTACAAATAGGACTTGTCTAACATGATGTTCTGTGAACTTTTATTCTCACCTTTTTTTTTTTAATAACCTAGGAGTTACAAAGGAGTAAGAATTTTACTTAGTAGCCTCAGCAGCAGGAAACTTTAAATTATAAAATTTAGACAGTAAATAAATATATCATTTATAATTTTCTAGTTTGACATTGTTCTAGCAATTTCATAATCAGATATGATTTGAAATCTTTCATATTTGGCTGTGAAATAGATAACTATCCTCTATCTCGTTACTTATGTGCATCTGCTGGGTGTTATATATATGATGTGGATCGTCTAATTAGAAAAGGAGATACAGGGGTGCCTTGGTGGCTCAGTTGGTTGAGCATCCAGCTTCGGCTCAGATCATGATCTCATGGCTGATGGGTTCGAGTCCCGCATTGAGCTCTGTGCTAACAGCTCAGAGCCTGGAGCCTGCTTCAGATCTATGTCTCCCTCTCTCTCTGCCCCTCCCTCACTTGTGCTCTGTCTCTGTCTCTCTCGCTCTCTCAAAAGTAAATAAGCATTAAAAAAATTTTTTAAAGAAAAGGAGGTGCAGGGGCGCCTGGGTGGCGCAGTCATTAAGCGTCCGACTTCAGCCAGGTCACGATCTCGTGGTCCGGGAGTTCGAGCCCCACGTCAGGCTCTGGGCTGATGGCTCGAGCCTGGAGCCTGTTTCTGATTCTGTGTCTCCCTCTCTCTCTGCCCCTCCCCCGTTCATGCTCTGTCTCTCTCTGTCCCAAAAATAAATAAAAAACGTTGAAAAAAAAATTAAAAAAAAAAAAAAAAGAAAAGGAGGTGCAAAATTTGTCCCTCATTTTACTCAAAGTGATCAATGACATTACCTTGGTCCTAGGAGGCATTCAGGTCAGCCTCAACTTGTCGGCCATCACTATGCATAAGAAAATTAGCATACAATTTCTCTTTACAAGTCCAAGTGGCATCTGTGCCACTAATAAGTCTGCTGTACCTACATTAACACGTTGGGCCAAGTAGAAAAGTTAATACAGAAACTTAAGGAGCAAGTCACCTGGCTTTCTAAGGTAGACTCTAATGGCCTGATCTATGTTTAATTGGTTGGGAATAAGAACTTGGAGATATGGTTCAGGGTCAAATATTGCAGACTGACACCATCGTCCTGCCTGGGATCCTGTTGGATTCCTGAATTAAATGCTGTATGACATGAACTGAGCTGATTTGGCCCCAGCCTCTGTCAGATTATTCAAAGTGGTCAATGGAGTGGCCTTCTGATGGAAAGATTTTCCACAAACCAAGATGATATAAAAATAAGGGGTACCTATTTAGGGGAGACTTATTTGCTTACATATTTATCTCACATATTTCTGCATGTGTAATGAGCAAACACACTGAGTGCCTCTGTTCTGGATTATCTTTTCAAGGATGTCTGTATAGTGAACTATTTTGGAAGACAGACGTGGTATCTCCCTCCAGAACAAAGAACAAGTCTTCTTATTGCCTTGGAAGACAGAGATAGTGTTTCCTTCCAAAGCAAAGTGCAGTCATGCTTCCTGCCCAGTATAATAAAGATAATGTCTCCCTCTGGGGCTAAGGGCAGACTTGCTTAATGTCCATTATAAAAGAACTTGGCTTCTGTAAGCTAAGGGTTTTCCTCCAAAAATGTGACCCACTCCATGTATAGAGGTCACCAGTCCTCTTTACATCATCCTTTGGGAACTGAGTCTTAAGGAACCATCACAAGAGTTGTTGATATTTTCATTGCTGCTATTTCTGTGAGCAGTAAAATCTTTTGTCTCTGACTCCGGAGTGACATGTCTTCTGCCCATATCTATAAAGGTACGGCAGACTAACTTGTTAGCTTGCAAATCGGGTAAAATCACATCTCTCTCAGAGTGCCTGACGGTCTCTGATGGAATAGCACAGGACTGTCTTCTTGAGGATCATTTATTAGTCATTTTGAGGATCAATTATTAGTATTTCTTATAAGCCGTGGCTTCTATACATGCAACCAAGGGGATTCAATATAGATACAATCTTAGAGACCATCCCCCATTCTACAAATAAGAACAATTGAGGCTCAGGCTTATTTACCTAAAACATTTATTTAGTGGCAGAATTTGAGCAGGTGCTCAAATTTTCTTACTTCCTGTTTGATACTCTTCCCAGCATATTTCATTAACTATAACAAAACTAAAACTCTAAAGTCTACTTTAGTCTCAGATATCTGATAAATTTTTAATGAATACAGTGTAAAAATGGTGAACAAATATTGCCCATCCCATAACGTGAGAAAGCAATGGGCTCACTTACATCTTAGGTTGGCATGGGCCTTGCGCTGGATCTAGCAGTGATTTTCAGATCTTGGATGAAAACACTTTTGACAAGGCACATTTTCCTCTTGGCTAGCTACAGCAACATTTGCAAATGCTCTGCAGTATTTGTTGGCCCTTAAATATGTCATGTGCATGGACAACAGGAATTAGCACTTTCTGTATTCATCCAAAATATAGGATTAGTTTCAGCCATCTTTTATACTCTTGGGGAAATCTTCCTTGAAGTGACAATAATTTAACCTCATTTTTCATTTTCTTTTGAGCCTCTACACTCTTATCTCTGAAAGCCAATAGCTTATGTTATGTTTTCTTCTCTTGGTTACGGCACTCTTCAGAGTAGGCTATCTCATGTATGTATGTGCAACAACCTCCAAATCTCAGAGTCTTAAAACAAATTTTATTTCTTGCTCATTTTACATTTCCACCACAAGGTCTTCGGGAGGTTTTGTCCTGCTTTATCCTCACTCTGAGACCCATGCTGACTGAGCATCCACCACCCTGAACATCGTAAACGCTCCTGGCATCAGCTCTTGAAACATTTGTCTTGAAGTAATATTGCCACAGCTCGTATTTTACCTGCCAAAGCCTGTTCCATGGTCACACCCAACTTAAAGGGAAAGGGCAGCCCAATACTGCCATGTGCCAGGGAGAAGCAGAACCATGTGGCAAGCAGCCTCAGTGACAACCACACTTTAATTGACTTTGACCCCCAGTGTTTGTTTAAAGTTTGGACTGAATGCCCCGTCTCCTTCCTTAGCTTCAACTCCTATTTGGGCTATTCTCATGATTTATGTTAATGACCTTTTCCTTGCTGGAAAATGTTTCCATGTAATTGCAATAAGGAATTATTGCATGATGCTGTTATGTAAGAGAAGTCTGGGTAAAGATTTTTTAAAACAGTGAAGTCAGAGGTGAAAGGAAAATTAGAAAGAGGACTGCAGAAAAGCAAAGGGAAAGGGTGATAGTAAAGAAGACATAGAGAAAAAAGGAATTAGAAAGAGGAAAGGGAATGAAAAGAAGGAAAAGGAAAGAAAGAGAAAAGGCTTTGAGAAGAGGAAATGTTGAAAGGAAAGAAAGCCAGTGGGAAATGAATACTGAGAGCAAAACTTGCACATTTCAACATGCTTAGAACTCCCTGGGAAAAAAAGGTATGAAAACCTATAAGACATTATTTAAATCTTATGATGTTGTGCCCCAGGGCTGAAACCAAGTCCTGGGCTCATCATCTCCAGTTCCCTGCTGACTTAAAGAGAAAAAAATATTTTTTAAAGTGGCAATAGAACAAAAGTTCTGAATCTCAAAGCAACTAATGAAAACACACACATAAACTCTTCAGATTTCTCCTCTTCCCTAGGGCTCATTTTTTCTTAGAAGGAAAAAAATGTGAGAACCCAGCTGAGATCTGAATTTTCTCCCCAACTCTACAGAAAAAGAGGTAGAACATTGCTGGCCCCAAACTTCAAATACCAGGAGACCAAAATGACACTTCAATAAGAGGAAGAATTCTTGAATATATTTTTTTGGTTGCAGGGTTTTCTTCTCTGTTCATAAGCTCTTTATCCCTCTGATGGGTAGCTTTTTACATGTGTGTGTGTGTGTGAGAGAGAGAGAGAGAGACAGAGAGAGAGAAAGAGAGGAGAGACAGAGACAGAGAAAGAGAGAAACTGAGGGAAATAGTGGGGTCTGGAGCCTGCTCAGAGAAACGAAAACCAACTAAGCCATAGTGGGAGTATTTACACCATGGAATCAGCACTGTCGCAAACACAAATCAGGATGGTTCATTTGTTTTCCAGAGAGTTAGTTGCTGTATTATCAGCACACCCCTGGAAGAGACAGACTATAAGATAAAAAGAAAGAAGTTTTAAAAAAGAGCATATCTGAAGAAAGAGAAAAGAGGGAGAGGAAATCTAAGGAGGAAAAAGAAAAATGAGTAGATTTAGATTTGGAAGAAGAATTTAAAAGTTGAGATTTCCTAAATTCTACCCCATTTAAGCCTTTCTTTTTGTAAGTAAAGAGTTTTTGTTTGTTTGGTCTGAAAGTTTCAGATTCTTCATATTTTTTTAACCTGTAAATCAAAAAATAAATAAATAAATAAATAAAAACATGCCTTCATGAGAAGCAGACCCAGCCTTCTGCTACTCCAGTGAGTCTCCAAGGGTGATAATTAGGCAAATCCTCTCTGCTCTGGATACATGTTCCTGGCCTGAGTTTTGGAAGCATTACTTTTTTCCACCTGAAAGACAAGCAGATTGCCCACTCAGTCTGCTTTCAGAAACAGTGGAGCACAAATTCAGTGATGTTCATAAAGCCCCATGGAAGTTTCTATTCTTTAAGGATTTGATCTCTGTATTTAAAATGCAAAATCTCTGACTCATTAACACTTTAAACATTTACATCTAAGTTTGAATAATCAGCTGATTTTTCTTTTTAGATGGGGAAGAAAGATGATGGAAACATCCAAGCGCGAAATGTGCTCCTTTTATTTTCTTTCCCTTCTTATCCCATTCAGATAACCCTGCTTATAAATATCAAGGGATAACAAAAGAGGAAATACATACAAACCTATAGGAAGGGGTTCGTTTAGTATTCAAATTAAAAGAGTGAAAAAGAAATTATAGTTTCCTGCTTTGCTTTGTTCTATTTTGTTTTTTCTTCAAACAGGCTGGGGAAATTTATCAAGGCAGAGATTAGGGGTGGAGAGTAGACAGCCCTCTCAAGGATGTGTATGTTTAACCAACTCTCTCCTGATGGGGGCTCATTGAAATTCTAGTCCGCAGGTAGAAACCCCCCATATAAGAAAGAGCAGAGTGAAGAAGCCTGAAAATTCCTACGGCTGGAGCTAGAAGACTTACCGGGTTCCCAAACGCCCAGGTTCTCTCTTCACAGGCATACACTCCAGGACCTAGTTGCTAAATTGGCCTGTGTTTCCAGACTAAGAGGGGAGCACAAAGGAGGTCCAGAACGCTGTAGCTGGCCATTTGGATAGAACAAACGGATCAGCACCCATGACCATGGACTCAAATGAGAGGATATCAGATCTTCAAACCAGAGAAAGCTCCTCTCTGGTTCTAAGATTCCTCCCTTACAAAATGAACTTACCCCAAATCTCAGTTTAGCCCTCCTGTTTAAATTTGGGTATTACTCCCAAAATGTCTGGGGTAAGAGCCACAGCTTTTGGGTTGCAGTAACTTAGAATCACTTAGAACCTTAAAGGGCCAATTTCTTTGCTTCTAGGCTGGGTAGGTAAGAATCAGACCAAAACAAAAACAAACAAACAAAAAAGGATAGATTTTATATCTTGCTCTCTTCACCTATATCAATGTTTAATGACTTGCATATACTTTTTTACAGTTTCTTTCCTGTTTTATTTTTACTGCAGAAGCATAGTGCTCATGCTTTCTTTGTAATTGTTTGGAGAGGTGCAGGGAATTCGCTATATACATGGTTTCGTTTTGTCTTGTTTTTTTGGTGAGTGTATTTGGAGGAGGTGGTAACTCACCAGCAAAGCCTAGTATAATAGCGGACTATAATAATACTAAGCAATCGAACCTGAACCTTTGCTCCTGGCATGCTATTTGGATTGCTTTGGTAGTCTCTTGCTAATTTGGAGCTGCCGCCCTCTACATCTCCACCCCCCCCCCCCCCCCACACACACCCTTCCAGTCTCGCCTTTTATCACCTCCTTCCATTTGGACGCATGCTCGCAGACATGTTTTCTTCTCTCAGTCGTTTGCAAAGGCCTCCTTCCGCCCCCATTCCATAACCAAAGCCCTTGTTCCCAACTATTCTATGTTTCCTCTGAAACTTCCTGGAGTACAATTCTCTCCTTAGAACTAATTGGCTATCTGTATATCCTGCCTTGAACTACAATTTAATTCTGTCTCTAGGTAGGTCTGTTCTCCTTACTTCCCAATTTATATTATGAGGACCTTAGGAACGTACAGCACATCTTCATCTTTGGTTCCTAGCACAGCTCTGTGTATATAGGTGGTTTGTAAGGAGCGTTTGACGAAAGAATGAAGGAAAGAATCAATTCATCTCTCAGATGATTGAGTCTTGAGTGGCAGAGGGTTACTATTTCAATGATATGATTATTGTCTTTCCCACAGTCTTTTGTGGAGAGAGTATACAATCTCCGTGTGGTTGGGGAAGTATTTCTCCCATGTGATTACTTACTTTGAGTGGATTTTACATCAGTTCTTTAGGTTTTCTGCTCAGATTAGAGCAAATTCAATTGGCACCTTGATTTACACATCTATTATGCTCTTCTTTAGTGCTGGATATTCTGTATACAAAGAAGAGTGTGAAAAATCTATGCCCTCAACAAAGTCATGTTGTCATGTGGAGGATAGGAAATAAATGATTGCAGTAGGACAAACAGGCATGTAAACAAGCTGTTGGGAGCAGAAACAGGGCACTCTTTAGGGTATGATTTAGAAAGGGAGAGACTCAGAGATGAAGGGATAATTATTTTATTCTTTCCTTACATGTAAATGACCTAAATATATAATAAATATATTACTTAATGAAGGAGCTAAAATTCTGTAGTCTTGACTGGTGGTTATATAACTTTGATTTTCAAATATGTAGCCCAATGTGTGAAAGTGAAAGTAGGAGTACCCTGATTAGGAGGAAGGGACTTATTCCCCCTTCCTTCCTCTTTTTAGCCTTGACCCTGGAAAAGGATCTAGAAACACACTTTAAAAACCATTCATAGGGACTCCTGGGTGGCTCGGTCGGTTGGGCATCTGAATTCGGCTCAGGTCATGATCTCATGGTCTGTGAGTTCCAGCCCCGCATCCGGCTCTGTGCTGACAGCTCAGAGCCTGGAACCCGCTTTAGATTCTGTGTCTCCCTCTCTTGCTCTGTTCCTCCCCTGTTCATGCTTTCTGTCTCTCTCTCAAGAATAAATAAAACATTGAAAACAATTTTTAAACAAATAAATAATAAAAACCATTCATCAAAGACTTAAGAATAGACATTTAAAATTCTATTAAATCATAAAGGCTGACTAGTTGAAATTAGAGCATGTCCATGTAATAATGAAATATATCACTTGAAAAATAAAATCCTCCTCTCAGTTATTTTGAATTTAGAAAATTAATAAAATATATGGAGAAAATCTCTTTGATCATTAGGAAATAGAGGGATGAATCTCATAATCCCAAGAGATGATATAAAGTAAATAGTGAGTGTATAATTACTTTGTATAAGGTATTTGCAGATAATAATAGTAAAATGGATCATCAAGGAACAGCTCCATAATAACAGTCCTCCAAACATTGAATCTGATGCCAAGAATAACAATCATTTTCCGAAACATGGGTATGACAGAGTCATAGTCCACGACTCAATGAACCATGTGACCAACTTAGACACATTTTCTATGTTTCTGATTGCTTGGAAATTGAGAAATTAATATTACCATGGGTAAAAACATGGTCACAGTTTTTTACCCAAAACGGATATTTTCCTTTTCTGCATGACATGAATTTTAAATGAAGTTGCCTTTTCCTGTTGAACAGAGTCAATCAGAATATGTGCATGTGTAAGTCACACATTAGTTTCAGTTCTTGTCCTCCCAAATCCCCTCTGGGTCCTTTTCCAAGTCCCAGTTGTATTGGGTGTGTGCACAGTTCATGAGGTTCTAAAGAAATGAGAGTTGGCTGTGTCTTTTCTTGAAACTGAAATTAGTTATATTCATCAGAAGGTAGTGTGTGTTTGAGATTTTGCCCCATTATCCTGTGATTAATAACTCATGGAAAAAGGCATCAAGATCTCAGTCTGAAACTGAAAATTACTAGAACAACTGCCTGTTTTATATTCTCCTGTCGTGTGGGGTTAAAAACAATAACAACCTATATGGACTCTTGAAAAAAGAAACGGAATAACTGAGAAGAGCATTGTTCTCTGTAGTACAAAGAGCCCAAAGGCTTGGGAAGTGAAAGGACTTAGACTTTTTTTTCTGTTTTGTTTGTTTTTGTGTTTTTCCCTTTGGGCCATCTGCAAGTGAACCAGTCTAAATTGGTTTAATCAATCAATAGGAATTTGCAATTCTATACTAAGTGCAATGAGAGATAGGAAAAGACTGTAAAATTCGAAGAGGTATTCTGTGAAATTGAGGCATACAAGAGGCAGGCTCCAACTGATCCTTTGATCCAGCTCTTAGACATTTCCTGAAGGGCTGAATACCAGACATGTCCCCCTTTCCAATACTCCTCCAACATTAACTACCAGAGAGGAAAGATTATACTCCTAGTTAGTAATTATATCATGGATCTTTAAAATTATAGGGCTAAGCAATAAAGGTCCATGAGTCATCTATAATATGAAAAAAAAAAAAGCTTTTTTTTCAGCAACTGAGGAAAAGCTGCTCAAATGTCATGTTTCTTTGCCTTGTGTAAAATAACATCAACTCACTGATATAGGAAAGGAAAAATGTTTTCTCTACCCTTCTAGGTTCTTTTGGCTATTCAATTAATTAAATTGACATGAGACGTATTAACAGGAGAAAAACAAATTTAATCACATATATACAGGAGCCCCATAAGAAAATGTGAGTCCCAAAGACAAGTGGGTTCAGTTGAGTCTGAGCTAAGGAGTGGAATAGTGGCCTAGGGCTTTAAAGGGGAGGAAGGCAATTCAATACAGACCAATTCACAGGGCAATAAAAAGAACAAATGTTTGATAATTAGATGTTTGCCCTGCCATATCGATGGGTCACTCAGAGATAAAATTTATCTCTGATAATAGCTCTTATTCTGGGAAAGACCCCCAGTTTAGATTCTTTAGGTAGTTAAGGGAGGGGCAGAAGTCTCCCTTGAGCCTGCAGAGACTCAATTGTTTTCAGTTCAAAATAGTCCACGTAACAAAGTGGCACGTTTTTTGCGGAGACCTGTTCCAAATCCCTTCAGTGAGATACGGCCTTGAACTGGATAATAACATTTCAATCTAAAAAGGTCATCTTATCCCAGCAAGTATGTGAACTCCACCAGAGGCAGGACAATGCCTTCCACTTTGGATTTCCCACTGTCCTAGGCACAGTGTTTTTGTTTTTGTTTTTGTTTTCAGAGAAAGTTAATGTCAAATGCCTGTGAGAGTTTTACAGAGAAAAACTGAAAGTGTGAAATAGGGTCTGGAAATTAGAATAAAACACCCAACTAAGCCCACGTGTATTGTGTACTTTCATTATCAACGATTGCTTTAGACTCTGTGGGCCACTTTTATCTGAAAAAGAGGTGGTGAAAGCAGTGTTTTTATATTCCCTCCAATACATGTTTACTTGAAAAATTCTTTTAAAAATTAGACTTAAAAGGGCACCTGGGTGGCTCAGTCATTTAAGCATATGACTTCAGCTCAGGTCATGATCTCCTGTTGGTGGGTTCAAGCCCCACATTGGGCTCTCTTTTGTCAGCGCAGAGCCTGCTTCAGATTCTCTGTCTCCCTCCATCTCTGTCCCTCCCCTGCTCATGTGCTCTGTCTCTCCTCTCTCAAAAACAAACAGACATTTAAAAAATTAGCCTGAAATAAAAATCCATGTTTTGAAAGTTTAAGAATTTTAGTAATCAGACCATTTTTATCTGGACTTTCAGACCAAAAACCTTTGAAGAGCTACCTCGGTACATTGTGTATTGTAGACATTGATTTTGTTAATTTCCTCCTTTGGAACAGACCTGGTTGCTTTATTGTTGTTGTCTTTTTATTTTATTATTCTATTATTGGCTAAATCATCAGAGAAATTCTGTGAGTGCATGAGAGAACTAAAGATGTATTCAGTTTAATCAAAGTCTAAATAGCTTGGAAGTCTATGAAAATACATACATACATACACACACACACTTAAGATTTTATGTAGAATTATTCATACATGCAGGATGCCTTGTGAGGTATCTTTGAGTAGTGAAAAGAGGAACCAACCTTTGGAAGTTCTATTGTCTCATTCCAGTGCTTATATTCACTGGTCTTGTGTCCTTGGACAACATCTCTCTCTGGGATCCTCACCTATATATTAGGAGAGATAGGAGACCAGTGGGCTACATAGCTAATCATACCCACACCATTTTTTAGTGTAAGTGTATATATACCTATATGAATGATACAGGTTTCTGAAATCAGACTTATGGAGAACAGATTTTGACTGAATATACTATTGTTACCTGACTTTAATGCAGAATCCTAGCTTTGCTACTTATTTTCATATCGCTTCCTTCAAAACTAGAAAAATAACCTTTTTTTTCCCTTTGACTCTTGGCATGACTGCTGGCGACAACCCATCGCTGAAGTGCTTGAGTAAATAGAGAATAGGAGATTTCTTAAACAAGTGAATTATTTAAATCTGCATATGCAATGAGACTTGTTAGGCAAAATTTCTGCTCAGTAAGACCCCCAGGCTCTTAAGAAGATATTTGATATGTAATTTCCTAAACTGCTTACTGTAGTTTTTGCATCTTATTGTTTATTTTGCACGAAATTGTATTGTCAGTAGGAAGGTTCCCAGAGAGAGTTTTGATTGAAATATGCTTGGATGAGCATTAGGCTTTATTTTTGTGTGTGTGTGCACGTAATAATATTAAATCTTCAAGTTATTGCAAGTTGGATATTTGCCAAGATTTGAATCAAAATGGTTCCTTTTCTTTGTGTTTTCATTATGCTTAGTTCCTATAAATAATGCACATTTTCTCCTTAGTTAAGCAAAAAAGATGTAAGAGGAAATGAAATGTATTTAATTAGTAAGCACAAACATTTCTAACACATACCTGCTCTGTATCTGAGGTAAGCAAGGGTCCCCTAATTTCCTTTGTCCTTACAGCTTCAGCCTCATTTGTCTCTGACTTTACCTTTCAAGTCTATGGCTTCTGGCCTCAAAGTCAACTCACTTTGGGTTGTATAAGCAAAAGAGAGCCCGTGTATAGAGACCGCATGTATTCGAGTCAATAGGTTAGCAGGTACCAAGCATGGGCAAGGCGTCCAGAACTGTCTTTGTCACCATAATGAAGCCAAAAGACATATGACTCTTCTCTTCCTGTTATAGTGAGTAGAAAAGGTTTTCACACGTGAGACCAGTTTTCGAATACAACTGGCCAATAACAGTTATAAAACCAATCATACATAAGGTGAGAGATCAACTAGACAACTGGCAATACACACTCATAAACACACACACACACACACACACAAGCACACAGAATATGCTTCTAAAACATAAGAACTCATTTACGCAAAATGAAATATTTCAAATATCCTGAATTTTTCTCCTCAACTTTTTTTTCTCCTCTCTTCTTTGATTTATAACCTTTCTCTCTATATCTCTGTCTCTGTTTCTTTGTGCTTTTCTCTCGGTCTCTTCTTTTTCTTCACTTAGGATATTTTTCAAAAGCCACAGTTTCTTAAGATTGCAACTAGTCTGGTGACTTTTTCTACCCAGTTTCTTGATAAGAACTAAAAGTTAGATGATTTCTTGTGTATCCTACAAAAAGCTAATATGTTTAAAAAATAAAAAAAATAAATAAAAAGCCCCTGGTGAGATTAATGTTCCAGCAGGTCTTGAACTTGCCTTAAAACTTGGAGCCTACTGTTCCAAGTTTGCATGGAAAGTACCAGGAAGAGGAGAGAGTAAAGGAGTTTAATTTCAAGTCAAGCTCAGTTTTAGTATTTTCAGCTTCTCTGTTCTGTGGTAGTTTCTCTATATGTCTCCCTTTTATTCTATAATCCATAGCTCATAGCAAAAAGTGTAGGCACTTAACTAGTCTGTGATTTGTCAGGTTTCTTAGTCTTGATCCAACCCGCCCCTACAATAGAATATACATTCTTTGGGAAAGGGAAGAACTGTGACCCATTTGGGTAATGACTAGGCCACATTTAGGAGCCTACTAAAAACTCATATTATCTGAGTGATTGAGTTGTTAGTTCACTAATGTCCTAATTATGAAGGTTTTTATGATACAAGTAATATAGGAACAAATATACTAAGCCAGAGATGCTTCATACTGTGCTCTAGAGTCCTAAGTAGACAACTGATTTCTGAAGGAAAAGGAAGCTCCCTTTTCCCTCCCCCTCTCTGTTCTTTTTCCATATTTGTCACATGATGGCTTCTTTGCTCCTCCACCAGGAAGAGATGAAAAGTGATAACTGTCTTCATTTCATCATGGACCTCCAAGCCCCTCACGGTTGCATCTCCTTTCTGGGAGTAGGTCGGTTTTCTAGATGACTTTCAGTAAGAAAAAGATACTTAAACAGAAAACTGTTTCTACTCTGGAGGGACTGGAGACTTTTAAAAATCATTTGAAGCAAAGTATATGACTCGGTTTGTTGTTGGGATGAAATTACTAATGCACAGAATGAACTGTGACTTAAATTGAATATTGCGCTGATTAGGTTTATGTTTGGGCCGTTCTTGATAAGGCTCTTCTCCATTACCCTGGTAATTGAACGCTGGCTCCAGTAATAAAGATGCAAGTTTGGGGGCGCCTGGTGGCTCAGTCCGTTGAGCGTCTGACTTTGGCTCAGGTCATGATTTCACAGTTTGTGAGTTTGAGCCCCTCATTGGGCTCTGTGCTGACAGCTCAGAGCCTAAAGCCTGCTTTGGATTCTGTGTCTCTTTCTGCTCCTCCATTGCTGCCACTTTCTCTCTATATATATATATTAAAAATAAATAAAACATTTAAAAAATTTAAGATGCAAGTCTGTTGTTATCCAACAAGAAGCTAGGAGGAAATTAAGTGCTTGGCAAAAATGATGTACCTTAGAAACTCCAGGTCTTACATCTTGGGGGTCAGCCTGATTTCTCAGGCTTGGGAATCCATGATAATTTCTTATGTGTTTTACTTCCAGTGTGAGTTTTAAGACTGCTCGAGTGAGCTGTTCCAATGTTCTCATCTCCCGATCCCTCATTACTTTGAGCCAAAGATTTATTGTTCGGTACTTTGGAGGGTGTTGCTTGTATGCAATTATGCTGGCTTAATTGTAGTTCATTCTTCCCCATATATTGTTGTGTGACCTCGTGCTCACTTTATTGTGGGCTCTTGCTGTCAGGCCTAATCCCTGGAAAGATGTAAGTACATCAGAATTCATTACAAAAAGAAAGGAAAACACAAGTTGGGGTGGAAGAAAGCTCGCAAACGGGGAGGCAGCTTAACCTGCTGCTACTGCCTTTACAGACAGAAAAATAAAAACCCTGGGTAAAATGGTCCCCAGTGCAGCCCTAATCCAGGTCTGTGACCCAGTAGTCACCAGTGTAAAGTTCGATCATGGAAAAGACTGAAGTTAAGCTAGAACTAAGCTAGAAGAAATGGTAATGCTTGTGTCTTCCTGCAGTCTCTCATCCTTTTCTGCTCTTTTGTTCCTGAACTTCCTTTCACACCATCCGCATTTGCCCTTTGTCTCATTACACCCCACCAGCTGCCACTGCCATCTCCTGGCTCTGCAAGCTTTTATTCAAGCCCTTTCTCCATGACATCAAAATCTGATTTCAGGAAAGCATCAGAAACTCGTTCACTCTTCGGTGATTACCTGAATCCACAATATAGAGTAGATCCCCAGGGGAGCTGCCAGAGGGGTCAGGGTTTCTTAAACCTGAATATGAATTAGAATCACCTAGAGGGCTTGTGGAAACGCATATTGTTGGGCTCCAATCCCAGGGTCCCTCATTCAGCATTCATGAGACAGGGATTGAGAATTTGCATTTCTACCAAATTCTGAAGCAATACTGATGCCATTGCTCTGGGGGCCACACTTTGAGAACTGCTGAACTAGTGATCTATCTGCTATCTTCAGATATTAGCCTAACCCACACACAAACTCCAGTGGGAGCACAGTGACCTCACAGAAGAGCTTCTGTCAAGCCTGGTTTTCCTTGGCTCCCTTGCTTACAGTAAAGTTGTGAGCTTGGCAGGTGGGAGGATGCTCTCTGATAACGTAATTCACAACCTTGAACTGACTTCAAAATTTTTTCTAATGTTTATTTATTCTTGAGAGAGAGACAGAGACAGAGAGAGAGAGAGCGTGAGCAGGGGAGGGGAGAGAGAGAGAGAGAGAGAGAGAGAGAGAGAGACAGAGACAGAGACAGAATCTGAAGCAGGCTCCAGGCTCTGAGCTGTCAGCACAGAGCCCGACGGGGGCCTCGAACTCATGAACTGTGAGATGGTGACCTGAACTGAAGCTGGACGCTTAACCGACTGAGCCACCCAGGCACACTGAACTGACTTCTAGAAGTTTCCTGCTCTTCCTGGAAATATGTGTGTCTCCAAAAGAAGTGACAGCACTGGGTCCTGATATAGGAAAAGAATGAATGGCTTGGGGTACAATTTAGTGACAGAAGAAGATGCGAGATATTTCTAGGCAGAGAAGACCTGACAGACGCCCTTCCCATCCTGACCTTGAGCTGCCGTATAGCAACACCTGGACTTTTGAGGCTCTTATAACCCACTGCCCTATCACAGAGGAGAATAGACACACACCTCCATGCTCCAGGAAAGGACTGGGGTATCTTGGGAAATTGTGCTGTTTAAAGTGTTACGTGATTGTCTCCCAGATAGATAGATAATACTTTTTTAAAAAAATACAACTAATGTTTTGAATTTTTTATCATTGCATCACACTGCATTCCATAGTGTGTTTTCCTACTGGCAATCTCTTATAGTTTTGAAGCTTAGATTTACTCCTTCTAACCTATGTGGATGTGTTCTTTCTGCATTTGCATGACTAAGTGGCTTCCCTGACTCCTCAAGCTTTTGTGTGTATCTGTACTTACCTTCTCCCTTCAGGGTTAATGTTTGCGCCGTTTCTTCCATCATTTCGGGTATAGTCAACTTATGTTGGTCCACTGGAGTTGTCCATTTTGTTGTTAGAGTGTCAGTGTTCCTGGACATGTAATCAAGATAAAGGGAAACTGATGACGTAGAGCATTGTGATCTAATTTCAGAGGAGACTGAGGCCTTGATATCTTCATCCTTCAAACTTATGTTTCTTACCTAGTATCTGGAATTGCAGTGTGCCATTCATAGCTTCTATTGGCAAATAAAAAAGAAAGACTAGCTTTTTAGTGTTTGGCATGTAGAAGGTGTTCATTACATGACTGAATAATACGTAAATGAGTGGATTTATTTATCCCAAGGCTTTCATTCAAAAGAAATTGCTTGGTGTTCTTAGACTGCTGGTACCTAAAGGGGGTTTCACTCACATGTCAATGTGATGAAGGTTCTAATAGTTGGTTTTGATATGCAATGGTTCCTTGAGGGGTATCCAAGGTAGGAGGAGTGGGAAAAGACAGGGACTCAAAAGGTACACTTTCAGATCTCAGAGTTTGCCCCCAGGCTTACCTCTCCAGTGGTCCCCGGCTGTCATGATCTTGCTCTGGTTTCTGCCTTCTCTAACTTGAACCTGAATCTGTGCCAGTTAGCCCTCTAGCACCTGTATATGGTTGCTGAGAATATAATCGCCAAAAACTGATTAAATGTTAAATAGAAATTATAAATGTGAAATTTCATAGCATAGCATCTGATCCAGAAGTCAGCACTCAATACACACTTGATTCATTTGAATAAAGTCACGGCCCCCAGGGATTGTTGCAAATCCAGTTTTTCCCTGGTTTTGTGTTTGTTAATAGTCCTAGTTCCAATCTAATTTATGATCTCCTCGGAGGAAATTCCCAGGATTGCACCCAGAAATGGGATTCAGGTAAAATAGGAGGGCTGGGGATGTGGAGGCATAAAGCTAACTTAACCACGCAGAGGGCTGTCAGACCTCACGGATGGACAAATGAAAAGCAGGTATAGATTCTGTGCTAGGCTCATTAACAGGGTGTGGGGCTGTGGGAACCCCTGCCTCAACTTCAAGAGGCTGAATAGATGACACATACCTTGTATCATCGTTCAATACTAAAGAAAAGCTCTTTTATGCCCCTTCTTATCTCATTCCTCTGCTTTTCACCGAGTACGTCATTGTACAAGCTCAAGTCCCACTCAGACTCATTACTTTAAACATCAAGAGAGTAATTCTACTCTTCCCTTGTCTCCTGCTCTAAGGTGTCTGACTCCAATGTTTCTATACCACAACCAACTGTATCCTTCTCTCAAATGGATCCTGCTCCTTTTCTCCTCTTTAGTTACCAGTACCAGCTCAGGTATTCCCCCTCACATAATGTTTCACAACATAACACATCCACTTGCATTTTATTGTTTTCTCCTTTATCTGTTAAAACTCTTTCCCAGTTAGTATGGTGTATTTTCTCTCTTTATTTCCTTCCTCATTAACTTTTTTATTCTCACCTTCATTATTGCAATCATGATTCAAACAGTGGGATAATCATTGTTTGAAATTTTAGTGGTTAGTGACATACCTGTTTTAAGGCAAGAACATCATATAATTTGAAGTGGCAATTAGGAATAATCAAGAACCACTGCCAATAACATATAAATCCTTGAAAATATTCCTAATTCCCTTCAAAACATCTGTAAAATCTCTACCTACCTTTTCATTCTCCCCTAATTAAAAAAGCTTGTCTCAGTATTAGCTTAAAATATAGACAATATATTCTTTGCATTTTAGCACTTTTTTTGTTTGTTTTATTGAATTAGTAGCATTGTAAAGGTGTTTCGTTTTATAGTATACAAATTTACAGTGTTTCATTTTGAACATATAGCCTAAGGAGTTAAATAGGCATTGGAATACTCTCCCAGAAATCTCAATTGCTATAATATTGTCCCACTGGAGAAATCTAAAAGATTTTCAAACAACTGATTTATAAAGAAATTTTTGGAAAATAATCTATTAATAGTTGGAGTCCACTGAGCAGATAAGACTACTTTTCTTGATATCTCTTTTGCCCTGAATTGATTGCTGAAAGATTTTTTTTTCTTAAAAATAAGATTATATTTTATGGTATAGATATATTAATGATTTTTGGCAAGTTGAGCATTAAAAATACAATAAAAGCAAATAAATTATTGAGCATGAAATGTCTTTTGACTTCTTAGTTGCAGAATATAAACGTATAGTTGGAAGTTCTTGTGCACCTAGAAACAGAAGAAAAATTCAACATGAGCAATGGGTATTCAAATGCACTGAGGAAAACTGAAGGCAGGTTTTGAAACTTAATGAACAAGCTATTTCAGAATAAATAATAGGGTACCTGTGTCTTCAAATGAAGTCCTCAGAATAGCTACATAAATACTGTTCACCAAATAGTTCCCTATCACTTTGAGTTTAGATATTGCCACAAAACTTGTTTCATCTAATAAAATAAAAACATTTCTGGGTGGAAATTTTAAGGGCTAGTAAGCAGTTCAACACATTCTCTTTTCCTCAGGTGAAGTGAATGGTAACATTTCTGCGTTGGTCCTAGAGAGGAGTATCTAACTGACCTATTTGTATGTTTTGTCAAATAGAATATCAACTTTGGAGGTTTGCCTGTTACTGCAATGGAAACTAACCTATCTTGACTAACAAAAATGTTCACTTAGAATATAGATTTGATGGCCATATGCCAAACCTCTTGAATCAGTATCTGGATCTGGTAAAGCCTAGAATTCTCAATTTTTAGCAAAATCTACAAATGTTAGGCTTCCTACATTTTTAGAACTATTGATGTATGGAGCTGTTAGGCTTTTGCATTTTTTTTTACTCCATACAAAATATATGTTAGGTTCAAGTGGTGAAAGTCTTACATCTTCGACCCAGGACTTTGGCTTCCATCTTCAGGACAATAGAGTGACTGCATAAAATTGCGTAAAAGACATTTGTGTTCATGAGGTACCGCAGAAAAGAGTTTAAGTACAAAAATAAAGCAAAAAAAAAAAAACATAATTTGAAGCTGTTGCCAAAATTCAACGTAGAATGTCACTAGGGTAGATTTTTTGTTTTTTTAATGTTTATTTAGTTTTAAGAGAGAGAATGCACACGAGAGGGGCAGAGAGAGAGGGAGACACAGATGTGAAACAGGTTTTACGCTGTCAGTGCATAGCCCGATGTGAGACTTGAACCCACCAACCGAACTGTTAGATCATCACCTGAGCTGAAGTGGAAAGCTTAACAGACTGAGCCACCCAGGAACCTGGTTAGGATAGATGTTTTAACTCATTTCTTGATTATGAGGCTTCGAACACAGAAGAATGGCCTCTTATATATGCATATATATTAGAGGGTATATGATGTGGAGGGGATAATTTACTTGGGAATTAGACTGAAAA
The DNA here is from genome assembly GCF_022079265.1 of Lynx rufus. Lineage (NCBI taxonomy): Eukaryota > Metazoa > Chordata > Mammalia > Carnivora > Felidae > Lynx > Lynx rufus. The sequence continues at coordinate 3,157,377 of NW_025814837.1, read as the reverse complement.
GTTAATGTATAAGTTGGAAAAAAAAAAAAACCAGAACATCTCATAAAGTGAAATCTATTATTGGAACCCAAGACCTTGGATACTCAGAAGTACTGGATTATCTTTTTTTTTTTTTTTAACTTTCTTTTAAGGCTGAGGATTTTATTTCGTTAGGATAATAAAGGGCAAGTTGCTGGGATAAATAAAAGTGTAGATAGATGAAACAGAGAGAGAGAGGGAGGAAGGGAGGGAGATAGATAAAGGTATCTTGTTTTATATGTTTCTATACCTTGGGTTTTCCAAGTATGTAGTAGGAAATTAATGTAAATTAATTGTAAAACTAGTCATTCCACTGTATCCATAATGCACACTAAGCATAACTGTGCATAGCTTATTATAAATCTCTTCCTTCTTTCTAAACTCTCTTCCCTGATATTCTATCCAGTTTGGATGAAGCTAACTCACTCTGTATCTCATTTCTACTACCTCTTTAACATTAACATTTAACTCAGGCTTGGCCAATTAAGGTGTTCCATTTCCTTTCCATAATGATGGGTTTAAAATGGACATAGAACCTACATGGTATCACCATGAGTCATGCTCATGACTTTACTAAAAGCCGTCAAAAGAGAGGAATCTTCTTCACTACAGTGTTGATGATGTTCCTTTCTTCCTAATGTGGTTACTTTCTTTGCTGCATTACACATTCTGTTCCACTGGAAAGGAGAGGGTATGACATATAAGAAATTCATCTGAGAAAGAAAGGAGAGGGACGCCTGAGTGGCTCAGCCAGTTAAGCATCTGACTCTTCATTTCCTCTCAGGTCATGATCTCACACTTTGCGAGTTGGCTAATTAGAGCCCCATGTCAGGCTCCACACTGATGGTGTAGAGCCTGCTTGGGATTCTCTCTGTCCTTCTCTCTGGCCCTCCCGCTCTATCTCTTAAAATGAACATCATAAAAATAAAATAAAATTAAAATTATAAGATAAAAATATGAAGTTTGAGAGGAAAAGCCAAAACAGGGAGGACTTGCATCCTGCCTCCTATTTCAGATTGGTGGAAGAGACTGATTCACACAGTGCTTCGAACCAACACTGGAACAAGATGGAACAGGAAGTAGCACAATGGAAGAACATCTCTGACAAAAGGGAGTTGACCCAAGACTGCACGTGTTTATACCCCCAGACTCTGTATAATATGGAGTAAACTATGGTGAGTGAGACAGCCAACAGTCTTGGGAATTGAGAGCCAACAGCCTTGGTCAAGCAGACAAGGAACATGCCAAGACCAATGAAGATAGCATATAAACCAGCCACCACTCTCCATAAGGGTTCATGACCTTTCCCTATAACCAGTCACCATTTAGGGTAAGAGAAAATAGATGGGCCAAATTCTGAGCGGAGAGAATTGTTTGAATCTCAAATGTGATTGCGTGTTTTCTGAAACATCTTGAAATGCTCTAAAATAGTCTAGTGTAAAGTGGCAGAGACTGTTTTGTTTTGTTAATTGAATATAGTTGACACACAATGTTAACATTAGTTTCAGGTGTACAACATAGTGATTCAACATCTCTATACATTATGCTATGCTCACCACAAGTGTAGCCACCATCTGTCACCATACAACACTATTGTAATGTCATTGACTAAAGACTGTATTATGTTTAATAGGTGGTGGGAAGAGGCACCACCTTTAGCATTAATGGAAACTCCAGAACAAAACCACAGTAGCTATACATGCAACATACTTTTGTTTCTTTGCATCTCTGAGAGTATGTAATGCCTAACTCCACAGATATAGCCTAGTATGCTAGTGACTTTCTTTGCTATCATGTAGGAATATTGTCTGAGAATGAAGAACACAGAGAGGAAAAATGATCAAGGGATAGAGAAAACAGACTGAATCCCAATGACATTTTTGCCATACTGAGGGTGTAGCTGCCATTGGACTGCTCACATTCATGAAATAACCCATTCATCTTTTTACCCCAAGCAAGTGTGAAATGTATTGCAACTTATTATAAAGGCAGTGTAACTCTTCACTAGCTGGGTAACCTCAGCACATTATTTACCTTTTTGAGACTCAGTTTTCTTATCTGTGGAAACACCTCACAGTATTTTTAACATGATAATTTAAACAAGATAATTGATGCAAATAACTTAGCATATTACCTCACTTGATTTATAGTGGTTTTATTATTATTAATGATACTTCTTAGTCATTTACCAAGATACATTTTCTAAAAGCTATAACATCCCTTGGAAATAACGTAACTTTTAGAAATACCTATTGTTTATTTTTCTACTCTAAAATTGGTTGATAAAAATCTGGCTAAAATGCTATTTTCCCCCCATGTTTTAGGTCAAAAAAAACATCTGGTTACCATTCCTGGGATGATTCCTCTTGGCTAAAAAGGACATTCCTGCCTTCTTGAAAGCTCAATGTTTGTCCATATCACTGAAATCTGAAGTGTAGGAAAAAAACAGTTTAAAATATTTTTTTTTTGGCTTCTCACTGCAGTAAAACATAATTTGGCTGAAATAATGAGATTCAATTGCTCATAAGCTTAAACAATGACAGTTGGGTGGTATTTGTTGTCAAGTCTCCTGTTTCAGAGGCAAGCTTTGCTATTGACTCATTTTGATACATTTTCTAGAGATTAAGAATTTGGGAAAGGGGGCTAAGAAAAAAATTACCAAAGCGGTACACTGAATTCTTATCAAGTGCAAACTCTTGTACGTTAAATTCTGATTTCTTTTTCAAGTGCTTCTCAACCTTAATTTACTGACACCAGCTATCAAATATTTTTTGTATCATTTCTTTTCCAGTTATCCAGGTCCCAGACTCAAATATTTTGATCGGCATAAATTCCAATTAAGTCTGATTATGTTTCTTTGGAAGAGTTAATTAAATTATTCCTTTTAGTGTTCTGGAAGGCAAATGCCAAGCCATGTGGGTTGCAAATGACCTTTAGAACACTTAGAGATTTGCATGCATGTGACACGCGGGTTTACTGACATTCCCCATCCCTGCTCTCTTTGAAACATAGAAAGAGCAAGTAGATTTCACTTGAGAGACACTTCTAAGTGAGGAAAGATCATTTTCATCATCTCCAGTCTCCTTTTGTGAACCCATTTCTATATACTTTTTTAAGTTTCATTTACTTATTTTGAGAGAGAGAGAGCATGAGCAGGGGAGGGGCAAAGGGAGGGAGAAAGAGAATCCCAAGCAGGTTCCATGGTGTCAGCAAAGAGCCCGATGCAGGGCTGGAACTCACGAACCGTGAGACCACGACCTGAACAGAAATCAAGAGTCGGACACTTAACCAACTGAGCCACCCTTGGCACCCCCTCCCATTTCTATATTTTTTAATGTCCTGATAATCTTGTCACATATCAGTCATTCTTCTATTTGTCACATCTTGTCACTTTATAGCCATTCTGGTTTTAAAGGCAGAATTGAGAATCCTTTCTGTAGCATCTTTCTAGGGGGGGAAAAAAACAAAAGCTATAACTTTGGGTAGATAAATAAGGCTTAAGAATCAAATAATTATTTATGGCAGACAAACAAGGTAGACCCTGCTTTGGTTTCTTATTGATGTTTATGGGCACCTGTGGAAGTGGTGGTTAGTGGTAGGTGAGATTTTACTTTAGGAAAATGCTGGCCTTCGTAGGCAAAAGAACTGAACATGTTTCCAGGGAGGTGGAGAGAGTGAGCAACATCCCTTCTACCCACTTCCACTGTCACTGTGATTCCTGACGTTGGCCCTTGCAGACCCCTGCCAAGGCAAAGATTAATTGTCTTTTCTTCTAGTCTCTCATATTTCAACTCCTTTCTGAGTGAAAGCTGGCTAGTATTACCAATTAATTCCTTCTGATAAAGTAAAACATATATTTTTATACAGATACTAATGGATGCTAATAATCTGCCTACTCTTCTAAGTAGAACAGATTTTATCTTTTCAACTTAACCTTCTTTGACTATTCAGTATATAGTAATCACCCTCCCTCTGTGGACCCTTGTAAGGCTTATTATGATCCATCTTTCTTACATGCTGCTTGATATTGTTACTTACTATTTTTGTGAATGAAATATGCTATGTCACTGTTTTTTTATCAAATCCAAACTCACACCTTCAAATGATATTGTCCCTTGAGCAATTATGCAATTACTTTAATGATGCTGCTATAGCTCAGAGGCTGTTTGAACTCTTGTTTTGGAACTTTCTTCAAAGCCTGTAGCACTTTTTTAAAGACCTTGATAGTGGTGAATCTTCATTTCTTGCAGATGGGATCTGATTTTGGGAAATAGCTAAAAGTTATTCAGAGCCAGGTTTAGTCAATAAGATGCATGATCAAACTGGGTAATGCAGTTTTGGGTTAAAAACAATATTTGATCATAACCTACCTAATGAGATGTCACACTGACATTGAGAGGGATTCCTAAGCAGATGTCTGAATGACCTATGGCAGTTTTCTTTACATAGTTGGCCCATCTTTGATGGTGACTAGACCCACACTGGACACTCAGAAACTATAACCTAAACACCTACCTCATTTATAGATGAGAAAACTGAGGCTGAGGGAGGTGGGCTCACTTGTCCAAATTCATCAAAGGAAGAAAAACAACGTCTGACAACTGCAATAATCCAATAATGGAAGAAGGTGTCTTTGGAGGTGATGAATGATCACTTCTGGGTATATTGATCAAATCAGAAGGATAGATTATACATATTACAAATAAGTCAGGCAACTTTTTTTAAGGTTTATTTATTTTTGAGAGAGAACACAAGCTGGGGAGAGGCAGAGAAAGAGGGGAATAGAGGATCTGAAGGAGGTTCTATGCTGACATCAGGGAGCCTGATGCTCAAACTCAGGAACCTCAAGATCATGAAATGATCTGAAGTTGGATGCTCAACTGACTGAGCCAACCAGGTGCCCCAAGTCAGGCAAGTTTTTTTGTTTTTGTTTTTGCTTTTGTTTTTATAACTAATGGGAATGTTAGGACTTTGGTTGGGATGGAATTTGAGGGGCTACAAAACCATTCTTTACATACAAATCACAGAGTTGGTGTCTTGCTCCAAAAGTCATCTGGAGTGTAGGAAAATCTCATTTGAACTCATCAAACCTCAATTTAAGAAGAAAGCCTGGAGCTTATTTGGTTCAAGTACTCACCTGGGGATTGACCTGCTGCAATATTGATGCTGTTCATATTTTGTCTATTTTAAACTTCCTAAGGATGGACAACTAAATATATTGAGACATCCAACTGCAGCCCCATCTATTAAAATTTTCTCTCTTACATTACACTCAAATTGTTGTATTGTCCAGGTATTGTTCCTATTTCTGACTGCTCTCTCACCATCAGGTGCATTCAGAATAAATCTAATCACTCTTCTATGTATTTGTAGAAATCATCGAAAACTCCCTAAGCCTTCTTAAAGTTGAATACTCTATTAGCCAAACATCCTTCATATTAAGTAATTTCAAAACCTTATTCCCATATGAGTCGTTTTTACAACTTGAAATTCTTGTAGGAATTTGATACATGAAAATTGTTATGGCCTTCCTCAGGGCAAAACAAACAAACAGTTTCTCCATTTGTCCCCTGAAGTATGCAGACTGTAAAAGGAGCTTGGCTACCTAGAGTGAAACTGGACTGGATTTTCCTTAAATGGGGATTGTATCCTCTATCAATGCAGAAAATTCCAAAATAACCCAAAGAATTGGAATCTTTTTGAGAATTTTACCTCATGTTTCAGGGTTCCATGTTTTAGTAATATGGAAGGCCAACCAAATCCTGACTGTGGTCTCTATTTTATAATATTTTCTTTGGATTCATAGTGTTTCCTTCCCCAAACACTATATTATTTTCTTTTTTTTTTTTTAATTTTTTTTTCAACGTTTATTTATTTTTGGGACAGAGAGAGACAGAGCACGAGCAGGGGAGGGGCAGAGAGAGAGGGAGACACAGAATCGGAAACAGGCTCCAGGCTCTGAGCCATTAGCCCAGAGCCCGACGCGGGGCTCGAACTCCCGGACCGCGAGATCGTGACCTGGCTGAAGTCGGACGCTTAACCGACTGCGCCACCCAGGCGCCCCTACACTATATTATTTTCAAAAGGCTTCATAATTCTAAAAATCTTTCACTTGCAATTTCATTTGATTCCCTTACATAACAAAGCCAAATGATATTATCCTTTTTTTTTTTTCTTTTTGGGTAAATTATCTAAGAGTTGAGAAAATGGAAGTCAGCTATCAAAGGGTTAAATAAATTGTGTATTATTGTACATGTGGTTTAGTAGACATTACTTTAAAAAAGGAAGGCAAGAGGTATAGCAGGTTTAAATCGAAGAGGGTTTTTTAAGCATATTTTTAAATTCTTGTTCTCAGAGCTTTGTTTTGGGAATCTTAGAATGGGATAAAGTTATGCAGAACCTGGTTTGAAAAAGCTATTCTAAGAATGTTTTAGTCGTATTAGTAGGATAGCTCTTTCTATTGTTAATCGCTCTGAACTTGTAAAGTTATCTTTACATCAAACCAACCTATCGAAAGTTATTCAGCCTTTCTGGACTGCTATTCTCACCTCCAAGAGAAAGGTTTGAGAATTAGCTCTATTTCAGCCTTTATTTTCATAAATTGATGCTGTGTCATCTGCAGTGGACTGGCTGGAGATAATTTTTTCAAAGGCACAACTTCTCATTATTCCATAAAGTTGTTTCTAAACTTATTGATAGATTTGGAGACTAAATCTTTACACAAAGTGGCCTGAAAACATCTCACTAGACCCCAGACTCAAATTTCTATATTTTCACTGAAGGTTGTATATTTGCTGTGTTCCAGATGCTATTCCAGAGCCTGAACGTATGTCAGTGAAGGAGACACACAGGAGCTTACATGCCATGGGGCAGCGTACATTTCTGTGGATGAGATTGTGGAATACATTGTATGAATCAGTGATATTTGCTCTGATGTAAACAAAAGAGCATCATGTACACCTTTTTATTGGGGAGGAAAAAGATTAGTAGCAGTATAAAGGTCTGGGAGAAGTACAGATAAATATGTAACACTTAAAAATGCAAAGGGTTGGGGCGCCTGGGTGGCGCAGTCGGTTAAGCGTCCGACTTCAGCCAGGTCACGATCTCGCGGTCCGTGAGTTCGAGCCCCGCGTCAGGCTCTGGGCTGATGGCTCGGAGCTTGGAGCCTGTTTCCGATTCTGCGTCTCCCTCTCTCTCTGCCCCTCCCCCGTTCATGCTCTGTCTCTGTCCCAAAAATAAATAAACGTTGAAAAAAAAAATTTAAAAAAAAAATGCAAAGGGTTAAAGGGAGAAGTTGTTTAACCTATTTTATTTATTGTCTTATAGCCTTTCATTTGCTTACTAGCTCCCTATGTATTCATTTCTAAGAACACATTGAATAGGAAGAAAAGGAAGGAAGTAGCCATGTCTAGCCATACATGCTGAAGTTTCATATTCAGCTATTGAAAAAATGCTTTACTTCTGATGATACTGGTATCATCTCTCTCAAGAAATAGGTTCCACATAATATTTAGCTAGAAAAAAATATTTCATTTTCTTTCTCTGTTCTTGTAGAGACCCTATTTCCATGAATATCCCTGGCATTTAACAAAACCACAAAGTGTATATTGCCCATGCTATTTCTTGACAATTCCGTTATTGGTGACTTCACCAAATTCTGCAATTGCTTCCTGTTATTTGGGCCTGTGATGGTTAATTATATGTGTCAAGTTGGATGCCAGTGCCTAGATGTGTGGACAAATATTATTCTCGATGTTTCTCTGAGGGTACTTTATAATAGATATATACTTAAACTGTGGACTCTGAGTAAAGCAAATTGTGGGTGGGTCTCATCCAATCTGGTGAAGGCCTGATCGACCCTGAGCAAGAGGAAATTCTGTAGGAGAATACTTTTGGACTTCGTCTGCAACATTGGCTCTTCCTGGTTCTAAAGCAGACTGCCTTTGGACTTAAACTGCAACTTTTCTTGAGTGTTCAGCTGGATAGCCTCCTCCATCAGATTTTAGTATCATCAGGCCTCCACAGTTAGGTAAACCAGTTCCTTAAAATGAATCGATCTTATTAATTCTGTTTTTCTGGAAAACCCTGACTAATACAGGGCCACTCCAACTATAGTGCCCAACCCAGGCATCCTCTCATAACAGAGCCTCTTATCCTCCTTTGTTCTTTCTATTGACTCAAGGTAATCCACATTTGGGCAGATTATAATAAAAGTGAATGCTTGATTTGAATCTTAATGTGTTCCCTTTCTTGACAGTATTTTATTATGAAATCCTTGGCAGGAAGGGCTAAGCCCTGTAGAAAAGCTATACAGCAACGACAGGGCGGATGGGACCTATGCTCCAAGATCTGTTTTTCTTTGTCTGTTTGTTTGTTTGTTTCAAATATACTTAATTCTTTTTTTAGAGCAGTTGTAGGTTCACAGTAATATTGAGCAAAAAGATTCAGAGATCTCCCGTATATTTCCTATCCCCACACATGCATAGCCTCTCCCACTATCAACAACACCCATCAGAGCGGTACATTTGTTACAGTTGATGCATTGACACATCATTATCACCCAAAGACCATAGTTTACATTAGGGTTCATCTTGGTGTTGTACATTCAATAGTTTGGGATAAATATATAATAACATGTATCCACCATTATAGTATCACATGGGGTAGTTTCATTGCCCTAAAATTCCTCTGCACTCTCTTTATTCATTTCTCCCTCTCTGCCAACTCCTGTCAAACATTGATCTTTTTACTGTCTCAATAATTTTGCCTTTTCCAGAATGTCATTTAGTTGGATTCACACCATATGTAGCCTTTTCAGATTGTCTTGTATTACTTAGCAAATGTGCACCTGAAATTTCTCTATGCTTCTTCATGGCTGGTAACTCATTTCCTTTTAGCACTGAATAATATTCCTTTGTCTCAAGGTATCCTAGCTCATTTTACTTACCATTTGCCTGCTGAAGGACATCTTGGTGACCTCCAAGTTTTGGCTATTATGACTAAAGCTGCTATAAACATCTGTGTGCAGGTTTAATGTGAACATAAGTTTCCAACTTTTGGGGGTAAACACTAAGGTGCATGATTGCTAGATCATATGGTAAGAGTATGCTTAGTTCTGTAAGAAGCCACCAGACTGTCTTCCGAAGTAGCTGTAACATTTTGCATTCCTAACCATCAGCAATGATAGTGCCTGTTGCATCACATCCTTGCTGGCATTTGGTGTCATCAGTGTTCTGGATTTTGACCATTCTGATAGGTGTGTAGTGGCATGTCGTTATTGATTTCATTTGCATTTTCCTGGTGATGAATGAGGTGGACCACCTGTGTATATGCTTATTTGCCAATCATATATCTTCTTTGGTAAAGTGTTTGCTAATGTCCTATTTTTTAATAGAGTTGCTTGTTTTCTTATTATTGAGTTTTTAGAGTTTTTGTATGTTATCCAATATATGTTTACACTGGATAATACATATTATACTTTATTAGATATGTCTTATGCAAATATTTTTTTAAGTTTATTTATTTTGAGAGGGAAGGAGAGAGAGAGAGAGCAAGAGTGCACAAGAGAGGCAGAGAGAGAGAGGGAGAGGGAGAAGATCATAAGCAGACTCCACACTATCAGTGCAGAGCCCCATGCAGGGCTCAAACTCACGAAATGTGAGATCATGTCCCATCAAGGGCGGGATGCTTTACTGACTGAGCCACCCAGGTGCCCCATCTTTTGCAAATATTTCCACACCAATTTGGTGTCTTGAATGTTTGATGTCTCACAGTGTCAGTCCTTCAATTTTGTTGTCCTTCAATATTGTGTTGGCCAAGGTCTGTTTTTAAATCATACTTTATAGGTCAATGCCTATCCAATTGAAGCCAGCCTGATTATAGCATCTTTACGCATAAAACAGAAAGGCTACTAATAAAAATACAGTGCCCTTAATATTTTAGGGAAATGACTTATGTTTTAAATAAGATTTAGTATTATATAAGTCTAACTGCATATTTAATGGCTGAGAATTCTGGTCTATGTTCCTTTTCTAGATGACTACATGGCTTAAGACTAGGGGTTAAGAGCGTTTCTCTGTAGAAAGGGGAGGGAAGGTGACACCTGCTGACACCTCAAGGAACAGAGATTCATACAAAATGAATGGCTTGTTCAAGATAACTCAGGTTACGTAATGTCAGAGACAAAGCTCAAATGCTCTGCTGCCCTTCCTTATTCTTTACTATGCCATACAAAGCTCTGGATGTCTACAGAGTAGGCAGTTTAAAGTATGGTTAATCAGAAGGTTCAATTTTGTTTTAAGGACCTACACTCAAAGGGAAGAGCAGAACGCAATGCATGCTCTTCCCAGACTAGCAGACACAGTCAAGTCTTCGCTGGCATGCGTCAAGAACCTTGTGGCTTTGGATGGTAGCAGTGCCTAAGGGTTTTTGACATGCAGTTCCCCAGGACTGACCTCACCTACTTATAGTCACTTCTTCAATCTTCCCTGATCCCCCAAGACTATCTATTCCCTCCACACACAGGTTTTGAAAATGGTTAAGTGGAGACAAGGTTTTAAGTGGAAACATTGCTTATGTGAATCCTATTTGTTTCCTTAAGGATAAGTGTTGGATGTGAGATTGCATAATGATTCAGAATCTAGCAAATGGGCTTAACTGAGCAGAGAAGGTATTTTTATCCCGAGAGAGGTAAAAATAAAGATAAAAATGCAAGCTGAACTCTGGGGAAAGCTCTCTCTAGCTACATACCAATCTGTGATACTGAGTCACAAAAATGTAGAACGAAAAATGATTTTCCAGCCTGGCCCAATTAGTTCCTGGTAATGGTTGGTACCAGATGTGAAATACATATAATGTGCTAGTCACTGTGGTAATTTTTATATAATTATCTCATATAGTCTTCACAAAAACCCTAAGAAATTAGAATTATCATTTTATTTGTCTTATTACCCCTTCCCAGTTTCCTGCTAATTATCACTTCCCTTTGGCTGTTGATACAGATTTCTTCCTTGAATGCCCAGTTCCTCCGTAATGCCTGGTGCATGGTAGGCACTCCAAAAATATTTAACAAGTAGATCAATAGATGGCTAACCTTTGAACTTGGTGAAATCAATGTATGTAGTGAATTATTAAAGGAGATAGTCAAATATTTGGTTTGGTGGACCCAAAAATGCAGAATCTCCTCCTGGTTCAAAATTTGCCAAGGGCCTCAAAATACAGGGCTGCCCCAAACATTATATCTTTCTAGAATATCAACCTCTCGTGGTTGAGACAGTCAAAGATACAATTTAGGCTCCACGGAAGGTCCAGTCCTAATAGATCCTGATATGGATGGAAGGTAGGTGCTCTATACTGCTTAAAAATAATTCACTAAATGCCTCCTCTATGCTCTGCCTGTGTTAGGTACTGTAAGAAGTATTAAAGAAGAAATGGCATGAAGCTGGCATTTAAAAAGTTTACAGGGGCACCTGGGTGGCTCAGTCTGTTAAACATCCAACTCTTGATTTAGGCTCAGTTTGTGATCTTGCGGTTCATGAGTTGGATCCCTGCATCAGGCTCTGTGCTGATAGTACGGAGCCTGCTTGAGATTCTCTTTCTCCTTCTCTCTGCTCCTCCTCTGCTCATGCTCTCTGTCTCTCAAAATAAATAAATAAATACACTTTAAAAATAAAGAGTTCACAAATAATTTGGAAGATCAGCTTTATACACTTAAAACTATGACATCAGTTCTAATGTAAGACAGTACAAAAGTGTGTCAAATACATTTTGTAATTAAGAAATGTTCCTGAAACATATCAAGACTATCAATCCAGATTTTACCCCATCATTCAAGCCCTTGAGGCTTATCTAGTTCATCAAGATGTTTTGAAATAATTTTATGTAATAAAAGATCTTTGCACTGTGATGTTCACCTTCACCTCTAGATGAATGAAGAAAAAAATCATATGACTAAGTTTCAAAATTTAATAACATGACTTAGAGTGTTTCAAAATAAAGCTGAAGAGGTTACCACACATCAAAAAATAAACTATTGGACCAAGGGCAAAAGTTTAACTTTCTCTTGAAAACTTTTTGAAAAGAAATGATGGTTCATGAAGAATCCATGTGTAACTCATGGCTTTTTATGTTCCCTGGGGCACATAAATTCCTTTTTGGATGCTTAATTTAATAGTGTAAATTTCTGAAATTGACCTATCTGTGGCACCTTTGGCCAACCTTTAAAACTGTGTGAAAAACTGAGCTTTTGTGCTTTGGTTTGCTTCTGAAAGCAAGCTCTTTGGTTAGCCTCTGAAGTCAAGTATACCACAGAGATCTTTTTTGAATTCTCCTGAGCTTTTCTTTTCAAACTCGAAATGGCAAGTCACATCATATTTCATGAATGTTATGAACTAACATTTATTGAGATTCTAATGTACTTTACACATCATAACTAAGGGACTGCAAAAAAAAATGATATGATTGGTAACCTTTGAGAAGCTCACATTGCTGGACATTAGCCAAACAATTTACAATACAGGGCAGTAAGTGCTATGATAGAGGTATTGACAATGGGTCATGAGAGCCTAGAAGATAGAATGACTCAATGTCAGCAGAGCTATGTTAAATCTCAAAAATGTGTAGAAGCATATTATGATGACTTTCAACCCCAGTGGTTCTCTTTAGGAGGGTTTCACCATACCCGGTGAAACAGAAGTTCTGATTTTCAGGTAGTCAACACCAATATATTACATGCACATTACATATTCACTATGTACCAGGTACTGGGCCAGACTTAAGAGATAAAGAGTTTCAAGAAAAACAATGTCACTGCCCTCTTCAACCTAATAACATATGTAAGACAGTTAAATATACGTTATTTAACCAGAACTGTGATGATTGTTTTTTTTAAAAAAAGGAGTGATAGAGTGAACCTGAATTAGTCTAGAGCATCAGTAAAGTCCTCTTATAAACTGGAGGAGATGATAATTGAGCTGGGTACTGAAGCCGAATGGAACCACCTTGGTGAAAGTCAGGTTGGTAAGGAAGAAAGTGAGTGGTAGTAGGAGAGCCTAGTGGAGAAAGATCATTCTAAAAAGAGACAGTAAACTTGAGGAAGAAGATAATGCAATTCCTCACTAACTCTTAGCATGGATTTGTCTCAATTGTCATTTACCCACTCACTTTCTCTCTGCTCTTCAAAATATTCTACCTCAAAGATGGGTACTGGTTTAGATAGATGCGCAAGGAAGGCACAGTGAAGTTATTTACCCATCAACCCTGCAGATGTTAAATAGAAACTATATTAAAGAAGTGGTACATGTTCACATGATATGGAGTGAGAGACACATGTTGGTGTCCCACCCACAGATATTTTCCCAATAACATAGAGTTACCTCATCGAATCAATCCTAGATGCGGGGCATAGAAAGGCACCTTACAAACGATCAATTCTATTAATTGACTAATGAAAAAAAATAGGGTAGCTTGGATAAACTGACTTACACAAGACCTATTCGGTCTCAAAGCAGAGCTCTAGCAGCCATATTACTTATGCTTTTGATTGTGTGCACCTACTGTACAATATAACTTGTTGAGATGATAGAAATGTTGCATAGCTGCACTGTTCAAGGTGGTGGCCACCAGCCACAACTTCTCATTATGGATTTAAAATGTGAGTCATGTGACTCAGGACCAATTTTTAACTTTTCTTAAAATTTTAATTGATTTAAATGTAAATAGCCAAACGTGGCTAGTGGCTATACTATTGGATACTGCAGCCCTAGAACATTCACCTTATTTAAAATAATTTTAAAATAAGTGGGGCATCTGGGTGGCTCAGTCAAGTGCCCCACTCTTGATTTTGGGTCAGGTCATGATCTCACGGTTTATGAGTTCAAGCCCCACATCAGGCTCTGTGCTCATTGCACAGAGCCTGCTTGGGATCCTCTGTCTCCCTCTTTCTGGCCCTCTCCTGCTTGTGCTCTCTCTCTCTCAAAAATAAATAAACATTAAAAATTTTAAAAAAATAGTAAAACAAATTAGGAGAGTTATTTCTATTTTAAAGTAAATAAAAAACCATTCATTCAGAAGATGATTGTAAGACAAAGGAAACAGAAACCATGCAAAGATTGCTATACATGTTCATATTATTTTTAGGCTATATCAACAGAGACCATAAGTATAGCCATTTACAGCAACTAATTTTAGCCACATCAACAGTGAATTTCAATCACAGTATGTAATTGGCATATGACAGACAGGATATATATTTAAACTGTTGATTTTTTTAAACATATGTGAACTTCCATGAAACCATCACTGCAATCAAGATAAGAAAGTATGCATTACTTTAAAGTTTCCTCATGCCTCTTTGTATTCTCTCCCATCTGCCAGTGTTCATTTCTCCACCCCATCCCCGCAACACCTAGGTGGCCACTTCTCTGTTTTATGTTGCTATGGATTGGTTGGAATTTTCCAGAATCTTACATAAATGGACTCATACAGAAGGTCCTCTTTCTTGTCTGGTTTCTTTCACTCAGAATAATTATTTTGAGATTCACTCATGTTTCCACATGTCATGATAGTTTATTCTCTTTATTAATTTATAGTTTCCCACTGTATGGCCATATCACGATTTGTTTCTTTACCAGCTGAACATTTGGGCTATTCCTGGTTCTTGGCTAGGAAAACTCAAACTGCTGTGAACATTTGTGTACAGGTCTTTGCATAGATGTATCCATTTCCTTTTGCATTGTATTGTATTGTATCAATCTTTGCTTTCCGTATTTTGAGACTTTTTAATTAACTCTGTGAATGTTTATAATTGCCATTTTCTCCTAATTAGTTGAGTCTTTTATTATTATGAAATAAGTATCTTTATAGTTGATAGTGACTACCTTTAACATGGTACATCCGTGGTGCATTGTTTTACGTCTAACTTGTTTGTGTCATTATAGTTAAACTGGGTCTCTTGTAGGTGTCCCATAGTTTTGTGTATCTTGTTATTCGGACTATCAGTGTCTTTTAATTGGGATGTCCAGACTATTTTTCTTCTTCTTCTTCTTCTTCTTCTTCTTTTTCTTTTTAACGTTTATTTATGTTTGAGAGACAGAGAGAGACCGAGTGCAAGCCGGGGAGGGGCAGAGAGAGAGGGAGACACAGAATCCGAAGCAGGCTCCAGGGTCCGAGCTGTCAGCACAGAGCCCAACACAGAACACGAACCCACAAGCTGTGAGGTCATGACCTGAGCCAAAGTTGGACACTTAACTGACTGAGCCGCACGGGTGCCCCAGACTATTTCTATTTATGAGATTATTGATATGCTTGGGTATAACTTTACTATTTTGCTATCTATTTTCATTTGACTTATATGCTTTTTGTCCCCCTTTCCTCTTTTTCTGCCTTTGTTTGCAATAACTGAATGTTTGTTTAGGATTCTTTTTCATGTCTTTTGTGTCTTATTAGCGATCACTCTGTTACTTTAGTGGTTGTTCAGTTTATTTAAGATTGCTTACCTTAAAATAGTCTTCCTTCTAGTGATATTATAGTATATGACATAAAAATATTTCATGGGGTGCCTGGGTGGCTCAGTCGGTTGAGGGTCTGTCTGACTCCTGATTTTGGCTCAGGCTGTGATCTCATGGTTGATGGGATTGAGGCCCACATCCGCTCTGTGCTGACAGTGCAGAGTCTGGGATTCTCTCTCCCCCTAACCCCTATCCCTTCCCTGCTCATGCTCTTGTGCTCTCTCTCAAAATAAATACATAAACTTTTTTTAAAATGTTGCAATAGTATATTTTCATATCTTGTGGACTTTAAATTAGTTTTGTATATGCATGACTTTTACATATGCTTTCATTGTGGGGTTTTGGTTTTATCAAGTTTGGAAAATACATGACCATTATTTCTCTGAGTATTTGTTTCTTTTTGGCTCCTTAAGGCATTCTAATTATAGCTCACTTATTCCCCACTTCCTTTTTTCTTGTGGTTCTCTCTCTGTTTCATTGTTTCATTTTGGAAAGTTTCTCTTGCAATGACTTTAAACTCTCTTCTGCAATGTTTAATCTGCCATTAATATCATCTAGTATATTTTTCCTAGTAGATTTTGTAATTTTCATTTCTACAAATTCCCGGTAGATTGCGTCTGCAGATTGTGTCTGTATCTTTCCAGTCTGTTTAAAATGTTGCATATTTCATCCTGCCCCTTAAACATATGAGATACAATTGTAACTGTTTTAGTGTCCTGTTCTATTGCTTCCAGCACTTGTGTAATTTCTGGTCAGATTCCCTTGCCAGATCACATACCAGATATGGGAAACAAAGGCAGAAGGAAATGGCAATTAAAATTAAATTTCCTTATAACCTGCAGCCCATTGACCAATACGTGAGGCTGGCAGAGTAGAACATTTCTCCAGGAACTCCCTGCTGTTTTAATGTTAATGCTTTACTAGAGGGAAAAGCAACCTTAACTTGAAAATAACTAAGCCTCGAGTATCCTGTGAGTCTTCTTTAGCATATGAAAATCTGCTTGGAAACTTCCCCTGGGCTTTACCTCCCCCAACTCCATGGTATATAACCAGCGGCTCCTCATGGTCCTAGGGCAGCTCTTTCTGCCCACCGGTCCAGTCCCAGTTTTTTAATAAAATCACCCTTTTGCAACAGAGACATGTTTAAGAATTCTTTCTTGATTGTCAGCTCTGGATCCCCCACCGTCACCCCAAAACCTCATCACCAGGCAGTGTAGACTTTAACTTGGTGGGTGCTGAGTATTTTTGTACTCCTATATTCCTGTAAGTATTACTGAGTTTTGTTCTGAGATACAGTTAAGTCACTTGGAAACATTTTGATCCTTGCAAATCTCGCTATAAAGTTTTGTTTGGTAGAACAAAAAATATATTTGGTCTAGAGTTCATTTTTATTTACTGCTGAGGCAAAGCCCTTCTTTACCTGATGCCTGGTGAATTTTTTTTTTTTAATGTTTCTATTTATTTTTGAGACAGAGAGAGACAGAGCATGAACGGGGGAGGGGCAGAGAGAGAGGGAGACACAGAATCTGAAGCAGGCTCCAGGCTCTGAGCCTTCAGCACAGAGCCGGATGCAGGGCTCGAACTCACGGACCGTGAGATCGTGACCTGAGCTGAAGTCAGACGCTCAACCGACTAAGCCACCCAGGCACCCTGCCTGGTGAATTATTATAAGGAATTTCACAGACTGTTAGGTTAATAACCATGTCCAGCCCTGTATGGACTCTATGTGTTGTTCCCTCTCTAATCCTTTGGAGTAGTTTTTCCCAACTTTAGGAAGTTTCCTCACATTCGTGTGTGGTGCAGAGCCCCAGAGTTGTCCCGCTGTATAGTTCTCTCCTCTCAAATAATTGAGACTGCAAACTTTAGCCACCGAGATTTCCGGGACTTCCAGCTCATTTCTTGTGCTCAAGAAGTTCACTCAGCTCCCAAAATCCCACTGTCTGTGCTGCAGCTTGGAAAGTCTCTCCTAGCAGGAGGCAGGGGACAGTCAGAGGGCTCATGTCACTTGATTCTTATACTCTTAACATGCTCTCCTTCGTAAGTGAATGTTCAGCATCTTGAGAACCATTGTTTCATATACTTTCTATATATTTTAAGTTGCCTCAGGTGGAAAGGGAAACCTAGTTGCTATCACTTTATCCTAGCTAGAGGGGAAAGCCTGCAGGTGACACCATTTTTGACATGACTTCTTGATAACCGTCACACCACTTAGCTTACAAATAAAATCAACAGAATATTCATTTGGGTTGCTAGTAAGCTGTTGTGGAGTCTTTCTTGGGAGTCTACCAGACAATGAGGCTGGTGTCTGTTGATATAAAGCTTTCTTTTTTTTCCTCCCTTCCTCCCTTTCTCCTTTCCCTCCCCTGTCTTCCTTCCTTCCTCCCTTCTTCCTTCCTTCCTTCCTTCTTCCTCCTTCCTTCTTCTTTTGAAAAAACTAACATAAGGTCAATGGCAAAAACAAAATTAAATGAATGGCTAATGTATTACCCAAATTAAAAAAAAAAATACCTTTAATGTTCTAGGAAAATGAAAAAAAATTGGCCAGACAAGTGAACATCTTAGAGATGAAGGAGAAGAAATATGATATGGAGAGTTTAGACTGTAAAAGGCCTAGGGAAGTGGGAAAGACAGACATATGCCATAGTGTGAATGATAGACTTTGGTATTGCTGGGTACACATAACTTGGAACTTGATCTAAATTATTGAACAATCCATAGTCCAGTGAAGTACTTTGCAAGTGGATTTACCCCCCTGCCTTTCACATTTCCCAAGTCACAATTTCCTATAGTATATAGATGGAATCCAAAAAAGGGGTTTATTGTTTCTGATAAAGGTTGGGAACTCTTTTCAAACTTAGAATATCTCCAAATAATGACTCCCCTGTTCTTTATGACAACAGTGCCTTGAAAGGTAAGAAAGGGATAAGTTGCTCACCCTCGGCCTTTGATCTTATGAAGTCTAAAGAAGTTGCTAGTCCTTGCTCCTTTTGCCACTTGCAAAATATTACTTCCAGGCCCTCCCTGTTCTAACATTGTTCCCACCCTTGATCAATATTGCACATTTTGTGGTTGTCAGCGTGTGCATTCACATACAGTGGGAGGAGATGTGTGGAAATGATGTGAGGCTCAGTGTCTCTCATCTTGACTTGACTGAACAGCTACCCTGGGCAAGCTGAGGATCACTGCCCTCAAGGTGGTTTACTGGGCTCCCTGGAGTATTGTTATTGTATCCCCAATAGGTGTGAGTTCTCTGATCGGCTGGGGGGAAAATGGAAATCATGGCAGTTTATTGTATTCCATTCATCATGTCATGCTTGTTAGCATGCTGTTTTATAGCCACATTGCTCCACAGTAGAACCATTTTAGTGTGCAAACTCTACGTTTTTACTTTAATTTGCAACAGATATGATATAAAGATAAACGAGTTTATGTTTCTCATTCACCAACAGGAATTGTCTCCAGTAGTTTACAGGTGATCAATCAAGATGGGACAGGAATCCTCCTGATGAATATTAAACATCATATTTACAAAGAGGGAAATGAACTAATGAGCAAACACCACTAACAAATGTTCGATTTCATTCACCTTTCTAACTTTCGTAGTGACAAGGCTGAATCACCATGGACAAATCCTGATGCTTCACAGAACAATCGTTGCTTGCTTTCTGGAACAGCCAATGAGAATGGGGGCACAACGCTTTTCAAAAGGTGCCTTCCGTATCATATGCTTAGTGGTCAAGGCTCAGTGGAAACCCTTCCATCCTCTTCTTAATGGGCTGCATATTTTTGTGAATTTCAAGCAAACTGATACTGACAGATCAATCCTTTTCCCTCATTAAAAAAAAAGAGACAGCTTAGACATCTGCTATTCACCTTTCCAATTGCTTTCAAAACCATTACCTCAGTCAAAAAAGTATTTTTGAGTACCTGAAATGTGCACACTGGGTGGTATAAACTAAAAGTGAAATAGTACCCATTGTGCCTCTCATCTTAAGCAATATGTAAGTTAGGAATAGTTACACACTTTTGGCAATGAGTAAGAATGATAGCAATTTATTGAATATGTACTATTGCATTAGTCTATAATAATAGACACTACATGAGATATTTTAAATTTATCCTTAATCCTCATGGCAAGTTTTAAAGTGTGTATAGCAGCCCTCACCTTACAAATGAAGAAATTAATTAGCGTAGCTTGCCCAGTCACACAGTCATTGAATTGAAGAGTTAAAATGCAAATTCCCATCTGTCTATTGTTCAAGTATAAATTCCACCTCACCACAGCAGCTCTTTGCATTAGTTTCCTAGAGTTGCTGTAGCAAGGTACCAGACTTGGCAGCTTAAAAAAACGGAAATTTATTTTCTCATGTATGTGGGAGGCTAGAAGTCTGAAAACAAGGTTACAGCAGGGTTGGTTCCCACTGGAGGGGCTGAGAGAGAATCTTTTTCCCTGCTTCTTTCCTTGCTTCTGATGGTTGCAGGTAATCTGTGGTGTCTCTTGTCTTCTGGATGTCTAACTCCAATCTCTGCCTCTGTCTTCATACAGCATTCTCTTTCATATGTGTCTGTATCTCTCCTCCTTTTATAAAGAAACCAGTCGCATTGGAGTAGGGTCTATCCTAATCCAGTCTGACCTCAGCTGAACTTGATTACAGTTGCAATGACCCTATTTCCAAGCATAGTCACATTCATAGGTACTGGGGGTTAGGTTTACAACTTATCTGTTTGGGAAACAAAATTCAACCCATAGCATTCTTCAAATATGCTTTATGCTGCATCCTTCAAATTTATGGTTAAATTGAAAAAAAAATGTCAAAACTCTTTGAAACCCCAAATCTCTCATGTAATCAGTGCTCAATAAATTCATGATGACTATCATTGCTTCCATTAACGCAACAGATTCACGCAATAGAGTCTGAAATTAGTCCTAACATATCTCCCAAATCTATGACTATGAGGGAGATCAAAGGGCTTTCCATTGAGGAAAAAATTTAGCTTATATGCCTATGATTCAGTTCCATCACATTGCATTAATTATTCAAAAATAAATGAACAATTTCAGACTACACTCTGACTGCATAAAACTTATGCAAGTCATAGGTACCTAAAGAAATAGGTACACATATAATTGTGTTATCACAAGACTGACAAATACTATAAAGAAGAAATGCATTGCACCGGTTAGCAATGGATAAAGGTACTAGTGCACAAACTTTCGTGTAATTGAAGAATGAACTCTGGGAGAAAAAAAAAAGAAAAAAAAATAGAATACAGTAACTTAAATGCATACAAGGATTTGAAAATAGTCTCTATAGAATACCTCAGAAAGGTCTATTATTGCAATTAAATATACTTCATGAAATGTATCTCCTGACATATTTTTTTTTAATTTTTTTTTTCAACGTTTATTTATTTTTGGGACAGAGAGAGACAGAGCATGAACGGGGGAGGGGCAGAGAGAGAGGGAGACACAGAATCGGAAACAGGCTCCAGGCTCTGAGCCATCAGCCCAGAGCCTGACGCGGGGCTCGAACTCACGGACCGCGAGATTGTGACCTGGCTGAAGTCGGACGCTTAACCGACTGCGCCACCCAGGCGCCCCTCTCCTGACATATTTTTGATGATTTGTAACAAACTGAACCATTACAACTTCACAAAAGCCTCATACTGTTGATTTCATATGCAATTAAAGATCTACCCGAAAGGGTTGTTTGGTTTTGGTTTTGTTTTCCCTCTACAGATTGTAGCTTCAAATAAAATTTGGTAGTTAGCAATGTGGCTGTAAGCCCATATAGGCTTTTTGACATCCTGAAATATAGCAAAATAAAGAAAAATGGCAGAAACTAGGGGTAGACATGATATTTACTGTTAAGTACAAAGGACTCTGGGTTAAAATATGCAGTAATACCAAAAGCATTTTGATCTTATTTTGTGAGTCTAAAAATGAATGTAGGTAAAACAGATAATCATTAAAAATTCTTCCAGTTTAAATGTCTCATGACTAAAGTTTAATTATTCTAATTAATAGACATACTCTTTGTCTTATTGGTATTACATTTATTTATTCATTCATTCATTTTTTGTTTGTTTGTTTTTGAGAAACCAAGGGAGACTGGGGGGAGTGGGCAGTTAGAATATGGAAGGTCTTCAAATTGAAAGAGAAAGGACAGAGCCCATCAACCACAGCCAAGAGAATGTAGAGCAGTTGGGGGTGTCAGTCTAGTCAAGTTCCGAAAAAGGCAGACTCTACCTCAGGTAGTACAGAAAAAACTTGTTTGTTGTGGTTGTGATTTTGTTTTAAACATACCACACAACAGATGTTCCATTACAGTTCTCTGTCAGAATGTCTGAATAAAGAGAATGGATTCTGCTTCTTCCTTTGCTATCTCAGTCTCAGAAGTCTTAATTAGGACATTGGAGTACAAGTTTATTTTCTGTGTTTGAGCTGGAATTATCATGAAACCATTCCCAGAGATCCTCAAACTTGCCTCAGCTTCGGAAGAACACTCATGCCTAATACACACTTCATTGCAACATGAAAGGCATCACCTCAGCCCCTGGCAAAGGAGGTGTCAAGCCATGAGGTTTTGTCTAGTTTGTCGTTTTCCTGGAAGTCTCTGAAATCTCTGCCCCTGTGTATGATCGCTGATTGTGTAGCCACAAAAAATGAGAAACATAATAGGAGAAGTCGTTCCTTCAAGGTTTTCGTCTGCCAGTAATTGGTTTACATTACATTCACTTCTTAGAAATAAAACAGAATACAATGAACAATTCCAATCCTAGAAATGTTTAATTCAAAGACTGTGTACACATCTCATTAGGTGATGACTTTTGTCAATGGCTCAGAGTATCAAATAAAGTAGGAATGGGGGAATTTGTGTCAAAGCAACTTAGCCACTCCAAGTCTGTGCTTTCCCATGTGTAACATGGGGAGACTCAAATGATAGGACAGTGAAATCTGTCTCAGGGATAGAGCTATTCAATTAGGTTAGCTCTCTTAGATCTATTCCAATTATTCCTGATTCTACCTAATAGTACCATAAATGTGGAGCATTTCAACCATTGTTCTTATACTGTGGCAATAGAATTAGTATGATTATAATCATTAGTGTATCATAGTTTTCCAGCAATTCATCTTTGTTATTTATAGCATTCAACTTCATTTTCTGCCAGGGATGATTGGATGATACTACATAGAAGCCTAATAGATTGTATTTTCTTTAGAGGACATAGCCTTGAATGTATACACTCAAGAAAGGAGTTACTAGTTTTGTAATTCCTAAGATATACACACTGTTAACTAGTCCTGTCAAATTCTAAATACATATTTATGTTCAGGAATCAGGAACAGCAAATCAAAATTCCCAGGAATCCTCCAGATTTCTTGAAATCATAAGATATTCTATATTTTTATAGTTATTTACATATTTAAAATTATAGTGAGCCACAGTAATAATAAACGAGGAATCATTTTTCTGTGACAGAGTTATATACAGCTTTTCTGCTAAAAAAGGAAAATATATAATAATCAGTACACAGTTTTGTAATACTTGAACTAGTGAAAAAGTATATATTTTAGTAACTCATACAATGTTATCTATCTGATATTGTCATTTGATAATAGAAATAAATAAAAGGAGCAACTATTTATACCAAATAAAGGTCAAATAAAGTAATCTGAAATATTGAAAGTCACCACAAATACTTAAAAGCTACTCTTAAAATTATGAAAACATGGAAAATTCCCTGTTCCATATTCTTGATCTTTGCATGTGACAAGTGTTGCAGATGTGGATAATTTCCCTCCTTTTATCATTGACATTGTAGTTAATTATTAAGAGTGAAGTCAAAACATCTTCAGATTATTTCATATAAATTCTAGATTAGTTTCCTATTGCCACTGTAATAAATTCCCACAAAATTACTGGCTTAATACAACACAAGTTTATTACATTACAATTTGTAGGTCAAAAGTGTCACTGGGGTAAGGTTAAGGTGTCAATAGGGTTGCATTCTTTCTGGAAGCTCTCGGGGGAACATGCTTTCCTTAGCCTTCCTTAGCTTCTAGAGGCCATCTGCATTCTTCGGCTAGTGGTCCCTTTCATCATCTTTAAAGCGAGCAGCACAGGCAGCATTTTCAAATCTTTTCCTCTCTCACCTTCAGCCTCCCTCTTCCAATATTTAAAGACTCCTGTTATTAAGTTGGGCCCATTTGTATAATGCAGGTTAATCTCCCCTTCTCAAGATCTCTAATTTGATCACATTTGCTAGTTCCAGTTTGCCCTATAAGGTAACATATTCACAGGTTCTGCACTTAGGATGCAAGTATCTTGGGGGTCCATTGTGCTACCTACCACAAGCTAATTTCCTTTTTTAATGATAAAAACATTGGCTACACTTTACAAAGACCTGTAGTTGTAGCAAATATTCAAATACTAGCTAACATGATTGGGCATTTAATAACATAGCATATGGATATCCTAGCATCATTAAGGATGCCGCGCAAACTAACCTGTCAAACTTGCCAATTTAAGGATTTATTTCGCTTCTCAAATTATTTCTTGGAACATCAGTTATAGTATTTCTATAATATATAGATACATGTAAATGTATTAATATATGTTTTGTTTGCAAGAATGACTCATTGTATATAGCAGACAGGGCCACAAACACATACTTACAAGACAGTGTCAGCTACAAGAAACAAGATTGATTATATTGTGACCACTTCTCTCCTATGTGCTCCCGTCCTGTCTCCCAGAGATGGCAACATTATCTTTCTAGTGTGTACCTTTGGTTCCAGTTCTTGTTTTGAATTGACATTAGCAGAGTCCTTGGATAATATTAGTAAGGTCTAAATGCTGATTGTTAAATTTTAAATCTCACAAAATTATAATACTTTTTCCTATTTTCCTAAATTATTAATGGATTTTTCTCGGAATACAAGTCAGATAAATGTTCTGAGAAATGCCAGACTGGGATTCCTACACAGAAACACTGATTACCAGAGCAACCAAGTCTCAGGGGTTGACTGGGTTATATGGAAGATCCTTAGACTCTGTGGCACACAGTAAATTGTTAATTCTTGTGCAAGAGTATCTTCCTCCATTTGAGCTAAATATTTGGATATTTGTCTTCTGTTAAATTTCGGGACTATGAGGATACTATTAGTTGAGGTGTTTTGAGTCAGCTAGGAATGGGTTCATATTGCCTCCCTGCCAAGTAATGGAAATAGTTGGGGGGGGGGTGGTTCACTATCTAGTGAAACATTTGACAATTCAGCACAGCACAATGTAATAATTAAGAACCCAGACACTGGAGCCAGATAGTTTTGGTTCAGCTCTCTGCTTTACCCCTAATTACTTGTGCAATCTTGGGGCTGTTACTTTGTTTCTCTGTCCCTTAGTTTCCCCTTCTGTAAAAAGTGGGCAGTACTATTATTTGCTTTCCAGAGATTTTATTTTTCAGACCTCTTTCAGAAGTAATAAAATAGAATAACTGTATTTGCCTCCCTTCTCTGAGGTAATCACCATCTTAAAATTATGTCACCTTCACAAGAATTTTCTTTATATGTTTACTATGTGTCTAGCCACAAAATCATGCTTGGCGTCTTTTAAAATATGACCTAAGTATTGTATTGTTTCAATTGCCATTCTCTAGCTTGCTTTTATTTTATTTTTATATTTGATAAAAATAGATACCATTTATTCTTTTCAATTACTGTATAGTATTTCATTATTGGATACAACACAACTCTCATGTGATCTCTGGTGTACATGTGCAAATATTTATCTATGATACACACTAAAAATGAGTTTGCTCATTGTGAGGTATATGAAACTTTACATTTACCATGTATTAACAAATTGCTTGTGGCTTTTCATTTACATATATTCTCACCAACGTTTGGTGTTCACTGTTAATTTCTTTTTTCCCAACCTGATGGGTATGAAATGGCAGCTCATTGCTGTCTAAATCTTCATTACCCAATTACTGGCAGGGTTAAACAACTTGTCATAGGCTTACTGATGATTCAAGCTTTCACTTTAGGGATTATTTACATTTTTCTATTGTTTTTCTTCTTTGTAAATTTATCTAGGAATTGTTTTTTAAATAAGGATACTCTGAAGTTTAACTTTGGCTTCAGTATTCAGAAAAAAATATGATACTTAGTTTCAGCCTCAGCATCAGCCTTTGAAAGACAAGGTAACAAAATAGCTCCTTCTGGCACCTTGGTCACCTGCCTGCTCAATGGCAGTGCAGTCACGCACATTTCCATCCTCTCTAATCAGCTCAGTGGTATCGTAGATATGAACAAGGTGTGGTCCTTGAATTGATTGTTAACATTTGAATATTCATTAAGATCCATTTTCAAATTTAGGCCAGCTTTCTAGATACAACTTGGAGTGAAAACCTTCATGAGCTAGGCTTCTTTAGGCAGTTGAAATATAAGCATATTTATTTATTACAATAATAAAATTCTTAAAATAATTAATGTTGATTTTGAAAGCTGTTAATTTGGTGTGCAAAAATTATTAAGAACTTTCAAATAGTTAAACAATATTAGTAGTTATTATGAATAAGAGAGAGTGCATTAGATAGATAACATTAACAAGAACATAATATCCGTTTTGAGCCAGCAAATGTTTATAAAAATTTAAATGCTAATAAAAAGGCAGGATAATAGAAATTAGATTATATCACAATGCTAATCTTTAGAAGCATTAAGAGCTATATTTAATTTTTAGTTATTTAATTCAGCTTAGGCCAAGAATCTTTCAAGGAAAAAAAGTCCTATTTGAGAAGACTTGATATCTTGTAAGGATGAATTAAAAGCAGATTTTCAACTTTGCCACCCCTAAATGTCATGAGGAGGAAAAACTGCAAAATCATGTGCAACAATATCCAAGATAAATCATTTCTGGTCTCGACATAGTGGGAAATATAGAGTATAAAGACTAGAAGAAAGAGTGGAAGAGGAATAAAATAGCTCAAACAAATGTTCTCCTCCCTCATACAACTTCAAAGTAGCATTCTTTAAAAGTACACTTTAACAAGACAGTTCCTTATCCCCCTTTGAGACTGTGGAGACCAAAATTTTAAGCATCCCTGAAATAATTTTTAGAGATGATTTTCAACATCTGAAGTTGAAAGGTTTTTGAGACATGCCCAAGCTTCAAAGAAAACGTCCTTCTAGAAATGTTACTGAATTTTTTTTTATCCTGAATTATGTCCTGGTGTGTGTAAATATTTTAGTGATGTTATCACATGTCTGCTCCAAGTAAACCTCACTTTTCGTGCATTGGAGAAGCTGTTAGTATCCAATAGCACAGAGAACTGATTGTTCCTGCACCATAATGTCAAACTTTTAAAGCTGACCATTCACATTCTCAGTAAGTAAATTGCCACACTCATTAATTTTGCCAAGAACTCAGACTTAATGTTATACCTAAGAAATTGATTCTATGATATTTGCATTCAAAGCTGGCCAAATATTTTTTCTTCAGCTACAATGTGTGTTTAGTAAACTTCTACCCAACAGATATTATTCTATTGTTTATTTGTTTTTTTCAAATATCTTTTCTTACATTCTATTAGCTTACTTTAGGATTTGTCTTTGGTGTCTTTGGGGTAAACTTCAGCTCTTTGACGATGCAATTCCATTATCTCCTGTAACCATTGTAGCTACAGACACTTTGGCTATTGGTGTAATTTTAATTCCATTATAGATAGTCCAGAATCACTTTGAAACCAGGTCTTACCTTGGTAGCTCCGGGTTCCTGCACCCTGGGTATGTTGTAGTAGTAATGAAGACTGATCATCTTGTTTCTTATCTGTTTCATAGTATTCATACAGGGGCCAACATTCTCTTACTATTTCTGGGGTTCCTGGGCCCCTGAGAGTGGTGCTTCTCCTTTGTCACTTTGCAATTCCATTTTGCTGAACCTTGTACACACTATGATAGGAACACAGCATCAGTCTGCAATGCTCTGGGTACCAATGTTGTCCACTGCAAAAATGGGTAAGAAAGGGGTACATGCACGGGCATGCAGCCTTACAAGGGCATGCAGCCCATGTAAGGAGGAATGTAAGGAATAGTTACAAATCAACATGTTTTCATTAAAGAAAATGTGGATATACGTAATTATGATATTTTTCTATGTACGTAAATACAGAATCTGATTCCTAACAGATTGGGAAAATTAGCCATTTTTGGTACTTGGTCTGATTCATAAGTACCTGTACTTGAAATATTTAAAAAACCCTTCTGAGAATTTGAGATTTTGTAGGAGCTGGAATCTAGTCGCAGACTGTCCATTCCATCTGTACCTCCCAGCCCACTTTCCCTATAAAATTGCCAAGCCTGAAGCCAAGGTTGACTTAGGCCAGCCTACTCTAGAGCAATCCCCCTTTGATACACACTCTCATGTAGCCAACTCCAGGATTGTTCTGCCCCACTCCATTGCACTTGGTGGGCGGTTTAACCTTATAGATTTTCTTTTTTTTTTTTTATATATATATATATGAAATTTATTGACAAATTGGTTTCCATACAACACCCAGTGCTCATCCCAAAAGGTGCCCTCCTCAATACCCATCACCCACCACCCACCCTCCCCTACCTTATAGATTTTCTACAGCAGCCGAGGAGTAGAGAATGGAGCTTACAAAACCTTCTACAAGAATAACAGAACTTCTTGCGTCTGACTGATTTCTCACTTACTTCAGTGGGATCAACAGCAACTCAATGCCCTTATGGGGAACTTCAGGTTTTCTAGAAAGCCGGTACCTCCTCTGGGAGTATGTGCCTACTTGCCTATCCTTGAACTTGGCCTATTGATATCTTTCCATCAGTTATGCCAGTGTCCCGTTTCAGCAATCGCAAAATACTCTAGCTAAATATATGGTAGCTAATATGGTACCTAGAAGATAATAGATTCTCAGTAAGTAGTGTGGAAGTAAATGTTTCATTATAAGTATCATCAAAATCTTCATCATTATTAGATATTGTAAGAATGTTAAGCATGACGCAATAAAATTTCTGCTGGACAGTGGGTCATTTACTTCAGGACTCTCCTTCCCAAGGCAGCATGTTTTCATTTTGGACAGCTTTTACTGTTAGGAAATTCTCCTTGTTAGTTAGACAAAATCTGTCTCTTTGCCACTCTGTCATACATCCCATTTTGCCTTCTATATGTTTTCAGAGCAAGTCTATCCCTTTTCCCTACGTGGGTTCTTCAAGTGTCTAAATATAATCATCTTTATCTCTTCTTTATTTCTTCTGTTCTTTTGTCATTTGTAATTATAAGACTCATTTCCCATATCTTTAAAGTTTATGTGGCCCCCTTCAAAATACACCGTAATCTCCTAATCCTTTTCATAATATGTGTTATTGAGAAGCTAACAGCATCCCTCTTCTGGTCTGCCTGCATGAGGACTGTGGTATCACCTTCTCCCTTGTTCTTTCCAGACACTGTGCATCCTGGAATCAGTCTCAGTTTGCATGGACCCCTTATCCACTATAATTTGCATATTGGTAACTAATACTGAGCTTTTGCTTTTACCCAGCATTTTGAACATGCCCATATTTTTTGCTCCCCGTAGTGAAGACCAGTCTTCAGTTTGCATAGCAATGTGTGAGATCCTTGAGGAGAAAGGCAGATCATTTTTCTTTTCCCCCCCTCGCTTAATGTGAGGCATATCTCAGGTCATCATAAATGCTTAATGAGTGCATAAAAATAAATTAATAAATGAAGGACCTAGTTCCTTCTTATATAGAAACAATTTTGTAATATGTTACTGCTATTCTACACATGCAACCCCATTTTCAATCCTATGTACAGAATTTTATCATTTTATTATTTTTTTAATGGACCTACAGTCCACAGAATAGAGTTAACCATGCTTGGCTGTTCACGGCATGCTATTGTTATTGGCCAAGGTCAGACTCTTCATTTGTTCCTATCAAATTTTGGCTTGGTGTCTTGCACCCATTACTCCTGCCTATTGTAATTTGTATTTTCTGTGATTAGCTATCTCAAACAGCTTTGTATCATTTGCAATTTTGTTAAGCAGAGTAAGAGGATTAAGATACAAGAAACAACAACAAAGAATAGATGATATATTAAGTACTGAATTGTAAGCTACAGACTTGAAATGCTCTAAGAATTTGGCAGAGAGGTAGAGCTCAAGCATGTGAACTGGATTTTAAAAAAAAAAGGGTAGATTTGCTGAGATGTGAGCTGAGTCAAGAAGGCTGGGTGGGATTTGGATAAATGGAAAAGACAGGAACCTGTGAGCAAAGAGAAAATAACAGCTGTCTATGTTTGCCAGATGAAATGGGGTAGGGTGTGTAAAGGGAAATGGCAGGGTATTCATTTAGAGAGCTTGAATCAGAATTCCTCTTCTGTCTTGCTCTTTCTCTATGAAGGCAAGTAAGTAAGAGATATTGCCCAGATCTTGCATTTTCTCAGTGTTCCTATAGACATTGTTTTAGAATTTCTGGATTTGTAGTAGAAAGAATACAAAGAAAGAAAAGAGAGGGCAGGTAGCATGTGGAGGAGTAGTAATGATGTCTGTCTCTTGTTGCTGTTTGCTCCCTTTCTTCCATTCCAGGCAGACCCAGCCTTTAGGAGCGACCCCCTTTCTACTTTTTATCCGAATTCATATCCACCCTCCCATGGGCCTGAGGACTTTTCTACTTGCTGCTAATGGAGAAGTCACACAGATAGCTACAATATCTGGAACCTTGGAAATCCCATATTTGGCTGATAGTGCAGAGACCTCATAGATTTTCCTGATCAACCACTGTGTAGCTGCCAAGTCTTGTTGATGCTGGACTTCCATCAGCTCTACTGTATCTAAAATTGCGAATTTTCTAAGTAACATGGTTTTGTTCTTCATTTCACATGGATTGATACAACACAGAAAAACCAGATTTGTTCCTATTTACTACCAATACTGTTATCATCACATAATCCGCATTTTAGTTTCACTACCTACATTTCCTTTACCACCCTTGTTTCGCTTTTATCCCATTATTATTATTATTATGCCATGGCATAATCTCCCAGTCTGCCTCCATATCCTGGACATCCTATCTGAGAACCTCTGATCTAAATAATTTTGCCTAAAATATGGGCACCAATCTAAACATAGTATTTGATGTGTGGCTGCAATAAATAAGATTTGACTAATCAAGCTACAGCTCTGTTTTCTTTGTTGCATTGTATGTGTATTGTATCACATTGTGTGAAGAATTTGTAAGTGATAGATTAACAAAATTATGAAAGAGCTTCCACATGGCTTTGTGTATACATATGGGAATATTTTCAATAATAAAGATAGGAAAGGACTTGGCATATATATGTTCTTTTCAGCTTACCATACTTCCCTGACTATACTCAAAATCAAGATTCTGGTGTTGAGTTTGTGAATTATGTAATGGTGACATAATCAGACCCCACATGGTTTCAGAAGCAGGTGAGTCTCATCCAGATTCCTGATTCTCTCAGGGCACTGTTAGAAACATTCAATAACAAAAGAACATTGTGATAGTTCATTTTCCTTCATCAAAAATTTCCATGAAGATTTTAGACACACACATTCTATGCAGTCCAATGCGCGATATGGACAGAAATTGACTTTTAGAGGATGTTCTGTTGAGCATAAAATAAAACATAATGATAAAACATTCCTAATGTCTATATATTTCCTTGACACCTGAAGTAGCTCTTCAACATTTGAGATTATTCAAACTACCACTCAATAGTTTGATTGTTTCCACGTAGTACAAATTCTGACTTTCCAGTACAGAATTATAAAAAACTTTTAATGTTTTCATTTATTTTTGAGACAGAGAGAGACAGAGCATGAGCAGGGGAGGGGCAGAGAGAGAGAGGGAGACACAGAATCCGAAGCAGGCTCTACGCTCTGAGCTGTCAGCACAGAGCCCGACGTGGGGCCTGAACTCACAGACTGTGATGTCATGACCTGAGCCGAAGTCGGACACCCAACCGACTGAGGCACCCCTCCAGTACAGAATTATAGTAAAAAATACATAAGCCTGTATTTTCTGGATTCGATGAAGCTGGAGTGAAATATTTTTAGTTTCTGCACCAATCAGGTGCTTCTTTACAAAACTGATTTTTAATTAAATTAGGTGGGGGAGGTAGAAGTGTACAGAGAATCTGTTTTGCTGTGGTGCATCAAAGCAGAGTTGATGGGAAAGAAGTGGCATTGACTCTGGCTTCTGATTCAGAAACAACCTGCCCTTGACAGAGGTAAAGTGCTTCAAGTGGGATTCGTGGAGGTCAATTTAGAGTCTATTTCTTTCTACCTAAACCAGAGTGAATTCTGTTGTCTGCAATAAGAACCTTGTCTATTATAAGCTTCTACAGTGGATCTATCACACATTTATTTATCTGAAGCAATCTTAAACATGTACCTGTTTTACCTACTTTGGGATTTA
Organism: Lynx rufus; assembly: GCF_022079265.1. Classification (NCBI taxonomy): domain Eukaryota; kingdom Metazoa; phylum Chordata; class Mammalia; order Carnivora; family Felidae; genus Lynx; species Lynx rufus. Next base: position 3,125,382 of record NW_025814837.1, on the reverse strand, counting down.
ATTTATTACACTCCCTACTAGAAAGGTAAATATATGGCTGTTTTCTCTCCATAATGCCATCAGAATTTAATGAGACATACAGAATAATTTATACATTTAAACCCATAAAATATGGACTAAATCAAAGAATTTAAAGAAAAGGATTGGAGAGTGTTTTTTTTTTTATTATAAGTATACTTTGCTTCTATTGCCCTACAACTATAACCTAATCTTTAAATTTAAAAATTTTAAATATCACCATTCTCTTCAAGCAATAATTATTACATGCACAAGTGGACACAGTTATATGAGGTAATTAGACCATACTAAAGTAATCTATAAATTAATCAATAATCATTGATGGAGCACTATTGTGCAGCAATCTTGGCTGGGTACAAGTAGCCCAATACATCATCCACTTTACATTCCAACTGGAATATTCAATATACATAAAACTATAGTTGTGGGGAAACCACTACTAAAAGGAGAAGCAGTTCACCATCCTGAAAGAGAAGAGGAAGGTTCTGTGCATGGCTCCATCACTTATGAATTTCATGTTTTGGAAACAGTATCCTGAATCTCAACCTTGACATTTTTAAACCGAGAAAGATGTGAGACAATGTTTGAAATACCATCGTATGTTCTAAAATGGCTTTTCCCCAAATCACTCACCTGCAGATACTTTAAACTGCAGTTCTAGTCCAATCCATTTTTTGAGCCAGTCTTGGCCCCCCAAATTGAGATCGTTATATTATCATCATGAAGACACAATGGGGAGTGTGATTGTCCTCAGTCGCCAATGGCCCAGTACTTGGTGTATGGAGAGTGAACCTCAGACATCTGTTTGTTTACCAAGCTACAGACTTCACCTAAATACCATTGTATTCACTTTGGATTCCTATTCAGAATTTCATATCATCCCTTGGGGGTTGGACCCCATCACCTCTATTTCCAGCCATGGATGTGACCCTCTGCCAAAGGACCATCTGGAACAACAGTGCTGCCATCCACCTGATTGTCATTATGGCCTCTGCCTGAAACCTCCCGCTATGTGCCCCAGCAGGCAGGGCTGGACACCCTCAGATACGGATATTGGCCTAAATCAAGCCTGAGATAATGACGCATCTTGGAGCATTGCAATGAATGCTTCTGGCTCGTCAGGAGCTAATCCAATAAAAATGCTAATATTTATTAAGTACTACTGATGTGCCAAGTCTAAACACTTTGGGTACATTATTCCACTTAATTTTATAATAACCCATGAAATGTATACTATAATTATTACCATTTTTTTATACATAAGTAAATCTGACCAAGCATGCTTAGGTAATTTACCCAAAAATGTAGTGAGCCAGATTTGGGGTCTAAATACAAGCTCTCAATGACTAGGCCATGCCAATTAGTGCCTCATCTCCTGACCTGTGTAGTGTTGGCTTCAGCTGAATTCTTCCCCATGAGCCGATGGCTAAGAAGTTAACATTTCATGCATGTTATGAAAGATATTTATTACTATGGTAATAGAATCAAACAAGGCAACATGTATACAGTACAATCTTTTAAAATTTTAAGTCAATATTAAAAAAAAAACCTCCAGTCATGAATGTTGTTCAGATAACTAAGATTAACTCTTTTAAGTATCAAAATATTTTGAACTATTTTGGTTTGAAGTTTTCTAAAATATTTCACAAAGTAAAATTTTTCTCAAAGTAAAAAATGGAGTGATGGATAAAAGGTAGTATTTTCTGACTTCTGAGTAAATGATTTAAATAGACCTTGAGTGAAGGTAACTTGTGAAGGTAGATTTTAGGTATTTACAAGGAGTTGGTTATTAGAGATTGTCCTCACTGTTGCCCTGTTCTTGGTTTTATTTTAGAAACTGTGGTGTCACACTAAGAGAAACATCAGTGGCCATGCCAGTACAAAGAGTCAACCTTGAGAGGAATGTTATGTGTTTGGATAGAGCACAGTTTACTCTCTCTTTCCTTCATCTACAGATCCCTCCCTCCTCACCTACTTACACAGCCTTCTTGTGCAGGAGAATCTGATATGCATTAACAAATTTATCTTTAAGTGTCCCAAATAACCATATTCAAGTAAACATTTTAATGGGAAGATATGAACCGAATCAGAGAGGAACACATTTTCCTTTTATTTGATTCTTTGTGCATTGTGGGGTTTTTTTCCTACAGTTTTTTTCCTCTTTCTTTTATCTCATGATATCAGTGAGTTACAGTGAATCCAGTGGTATCTCTTACATTAGCTATTCTCACCCCTTTGGTATCAAATGGAACGAAGGAATGGGGGTTTCTTTGGACTGAAACATTCAGTAACCCCCTAGGCCTACATTTAGTTTAGTTAAGAAGCAAATGATGTCTTCGAGGGCCTACCTGGTGCAAAAGGATGAAAGTTAAACTTGAGTTTGGAGACCAATATCCCAGCTAGTAATAATATATGGTTGCCTTAAGGGTTCTTTTTTACACATATTTTCTAATATATAAATATGGATTGCAATAGGAGATAGGCAGCATAAGATTCAAATTCTGGTTATCTTTCCACTTTGTAAAATAATAGATATCAAAAAATATTGTATTTAATACACACCAGTGCCAAAGGAATACTACAGGCTCATGCAGCAGTAGGATGATCCCTGGAATCATGATGGATTTAAAAAAATTAAAGACCCAGTAGGCATGTGCCATGAAATTGACAGGCACATTGGAACATGAGTGTGAACTGCAAGATCATTCTACCTGGGAAAATTTAAATTACGTAAAGAAAGCATTGGCTAATAGAAAGCCAAGTTTAGGATCCAAACCGATAAAACAAGATGAAGGTGGAAGAAGCAGAAAAGAGAGGAACAAGAGACCGAGAGTTGGTATGGATCTTGACTGTCAGGGAGTTTCAATGGTATCTGACGGCATGAAGACCCAGCTACGTTAATGTTCAGAAGTAAAAAAATGAATACTTTCTAAGCAGACTCAATTTCTGAATCTCATACTACCATGGAGATTAGAGACTAGCCCCTTGCTACCCCAGCACCTCCCACATTATATTAAATCATGCCTTTAGTTCTCTGTATACCTACTTAGACATCTCTGGATGAGAAATTTGTCTATGTGTCTTCACCTTCTGTATGTCCAACTCTATTCTTCTGCCTGGAACAAGGTAGAGACTTAATGAGTCACTGAATGGGAAAGATACTGAAATCCAAACAGGGTTGATTCCTTGGGAGTCAGTGGGCATTTGCCCCTTTCTAATTTTCCCAGAGCACATGTGGTCCTAGCATCTGGGGCAGGATTATTAAAACTATAAGCTAGGATAATGAACTCTACCATAAAGTTTCAGAGTTGCAGATAAACATGCCCTCTCTCCATGGAGAACGTGTACCAAGGAGACACAAGCAACAACGAGAAAACACCTACACTCTAAAATGGAATGCAGTCTGGATTTGTAAAAGACAGAATTTAATACTAAGCCTTCAACAAATATTTGCTACATGACTAAATGACCCTCTTCAAAGGGTTCAGTCACTGAAGTGCTCAGAGGAGACATGAGCAGGCCACTGAAGGGCGGGGAGATGGAAGAGATGGAGAGGAAGGTGTGAGGGGAGGGTAGACAGAATCAGAGCCAAACTTAGTGATTCAGCATGGCACAGTATTTCTTGTCAGTGTCCTCCATGCCAAGTGCCATATTACCATGTGGGCAAATTCAGTTCTGATAACTTTTTCCAAAATGTCTCAATTCCCTTAGATGGATGTTTTATGCTAACTCTGTCCTCTATGTACTATTATGTATTATATGTATTATATTATATTATATTATATATATAATATAATATAATATATAATATAATATATATTATATTATAATACATTATATTGTATATATGTATGTATTATGTATTATATGTATGTATTATAGTACTATGTACTATAAGATTGTCTTATTAAAAACCTGCTTCAGACTTTGGAGCTTTTATATCCTTGGTGGGGATCTAAATAAGACATAAACTAATCATAAAGAAATATGACTTCTTTTCTCCCATTTTTTTTTAACCAAGAAAATATTATTGTTATTGTTGCTCTCTGACAAACAGGAAGATTAAACTTGCTCCTGATAAGGAACCTGGAAGTAAATCTTCTGTGGCAGGCAATAAAGATTCTTTCTGGACACACCTCACTCAAACCTTTTCTTTCCACACTCCACCCAAACAAAACTTTTTCCATTGCTCCATTAGTTGTCACTAATTCAGCAAAGCTGAATAAGAACGTGCCCTTCTCCTGGTACTGTGGTGCTTTGTAACACAGAGACTACGTTCTTACAATGGGATAGAAGCAGCACTTGAGCTCGAAACAACATGGGTCCTAAGGAAACACCTAGAGATAACTTGCACAAGGCTTTGGAAAACAAAAATCTTTTAATTCGTTATGTTGCTGTTCCCAATGCCTTCATTATAACACATGGAATGAAGAATCTGTTTTTAAAAAGAGAGACACTTCTAATCTCCTGATCCAGGCACCCTTTACTACAAATTTTCTTAACACATTTGCCTCTGAGAAGTTTGCAAACAAAGGCGAAGACAGACAAAGAACATATGCTAAATTGATCGTTTTTGTGTCTGAATATTCACTATTTGAGAGACAGGAAACTGTTCAATCTGATCTGGGGTATGATTATACTGTAGTCCAAATTGAAGTGTCTGTGGAAATGGATTGGGCGAGCTTCTCGGTTGTCAGTCATATCACTTATGCGGTGCACAGTGAGATGAGGGCACTCATGGGAAACAGTAGAAGTGGTTCTGCACTACACCTAGACAGATGGGTGTTCCTCTCGTGTGAGGAGGAGGCCCTCACTGCCTCGGCAACTACTGCAGACAGACTGCAGGAAGAGCAAGGAGAGCCCTCTGCAACGCTGCCCGTGCCACGCCATGCTTTGCTCCCGGAGAAGTCCAGCCACATTCCAGGAGTTCAGATTCTCGTCCAACTGTTGTGTTCTTCTTCAATCCAATTGGCAAAAAACACATGTCTTTAAGAACGGGGCTGGTGGGGAGGAAGCTTTGTACATGACACAGCAGTACAGTGAGAGAGACAGGATGTAAACACATAAACATTTAAATAATGAAAGATTCCTGTAGCACTTTAAGACAACCAAAGAAAAGTAAAGTAAATATTTGCTGCAGCAGAGTGCTGTGTGAAAGAGGAGGAATTCCAGTGAGAAATGATGTTTCCGGAATCGATCTTCATCACTTACCAAGAACAATTTAAATCATATCTGTCAGTCTTAGCAAGGGATGTAAGGACATAATTGGGTTTGCTCTCAGGGCAGTGGATGGAAGATTCCCCCTTTGCTTCTTCTTTCCCACCTGTTTCAGTCAAGTTTATCCAGGAAAAAAAAAAAAAAAAACTCCACTGACACACTCACACACACAAAACAGAACCAATGAGGGTGAAGGGGGACCAGAAAGAGAGAGAGAGATTAAGGAATTAAATCATGTGATTATGTGGACCTGCAAAGTTGAAGTATGTAGAGCAGGCCAAGAGGCTGGAAACAGCGGAATTTCTATTTTATAATCTTGAGGCAGAATTCATTCCTCGTTGAGAAATCTCATTGTTTTACTAGTAAGTCATCCAACTGATTGGATGAGGCCCACACACATTATTGAGAAACACTACCTTTACTTAAAGTCAACTGATGTAAATGCTAATCACATCTATAAAATACCTTCACAGCAATATCTAGACTACTGTTTGATGAAATGGCAGAGCATCATAGCCTAGCCATGTTGACTCAGAAAAGTAACCATCATAGCACACACACACACACACATAAACGTGAAGCAGCCTATGATACACTGTAAATCCTTTCACATATATTTCTTCTCTAAATGACCCTGATTTTCCCTTCTTCATTTCATTCTTAACATTTTTATTATTTTCTTTTCTTAAATACTTACAATAGCGGTTCCACATTTTTCATCATGGTATTTCCTGTATAAAACTGGTGAGGGTCCCCAAACCATTTCCTGATAATATTCACAGGTTCCCCACACTCCGAGCCCACTCAGCCTCTCAGTCTTACTGCCTGGCATCATTCTATAGTAAGTTTTGGTCCATCTCTTGGTGCCGTCTGATGGAGACTCTTTCTTGCTTTGCTTTTTGGGTCTCTCCATCAAGAGAACCTTCACCTTGTTTTCAAATATTGGCATTTTCACTATGGATTCTTTCCTGATTAGCTAAGTGCAGATTTATTACTCTCTAAAGCCCTAGTAAATGGTATGCATGTACTGTATACTCTTTTTTGGGGTAAGCACTGGTATTATTCATGTGCATATCCATTTCCTCTTTTTTTTTTTTTTTGAGCAGTAAGCATCGTGAAGTATGAGCAGTTTTCTATCTTTCAATGTATCTCATTTACAGGTCAATGTGTGGTAACATTCAGGATGCGCTTTTAGAATAAAAAAAAATTTGGAAAGGAAGGAAGGAAAAAAGTTAAACTGATAACTAAACAGTAAGCAAATACAAAACCATGAAATTTCAGAATTTTAAAGAGGAAAAGAGCTGTAGTGATCATCTGTGTCTGTTCCATCTTTCAATAAGGGAGGAAAGTAAGACCTAGGAATTTTAAAAGACTTGTCTAGAAAGAAGATAAGTGATGGGCAAGGTTAGCCGAAGTAGAATGTACCTGACCCAGAGTGCTTTCTATGACATCACGCTGCCAACAAATAGAAGACTATTGTCAATGGACCACTAAATTACCTTCTCTGGTAACTTTCCAAATGTGCAGACATTCCATCCTGATGCTCTCCATCACAAGGTATGCTAGTGTAGTCCCAGAGCTGAGCTCAAATGTTCTAGTCTTTCTCCTTCTTGAAAAGGGAATTCATATGCCCCCTATGAATTTGGGTCAAGCCAGGTGCCTTGCTTTGGCAAGTGTAATGCAGGAGAAAGTGGTATGCCAGAAACCACGTTGGAGCTTCTCTTCCCTCCATAAGAGCACCTCTCTGTATTTCAGACAATGGAGACTCTGTAAGTCTGGTTTTAAGTAAGTTAAGTTTCAATTCGATTCATGTTTTCATGTGACTTATAGGATTTGTTTTAATGTTTCTTCCTGTGCCACTCTGTGTTAGCAGGGGCTAGAGCTCAAGAGCGAGACACGGATAGTTACTTTTCACCAAATATTTGTGAATTCAATGACACTTCCTGGCCTTATTACAATTAGATATAGCCAGGTGACTGGTTCTAGTTAAGGGTCTGTGAGTGAAAACTGATAAATCTCCCTTCCAGGCAAAAGAACGTAATTGTTGGTAAACAACCTCACAGCTTCTCTTCCCCTTTGACGTAATGGTGGAGCCTGGGTGTTGGAATGGCAGAAAAAAAGATGGAAGCTGCCTGGGTTGCTAAGTTACCTCTTGGAAGATAGCTGCCTTGTGGAGCTGTTGGGCTTATGTCAGATTTGCATGAGCATGAAATAAATTGTTGTGTATTAAGACACTGAAATCTGGAGTCTCTTGTTGCTGTGCATATGCCTATCTCATCCTTACCCCCAAATGAAGCAGCGGGTGCATGTGTAATAGTTGGGGTGCATATAGGATGCCATAGGAACAATGCACAACAGATCCCTTAGCAAAGTGAATTTTCTTTATTTTTGGTCTTTTCTTTTTAATTTAGGATGGAAAGATACCAATAAAAATCTTCATCTGCTTCACTATTTTTCCTAGGGCTGGTGTCGAATACCAACCTGATAGAACCATCTTTTCTCCCTGGACAATTTGCACTTCAGAAAAGCATTTGGAACTAAGTTTTCATAAGGTAGAAAGTAATTTAATGTTGAAAAGGTAGAGCCAACCATACATGAATAAATGCATATCCATTGCATATTAATAATGCAATATAATAATCTACCCTTCTCACTTTTAGAAGACTCCTCTGAGCCTTTCCCAATGTTAAGGCAGCTCTGAGCTCCAGGCCAATTCTGACTTTTTTCTCCTTGTTTCTACGAAGTGTTCAGGAGAGTTACAAGTAGACTCCAGGAAATCCATTTGAAATGGAACACTGACAAATTTCACCTAGACCAGAGAGTGAGGAACTAAAATGTGTGTAGCTATGTCATATCTGAAATAATTGAATGAAAAATGGCCGTTTATTCAAGGTGAGGAAGAACTTAGAAAGAGCATGATTACTGGTTTTAGTTGTTTTAAAGGGTGTCATGCATATGATTGTAAAGGAGAAACTACAAAATAATTCGGACTTCTTGTTTGTTTTGGAGCAGTAGCAACTCGTACATTGGCAGGGATTAAAGTAAAGGAGAAATGGCTGTCTCTCAGGGCTAATGTAGAAGAAATTTCTATATTTGAAACTGTGTTTGGTTTAATGAAAGAATTGCCCTCTACTATTGACAGGATCTATTCATTATTCATTCAACATACATATGAACAGTATTGAGTTCAGTGATATGTTTATAAAGATCAAGGAAGTTTTAGTCCCTCACTTCAAATACCTCAGATAGCTCATATTCTAGTAGAGGAAATAAACAGATGACCAAAAATTCTATGATAGAGGGAGAGACGATGTATAGTGGCACATAAAGAGAGTAACATAAATTCTTCTGGGGGTTGCTAGAAGTTATCTCTGAGAAGGTCACATTCAGGCTGGGACTTCTAAGAAAGACAAGGTCAAGAACAGACTATTATAGAAAAAGGAAACAGAATATGCAATGGCACTGAATACGAAAAATAAGTTTTCTGTGTTTTGATTAGGGAAATGTAAGAAATGCTTTATAGCTAGAGCTTTCTTATAGTGTGAGAGGACTTTGGGACAGGAGAGAAGCCAGGATGTGGAAGCCTCGAGTTTGGAGGATTTTATAATATAGGCAGTGGGAAGCCATAGAAAGATCTGAAACCCTTGAGAAACTTAATCAATTTTGTAACCGTCTCATCAACTCCCAAAGTTCCATGACTCTGAGAAATAATGGACTATTGCTTCCCTTCAACTTCCACAGTCCTTGCTATATACATCTCACTGGGATTTCTCTCTTTCCTGCCATGATTGCTTTTGTTTTTAATTTTGAGGATCTTTCTTTTTATTCCATTTTTATTTTTTCCAACAACACATAAGTGTCTTTAGTGTAAGAATTGTTTCCTCTTCGTCTTGATATTTCTTATGGTGACCGGCATATACATTTGCCTATAATAGATATTCAACAAAGGGGTGTTGCTACAATTCTATGATTTAAGCTTTATGGAGATCTCTTTATGCCATGGAGAGGATACCAGAAAATAAGTATAAGACTCTCATAGCAAAGTCTGAAAGCACAGCAGGTATTCATTGAGCATGTAATTTAGGTTAGAATATCTGAGATCAATATCAAGCCATGCCACTTACCAGCTGAAATTATTAACAAATCTGAGACTCGAGTTCTTCATGTGTAAAATGGGTACTATAACTGTAATATTTACCACACAGATCTTTTGTGAGGGTCAGGAAACATGATATAAGTGAAAGTATTGCAGGAATTATGAAATAGCGTAAAATTGCCAGCAAACTTGATGATGACAGTGATGTCAATGGTGAAAATGACAACTTTTTCGAGTAGCCAGTCATACAGAAATGTTCTAACTCGTATAATTCTGGTATGAGCACTTTAGAAATAAGTACATCTTTTTTTATCACGTTAAGGCAAGAGATATTTATTATTTAAATAATTTAGCTAGTGGTGTTCCCTCCAATACAACTTCCATTTGGAAAGTCGCACTGCATATTGAAGAAAACAGAAGGGGAAGTCAGAATTGCTAGATGCTTGTTCTGGCTCCCTCATGAGCCACCTTTTTGGCTTTCACAGCCATGAAATGGATAGTAATACAATATTGGCCTCCTCCACTGGAGGATTACATTCCTGGTCAAATTAAACAACGTCAAACTGCTCCACCATGTTTATGCAAAGAATAAGCTCTTCCCATGAGTGGAATGCTATGTGGTGCAACGTGAAACTCATTTAGTGATTTCTGTGGCATACGTAACCAAGAATGGTCAAACAGGGGAACTCACAGTGATGGCCGTCAACTGTATCACCTACACCCACCTGGTCTACCCCACACTTGTTCACGTAGGAACTTTATGCATAGAAATGGTTTTTCCAAACACCAGGATTGTAAGAGCAAGGTTATTGCAGCTGCATGGGCACATAAAAAAAGACAGGAAATGAAATGTCAACAGCAAGTGTAATACCTTTCTAATATATGTCCTTCACTTATTGAGACAGTTACCGGGATGTTCTTGAAAGAAGAATGATTTGTTTATAAACCAGGCACATTATTTCAGCTCTTTAGAGGAGGAAAAAATGTCTTCATCATATTTTCCTCTCCCCACATCATCCAACAAGATATTTTCTACATTTATTTGAATACACATTCATTTAGTAATTCATTCACAATTAATCCCCGGCCACCTACTATGTGCTGGTTACATTGAGAATATTGAGGCCAAACAAGTCATCCTTGTTCTCAAGCACCTTTCCATTTAGTAGGGAAAGCCAGTCACGCAAACAAATCAGAGCAATAAAACATTATAGTTGTTATGATAGAAGTATATGCAGCATACACAGGGAGACACAAAAGGGAATGTTTAATTCTGCCTGGGGAGAAAGAAAAGACTTTATGAAGGAGGTGGTGTTTGATGTGGTTCTTAAAATATGAGTGATTTTACAGGCAGACAACAGGGAGAATAGCTTCCTTAGCCACAGACAATGGGGAACTAAAAGTATCTCAGCATAGAATGGGTCAGAGGAGGGGATGTTCAACTTATGGAGTGAACTGTGAAGACAGAGCGTACAAGGGCGAACCACAGAGGATATGTGGAGTCAGATGGAGGAATTTAGACTTTATCGTGTGAGAAATGAGATTGGAGATTTTTAGCCAGGGAGTGACATGAGCAGTTTCTGATTTTAGAAAGGGACTGTGGTGGTTGGTGATATAAGAAATGGGAATAGGCAGTAGGACACTGGTTGAGAGACTCCCATCACAGCCCACATAAATGAGAACGGCTTCCCGGGCCAAGACAGTGTGAACTGGGTGAAGGGCCGCATTCCGTTTAGTTATTCCTCTATCTCCAGTCTCTGCCCTGCTTCTAACCTATCAGATTTTAAAATGCTTAAGGACTACTCATCTTAAAAACAAAACAAACTTTGGGGTGCCTGGCTGGTTCAGTGGTTAAGCGTCAGACTTCAGCTCAGGTCATGATCTTGCAGTCCATGAGTTTGAGCCCCGTATCCGGCTCTGTGTTGCCAGCTCAGAGCCTGGAGCCTGATTTGGATTCTGTGTCCCTCTCTCTCTGTCCCTCCCCTGCTCATGCTCTCTCTCTTTCTCTCTCTCTCTGTCTGTCAAAAACAAATAAACATTAAAACAAAAATTAAAAACAAACAAAACAAACTTTCAGTTACCCACACCATTTCACTGCTAGACTTCTTTAAGTTTGTATCTTTTCCCATTGTTCTCATCTTCAATTAACCTTCCCCACTTAATTACAGGGCTTCAGAAGCCTTAGGTTCTGTGTTGAAAAGCTCAGGTATGGTTCCTGGCTTTGCCATGTCTAACTTTACGACTTGGGGTAACTTATTTTCTCTCTCTGTACCTCAATCAACCCATCTGTAAAATGGGATTAATAACGGTACCTCTTTAGAAGATTGTTGTGACTGTTCGATGTGCAGATACATTGAAAGTATTTAGAACAGTGCTGGGCACCTAGTAAATGTTTGCTAATTTGGGACCCATCCCCAAGAAGGGCAATCAGTGGTACGAATGTGTGTGTTTCCTAAAAAAAGAGCTAGGGTGAGCTACTGTTGTCTTTAAAAGTTGCATAGAAGAAGGAGCACTGCAATAGGACTTTTAATAATAAATAAACTATTCAGAGAGATAGTCTCTAATGATGCTTGAATAAATATATATAGAATATTACTCACATTTATAGCACTGTGGTAGGCCCTTTGGGAAATGGAAAGCTGCCTAGGACACAGAGTTTGCTGTCCACAGAACCTAACTAACCCAGGAAGATAAATCATATTACAAATAATTTTAAAACAAATTCAAAAGGCCTAAGTAGAGGCACAGCCATAATCAAATATCTAAATATGGGACACAGCATTCAGTAGCATACACTACCGTGGCCCACCTCTGTCCTGCTGTTGAGTGTTGGGAACCAACCTCAGTCTCCCAGACTACAGACATATTTCTGGTTATATAACTGGAGAAGAGTGTGTTAGTTATTTCAGTCATTAGACATGGTTCTTGTCCCACTTGATTCCATCATCAGATTTTGCAGACTTAGAGACTCACTCTGTATTGGATAAGGGTCTACCCTCCTTTAGGGCATGTGTGTCTATCTAGTTGGTGTTATAAATTTTACATAGTCGTCATTATCAGAATAGAAATAAGGTCACACATGAAAGTTTTCACTAACAGTTGGGAGGCAGCATTGCCTGGCACTTAAGGGCATAGAGAATCAGACAACAGGAAACTCATATTCAACCTCTAAGTGTGGGACCAAAGGTAAGACACTTTACCTTCGTGTGCCCCAATTTCTTTATCTATAAAGTTGAGATAACAATAGTATCTGCCTCACAGAGTTGCTGTGAGACATCTAGGATGTGGCAAAAATTATTTTCTGTCATCATTATGATTCTTATCAGATAAAGAGGGTGAGATAGTTGTCCCCAATGCATGGATAATTGGGTCAAAGCTGTTTAGGAAAACCTCATGCATACCACCCTGCCCAACCACTTCAAGCAAAGTATCACCAAAACCGCATATGAGAATTTGACTTGGACTTTCCTAAATGGTTCGGTTCGGTTTTTATCTAAACATTTTGATTTTCAAGCATTTGGATGTAAAAGGAAGTGGCCTATATTAAATGCTGGTCAAAGCATTTTTTATGATTCTTTTTAAAAAATCCACACTCTCCATGACATTAAATTACTTAAAATCCACATACAAAAGTAGTGACCTTTCTCCCATAAATAAATAAAAAAATCCCAGCATGGAAATGCATTAGCTAAAATAAGTGTTTGATCCTTTCAACCAAAGCCCATTTCCTTCTTCCATCCAGAAAGCCTTGAAGTGTGAGTATTACACTACTTGCAGATTTCTATGTAAGCAGGGGATAAATAGTCCGCTTCTGTAATTAATAACTATTAAAGCTGTTTGACTGATCATATCTTTGGGCTCCTGAAATCTCTTCTGTGCAGGTGTGCATTAATGGAATCCATTAAATTCATATATTTCAACAGATAGTAATTTACGATCTTTTATAAGATCTGTCAGGAGCCGCAGCAAGAGGTACAGGACTGTCTCAGGGCATTACAGGACAAACCGGACTCCCTCTCTCAGAAACGACTTGCCTTTGCGTACTAAATATGAATGTCAATGCACTGGGCAGTCACATTAGGTGTGTTCTGTGTCATTCACCGTCTGGGAATATGCAGAATAAGCTTTTTATCACTGGTGAAGCCCTGAACAGGACTGAACAATTTTCAGAGATGCTGAAGGAACAGTGTGGGAGTTCTAACCACTTTATATTTGCCATAAAAAGGGAGAAATTGAGAATATAGCAGGGTTCTGGGAAAGTAATGGGTTTTCCTAGGGGTGAGTCGCCCTTGAAAAGCCCCAAGTTCTCTTAATGGGGCAGCCTCCCCATTCTGACTGTTTCCAAGGGAAGTCAAACTCAGCCTTCACTTCTGCTGGGTCTCACCCTCTGGCTCAGCCCAAAGAGCTCTGTCCTCTCAGAGGTGGGATATTCTTTCAGCGGGGCTGGGTTTCTGAATAAGCCTGGTATTCAGCTACATTCCTAGGGGGAGATTTGAGGGTAGTGGAGCTACATTTACAATGCGAAATTCTACTTGAGGAGTTTCCATAATTAATTGAAAGCTGAAAACAAGCCTGAGAAAACTAGTGAAGATACTATGTGATTATCAAGTATCATCGAGGGCATGGTTAGTGGGCAGCCAGGTTAGAACAGAGGGTCCGTGAGTGAAGAAGTTGCTCTGAGCCACAAAGGGCAGAATGATGGGATCAAGTTGGGAAAGTGAGAAGGCAAGAATCTTAAAAGGTCCCTTTCATGTTTTTTTTTATGACTGAAGGGAAACTGTTTACTGGTGATCTTGAAAGACAGAGGATTGAGTTGAGGTCAAAGCCTACAAGATCACAATGAGTCTCTCCTATATATGGAATGCTTTTCCCACTCAAAGAATTCTGTGAAACAATTAAATGAGATTGGCAGTCCCTACTTTAAAGCAGATAATTGAGCCCTATGGCTATTCAAAGTTAAATTTATGTCTTCCAGGATGCAATGATGGTAACCAGAACTTACCCTTTTCTGGAGATTCCTGAGGAAACACAGAGGCATATGTTTCTGGGCTCACCTAACAAATCAGTCACATCACAGCCACCACCACCAAACTAAATCCACTGTGAGAGAGTTACTTCAGAGGACGGGTACCATGGTGGGGTGTGTGTATGTGTGAAATTTGTTTGCTTCTTTGTTCAAGATTACCTATGACAGGAATCTCTCATTTATGATGGACCCTATTTTATGAAAACTTACTATTTAATAAATAAGTTGACTTGGGGAGTTATTTACTTTGTAAAATTCTTTGGTTTTTTACACCAACCTGTCATGGAGCTCTGTAGATACTCTACACCCAATACTTTTTCACCCCCATCTTTAAACATGAGATTGTAGACTATAACTCTGGCCAAAGTATGGAATCAAACTATGATGTAAATCTTAATAAACTAACATACTCATATTCTGGCTATGTTATAATTGGAATTTCTTTGACTTCCTTATTGTATTTAAATACTTTGAGAAACATGGACAAGATTAATCAGTATTAACTATACTAACTACTTGTATTCAGGTTAAATCTTTTAAACAATAATTTGTCAAATAAATATTCCAAGACATTTGCTGAGTACAAAGTTTACAAGAAAAAGTAAAACATAGTCTCTGGTCTTGAAAAAGTTACCATTTAGTGAGAAAGTCCAAGAGCCAATAATTATAAGACAACATGCTAATACAAATGAAGATACCTAAACCAATACTATGGGGATTTAAGGCTGTCACCAATCTTCACAAGGGTGGGGCTGGGACTTCAGAGTCCTGAGGACATTTGGTCTGAGTCTTGAGATCTTTCATTCATTCAACATGTATTCATTAAGTGTCAATTATGTTCAGATGCTAAGTGAATGGAATTGAATTTTGTAAAAAGGGAGAGGGAAGGTCAAAGCGGGAAGATTGTATCCAATCTGCAGCTGACAAATTGACAGTAAAAGAGATGGGAGTTAATATTTGCCACACATGTATTGTCTGCCAGGTATTTGATCCTCCCAGCAAGTCAGTTTTAAACACTTATATTCCCACATTACAGATGAGAAACCCGAGTTTCAGAGAGGTTACTCTGCTAGTGTAGGTTCATAGAGCTAGTATGAAGCTGAGCTAGAGTGTAAATGGAGTTGGCCTCCTTCCAGCGCCATGGCCTTCCCATCCCCATGGCGGCTGCCTTCTTGTACAGACTTAGGCACAATAAAATAAGATGAAGAGAAAGTGCAAAATGGACTAGAGTCAATGTGATTTTGGTAACTGAGATATTTTGTGCTTCAGCTGGAGACGCAAACTTTGGTAGCAGTAGGACACCATGAAAAAAATACTGACATTAGAATCAGGATCAATTGGGTTCATATCCTGACCCTACACTGACTAGCTCTGTTGTCCTTGATTTTGAGCCTAACCAGACATGGAATGAGATAATATTCATTGCAACAACATGTAGTGAAGTCCAGGGTTTATTGTAAGTAAATATAATACATAATAGTTGTTTAGCTAATATTATTTCAACTTTCCACTCAGCTCACCCCAGGAAAAGCTATTTCTTAATGTTTCAAAGCAGAGAATTTCCTTAGAAGAAAGAATTGATCTGAAGCAAAGAAAAAGGAGTTCTTCATATTTATTTAAGCAATGAATGATTAGTACCTACATATATCATCGACCAAATTCCATATGCAAAGATTAACAGTGCTGGCTTGGGTTCCCATGTGGACTTTCTTGCTTCTTCTCCTGTATTTTTATGTTACTTTGGGACATTGTGACTGCATTCTAAGCCCAAAAGGTCCATCTATGTCTGTCCATCACCTACTTTTAGAATGCTTATTGGTCTTGGTTTTGAGAATGTCCGAATAGTCTATACTCATATTACTTTCATGTTAATTACCTTCCATTGCATTCAGACCTCTGTTTCTCACTATTTTGGATATAGATTAGCTGACTTGAGCCTGCTTTAGAAACTTTCATTTACTCCCAATTCACTGGTCTCACAATGGTTGAGATGGGTCTGTCCAATGACCTTGGCCACAGTTGAGAGCGCCTACCAGTTCCACAGGAGTCATAATCAAAAGTGGTTTCTGACACTGAACATGTCATACAATGACTCCATTGAAGCATTTGAAGCATTGAGACAATTACCTTAAGATCAGGCCAGTGAACTAAAGGGAGAAAAAGACGGTCTTTAAATTGTTGGGTAGTTGTGTACAGATTAAGTATCCACTTTTTCATGACCCATGGATAGACTAAATGGTGACTCTTAAGGCAGTGGCCACATTAAGTGTTCCTGAGACATAATCAAAAGTACAACTTTATGGAGAACTTCCTTAAGGTAAGGCTAGGAAGTAGAATAACAATGAACTGAGCAATGTTTTCACGAGATTGACTCAAATTGAATGTCTGGCAGGATCAAAACCAAAAGAATAGAACCATCCATTTGGAGAATTTTTTTGAGTGAGATATAATCTCTTAGGTGGTGGTTAAGCCCAGAATGGACATGGCAGTAGCAAATGTACTCTAAGGAACAATTTTGGCGGTAGGAACAAGTTGGCCTTATTGCCTTAATGGATCATCCCTTTCTCTATCTGCTGTGATATGAGAGCTGATGAGATCCTGCCCGAGGCAGCAGGACTGTCTCAACACAGATTGTCTCTCCATCCACAGGGGTAAACACTTTACTGGGAGATTTAAAGTGAAATTTAGAATTACAGGGAAGTACCTAGGAAACGAATATTTTTTTCTTCAGTGAACTCTTAAGAGGGCTTGTCAGTAAAGTTCAAGCAAGCAGGTGTGCTGAAAATTGCTTTAAAACCAAAGAGACAGTAGGAGGCATGCATATGCCAGAAATCATAGCCCCCGTGAGAGAGACAAGCCCATTTTTCAGCAGGAGCAGCTGTTGGTGCATCTGCAGACAGGTTGTTGTCAGGAGTGTTGAGCAGAGAAATTTCAGGAGAAAGGCGCTCATGAGGGGGGAAGAGGCGCGAGGTCTCTAGTGAGACTTTAGATTGGAGTTTGTTAAATCCTGAGCAATAAAAATTGCAGTTCACTCTAATGAAACTTCCTAGGAAGACTATTAGTATTAAACAGGGTGACTCTCCCCCCAGAAATAATGCTAAATCACAGTCACAAATAATTCCAAGTCCGGTTCTGCACAAGGCAGAACATGATTGCACTTTTTAAATTAAATTCACTCTTATTGCTTTGGCGGTGGCCGTTTTCTGAAATTAATAGGAATTGCGCACATGAGCCAAGGGGCCAAGGGTGGCCGTACTGCATAGAGGGCATGAAGGTACAGACGACGAAGATGGGTGGGCCGGCAGGGTGGCGGCCATGATATTTTATTAGGCATTTACTTCCACGGAGTAGATAGATTAAAATGTCTTTAAAGTTCTAAAATCACAATGTCCCCAAACCGTTGTTGATTCTAAGGCTCAAAATAACACCTTATGTTATACTATGTGAAAACTGTTTCTTTTCATATTTATGCAAACATCCTGTGAACCAAATAATCTTCTTTATAAGGGCTCATAGTTGTTAGCAAATGGCTGTCCACCAGGTAGGCACTCACTTCTTGTTTAATTCTGTAAATTAAATGGTAATATTAAAAATAAGTCTTTGAAACTCTAATTCGTTAATAGTAGCCATCTTTATTCCACAGGCCTCAGTGTGAATCATTTATTGAAATTCAATTAGCAAGTCATTTATTCATGAGTTTAGGAAATATCTGTTGGGCCTTCTCACTCAAATATAACCAGGTAGTTATTTTTCTGATGCAGAGATGAACAGAGTGTGGCTCCTACCCTCAAGGAGCTCATTTTAGAATCAGTGAAAGAGACAACAAAATAAATAATCACAATATGGAGGAGTGAAGTATCTGTATTCAACAACATAGACAAAGAGCCTAGACCTCAGCCTGAGGACTAGGATTAAGAAACATTGCTAGGAGAAGGAGATATTGATTTAGACAGATGAGTGAAGACCAGCCAAGTGGACAGGGTTGGACAGGGTATCATAAATGGCAAAAGCATGAACATAAGGACAGAAGGGAGAAAGAACATGCCAACTAAGGAACTGAATACAGATCAGGAGAACCAAAAGGAGAGGTAAGTGGAAAATCATGGACTGAGAGAAGCCTGAAGAAACCAGCTGGGGCCAGAGGCTGAAACAAGTCATGTTAAGGTGCATAAAAGTAATTAAAAGCTACTAGAATTTGAACAGCAGTGATGTGAACAGATTTGCTCTTTAGAAAGGCATTTTGGTGGCATGGTGGAAGATGGATTAGAGTAAAATGAAGCTGGAGGCACATAGGCTATTTAGGAAATTATTACAATAGTCCAGATGAGCTAAGGCAGCAGCAGGATAGATAGCAGGGGGGTGATCTGAGGTATTTGGGAACTAATGTTAATAAGACTTGGAAAAATAATAGGATGGAGTTGAGTGGGGAGGATGAGGACAGTTCTGGTAAACATTCTTTTAAGCACATTGAAAATATCAACCTATTTCATATCACCAAGTGTTCAATTTGTTAGGTACTAATGTTAAATCCATATCACAGATGAGAAAATGGAGACAAACCTAGGCAGGTTAATTCATTGCTCTACACTCATCAGAGCACCTTTGTTGCAGGATCGTGTTGCAGATCAGAGTATTCCAGTGCATCAAATAAAAGAATCAGAATCAAACCCAGCATGTGTATTCTTTTAAGTACACACTTGGATACAGCAATTGGAAATGTATGAAATAAAGGAATGAGGGTCATATTTCATATAAACCTTGTTGCACTAACCAGAGGATGAGAGAAACAATACTACAGAGGAAAAAAGACTCGGATACAGAGGGCAAGTGAGTCCATGCCTACATTATTTACCTCCCTTTAATACTATCCATACCATGGCCATGTGTTTACTGCAGGGGATGGCCTTGGAACACAGTGACTTAAAATAAGGGTTCTCAAAGGCAAGATCAAAGAGATTGAAAACAAGCAATATTCAAAGCACAGGGGCTAATTGTTTTATTTTTATTTTTATTTTTTGAATTGAAAACATTCAAGTTCAAAATTTAAAAAGTGAAAGTTCTAAATAAACTTTTGGGGGGGCAGGTCTTGTCTCCATTTTCTTTTCTATAATGTGGTCATAACATACCTCATAGGAGTCTTCTGATACTTAAATAGATTGATGTTTTCAATGTGCTCAGAAAAATATTTTTTGGACTTCTCCTTCCCCTCCCCAAAAATCTATCCTATCACTCTTCCAAATTTTAAATATGGGATATACAAAAAAAGAATCCACCCCTGGACAGATAATAGTAAAAATAACAAATATTAAAATTTAGAAAAACTGAGGGAGAAAGATATATTACAAAGAGATAGCAATTGGACTAAAAGTAGAACTTGTCCTTACCCCTAGGGGATGTCACTAAAGAATGTGGATAATAATGTCAGATAGATTGGCAAATAAGTCCTCAGTCTAGAATTTTATGCCCAGCATAGTGGAAAGTGAGCAAAACAGCTATATTTTCTCTTATGTAAATGCTGAGTTAACTACCACAGGTCTTCACGGAAAGTTCAAGTAAAGGAGGAAACTTCAGCAAGGGTTGAAATAGGATGATGGATAAAACACATTAGTAAGTTATTTAATGATCAGATGTAAAAAATAAGTAATGACTACTTTGTGTCTTTTAAAGGCAACACTAAAATTCTAAATAATAAATAATAAGAATGCTTGGAAGGTTATTTTCAGTCTGTTATTAAAATAGAAATTTTCCTTATCATATTCTGAAAGAGAAACCAATGAATAATTTATATTTTAATAAATATTATGATATATACGCATAGATACATGATTAAACAACTGAAAGAACAAAAATATAATGTGGCGCTTCTAAACCGGAAGAGTAATTGAAAAAAAAAAAAAAAACAACATCAATGAGGAAAATTCTGATAATCAAACAAAACCTGGGAGAACAAAAAGGTGACAAAGAAACATATTATAAAAAGAAATTTATAAGTGTTATAATGGGTAACTCAGTTAAGTGTCAGACTCTTGATCTTAGCTCAGGTCATGATCGCACAGTGCATGAGATCGAGCCCCATGTTGTGCTCTGTGTTGACAGCTCAGAGCTTGCTTGAGGTTCTTGCTCTCCTCTTTCTCTTCCCAACTCACACTCTCTCCTTCCCTCTCTCTCTCTAGAGAAATAAACTTAAAAAAGAAAGAAAGAAAGAAAGAAAGAAAACACTAACAATGGTTGACACAGGATCAAATGTCAAATATATCAACAAATGTAATAATTGTAAACAGATTAAAATTTCTTATTAATACCAGAAAATGTAATATAGATTTTTAAAATCCATTATGCTGCTTGTAAAAAGTATATGCAAGAAAAGTGATGCAGAATGATCAAAAAATGAGAAAAAAAAATGAGAGAAAGAGAGAAGGGAAGATTTAACACAGAAGGAAAACTAAACAAAAGAATGCTTTATGATACAGCAATATTAAACTCATACAGCATTATGTCATACAGAAAACAGTATCTAATGAACAGAAGTAATATAGTAATAAAAGGAACAACCCTAACAATATAAAACAAACAGAAGATTGTATATTCCTAAAATAATTATGTTAAAATATATATAAAGCAAAATCTAATATAATTAGGAAAATCAAATGTTAAGTCATACTGGTTATTTTAATACATATCAGACCAAGGAGACAGAAAAGGTCAACATCTAAATGATTGGAATAAGCATATTGAGAAGTTTGATAATATCTACCTAAGTCTATATCTATTTCTACTTCTTTTATAACTATGTATAAAACTCTATGCTTAAAAATAGACTGTTTTCAAATATACATGGAACATTTATTTTTTTAAAAACCTATGTTCTAGTGAAAAAAAATAGTCTCCATATATTTTAAAGAATCAATGTCATATTTTCTAACAGCATTTCAATACATTTCAGCAGCAACAAATGCAAAATTAAATAATAAAGAGTTTGAATTTTTTTTGAAGTGTATGTGCTTATATTAGTTCTTGAGTAAAAGGTAAAATAGAAATAAAACAATAATCAGAAGTTACTAGCAAATAAACCATTAAACATCAAATTTTATGAGATAAAATGGTATTTAAATTAACATTTAAAAAGAAATATATGGTTCTAAATTATCTGTTTAAAAATAATTACCTGTATAAAAATAAAAAATTATCTGTTACAAAAATAGACTGAAAAATTACAAGTAAACTTGCAAATGATAAAGTCAGAAATGTACCATAATTAATACAAACAAATAGTAAAAGGGAGAAATAATAATGATTACAGCATGTACTAATGAGGCGCATCTGGGTGGCTCAGTTGGTTAAGTGTCCTACTTCGGCTCAGGTCATGATCTTGTGGTTTGGGTTGAAGTCCCACATCAGGCTCTGTGCTGATAGCTCAGAGCCTGGAGCCTGCTTCAGATTCTGCATCTCTCTCTCTCTGCCCCTCCCCTGCTCATGTTCTGTCTCTCTCTCCCTCAAAAATAAACATTAAAAAAAATTTTTTTTTTAAAAGCAGGTACTAATGAAATAGAAAAATAACACAAAAATGTAATAATAAAATTATAAGTTTCCTAAAGAAGATTAACAAGAAAAAGTTTTAAAAACACTGGTGATACTGTTTAAGAAATAAAAAGTAGCTCAGCTAAACAAGTTTCTGAACAAAAAGAGATATAACTGCAGAAATTATGTTAATGTTTAAAATACCTTAGTTTAACACTGTGAACAATTTGATACCAAAAAATTTGGAGACATAAAGTAAATGAGCAATCTGACAGAAATATGTAAACTGCAAAAATAAATCAAGGAAAAAAAGTAAACAGAAACTATGTATTGCAGAAACTGAAAGAGCAATCATTCTCTCTTCATTTTCTCTCTGCCCAATTTTATATACATCATTCCTAGAGACACTTGGAAGAATATGTCTTAGAGAAAGTAGGAAAAATAACAAATTTATTTTATAAGTCTAGGATAACTTTTATTAAAATAAGGTAAAACAATGTAAGAAAATACAGTGATTGACCAATATCACTCATGAACACAATGTAAAATTAAAAAGAAAATCTTCAAAACTATATTTAGCACCACAAAAAAAAAAAATGAGTTAGGGTTTATACCACAATGCAAGGATGGTTTAATGCCAGAAAATCGATGTTCTCTTGAACCAATCAAAGAACAATGATAGATGAAATTTTACGTAGGTGTAGAGAAGAATTGAATAAAGTACTTATAGATGATAAACAGAAAACTATAGCAAAATAAGAATAGAAGAGCATGTCCTTAACCTAATGAAGAATATCTAATGATAAGGTACAGCAAACAGACGACTTAAAACTTAATGGTAAAGCTTTATTATCTGTGAAGTACAAGAGAGTCTACAATCTGTTAAGAATTAATGAGAGGGTTCAGTAATTTACTATATATACCAGATCTATTCTGAAATCTAACATTTCTTTTCAACCTTCCATATCAGCAGTAATAAATCTAAAATTAATAACAAAAGACACCATTAAAAATGAAAGAAATGAAAAGGCACTTACATATAAATCTGACAAAAGATGTGATAAAAGACCTAAGAAATTAAGGGAAAAGTTACAAACAGTTGTGAAGAACATAAAGACACATTAACTAGAGATGTATGAAAATTGCATAAACATGATGATTTTTAGCAAAAATTTTATATGAATTAATACAATTACAAACAGCATCGCACAGGGTGTTTCAAAGAACTTGACCCATGAACCATCTGGAAAGTTAAAGGACAAAGAATATTCTAAAAGAAAAGTAGAGGAGGAGGCAGAATAAGAACTTGTCATATTATTTACCAAGATTTATTAAAACACTGTTCTGGTGGAGTAGTGCAGACATATTACAGAACAGGAAGAAAATGGAAAACCCAGATTAGACTTACTCATATGTAAAAACTTGATGAGTGACAAAAGAGGTATTAAAAACCAGTGGGAGACACTGTAACAAACATTGCTTGAAAAATAGCTGTTCACAGGGAAAATAAGATAGATAATATAGATCCCTAAGTTATAAAGAAGACAGAGTAGTTTCAGATGAAAAAGAGCCTATATCCAAAAAGCTGATCTTGGGAACATTTAGAAGATATAGGAAAATACCTTTATTATAGTAAAAATTTCAAGAATACAAAAATACAACTGTAAATGTATAAAATTTAGCTTTGTATGGTAAAAGATATTTCAATGAAAGAAAAAGAAAAGCCACCTTATTAGGAAAAATACTGACAGTGAATATAGACATGACAATAGACTACTGTGCATAATGTGTAATTTATACCTGCAAATCGATCAGAAGAAAAGAAGAAAAATAGTACAATAAAAAAATGGAGGGGCACCTGGGTGACTCAGGTCATGATCTTGCAGTTCATGGGACTGATCCCGCATCAGGCTCTGCGCTGGTAATGTGGAGCCTGCTTGAGATCCTCTCTCTACCCCTCATTTACTTATGCTCTCTCTAAAAAGAAATAAACAAACAAAAAAAAATGGAAAAAGATCTAAACAGTTCCACAAAGAGCAAAAACAAGTGTCTAACATGGAAACTTGCTGAACCTCACTACTTATTAGAAAAATGTCAATTAGAACAATGTGGTATTTGACAGCCATCATATTGATAAAATACAAAAACCTGATAATTTCAAGTGTTTGGATGGACGAGGGCAAATGTGAGTTCTTACATTGCCATATGGGAGCGTACGTTTGCAAAGCTATCTTGGATACCCATTTAGCAGTACATACAAAATTGCAATCTACCCAATTGCCAATCACTCAGGGAAAATGGACAAACTACTGTTAATCTTAGAATAGTTTGCAACAGTTAAAAAGAATCAACTAAATGCAATTTTAAGTGAAAATGCAATTGCAAAGAACAATGAAAAGATTTCTGCAATTTAGTTTGAAATGAATTTAAAAACTAATATGAATTAATGGATGCATAAAGAGATGAATACATGGAGGGAGAGATTAATGATAAAGGAATTATAGTAAAATGTTAATGATGAAATCTAAGTGGTAGTTGTGTAGGTATTGAGTATAAAACTCTTCCAACTCTTCTGTATGTTTGAAATTTTTCATAGTAAATTGCTGAAAAGAAGAACATGTTCAACATGATAACATTTTGTAAGTATTCAAAAAGTATATTAACGTCCATGGAG
Organism: Lynx rufus; assembly: GCF_022079265.1. Taxonomy (NCBI): domain Eukaryota; kingdom Metazoa; phylum Chordata; class Mammalia; order Carnivora; family Felidae; genus Lynx; species Lynx rufus. Next base: position 3,100,833 of record NW_025814837.1, on the reverse strand, counting down.
AAACACATAAATAATAAAATTATAATAACATCCACGGAAATGACACACACCAACTTCAAGATGGTTATATCTAGAAAGTGAGGAAGGGAAAGGACTGGAGGGTGAGGATTTAGTTCTATCAGTCATATATCCTTGCATTAAAGTAAGAGAGAGAGAGAGGGAGAAGTGCAAAACAAATACAGCAAAATGTCTGCACCATCAACATTATCTTAAAAGGATAATATTGGCTAAAAGGGCCAGATTAAAAAAAAAGAAAAAGAAAAAGAAAAAACATTTCTATGGTATAAGGCCTATTGTATAAGTTTTAAATTTAACACAATCCTATATTTTGCATGTGGATATAAGCATATGTAATAAAAGCATAATAATACAAATATGAAGATGCTCATTGGATTAAGAAATATCAATTACCCCAGGGAAAGGAAGGAGCAAAATGGGTTAGGGAGTGGTAAAGGTCATTTTAATTGAATTTGCAGCATTATACTCCTCAAAACAATTTCACTTTTGACAAATCTGGATAATAGAACACAGTTTCTCATGTTTTAAAATTTTCATGACGCATAATAAAAAAGGAATCATAAATCTGTGGAGTATAAAAGAATGACCCTACTTCTCAAGTCAGAAACAGCAACACAAAAGAAAAGACTCTCCCATGATGCATGGCATTTTACTAGCACATTTCAAAAATTCTTTTTCCAATTAGTCCATGATATTAGCTTATATCATTGATTATAATGATTTTTTAAAGTATATTCATTGGTTACTGTACATATGATAATCCTTCTCTGCTCTGTGGCCATTATTTTATATATCTTACATTGCATTCCCAAATTGTAAAGTTTAAAGAGTTCTTACTGATGACTAGATACAATCAGATAACCAAACTGAAGTTTCACTGGCATTATTCTGAACAGTTCTCTTTCCCTTTTATTAAGGAGAGGAGATCACAAGCACTAACTAAGAAACTCCTTGGGGAAGTTGCATGTCCAAAAGGACTCTTTAATTCAGCATCTAGCAATGCACAATTGTTTAAGACAAGGGCATCTTGATTAGATTGAAAGCAGAAGTTCTACAATGGTTACAGTTAAACTCTTTCAGGTCCTCATTTGACTTTACCAGGTAAGAAAGTCAACACTGGAGCACAGGCATCCAGAGTGACTTGAACAATGCAGAGGATTCTGGAACTGTGATAGGGTTCTTTGGAACAGTAACTAGAGAACTACAAAGGGACACTGGATTCATTATGAGACAAGAGGGCCTAAAAGTCAGATTTCTATTTCTTTCAGATGAGGCACTGGACTGAACTCCCCTCAATGGGGCCAAGTGTTCCATGGCTGAACTGTGTACGGATATATGAGAGAAAAGAGCCTTCAAAGGATCATTAAGGCAGATGCCTACTCATTTCCTTTCTCCTTCTTTCCCTTCCATAGTACTATATAATTTTTTTCCTGCTGAAAGAGCACATTCACAGCCATGACAAAGCCCTCCTTTAAATCCATCCATCAATTTGAAGTGGTTTCTACTTTACAATTTCAATCCATCCTACTTCCATCTCCTTGGAGGGAAAGTACAATGGAAGTGCGAAGTGCTAATAACATATACATCCTCAACTCTTTCACAGGGGTATTGTAAAGACTAATGAGTTATTGTTTGAAAAGACCTTTGTGGCTTTCTGATGAAAGGTGGAACATACATACAGTTTTGAATGTTTTATTTTGTTGTCATTGTTGGTGTTATAATTACAATAGTTGTATAGTCTGTGAGGCATACCGCCAGCCAAGCATCTCCTTCTCTCTCCTTCCTTGTTTATTCTTGAAAAGTAAGCCTGCCGTGCTCAGTACATCTTGGTTGTGTTAATCACTTTTTACTATGCTGACAGACACTGTGGACCAAACTCTGGATTATTTAGTTTGCTGAAAGGCCAGACTCAACATTTCGGAAAACTCTCTGACCTTTATAACATTCCTCTTTCCCTTTCCCCATCCCTAAAGTGTATCTCCTCATATGTGCTACACTTTCTATTTTGAGTGTTTGTCTAATCTACATTTCGCTGGGGAAATCTGGAAATCCCTGTTGAGTAGCAGAGGAAGGTGTATTCTGCCCCCTTATAAAATGGAGGCTAATCATCTTTACAGATCTGTAACAAGGTACACATGAGCTCAAAAGCATCACTCAAGGATAATTGTGCATAGGTCTTTATGTGCAAGCCAATTCCTCTAGCTCCTCTTTGACCCTGGGTTCTGGGGGGCTGTTTTGCATTTATTGAACAGTACACCTTTTCCCTGATGCCTGCCTCTCTCTTGTTATGTATGGGCTGTCTCTGTCTAAAATCCCTTATGCTGATTTTCCAGACACGTTTATTTATGTTCACTCACTAATTGAAAATCTCATATTTGAAGTTATTATTCTGATTGATGTCTGTCATTTTGATCAAGCAGTAGCTCACAGATGCTTTGTTAGAACAATTTTACAAGTAAGTTTATCATCATGCCTTTCTCTCTTGACCTTCTCTATGGCTGGTAGCAAAAAAATTCAGTGGAGGCTCAGAAAGAGGAGATGTTTGGCAAGCCTCCCAAATTTAAGTTTCATTGTGTCTTTACTACTGAAAACAATTCCTCTACTTCAGGTGTTGTTAGCAATAATGGAGGAGAAGCACAGCAGTCAAACTCAGTGCAAAGGAACAAAGACAGGTGGAATGGTGACCTCTCCCATCAGTCGGAACTACCTCTCTCTGTCCCCAAGCTGAGCCCACCTTCTCACTGTCCTACAGAGATAATAGTCTGGGGTTGAAGTGGGGGGACAAGTTTAATTGTACCTGCTATTTAAAGATTCACTGTGGTGCAATGAGACAGTGCCCTGAGACAGTCTGTGCGTCCTCATTCAACAGATGCCACCGTGTACCTTGATACGACAATGTTTGGTGGTGTGGCATTAGGAGTTCATGGTGTTGAATGGAAGGAGAAAGATATTTACAGCTAGGTCTTGTTTCCACCTTTAGTAGTTCTTGGACAAGAACAAGTCATTTTATCTCTCTGAGTCTTAAATTTTTCCTTGGCAAAGTGAAGATTCTCATGTGCTGTTTATTTCTAGGTTAAAGATTAAATCACTTCGAACTTTAAAAACTATGGGAAAATGGATTGTTTTTATTGTGGTTCAAACCATTTAAAATGAAATATTACTGTTATTATGTGGGATAATCTTCAAGGTGTATTTTAGATTATTTTTAAAAATGAAGACACTGAAAACTGACTGGTTTTTGTGATAGGTGAAGTTCAGGAAAGTTTGAGATTCTGAGTTACTTCAGATGGGAGGGCACTGCAAGGTGGAAAGGGACTCAGAAGAAAGAGGTGTGGGACAGAGAAAGCAAACTTTCAAGCACTTCACACATTTGCTAAGTCCTATCAACTTGTTTGTTTTGTTAGAAAAGTGGTTCCCTAAGTATGTAGGTTGCTCTACAACCAAATATATTCATGTTCAAATAAATCTGGTTAAAGCTGCAAATGATACTCCTGCTTTGAAGATTAATAATACCCATTCCCATAGTTAAGTTCATTCTATCAGAAGCTTATTTCAATGTATTTCATTCAAATTTCTCAAATGTATTTGAATCACAACTTTTTATTTATCACAAAGATTCAGATCCCAAGAAACTACTACTTTCTGAAACAGTTTAAAAACCCTGCATTAGACCGTCAGCCTCCTGTGATTAGGTACTTTTGTCTATAGAATCATGAACCATTAGTGTTGGAAGGACTTTGAGCTCATTTAATCCAACCCTGCGCCTAATTGCATGGATTTTTTCTGTAGGAGGAATTCTTCTTAACACATGAGCACTCAGACTTTGCTTAAGTATCTTCAAAAATCCTACCTCATGAGGCCAAAAAGACTAATGGAGGAAAGCTTTAATTTTTGGAAAGTGATTCAGATTGAGTACAAATTTTAGTTTCTGATTACTTTACATCAATGATTTAAATTTCTCTTAGGATTCTCCTTTCCATTCTTTTACTTACTTTTTTTTTTAATTATTTAAAGTCTTTTTTTTTTTTTTTTTTTACACTCTTCCAGATACTGGAGATATTTCAATGAAGAAGACTGACAAACACTCTGCTCTCACTGAGCTTGCAATCTTTGTGTGGAAACAAACAAATCAAGGACATTAGTACATAATATAGCACCAGGATACATTATGTGGAGAGGTGGAGAGAAAGCAATATTAGAAATAGAAAAGGGGAGATAGAGGGAGTATCGTCAGGGAGGTCCTCTCTGAGTAGGAGAGAGTTGTGCAGACACCTGAAGAAAGGGAGAGGAAAGCGAGTGTTGCACTAGGAATGGAGAGTGTGGTCCCAACACCCTGAATAAACTGTTGGAGGAGAAGCAGAAGGATCTTAGTGAAAAATGGACAGGAGAGACATGAGGTTGGACCAGATGGCAGAAGTATGGATACCAGGGTAAGGCCTGTGGATTGTGTTCAAGGTGAGATGAAAGCCACTGCCAGATCCAGAACAGATTGATGGTATCATTATTAGCATTAAGTTTTCAAAGGGATCTCTCTGGCTGCCCTGTGGAAAACAGACCATAAGGGAAAAAGCAGAAGCGGGGAAATAAGAGACCACTGCCATGGGTGAATATGTCCCAGACTCCTTATCTTTGGTGATCTATTGGCCAACCTCCAGGCCCATGTTCCTCTGGACATACTCCTACTATAACCCCAATAATTTCCAGTGAACTTAGTCACTTATGAGCCCATCTCCACCACTTCTGATAGACCAGCAGCTCTGTCGAGGCAAAGACCATGACTTACTTTTCATCCTGTCCCTAGAACCAACTGCAGTGTTGGGCACATGCATACTTAAATGAAGTCAGGCCGAATTTCTCTACAAGTGTCAGCCTTAAAGGTCTGCATTTGAAGGCAGTTATGTTAATTTTTTTGTCTAAAAATTCACCTCGAGTTTAGCTCCCCTTTCCACATCTGTCTCTCTATTTTCACAAATCAGGTAAACTGTGCCTTCTCTTATGAAGCCATTCGTAACTTTACCTGTGTTACCAAAGCATTTTCTTACTTTGTTTATAGTTTGTGTTATCAGTAATTACTATTCTTTTGCTGGCCTTCTCTAGGGTTTGTGGTCATAGAAAAGACATCTACACATCACTTTATCTCCGGACTATGGTGACTAACCCAAATAAGTAATTAAGCACTGTTTATAAGGAAAGGAATTGTAGAAATGAAGCATTATGCACAATTTCAAATTAGGGTTCCTTAATAAACAATTCTCTTCTATTTTTGATGGCCAAATAACACTGCAGTGTTTCACAATAGCTGAAAGAACTTGTATTCTGAAAAAAAATGGGGGCACATGGTCAAACTACCTAGATGAAAAGGCAAAAGTATAACAAAGGCTTCTTAGTATAACTAAGGTTTTTGGGAGTATGAAAGGATGAAGAGAGGAAACACACTGTGTGATATTTCATAAATTTGATATAGCTGGGAAAAAACCCTTCCAAATATAGACATATTGGTATTAAAGCAGTTCCCCTTATTCGTGGTTTCACTTTCCATGTTTTTAGTTACCCACCATCACCCATGATCTGGAAGCAGATAATCCTCTTTCTAACATATCATCAGAAAGTCAACAGTAACATAACACTAGGTCACAATGCCTATGTCATTCACCTCATTTCATCTCATCACTAGGCATTTTATCGTCACACATCATCACAAGAAGAGTGAGTACAGTACAATATTTTGAGAGAGAGACCACATTCACATTACTTTTATTACAGTATATTGTTATAATTGTTCTATTTTATTATTGTTAATCTCTTATGTGAATCATTTATAAGTTAAACTTTATCATAAGCATATATATATATGAAAAATAGTAAATATAAGATTCAGTACTATCCACGGTTTCAGGAATCTACTGGGGATCTTGGAACATATTCTCCATGGATGAAGAGGACATATTGTACTTACTGGAGAATGGATATAGTTCCAGAATCAGAATTATTTGATTTAGATAAGTGGAAGTGGGACAAGTGATGTCCAAAGTAAAATCAGAGGTTACAAATAGTATTTCACATTTTGAGAACTCTAAATCAGAATTATTAAAAATCAGTAAAAACAAACAGACCAAAACCTCTTAAAACATGGGTTCAAAGGGGCGCCTGGGTGGCTCAGTCGGTTAAGAGTCCGACTTCAGCTCAGGTCACGATCTCGCGGTCCGCGAGTTCAAGCCCCCCGTCGGGCTCTGGGCTGATGGCTCAGAGCCTGGAGCCTGTTTCCGATTCTGTGTCTCCCTCTCTCTCTGCCCCTCCCCCGTTCATGCTGTGTCTCTCTCTGTCTCAAAAATAAATAAACGTTAAAAAAAAATTAAAAAAAATATGGGTTTAAAAATCATGGAAGATTTTCATTCAATGACTTAGCTTTATGAAATTTTGGCAATTGTTTAAAAACTAGAAGTTTGGATAAGAAAGGTATTGCATAAGAAAAAATTAATATGAAACAAAACACCTATCAATAATATCTATAGTTGCCTTTAACGAGATTCCAAATCCACTGGCCGATTAACTCCAACCACTTTTTTTTTTTTTTTTTAATTTCTCAGGGTAAAAACCAGCTGAGCTTTTAAGCCAGTCAAGGGAAAGTATATTATTTCCATCCTCTTTTTAAACACTCTATAAAGAACTCTCTCGTTCATAATAGCTTTGTTTACTGCGTAGTACAGCATGTTCTAATTATCACCCCTGCCTCACTAACCACACGGCTTATGTTCCCACACTCATCAGTTATTTTTATGCCTCCTGCAGAAATGAAGAGAACATTAATAAGAATAATACTTGGGGAATAACATTTTTGATAAAACTAGAAAATCAGAGCATTTCAGTTAAATTGACATGACCCATTACCAATAGCATAATTTCTCTTCTGTTTTCATTTGTGATTTGCTGTCAGTCCCTAATCTGAATCTTTCCCTCTTTTCCCTAATAATTTATTTGGTGATTACTCAAATTGCTGTTTATTTTTCCCTGTCACTGAGTTTGCTTCATTCTTTTCCCATCTTTAGGAATTCATTCTTCCATCTTTTTTGTTCTTTCCATGTTTTGAAATTCTGTCTTACTTCCATTTTCTTTTGCTTTATATTCTTCTCATTTTCTCCTTTGCTCTTTTTGTCTCCCTCCTTTCCCTCTCTCCTTCTATCCTCTACTTATAATAACTTCTCTAATTATGGACAGAAAATATCTTTTTATACCCTTGACTGACAAGAATGTATATACATATATATTGATATGGGAGTTAATACATTTTCAGCATAAGAAATGGGACTGGTGGGAATGTCAAATGAAACATTAAAACATTGCAGAATCACCACATAAGCTGAGTAAGGCTTAAATAATATTTGCATGGCAAAGAATCTAAATAAAGGAGCAAGAGCAACCAAGTAGAAGAGAAAATAACTATAAAAGTGATTCTTGCAAAAAAATAAATAAATAAAAATATGTTGGCACAGAGCTGCGAGAATCTTTCCAATCTGTGAAAGGTGAAGTTAATATGCTTTTTTCACACAATCTTTTTTAACATTTAAAAATATGTATGTGAGCAAATAGTTCTCATGAGACTGAGGAGGCAACAGGTCTCACGTCATGAAGGACCACCTTTGCTGTGCTGTTGATTTCACCATTCAAATAGTGGTTACTGTTGGTAGGAATCTTTTCTAGGCTATAAACCTTAAATGGATAGGAAAGAAAACACACACACACACACACAAGAGGGAAAGATTGCTAATTAAAAGTGAAAGAAGCGGCAAGGCTAGATACAGCAGACGTTGGATACGCACATTTTCAGCGATGACTCAGGAGCACGTTTGGATAGATTACGTCAACGCTTCCCTCAATAGTTGAATATAATCATCCCTGTGAACTGATTGAAGTTTGAAAAAATAGCAACTAAGACTTCTTTCACATGCTTATAATCAGCTCTTGGAAATATTCCACTTTAGATAAAATGGCTACCAAGAGAATGTCGGTATGATGCAGAAATATTTCAGATGAGTACATATGCATTAGTTGCATTTAGGGCTGAACTCCCCCTGAAACCTTTTATACCAGTGCCTAAAGGGGCAGCAACTTTGCTGGAGTGGACATCTAGCCCAGTGGTGTCTTTGTCCTCTAGACCCACGGTCGGGTCCAGCACCAGCTCCAGCCCTGCTTCCCAAGGCTCATGGTACCTTCAGCTTCTTTGTTCCTCCATCCCAAGTGAGCATCCCTTGAACAAAGTTATTGTGATACAAATTAAAATTTAAAAAAATGAGCAGCCTTCCCCTACCTCCTAGTATATCCTTGGCCTAAACAGCCACCATTTGTCTTTGCTTCCGGCAGCATCCGTCTCAGAAGAGACCTACCGTGGAGCCCAAGGAAGTGCAGTGTAGACGGGCAGATCACATGCTGACTGCAGCCCTCCCACTTCGGTGCAAAGGGTGGGCAGTGCATAGGTTAAGCACAAAACTAAATAAAAGCTATTTTGAGTTTTGATTTACTTTCTGTAGTCTCTGAGGAAAAAGGCATTATGGTGCCTCAGCCCTGATGATCTGAGGAAACAGGAGGGAGTTGAGATCTTCAGAAAACTCCATTAACCAGGCCACCAGCGTGACCTGGCTTCCAGGCAAGGGCAACTGTATCCACAACTGTACCTGTATCAGACCTTGTTTCCAAACACACACTCAGCACAGTAGAACCATGCAACAGCCAATATTGGGGAAACAGGTAGATAGTCACCATCTAGCTACACTCATGCCTTGCTAGACATCTCTCTGTGGGTGCAGGAGAGGGATATGTTCAATCCCTAGTTGGGAGGGGTACTTTAAGAAATGGGGGTAGGACTAAGCAGATGTGGAATAGAACTAAAACCAGCCTTATTACTGAGCACAAAATAGAGTGACTGTTAATGGCATGTGATTTACAAAGACTCAGGGTTTCCAGAGTCTGGTTGTCACAAAAGGAGAACTGGGACATGTTTACTTGGGAGAGAGGGACACTACAGAGATGGGAAGTATGAAAGAGTAAGACATTGGCCCTAGCAGCTTCATCTGGGACCTTGGCTTTTGTGTCTGGGCCTGGGAGGATAACTCCAAGTTCCAATGCATTTAAGCCAGTGGAGAAGCACAGAGGGGCGTTGAAACATCACTTGGAATTCTTTTCAAGCATTACTTAGAACTGAATCTGTGGTTCTGAGTGCCACTGGATGACAAAGACTGGAGAAAATGCAGAAGCTGTCCAAAGTCCACCCTTGTAACACGTGGTATGAAAAGGACAAATGACATACCATGCCCTTAGCTTCCTCTTCCCTTCCCAGCTGGAAACAAGAGTCCCTATCAGGTCCCCTGCTATATTTCCTGCCCTCTCCCAAATGAAGACACTGGAGAAGAAGCTTGTTGTTACCATGGTTACACAAAAGCTAGTGCATCAACACAGTCTCATTCCTTTGAAAACATCCTCAGCTGTGACCCATCAGACTGGTTTGCAGACAAATCTATAGCACCTTAAAGACATTTATGGAGAAGAAAACGTTTGTGTGTTCAGGCTGGTGATGGAATGTTCCTTGGCTCTGCTTTGTGTTGGCAAAGACAACCGTTTTCTGGTTGTATACACAGAAATGGAAGGTTTCCCTTGTTATGAAATCCAAGTATTTGTCTAGCAGAGCTCAGCACATGCCCCTTTGGCCAGTGGTTTGTATGTTGAGGGACGCACATGCTACTTAAACCAAACCTGCTTGTTCCTGCCCACCTTCCATGGTTAAGACCATTAATGACATCATTGCCTTCTTTTCTCTATCTTCTATCCCATCAAAATCAGTTTTCAATCTATGAGGGAGAGAATCTCTCACTCCTTGGGAATGCTAGGACAAGCAATTCTCACACTAAAAAGTCAAAGGATAATCCATTCTGGTATCTTAATTTAAAAGGCTTATCAGGAAACATTTACAGGGTTTATTTTCAAAAGGAAATAAATGCATCCTCTGTAATTTCATGTACTTTATATAAATACACAGAATAACCTTCAGTTCACTCCATCCATATGCAAAAACAGTCATTTGTAAAAATTTTTTTTCTCCTCCATTAAATAGAATTCAATTGCTTTCCGTTTTTCCCCTTTCTCTCCTCAGGTCTTGCTGTCAGCTGGTACTATCAGCAATGATTAAACATAAGCAAGCATTGTGATTCATCAAGAACTGATAGACTCATCACTGATGTAAACATTCTTTAGTCTCAAGGTCAGATCAGGTAGGGAGCCAGGACAATTTCATACACAGACGTGTGAACCTGAGTTTATGTAAATCCATCTATTGTCATATCATTACTGAACCATACACACAGACACACACAGATACACACATATGCATCTCAACCACCATTTTATGAAATATAGAGGCTTGGAAAGAAATTATTATTCAGTTAGGTATAAAAATGTTTGCATTTCTGACTTCTTAGAACTTCAAAGAAAGAGAGTCAGAAACTAGTATTTCATCTGAGTAATTCAGCCTGCTAGCTCACCAGCTTCCTGGAGCTCACATGGAAATCTCCCAGCGAGAGCACCACTGTATTATATTCTGCCTCCAAATATGCATACAAAAAGCTTAAAGCTCAATGAGATACATAGAAAAATATTTTCTCTTAAACATTAGAGAACAGAACAGAGCTAGCCTTGGGACCACATACCGGAAAGCTCAAACCTGTATGAATCTGCATAAGGAACGTGAGTCAGTCTAAAATCCTTATATCTGACTTCCTTCACCCTTCCGCATCTTAAACTTCCAATCTGGGAGATACAGAATTTCTGTGTACTTTTCAATACTGGGAATTCGTTTAAAATTCTCTCCTCCCTTAATTTCTGTGACTCATTGAACCCTACTGACTTACTTCTTACTCTTCCTTCTGCTTTTACTGTACATTTTATACACGCCCCGTGTACTCGGTTTCTACTGCTGCGCTAGGAATTTATTACAAACTTGGTTTAGGGGCGCCTGGGTGGCGCAGTCGGTTAAGCGTCCGACTTCAGCCAGGTCACGATCTCGCGGTCCGTGAGTTCGAGCCCCGCGTCGGGCTCTGGGCTGATGGCTCAGAGCCTGGAGCCTGTTTCCGATTCTGTGTCTCCCTCTCTCTCTGCCCCTCCCCCGTTCATGCTCTGTCTCTCTCTGTCCCAAAAATAAATAAACGTTGAAAAAAAAAAAAAAAAAAAAACTTGGTTTAAAACAATGGGGATTTACTCTCTTACAGTTCTGGAGACCAGAAGTCTGAAACAGTTTTTACAGGACTGAATTCAAGGTATGGGCAGGGCTCCTTCTTTCTGGAGGCTCTGGGAAGGAATCTATCCTATGATTCTTCTACGTTCTAGAGGCCTCCAGCATTCCCTGCCCTGTGGCTGCATCACTCCCAATTTCTAGCCTCCTTTCTTCTGCAGGCAAATCTCCTTCTGCCTCCCTCTTCCAAGGACACTTGAGATTACATTTACAGCCCGCCAGGATAATCTCCCCTTCACAAGAGTTTAAACTTAATCCAATCTACAGAGCCCCTTTGCCATAGAAGGTGACTTCCATGGGTTTCAAGGACTAGGGCATGGTTATCTTTGGGAGCATTATTCACTCTACCACACCCTGCTTTCTCAGCTCTTTTGTGTTTACCCTTTTGTGGTAATATCGTAACAGCACTCCAACCGGTCTCAGGGGGTTAACCTGTTTCAAGCCTCTGCACTCCCTGCTTGCTGACCTAAGTCTCCTGCTCTATAGTAGAACTAACCAACTTTCCTTAAGGTTTGCAGACCACTGACCTTGCGGAGTGAAAGACCAAACTTGCCCAGCAGATAAGGCCTGACCACGTTCAAAGTCAGCTGATGCCAGCAAGTATGTTCAGGTTCCCGAGGACCTACAACTAACCACCTGAGCAAGGCTTCTCCTGCACGTAGCTCCTATCATTTCTTGCTCCTTCCCCTTTCAAACCTTCCAACTTCACCTGGACAGGGAAGAGGGTCTTCTTAGGTTCCTGGCTTCCAGAATAAAGCAACTTTCCTTTCCCACCCTCACTTGTCTCTTGAGTATTGATTTTTGAGCCACAAGCAGCTGAACCCAAATTTGGAACTGGCTCTCTGTCCAGTAACAATATCTTCTCTGTCCCATTGCCTTCTTTATTTGGGAGTCTAGTATTCTAAATCGCCAGTGGAGGTCTTGACTTTCCATATAGCTTTGGCTCACCTCCACTCAAATGGTATGCTCAAAGCAATTTGAAAATGCCTTAAATTTAACGCAGAGACCCCTTCCTCTCTTCAGAGAGATACATAAGTATCCATCATTCTCATTATTACCCATATTTGCACCTGCAGTAACATTGACAGAGACCTTTCCCTATTGTCCATAAATTCCCTCACTTGTCTAGAAAGTCTTCCTTTGATGTTTTTTATGCTCTCCTTTTTGTCTTTCTCAAATCCACCACAGTAGACATTATAATTATTTTCTTGAACTTCCCTGCCCCCAGTGTCTCCCCATTCTAGTTTATCACATATTTCACTTCCACTACAGCCGTTCTTCTAGACTACTTTGGTTAGTGTCATTCTCTTCCTCAAAACACTCAGTGGGCTTCCCAAGGGCCTGAGTCCACTTTGGTAGATCTTCATCAAGCTAAAGTAGCCTCAACTTTTTTCAATTGCACACCATTTTCTCCTGTATAATAATCTCCCCGTATTAGAATCAAGCCTCCTCATCTCCCCTTTTGTGGATTTACTGATGTAATTCTTTCACCTTTGATGCCATCCCTGATCACCCAAGTCAGCTACTCCTTTTCTTGAAGTCAAAATTATTTTATGTCCAGCTCTCCTAACATCCATGTATATGGATGTCAGGTATTCAGAACATGCTTGTTGAATAGAACTACCTTTGCAGAGAGGAAGGAAACAAATAAGGTATGATTCACAGAAACTTTACTATGTCAAAAGTTTGCACAGTTTACGTTTTTGAAGAAGCCAGATGTAATTTTCTCAAGGGGAATATTGAAAAATTCTCTCACATGACTTTTTATTTTTTTGATTTATTTTTATTTTTTAAGTTTATTTATTTATTTTGCGAGAGAGAGAGACAGAAAAGGAAAGAGAGAGGGAGTGAAAGAGAGAGAGAGAGAGAGAGAGAGAATCCCAAGCAGACTCCACACTGTCAGCAAAAACCCGACACAGGGCTCAAACTCACAAATGGAACCACGAGACCATGACCAGAGCCAAAATCAAGAGTCATATGCTCAACCGACTGAGCCCCCCAGGCACTCCTCTCACGTGACGTTTTAAAATTATATTTTAGTTTTCTTAGGCATCAGTTTCTCAACTTACCTTGGTCCTGCATTTTGCAAGCAGGATGGAAACTTAAAAAAAAATTAAAGTTCTGCCTTTCTTTTCTTTTGCACATCATTTGATTTTGATGGATACCAAGAGACATATATCAGATCCTGAACAGGATCCCATTGAGAGTTCCCACGGCACTTCAGTCACTTAGTCATGATCTATGCTCTCAACAGTTGAAGATAATGACTTCAGGAACAATCTTTCATGGGTTTCATATTAAATGAGACGAAAGTGCAGGCACGGCATTAAAGCACCTTGTTATTTGCAGAGTACTTAGAGTAACCTTAAATATGGAGATGATCAAATTTCATGACCTTTAGTTTTAATTCTTCCATCAAATCTTCTTGTGTAATTCCTCTTTTTAATAAAGATGTGTGTGTGTGTGTGTGTGTGTGTGTGTGTGTTTCTGCCTAAATCAACCTAGACACTTAATACAACATTAACACTTTAGAGTTAAATACGGAAGCCAGGAAATGACAATATAAATATACTTATTTTTATTGTAAGTTTATCTATATTACCTTCATGACCGTATACTTTTAAGAGACTGTTATTTTTAAAGTGTGCTAGGGGCACATTATAATGTTAAGAGCCTCCACCTTTGATTTGCTTTCTACTGATTTGCATATTTCAATTCATAATAAAATGCAGAGCTCATTAAGTTCTATTTTTGACAAGATGTTTTCCTTTTAGCATGAGTCACTAATAGAAAACTCTCCCATGACAACAATGGAAAAGCTTTCTCCAGAGTGTAAGAGTCCCCAAAAGATGGTGGAAGAATTTGAAAAGAATAGCATCTAAGGAAGTAGATATATATGTATTTTCCCAGAAAGAATCATACATTCCAGTTAAAATCCACAAACACAAAGCAAATCAAATAAACTGATATCTGTAGGTCTACTCAGAATCAACAAGAGAAAATATCATGTCTTGTACCTAAGGAAAGTAGTATTCCTCAATCCCCATTTCCAGGGAAAATGGGCAATGGGAACTTCCCCAGGAGAACACTGGAATGAGTAACATCCTGTGTTTGACAAACTTTCTGACTAAATCTACCTATTTTGTAGAACTTACATACTGCTGGCTATAAGTGGGCTCTACAACAGCACCCTCGTTTGTGCAGAGTGTGAATTAAAAGAGAGAGAAAATGAAATAGTAAAAGGGAGAGAGAGAACAGTAAACCTGAGTTGATATAAATAATAAATACATTTTTTTTTAATCTTTCTGAAGTGGAAACTAGTTTAGCTGCCTTCTTGACTTTTAAATAAGATCCAAGCAAAGCTCTCAAAGGTCAAATATCTCATGTTTTTTGTGTAATGTGGCTCATTGTTTCCCCTCTCCATTTTGTGCTGCTATGAGATAACCTGATATATTTGTTTTATTACCAAGCTTCCTCTAAGTAAATTAATGGTGGGAGAACATAGGCTGTGTGTACTAGCTCATGAAGTCCCTGGTTGTTCTGAGAGAGACATTCCAATATGCATTAAGTTATATATGGACCTTAATAGCGCCATTATTAATTCCCCTCAGAAGTGTGTTCTTTATTTTTTCATACTTATTTATACATTTTTCTCAGTATTTTCCTGTCCTTTTCATACTTTTTTTTCTTGTTTTGCTATTAAAAAGGTACGTTCCTTGGGGCGCCTGGGTGGCTCAGTTGGTTAGGTGTCCGGCTTCAGCTCAGGTCATGATCTCACCGTCCTTGAGTTCCAGCCCTGCGTCAGGTTCTGTGCTGACAGCTCAGAGCCCGGAGACTGCTTTGGATTCTGTGTCTCCCTCCCTTTCTGCTCCTCTCCCAATCGTGTTCTGTCTCTCTCTCTCTCTCTCTCTCTCTGTGTGTCTCAAAAATAAACAAATGTTAAAAAAAAATTTTTTTTAAATGTAAGTTCCTTGAAGGAAATAATTGTATCGTGCGTTTTTTTTTTAATGTTTGCTTATTTATTTTTTAAGGGGGGTGATGAAGAGAGAGAGAGGAAGAAAAATAATCCCAAGCAGGCTCCATGCTGTCAATGCAGAGCCCAGCGCGGGGCTAAGTCTCACCAACCATGAGATCATGACCTGAATCAAAATCAACAGTTGGGCGCTTAACTGATTGAGCCGCACAGGTGCCCTGGTATCCTGCATTCCTTTTGCTGTTTGGGGCTTTATTAATAAAAGGTAGAACAAATATATCATTTGCATGCAGTGAATGTTGTTGACTCACTGGCAAGCATTTATTTCCTGAATAAAAATGTCACATTCAGAAACAGATTTGGAAAGATTCTGAAGATGACTCCTGAAACTTGGCAAGTCCTCCAAGCGAATAGTCGTGTCTACGGGACTGTAGGTACACAGCTAATAAACTGCCCAACTCCTGTGCGATTTAAAGATCTTCCGAAGACTGCTTCTCTTTGGGTCACCACACTTGCCAGTTTGGACTTTTGAAACCTACTAATATGGGCTGACATAACAAATTAGCAACAAGAAAAGTTCAGGGAAGGACAAGTGTGAGAAAGTGTGCCAAATATATTAGCATTCGGTTTGCAACCTTGTCTCCAGCTTGTGTGAAGTTGATGGTTTGAGGTTACGCTTTCATTAAAAATTGACAACATTTTAAATGCTAATCAAAACTGCTTGTCCTTTCTACTTCTATTTATCTTGGAAGGAGAAAGAGAGAGAGAAAGAGAGAGAGAGAGAGAGAGAGAGAAAGAAAAAAAAAGACGGCTTGCTTTGAACTGCAACAAATATTCTCTCTTCATTGCCCCCAGACCCCTTTGCCTCCTCCTGTGTAGGACAGATAAGAGCTATGCAGATTGAGTGTCAGGACCTCTGCCTGAAGTGTGAAGGCACCACAACATTGAGTTAGAGATGTGTGTTCTGGAGAAGAGGTGTGTGTGTGTGTGTGTGTGTGTGTAAGCTTGCATAAGGGTGGCCTCTTGTGAGTCTTTTTAATGAATGTTAGGAAAGAATGGCGGAGTTTAGAATTGGTTTTGCAGTGGGCAAAAAAGAAAAGAAATGTATTTTCAGAAGCGAAGAGCTGTGTGGTAGATATGGAAAAAATAACACAAAATTAAAAAGAAAAAAATCTGTTTCAAGCATGGATAGCAAAACATGATCAGCAATGAGCCTTCGGAAATAATATACCTCATTTAAGACCAGTTTTAGGAAGGACTGAAGGGAGTGAAGAGAATGCTTGGCTCAAATTCCCTTTTTCTTCCTCCCTTGCTTTATTGAGATATAATTGACATATAATATCATGTAAGTTTAAAGTGTACAATATATTGATTTCATAAATTAATGTATTCGCAAAATGATTACCACTATAGCATTAGCTAACACCTCCATCCCATCATATAATTAGAATTTCTCTTTTTGTGGTGAGAACATTTAAGATCTATTATCTTAGAAGCAATCAAATATAGAATCAGTATTACTAGCTATAATCACCATGCTATATTTAATAACTTTATAACCAGAATTATGTACCCTTTGAGCAATATCTTCACATGTCCCTCTACCCCAGTGCCTGGCAACGATCATTCTGCCTTCTGTTTCTCTGGGTTCAGCCTTTTTTAAATTCCACATATAACTTATGTCATATAGTATTTGTCTTTCTCTGTCTGACTTATTTCACTTAGCACAATGCCCTTAATGCTCATCCAAGTTGTTGCAAATGGCAAGATTTCCTTTTTATCGTGGCTGAATAATATTGCACATACCACATCTTCTTTATCCATTTGCCTGTGGACTGACACTTAAGTAGTTTCCATATCTTCGCTATTGAGAGTAATGCTACAAACAAAAATGGGGTTGCAGATATAGATTGGATGTGCATGGAGATGTATTTTCCAATGTTTGATATGGAATAACTTTCTTCCCACTCATTGCTCTCTAGATTTTCAGGAGAAGGGTAAAAACACAATTCAAAGAGGAAAACATTTCTGGGCTTAGGATATACCAAAAGATAGCCTATATTTACAAGCAAAAATTACTCAGGTTCTTGATCAAATCAGCTTAGGAAACTAGACATTTAAATTCTTACTAAATTAAAGACTCTTTGGATCAAAGAGTTGAATTGTGTGTGTGTGCGTCCACATGAGTCTGTGTATACATGCATACATTTGTTTGTGTGTATATGTCAATAGAGCTTAGTAACTCATGATTAAGAGGATTAAGTATGGAATAGTTTTCCTCAATGAAGATCTTTGGTCTAAATCTGTGTTTCTCGAATGGGGCCCTATTTGCATTCCATTGCATTCTGAACAGTGTACCTCTTTGTTGGGTAGGACTGTCCTGCAAATGTCAGAAATATCGTGTATAAGATTTAGTTGAGAATGACAAGACATCAACCTGGAAGGATTTTATTATCATCATCATCATCATCATCCCCCTCCCCCTCCCCTGTCCCCCCTCCTCTTCTTCTTCTTTCTTCTTCTTCTTCTTCTTCTTCTTCTTCTTCTTCTTCTTCTTTCCTTCTTCCTCCCCCACCCCTTCTCCTTCCTCCTCCTTCTCTTCCCCCTTCTTCCTCATCTGCTTTGTCTTCTTCTTTGCCTTCATCTTCTTCATTTCCTTTATCTTCGTCATTACGTGCTACCATGAAGTTAGCACGCTTAGCCTCATTTCATCACCCCAGTGACTCTAAAATATAAGTCCAATTATTATCTCGATGGCACAATGCAAACTGGGACTTGGAAGGTTAAGTCATCCCACCAGTAAAGGCTGTGCTAGAATTTAAAACCAGGTATGGGTGACAATAATGCAAAAGTTCCCAATCATTGAACTAAACCTGAACGTTCCTTAGTAACCCATTACTGATATTTATTCAGGAATGAATCTTTGTCTCTGTATCTATTTATATCTTTAATGAATAGCAGTAGTTGGGATAATGAGTTTCGTAAGTTTATCCCCCACTGTGTTAAAAAATAGTTCTTTCCATTTATCCTAAATCCTCCTTTTTCAAGCTTCAAAGGGGGCCCTTTGTTCTGGAATTTGATGAATAAGTATATCTCAATCCTCTCTCTATTCTTTTCAATTTTATAGACTTGTAGACTTTGAGTCTATTCAGCTTTGATTTCTACAGACTGAGAAACCTGATTATACGATGCCCCCAAAGAAAATATTTTCCTTCATTTGGTTGCTTTCATTTCTGTGTTCTCCAAACTTTTCTAACTATCTTTGAAACAAAAGACTGTTCAAATATAACACATCCAAGCAAAACATGGCTAATTCCTGAAGTGGAGCCTGGCCAAGTGGACTGGATTGCTTCCATCTCACTTTTCCAATGATGCAATATCATAGCTGACCTCAATTCGTGACTGCATAGGCAGAATGATTTTGAATGAATGGGAATTATCCAATGCACCACTCTTTCCTCCCCCAAGATTCTGATATCTGGCTTAAAAGCTGTTCATCTATTTCAAATAGATCTATCGCAAATGAACCATGAGAAGGGCAATGTATCACTGTTTTGTTTTGTTTTTAATCAATAAAACCTGAATGTGATTTTGGGTTCCTGAAGCTAGAGCCCTGAGTTGAACTGCAGTATGGAGTGGGGGCCATACTTCAGGAGCTCTTGGGCCTGCCTGGGAAACTGGATGGGAGAAAAAATTCTCCCCTGGCTCTTCCGGAAGTAAAATGGAGGCATAAAGCGATTAGATTTGACAGGCAGTGGAAGGTTTGCCAGGGATAGGGTAAGAGCCAGTAAAGGTAAAGTTAAGGGTAAGGACAGAGTCTACACAAGACTTACAATGTCTTTCCCTCCAAGGCAGCTGAAGGTGCAAATATTCCTTCCAGATTTGCTTCCATGTCTGTATGCTGCTATCTACTGTGCTAGGCTTAAAATCATCCATGCTTGAGTTTCCTTAACTCAAAGACCCTCTGATACCTGGATTTGTATGAGGAAAACAGCTTGGAAAAATTACTGGGAGGTGCTTTGCATCAGTAAATGTAATTTATATGCTAAATAATCACATCAAATAGATAAAGTCTCCTTCCACTTTCTCAATTCTATTACAAGGTTTAAATTTCAGAAACCAAAATATAGTGAAATATACTTTTTAGTGTTTGGTAAGCATGAGAGCTTAGAAACAGTACATGGATTCTTTTCCTAATATTATAATTGCAACAACAAGCCTGTGCAGTTATAATCACCTTTTACCCTTCTCAATGACATGGTACGTGCTATCATTTCATTAATATAATTTTATAGATAGAGAAACACGGGATACTGAGAGGTGAAGCCATTTCCCCAAGGTCACATTGTCAATGCTGGGAGTAGAGCTAAGCAAACACAACTAATTCTTAATTCAAGGAATACTATTTAAGCTGATGAGATATTCCTCTGATCGATAAAATGGGGGCCCAGGCTAAATGTGGACAACCAGAGTGTCATGCCAAGATAGAAGTGAGAGACACAGTGGCAGAAATATCCTGCTGCTTATGAAAATAATGGAGGGCAACATCAGCATATTCTGTAACTGGAAACTGTTCAATTAAGTATTCATTTCATTTCACAGTCATTTTTGAAAAATAAATCTGTGTTTCTTTATACCTTTAAGCTCAGTAGTTTTATGCATTAGGTTGACGTGCATAACAAAATGTGGACTATTTTTTAAATTGCCAGATAAGAGCTAGTATGTCGTTACTATTTATATATTGAAGTTGTAACAATCATGTGCTTTTAATTCATTTCACCTTCAAAGATCCGAATGTTTCCAGTTTGTAATATATTGCAGGATGTATTAGGTACACTGAGTCTGTCTGATTCACAGCTTTCTAATCGGCTATTTAGAGTTTAGACCAAGCAGAAAATCAATGTATTCAAAATGTAGTAGCTCTCTTGTTAACTCTAGTCATTTGCTTAAAGAGTAATGTCAAGCTGATAATTGAAATATGGCTTAAACCATGCATTTTAATTCAAAAGAAAAAATGTTTGAAATATTACTCATTTGATCTTTTCCTACTCCAACCCCAAAGGGCATATTTTGCTTGCCTAGCTCCAAAATTGCACGCAGGAATAGCAAGTCCTTACACAAATGTCTGCTGATGCTTAAGGTTGGACCTTACCCTGTCTCAAGGATGATTTGGCTAAAAATCTGTGTGGCTTCTAGAAAAACCAGTGATTTGACTTTCTGGAAACTGGTTTATATTCTGTTGGTGGCTGGTGGGGAAGTTGCCACACTGACCTTAAGGAAATCATCCCCACCCTTTGCAGGTATGCTTTAGTTTAACTGCTATATTAAGGAACATGGGGTCATTTACAGTTGGGTGGTAACCACAGTCTTGTGTTTGAATTTGAACTCTCCACATTTAGAGAATTAACATGATCTTTGAAGTAGAATCTATATATAGAAATAGAGATAATGTATCACCTGTTATTTAGACAGCCAGTTCGGTGTTAGATAGTTTAACTCCGCCAGCACCAATCGTAAGTCTTGCAAAACAGCTCACCTAACCTCCTGTAAGCCTGCACTCCCCGACAGACTTTTGATTTCCGCTCAGGTCACGATCTTACTCTTCTTGGGTTAGAGCCCGCCTCCGGCTCTGTGCGCTGACAGCACAGAGCGTGCTCGGGAGTCTCTCCCTCTCTCTCTGCCCCTCCCCAATCTTTCTTAAAAATAAAAAAAAGAAACTTAAAAAAAATAATTTTTTGGGTGCCCATTGTAATGTTGTTTTTTTTTTTAATTTTTTTGAATGTTTACTTGTTTTTGAGAGAGAGAGAAAGAGTGCAAGCAAGGGAGGGGCAGAGAGAGAGAGGGAGACAGCAATCCAGAGGCAGGCTCCAGGCTCTGAGCAGTCTATTGCGGGGCTCAAACCCACAAACTGTGAGATCATGACCTGAGCGGAAGTCCTGAGCCGAAGTCGGTCACTTAACCCACTGAGCCACTCAGGCATCCCCCATTGTAGTGCTTTGTACACAGTAGGCACAAAGTAAGTATTTATTGCCCTGATGATTGAAATAGAGTGGATGGAAAAGCAGTTGCTATTGATAGGTAGACAATGAATAAAGTCCTGGAGAGACTGTGAGCTATATTGTAGCAGGATTCTCACACACGAGGCTTTTCTTTTCAGGAAGCAGCTTTATTTCTGCAGGCACTGCTCAGTTGGGTTCAACTATGCCCGGAACTCCATGTGGCATAGTTTTTTATACATATTTTTACTTCTTTGTCTCCAATATATGGTAACATATAAACATATAGTCTGATTAAGTGGTCTCATGTTACAAGGTCTTGAGGGATGTTGCCACGTAAGGGTATAACCAGGTTGCCTTGAGGATTTTTTTTTTTTCTTTCCTTAGGGAGGGGAACCTACCACAACATCACAATTTATTTTTATTGATTTATTGATTTTTTATTTTTGTAAAAAAAATTTTAAATATTTATTTCTGAGAGAGAGAGAGAGAGAGAGTGGGGAGGGGAAGAGAGAGAGGAAGACACAGAATCTGAAGCAGGCTTCAGGCTCTGAGCTGTCAACACAGAGCTAGATGTGGGGCTCCAACCCATGTACCATGAAATCATAACCTGAGCCAAGGTCAGAAGCTTAACTGACTGAGCCTCGCAGGCACCCCACAATTCACTTTTAGATAAGCCATTGCTGCTGGTCTAGTAGACATAGCTAAGCAAAATTGCTTATTTGTTAGACTCTGTTTCAGATTTGTGTTCATTCTTTCAAACGTTGAATGTCAGCTATCTCCATAATCCAACAGAAAGTACTTAATGTGTTGCTTTTTCAACAATATACGTTGGGGCTAAGAAGTGAAGGGGAAAAAATGAATACTGTTGAATTTGCGGGAAGCCAAAGATGATAGAACATAAATACCACATAAGGAAAATGATTAAAATGTTGAAGTGAAAATTCCCATTCCTGTTCATAAGGTCATTGGATCTGTACCCTGTAAAAGTATAAAATGAAAAGCAAACCACCTTCTTAGCCCTCTCTCAGCTTTAAGTACATCTCTTCCAAAACCTCCTTTTCTTTCAGGAGAGAGAAAGGAAGCAATGCGAGCCAATCAAGAAAAGAGCTTTTCTCGCAGACTTAATTTACAATGGCTCTCAACAAGAGGTGATTTTGCCTCTTGGAGATGTTGGACAATATCTGGACATGTCATTGATTGTCAAGGTTGGAGATGGGCATGCTGCTGGTGTCTTCTGTACAGAGAACAGGAGTGCTCTTTAACAGAATGCACAGGACAGATCCTTTCAACACAAAATCATCCAGCATAAAATGTCAATAGTGCTGAGGTTGGGAAGTCCTGGGTTATAACTATGAATGTATTTTATATAATGAGGAAGCAGACAAGAACCTATCAAGATAATTCAAGTCACCAAATTACTTTTTCTGGAAAAAAAATTATATATACAAGTAAGTTAACTAGGGGACTTTTGGCTTATTGTGCTTGGGTACATGTCCCATTTTGACTTTCACTCCTTTTTGATTCTGAAAATGAAGACACTAAAGTGAAACAGAAAAGCAGGTGGGAGTAAAATATCATAGGAAAGAAATGGATGAAGAGGAAGAAAGTAGGGGAGGAGTATACAGAGGAGGAAAGCAGAAGTAAAGGAGAAAAAGAAGAAAGACTGCAAGAAAGAAATGGAGGAGGTGGGCAGACAATATAAATCAGAATTCTACTTTTATTATACTGAACATATGGATCATCTTTAATTTTAGGAGAGTATTCAAATTCTCTTTTCTTCTCACTTCTATGGATCCCTCAGAGAAGTCATTTACTATATATATAAGTCAACAAGAATGAGAAGACATGTTCCCATATTTAATGTTGTAAGAGTACAGTGCCAACATGTATTAAAAATGGGGCTTCATTCATTGTAAGCTGGTAAGAGCAAGCCATCCTTGTGCTCCATATTGAAAACGGCAGCCCGTCTCCATCACCATCTCTTTTTAAAGCTCAACCTCATCTGACAGGTTCTCTAGTAATGTGTTGTTTTAAAGTCAAAAGAACTTCATTGAGATATATTTTACATATCATACAAATTATCCATTTAAAGTGCACAGTTCAATAGTTTTTTAGTATATTCACAGATATGTGCAACCATCACCACAGTCAATTTTAGAACATTTTCATCATCTCTAAAAGAAACCCTGTACCTTTAACTATCTTCTTCCTATCCCCCTCTTATCCCCTCTCCAGCCCCAAGCAACCACTAATCTACTTTGTTTAGATAGAATTGCCTATTTTGGTATGTTATCTTCTGAGAGTTTTATAGTTTGGCTCTTACATTTAGGTCTTCAATACTTGTTCCTTGTCAATCTGGATGACTTTTAATTATATTTCTTATGCAATTGCCATAGTGAGAACCTCTAGCGTGATGTTGAATGGAAGTAGCAAGAGCAAATATCTTTGTTATGTTTCTGATCTTAAGAAGAAAGCATTCAGTCTTTCATCATTGAATTTGATGTTAGCTGGATTTCATTTTTAAGATTCCCTTTATCAGTTTGAGGACGTTCTCTTCTATTCCTAGTTCATTGCATATTTTTATCATAAAAGGTCGTTGAATTTTGTCAGTGATTTTCCCACCTCTGTGGAGATAATCATGGTGTTTAAAATTATTTTATTGATATGATGTATTGGATTTTCTGATGTTAAACTGACCTTGCATTCCTGGGATAGATCCCAGTTGGACATGGTGTATAACTGTTTTGATATGTTACTGGTGTCACTGTGCTAGTATTTTGTTGAGGATTTTGCAGTCTGTGTTTTAAGAGATATCAGACTTATTTTTTGTTATGTGTTTGTCTGGTTTTGTTTCAGGTTTAAACTGTCTTCAGAGAATGAGTTGGGAAATGATTCTCCTATTTTTAGGAAAAATTTTTGAAGAACTATTATTAATTCTTCTTAAATGTTAGGAAGAATTCATCTGTAAAGTCACCTGGGCCTGAACTTTCCTTTGTAGATAATCTAATTCATCTCTTTACTTGTTACTGGTCTGTCCAAATAGTCTATTTCTCCTGGAGTCAATCTCAGTAGTTTGTGTCTTTCTAGGAATTTGTACATTTCAACTGTTACCTAGTTTATTGACATACAGTTATTTACCTTCCTTTGTAACACTTTTTATTTCTGTAAGGTTAGTAGTAATGTGTCTCTTTTCATTTCTAATTCTAATAATTTGAGTCTCATTTTTGATCACTTTAATTAAAGGTTTGCCAATTTTGCTAATCTTTTCAAAGAACCAGTTTTTGGTTTCATCTATTTTCTTCTGTTGTTTTCTATTCGCTATTTTATTAATACCCACTTTAGTTGTTACTATTTTCTTCCATATGCTTTATAGGTAGATTTGTACTACTTTTTCCAGGGCCTTAAGGTAGGAAGATAGCTTATTTATTTGAGGTCTTCCTTCCTTTTTAATATAGGCATTTACAGCTACAAATTTTCTTGTGTGAATTGTTTTAGTTATATACCATAAGCTTGTGTCTTCACCTTCGTTCTTTTAAAAATATTTTCAAACATATTTGGTTTTTCCTTTGACTAATAGTCATTTAAGAATGTGTTCATTTCTAAATATTTGTGAGCTTCCCAAATTTCTTTCTGTTATTAATTTCGAATTTTATTCCATTGTGCTTTGAGAATAAACTTTGTATTAGTTCTATTCTTTTAAATATATTAAGTTTTGTTTTATGGCTTAGCATATGGCCTGTCTTGGCAGATGTTATGAGTGCACTTGAGGAGAATATATTGTGCTGTTGTTGGGCGAAGTTTTCTATAGAAGTCTGTTAGGTCTCATTGGCTCTAGTGTTGTTCATGTCTTCTAAGTGTCTTTTTTTTTTTTTTTCTTTTTTGGTCCTTTAATTATCTGTCTTCTCTTTGAGGGAAATAAATAATTTTTTATTCAGTGCTAAATTCTTAGCACCTAGAACAATGTGTGTCACATAGTAGGTCATCATTAAATTAATTCATTTATATTTTATTATGTTGCAGATCTTATGAATGGAGGAAGGAGAACTCAAGACAAATTTGAGTTCAGTTTTGAAACTTACACCAACTCTTAATCATAAGCTTACACATCAAATTTTGACCATCAGTCTCCTTAATGAATGTTATTGACCATAAAGAGGACAAGCACAAGAGAGAGGAGAGCACCAAACCACTATTCATTGGAGTGACAGAAGCATGAAGGCCTTGGAGGCATGTGTTGAGGATGTCTGTGGTAGTAAGGACAACATGGATTTCGGTGTAAACCTTGAGTGTTTCAAGCCACTGGAAATGCTGAAAAGAAGACAGTCAAGGTCCTTAGAGTTTGTTTTTGAGGCTACATGATAACGGATGTTCTAAAATAAAGCATAAAACTCTCAAATTTGCTTAATTGTACAATATTATACCAGGAGGGGAGATTTCTTTCTGACCTCAGCTGGTGATCAGTTTATGCTCTGATGTATGCAATTTAATGGTCTGTATCATTTTTATCATGTCACTGCAGATGTTATTCTTATCCATATGAATGCCTAATCCTCTTGTTGGATACTTATCCCAGCTAATTATCTCTACTGTGTCTGAAGCAAGCCACTCACAGCCAAGGCTTACGAATGGGAGTGTTTCCTCCCTGCAGCCAAACTAGAGAAAAAAAAAAGGGTGGGGGAGGAGTCTCAAAGTTTAGGTTAAAATATATTTTAGTTATGGTTTACAAACTCAAGAAGGCATTTTGGCAAAGGTGAGGTAGCTTTATTAAAAGAAGACCGTCTCCTTGTTTATTTTTATGTTACCTTGCTTATATCATGCTCAGAGAAAGAGAAACCACATTTCAATTTCTCAACAAACTGAAATCAAGTGTGAAAAGCTTTGACCTAAAAAAAAAAAAAAAAAAAAAAGTAAGAAAGATACCTGTATGTCTCTTCCTAGGAAAGTCAACAAAAACTATTAAATGCCCACATAAACACACATACCCCATGAACCCTCACATATAAAGGTGACAATGAATCACTGAGGTCTGGATGAGAGCAGGCTTAAAAAATAGCAATTTAAATATTCAATATGGGGCTCTAGGTCCAATACATATTCCAACATCTGTATAAAATATAGCAATGATTGATCCTGTCTTCTTCCAGTAAGTTTGTAAGAACGTGGAAGAGTCATTCCACCTCTCCGGGTCTCCAAAGCCCCTTAGTTGTAAAATGACATTTTGTTCAGTTTTAGGGCCTCTGTCTGGCATGAGTATAGTCATAGGAAATAGAAAACGAAGGAGGCACCCTTCCATTTAAGTTAGTTGGTCAGACCAGATTTTATCCAATGTTCCCTCTTAACTCTGGATGCCGAGGAAACGTCACCAGAGAATCTCAATTATGAAGCAAAGTTAGAAATCAACTGAGTTCAAAGTTTTCACCGATTTATGAGCCTATATTCTAAATATTCTTTGAATTGGATTCAGGTCATGCTGAGAACCTCCTCAGAGGTGGGAGATTTTCTATGTCACTAGGCAGCTCTTTCCAATACCCCAAAATACCATCAGCAGGACTCACTCTTAAGACTATCATCCAGGAACAAATAATAAACCTAGAACACAACCTCTGTGAGAACAAGGAGGAGCAACTGAGGTAGAAAGCAGAAGGGATCGCAAGTTGAAAAAATGCAGTTTCTCGGGGCAAATGAGGGAATTCACACAGTTTGAGGCTTCCTGAGTGCCAGACCCTGTAGTGAACCTTTTGCTGACATCAGGCTGGCGAGGCAGAGAGGACTAGTCTACTTTACATATAACAAAACTGAATCTGGAGGTGGAATAGTTTGACCACTGTCATGGGATTGTAGATTAGATTGCAGAGGCAAGTTGTAATTCCTTGGCCCTCTGAATCTCCTGAGCACAGTACATAATGCTGCCTCTCTCTGCTTATTTTGTCCCTATCTGCTTGCCAGATTTGGCTGTGTAATTTAGGGCCACTCATTTAACTTAGTGGGGGCTTATTTTCTTCTAGCTCAATACTGGTGACATTCCCCCAACATGCAACTGTAATGTCTAAGTAAATCTCAAGTTTATTAACGGTATAGTAGTTACTGCTTCGAGAGTCCACTGCCCAGATGCCCCAGTGTAATTCCCCTTCTGGCCAGGGATGATTTACCATACCTTAATAATGTGTGGCCAAGATAGAACCACAGGTAACTACAGATGATGTATTGGCTCAGAGATACAAAATGGACAATGCCTATTAGCTATTCAATACCAATGGCCAGTTCATCGTGCTTTAAGACCAATGTTTGATACAGTAAAATGAAAGTGGTAATTGTAAATTTGAGATCAGTTATCACGTAGCAATGTAGTAATCTCCACTCTGACGTGTTTAAACAATCTTCGTGCATTGTGAGGTCTGCTTCTGTGGTGTTTAAACCATATGACACACCTAATAAAACCGCTTTACGAAAATACACGTTACTACTGAACTTCTGTAATTAAATACGTTTATTGTAATAGGGATACAATTTACTGGAGCTCTGAATGCTAGTCCGTATAATTAATAATGAAACATGTTTTAATGAACATTTATTAGCAGTATGAAATACAACTATCTTGTAGATCAGCTACCATCTAGGAAAACTTCACTTATTCTCTGGGTTTAAAAACCCTTGCATTGGGGCGCGTGGGTGGCTCAGTCGTTTGAGCGTCCGACTTCGGCTCAGGTCACGATCTCGCGGTCCGTGAGTCCGAGCCCCGCGTCAGGCTCTGGGCTGATGGCTCAGAGCCTGGAGCCTGCTTCCGATTCTGTGTCTCCCTCTCTCTCTGCCCCTCCCCCGTTCATGCTCTGTCTCTCTCTGTCTCAAAAATAAATAAATGTTAAAAAAAAATTAAAAGTAAATAAATAAAAAGCCTTGCATTACCTCTATTGGTGTGGCAGTCTTGACAGTCCACCAATCTGTTCTGTAAAAACTCGTTAATTTGGACCCTCACAAATATAGACACTGTGATCATTTAGAAGGCGGTGGGACTGAAGTTTGCCCTTGTGCTATCTGTGAATAAGAGTTTGCTAAATAAATTAATCATGTAAACAAGATTCTATAAAGGTCTGTTAAACCACTTGAAAGAATTTTCTTTCAAATAGCCTAGCACCATGCATTTGCATACACACAATTAATATGCCAATTACAAATGAGTCTTATTTATTCCTTCAAAGGGACTCAGTCCCTTGTTTACCAAAAAATGACTGAATACATGTTGATAATCTTCTAAGTATAAAGTGATGTATTAAGAACTTGAACTGATACAAAGGAATTGAGGAAATGAACAATTCTATCCAGAAGATCATATTCTAATTCAGTGGTTCTTAACATTGGGTCTACATCAGAAACATCTGTGGATATTTTTTAAAAAATTAATGCACAGGCTCTACCCCTAAGAGTTCTAATTTAATGAATCTGGGTTGAAGCCCAGGCAAACATTAGAAAGTGATTATTTGGAGTGAAAGCATTACAGTTCTTCAAATAGAGTCTTTTAAAATGCAAAGGCTCCTGTGAGTATTAATAAATTAAGTTGTTGTCAGATTTCTTGTCTTCCTGAACAACACGGCCAAGGATGTGTTCTTCTAGTCTCCAGGTTCTACAGCTGGCAAGAATGTACAGGTGTGACCCTACCCTGAGGGCGAGCATACATCCTTGGTCACCTAGGACGGTCCTGGTTGATGACTATCATATTGGCATAATTATTGGGGATACACTTTCCATGAATTATCAAAAGTGTCTTGGTCTGGACATTAAATCAAATGTCACCTAAACTCTCCTAGCAATCTTTAAGTCCCTGTTAATCATGTCAAACCCACCTCTTCCTGTCTACCCCCACAAATACTTTTCACATAGGACCATACTATTCTTTCATCCAACCTCATCATTTCCCAATACCTCACTGTGAGATCCTTTCTTTGCAATTGGTCAAGTTGTCACTGTTGCCCTTCAATCTTACCCAGTTACTGAGCATGGTCACCCAGGTCCTCCAATGACTTTTTCTCTGCCTGTTTTCATACCTCATCTCTAGCTCCTCTGCCCTTCCACAGTCCCATAGATCCTTTTTTCCTTTGTTCCTCTGTACCCCCAGGCATGCAATACTCTCGGCCCAGATTCACTGCTCCCC
This sequence comes from Lynx rufus, assembly GCF_022079265.1. Classification (NCBI taxonomy): domain Eukaryota; kingdom Metazoa; phylum Chordata; class Mammalia; order Carnivora; family Felidae; genus Lynx; species Lynx rufus. Next base: position 3,071,422 of record NW_025814837.1, on the reverse strand, counting down.
CACCCCCATTAACAGTCCCATGCCCCAGGGAGCACGAAACACAAGAATCACATTCTTAATGGAACATTCTTTGACTTTTCAGGAAGCACCCACTGTAGGTTTTGAACACATTGCCCTGTATTTGTTCATTGGTTGTTTTGTTTATTTTTGTATGCCAGCATCAACAATCTTTACTGAGGAATAAAATATGTGTTTCCACAGCTTCTGTCTCAAGTTTTCTGCTTAGTGAATATATCCCAATATTAGAGATAAAAGCAAAATACTAAACTAGCATGATGAAATGTGTTCCACTAACCCCTGTTTTTCCTGGACTCTTCTGCAGCTGATAGTGTGTGCAGTCCCAGCCATTTTGTGGTGATCTTGAGTAAATAACCTGTCCCATATCCAGATCTAAATAACTATAAAATAGACACTTTAGCATGCCTTATATTCCTCCAGAGTGCAATAGGAGCATATTCATTATAAAGTGTTTTGAAGATGATTCGTTCTAGAGATATGACAATTATTATAAATACTGTAAGGAATATAACCATTATTTCTAGTTTCCATAAGATCCTGAACAAAATAGGAATAGTAAGATGAAAGGTACATCTGTTCACACACATACACCAGTCATATATCTCATTCTAAAATATATACTGATTACTGATAATGAGGTGTATCATTCTGGCTGATGGCCTGTCATAAGATTTTTCAAAAATATCTTTATTAAAATAGTTATAAGGAGACCAACTCTGTTAAAACCAGAACTAACCTTGGCTTCATGTCAAGAAATACGAAGCTCCAATGTTGAGGTCTGTTGAAGAAGTTAAAATTTAATTGACTTTATTTGACTGGTCTTGTCAGAAGGATTCTTCATTTAAGTTTATTATGCTTACTTAAAGGCAAGTTTTAATGAAGAGTGATTTCCAGAATATAAAAAAATAAGAATAGGTTTTGGTAATTATTTAAATTTAGTTAAATTTTGTATATTCTACAAATATGTGTGTGTGAAAGAGAGAAAGAGGGAGAGAGAGAGAGAGAGATTCAGAAATAAGAAAAATCTGGTTTACAGATGAAATAAGCTATGTTATAGTGTAGACTGCAAAATTTACAATGACAAATTGGTTTTGCAATGTCCGTTGCAATTATGCATCGTGTATGTTGCATTATGCAAACATTTATTTATTTATTTATTTATTTAACTATCATAAAGATATTAACTAAAACCTTTGATAGTCACTAATGTTTGAAGCATAGATTTTGCAATGAGACTATGTAGGCTGATAACAAGAATCTGAAATTTGGTAAGAGAGAATGCAGTGAGTTGGTAATTACTGTACTTGGAGAAAACAAAAACTGATGGTTAAATCAGCCATGCATTTCTAAGAGAAGACACGTAGGTGACTTCACATGAATACAGACTATAGCCACATGGAGTCTCCAGTTTCTGTCTATCGTTGGTACTCAAAATATGCAGATCATCATAAAATTTCAAATTAAAACATTTGATCGAAGTCTTGAGGAATTTGGCAGGAGGCTGCTAATTCTCGAAACAATCATCTTGAGGGCTCATATTTTCCCATCGTCATACTGTGAGGCAAATTTACTTTCTTGGCTGAGCATTATCAGAATGCATTGATAATGAGACGGGACATAAAAGCTATGAACCCAGAGCAGATAAACATGCCCTGAACGGAAGAAGCACATTTTATGCAAAGTTTATTAACCACTCTAGAATGCAATTTCAGGGACATTGAGAATATCTCTTCTAAGTAACTCTACTGTTTCCTAAGCCTAAGCATTCTTTTACAAAGTCCTTTTACAAAGTGAACTCTCCAGGACTGTTTTATCAGTCTCAGAAAACTGAGTGTGAAGGAGGTGGTTGAAGAGAGTAAAATGTCACACAACTGCCTGAAATAGGGAGTGGAAAGAGCTGAGAGCTAACAAAAGGACACCCATAGGCCAGTGATGTGGAAAGAGAGCTTCGCCAGCTTGAGGAGTTTGATGTGTTAGTCAACTAGTAAACAGATAATGCCCTTAACCAGACGTTTCATCTAAAATGCATGAACACTCTCCTTCAAAATCTATCAAATTGCCAGTGTGATAAATGGGAAGAATTATTTTACTGTACACATAGCCACATAGGTAGCAAACAGTCTTTGCTTTATTCAGGTCTGGCCAGATGACATTAGTGTAGCTCTAAGGCAGCAAGCAGTATTTCCCAAACCACCTCCTCCCTCCCCTCAAACCCAACCATGCACCCAAGGACTTCCAAGCAACTATAATTTAACTTTCATCTATGGACATTTCCATTTCTAGAAATCTAATGAAGGGGCAAAGTGGAAGCCCAAAATGTAGGACTTGGCGAATTTCCACAGCTTTATTCTATCAACAGGTCATTGTATTAGGGGACCCAGCCCTTACCTATTTCTAATTAACAACAGTAGGGGATTAACTCCTAGATAACTTCCTAGATAACTCATTACCTTGAAGTACAGCCTCAAGTTAAATTTCTTGAGTTGAACAATGCCAGCTGTGGGCCATACAGCCTTAGACAGTGTCTATTCAATGCTTGAATGGAATTGCCTGTCTCTATATGCCTTTGCCCATAGAGACCCCATTTGTTTCATGGGTTTGAATAAAGCTTTTGAAGGATTTGGATATGTATTTTAATGCTAGTAAACTGTCAATTCATTTATGCAGAAATTATCTATAGCATAGCCATACTTGCAATCATCCAAAGCAACATTGCAGGAAGCAATTTAAGTGAGCAGAAAGAAAATCAGCCCACATTACATTTTCAGATTACAGATGGCAACAGAAAGCATTAGGAAACCTTGGTTTTAGGCCAATCATCAACCCCCAGTGAGAGAGCCTTTCTCTCCCTCAGTCCACGATACTTCAACCATGTCCTTGGCCACATGTCCTGCTCCCCTTGTGGTTCTATCAATTTTATCTCCTGATAATTCCTTTAGTTACCCCCTCTTGAAAGGTGACATGAAGCCCTCTTGGAAATACAAGTACTCCTTGCATTTAATCGTCTCCCCTGAACTCTGCTAGCAGGTTCCCCTCCATTTCTCTGGAACATATTTCTCAGTTCCTCTGCCCCAAAAAATGGAATTGGAGGCTGCCCAATGATACTTGCATACCAAGTAATGACAGATAAATGTCATTGTTATTATTATTATTATTGCACAAAAGCGTATAGAAGAAACTGAGGTATAAAAAATCCTCCTCCTGGAGCAACTCACTTCATAAATTTATTATCATTTTTTCTCTTAAAATATTTACTAACTGAGAAGCTTTACATCTTTCAGCTGTCAGGTGCTTGTAGTTCTGGCACTGTGTTCAAGAGGTAGTTTTGTACTGTTGTGATTCGGAAGGCATGAACAGGATCCAATTTAAGGTACAACTTAAGGCAATTGGTCCAAATTCAGGCCCAGTTTCCAAGTCATTTCTGACTTGGGAGTTGCCTCTATTCTTAGGTATTTTTCACTGTGGTTCTGGAAACTGGTCTTGCTACTTCAAGACTAGATCTATCAGGCGCTTATTATTTACATTCATAAAGTCCTTTCCAGAATCCCAGCCATTGATGCCCACATGTGTCTCCTGTGCCAGACTCCAATCAGTCAGGTCTTCTTGAGTAGTCCAGCCTCCCTTAGAGATACGGATGACCATTCCCTCTGAGGAAGCAAGGAAAAACTGGTTTCTGGGTGGGTGGGTAGCGGTGCCTGATGCAGACATTTGTACATACAGTGAGGTGTGTTTCAGTTCGATTTTCACACTACAAGTCTACAATGTGGACTTTCATTTTATCAAGTAGAGCACTGAATTTATTGTCCTGGGAAGGCAATAAATATCTACCCCAACTCTACATTCATTCACATCCTTACCCCAACTTGAGCGGGAGCTAGCACTGGGATTTTCTCAAAAGAAAGCCTTTTGGTGAGCCTAAACCAAGAAAGAGGTATTCTGCAGAAAATGGGAACTTAAAAGTCATTTCCTATATCCACAACTGACATCACTTCTGTCAACTTAATCATATTTTAGATCCAAAGAATTTCACTCCTGTAAGAAAAGAGTTACAGATCCTCGGTAACTTATCTACAACCCGTGTACTGCACTTAGGCAGTTAGCAGGTCCCCCGTCCCTTGCTTTTCCTGAGAGCCTTTGTAGGAGACCCAGCTGTCTGTTTCTTTGCTGTAAACTAGTTAGTTTAAAAGCAGTCCTAGGAATGGGACCTGTTCAGGAAAGAATGGATTTTATGCCCTGCTTATTGCCTTCCAAATGCCAGGAGCTTTTCAGAGTAATAGCAACTGGTGTAAAAAGAGAATTTGAAATAAAGGAAGCTTTTATTGCCCCAGAAAGAGGCTGCCCATAAACTTTCCACCTGCCTTAACCACTGGGGAATGTGTATGTGTGTATATATATATATCTCAACAATTTCTAGCCAATGAGAATTTACCTTTCCTATTAGCCTCGTATCTTCTGGAATAATGTACATGATAAAAACAGAGGAGGAAAACAGGATCAAACCTATTTAATTGCAGTTGTCAAATGTATTCCACTTTAACACTTCATGCATTCTGTCATCAAGAGGACATTTTACTGCTGGTGCTGAGACTTTACCCTTACGCAAAACCTTTCATCTTGGAATATCAAAGATTTCTGCAAATACTAATTCATTAATTAAGCCTCTCGATGACTGTTCAGAGAAAGAGAGAAGAAAAATGTATTTCAAAAAGAAAGAGATTTAAAATTCGGGGTGTTTGGGTAGCAGCTTCAGTGAACAAAGAATGCCATTTCACTGTGTCATTGTAACCCCTCACAAATCAGTCACTGAAACCGGAATGGACCTTTTTCTATGAAGATGCAAACATTTTTTAGGTAAACGTTTCACAGGTTTTGTCTTCAGTTTTTAATGAACCTTCTTGTGACACTTGGTCACATCATTTGTCTCTAATTCTGTTGTTCCTTTGTTCTTCTTCTCTAATAGAATGTGAAACCTTGTGAACTTGCTGAGATTTATCGGCTTGCATCAGAGTTGCAGTAGAAAACTGTGGTGCTAAAACCCCACCCCAGGGAGAGGGGAACCTGCCTTGGATCCAAGCCAGGTTTTCAAGAAACTGTTCTCAAATGCAAAGCCAATAAGAATGTGTGACTATTTTGGTCTTAATTAGTTGAAATGCTGAAGCTCAAAATAAGTCAAAATAAAACATTATCACCCCAAACCGATATATAAATAAAAGAGACTGGAGGATATTTTCTACCACCCAACAGGTGTAATTTAAAGTCACAGCCAATCCAGAACCAGTGTGTAGCTCATTCTTAGGATTTTTAGAAGATTCTTAGAATTATTATTATTAAAATACAGGTACTGGGGCGCCTGGGTGGCGCAGTCGGTTAAGCGTCCGACTTCAGCCAGGTCACGATCTCGCGGTCTGTGAGTTCGAGCCCCGCGTCGGGCTCTGGGCTGATGGCTCAGAGCCTGGAGCCTGTTTCCGATTCTGTGTCTCCCTCTCTCTCTGCCCCTCCCCCGTTCATGCTCTGTCTCTCTCTGTCCCAAAAATAAATAAACGTTGAAAAAAAAAAATAAAAAAAAAAATAAATAAATAAAATACAGGTACTTACCTACTTTGAAAGAAAGAATGATGAGGCGGTATAGGGAAAAGTTACTAGAAATGTGTGCCTAGAATCACTCTGCCATGTTCCTAATTGGAATTACATACGCATGTCTAATCATTACAATATTTGAGTCCATCTAAGTGCATTTAAGGGTTACCAGTATCATCACTGATAGTGTCAGGAAGAATTTAATTAATTAGTCGTGAATATCCTAGGAACTAGTTTGTAAACCCCCACTCACACCCATCGGGACTCAACCACTCAACTAATACTTAGTGAATATGAGAAAAGACACTGTGTTGGTGTCACATTTGATTCTTTCAGGGTTTTCAGAAATCAAAACCTGTGCCTACAAAACACATGCTAAGGTTTAATTATTTCTTTGTGCTTGTTAGAACAGTTCATACTTACCACATTGTGTGAAGATTTGGAAACTTCATGAAAAAGAGAACAATACCTAGAGTCCACAAGACCTATATTATGCAAACATCTTCCTACATTAAAACATGTTTAAATGCTGTATGTATAGCAAGGGAAAATGTTGAACAAGTGAAGTGACATTATATTTTTGACAATGAGCAGAGTAGATAATCCAGAAATAATGATTAGAACTACTTTCTCCCTGTGTAATGCCTTCTGCAGTCCAATACTTAAGCCCAAGATCAAATCAACCTGAAAGGAGAAGAAGCTTCATACATCTATGACAAGGTCCCTTCAAGGTGAAGACCCAAGTCTAGTTTTTTCTTAGCTACAGTGATAGACAAATCTTTTTCATTTTTGTTACTGCTCATCAAGCAATTATCAAGTGGCTTTTGTTTACTTGATTCTTCATTGCAACAGTCTAGGGAAAATTCAAAGCAGAAGATCCCTTCCTTCAAACATTTTATGTTCTAGCTGGGCTGTCAAGGAATGTATTTGTGAAAAGCTCCATTGTGATGCAGAATTATGTGTGATTAATCTCAAAGGGAATTGATGGTTTTTGCTATGAAAATTCAGAGGAAAGAATAAGGACACGTGGACTGGCCTGATCAGAAAATATGACATTATAGAAACACCTGATAGGAGCTTTAAAAGTTCGGTAAGACTGGGAGAGACAAAGTAAACCTTTTAGGTATATAAAAGAGTGTAAATCACACAAACCCAATCAGATAACCAAATGATGGATGAATGTAGAGTAGGGAAATCAGGGGAGGCTCTACTAGGCAGCATGGATGGTTCACATGTTGGTTCTTTCAGACTTTACATCAAGTACAATCACCACATTCTGGTGAAGAGATTTGCAAGATTTAGATGTGATCATTAGAAAAACAATAAGAGATATTTTGACTGCTAGATAATACGGGCCAATGATGAGGTATGTTGCTATTTAAAGACTGACAAAATTTGAGTTACATTAGTAGAATTATGGCACCTTGACATCAAAAAAGTAATAGACCATGGTTAAAGAACTGCACTTAATTCCACATACCATATTTTAGTTATAAACCAAACCCATCAAAAATGAATTCAGGAAAGACATTGAACTAGGAACTAGTTTTCTAATTAAGCAACTAGAAACTTTATCTTATGAGGAATCGTTGAGGTGTTTGTCAGAAAACAGGTCTCTCAAAATATTTTGAGGGTTGTACGTAGAAGAGGAATGCATATAGTGAGTACCGCCAAAGAGGGTAAAGGAATGTGCTGCAGGGATCCACTGGACTTAGAGTTATATAATGTGAGACATGATGGTGACGCCATAACTAGAAATCTTATAGCTGAACTAAATGACCATATTTATCTGTGCCGTACGAGGGCTTCATATTAGTTGGGAAGTTGCACTATATGAATTCAAAGGTCTTTCTGACAATATACACGTTTATTAATACTTTAATTTCATCTATCAAACTATTCTCTGACAAATGATACTCCTATGCACAATTTTAATCAAGTGCTAAATTGTGTGGCTTATTTCCACAACATACACTTGTTACAGGAATATTAAGGAATCTCTCTATTAGAAATCTATTTGTATTTGAGGACATTGTCCATGATTTTTCCACTTGAAAAAGAAAACAGTTTCTGAATTCAAACCCTAATCAACACAGAATTAGGTTTTTAATCATGCCATATAGCATTTATTTCCAAATAAGTCAGAAGTTTGAAATATACAACTACCTTCCTGTCTTTGCATTTTTATGAAAATGAGATTACACAATGGAGTTCTCTGTCAACTATTTATAAATAAAATATTTCTTTTTATCCTGTTCCTAAGACTTCCAAATAGTTGTTGGACTTGTTAGCTTAACTCCAACACCTTCAAATTCAAATGTGTTTATTATCATTATTAAAAACAGAACACCTATCTGTCAATTGGATAATCAAATAATGGCTATATGCAGTAATGAAGCTATTGCATTAATATAAAGTCATTAATGCAAATGCAAATGACCCAGGGCTGCGAGTCTGAGTTTAATAAAGCAGAAGAATAAATCCATCCTGTCTGGGGAATGTTTGAATTTTCACCCATGCACAGATTGGAATTTCCATCCATCTATCATACATGGCTTCCGGTATCTAATTCTGCATCTTTTGCATGCCTCTCTACAGGTAAGATTTTCTGGCTTCTATTTCCTTCACTTTTTAATCTTCCTCATGAAGGTGTTGGCTTATGTTCCTGCGAATTAAGTTGTGCTGGTTTTCTTCCAGCTCATATGGTGACTTATAGAAAGAAAACAGTTGAGTTATTTGCATGACCTTTTATATTCATTTTGCATGAAATGAAATCATGTGCTTTTCTTGTAAAAGATACTAATGCCACTCAGCAGTGTATAGGGTTAATTGTTATTTTAATGAGAGTGACATGCAGCACTGGGTAAGAATATGATTTTAAAAGCTACAAGCTATAAAGGTCACATATCATCGGAGTGGCAAGTTTTTATGGCATATTGCTAGGAGCCTGGTCCATTCTATGCTCACAATCATGTTATTCTTTGCCTAGTGCAGGCCATATGCTTTGACAGCATACTAGAATTTTTTACTGGAAAACATTGTATCTTAAAATCTTTCCAAATAACTCAATGTTCAACCATGGGATTATGTGATTGGAACAACTTTAGATGTAGACAGCATATCAAAGTTTAACAGTTATACTAATAAAGTTATAATTCCGTGATAGAAGTTCAGATCAGATTTCATTAAATATTTACAGAGACAATACCATTGGGTAACCATCATTGCCTGTGTGCTCACAATTCCTATCAGCACTGAGTACTATAAAGGTAATACTTAGGTTTATGTCACAGGTAGTGAAGCCTAAATGGGGGATCAGAGGCGGCTTCCCTGAAGAGGGAGTGTCTGAACTAATACTGAGGTACTGGCTCAGGCAGAGGTAATAGCACGTGCAAAGCCTAAAAATAGAGCTAAAGGGTTCTGTTGGAAAAAATGCAAACAAAGCCAAGGAGAGTAGAATATAATGGAAAAGGCAGGGAGTTGTTCATCATGAGGCCTAGGAGGCCACTAGTAGCTGGGATATGGAGCTAGATTTCATTCTAGGGGAAATAAGAAGTCATTGGTGAGACTCAGGCATGAAAGTGACATAATTCAAAGTAACTGCTGCTATGGAGAAAGGATTGTAGATTGGCAAGAATAATAGCAGCGATGCCAGTTGCACGTGTCTTGATGATGTCCAGCTGAGAGGTGATGGCACCTCAACTGAGTGTCAGTGGAGGTGAAAAGAAATAGACAGCTTAGGAGTAAATTCTGTAGATAAAGCAGAAAGGGCAGTGGCCGCATTTCTCAAACCAGCATAGGGTTGCACCTCTTGCAAAATGAAACTCCGTGTGCCAGTCTTGCAGCTGCTTTGACCTCCTGGACCAACTTCTTCTAGGAAAGGAGAAGATGTGATTAAGAACTGACATTTTCCCCTTTATCCTCGAACAGAATACAAGTGGAATCATTCCAAAAAGATAGATATTTTACTCCAAGAGTAAGTTTGCTATGGGCATCTGTGTCCACAGGAACCATGGTTTTAAATGTCTCACTTCCATAAATTTTAAATTACTAATTGGTGAGCTTAACGATGGCTGGGATCTATTCTTGGAGATCTTTGGGGACATGAGTTTTGCAGCAACTAACCTAGGAACTGATGTACATTCAGCAGTAACTAATAGAATATAAAAATAAAAGGCATTTTAGCCAGCGCTGATAGGATGAAAAGGGCCTTTAGTGAGGGCATCTTCCCTCACATGCTACAGTCAGGGGCTCCGAGGAGTCATCTGGCTTTGCTCAGTAACCAAAAGAGAGTTAGATTTGAAATCAGACTGAAAGATACTATAACCATGAGGAAAGACTGATTGAGGCTCAGGCAATTGGTACAGAATTGCTGGCTGCGTGTTATGTAAGGATTATTTCATCTGCTTTTAGGCAATAAAGGAGAAAATCAGTCTCTGCTTTCGTGATTTGCCAATCTTCCTTCTGCACAGCCTGCTTGGGCATTGTCTGGTTACAGGAGTCTGAAGCACGTGTGAAAAATCAGCCCATTGCTGGTCCTTTCTGGATAGTGACATTATCTTCCCCACGCAGAGGCTGTCACAGGCTTCTAATAGAGCCCTGTGGATGGTGGAGATAGGAGGCTATTGGGACCAAAAACCTTGTTTCTTTTAATTCTTTCCTTTTACAAACGATTAAAGATAAGTTTCCTTTTCCTTTAACAGACAGAATCCAGAGAATTTCTAATATGTACATCCGACATTTTTTCTTGGCTTTGTTTTTTTCCCTCACCGATGTTCTCCGTGAATTTTTAACACCTGGCGTTACACTTCTCCTGTACTCCTCCTACCAATAGTACTGTCAGCAATGTCATGCTTGCATCATGGATTACCAAAGCTTTCTGAGAGAATTATAGATATGAAATAAAATGATTCGAGTGGCTTAGGCATCGGTTGGAATCTCCATTTGCAAAGACACTACACGAAGTTTAGGGGAAAGAGTAGCTTTAGTTCATCTTCACTGGTCCATTGTCTCTTACCTAAAATTCAGAAGGGAAAAAAACATCTTCTAGGGCAAGAGTCGGAATTGAACATGTTAGGTAGCTCAATTAGCGCTGCCTGCAAGAAGATGCTTTCGAGAATAGTCTTGCTGGACCACCTGCTGAGGACTTCCTCTTGTCAGTATTGTCACTATTGTCACATGCCTAAATTTTCTAAGGATATTTTTTCAGCAGTTGAGTAAGGAGCTGTCATTAGCAACATGTGATTGGTAAGGCATGTTGTCTCCACCTCATTAGTAGAGTATTTAACAATACTACCTTCATCCACATGGTTAGAGAGTCCATAGGCTGAGGGTCAAATATAGGTTTAAGCCGAAAAGTAAAGAAATGGCACAGACCAGATAAAATTGATCAATTGCTAAAAGTATAGGACGGAATGGTCATTTTTCCCAATAATGGGTACTGGTTGCCTGCTCAGAACCAGAATGCATGGCCTCACTCGTTGCATGAGGGTATACTCAACCTCATAGGGGCATTTTCTGCTGTTTATAAGGGTATCTTCTGCTGTTTCTAGAGATGATCTTTCCCAAAGAGAAGGTATGGCACAAGCTATTCCTCCTGACCTTTGCAAGTGCCAGTGTTTGAACCAGGGGAAGTCTGGTGATCTCTGGAATGATCCTTTCTCAGACACTCAGAGGTACATAGTGGAGCTAATTGATCAAGAACAAACAGCCGGAGGCTATGCCTATATACATACATAGGTGTATATATACTCACACAGACAGACAGACAGACATGTACATATGCAGAGGCATAGGCAGATACATATCCATATAGACATGCAAAAGACTTTCAGCATCAGGAACCCTTACGAGCTGGAGGTCTAAGGTAGAGACACAAATAGGAAATAGAAATAGGGGAGCATAGTCATCCCAATATAGTTAAGTTGGCTTTACAGAATTTAACTGGATGAGCGTGATACTATCCAAACTGAGATCTGGAAAGTCTTCGTAAACAGTTTATATTTCCTGTGGAAATTTGCAGCTAAGTGTGTGTTTACAATGCTCAACAGGCATTGTGATGTTGCAGTATGTATTTCTGATTCCTTGCCATCCATGTGACTGTCTTTGTCTCCGTTCATAGGTCTTTGAGTGCCTGTTTCTAGGAATTACGCTGTGTTCAGGGAGTGTGGAAGGACCTGAGATGGAGGAGTTTGCTGGGATTTTCCTTGTTTTCTAGTGGTTCCCTGTGCCTTCTTTTATACCACTGACCTCAAATTACTGTAACTTGTGTCTCTCCCTTTAGCCTGGGGGCCCTGAAAAGCGGGGATTTTCTCATATTTGCTACCTAATAAGGTCTTGTGCAGTGCCTGGCATGTGGTAGCGTCTCAGTAGTTGCTAAACGAGTCACACAGTATACATACTACTCAAGGCTTTAATTCACTCCGAATTCTTATTCGTAAAGAGAGATTCACTTATTCACCAAAAATTATTAGCACATGCCATTTATACTTGGTGGTTCAGAAGGAAAAAGAAAAGAGAAATCACTTGCCTTGAAAGATTTATTTACAAAGACTGTGTGTGTGTGGGGGGGGTGGGGGTGTGTGTAAAATACTACAGAACAGGTTGATGGGTTTCACTATAGCTAAGATTTTGTGCATTTTTTGCTGTAGTAAAATTTATAAAATAATTTAGTCTGTGTTATTTTGTATAATATGGTGTATTTTCTAGACTCTCCCCCTAAAGAGGGATTCTTATATCTTTTTTTCTGATAACATAACTTCATTATTTCATGGGGTTGAAGTCAGGTAGACTATACTTAAAACTGACTTGGATCTTTTTAAAAGAAAGTTACATGGTTCTAGATGTTGTTTGTTTGTGTTTTCCCATTTTATGCATCTTGCTCATCCCTGGTCCCTGTGGGCAGCTGGCAGGAAAGGTCAGGTTACTGTCAACTGTGAGAAAGGGCTGTTTCAGAAATGTTTCCAGCTGAGATCTCCCAGGAGATGTCACACTTTGACATGTGAAATAAGGTCTTCAGGAGATGCCTTTAAAATTCATATATAAATATGCCATGTGATTATACACATGTGGGTCTCATGTTTGTATCAGTATGTCGAAGTATGCATGTGTTATGATTGTGAGAGCATACACATACAATGTGTGCATTGTGTGTATGTGTTGTGTATGTTCATATGGGTGCATTTTGTGTGCACTGTATTGTGTGTGTTATACGTGTGTATATGGACGTGTTTAGTTGTGCATTTCTTATATATGTAGGTAAGTGTGAATGTGCTGTGTGTGTGGCAGTTCTGCATTTTTTTTCATATATACTCACGAAGTGAAAGAGAAAATGTGTCATTATCTGTGGAGAATACAGCCTCAAATTAAATAGATTAAAAACAACCTTTCCAAGGCTGTCAGAGACTATGTTGAAGGGTTTTCAAAAAGGGAAGGAAATCTCTCGGGCAACCATATCTATATTTGCATTGCTCGTTTCAGAATAAAGACAAAAAAAAAAAAAAAACCAAACCAAACAATCCACACCACACGCTTCTGACACAGAGTCATATTTTGAAAAGTGCTGGCTGGTAGCACCTCCGTGATGCGCCTGCCTGTGACATTTTAAGATCACAAATTGCTTCTAGGAAACACTCCCTCTTTTCATATTTACACTTAAAAAACCTTTTCTTCTTAATGGTTAATTAGGTCACTAATCAAAAGAAGCTCTTAAGAGGAAAATGAAATGTTGACATTTTGCAATTATTTGCTACTGTGAATAATACATAAACATACTACTTATGGAGAAAGTGGCTTTCAACCTCTTTTTCTGCCATGAAACCTCCTGCTGACAGCAGAATCCTGATGCGTTTGGGTCACAGACTGACACACTACCTCTCCCCCTGCTTGCATTACTTTGGGTCACTTATGTGTCATTATACTGTGCTTTTCCAAAATACAGAATCACTGGTTAAGTGCGTGTGTGTGTGTGTGTGTGTGTGTTGTTCTTGTCCACTTCCAGTTACATCATGAGTGTTAACTGGCATGGCACCAGTTACTTGGAGCAGAAACTCCTTTAGAAATCAGTTTAATAAGAAATAGATAATATTTTAATAATTCCAATAATTCAGTCCTGCAGCAAGCTCTTCTTGAGTTCTTCAACACCAGGATTATGACAAGCACTAGTAATATGAAGACAGCTGGGACACAGTGTCTGTCCTTCCAGGCTGAGTGGGAGATGACATACCCAGCCACACCCAAGGACTGTCTTAGAAACAGTCCTTAGAAACGTATATAAAGTGTTTGGCTCCTCATTTTGTTTTTCTTCTGCATTTCAAATGATCTTTTCTTCCACCTCACCTCAATGACTGAATCTCATTGTCAAAACCATTACCAATAAGTTCACCCTCCAAATCTCAACTTTAAGCATTCCTCTTTCTAAATCCAATCTTCTATCATGGCAGCTTACTCACCTCCAGGATTTGCCACCAGTAGGTTGTAAAGCCATCCCATTCCCTCCCCCTTCGCACTATCTCTACCATTATCCAGCCATGTCCTTGTCTTTTCCCCTTTTCATATAAGGGAGTAATATTACATTTAAGGCACCACTTTTACCAGTGTAACCTCTTCTTAACTAAATTAATTATACACCTGTAAGGACTCTATGTGTAGTTCATAATGTGAACTTGCAAGTAGATATAAATTTCGTGGGGACATTATTCAACCCACTACAGTAGTGACTGAGTCCTGAGGAAGACAAATACACTCACAAACATGAGTTCATTCAAACTCTCAAAGGCAAAATATTCTCATTTCCAAAGGGGTATTGAACGTGCCCATTTCCCTCACTGAGTGATTGAGAATATTCACATGAAACATATTGATGGAGAACAGTTGCTTACTATAAGGGTCTGTACACATCTATCAAACACTTCTATTCCATGGAAAGAATCTTGAGATATATAATTTTGGGGAATATGTTCTTGTGTGCATAGATAAGAAGTGAAACAAAACACTCCTGTCTGTAAAATTTTGAGTTCAATTCATTATCCTATATTGCACATTCTATTTCTAGTATATTTTCAAATATATATTAATTATCAGTAGCTTACACGATTAGGAAGGTTTGAAGATTATCTCTTACATTCCCACAATTCAGAGATTAGGCACCTAAGAAATTAAATTACATGTCCAAGTTGGTCCAACCCATTGGTTGCAGAATGAGAACCCAGTTCTTACTTCCAAGTGAAATTAGCAGCTAATATAAGTCCAATGATCTGATTGTCTCATAATCCGTAGTCTCTACTCCTTGTAGACATTCTGCGGCAAATGGTGCCTTTCATTAGAAGGCAGCAGGTAGACACTGGAGTTAAAAAGCCTGATTAGAATTCAGCTTAGATATTGTCTAGTCACCTAACACTACTCATGTTTCTTAATTTCGCGCAGATTTGGTTTCCTCAGCTGTAAAATGAGAACACTATTCATTCATAGAGTCAATGTAAATATTATTTGTTTAATGTTAATGAATCCCATCTAACTTTATATATTTATATGCTGTTTATTAACTCTATATACATCCACAGACTAAAGGAGATTAACTATATATAAATATATACACACACATTCACACAGGCACATGGGATAGCATGGCAAAAACCCACACTCAGTGAAGTAAATATGAGGATAAGGATAATGATGATGTTATGACCAAAATGATAGAGAAATGATCTAGTTTGGGAGAAGCAAGTGTAGCACATTTTTTTTTCTCAAGGGATTAACTGAAAGCAGTGTAATTTGACCTTACTAGGTTCTTTGCTTATGTCATCTTATAAAATCTTCTCAACAACTCTAAATAACAAAGATCACAGTTTTACAGATGAAAAAATTAAAGATCAAAACATTTAAATAAGTTGCCCAAAGCCCCTGACTTGATATGTGCTAAAGATGGATTTCAGATAGATGTCTGTCTAAGGGCATAGGTTAAGATCTGTCTTAGATATGATATATACAGGCTATAAAATATTTAAAGATGCAGAAACGAGAACTGGAGTATTAGAGAGATTGTTTAGGAAGACCTGTTGGCATCCAGGCACTGATGGACAAGTTAGTAAATGTATGCTTCCTGTACCTGGCAGTTTCCGGACACCTTCCAAGCTCAGATCCTGCCTCCAGTCTGCCTCTCAGGATGACTGCTTGATTAATGAGCTTCCATTCATGAAGCTTTCTGATGAGGAGTGTGCACTATGACTGTAAGTAGTAAGTCATATCATTGTTTGGATTGGTATTGAGACATGCCGGCAAAATCTCTACCCCTGTGGCTAAGGAAATGGAGGGATAATATAATCAAATCTGTGGATTCACACACGGCAAGCCTGTAGGCTTATCATAGGGGGCCACTTTGAGTAGAAGTCAGTTGGATTCCTGGCTAGATGTTATGTGTTCCAGTTCCCTATGTTTATTAAGTATTTTTAAGATTATATCTTAACCTAATCCTTTCCGAGTCTTTGGAATTCATTCTAGTTTAGCTCACAGATGAATGAAACACAGCAGAAGTTAAAGAAAATGCCAGTGCGTTGGTTTCCTCTGCATATTTTTTGATTTGGGGCAGAATCTGGGCAGGAAGAATAAATTTAAAATATCTGCAAGATATGGAAAACCAGATATAAAAATTTAGGCATAACTTCTTGTGCGTGAGCCTGAGTAAAAAACTTACAGAGGAATGTTGTATATTTACTAGGCTTTCAGCATCTCTAGGTATATAGCTGAGGGTGCACCTAGTTTTTATTTGCCTGCCTACCTGTCTGAAATCTCTAAGAGTATGTCTGCCAAACTCTTAGATAATGAATTGATTAAAAAAAAAGTTTTAGTCAATTTTTTTGTAGGCTATTAAACAACTTGTTTGTTGTTTTTTTTTTGAAATAAACTTACATTTGAAGCACAATAGACACAGTCCAAATGAAGGTTGGGTTCTTCATTTATATTTCTATGAGTAGATATTTCTAATTATTCAGGAGCTTTTAAATAACCCTCCAATTTCTGTACAACATATAGTTTCAAAAGAAATGGTAAGAAGTACTTTTGCAAAATACGGTATGCCAGCTTGTAAGGCCATTCTTGAAATTTGCACATTTATCCATTTGTTCATTCATTTATTCATTCATTTAACAAATGTTTATGGAGCAACTATTATATACAAGAGGTGGTGGTAAGACTAGTGGGTCTGCCATAGGTAAAAAATCCACAGAAGACTCAGCCTTGACTCTAGGAGTTTCTTTAGAGGCATGTTCTCATTACATTGTCTCAAAGGCTGAATATAACAGGTGCCACACAAATCGGACTTACAGAACATACACTTAAAGTTTAGAGGATTCACTAAATGAGGTCATGGTTTGATATTTTAGTCCTTGTGTTTCTTGTGTGACACCTGTCTGAGGGTCTAAAATTCTACCATGAGTGGATTGTTATTTCCTTAAAGAGGATCTAGCCCACAAGATAATTTTCAGTTAGAGTACAAATACCTTTTCGTAGGTCCCCTTCAGTATCAAACCCTGGATACACACATAAACACATGTACATATTCCCTGAGAACATATTTATAGACTTGTCAAAAGTATACAATATTTAGTAAATATCAAAGAAAGAAAAAATAATATCGTGGTGGAGCTGCCTGTTGGACATCATGTTAATCAAGAGATCAAAGTGAACATCATCAGTAATGGAACAAATCCCCACCATGGCATGTGGAAGGATGCAATGAGAAGCACCCAGCAGGTAAGCTTATCAGTGAGAGTCCTGCCAATGTTGAGCAATCTGAATGTAATTACAAGGAAATATCAGAAAAATCCAGATTGATGGCCATTCTACACAATAACTGGCCTGTAATCTTAAAAAGTGTCAAGGTCATAAAAGTTAAGGATAGGCTTTCATAGAGCCATCTCATACCGAAGGTGACTAAAGGGATGTGGCAACTAAATGGGACACAACATTCTGAACTGATTCCTTACAGGACATTTCTGAGGCAATTCTAGACACTTGATTGGAGTCTGAGGATTATATGGTAGTAATACAGTCATGTTAATTTCCTGGTTTTGATGCTCATATTATGATTATGTAGGGCTGACAAACTTTTCCCATAAAAATCAGGAGAGCATGTGTTTTGGGAATTATGACCCACATGATGTCTATCACAACTACTCAACTCTGTCACTGTATAAGGGAGGAAATCATATACAATATATAAACAAATAAGTGTGCCCTGTCCCAATAAAACTTTATAAAAACAGGCCCTGGATAGTATTTGGCCATGAGCCATAATTTGCTGACTCCTGATTTCTTTGTAGGAAATATACAAGAAAGTTTCCAGAGGTATTAGAGCATTAAATCAACAAGATACTATCAAGTGACTCAAGAAAAGGAGAGGTATTGTACTGTGCTTGCAACAATTTGACATTGTTTCAAAATAGAAATACATATAGAGAAAACTGCTCTATCCCAAACATATTAGATGTCTGTACAGATTATAAGTTTTGGAAAGTTCAAGCATCCAATGATTTAATGTGTAGATCTAATGAAAGTGATAAAGTTAGTGTCAAAGTTGACCAGGAGCAATCTAAATAAAAATGTTTTGTATAATTTGATAATAGAAAAATGCAATATTTCCCAATAAACACATTTAAAAATATGTAACATTAAATACACATACAATACTAAGCTTTAATCAATTAGGCAGTTTTAAGTAGACATACGAATGTTGCTGAAACAGTCCTAAATGTTTCCACTCAATTATTCAAGGTGAGCAAATTTTGGCTTTTTTTTTTCCATTGGGAAAAGAAGGAATTATGACCACGTTCAAGTTTGTCTGATAATACTGTTCATGGATGGTATCTCCCACTTTGCATTCTGTTGAGTTCTAGCCCTTATACTAAGGCCATCAAGAGGAGCAGAAAAGTCAAGTTTTGAGACTCAGCAACTTCTCCAGTAATTATAAGTTCCAGTTTCCTCAGCTATAAAATTAATTTATAATATGTATGCAAACAAATTTTTCTTACCCCATTATATATTCTCAATTAAATATTAGCTTCCTTCTACCACTTTCTCTTATGTTATTTAAACTTAATTGAATACTTTCTATCAGCATCAGTATCTTAAAAATGCTATAGATTGTTGAGGGTAGGAACTTTTTACATTCTTTCCTACAAACCCACATGGTACAAAGTATGAAGATCAGAGTGGGCAATTAGTAAATATCTGGTGACAGACTGACCCAGTTAATCTCTATCAAATTTTCTTTCATTAATTTTTTCAACATGTGTTCCTTTTTCATGTTGTCATTATCCTATCCTGCATATTTGACCACTTCAGGAAAACATTAGGAAGCAGAAAAGATTTATGTTATTTTAATAAATTAATTTTATTTTATTTCCTTTATGTCATAGGTCTTGGAGTAAAGCACAATGAAAAAAAAAATCACAACCTCTGCTTAGGAATCCATCCTTGCTGAAATCCATACCAGCATCCCCACAGCATTGTACATGCAATACCTCTTAATATATAGCTATTTCAAATTAAAATAAAACACATTTCAATGTTATAAACACAGAGACACCGGCATGTACACACACATGTGGAAAAAGTCCATTGAAACATATCCATTTTATAAATTATGTAACCTACTATCTCATAGTTAAACTATAATTGGGTTCTTAATTCTATTTCTCATGCTAGAACATTGTCTATTACTTATATTGAAATAATTGGGTCACTTCCATTGGGAAGATTTTCTTAAAGGAGAACATCTGATCATTCAAATTCATTAAGACACAGTAGCAATGGCCTTCAGTAGCCATAAAGATTAATTGATTGACATTTTCATTAAAACTATTAGCTTTTAAAAGAGCTATATGGAGTACTGATGGCATTTCCCAGTATGAGTACCCCCAAAATAAAGCACCATTTAAAAATTAATTTAGCAAATCCTTTAGCTAATTGTACATCTATTATGTGATCAAATATGGAGGTCCAACGAGTTCGGCATAGAAATTATGAAGGAGCATGCAGGCCACCAGGAAAGGTAAGGCATATACAAGTAACAAACATGAAAGCAGCTATAACCCAAAGTAATCCATGATCGAAGTCTTAAGAATGCCAGAGTATTCAAGGACTTTCAGAGGATAGAGATAATCTTGTCCAATGGAGGTGATCAGAAAAGCCTCAGGGAGGAGTTGGCCTCTGAATAGGAATGAGTAGCAGAAGTAGGATTTCAAAAGAGCAGTGTCAAAATCAATGAGATCTGTACTTAATGCTGGTTTCCTGCCAATGACTTATTTGCTTTCCTTTGAATTCCTTATTTGGATTACATAAGGGACTTTGCCCATATTCTTGACTGTATAGACTTGTGTTTTGGGCAATGATTCTTATCAAAACAAAGATGCTAACACTTTACCCTCCAATACAATGTTAGAAATAATTCTACACGAATGATTCCAGGTGTCTACATTCAAATCCATTCCATTCCAGGCAGCAATACTCTGGATAGAATCCTAAAAAATAATTCCAGGTGGCAACACACACACACACACACACACACACACACACCCCTTCCTTTTGCTTTTTCTAGGGAGATTTGGAAATAATTCAAGTAATACCAATCTTTGCATGCTCGACGATCCTGTGCGTCCCCTCAGTCTCTCGCATGGCTTCTGAAATGGTCAGCTTTTTCCTCCTACTGGGTTCCCACCCCTACAGAGGGACACAGCCATCACTCCTGTACCTGAGTCAAAAACATAAACTTACCCCAGTTTCCTGCTTTGACAACACCCCTGCCACCCAATCAGCTCCAAATTCCTCTCAGTTCTTCATTCTCAATATTTCCACATTCCATTCACTTTGCTCCTTTCTTAGGCTACCACTATTTTGGTCAGACCATCCCCACGTCTTTGCAGGTTATAAATTCTTTCCTTCAACTGGCCTCTTTACTTCCAGGCTTGCCTACTTCTAACTCGGCTCTTCTGCTTTGATGAGGACAATACTGATACGCCAGTACAATATTCCTAAAGTTCGTCATTGACTGTAGACCTCAGTATAACTTTCAAACTTCTTGCCATGATGTAGGCAGTTCTAGTCCTGCTTAATATGTGCCACTCACCTCGCTGCATGTCGCACTCTGGGCTGGATGAAATATCTTTTGTTTTTTTCCTTTGGCCTTTTTTTCTGTCTGTCTTTTTCCTTTGGTCTTATCCATGATGGTTCCTCTGCTGGGGTGACCGGCAATCCTCCAGACCTTTGAGCATGGGTCTTCCTTTTCACAAATCCTCCTCCAGGTTCTCTTTCTTGTTGGATGTTACGCCTTTGGGTTCCTTTGGCGGTCTCTCTCTATTTCTGTGAGATCACTAACCACAATGCACTTTAATTGCCTGTTTGTATCTCTTTTTCTTAAAAGATCTTAAGTTCCTTAAAGGAAGCAGTGAGGGCTTTTTATAATTTTTTTTTTTTAAACCTAAAAGGATGGGCCTGTGCAGAGACTCTGTGAGACTCCCCAGGGTCGTTCACAGAGCTTGACACACATGATGTACTCAGGGAATGTTTACAATGAGACCGCTAGTGTTTCCATCAATGTTCTCAAACCAGAGGGACTCCAGTGGTGCTCTTTCTGATAACATGAATTCTGACTTTAAAAGAAAAGTTGGTAATATTCAATACCGAATTTCACCTGATCACATTGTATTATCAGTATGCATAGCATGGCTATTTAATGATTCCCAAGTATGTTATGAGTTTCTCCTCCCAAGAGAAGCGTGCTATCGTACTAAAACAGTTAATGTTCACTAAATATATTAAATGAGTAGCCACTCAGTGTGGAATGCTAAGACAGAATTCTGTTAATTTTTAATCTCAGTTTTCTGTTGGTTTACATTACTTTTTCGGATCTGATACAAAAAAAAAGTAGCTAGCTATTTGTACAAGTTTAACCTACAGGGTTAAATTCACAGACCAATTTAGGATAAGGTAAACATGGAGTTAAAGGAAGCTATAGTTTGGATTGATGTCAAAGACTGTTGCCACTGTATTCATTTAAATAATTCTAGATGCACAGTCTGGCTACCAAGTCTAAACAGAATGCAACTCTGTCTCCTTAGGGGAAAGAATATGGACATAGACCTTCCAAGGATATGAATAAAAGTAAGCAAGTCTGTGTCAACCAGCAGCAGCTAGGACTCTGGGCATCTTTCCTAGAAAAAAGGCATAAAAAACTGAAAACAAAAAGCATTGGGTTTGAGTCTCAGATTCACCACTTATTAACCCTTTCACTTTCACGAGCCTCAGTCTGAGGATGATGAAATGGGGTTTTTATGAAAAACAGGAGATGGTATGCATGAAAGCATATTGTTAAACATTGAAGTGCTCTCACTCTATTAAAATGTATTCCATAATGCAATAGTTCTCAGAGTTCTTTTTGGTTTTCCTAATACATAAGGCATATGGATATTTCCTACCTACTTGAAGGCAGGGTCTAGCAGCATTCACTGACTAGAAAATACAGTGGGCTCGATTTGGGGATTTTGAATTCTGTTACAGCCATCGGTAGACAACTATGTGACTTTGGACAAGTCACTCAACCTCACTAAGATTATGTTCTCAAGTGTCACACAGAGTTCCCCCAGCTCTCAGGCTTTTGGAGCCTGTGTATTTTTTTTTTTTTAATTTTTTAAATGTTTATTATTGAGAGACAGAGAGACACAGAGCGTGAGCAGGGGAGAGGTAGAGAGAGGGAGACACAGAATCTGAAGCCGACTCCAGGCTCTGAGCTGTCAGCACAGAGCCCGACGCGGGGCTCTTACTCATAAACTATGAGATCGTGACCTGAGCCGAAGTTGGACACCCAACTGACTGAGCCACGCAGGCACCCCGGGAGCCTGTGTATTTTTTTCTAAGTGAATCCACTACCTGTTTCTCTTCTGTTGTCAGTGACGTTTTAAGGCAAATCAAATCCAGGAAATCATTTAGTCGGAGGAAAGAAGGACTGAGACATAAAAGACAGGAAGTAAGAAAATGGATTGTGTTTCTTAAATGCAAATCATAAAAGTGTAGTTCACAAAAAATTAGTTTTTATTCCACTTGTCTCAAGCACACGAAAGCACTCACCACCAGAAGAGTTGCAACGCTAGGCAGCAGCACCTTCCCTGGAAAAGGAAAACTAGAGAAATGAGTCATTCTTAATGATTTTTGCCAATGAAGTATTAACTCAAAATATAGCTACACAGGGCAGGGGGAGGGAATTTTCCCTTGGTTAGGAAGTTTTCAATGACCTAGAAAAAAGGACACTTGGAACTCCATGAATACCAGTTAATTAAAAACAAAACAAAAGTTCTCATCTAAGGTTAAAAGCCAGTCGGTGAACAGCAACAAACACACTAAAAAAAAAAAAAAAATAGTTATGAACAAAAAATCATAGATTAGGTGCTCCAGAAACATGGGACACTGGGGATAGGATAAAGAACTGAGATCACCTCTTCTCTCAACAAATCCATAAGCAAAGAGAGAAGGGAGATGTGCTGAGTCCCACAGAGCCAGGACCTCTTTCATCCCCACTTGGCTGGATTCTGTAAGTTGCCAGGTCCTGGACTTAGGTAGATACGGGTCGATGCATATCTGGCATGTCTGGATTATCCCAGAGTTGCCTCCCTCCATCACTCTCTGCACATGTGTTCAGCCAAACCAAACTTGCCCAGCCTCCAAGAGCCCTCGTGGAATCCTCTGCCCATTTCTGTACATGCCTTATTTTCATACACTCTAAGGAAGGATTCCTGCTTCAGGACATGAGGGTGAGCTGTGGGAAGGAGAGAAGAGAAATGGGTTCCCATTATCTACTTGTTGCTCTTTTCTTTGACATTGTCTTGTTTCCCTGACCACAGCCTTGTTCTGCCAAACCTGTTTCATTTTCTGCATGATTTCATCTGGATGGACATTTCAAGCTGTGATTTCCAAGTTTGATCTCCCATTGTAGCCCCTGCTATTGCTGAAAAAGAGGCTTTAAAGTTCAAAGTGAGTTAGAATGAGCAATGTCTTAAAAGTTTGTATCTTTTTGATCCTTCTCTGCTGTTGGCTGCTTCAAAGAATGTCAAATTATTATACATTGTATAGCAAATATCTCCAATGGGCATTCTTTAAAAATGCACTCAGGAAATCAGTCTTCCAGCTCAGAGGTTTGATGGTGAAACCTCTTGGTGTTGATGTGAAAAACTCATTCTGAGAGCCGAACTTCAGCAGCACGCATTTCTCCCATAAGGCTCCCAGCTCATTATTCTTGTCCTCAAATAGTGACTAGGGTGATCTGATTGTTTCCAGATTATTTGAGGCAACAATTGGCTGTTTTATCCACATGAGCTGTATTCCTTACCCCCTTCAGACACCAAAATGCCCCAAAGATGCTTTTGTGAGCCCTCCTTATTTAATCCTGGGAATGTCTTTAAAGCAAGTGAAACAATTAAATCTTCTTTAACAAAGCATACATATTCACCAGCTCTTACTCTTCCAGAATTCTAACCACAAACCATTCTTGAAGGAGTGCTAAGTTCCTTTGGATCTGAGCTAAATAGATAAGTGCTAAATCACTAGATAAATATTTTTTATAAAATTTGGTGATCAGTGATTTTCTACCTTTTTAGGGATCTAAAACCCATACTTAAGAGAGTTTTGGAAATGCAAGCAGAAAGGAGAGTGTTTGATTAACTCTGTAAGATTAAACAATTGCTTTCTTTTATAACTTGCATCACATTAAGTATTTAAATTTAAGTGTGCTGCATTGGATATAGTTTATAAGCAACTTAAACATTCAGCATCATATTATGATTTGCGTGTCAAGTTAAGTTTCCTAATTGGAAAGAGGAAATATTTCACAAATGCTGATATTGCAAGCTGATATAAGCAAAATAAAACAAACAAAAAAGCAAAAATAAAAATATGCTTAAAGTAGCTACACAGAGAAGGCTCATTACTGTGGACTTAACATATTTTAAACATGACTACACAGACGATAACTAGGCTGAAATTGGTCATTGTAATATCTAACTATAAGGCCATATATTCTTGAATGCAGTTAAAATAAATGATGTTGCTAAGGTGGAGGAAAAAATAGGTACCTCCTCAAAAGTCAATTACTTCAAGCAGTTAGAAAATTATAAGCATGTTTATTTTTGAACGTTGGTACAAGTCAAGTGCTAGTTATAGTATTCCTAGTCTACCTTCAAAGTAGGCTCTCTAAGGACCTGTTGGAAAACAAGAAAGCAAACTGACTCATCAACAAATGAATACAACGTTTTATGGTGATCTAAGTTAGTGCAACGTTTTATGGTGATCTGAGCTAAGTTAATTATTTAGTGATTTTGATTTAGTCCCAACTATATAAACACATGAAACAACAGTGGAGAACAGTATATATTCGGTTATTTTAGAGAAATTAATTTGGCTTTTTGTTTGTTTGCTTGTTATGTTTTTTAAAATGTTTTACGGTTGCACCAAGAGTGCATTGTTCAGAGTCCCGGCAGTTTTTTTCCCCCAAGACTAAAGTGCACCCAGGCAATAACTTTTGTAAATCCCAGGTAAACTTTACAACCTCATCTCAATGTTTGTGCTGAGGAAATGTACTCTCATTTTAATATTTTCTTTAATAAAACATTACTCATTTCTTTTTCTTGCTGAGAACTTATTTGCAAATGAATGAAAAAAGTTCCCTTTCCTCCCAGGATGTATAAAAAAAGTACAAGTTTCCCCTTCCGTCTCCCATGTCTAATTATGTTTAGAGTTCCTTCATCCCCAGGGAAAATTCACACCTTTTTGTAATTCTGAATCATAGGAATAAAAAAAGTGCAAACACAAGTATGAAAATACTCTAACATGGATTTATGGGTATGATTGAAATAATATTGCTGGATTATCTGTAGGGACGTGATGGCTGAGCTTCTAAGGGAAGATGCTGATACCTGCCTAGGAGAAAGTTGGGTTCCCAGAGCCTGGAACAGAAGAGGGTGGTGGGTTCTGTGATAGGCCATGATGCTCTTGCGGGATAGAGCAAGCCTGCAGCCACAGCAGAGTGTGGGCAGAAATTGACTGGGCACTGAACATTAAGCATCACGGCCTTAGGAAATGAGACATGTGACATGACGTGCCTCTACTTTCTAACAAACCATGGGGGCTAAGAGAAAAGAAAAAAAGAAAAGCTTACACTCCTAAGAGAGGTCTCAGAGCTGGATATGACTTGATTCCAAAAGATAAAGAAAGAAACATTTCTTTCATTATGTGCATAATGATGGAAAACATACCTGTTAGTAAGCTATCGTATAATAAGAATCTGAAATTTGGAAGTTCTCTTCGCTAGAAAATAATACACAACAGTAGTTTGGCTAAGACTTTTTTAAAAGACCTTTAAGTTATTATAACAAGTTTCTACTGATGTTTGAAGGATGGGATTAGTGCATGGGAAGTATGACAGTTTTGCAATACGGTTTTGTTTTGTTTTTTAATGCTACCTTGCCTCAGTTTTAAGGCTGTGGTAAGAAGCTGGTTACTTCCCCTTCTTGAGTAGCCCATTAAATCCACACCCCAACCACTTCCCATGTCAGGCTCTTACACTCTGGGCCACTATAGCCCCACCCTCATCACCCTGGGGCAAGTATGAGAGGAGCAGAGGGACAACTCCAGGCCTCACAGCTGACCCAGATTACTCCAATTGCCAACCCTAACCCTACTTAGCTTGCCTCACCCATTCATTACCACCTGAACTGTGACAAAAGCTCTTATCTACAGTCCCCTATCTTTCTCTGCCTCATGACTGACCCCAGTGCTTCCCTTGGGTGGCCCCGGTGGCTGCTATCTCTCCCAGAGAACTCTGAGTAACAAAACTATAAAACTATTTCTGTTGCCCTCTATCCACGTGCATGTGGCTTCACTATATGTCACCAAAGGTAACATGGTTAAAACAAGTTTCTTGTGCACTTTCACATTCACCACCAGGCCCATTTCCCTGGGCATCTGAGGTTGAGAAATGGGGTCAGTGATCTTTTTCGTGGGTTCCAGTGAAGCTTCTAAATGATTGCTTCTTCTTCTAATAAAAATTCTTTCTCTTTTGAAGTTGTTGCTATTTGACCATCCTCCATCCCACCTTATTTAACCAAGACACTGAATCCAACTGTGCTCTTGGCTCTCATTTTCATTCCTAGTCATGCCATTATTCAGGGTGACTTCAACATGCATGTGCCTATGGATTCCACTCTGACATTTTGCTTCATATTTTTTCTATTGATCTTCACCTTTACTCATCTTGAACCCATTGGTTCCATAGCCTCATGTGAATATGCTCCACTCCTAAAATCAGTTCTGAATGTCAAACATCCAAAATCAGTCTTCTTGGGCTAAAGCCAACAAGAGTTGCTTCCTTCTAGAAGTTCTAGAAGACAATCTGTTTTCTTGCCTTTGTCAGCTTCTAGAGGCCTCTCGATTCCTTGGCTGTGATCCCTTCTTCCATCTTCAAATCCAACAGCATACCATTGTCACATTCTGTCACCAACTCTGCTTCTGTCATCACGTTGACTTCTCTCTAACTTACCTTTAAAATGATTTAATTTGAGGGTTCCTGTTCTAGAGAAACTGGAGTAAATAGACCCCTTGCAGTCTCTCTTGATGAATACAACTATCCATCTTAGATAAACTTTATGGAACAACAACTTGAGGACTTGCAAAGTAAATGGTAACAGGTCAGTTGACGATGGAAACAGCAATTCAAAGTTCCACTGAGCTGGTCATGAGAACCTAGTATCACTCCAACTGATCTCAGAGGCAGCCTGAAACCAAGAAGTGTACAAAGGTGTGGACAGAAAGAATTTCAAAATAAGCACCATTCACTCACTTTTGGCCCAAGGAGTCAAAAAATGATTCTTAAATGTAAAGCAAGTGAGAAGAGAGGAGCTGGTGTGGAAGGGATATACTTTATTTACCATTATTTTATTGTTATTTTAATTTTTCTTAATAAGGAAGTGACAGCCAATCAGGCATCTAAAACTCAGAGGAAAGACAAATATTCTCTCTGATGAGAGGAACTGTGGTCCCAGAGCATAGATTATCCACCCCCCCCCCTTTTCTTTCTCCCTGTCAGTTTACCACTTGGACCTGGATGCAGATATAGACCCTGGAAATATGTGACAGAGCAATGAAACTAAGCCCCCAATTTCTGGCTGAAAAACAGGGAAAGAAATACTCAGGAAGTGAGAAAGTATCAGTGAGAAGGCAGTGAAAAGGAAGATGTAAAAAAATACCTTTATATTCTTGTATTTGTACATGAACTAATCTCTGAGTTGTTCATTCAGGAATTTGACTGTAAATAGCCTACCAGAGACTTTGAGAACTGAGGTGGAGAGTAGATCTCTACTCATGTCTCAAGTTGGCTACCAGGTTGAGTACATGAAGGTCTGATGAGAATAACAATGCAGATACTTTTTAAAAACTGAACTGATATTGGAACCAAGCCCCCTACATCAGATGAGAATTTGTATCTTGAGTGTCACATGGGCAAATGCATGCTAAAACAAAACAAATCAAAAGAAAACCACAACAACTTTCATCATAGGATTAAAATAAGACCCAGACTACTGTAATTGTCAAAATGTTTAGTAAGCAGTTATATTGCTTGACATACAAAGAATGAAGAAAATCTCAACTCACAAGAGAAAAGACAACTGACAGATAGAAACTCCAGTAATGACACAAGATGTGTAAGTTATTAAAAATAGACTTTAAAGCATCTATTATAACCCTGCTTCAGGAAGTAAAAACAGACATTCTAAAAACAGACAAAAAGTCTCCACATAGATGATATAAAGAAGAACTAAATGGAAATTCTAGAACTGAAAAATGCTATAAAGAAAATTCCCTAGATGGGCCCAATAAAAAATGGAGGTGACTGAGGAGTCAATAGACTCAAAGATAGATCAATAAAAATTATCCAATCTAACAGAGAGAAAATTTAAAAGTGAACAAAGTCTTTGTGACCTGTTGGACAATACCAAAAGGTCTAATATTCATGTCTTAGAAGTTCTAGCACAAGGGGTGAAAACACAGACTTGAGAAATTATGTGCAAAAACTTCCCAAATTGATGAAAGATATAAACAGATTCAAAATACTCATCAGAATAATCTATGTTTCAAAATAAGTCTCAACAAAATTAGAAAATATTTTAAACTAAGTGAAAATAAAAATGCAACTTATCAAAATTTATGGGATGGAGCCACATAGTACACTTTAGGGGAAAATATATAGCATTAACTACTTTTATTAGAAAAGAAGAAATGTTTCAAATCAACAATTTAGGCTTCTACCTAAAGAAACCTAAAAAGAGAGAGAGAATTATAAAACTAAAGCAAAAGAATGGAAATCAATAAAATTGAAATAAAACAGACCAAAGTTCAGTTTTAAAAGATCAGTAAAATTAACAAATCTTTAGCCACACTAAACATTAAAAATAAAAAAGATAAATCATCACATTCAAGCATCAATGGGACATCACTGGAGAGTGCCCAGGCATTAAATGGTAATAAGAAAATAGTGCAATTAATTCTATGCAAATATATATGACAACTTAGATGAACTATACCAATTCTTTAAAAAAATAAATTATTAAAATTCCCCCAGAAGAAATAGATAACATGAATAGTTCTATTCTATTAAATAAATTGCATTTATTATTAAAAGCCTTTGGAAAAAAGAAATCTCTAACCTAGGTAGTCTCACTGGTGAATTCTATGAAACATTTAAAGAGGAAATAACAATAAACCTACACAATTTCTCTCGAGAAATAGAAGAGGGAACACTCCCCAAATCATTTTATGAGACTAGAATTACCCTAACACCAAGACCAGACACAAACAGTACAAAAGCAAACAAAAAACTCTACAGATAAATTGATCTCATGAATATACACATACAAATCTTTAACAAAATGCTAATAAATCAAACCTAGCAATATATGAAAAGAATAACACAACATGACCAAGTGGATTTTTCTGGGAATGCAAGGCTAGTTCAAATCTTGGAAACCAATCAATGTAATCTACTGTATTACAGACTAAAGAAGAAAAAACACATGGTCATATCAACTGATACTCAAGTATTTGACAAAATTTAATTCACATATATTATAAAACACTTAGCAAATTAAAACTTGAAGGGAACTTCCTCCACATGATACAGATCATCTATAGGAAAACTACAGCTGACCATACTTCAAATGATAAAAAAACTGAATTATTTCTCCTAAAGATCAGGAATAAGGCAAAGATATCCCTCTTACCGCTTTTATGCATCATATTGAATTTCCTAGTCAATGAAACAAGTCAAGTAAAATGAATCTATAAGATATGCAGATTGGAAAGAAAGAAATAAAACACTCTATTCAAAAATTCTATTGTCTATATAGAAAATTTCATGAGCGATCTAAAAATCCAACTGGAAGCCCAAATCAAGAAAAAGTCCCATTTACAATAGCTTTGAAGGGATAAAATGTTTAGGTATCAATCTAAAAAACAGGTGTAGGATCTATATATTAAAAATTATAAACATTGACTAAAGACATTGAAGAAGCCATAAGTAAATGAAGACACTTATCATGTTAATGGATTGAAAGACTTGATATAGTTATGTTAACTCTCTCCAAATTTAATCCATGTATCTAATGCAATTCTGCATAAAGTCCCAGAAAAAAAAATTTTATTGTACAAACTGATTCTAAAATGTATATGGAAAGGCAAAAGACCTGGAACAGTCACAACACTTTTGGAAAAAAAAAAAAAAAAGAAAAGAAAAGGGACAAAGATGGAATACTCACACAATTTGGTTTTTGCAATTACTATAAAAATTACAGTAATCATGATAGTGTGATACTGGTAAAGGTATAGTCAACACAAATCAATGGAACAGAATAGAGTCCAAGAACAGACCCCTGTCTGTCAAAATATGGCAAATTGATTTTTTTTTGATGTCTATTTATTTATTTTGGGAGAGAGAAAGAGTGTGTGTGTGTGTGCATGTGCGAGGGAGGGGAAAAGAGAGAGTGAGAGAATCCCAAGCAGGCTCCATGGTGTCAACACAGAGCCCAATGTGGGGTTCCATGTCACAAACTGTGAGATTATGACCTGAGCCAAGATCAAGAGTCAGAGGCTTAACCCACTGAGCCACTCATGTGTCTCGCCAATCGATTTTTGACAAAGATGAAAGCAATAAAATTGGCAAAAGACTGTCTTCTCAAAAATAGAATTGGGTTAATTGGACCTACCATATGCAACTAAATAGACAAGTCTATACAAAAACTATAAATTGTACCTTATCAAAATAAAAAAAAAATTTCCCCTGTGAAAGACACTGTTAAAAGAATGAAAAGGCAATATGCAGACAGGGAGAAAACATTTGCAAGTACATATCTGACAAACAGCACGTGTCCAGAATATATTAAAACTATTCACATATACTTAAACTTTGTGTAGTAATATACTAGAGGGAAATACATAAAATTATTAATAACAACAATGACAAAATGGTCAAATCTCAATAGTAATGAAACAAACAACCCAGTTAAAAATAGGCAAAAGATTTGAAAAGACATTTGCAAAGAGGACAAACAGAAGGCAAACACATGAAAAGATGTGCAATATTATTTGTCATTAGGGAAATGCAAATTAAAACCATAGTAAGGTACTGTTATACATCTATCGGGACAGTTATAGACAAAAACAAAAACCACAATTGTACTACTGCTGGCTAGGATGTGAAACAACTAGAAATCTTGTATATTCCTGATGGGAGGCAAATGTCACAACCATTCTGGAAAACAGTCTGGCAATTTCTCAGAAAGTTAAACATATATGCCCCTGTGATTTCAATTCTAGGTGTTTACCCTAGGTAAAAACTTGCACTCATATAAAAACCTATCTATGAATGTGTATAAGCAGTCCTATTCATAACTGACCCAAAGTGGAAACATCCCAAATATTCTTCCAGCAAATAATTGGATAAACAAACTGGTGAATGTATACGGTGGAATACTACTAATGCTAGCTTAGTGCTAATAAAAAGAAACAAACTACTGATACATGTGGCTGCATTATTGCCTCTCAAAAGAGTGATGCTGAGTAGAAAACCCAGTCTCTCAAGGTTGTGTACTGTATAACTGCATTTATGTGACACTCTCTGGAAAAGGCAGAACTAGAACAATGAAGAACAGATGAGTGGTTACCATGCGTTAAGGACAGCACATGGGGGGCTTTTTGAGGATGCTGAAGTGGTTCTCTGTCCTGACTGTAGTGGTGATTACCTGAATCTGCATATGTGTGAAACTTCAGGGTTGTACTCCATAAAAAAGCCAAAGTTATGACTTTTATATATACATAGATAGAATGGAATATTAGTCCGCCATAAAAAAGAAAGAGATTTTGCCATTGGTGACAACATAATTGGACCAACAGGACATTATGCTAAGTGAAATAGGTAAGACAGACAGACAAATACCATGTGATTTCACTTGCATGTGGAATCAAAAAAACAAAACAAACAAACAAAGAAACAAACCAAAAAATAGACTCTTAAATACAAACTTGTAGTTACCAGAAGGGAAATATGTCAATAATATTGTAATGACATTGTATAGTGACAGGTGGTGACTATACTTATTGTGGTGAGTACTGAGTAATAATAGAATTATTGAATCAGTATGTTGTACATCTGCAATGAATGTAAATTATGTTAATTATACTTCCCAGAAAAGCCAATTTAGTGTATATTAATTTAATTAAAGTAAAATTTTTGAGGAGGACCTGGGTGGCTCAATTGGTTAAGCATCCAACTTCGGCTCAGGTCATGATCTCATGGTTCCTGAGTTTGAACCCTGTGTCGGGCTCTTTGCTGACAACTTGGAGCCTGGAGCCTGCTTCAGATTCTGTGTCTCCCTCTCCCTCTTTCTCTCCTCAATTTGTGCTCTCTTTCTCTCTCAAAAATAAATAAACATTAAAAAAATTTTTTAAAGTAAAATTTTTGAGAATATTTGAGCCTACAGAGGAGAAAAAACATCATTTCATTTGCTCCCAATGTTTCACTCATATTCTGGGCACATCTGAAATACTTTCAATCTTATTTTGTTCATGTTCCTATATTGCGTGGAGAGTAGGACTGTGGACAATGGTCGTTTTAGTATCAAGGCTCTTTAGCCTCTAGGTCCACACTTGTACATCATGACATGAACAGAACTGCCATGTTGCACACCTCCAAGGGTTCACATTGAAGTCACAGCAATGTCACTGCTTAGAGTGCCACTGACTATGATTGCCTTGCCATAACAAAACAATATCTCTTACCTTTACCCTTCACACACAAACTGCTTGTATTAATTCAAGTTTCATTAGTAGTGGAACTTCATTTATTTAAGACTCTAATGTTTATTTGAAATGCCAATTTTGGAAGAGGTCATACTCATTCTAATTTATTGTATTGACATGCACATCAAATAATGTCTGTCCCTTTATAAGTTTTTTTTTTCATTTTATTTTTTAACATGAGAGATAACACACACTCTATATATGGGGAGAGTCAAGTGGGCTATTTTGACAACAGTGTCTTATAGAAGTTAGAAGCTCATAGTAGCTTAGAAGTCTAAGGTATCCATCATTTTCTTGTCTGCAAAATGGTGATAACTACCTACCTTATAGGGATGTTGAGGGTTAAATTATTAGGAAAAAGTGCCTTGTATGCTATAAGCTTTCAATGAATAGAAACTATTTTAGGGACACCTGGATGGCTCAGTTGGTTAAGCATCAAACTTCGGCTCAGTTCGAGCCCTGCATTAGGCTCTGTGCTAACAGCTCAAAGCCTGGATCCTGCTTCAGATTCTGGGTCTCCCTCTCTCTCTGCACCTCCTGTGCTCACACGCTATTGCTCTCTCTCAAAAATAAATGCACATTAAAAAAAAATAAAAAAAAGAAACTATTTTCGTGGGAAGTTAGAGGCACAGAGACACCAAAAGAATTCACAGGTTTTACTATTTTATTTTGCCTAGGGTTGGAGTAGTAAGTCTAAAGTCATCCAATTGTAAAGAGAATTCTATATTCCATGGCCTCAGATAATGATTATCAGACTTGCTCCCTGGTCTCTTTAGTGGGCTTGTGGCTATTTGCAAAGCTAGCTAAGCATTATTCGATCCTAAAAAAATTTAAAAAAACAAAAAAGTGTCTCTTCCTGGTTTGTAATCTTCAAGTTGTGAAATCCTATGCAATCAAACTCTGAAAGTGATTCCCATGGTGTGATGTACACCAGCACAATTAACTGATTACTACTGTTCAGAAAATGTAGACTTTGGCACAGTAACAGCCACCTCCTCCCAGCAAGATACAGTCTTGTTTATCATTATTGGTTTCGACTCTTCTGAGAGTCTTTGATGCACATGACAAGGCTCATATCCAAGCCAATTTGAATTAATTTCTTCCATAAGATCCCATGAAACACTGGCAAATGCTTTCCAAAAATCAGAATCCTTCTAGTTTCCTCTATTTCTTCACTTCTCCTCCCATTGACATGAAGAATTAAGGATCCATACTGACCAGAAAACAGCTCCTTTTATACAGTTATGGGCGGTTTACCTACTGAAACATTAGTGGGTAGAATAACAGAGTCATAGTTTTAAAGCTGGAAGTGATGAAGCAAATTATGGTTTTATTCATGAATTGGAAATAACAACCATTTCTTAAATTTATTTTCTAG
Organism: Lynx rufus; assembly: GCF_022079265.1. Classification (NCBI taxonomy): domain Eukaryota; kingdom Metazoa; phylum Chordata; class Mammalia; order Carnivora; family Felidae; genus Lynx; species Lynx rufus. Next base: position 3,037,062 of record NW_025814837.1, on the reverse strand, counting down.
CAAAGATCACATGTAGTTTCTTCCATCTTTTAGCCAATAGACCTTGCTTAACCCACCTTATCTCCTTCTTCTCCCAAATACGACCTTTCAGTAAAAGTACCTAAATCTCTAGGCCATTCAGTGTTTCTCATGCAATTACTTCCTAACATTTGACAAAAAAAGTAAAACCGTTTTTACTCACCGAAATTTAGAGTAGCTTGTCTTCTGTCAACATCACCCATTTGGACCACTTTTTCATGAGTATAGTTCACTCTTCAGTGAGATCAGATCTTCAAAGGAGGCAGCCTGATGGTGTAAAATGACACTTTTATTGAAAGAATATTAATTTTTTGATTAATGAGGCTTTTCCCCATTCTAAGAGTGTAAATGTAGACAAGCTGTGTAACATCGTAGAGCCTCTTTTACCCACTTAGGAAATGAAAAGAAACTAGATTGTTATGGTGCCTGATAGCAGTAGATGTACATAGTTATGTTTGTTTCTTCTTGCTATCTTAATATCTTCTCAAAAAGAAATTTTATAGAGGTGGCTCAAATCTACCTTAATACTGGCAGACGTTGTGTTGAACGTTATGTGTTGAATGCTTTTAGACCAGGGATGCCTCCCTAATTTTCCCGTGTCCCTATCACTCCACACTGTGTACACATGATCACCATATACTTACGTCACTTGCCTACTCTTTGCAAGCATTTGCATTTGGCAGAATCTTTAGATCAAGTGTTTCATATCTCAATACAGAATCCAATACCTAAGTGAATAATTGGTAAAGAAGACCACTTTCTCCAATGATGCGTGTTTCTGTTGGTGTGTAGAGCCACATTCTTTAATCACCAAAGCAATAGGTATTCCAGGACAGTCACTGATTTCATTTGTCACTTTATTGTCAGAGTCAGAGGAGTGAATTAAAGCTGGAGCTGTCGTTGTCATTTTTTGAGAACATTCCTTTTCCAAGCCCACTTTATTGTTTGCTGTTTCACTGGATAGAAAAGCATTTCTCAAGACAAAATGTGGTCTTTGCCTTTCCTCATGACCTTCCTTTCCCTGATAGATCAGAATACCTTTTCTACAAATGGAGATCTCCAAAAGTTACATCCAGGACCAGACTATGCACACTATGCAAGGTATAAAATCACCTTCTTTTATACATCACACCTATGCTCAGTTAGAGGAGAGAATGGATCACAGACCAGAGTCTGCTGTGTGTTGACAGAGCTTCCAGGAATGGAAAGCTCCTCTCAACTCTCAGGAATTTCTGATAATATGGACACGTGCTTATCAAGGCCACTGCTATTTCACAAGGTATCTAGTATGAATTCAAAAGTGACATTCCTTCTCGATGGATGCAGCATGGCTTGGCAAGCTAAGATCTGGCTAGATTTTAGCTCACATTCATCCTCTTGGTCTGTGGCCAGTTTACAATTAACAACCTACAGCGATATACATGGAGGCTCTAGGGATGAAATTACATTTTTTCACTTTTATATCTTCTTTATGCCTTTTTATATTTTTGCTTTCCCTTTTTTCTTATTCAGGGAGTTGGCTGTCCCTGTGTGCAAGGAAGAAAACGAAAATACCTGCTAAACTAATAATGGTAGTTGTATTCTCATATCAGCAGCCTCAATCATAAGGCTTGATAAAGGACCTCCTTGTCTGAAGGAGTCATAAGTCAAAGGATAGAGTGGAGCAAGGCAGGGGACAGAGGTCTGAGCAAGGGTATGGTTGGGTTCCAGTGAGAAGGGCTCTGAACTTCCTGGGCAGATTCCTAGGAAGACAAAGAAATGTCAAAGAAATAATAGCTGTGACTGGAGCAGAAAGGCCATTTGTAGCCTCTCAAATGCCCCATATCCTTGTTGGGACAGTAACAGCAGAGATTCCTAAACACCTAAATAAGACCTTATAAACTACAGAGAGTGGCCACACTAGCTAGTATAAGGAACATCTCAGTGGTGACCTCTGTGGGTTCATGTCTAAAAACCAGACCCCCATTCAACCAAAAAATATTCTTGGTTATCTTTGGACCTGCTGAAACCTGGTTAAAAGCTCTAGGAAGCGAGGGTCCTGGGAGGATCCGAACATTCTGCAACTAAAATTTCTACTAGTCCATCAAGCTGGTTTCTAAAATACAATGAAATGTGATTTGTTTGAAAACAAAGTGATATTCAGGCACATCCTTGTCTTGGGATGACAACTGGCAGCATCTAGACAATCCAGACTAGAAGATGATTACCAATGAGAGCCTGCCATACTCCCCACACATACCATAGCAGGACCCTCTCTCAGAGTGTCGGCAACCTAGTTCCCAGACAGGATAAACTCCAAAAACAAGTAATGCTTTCCTGCATTTTCCTCTCCTTCATAGTGATATGGTCTTGGAACTATAAATTGAAAGGAGGACTCACACAATATAGGCAGTGTGTCCTAGGCCAGCCTGTGGGAGATATGTAGTTGGGATAGAGGATATTTCAGATGCCACTGGCATACCACAACCTTTCTTTTCTTTTTTATTGTGGTAATAATACTTAACATGAAATATACCTTCAACCAATTTTTAAGTGTCCAAAACAATATTGTTAACTATAGGCATGATGTTGTACAGCAGATCTCTAGAATTTATTCGTGTTGCATAATTTAGATTTTATGCAACTTCCCACTTTTTTTCTGCCCTCAGTCTGTGGATACAGCCATCCTCTCTTCTGTTTAGAGGAAAAGTCCAGCTCTAGCTGAAAAGACAAGCCCCGTTTCAGTTGTCTTTGGTCTTGTCCTCTGCCACCATGTCCTGGCACAGGAACATTTTTCTGAAAGAAAAGGTCTAAAATGTCTTCACATGACTGCCTGCCACAATGTTGGCTTTGCAGAATTTGGGATTCTGAAAGAGCAAACCACAAGATATGTACATATCCAAACTTCCCTTGCAGGCTGAGAAAAGATTTTGTTGCCGCTCAAAGTGACAGTCATTTCAAGAAACTTCAGCAACCTAGTCACGAAAGGCCATGGGCCTGGTGGCCAGAGAGAATCTGTTAAGTGGTATATTCGCCGCATAAAGCTGGAGGTGGCCTCTAGATGACAATCATAAATACTAGGCTAGAGGCTTACCTGGAAAATACATGAAAACAAAGTGAAAATCTTTACCTCTTTTTTAACTTCGCCCTTTTGTTCCTCTGCACCCTTCAGCAGCGTGGGAGGGGAATAGCAAAGTGGGGGAAATATGTAGAATTTCACAATCTCCGTCTGTACGTTACCAAGCTAGTTTTGAGGGATTGCATCTACTCATAGCAGGAAAACATATTGTCTGGACCAAAGTAATTTAATTACATCCAAATTCTAGTGAGGGCCCAGTCTGATGAGGTTTTTCAGCCTCTGTCAAGAGGAAGTGACAGCTGGGGGAAGTGACCAGGTACTCAGCGGAATCACCACATTTCCATAAGAATGGATGTGGCTTAGTGATTTACAGAGCCCCAGAACCTTGCCTTGAAGATTCCAGGAACAAATATGCAACAAAAACTGTGTAAACAGTTAGAGAGAGAAAGGAGTAATCCCTCTTCCTCAAGCTCCTGCCTGGTGTGGGGAGAGTCTGTTGGTGTGCAGGTGACCTGAAAGGGACAGTTTGCGTGCTGAGCTCTTCTTGCCCTACACCAAGAGGCAGGCAAGTCCAAGTTGCTGAGGGCAAGAGCACATTTTACGAAGTCTGTGAAACCTATCATCGTTCATAATGTCATACCATGGAAAATTGGAAAAGCAGAATAAATGCAGACTTTCCTAGCTAGAGAAATGTCTACTGTTCCCGAGAAGCAGCTGGATAGCTCAGGGTATTCTGTTCCAAAGAAATAGAAAGGATCATAGAAAAACTTAGACCCCTTAGAAGATATCCTATAGTTCTCTGTATTTTCAGGCAAATGGAATAAATTGGCTTCGATTAATTTAGCACTCTCTTCTCTCTCTTTCTCCCTCTCTCTGTCTTCCTCTCTGGGTATCTTAGTTCTTTTTCAAGTACTATCCTATGATTTGTTGAAAAAAGTGAAGTTTATGTTCTTCGGTAGCCTTGAGTGTGGCACCACTGTCATTTGTTGTCATGAAAGTACATGAATTTGAATAAGCCATTTTAGAGTTGTAATGCCAAACCTAATATATACTTTTTCCCACTTAACTCAAAGTCCACTGCTATTTCCAGTATACTATGTAGCAAACATGTGTTTCCCTTCTGTCTAAAAGTTGCAAATTCCACAAAGTTCTGTGTTAGAGGAAATGTGTGGAAAAGATAAGGTCCTTCTGAGATCAAATCCTTGTGTTGTGCTCCCTTATAAACAGATTTGGTTTGTTAAAGCAGCGATTCCAGGCAAATACTACCAGAAGCCTGTCTCTCTGGAGGATGCGGAGTCAGATATGGATCCCATCAACTGAAAAATATTTAGTAAAAACTTACATATTCTTGGGAGTCTGCTGAAGTATTTTTTCATCTGTGCAAACTTCTGACTTGACTCCATGGGAGTCACATGTGAATTTGGAGGAAAAATTTAAAGACTAAGGACAGGAGACAGTGGGAGGTGGAATTATCACAGGATGTAACACCTTCCTGAGGAGAGAGACAAGGAAAGAATATCTTACAGAGGAGGATAGTTATCTTTCCCAGAAAGAGAAAGACATCTGTCTTTGTGTTTAGATCATAAATAATTTCCTGCCAGTTACTTATTTACTCCTTAGTTTCTTGACAATTTTGATGAGGACAGTCACTCAATGTCTGTTTTGTTTTTGTTTTTAGTTTCGGACTTCAGATGATAAATAATTACATATTTTTCCAATCATCTTTGTTTTCCTCAAAAGTATATATTTTCTACTAAAAATATACCTTCTTTTATTCCCAAATATTGTGCCATTTGTAATAGCATACTTAATTAAAAAGAAAAATGTGATAGCCTTTGGTAACAAATAACTGAAGCCTTGCAGTTCCTAAATATGTAGGGGAAAGAGCCTGCATGGGCTTAGCATCTGGCTCGTGGATTGTATAATCCCCAGCAGCACTGGTTACTCTGGTCACAGGGGGAATGGATTCCCCCCCTCCCCTGGAATTGTGCAATGTGGTGGCCCTGGTCATTCTTAAGTAAGGGTCAGCAAATTATTGTAGGTACCATGACCATGGCTTTAAGACTTGCTCAAGTAGGGGCACCTGGGTAGCTCAGTTGGTTAAGTGTCCAACTCTTGATTTCAGCTCAGGTCATGATCTCATGGTTGGTGAGCTCAAACTCCCACATAGGGCCTGTGCTGACAGTGTGGAGCTTGCTTGGGATTCTCTCTTGTCTCTCTCTCTGTCCCTCCCCCTGCTTGTGTGCACTCACTCTCTCTCCCTCTCTCTCTCAAAAAAAGTAAATAAATAATTACTTTTAAAATTATAAAAGGAGTTGCTTAAATAGCACAAGGTCAGTAGGGGTGGAGAACTAGCCCACTACGAGCTTTCACTTCTTACACATTAATTTCTGCTTTAAGGCCAGTGTCTTGAATTGCCTGGAAAAGTAAAGGAAACTGTCTATCTTCTAAGTTGTGCCTCTGGGTTTCCTGGGCCTCTTAGGTAGAAACTCTCAGAGAGAAGAGAAAACCTTACTCAGCAGAAGAGACTTGGAAGTGGCTCAATGTTAGCTTTCCCAAGCCACATTCAGTTTTCCAGGGATGGTGTATGCCCAGACCCTCTCTCTCTTGGAGGATGGATACATGAACATTCAGCATGGGGGTTCTACATGTCTGCCATGTTCTGATTTAGAGAAAGAAGGCACTGCTTATAGATGTTTCAAATTATTTAAATCAAAGTCATTAATCTCTGGCCCCATCAGATCTAAGAGCCTTATTTGAATGCTACATTCTCTCATTGCTCAGATATTTGGGTTTCAAGGGAACACTGAGAACATGGAAGGCATTGACTGGATGCCTCCAGCCCAGTTAGTTAAGCTTTTCCAGAACCAGTCACCACAACAGAACATGCGTGTAGGCCCTTTCGTTCAGTGTCATAAATGTATGGCTTAAGGAAGAGAAATACTTTTTTGACCTTATCTCACAGCATTTAAGATGTCAAAGTCAGGGAGGAGCTTATCACACACACTCCGTAATGGCAGAGAAACAAGTTTATGCATAACTTATTTAGCATCTTGTGTGAAAAACAAAAACAAACATAAATATAGCTCACTAATTGGGATTTTTTTAAAAAAAAATGGAAGAATTTAGTGTGGTAGAATAAAGATCGGGTACTTTTAAATTTCCTCTATTTTCTTGTATTTTTGTAATCTTTTAGAATTCTTTTTAAGGAAAAGAAATAATAATGTGAAAGAAACAAGGAGTAATCAAGATCTCTTGGATATGAAGCAGCTTTGAAAAGGCAACTCTTTATTGGGGAATAAATGATTCCAATCATGGTGTTATTTTTCATGATATATCTACATAATTTTTAAATGTGACTTGCAAGGTGTGGGCCTAAGAGATTAGTTGCTCCCAAATAGCCTTTGGAGATATTACAGTGATTATTTCACTTCCCATAGTTTTTTGCAGGACAGTTAGCCTTTGCATCCTCAGTATAATCTGGAGAATCAAAGGGTAACTGCCTATGCTTTTCTATAAGATTATAAGACATTCAAAAAATTAAATTCTGTGTGTCACTGAGGATGACATTTTTCAATTTTAAAATTTGCTGTGGAAAGTCTTACTCTGATGTGTGAGTTTCTTTCCGTGTTTCAGTTTGGAGGCTCTTATAAACATCCTTGATTTTCTTTTCTACTCTTTCCTTTCTCCCCACCCCCTCCCTACTTCCCTCTTTTTCTTTCCTTCCTTCCTACTTTCTTTTTGTATTATTTGGCCAATAGAAGACTTCGTAGGACCTCTGTGAATAACTCTGAATCTGATTTTATATAAATCAGAATAAAGATGTAAAAGGTAGCTCAGTGGGGTCCTATCCCGCAATGAAGCCTAGAGATGATTTTCCTTCTAATGCCTAACCACCACACCCCACTTTGCCTCCTTAACCTTCTTATTTTTCTTTTGTCTTTTCTTCATTCATCAAAATTCAAATCCAAACTAGACATAAATCTAGTCAGTGGCAGTTTTGATTGAGTGTTTCAAATGATATTTTTTATTACTAAATATACTGTTATGAGCCAGGGCTTTTCCTTATTGTATGCATAATTATAAGCATAGACTAAATCAAGATATAGACCAAATTCTCTAGTGCTGGCCTGCCAGTGTCCCTCCAATAGGTAGGGAGATGGCACCTAGGGATTGCAGAGAGGGTCCTAACCTCAGATCAGCATGGCCCCACCTGGGAGGATATTATCACTTTCAAATCTCCTCTTTCAATATTTTTGTATGATTAGAAACATAGGTGCTCAGGGCACCTGGGTGGCTCAGTCAGTTATGTGTCCAACTTCGGTTCAGGTCATGGTCTCACGGCTTTTGAGTTCGTGCCCCACATTGGGGTTTGTGCTGACAGCTCAGAGCCTGGATGCTGCTTTGGATTCTGTGTCTCACTCTCTCTCCCCCTCACTCTCTCTCTCTCTGTCTTATTCTCCCTCAAAAATAAATAAGCATTACAATTTTTTTAAAGAAAAAATTATCTTAGAATCTGTGCCCTTTTGGTTATAGATGTGCCCAGAAAGGAACACCAATTTAGCTGTAAGTAGTTCACATTCAAATACAAACTACTCTTTTAACGTTCTTGCCTGACACCGGATTTTGAATGGCTGGGAAGGAAATACGAATACACATGTTTTCAAAGTGTGAACAGGATTGGGTAAAAGGGTGGATTACTATAAGCAGAAAGAACTTACTTTGTATGTGCATTTATGACAATTATGATGGCACATAATCAGAAAAAATGAGTAAAACTTGTATTCAACTCTCTTGTACTTCTTTTAGCACTTTCCTTCTACCATGAAATTCCAGACAAACAAGGCCCCAGGCATTCACACAGCACCCTTGGTGTCCAATCTCTCCCACACCAACCTGGTCTCCCCAACCATCAGAGGCCTACATAATACAGCTCCTGTCAACTCCCATCCACTACCATGCTTAGCCAGCTGATAGGCTCCATGGACCTATGAACAAAATTCTCACTAAATAGAAAACAGAACAAAAATTTCTTGCCAAAGGTATTTCCATTTGCCTTAACACATGAGATGATCTCTCCAGTAAGAGGAAAGAATTATGCTATCTTTGGGCAGGTGGGGCCTCTTTCTCATCCCTCAGATCATCCCCAGTCCTTCAGCTGAGCTCAAAGTCCCCTGGTGCTGATACTCCCTGAACAGAAAAACAGGCTGACACATGAGGCCACTGGAGGTGGTAGCTAAAGTGTAAGGAAGCATGTTCATTTTCTCATATTCATCAGTGATTTACTTAGCTCAGGCCTGGTCCAGATAAATATCTTAAACTTTGCCTGTCAAAAGTTTGATCTAGTTTTTTAAAAACAGTCTCCCAGTTTTTGGGGCCCCTGGGTGGCTCAGTTGGTTAAGTGTCCGACTTTGGCTCAGGTCATATCTCATGGTTGTGAGTTCAAGCCCCACAAGGGGCTCAATGCTGTCAGCGTGGAGCCGGCTTTGGATCCTCTGACCGCATCCCCAACCCCGTCCCTCCCCTGTTTGGTCTCTCTCTCTAATAAATAAATAAATAAATAAATAAATAAAAAGTCTCCCAGTGTTTAAGTTTGTAAATATTCTATTAAAAAAAAAAAACTGCTATGAGTTTGGGATCCTCTTGCATGTGTGTTTTTGTTTGTTTCTTTTATTTTCTTTTCATTAACAATAGCCTTGAGCATATCAACCAAATCTTTAGTCAGCAAATTCCATAAGGGGCTTTAAAAACTCTATTTTTCCAACTGCAGCTTCCTTTAAAGCTAAAAGTGCTTCTGTTTATTATCATTCCAGGTTCTTCTCATATTGTCTCATCTGGGTCCAAATGCAGTGTGCATTGTCATGGAAGGTTCTGTGTTTCGGCGAAGATGAGAGCCATGGTTGATAAGATGGGACTCTACAGCAACCAGATTTGGGCCCTGGTTCATTGCAAGGAGTCAGTCTCTTACAGATGATTCCTGCCATTTGCATGTGCTTCCACTGTTATCTTCTCTCTCTTGAACCCAATGCTCATCTAAAGAGATGATCTGATAGGATGGCTTCGTTCTTGTCCAATATGGAAAGGCTACTTGACGAGTCACTGTTCTTTTCATGGTGGCCAATATATAAGTGTCCTGGGCTAGAGCCTTGATGTTGGTTGTAGCCAGAGCACTTGGGTCATTTAAAAAAGGCATAGAAACTTGATAGGGGGCGACATCTCTAGACCTTTTCCTTAAAGTGGTTCTACAGGAGTGACAATCTAAGATTCTCACTAGCATATCCCTTTCCTAACTTATTATGGTGTTCATTTAAATTGTTGGAGCTACTTGCCTTATCTTCTAGTCAGTAATCTCTTCGGGTAATATTCCGATATATCCAGTGCCTAGTACAGTATCTTTCTGACAGAACAGACTTGATAAACACTGAGGGAACTAAATTTAATAAATTGAGAAAGCCACTCATTTGGGTTTCTAATACAAAATGGCCTTGGCTATTCTGTTTTAAAATATTTAGCAGTTCAGTTAAAAACGCCCCTGTGAATCTTTTATGACATCATTTATCTTTCTATTTCTTTTCAGCTTTAAATTGTCCTGCCAGATTTATTTGCTGTGGTATTAGGTTTCTGTGTCTGCCCAGTTCTAGTCCGGCTCTTCTAATGCAATTCAGCCTTTTTACTGCAAGACTCAGACTCGAATATTAAATCAACATTTGCCATTAAGACTCCACATTTGTCTATGGGATGATGATTGGATTCATCTTTTGGACAGGAATCTATATAAATACATATTCTCTAATAATTTCCAAAGATAATCCACCCCACTTCATGATTCTTAAAAATGTGGACTCCAAGACCGTGCAAGTTGCTTTCCTCTGGGCAACCCGAACATCTACTGTCATTTCATTACCTCCACCTTGTGATTTTCTGATATTTGCTGTCAAAAAAAAAAAAAAGTTTCAGAGCAATACTGCATGGCTTGCCAATCTTTATTAAAAGCAGAATCTGATCAACAATGTTCCAATTATGAAGGTAAAAGAGGAAAAGATAATCACACTTTGAATTAAGTCACATCTGGACAGGCCTGTAGTTGAGGGCACTAATAATATATTGCATATGTATTTGTGCAGAGCATGCCAAAAGTGAATTCCACATCATTAACAAAGTTCTCTATCAATCGCTCACAATCTGACAGCTGTAACCAGCAAGGTGCAGAATCAAGTCTTCCTTGCTCCTGAATATGGATCATCATGACCCATGCAAGTCCCTTCTCTACCTATGGGGTCTGCCAGCCTCACAGCTGCTGGGAGAGCAGAATGGAGGTTTGCATTAAGGCTCTTCAAGTCATTTCTCTCCCAGACGGGGATCTTGCATTTTAAACACTACTACACACAGAGCTTGAAACTCCTTTCCAGAATCAGTTCTCCTGGCTCACTACAGAAAACAGAGAGAAGTATGTCACCCCTGAAAACAACCACAGACAGTCTTCAGGAAGTAATGGGCTGAAAGAGGCATGAGTGGTTGCCACCAACTATCTCTGCTCGTGGTGAGGGGGAAAGTCTGGGATTCTCAGCTAGTAACCAAGTGGGGGCAGAAGGAATAGAAATGTAACATGGGGAGTGCCTGAGTGGCTCAGTCAGTTGAGGGCCCTATTCTTGATTTTGGCTCAGGTCTTGATCCCAGAGTTGTGGGGTCCAGCCCTGTGTTGCACTTCATGGTGAGTATGGAGCCTGCTTGAGATTCTCTCTCTCTCTCTCTCTCTCTCTCTCTCTCTCTCCCTCCCCCTCCCTTCCTTTGCCCCTCCCCCCTAAAAAGAATAAAAGTAAAATTAAAAAATATAAAAGAAAGAAGTGTAACATGAACCAGTTTGGTGAAAGGCTTTTTCATTTTTTAAAGTACTCTCAAAATTCTTCCTACCATTTTTTAAAATCATGCACTTCTTCGTATCATGCTGATGTTGATCCTTGCAACAAACAATTAATAAGAGGCTGTGTATGGGTTAAAATCCTGGGCACTGGAGCCACCCACACTCTCTCACTAAATTCCAGCTTGGCTGTCTATCAACTCTGGGACCTGGGACAGGTTCTTTAACCTCCCAAGCTTCATTTTTCTTATCAATAAAATGGGAAAGCAATAGTATCAGCCACCTAGGGTTCTGATGAGAAATCCATCCATCCATACACGTAAAGCACCGAGGGACAGGCTCAGGGCCTGGCTCAGGGCCTGGCTCAGGGCCTGGCTCAGAGTAAGCCTCCACCGTGAACACTACTGGAATTCAGGAAAGCTACGGTTACTCTCATCTGGTCTCAGTGATGATTGAAGTTGGAATCTCATTTCCCCATGATCTCATAGCTAAGTGGCAGCGAAGAAATAGGCATTGACGTCTGTAGACAAAACGTTATCCCATATTTTTCCAAAGTATTCGATGGTAAGCACTTGCCATGGAGGATGCAAAAAATCCTTTAACAGATCCTTTTGGAGGACTGAGAGGAGTTGAAGTTTATTAGCAAATGTACCATTCCATCTTTGTTAGATTACTAGCCTAAAGCCCATTTCTGATAATCAACACCATTATCAAAGACTTATTGAGTATCAGCTATGTGCAAAGCTTTGATAAAGACTCTGAAAGGAGAATTGAAGTTTTACAACATGGTTTCTGTCCACCTGTCAACAGTTCCGTGTATGAACAGATGTCCCTGACAACACGTGCTAGATAGAAAGCACAGGGGTCCACCAGGGAGGGGACAGCCTATATGGAGGGGATAGCCTGTGTCTTTTCCTGGATGAAGTGGAACCGGAAATGCTATACTTAATCTAATAGAGGACTGGACACCGTAAGGCCTGAACAATGCTGAAGAAGACTGACTTTGATCCATTATGGAGATGAGAATCCATAGGGCTTCCTAGGGGCCAGAAACTTACTGAGAAAAAAATATTCAAAGTAATTTACTCCTTTCTGTATACAATATATATCTGTCATATGGTCAAAAGTGGCAACTATTGCTCAAGTGTCATGGGATACACAAGCTACGTAAGACTCAGTTCCCTCTACGTGGCAAACCTGTTGTCTAATTAGAGACCTATATAACTTATGGATTTAAAGACTCCAAGTATAATACAGAAAAACGCACCTAACAAACATCATTTCAAAAAAAAAAAAAAAAGTACGATGTTAGCTAAGAAATAATAGAAACACACACATCCCAAATCAATAGAAATTGTCCCCTATCTTGGACCTGTTTTCTGAGACAGGAGGAGAACATGGGAATAAAGGAAATCTTTTTCAGGATGCAAGAGGTTCCTTAAGTGAAAACAAAACAACACAAAAAGCCAGACAAACTTAAGGATTCTCTCTGCTTCTCAATAGCCTCTTCTCTGCCCCATTTTCTGTGGTGACAGGTCACTCCTTGTCACTTCAAGCTCAGCCTTCCACCATTAATTACCCCTTTAGGTTTTTATTTACTTTTCATCTTAAACAGAACGGAGTCAGGATATAAGGGATTTCTTGTTGCGGCAGACTTCCAACTCTGCACCACCTGCCCGAGAGACGGAGGAAAGGGGAGGAGGGAGGTAAGGAAAATAAAGGGGAGGAGAAAAGTGGTTAAAAACTTAATTTAATATACTACACTAAAGATGCTGAAAAATGCATTTAGTTCAAAACCTCCACCACCGAGTACTGTGAAGTAGCATTTAGCTCTAATAGGGTTTCTGCTTCATCAGCTACAATAATTATTTTCCTTAATTTGCCTTGGACATTCTGTATAATGATCTCCATGTTTGGGGTAGGGGCTCCTTTTGTAAGCGAAAACAAAAAGCAAGCCTGTGATTTGCTTCACCTCCTCTGTCTGCCTTGCCTTCCTTTTCACGGGCCTAAAACGTGTCTTCGCCCTGTGTCATCAGCGTGAATTTCTTGACGTTAGAGCCATCCATCTCTACCCTCCCATCCCTGTCCCCACCTGCAATCTAATTGGCAATTTGCCACCTCTACCCTTTTCTTTCAAACTAGATCAGCCTCCCTGAAACTTGCAAGAATTTTCTGTCCCCTGCAAGAAACCCCAGAGAGGCTGATCTTGAAAATGTGCAAATGTATTATTTAAAAAATGATATTGAGATCAAACTGCGATGTGTGTTTATATCTTTTTGATCTCTATTTTTGTCCTTTATTAACTATCCCCTTACCCTGTTTCTCCAAGTGTTAGCTACAGATTTTCAATCACACCCACAGGCAAAGCCAACCCGCAGGGAAGCTCTCAGCAGTGCCCTTCCAGAACCAGCCCAGCAGACGAAAGGCAGATGGAAAATTCCAGGGGTTCCGATCTGAACATTTAAATGATCATCTAGCGTAACACAAATCTACGAGATATGTATTTTTAGTTTCCTATGCAGAGCAATAGAATTGAGACAATGCAGAGGACCCTGGTGAGTATGTTGCACAGAAAATGCTTTGCAGGAACTGCAGTCAGCAGAGGGTAAATTTGGAGAGACCCTGAGAGGGACTTAGGGCAGCAGAAATGCTATTTATAATCATTCCTTCTGCTGTCTGACATTGTATCATTGCAAATTGTACTCACCGCCACTATTTTGTTTTGTTTTGTATCTTAACTTTCACTTCCATACAGGAGTGCTAGTAAGGCCACATGGTTTTGCATCTTTTTGATAGATCGGAAGTGACTCGGGGCCAGAGGAACGAATCTGGGGCGAAGCCAGAGCCAGCTCGCTCACCTCCAAGCAGGTTTCTCTTTGCACTGCTTTATATTCCAAAATATGCTTACATATTACCTAGCAAATAAGACTACACTTGGGAATACGTTCATTACTTCAATATTTAGATACTATTCAAGGACACAACTTCAAAAATATTTTAATATAGCCGTCAGTAATCTTGATGCTAGACAACATATGATTACATATACAATAATATATGACTTATGCTATTTAAAATTCTTCAAGGTGTACTTTCTGCATCCTGAGATGAAGAATAAGAGAGAAAAAGAGACATCAAAAGTCATTTAGATGTCTGCAGGCTAACCAGCAGGTCTAGGTCTGACTGACCACTCTCTGTCACACTAACCAACCAATGACAAGTTAAAGCAGCTTTTTCCAGAGCCAGGACTCCCTGCTGGGGGTAAGAACAGCTTTACACATACAGAATACTAGAAGGACATTTAAAGCAAAGATGTTATGTATTAAATCCTATTTCCAGGGGCGCCTGGGTGGCTCAGTCGGGTGAGTCCAACTCTTGGTTTCAGCTCAGGTCATGATCTCATGGGTTCATGGGATTGAGCCCTGTGTCAGGCTCCACGTTGACAGCAGGAAGCCTGCTTGGGATTCTCTCTCTCCCTCTCTCTGCCCCTCCTTCCCGCTGTCAAATAAATAAACATTAAAAAAAATAATAAATCCTACTTCTATTTTCACAATAGGAATTCTGTGGCTTCCAAAATAAAGCCAGATCCTACTAATGGGTACTAAGGGTAGAAATTTGAATCAAATGTCAATTACAGAATATTTGAAGAAGTTCTTTCAATAGCTTGTTTGCTCATAGTGTAGAATGTGTACTTTCTCCTTGCTGCATACATGTCTTTATTTTGTATTCTTTCACTCATTGGGTCTTTGGCTCCTGTATTCTGAGAGAGACTCTTAAAAAAGAAACCATTGAAATATGGAGGTATTATTGAGAAAAAGTGATTTGTTTAAAGAGAGGGACAAGTCTTATCTCATCCCTTTTCCTATTTAGAATCTTTGTAGCCATCTATTTAGCTAATCGTTCAGACCTCTCAGATATACTTTTACTACTATGAAGTTCTCTGAATCACAAGTGCAATTACACTTAGCTACACATTTCGGAAATAGCAAATAAGTAGCATATACTGAACACCTCTGTGTGGTAGGCGTGGGACACAATTCTTTACACGTATCATCTCATTGACTGTGTACAATAATTACATGAAGTGTGTGCTGTTATCTCTATTTTTTGGTGATAATACCTGTCTTCCCTCTTAACTTCCCCACATTGATGTGCAGGAACACACAGTATACACCCTCTAAAATTATTTTTGCCCAGCTTCCCTCTTTCAATAAATGACATCGTCACCCACAATCTGGGTTCTATCCTTGATACCTCTCTTTCTCTCATTCCCCAAATCCATTCTATCAGGAATCCTATCAACTCTGCCTCCAACGTATATCCTAAATATGGCCACTTCTCTCGAACCTCTTGGGTACCAGCAAGGTTCAATCCATCATCATTGCTTGTCTGGACTTGTGAGGTAGTCTTCTTCCTGATATGCCTGCTCCATTTCTGTCTTAATATAATGGAAAAGTGTGATCTTTTAAAATATAAATCAAATTTAATGTCCTCACTATAAACCCTATAATGGCTTCCTATCACATTGGGAATAGAATGCAAACCCTGTGTCTTGGCCTTAATGATCTGGGCCAGGCTAATCTTTAGACTTATCATTCTCTTCCTTGCTCTTTCTTTCCCCAAAATGATATTTTGTAAACCCTTCATTTCATTCCTGCCTTAACATCTTAGCACGTGTTGTTTCCTCTTCCTGGAATGTTCTTTAGCATTTTACATGGTAAGTTTTATCATTCCAATCTCCGCTTTACATGTAAACTTAAGAGGTTTTCCCCAATCACTGAATTTAAAGTTGCCACCTAGGAATTCATAGCATTTATTGCTGATATTTTCCTTTTTCACTTCCTAAATTTGCTTGCTTATGTTCTGTCTCACCATAAAAGCAGGGACCATGTTTATTTTAGTCACCATCAGGACTGGCTACATAATTTTCAGAGCCAAGGGGAAAATGAAAATATGGGCCTCTTGTTAAAAAATTATTAAGAATTTCCAGATGATGGTAACAGGACATTAAGCCAAGTACAAGGCCCTTCTCAGTTCAGGGCCTATGTGGATACACGGGTCCCAGGCCCATAAAGTCTGTTCACCACTGCGCTCTGAGCACATAATAGCTGTCTGAATTGCGTTTTTGGAAGTTTTGGGAAAATTATTTATTCATTTATTTATCAATAATTAATGAATGGAATGAAGGAAACTGAGGTGGATATAACAGATTTGTTCAACACAGAGAATAAAATGTAGACTTGTAGACTGTTCAGGCAGTCTGATCCAACATTTCCTATTAGCCACTGTGTCACATTGCATCCCAAGCAAATACAATCCAGCCTCTGGAAACAAAAAATATCACTCCTCTGCCTTCAGTGAAATTTAATATCATCCAGAAATGAAGAATGGCACCAAACAGCTACAGTTTAAAAGAAGTGAGGGACACCTGGGTGGCTCAGTCCGTTAAGCATCCTAGTCTTGATCTCAGCTCATGCCATGATCTCACAATTTGTGAGTCTGAGCCCAGCATTGGGTTCCACACTGACAGCGCGGAGACTGCTTGGGATTCTCCTCCTCCCTGTTTCTTTCTCTGTGTCTCCTCCACTCTCTCACTCTCTCACTCTCTCTCTCTCTCAAAATAAATAAATAAACTTTTTTAAAAAAGAAGAAGAAGTGGGTGCTGAGTATTCTAAGAAGGGTGTGAACAAAATCATAGAACCAGAAATGTAAGGTAAGTGGTTAGAAGTTATAGTTGAGGTGAGCTTTGAAGGCTAATAGGAGTTGGTACATGGCAATGAGGAAAGACCCAAAAGAGGAAGCACACAGAATATTTGGACATGTGGTGAGGAGTCTGGTGTGATTGAGGAAAGGCTGTATGAAAGGGAGGAAGAAGGAAGAAAACAGACATATCCCATGGCTCCCTGTTATAGTGGATACTTAGCATTTAGGCCCTTTCCTTTTTTAACCAGGAAATGGAAGCCAGTGTTGTGCCATTTTGAAAACGGGACTTGAGGAAGAAGATTCTGGTTCTAGGGGACAGAGTGGGCAAGGGGAAGAAACCACAGACCACTTACATGAGCCAAACTAGGGTACTGGCCACGGGATTCCAAGGAAGAAAAAGATAATGGGAATCACAGAGAGAATAAATACCTAAGAGATTAGCTGAGGTGCATAAAGGAGTGGGGATTCCAAGGGATAATTCCAAACTCTGAAATTTCTGTCATACCTACTATGTGCTTGCTGACTTGCTTGCATGCATTATTTCCAATCCTTATAACAGATGTGGGAGGGAAACTTTCTTATTTATCTACAAGTAGCAGCAAAGGCAAAGCAAGGCAAGGCTAAGAGAAGTGAATTAGCTTGCTGGAGGCCACACAGTTCAGTGCAGGAGGTGGGATATGAATTCACATCAGTACGATTCTATTATATCTAGCCTGGCTAAATGGGGAACATTGGGGCACCTGGGTGGTTCGGTCAGTTAGCACCTGACTCTTGATTTTGGCCCAGGTCATGATCTCAACAGTTCGTGAGTTCCTATTTGATGTTTTTAATCACCATTCCATGGAACAACTTCTATTTGTGAAATACAATATATAATTCTTGGCTTATGTAAAAAGTGTAACCCTGGTGTGTTTCTAGTCTTTTCTCAATGCTGTTTCAGATTCAAGCCTGCTACTTTTGGTGATGGAGGGCTAGAGTTGATGGTCCCTCTACTAAGTGAGCACACCAATTGGAGAAAGAAAAAATCAGAATAAATCTACCATGATCTAAGGGATACAATTGTCACTCAATTAAGAATAACCATTTACTGGGGTGCCTGGGTGGCTCAGTCAGTTAAGTCTCTGACTTCAGCTGTGCTGACAGCTCAGAACCTGGAGCCTGCTTCAGATTCTGTGTCTCCCTCTCTCTTCCCCTGCCCCATTCACTCTTTATCTCTCTTCTCTCCCCTCCCCTCTCTTTCAAAAACTGATAAACATTAGGGGCCCCTGGGTGGCTCAGTCGGTTAAGTGTCTGACTTCAGTTCAGGTCATGATCTCACAGTTTCTGAGTTCAGGTCCCACATCGGGCTCTGTGCTGATAATGTAGAATTTGCTTAGGATTCTCTCTCTCTCTCTCTGCTCCTCCCCCACTTGTGCTTTCTCTCTTAAGATAAATCAATGAACCTAAAATTTTTTTTAAAAATTGATAAATATTAAAAAAAAAACTTTTTTTTTTTTTTTAAAAAAAGAGTAAGCCTCAGGGTGCCTTGGTGGCTCAGTCAGTTAAGTGTCTGACTTGTGGTTTTGGTTCAGGTCATGATCTTGTGGTTTGTGAGTTCCAGGCCTGTGTCAGGGTCTGTGCTGGCAGTATGGAGCCTGCTTGGAATTCTCTCTCTCCCTCTTTTTCTGCCACTCCCCCACTCATGCTCTCTCTTTCAAAATAAATAAATACACTTTAAAAATTAAAAAAAAAACATATAAATGGGGAAGTCAAGGTTGGAAGCAAGAAAGTCAGGACTTGGAACTAGGTGGGAAAGGTAGGTTCTTTATTTATTGCCTTATCAAGGTCGTACTTGTTTCATATACATACATAATGTCCCTTTTTTTTCTCTTTGTTAATGTTTATTTATTTTTAAGAGAGAGAGAGAGAGAGAGAGCAAGTGGGGAGGGGCAGAGAGGGAGACACAGAGTCCAAAGCAGGCTCCAGGCTATGAGCTGTCAGCACATAGCCTGATGTGGGGCTCAAACTGATGAACTGTGAGATCATGATCTGAGCTGAATTGGGATGCTTAAATGATTGAGCCACTCAGGCATCCCTTCCTTTGTTTTTTTGATCTAGAAAGTGTCTTTATTTTTGCCTTGTGCTTTTACAGTAAATAACACAGGACTAGTCACTTAATAAACATTTTATAAATTCTTCATGAGTATTATTACAAAGTTGCAACAAGGGTGAAGTAAAAAATACCCAAATTTCAACAGAATGAGATCTAATTTGATACAGGCAGGCCAGGTCCTAGGAACAAGAGGGATCCCTCAAGACTGGCCAAGAGGGTCCTTGGCTTCCTGAAGGATGAAAATCAAATGCAAGTCTAGAGGAGTCAGAAGAGAGTTTATTGAAGACATAGAGAAGATACAGACAGAGTATCTGGGAGACTCAGAAAGGAAAAGGAGCATGAGTCGCATCTTAGCTTGGAGGTATGGAGTTTTTATTGAGGACAGTGATCTGGTGTACATGTCCTCTCAGGCATCCAGGACCAGTGCTCAAGCATCCTCCATAAATCCGTATGCCCTGGATCCAGGGGTCTTGAGGTCAAGGTGTTTTCAGTCATGATCTTAGAGAATGCTCATGATGACATCACCTGTCACTCCTCAGATGTTATCTACTGTGCTGGAAGACTCCAAAGTAATCATTAACTGCTTGACCTTTACAAGGAGGACATACATTAAGGCAGGTAATGTGGGGGTGCACGTCCTTGCAAGAACAGAAGCAGGAAAAGGAGGAAAGGAAAAAAGACATCTTTTATTTCATGGAGTCTCTTTAGTTTCCCTGTGTTAATTGATTTTCTAAATTAAAACCAGTGTTGACTCGGAAATGGGGGAAATGTCATTTTAGTAGATTTATGATTAAAAATAAGGAATTTTTCTCCCCAACCTATTATTTAGCCCCCAGAGGGTATAGGCAAATGATGAAGAAATAGTCAAACAAACACCAGCAACGTTTACTTCAGTTAACACTCTTCTCAGCTGAACATTACACTCAACTACCTGCCATGAACACACCATGATCTTTGGAATGGGTTTTTAACAATATTGCTCATTAGACCAGCACATCAATTCATTTCCTTCCCCATGTCTCATCAGAGACAGTTCCAATTTATTCAAAAGTTACTTGCTTTGGAGTAAGCCATCAGCCCATCAGAATGTGAAGTATGTCTCCCCTTGGGGATCATATGACCATTTCATTTAATTTAATTTAGGAAAAAAACTGAATCAAATCTTGTTTTACTTCCCTGGGGGAAAACATGCTTCACAAATGAAGAATTCCCAGGCAAAGAAACTCTAAGTCCTACCTCCTGTCAAAAGGTTCATTTACATACATCCTCCTTCATTCTATTGACATGTGAGACTGAGTTTGTATTTATCCCTCCACCTTAACACTCCTCATGAAATATCAATAACACAGACAAGGAAGTGAGAGCCATTTTCTCTTCTTATTCCTAATGAGGCCACTTTGTAAATGGAGAAAAAAAGAAGAATGGCACAATGACTCAAGTGATTAGCATACCTAATCAATGCTTGGGATAGGATCAATGAATCAAACTGTTTTGGGTACATTCCATATATGGGGCTATGTGCTAGGTGCTAGGGAATGAGAGAAGGAAGACAGAAGAATATTCTGGCATTGAAGATCACCAGTTTATTTGAGAAGGTGACATAGCCATTAGAAAAGTTAATTATTGAAAACAAGAGAAATAAAAATTTTGTACGCAGAGAAATAACATTTTAGTTACTTGTATACTCAGACTACAAAGCTGATTCCACTGTGTGTCACTCTGGATGTGAGGAAACAGTGCAGAAGGAGTGAAAATTTGTGCAACACCTCCAGAAGGCAGTCGAACAATACCTGTCAGAAATACAAATGCATTTACTCTTTGGCTTGGAAATTCCTTCACAAGATATTTATCCTACAGATATACAGGCAAACACTCAAGAACTATGTGTGAACAAGAAAATTCCAGGTGCTGTTTTTTTATGTTTGAAAAGATCAGAAACAACGTATATACCCATCATTTGGGGACTGCTTAAATATTTTATGGCATATAATCTGATGGATTTTTGCAGCTATTAAAAATAATGGGGCAGATTTATATATATGTATCTGAAAGGATCTTTAATGCATACTGATTAGTAAATTGAAAAAGCAAAGTACAGAATAGAAAGTATAGTTTGATATATACTGTTTCCTCACAAAATATATCACAGATATAATATACAAATACAAAAATACTAAACTATATATAGCATATATATAATGTACATACATAACATTTCTCTATCTCACATACACACACATCACGTAAATGCCGAAAACACTTAATACAATACACCTGGTAACTGTATTTGCCTCTGGGGAGTGGAATAAGGACCAGTAGTCCGGGGTGGAAGAGAAACTTAATTTTAACTGTATATCATTTTACATATCTACAATTTTGTATTGAGTACATATATATTGCCTATTTAAAAAATAATTTAATATAGTAAATTAGTAATATAACACAGAATATAATAAAGCTGATTAATTGAGTCTCCGTAGCTGGAGCTACAGTGAAGTGCATTTGCACCCCAAGGTGAGGTGCTAAGAACTCAGGGGGGTGGCCTGCTCTCAGCATTGAACTCAAAGTAGCGGTTGAGTGTAAAAGTGACTGCATTTGCCCCCATCTCCAGAAAAGAGTGAGCTTCAGTTGCTAAGTCCACTTTCTAGACTGGCAATCATTACCCCAAAGTTAACTCTGGAGGGCCTATAGGAAGACTGAAGAAAGGAAATCCATATTAGACTGTATCATCCCCCATGCTGAGAATTGTCTTTCATCCCTTATTCCTTATTCACATTCATCCTGTGGAGTTTGGGGGTGAGTGAGGATCCAAACTAAACAGCTCATCTGGCCCTGGGACACTTCGATCTCTTAGACTCAGAAGAAACTTCTATCAGAGAAGATGAAGACTTTAGTGGTCCTAAGTTACTCTTACTCCTTTCTCTTTCCCTTTTTAAAACTTGGACATTATCATTTCCTGGATGATAATGCCACTGGGGAATAAAGCTTTGTAGATTCAGCTGACACTTTTGGAAGAAATGTATATTATTTCATGAAAGACAAAATGCACCAGACAGTGAAGGAGATGATTATATTTTGGTTACTGAATAGGGAGAACATTCGTTTATGAAGAACATCTCAATGAAAAGAAAGGGACCTGGGTTCCCATAAAGGCAGGTAGGTAAGGGAGTGATCCATGAGTCTCACAGGAGTCGTGTGGCACAGTGGTGATGGATCATATCTTAAAACATGCAAGGGCAAAATTGTCCTTTGTGATTAGCCAAAAACCAAATGGAAGAGAGATTTCTTAAGTGTCACTTAAGTTTTCCAGTTGGCACAGAACTCAGGTAACATCTCACCTTGTCATTTGTTTCCACCTTCAGGCATGGTCCTATACAATTTTCCCAGCTCCTCCCATCCTATCTGTGGCCCTTTCACCCTTGTTTCCCCAGTTGCTAACTCCAATTCTCCTTTGACTTTTCTCAGTATGGCCTGCTTACCCAGGTAAGGTGTTCCTGATCTAATTCTTTTCTTTCTCCCTGTCTATTTCATCTAATTGATTCTTACCTCTGATTGGTTAATATCTTCTCTTAGTATCCTTAATGATCCTCCTTGCCGCTGAGGAACCATTTTCCATACTTAAATGACTTGATAGTCTTTCACCTAAATATTCTTTAATGATACAGGTCACTGAACTTTGCTTCTCCTTTCTCACAGTGAAAGAGAATTTCCCCAACTCTGGACAAAGACTGGTAGGACCCCTTGCCACAGGGTCTGTCCTGAGTTGGGAAGAACCATCACACACACACACACACACACACACACACACACACACACAAGATCAGTTATACTACAAAAGAGAGCGTAACTGTCCTCCAGTTTCACCAAAAGCAGATCAGAAGGAAATGAACCAGAAGGAAAAAAGGAAGGATTTAAGTGATGGAGACTGAGCCATATCTGTTGACAGGCGAAAGGTTATTATTAAGTATTAGGACAGGTTATCAAGAATGGTTATGAAAAGTGAAGACATTTCCAGGCTGCAGGAATCCATCACCTTAAGCAAGCATAATATGTACTGATATTTCTTTAATAAAATATATACAGAGAGGAATGTATTTGTTATACAGAACTTCAACCATAATACAGTAGTTTTTCACTTCTCATATCCCAGTGACATGATCTTACTTTCCAATTGCATCAACGTGTTTCTAGATTCCATGCCTAGACTGCTTAGAGGCAGAAGACACTGAATTATGAACAGAACTCTAGCCATAGGTTTAAGGTTTTCTTTTACTTTCTCTTCTTTTTGTAAAAAAAAAGATTTTAGAGCACATTTAAATATTGTTACCTTGCTACAGAAGGAATTCTTTTATTGGATAAATGTTTGCTATTATTATCACTTTTGTTTTTGAGTGGGGCAGTTTTTCACTTTTATTTTATGATTTCAGTGTGAACAAGTGCTATCTGCAGAATGCTGTGCTAACCTCTGATTGTGCCTCTGTGGCCAAAAGGTCTTTTAACATGTTCCGAACCTATGTGTTTCTGAACTTTTTTACTCCTATGCAAATAAAATGCAGCTACAAGAATGCACACATCTACATCCACAGCTAATTACACTCCTAAGGACTCTTCATTGTCTTCCATTTACACATAATTAAATCCCCTTGCTCTTTATCTGCTCCTGTAAGCTTTAACATAGAAATACAGAGAAGAGAAAAACAATGAATGCCACCCCACCCCCACCACACACAACCCCCAAACCTGCTGCGTTTAAAGGAAAATCCCTCATTTGCTCTAGTTGTCTATGCCAAGCGTTTTGTACTGAAACACCCCTACAGTGTGTTCCAATGGGTTCTCATTTGGGGAAAGAGAATGTTACAGAGGGGCAATGGCACTTCCCATGCCCGTTCCTGAGCCATTTTAAAGAGTAAAACATGCAGGAAAATGTTCAATGGATTTTATAGCAAAGCATCATGGTGCTGTTATCAGCTTCCTTGCGGGAAATGGTAATGTGTATTCATATAAACACAATGGGGTTGAACATCACCTCATATCCATTCAGATGCTTCCCAGTACCCAGGCAACTCACACGCAAATGCCTGTTTGCTCGCCCCATAGCTCTCAGCAACCAAGGCTCCCCAACCCTCACAGTCCCTGCTGCTGCCCAGCAGCTCAATGAACAACTGAGCCTTTCTTTCGGAAGCACATCCTCACTCTTACCACTGACCAGAAATTTGTTCAATTTTCATTCTTAGATAGAATATTGGCAGAAGATGATGGTAAAGATGGCTTTCTTCAATTTTTTAACCCCATAAACACATAAGAAAACAGCCATTTTCTTATTTACCCCAAAATTCTAGAAAAGCAAGGCAAATGGGAAATAAAAAAAAAAACAAACAAAAAAACACCAAAGCAAATCAAAGGAAAACAACAAAGAAACAAGCACTATGACACAAGTGAAATGCACAAAGAGAGAAAACAGAGATTCAGATGCCCAGCTAGAATTCCCATTTGATAATGTGGTGGTTCAAACCTCCATAAGAAGGTTTTAATAAAACGACACTTTAACTGCTCAATATCTTAGCTTGTTCAGATAATTGGGCTGAATATTCAGCTGTGGGTGTATGACCTTCATATGGCCATGGTGGGCTGATGGTCAGACCAGGATTCCAATTACTGGTAGGCTAGTCCTGCTTATTCCACTATGACGGTAATCTGAACAACAAACAGTAATTGACTGTAGAGACTAATCTTGACACACTGACTTTTCCTGAACAAAATGTCATGGTCTGCAAAATTAGTATAGCTATATCTGACCTAATATCCATCAGGAATTTTGGAGAAAATCAGATGAAGTCAATTAAATGCATAATATATCCCTCTATACATATGTGAAGCCACACTGTAAGTAGGATCTTGCAGGTGGAAGGGATTTCAGATATCAATATTCCAATTCTCATAGCATCCAGGCTGATGTCATGATTAATCAAAGGAGAAAACATATAGTAAGATGGTCTTGAGCCTGGAGTAAATATACAAATTTCTGTAACAGCTGGTTTCTGAATCATACATCATGGATCTCTGACTGCCTTGGTTGATCATTGTTTTATATGTGTTCATTTTGGCCATCATATATACCTAAGCTCATGAAAGCAGGTACTGACAGTGTCTGGTGTGTTAATTCATTCATGAATCAATCATTTATTGAGTAATTATAATTTTCTCTAGCATTGACTATATAAAGATGAAAAAGTTGCTGCTTTCACCTTTAAGGAGCTCAGATGTCATTAAGGGAGAGAAGAATATACATAAATTGTTTGATTATGGCTGATAGCTGTTTTAATAGACTTGCATAAAAGGTACAGTGATAGCCTAAAGGAAGAGATGAACACTTCTCAGGGCAGAGGATAGAGAGAGGATTCAAGAAGGATCCATAACCAGATGAGCAATTAAGATAGGTATTAGAGCATAAGAGTTTGACATATTTAAGAGGAGGAGGAGAATGCATGTGCAGAAAGAAAGAGCCAAGAAATATCCCAGCATGTTCAGGTAACTATAAATAATTTTTAAAGTCAAACAAAGAGGGAAGAAAATGTAGGAAATAAATTTATATAGGTTGAGGATATTGAATAATATAGAAAAGTTTAAATTGTATCTTTGATGAGAAGAAAGCACTAAATGAATGTATTCCACTCCTCTTTTTCAAGAAGAGTGTTTCCTAAGGTGTATTCCTACTCAAATTCGCAGAAGAAAAATCATGGCCTCAATATCCCTGATCTTCTCACTTCCTTTATAAACATGAAATCGAGTTAATTTTTATATCAGAGAAAGTCATGTAGGCAAAAACCACAACCAAGGCAATTTGAAAATTATACGAGAAAAAGGGAAGAACAAATTGCCCTCATGCTGGAGTAATAAGACTGGTGATAAGGGGCATTTTCTATGAATACAAGTTTCAAATTTTTGGGACTACCCTAGTTAACCAGTGGATAGCTTCTATCATTGGCACACAGGGACCTCTTCCTAACTGCCCAACTGAAGGAGCAACTTTTCAAATCATTCAGTTCTACTTATACACTCAGAAAGTCAGATTATCAGGCATCAGGTTGATGGTCAAACATAATCCCATTTGCCTGACTGATAGGCCAATGATCCTCTTGAATTAAGAAGAAGAGGGAAAAAAGAACTCTAAAATATCACATAAAATTTTAAACACTTTTCCCGCAAAAATGAAATAAGAATTGGAAACCAGGGCAGTTATTGGGTGCAAAAGCCTGTTTTAATTCTATTTCAGCCTAAATCACAGGAGTAAGGGATGATGCATAGATTAATTCAAAGTCAAGAGTCTAATAAAGGACCACTCCATAAAGTTAGGAACCCAAAGTGTTCCACCCACTGCATAAAAGGAGAACTTAAAAAAACTTGCCTGTCTTGACCTAGGCATTGTAGAAAGAAAAATATCTCTTGAATTTATAATCATAAGCCAGCTTTCTTATAGGTTGGTTATCTTATTTTACTCTTTTGTGGTGGTCTGAACAGCCTGAAGTAGAGAACTTAAATTTTAAATGTTCCTGAGCTGTTTGATAGTGCCCTCCCCCTTCCCCATCTACATAAACTCCCCCTTCAATGACTATAAATAATTGTAATTTAATTGTAATTCATCTGTGGCAGAATGCTACTTTCACTAAGGGCTCAGAAACTCCCACAGACATTATTCCAAGGAAAACGAGAAGCTCATAGTGGAAAAAAACACCTCTATCTATCTATGTATCTATCTGTGTATCTATGAATCTATCTATTATCTATCTATCTATCTATCTATCTATCTATCTCAGAGCACTTCATCCGTTAAAAATAGAAGAAATAAGGGGCGCCTGGGTGGTTCAGACTGTTAAGCGTCCAACTTCGGCTCGGAACGATTTTGTGGTTCACGGGTTCGAGCCTTGCATCAGGCTCTGTGCTGACAGCTTGGGGCCTGGAGCCTGCTTCAGATTCTGTGTCTCCTTCTCTCTGTGCCCCTCCCATGTTTGCACTCTATCTCTCTAAAATAAATAATAAACATTTTAAGAAATTAAAAAAATAGAAGAAACAACAAATAGTAGAATCAGACCCATGAAGACTTTAGATATTAAAATTATCAAACACAAAATGTAAATTAACTATGTTTAATATATTTAAACAAAAATGGGATGTTTAAAACTAAGAACAAGAAACAAGAGATTATGTATTATTAACTAGATTTGGAGTAAATGGAACTTGGAGAAATAAAATAAATAAAATATTTGAAAATAAAAACTTTATAGATGCATTAATAGAAGATTAGACACTACTAAAGGGAAAATAAGAAACATGGAAAACAGGCAACCTTTTTTTTTAAATCTGTAATGTAGCTCAGAGAGAGACAAATGATAATAAATATGAGAGTCAAGAGTCATGCAGGATAGATTAAAAAAATTTAACATGAATGCAATCATCAAGAAGATATAATAGAATGAAAAAGTGGCTAACTTGGAAGAAAGAGTGGCTGAAAAACAAACAAATGCATTTATTGAAAGACAAAAATCCTTAGGTCAAAGATTCCCAATGAATTCCAAGCAATATAAATGTTCAGATGCCTTCTGGGTTTCAGAGCAACATCTTCACATTCAGACATCTTAAATAGCATACTCAAGCACTGTGAATTCCAGAATATCCAGCTCTTTTATAGCTAAAATACATCTTTTGCATTTAATTTGTTCTCATAGGGTAATAGAGTGATTCTTGAAATTATTAATAAAGAGCACTTAAATTTTCAGAGTCCTGAAAGCCAGAAGTTAGATAATAAAGGTCAGAGTTCCATAAGATCCTTAAAATATCACAAAAGTGGAAAATGGAACTACTTGAACAGATGTCTTTCCATCCTTGAAAAGAGAACATTTTCCGTTGCCAATGGCTTGCTGGTTTTTTCCTTCCAACTTTGTTTTGCTGGCCAAAATGGAAATGACAATATGTTGTCCTAAGCAGTTTTACAAAATTGATCAGGCAAGACTAATATAGACCTTCATTCCTAATCATTCACCACTACAGAAAATTAAAGCAAGAAAAGAACAAAACTTGGTATACACATCCTCTTGGGTTCCAAGTGAGCAAGGTTTTGAGGATGGAAGAAGACAGGGGGATCTTTCATTTTTGGCACAGACTAAATCACTCCTTAAAAGAAAAACCTGACATGGGTGTCTCCAGACAATGTTAATTTCCTTAACATAACTAGATATTTGCTATAGAGAAAAAATTAACTACCAAATAATTTATCTCTATTGTAGAAGCAAGGAGGAAAGCAGGAATAGAATAATTAGAATTTTTGATGGATGGTTTTTATAAAGTGTTATATATTTTGGGATTTCCAAGTCTGAAATA
The DNA here is from genome assembly GCF_022079265.1 of Lynx rufus. Taxonomy (NCBI): domain Eukaryota; kingdom Metazoa; phylum Chordata; class Mammalia; order Carnivora; family Felidae; genus Lynx; species Lynx rufus. The sequence goes on along the minus strand of NW_025814837.1, from coordinate 3,008,958 downwards.
AAGTAAAATCCATATCCTAATTATTTAGCTTCACTCAGTGCCTTTCACTCTAAAGTATGCTTGATTCTTAGCAGAATATAAGTTAAACAAGCCTTAATATGTTCATAGGTATCTTTCTTGACTCTCAACCTTAAACTTTCCATCACTAGTCCTATCACATTTTTCTTGACTTTTCCAACCCACATTGATTTAATGTTCTGAATTTCTGTGTTATGCATTTTCTATATTATCCTTTTTGTTGCCTACATTACACCTTATTTTTATGCCCTGTTTATTTTGAGTACATTTCATATATGAAATCTTTCACATTCTTTGAGGCCAGAGACCATGAATACTGGTTTGGACATTCTATAGTAGCTAAGAAGGGGTTGTACTTCAGGAAGTACTCTGTGCATTCCTGTCTCAGATTGTGCTGCAATGACTTACTGAATAAGTTTTATTTTCAGAATGAATGCGTTATATAAATAACAGATCCAGTTTTACGAATATCCACATTCCTTAAGCAGAAGGTTACTATTGCTAAATGGTAACAGACCCAAATCTTTTTCTTAGAAGTATTGTGACTTTCAGTACAAAAAGTCATTAAAAATAAACAATCTCTGCAATCAAGAAGAATGGACAATTTAATTAAGCAATCTCATCAGTTACATACATGTAGAACATAAGGGCAGTCTACTTTATTTTTTTTAAGTGTATTTATTTGAGAGAGACAGAGAGAATACAAGTGGGGTAGGGTCAGAGAGATAGGGAGACACAGAACCCAAAGCAGGCTTCATGCTCTGAGCTGTCAGCAAAGAGCAAGACTTGAGGCTCCAACCCATGGGCTGTGAGATCATGACCTGAGCCAAAGTCGGAAGCCCAACCAACTGAGCCACCCAGGTACCCCAAGGGAAGTCTACTTTAGAAAAAATACATAATTCAAAAGGAGTACTTTAAAATTAAAATAGGTCTAAAAATTTTTTTCTAGTTTCACATTTGACAAATATGAACTAGTGTTACCCAATGTTTCCCATAATTAAAGTAAATGAGAGAGCAAAAGCAATTATTTGGTTCATCAAATGATTGATTACACCAGTTTGAAGTCACCAAGTACAGGATTAAATTCTCTCTGAAATTATCAGAGTTGTATAATGAAGGAGTATGGAAGTTAGGGATGGAAGAACCAAATCCTCTTTTAATTTTAATAAACATGTATTAAAACCCAAGTTACATGAGTTCTTAGTTATCTGATTTATGATAAATTGCTTAATGTTTTGATTTTAGTTTCCTCACCTCTAAAATGGTAATAATAATATTAACTACTTTGAAAATTGTACTGGAGATTAAGCAACCAATTGAAAATAAAGGTTTCATCACTATCGGTAGCATAATAGACACTTAATAAATTCATTACTACATGAATGAGCCATCTCTTTTGGAAGAGATTACAAAGTAAATATGGTCCCTATCTCCTTTTCCATTACATGGGTCAATCCTGGTGACCTCCATTACCACAGCTTCTTCTGTCCACAGGTCTCTTTGAGGGAGAAGGCCCAGACAGCCATGTTTTGGAGCACTCGCTGAATATAACTTTTTGGATGGGAAGTGCCCCGGACTGAAAGGCTATTTGACAATATATGAGTAACCTGATTTGAACTATCTGCCCAATGGTGAATGAGCTGGGCAACCAGATTCTTGCTTTCAGGAAATAGAATGGGAAAACACAGAACGAGGGACTGTGAATGAACTTATATTAAGAATGAGCCACATGAGGGGCACCCTGGTGGCTCAACTGCTTAAGCATCCAACTTCAGCTTAGGTCATGATCTTACGGTTCATGGGTTTGAGCCCTGTGTCAGACTCTGTCCTGACAGCTTACAGCCTGGAGCCTGCTTTGGATTCTACGTCTCCCTCTCTCTCTCTGCTCCTGCCTCATTCGTCTCTCTCTCTCTTTCTCTCTCAAAAATTGGAAAACGTTTAAAAATTAAAAAAAGAGTAAGCCTCATGGTGCCTGGGTGGCTCAGTCGGTTAAGCATCTGACTCTTGGTTTGGGCTTAGTTTATGATCTCGTGGTTTGTGAATTCGAGCCCTGTGCTGGGCTCTGCGCTGACAGTGCAGAGATTCCTTGGGATTCTCTCTCTCTCTCTGTCCCTCCCCTACTCTCTCTCTCACTCTCAAAATAAATAAATAAACTTAAAAGAAAGACTAATCCAAAGACAAAGGAAGTAGAATCTATAACTCAAGAGGCACAGAAAAAGAGAGGATAAAAATTAAGAGGTCAAGGTAAAGAAGCAAGAAACAGAGGGAAAAGTAAGAAGACAAGACGTACGGAAAGAAGCTAAGATTGATAGAATAGCCAAATGGAAAACTAGAAGAAAATCTACCACAAATCCTTTCCCTTATGACTACTAGAAATGCTATGACCTCTATCTTTTCTCCTGGAGTTCCAGGACAGTAAATTATATACACCCCTTTCCTTTACTTCCCCACCCTACTATTCCTTGAGCTAACATAAATGAGTTTCTTATAATAAACTAACACTTCCAGTGTAACTAAAATGCCTTTGAAACACTTGAGGAGATAGAAAAAGATCTATATAGCAAATAAATTATTTGTTTGTTTTTTGAGATAGAGAGAGAGTGCATGTGAGCTAGCAGGGGAGGGGTACAGGAAGAGGGAGAGAGAATCTTAAATAGGCTTCTACCCAGTACAGAGTCCAAACCAGGACTCGATCTCATCACCATGAGATCATGACCTGAGCTGAAATCAAGAGTTGGACGCTTAACTAACTGAGCCACCCAGGCACCCCACAAATAAATTATTTAAACTAACATAGGAATGTCATCATAGGAATGTCATCATTACACTAATTTCCTTCCCTGTCCCACATGGTACATGCATGACCAACTTTCTGAAATTGCTTATGTTGTCCCTCCATATGGAAAATGTCTTTTTCACTCCTTTCCAACTATTTAAATCCTACCTATTTATAAAATGTCCAGTTGAAGCTTCCTATATTCCTGAACATTTTGCCTATATAATATCTCTTAACTAAATTCTTAGACCTTATTTTCATACTTAACACTACCATATGTTTTCTTTGTGCCTAAATCCTGCATTGTTAGGTAACACGTTGTCATTTTACCTGTTCTAGGTGTACATTTAATCCATCCTCCAAAAAAAAAACCAGAAATTTTTTGAATACAGAAACCAGATTGATGCATTTTTAAAATTCTCTTTACCTTTATCACATGATATCCCTGAAGTATCAGTAAAAAAAAAAAAAATGAATGCATGAATGAATGAGTGGATGAATAAAGAAAATTGAAATGAATGAAAGAATGAATAAATTTAGTGTGGTCAAAGGCTTACACAAGATTTCTCAGAGGAACCATACATGAAAGTGTCCTATTTTTTTTAAATGAGGAAAGCAGTAGCATTTGTGCATTAGTTACTTTGAGATTGGGTTCTTCAATTTATCCTACGGAGGCTGTTACAATTATGTTTATCACCATTTAAAAAAGCGTTAGGTGAAAAAATCTATTTTAGGTGCTCTATCACAATAATTGCAGCCTATCAGATCAATGCAAGCATGTTTAAAAATTTTCAATGCATCTGATTGTGTTAAAGAGGATGTCACAAGGAACTGACTTACTATAGCAGGTCAGTGGACAGGATAGGGCGGAAGAGGTCTTGGCACAAACTGACATATTCAGTTGGAATTGTTTGTGTTCAGTTCTTTTTAATTTCAGGGGAAAAGAATCTTTCATCTCTTCTCTACACTTGAACAGCAGGTGGGCAGACACTGAATTTTTTTCAGGAGAGTGAGTGTGTGGGTAAGTCACTTGGAAGAAGTTCAAACATCATGTATATTACTGATGTTGACAAGTCTAACTGCAGGACACGGGGGAAGAAATCCTAGCTGGGGTAGAGCTGGCATTTTCAGGGTATTTTTTAAAAATATAAATGCTCTGACACTGATCTAAAACCCTGGTTCCTGCGGGCTTTGGTGTGTAACTGTGATGTGTGAGGCCAGGCATATACAAAAGCTGGGATGGAAGATTTCGCTCAAATAAAATTGGAAGCAGCTTATATGTTCTGCCACTTCTCAAATCAACTGTGGCTTCTTGAGTTGGAAAACGCCAGATTTGCTATTCATTGTTTTTTTTTTTTTTTCCTTTTTGTTCCCATTGCTGCCTTTCCCTTTCCAGGGTCTATACGAAGTGAAACATGTTGCAGGAACATGAGTAGTTTTGAAAAGTATTCAGTTGAGTTTAATGTTGCTCTACTAAGTTTCTTGTAGCATGTGTCCATGGTGCCTATGTGTGAGTGCACGTATGTGTGAATCCAACTCACCTGCAGATGTCTGCGTTGGTTGTTTTTCAAATAGGTATATGAACCCAGACCAAAAGTATGTGTGGTGATCATTCCATATGACCAAAGGAGTTAAACTTCTGGAAAAAGAACACTGAAGTTGTGAAGTTAACTAAATTTGTTGTAAGAAAAAAATAATTTGTTGTAAGGACATCAAAGCATAAAGACCGTGTGGAATCATATTTTTTAAAAAAAAAAATGGGCTGATTTGCATATGTGTGTCTATCTGTTTAGTTTTTTATCTGTGTTTGTTTTAATATTTTAGTTTTCTTAAAAATGGCTTTAATGGGTCACGTGGGTGGCTCTGTCAGTTGAATGACTCTCGATTTCATGATTCTGATCGAGCCCTGTGTCAGGCTCCGTGCTAAGAGTGATGCCTGCTTCAGATTCTCTTTCTCTCCCTCTGTCCCTCTTCCCTGCTCACACATGCACATGCGTGTGCACTCGCTCTCTCTAAAATAAATAAATAAATAAATAAATAAATAAAAACAGCTTTAACTCATTAGAGAAGCCATTTTATATATTTTCATAATACTAATATGAAGAGATTAAATATATTATGAGGATGTACACATATTCAAAAGGACATATGTTTTTCACTCTGGAAGATTTCGATGGCCATGATCGAATCTCTCAATAACTCTAACTAAGATGGAGCCTGCTGGCCTCTGAAAATTTGAAACAAGATCCCGGCTAGGATAGAATGGCAGGACTGCTAATGGTGAGTCAGAGCAAGGACTCGAGATAAATGTCACTTTCTTTTTTGGCTGTCATAACTTTTTTCTCTCCTTTATTCCCTCCCTCCATCCCTCCCTTCCTTCCTACCTTTCTTTTTCTCCAAATTATGACAATCTGTTTTTATCTTTTCCACTTCAGAACTCATCTTTCACATTTGTTGTACTATGCTTATTTATACCTCAGAATAACTTTGCTTATTTTATTAAAAAGAAGAGCTCCGGGGCGCCTGGGTGGCGCAGTCGGTTAAGCGTCCGACTTCAGCCAGGTCACGATCTCGCGGTCCGTGAGTTCGAGCCCCGCGTCAGGCTCTGGGCTGATGGCTCAGAGCCTGGAGCCTGTTTCCGATTCTGTGTCTCCCTCTCTCTCTGCCCCTCCCCCGTTCATGCTCTGTCTCTCTCTGTCCCAAAAATAAATAAAAAACATTGAAAAAAAAATTAAAAAAAAAATAAAATAAAAAGAAGAGCTCCAGAATATCTGAGTTAGATTTCAAAATTCTGACTTTAACTCTGTAAATAGTGCTACTTAGCTCTTTCCTGTTGTAAAGATATAGGTTGTATGGAAATGAAGAGTTCCATGTGAAAAACTAGGGGAGGTAATGGTGCAAGAGAAAACAAGAAATGGAGAAAATGAAAATATGTACATTTTAGCACTGGCTGCAGAATTAAAGTCATTGTTTGGGAAAATAAAAATATATCATGTGTTCCATGTTAACCCTTTAGATGATCTTATTGTCATGAGTGGGTTGATAAGCTAAAATGTGATATGATGGTATAGAAATAAAATGATTATGAGGAAATAAAGATACACTGGGCCTTCTCTCTCACCCATAAAACGACATATCTCTTCGGGGAATTGACTTTTCCTACCACTCAGTTTCCCAGACATTCTCTTCTATCTGGTCCTTACCTCTCTCCTGGGTACCTCACAACCTGTAGCCCTCATTCAAGCCTGTTGATTCTCATGCTGTCATTCACTCTTTACATGTAAACAGCTCAGTGGGGTGAATTCAGCTTCAGCTGTGGCCCCTGAAAGGCCAGACTTACTCAGGGGTACTTTGGGGACAGTGCTCAGAAACCCTAATGTTGCCGCTGTTCTAAAACAAGGGTGCTGAAAGGGGCCTGATATTCCCTTCAATCTCAATGTAGTTTGAAAGCAGATGACCCCTTGGACTGTGAACTTCCCTCAACCTTCCCAAAGAGACAAAGACCTGCATAATTTATTTCATGAACTGCGAGTCTGGAAGTGGTTGGAAGAGTTTGGGTCTCAAGTTTTTCCCTCCTTATGAGTATGGCCTCAGGCAAATGTGGATACTTCATTTATTCATTCAACATGCCATATGAGTATCAGACACTGCTCTTGTTTTGGGACATGTTTGAGGTGAACAGTGCTGACAAGGCCCATGTTCTCTCATGGAGTTTATTTTTAGTATAGCTAATGAGGAGTACCGCTCATACAAATAAACATTCATACACAAGAGAAAATCAGGAAATGTAAGTGCTAAAGAAAAAAATTAAAAGAGAGTGATGTACTAGGTTAGTGGATCTCAAACATTAATGTGCATTCAAATCAACCAGGGATCTTCTTACAATGCACTGATTTAGTAGTCTTGGGTAGAGCTCAAGACTCTGTATTTTCTTTCTCTTTCTTTCTTTTGTTCTGTCTCTCTTCCTTCCTTTCTTTTTTGAAACGTCCCCCTTTTTTAAAGTTTATTTATTTATTTTGAGAGAGACAGAGAGAGAGAGGGGAGGGAGAGAGAGAGAGAATGCACACAAGCAGAGTGGGGGCGGGGGGCGACAGAGAGAGAGAATCTCAAGCAGGCTCTACAAATTGTCAGTGCAGAGCTCGATGTGGAGCTCAGTCTCACGAACTGTGAGATCATGACCTGAGCTGAGATCAAGAGTGGGATGCTTAGCTAAGTGAGGCACCCAGGTGCCCTGAGACTCTGGATTTTAACAAGCTTCCAGGTAATGCCAGGACTGCTGGTCTTTGCCCCATGCATTGAATAGCAAGTCAATAGCTGTTAATTAGCTATTAATTAGCAGCAATTTTAAATTGTGTAGTAATGGAAGGTTTTTCTGCCTCTGATGAGGCTATAGGTAAGTGGAGAAACCACTCATTGAAGATCTATTGGAAGAACATTCCAGGCAGAGGAAGGGGTTATTTCAAAGGCCTTGAGAGAGAAGAGAGATTGGTATGTCAAAGAAATGGAAAGAAGGCCTTTGTATCTTAAACACAGTGAGTTGAGGGAAGTAAGAGAGTAAATCATGTCATGAAATCCAGGGTAAGGAATCAGATTTTACTCTCAGCGTTAAGTAAGGCCATTATAGAATTTAAGCAGAGAACTACTTTACATTCTCTGTAACTATTCTAGATATAGGGTGAAGAATGGAGAATGGTAAAGAAGAAGCAAAGAAGCCAATTAAAGTCCACTGGAGTTATCCAGATAAGAAATGATGGTGGATAAAATCAGGATGATAGCAATGGAAATAGAAGAAATAAGGTAGATTAAGGAAGTGTCTTACTTTTGTGTCTACTTGTTGACTGATTGGCTGTAAGAGGTAAGGGAAAGAAAGGAAGTAAAATTTTCCTTCAGTTTGTTGGCTGGAGTTGGTGAGTAGATGGTAGTCTCCCAAAGAGACTCTTGGAAGCAGAATTTAGAGAGTGAGTCAAGAGTTCAACTTAACCCAGGATAAAAAGGCATGTCCTGGAGGTATCCTATGTCCTGAATAAATGTGAAAAATAGAGATATACATTTGGAAATTGTAAGCATACAAATGGAACTGGTTACAAATACTTAGGGGAAAAGTATAAACAACAAAAAAGAGACCTTAGGCCTTAAACTGCATACCATCTACCATTTAGTGTTTGCAACCAGAGTGGGAAAAGCCATCTAAGTACACTGAAATTATGTGGCCATTGAGTTAAGATAAAAGTCATGAGTGTGCCATGTAGAAATTAAAATTAAAAAAAGATTTCAAAATGGTAAGTAGTCAATGCAGTTGAATAATTCTATGTAAGCCTGGGACTTGAGAATGTGAAGTTGGATTGTGATGATCATACACAGTCATCACATGAGGATGATTGTGAAGGGTTACTCTGAGGATGAGAGAACTATGAAGGGTTGACATGAGGATTAGATACAATGACTATATAAAATGATGAGAATTAGAAAGACAGAGGACTATCGACTGTCCTGTATAAAGTCACAATACCACAGTAGTGGAGGCAGCGCTTCTGAAGAAGTGTCTCTGACCCAGGGTTGTCTGTCCTTTCCATTCTGCCTCTCTGCTGGCGGATCACACCACCATCCTTTCATATTGGGTGGGAGGGTGAGTTTCAGCCACATGCACTGGGTGCATATAGATAGCTTCTCCATAGTTATGTCAAAACATATCCTTTATTTTTTTTTTAATTTTTTTTTCAACGTTTATTTATTTTTGGGACAGAGAGAGACAGAGCATGAACGGGGGAGGGGCAGAGAGAGAGGGAGACACAGAATCAGAAACAGGCTCCGAGCCATCAGCCCAGAGCCTGACACGGGGCTCGAACTCACGGAGTGCGAGATCGTGACCTGGCTGAAGTCGGACGCTTAACCGACTGTGCCACCCAGGCGCCCCAAAACATATCCTTTAAAATTAAGAATCAAAATTAAGAAGGTAGGAGAGAAGGAAGGAAGGGAGAGAAAGGATAATGAATAAAATCCTGGGTCTAAATTGTACATAATGTCTTAATTCTACAAGCTCAGTGAATTAATCCTTTCTAAGTTCCTTCAAATCCATCCCACTCCAAGTAAAATCCAGGTGCTCATCTCCTCTGTCAGTTCTGCAGTAATCTCATTTACCTCTGATGGACCTGGCTTACCTGAGGAATAATCCTAAACCACCCCTTTCCTTTCATTATGTATTTCATTATACAGGCTCAAAAACCTTGAACAAGTACTCTTGGAATTTTGGAGAAAATCAAAAGATATTTGTCTGGAGCTCAGTTATCTTGGAAACGGTCCCCACTTGTATTCTTATCACCAATATGCACTCAACTTGAGACAAGACACTCTTCATAATTTCCCTCACTTCCTTGCATATTCTTATGTCCAGAATTATTTATTTTCCCAATTGTTTCTTGCCCAGAAATCTCTCTACTCATATCCAGATATTCAAATTCCACCATATTAAAGTCCCCACCCAAATGCACCTTTTGCAGGAAGCCTTACCTGGCCAAACCAAGTGAAACTATTGTTTTATTTCCTGGAATGACATAACACATGATATTTCTGTCATTTAGTAAGCTAACTCTATTTTTCTGTTAATTCCACCAAAATATATATTCAGTAAGTGGTTTTTGACTCCCCTTTAATACCCACTGCCACGTTAGGGTCAGATGGGTCCTGAAGACTCGCTAACATCCTCTGAAATACTATGGAATTTCTGCCACTGATATGTTCCAGAGAGAAAGAGCAAAAACATAGTATTCATTCTAAATATATAAGGACAGATGTACTAAACGACATGTCATCAACCATGCCAGTGTACAGGACACAGAACATGCACAGATCAGCTAGGAAGGATGAAATTAGAGATACCCCCTACCCCAATACACACACCCACTGGCTTCTCTGGGTTTCCCTTGGTGTCTGGCATTGTTTGCCTGTTGATTAGTGAGGTGTCTCTAGGTACATTAATGTGGAAGGTTGGATGTGTTTGACAATAAGTCAATGATTCTTTTTGACACGACTTTAATAGTACTGAAGAAGTGATTGTAGGATGATGCCTTTTAATGGGATATAGATATAAGCGACCTGCTTTTTATGACAAAGGTCAATGGTATTGATAGGTAGTGTAGAGAAGATAATTTCCTTGGCATGGTAGGAGACAACTTGCATGATTCATGATTCATGAAGGTATCTCTCTCTCCCTTTCCTTTTTTATTTTTTTATTTTTTTGAATCTCTCCCACAAGGAGGAAAGAAGAGTCCTCCTGCCAATTGCTTCCAGCTGCCACATTATTTGAAATAAGGAAAAGGTAATATCCCACAATGAAATGAGTCACTGCTCAACAATTGATGGTAACCTCTGGCTGGCCAAGGCCTTCAGAATTTGACAATCATATATGGAATGAGTTTTCTTTTATTATAAAGGAAGTGAATGTGTGCCATTCCAATGGGACATACAAGCAGTCAAGGAGCAAAGGCTGAGTGGCAGAGACTGGAGGAGGGCAGATGGCACAGATAAACACGGGAGCACATCCATATGTGTCTTCCTGTGACTTGCAGGTCGAGCAATAAAGTACAAGGATCAGCTTTGCAGAATTACACTTTGTTGAAAGGTCATGGGCAAGAAGAATGAAGGGTACCCTGTGTGCAAAGGCCTGCTTCTGGAAGCAGAGCCAGCTGGCCTTGGGCTGAGTTGGAACCACTGGTTAATCATGGGCCCGACACAGAACATTGTGGCTCCTTCTAGACAGTGCCCATAGCAAGGCAAAGAAAGTCTCAGCAGAGAGTCCTTAGCCACAGCTTTATATTCCTGCACTTTATTGAATTTTAGTTTTGTATGATGGGGGAAGAGATAGGAAACAGAAAAGAGGGTGGAGAAAACAGAACAAAGAAGGGGCAAGAGCAAAGTGAAAGGGAAAGGGAGGCAGGATGCCAAAAAAGAAGAAATGAGATAAAAGACAGAGAGAATGCATAAGTGGTTGGTGTCCTGGAAACTAAATCGTCCTGCAGTCTGCTTTTCCTATTAGAGTAGGATTCTCTCCTAAGCCACATTAAGGTACTTTCCCCAGAAATGATGCATTTCCAACCCTGCCTCTTACCCTTGACCTTTTCTCCATCCACTAGGACATTGCAGGGGTTGTTAATTTTAGGAAAATTTGGCTAGTTAATCTTACCTACAATGCTTCCCAGCCCCAAATATAAATCCTCCCAGTCCCCTTTCCTCTCCTGGATTTTTATTCCAAACTGGGCTGTATTTTCTCAGCTGATTCATGCCCCTTTCCCCATCCCATTGCATGCCTGCCTCTCCAAACTTTTCTCCATGGGCTGTGGATGTCCTGTCCTACAGTAAACTATGTGGGGGCATGACTAAATAGTGGCCATGGATAGCGTGGAGAGCAATGTTGTGTAGAGGTAAGGTATTATGAGGCTTAACATTCAGCATTTTTTGCCAGCCTCCAAATTCATTATTAGAACTCGGGGAAAGATAGAACTTTGCCATCACCCAATTGGCACTCATTCAACTCACTGATTCTTCAGTTCCTTAACATTTTCATCTCTGTGAATGACTGTATTCATTTCATCTATATACTCCCAAAGCCAGAATATAGACTTTGTCAATAAAACCAGAACAAACTAACTAACCTGCTGCACTTCTGAAATATGAAATTCTATCCCATCTCAAAGTATTGTTTTTCAGCATTCTTCCTTGGTTATTATCATAAATGTATCTAAATCCCAATCTTGCTGATACTCTGGCATGCTCACCTGGTTAGATTTTTGCTATCTATCATCCCTGTCCTGTTTTCTCGTTCCTTATCATTCAGTCTGGCCTCTGTTGTCCAACATACAAACACTGCTCTCGATCCAAGAGTCCTCCTTCTCCTCTAGCTCATTTCTAAATAGTGTTGAAAAAATTACTCAATATTATATGAATATAAATTCAGCCACAACTAAGGCTTTTTTGGTGCTAGATAATGGTGCTATTTCCAGCATTGTTTCAAAAGATCTCTGCGGAAACATCCTGTCCCTTCCATGCCAGCCTTGGCTCCAAATGCTACATCACAGAGAAAATAGAAGATATTAAGTAGGGACACCATCAACTCCCAGTGCTTATCTACAAGATAGACTTCTATTACTTCGTCCTTCCTTTTGAAAGAGTCCCCCTTCCCCATCTAGAACTAATCCCTCATTGTATGCATTGGACCCTATACTCTCAACCTTCTTTTAGTCCAATATGCCTTCTCTTAAATTGTTTTCTACTTGGCACCTGACCCCAAGTACTTTTTATTGATTTTTAAACATGACCTACCATTAAAAATGAACAAAAGACTCCTACAAACCCTTCTGTGTCTACACTGTACTATACCTTTCATCTATATAACCCTACTTTTAAAAAGATTTGTCAGCTTTCTTCATTCAAAGGTTCAAAGCCCCTCTTTGGCCCACTGCCCTTTGAACTCTACTCCTATCATTTCATGAACTAATCCTTGCCAAGGACACTACGGCATTGATGTTAAATCCATCATCTCCTTTCTGATCATTTTCTTCCCTAACCTCTCTGCAGTTATCAACTTTGACAACCATCACCCTCTAGAAATTCTCTATGCCCTTGGCTTCCATAAAGTCATGCTTCCTGGATCTTCCATCACCCCTGTGGATGCTTCTGCTCAGGCATCTTTGCACTGCCCTTCCTCCACATAACCTGTAAATGCTGATACTTTTCAGACTGCCAAAATTCTCTAACTTCACCTTCTTCCATAGATCTCAATTTGGAAATCACTCCCACAGGGGACTCTTGAAAGCCTCCACATATTGGATTGTAAACCCTCTAAGGGACCCTTCCAAAGTACCTCAAGCTTATTTTCTATTTTCATTTATTACAATGCTTGTCATTGCTGATTTACAGGGTGGATTTCTCCTGGGACTATGAATTCCGTAGGAACAAGGATTGACTTACTTTTGCTCTTGTAACTTCAATGCTTAATTCCATGCCTGGCAAACCTTAGTCACACTACAAATATATGTTGAATAAATGAGATTGCTTATTTTGATTGTAACTGAAGAGATTGGTTTTCTGAAAATTTCTCCTATCTGCCATAATATTAGAATACTGTACTTGAAAACCAATATACTAATGGGTTCGATAGGAATGGTGAGTCTCAATGGCAGTGTAATGTTGCATTCTAAACTACCATATTTTATTCTCATCTCATCACGTGCTTGCCATGTGATTCTGAATAATAACTCAGACTGCCTGTGTCTCTTCTTTTTTGTAAATATTGAAATAATTGAACCAATGGATTCCATTTTTCTTAAAGGTTTTAGGAAAAGCGCTTTGAGACAAAATTACTTATGCAATCATTTTAGATTTTTACAATAATTATGGATTTCTGGCAACACAAAACAAAGTATATGTCTAGATGCATGTGTCTATCATCTATACATAACTAGATGTAAGTCAACTCACACTTTGGTTGATGAGAAGATAGAAATTACTAACAATGATGAAGCTGAAAATAGTACACGTGAAATTTCTATTGCAGAACAGAAAAATGAGCAAACTGATCAATTATTGTTTGCCTTTTCATATAAAGACTTCCAAAGTTAAATCTTATTGACCTAGTTTTTACATAGACAAAAAATAGTAATGATGAATATGTGCTTGAACTGCCACCATTATATTTCTACTAAAATATCTTGCCTTTCATTTTAGGAAACTAGTTATTCAATAAACATCCTAATTTGCTAAGAAATTTTAAGCACAAGTTGAGAGATCTCACATTTTCCTCAAGAATGGAAATAAAAACAACAATAAATATTTGTAATTATTGTTTTGTTTCTACTTATCCCAACAATAGATACCATTTTAATAGTTAAATGATGTGATTGTGCGTGAAATATGCCTAATACTATAGCAATTTTCCAAATATAAATCTTGGATAATGGAATTGTTTTCTCCTTCAGAAGAGAATGTTGATTCATGTGTCCATGAATACTTTCATGTTTTCTTGCAGGGTACCAAAAATTCATAGAATCACAGAATCTTAAAACTGCAAAAGGCCTTGGTGATTGTAAACTCTGAATACGTCGTTTTACACATGAGAAAACTTAAAACTGATTTCCCTGTCTCCACAAAGGGAACTAGAAAGTGCTTTTTAGTTTCTTCTGCCACAGATAAGTCTATTCCACACACCAAAGCCAGCATCTTCCACCTTTTCTAATATCCCATTTTCTGTTTCATCCCCATGCAACTACTGAGCTCCAGGAAGGCCCAACAAAGTGCAACTCCCTAGCACTACCTCTCTCTCTGTTCCTTGACTTTAAACACACTCTTCCTTCTGTTGATCCCTCTCCCTTTATTTATATATTTCCTACTTTAAGACTTATCTAAGGGGTTGCCTCCTCCAGGAAGATCTCCCTGATCTGAAAAGCTGAGGCAAGTGTTCTTTCATTGTTTCCAGTTCCTTCTTATTTCTACGACAGTATGTATATTATTGAATTGTAATCATAGACTTACTTTCCTGCCTGCCGGTTTACCAGGGCCCAGAACAGTCCTGGCTCATAGTTGGAACGTAAGGAATATTCACTGCATGAATGAGCAAATTCATGAATGGAAGCCAAACACTCTCACGTGCTAAAACTAAAGCACAAACAGAAACAGGGCAAGAAATGAAAAAAATGGATTTGACGGCTAATTTCTCCTGTGTTGAAAATTAACTTATCGTTAATTTTATTTCACTTAACTACACACATAAACATATGCATGCATACACACAGGGCTTGAAAGGGAAGAAACACATTCAAATCAAGTTCTACCTACATGACTAATCTTTGATCCCCGTGGAACAATTCTTATTAGGCTACTGAGGGAAAACACAGTAAAAGAGGTATGTGATAGACCACATACCCTTCTGAGGATGCGGCAGATGAGCTGGCCAAACACCAAAAACCACTGTCAAAGCACTGGGCTGCCTCTTTGGACTGCCTTTTCGGATGGAGGTTCAGCTGGGGAGATTCTTTTTTTTTTTTTAACTTTTTTTTTTTAACGTTTTATTTATTTTTGAGACAGGGAGAGACAGAGCATGAACAGGGGAGGGTCAGAGAGAGGGAGATACAGAATCTGAAACAGGCTCCAGGCTCTGAGCTGTCAGCACAGAGCCCGACACAGGGCTCAAACTCACAGACCGCGAGATCATGACCTGAGCCAAAGTCGGCCGCTTAACTGACTGAGCCACCCAGGCGCCCCACAGCTGGGGAGATTCTTAAGCCCTGCCCTTGTCCCTTGTCGGGGTCTTTGAAAAGCACTTACTGTTCTTTGCTGGTGATCAAACTGAAACCTCTGTCAATTTCTATGAGAAAAAAGCTACATGATCCAGCTGACAAAATGATGTATTTTATGAATAATAAATTTCTCAAGGGCTTCAGTCCACGTTATTTACTAGACAACCATAATTTGTAATGTTTACTTAAACACTGGCTCTCAACAAAACACTTAAAAGCACTTAGTATCTTGTCCCTGAGCAGTTTGCATCTGAAATCTGTACTTTTTAATTTTATTGTGTGGAAAGAATTTTAGAATGCTGTTACCCCATTCACCACCAAGACTGCCAACATCAGTCATATCTACAGTCATAACTAGACAGTGATATCTGAGAAAACACACCAGTGGAAGCAGCAACATCACTGCTGTTGACGCGAAGCAAAGTCAGCCAGAAACCGCTGCCTGGTCAAAGTCCTCACCACAACTCCAAGAGAGAATACGACATATTGTATATATAAGCAAGGAAGTCCCAGCTGGAATACTTTAACCTCGAGAGTCTTATTTTTTTCATCATCTGATACACTTTACTGGTTGCTTCAGTATTTAAAATGAATTAAGTGCTATTAAACCCCATTTTTAGGTAGTTTCATCAGTATAGCCTAAGGGGATATAAAGCAAGGAGCTTTCTCTGGCAGAAATCCAGATACTAATGGTGTTAAAATGCCTTCTTATTGCGTTTAAGTCAGTAGTTAGGTCAAGTAGACAAACATATTTTAGAATATGTTTAAATAAGCACTCCATTTAGTGTTGCTTTTCAACTCATTTTCTCTTCCTTATTCTCTTTCCTGGCTAATACAAAAGGTGACATAGTCACAGGCATAGTGGCTTTGTGCCTGGACAAATTGAATTTTTCAGTTCGACTCAGAATATCTGTGTCTCATGGCAATGATGACGATTGTGATAAGGATATTAAGAGAGCCAATAGAATATTCTAGATGACTAAAAGGGCCATAAGGACAGCAAATCCTCCCTGTATGGACAGACATGTGTCCATGGACACTTGACTACATCTCATTTGTAGAAGTAAGAAAACTGGCCACCAATTGTGCACATAAATTTAAGTTGTGTTTGGTCTATGAAGAAAATGAGTCTCGAATCTCATTTACAGCTACCATAGTTTTGGCAGAGAATGATATCACTAAAGCAACTTTACAAGGACAGTGGCATTTTAATTGTAAGCATCTAACTATAAATGAAATTGGGATATATATTTTTGCAGAGAGTGGAGAGACTCAAAAAAATGCAGGAAGTGAAGGCTGTAAGGAGAGATTTTGTTGCTAAAATTATGCGTGCAAAGTGGCGATTCTAGACAAAAAAAAAAATGAGAGATTAGGCAATCTTAAATTATGGTGGAAAGTAAGCAAGATGGCAAGTCAATGGAATAAAAACAAAGGAACTCTTAGAGCAAGCAAATTATGCCCAGAAAAAATAATCATAATCAGGTGGTAAAAAATAGAATAAAAAATAATGAAAATGAGAATTTGATGTGATTTTTATAAAATGATGATGAGTTCTATGAGGTGAAGGGCAATTTTGAATACTTCCTTGATATGTTGCTATGCACCTAGCACCATTTGGGGCAAAGAAAGAGTGCTCAATGAATGATTGTTCAGTAAAAACAACATGTGTACATATGGGTAGATGGGTACACGGATGGATGGAATGTACTCTGTCTATGCAATAGTCAGCATAAAATTAGGCATAATCCCTAAGATTTGGGAAGCAATAGGGGTGAGTACCCTAAGGTAGAAAGGTTTTAGTGCCACACTGTGTCTCACACAGATGCTTGAATTTAGTTGACATATTCTGTACCATCAAGGGGAAATTGTTATAAGGATGTTGCCCATCAACAGGTCTTGGTCAGTATCTGCTAGGTTGTCTTTTGAACATGTGCTAATGATTTAGCCTTTTACCATGAAAATGGGTTAAGGGCCAAATATAGGATGTTGTTCACAAGTAGTTGCTTCATTTAGAAACAGATGTCTTTGGGTGAACTTCTTTTGCTGGGTTACACAATTATTTGATATGCCAATTTAGATGATGTACCCAGAATTTCTCCTCTTTCTCTTTGCTGAAACTGTGCAAAATAGTCCTGTGACCTTGCACATAATAACGATATTTGGTCTTACATTAAATATTATTCTGTGTCTTTGAAATGTGTTCTGTATCTTCCTTTATATTTACCAGATCTTTTCTTAAATTTTTCAGTTTTATTATTCTTCTGGACTTAACTGTTTCAAGTCCTATCCTCCCTCCACCCCTACTTCCCTACTTTGGCTTCTCCCTACCACATGAGTATAAAATTTTCCTTTTCATTCACTTTCTGTGGTCTGCACCTTCCGGAGCCATAGTGGCTGTAGCCATGTTTTAAGTTTTTTTTTCTATTCTATGTGCTACCTGTAGCTTCTTCCAGGGTGGCTTGGGGGAAGACTAAATGATATGTATCTATTTACTTGACCATAGATAAGCATTCAATATTTTTTCTCCCAGATCTTTCTTTCCTGTGTTTTTTTGGAAACAAGATATCTCCATAAAACTATAAAACTCAGTATTTGTTACATAGAAAGAAAGTTGAAAAATATTTATAATAGATTCTCAGTGGCTGAACAAGTTAGCATATGTGTGGTCTCAGTTGTATGCCAGTCAATTGGTATAAGATTCCATAGGATCTTGGGAGCCATAAAGCTACATGTTGAAAATAATTTTATGTAGTCTAACATAATCCATTTGTGAAATTAAACTAGTTCTTCAAAACTATACAGAAAACACTTGAGCTTTAAGAACAAGGGAAAATGGGTGGTTCTAGTTTGAAGATCTACTCTGGAAAGCGAGGTCAACAGACTTGACCTTCACATTCACACAGCATGCTAAGGTGTATTTGAGATACTTTCAGTGGGGTACATGGGCATTCAGCAGTTTAATTCTCCTGGAGAAGCAGAAACTTCAATGTGCACAGAATTCATTTCCCCCCATTACGGTAATATTCAATTGGACTAAATTATCCTGTAACAGCATTTGAACGTGCAGCTACTGGATCCGGCTTCATTTACTTTAAGGTTAGTAAAGTCACAGCTTAAATTGCTTAAGAGTTGGCAGAATCAAAGTTCTCTCTTTTCTTTATTAACTTCTTTACTTGTAAAGAGTTGAAAACTGGCACAGGAAGTGGGAGGTCAGTCTGGAAGAAATATTACAGGTCATCACCTCCACTTTGGAAAGGTCAATGAGACAAGGATGTAAAAAGAAAAAAAAATGAGATGCTCAAGACTTTTCTTGTTTTAAGCCAGTTAATCCTCAAAGGAAAACCTAAATCATATTAAAAAGTATGAAAATGCTAAGACTAGTAAAATGAGAAACATCCATTTAGATAATTATTTTACTAAGTATAATAGAAAATCAGGAATGGCATTTGTGTTTGTGCTTAAGAAAAATATTATCATAGACCTCATTTTCATTCAAAGCAAATTGAGATGAGTGTTCTAAAGGACACCAAGAGAATTATTCTCTTCTTGGTAGGACTTTGACTTTCTGGAGCCAGACATAAAACTATGAAGGTTCAGGAGAGAGGAGAATCATGAAACTCAGTTGAATGAGAAAATCCAGGGATAATAAGGAACCTAAAGATGAAGCAAGTGGGTGTCACAGAGGAAGGGCCCTCGGGGGATTCTGAGACCAGGGGAGCTAGGCTGTGGTAAGAATGTCTTCGGATAATAAATGTGAGACCTGAAAGCAGGTTGGGAATATAGGCAGGGAAGATCATACAAGGAGGCCATGGAAGGCAGAAGAGGAAACAGATCTGGAAGGCAGCTCTGAGGATGCAAGAAAGTTTACTCCTTTCACCAGTAACCAGATTTAGAATCCAGTAAGGTGATTTGAGTAATTCCTGTTGGAGTCAGAATGAGGCACTGGGTATGAACAGCCAGAAAGGCAAAAGTAAGTCAAGTGTACGTGTTTGTGAAAACACTCAGAAAAGGGTGCAGGGGTGGGTGTGGAAGTCGAGGAGTGTCCTTTGGGACACAAATCAGGCTAGAAATTCATGCAGTTCAATTTTCTACCATCTCTCCCATGCAATCATGACAATGTTATATTTTACGCAGCATTTTTAGGTATTTAAAAATTAGCAACCAATCCCATTATCACTAATCATAAACCACATCCACTATTCAACCACTCAGTACAGCCAGGCACATAAAACAGACACGCACCTTCATAAAAGACGTCTTCCCTTCTCCAGGCAAAGGTGATAAGCAATCATGGATCATGATGAATACAGACAAGAAGAAACCGAAAAGATTTTGTTCAAGAGCCTGAGGCCAAAAGCCTGCTTGAGGAAAGCTGTCCAGCACTTTTATTTCCCGCATAGAACACTGAGGATGGTAATTTTGAAGGCGCCATCCGAAAGACCCCTTACTGAGCCATATCACATTGGTCTATTTTAGGACAATAAAGGGTTGAACTCCCTTTCCTGGGATTTAAAAGTTGGGTTTCACTGAGTGCAGCTATTTCAAACCTGCAGCTGGCAGGCCTTGGAATTGATACAGTATAATAACACTGTGCTTCAGAACTGGGAGTTACTTGGGATGGAAATGGCAGCATCGTACTCTTCAATGAGCAGCTTAAAGAAGATTTTAGTAATACTGAGCTGCAATTGCTCAGTGACAAAGGTACTCCCTAGTTGTACTTTTGACAGGGTTTAAACTCATGGGGGGACAGTTCATAGAACATAATGCTTCCTTCTGAGTTTAGAAAGATATAATAACATGCACAATTACAATCTATTATTAGGAAAGGCTGAATGACAGGTGATGTCCAAAAATTGATAGAAATGCCATCGAGTACAAAGCAATAATCAAGAAGCCCCTCTTAAACAAATTGTATAATTGTGTGTATTTTTATATTTCCTCTATTAAACTTACTTATAACTTTATATATGGCTTTTGGGGCATGGGGATTAGAGAAGATTTCAAGGAAGAAATAATGGTTGCTTTGCTTTGGTTTAACTACCCTTAAATAGAAAACTTCTGAAATTAAATCTGCTAGTTAAATAGAAAGACATTTATTTAAGGGAAAATATTGCTCTTAAAATTTTTAAATGCCCTAGGGCTCATTCTTGGGATCCTTTATCTCCTCTCCATAGGTAATCTCATCTACTCCCATGGCCTCAAATTCATCTATATGATAATGACTCCCAAACTGTATCTCTAGCCTTGACCTCTTCCCCATCTCCAGGAGAATATCTCTTAGGGATTTCTAATATGCATCTCAAATGTACCATGTTCAAAACAGAGCTCTTCAATACCTTCCCATCCCTCACCCTCAATCTCTTCTTTCTTCAGTGTTGTCTCATCTCTGCTAGCGGACTACTCCACCAACCAACCGACCCTATTGCTCAATCCAGAACACAACACAGCACACAACAAAACAAACAAGACATCCTTGACTCTTCTCTTTCCTTCTCTCTTGACACAAAATTCACAAGCAGGAACTGCTGACTCTGTCATTAATTCACATCCGAGATCTGTCTCCTTCTTTTTATCCTTTTTTTTTTTTTTTCTGCCAACCTCATCTACTGATTCATTGTCATCTGTCTGCTAGGTACTTCAGAGCCTCCCTCTTCTTGGTCCCGCTCCCTCCTGGTCCATTCTCCCTCACAGTAGACCAGGTAGTGTGTAAATACTGCAAATAAGGCCATGCTTTCCCTGCTTAAAATCTTAACAATGTCTTGATGCATATAGAACAAAGTGTACATTTCTGACTCTTCCCTATGAAGACCCACATGATCTGGCCGCAGTCTACGTTGGATCCTATTTTACTGCCCTTACCCCCAGGCCAACACACTCTAGCTACAGCACATTCTTTCAGCTTCTGGGACATGCCAGTATTGTTCTCACCTTAAGGCTCATTATACTTGAGTTTTATCTACTGGGAATGTGTGATCCTCTAATTTTTATGTGGTTGGTTCTTTCTTAAAATTTAGGACCTGTTCATTCTAATTCTCTGCACCTACCAGCAAATCATAATTTCTAGTTGAACAGGGTCATCACCCTCATTGTTCACTACTGTATGCCCGGTATGTAGAAAAATGTCCGTCACATGGTTGGTTCTGAGTAAATATTTGGTGAATAAATGCCCTTCAGAGTTCTTATGCTGAGTCTATAACAATAGGTGTTACTTTGTTCGAGGTAATTAGCTTCTTTGAGAGTCACCTTCCTAATTTGTAAATTGATAAATTGGGACTACCTCCTGGTCATTTAGGTTTAATGCTGTAAGAATTTGGAGTCTATAGCAATTCCATAACCTACCTCTAATAAAAGTAACCAGGTTGGGAGGGAGGGGAGTGAAAATAAACCAAAGATATAAATTGTCCTTACCATTTTTTCTATTTTGTAATGTAATTGACCATTAGATAATTCTGCTACTAGACTATTGGTAATGCTTTGGTAGAGGTTTTATAGTCCAAACCACTGATTTTTTTAAAGTTTATGTTTAATTAAGAAATAAGGATTGGTTGGGGCACCTGGGTGGCTCAGTCAGTTAAACGTCTGACCTTGACTCAAGTCCTGATCTCCTGGTTTGTGAGGTCGAGCCCCACGTTGGGCTCTGTGCTGACAACTCAGAGACTGGAGCCTGCTTCAGATTACATATCTCCCTCTCTCTCTGCCCCTCTCCCACTTGCACTCTGTCTCTCTCTCTCTCAAAAATAAACATTTAAAAAATTAAAAAAAAAGAAATTAGGATTAGTTGACTTTTTCTTTAGCAATCGAACTTTATATTAAAACAACTATATGTAGCTATTAATAAATATTTAAAAAGGGGTACCTGGGTGGCTCAGTTGGTTAAGCGTCTGACTTGATTTTGGGACAGATCATGATCTCACAGTTTATGAGTTCGAGCCCCAAATCAGGCTCCGTGCTGATGGTGCAGGGCATACTTGTGATTCTCTCTCCCTCTCTCTCTGCCCCTTCAGGACTCTCTCTCTTTCTCTCTCTCTCTCTGTCAAAATAAATAAACTTAAAAAAACTATTAAAATAGTACTATGTTTGATAAAATGTGGGAAGAGTAGGCATGGGCAGGTCTTTGCTCAAATTCTACCTCTGCTTCTCAGTAATGGCATGTCTTTGGGGAAAGTTTTAACTTCTCTGAAATTCAGTTTCCTGTTACTGTAAATGATAGGGTAATACTCACGGCACAGGATTATTATGAAGACAAAGTTCCTAGGCAGTTCCTCACACAAAATAGAAACCCAGCTACAATCAATTCTCTTTTCTTTCTTCTTGTTCATTGCATACACTTCTATTCAAATATCAGTATCAAATATCAATTTTCCTGACATCAGTGACTTCTTATTCTAATGGTGCTTCTGTAACCAAGCTGGAAGAGAACTATCACGATAGAAGAGTTGTGGATTAAACCTTTTTGGAACTTTGCTAAAACTCCCCAGAAATCTTCCAGCACCAGAGCCTCCCCTCCCTGCCCCTGCACACTACCACAGCATATGTCCTAGCAAGACAATTTGATGCCAGCTTAAAAGGTAAGGGAGAGAAGGACTCCTATGCTTATATTTCGTTTCTAACAGGACAAGAGAATAGATAAAAATTACACACAACCACAGAACTCCTTATCTGTAAGAAACCCTATTGTCTTTTGCCCAATGAGGAAGAGAATTTTCTCAAAATTGATTGCTTCCCTTGTCTTATAATTTCTGTTCTTAAGGCACTCGACTCTCTTCAATCTAATCTATGTACTGCGTTTGCATAAATTTGTTCCCATACCAATCCCCCAGTCCTAGAATTCATTTGCCAGCTCTTTAGAGTCCCATTTAAAATGACTTTAAACTTTAAAATTTTCAGTTCTATCAGACAATCATCTTTTAAGCAGGAAACAGAATATTGAACCAAAAGTAGATAATAGAAATAAAGTGGACAAAAATAAATAACTCTTACATCCCATCTGTAGCAACAACCTGTGAGGTTAGGTGGCAGAACTTGTTAATGACAAATTAGTGACTGGAATCTAGTTCTAGCAATGCCTATTTAATGTTTTTAATCACCATTCCATGAAATGACTTCTATTTGTGAAATGCAATATACAATTCTTGACGTATGCAAAAAGTGTAACCCTAGCGTGTTTATAGTCTTTTCTCAATGCTGTCTCAGACTCAAGCCTGCTGCTCTTGGTGATGGAAGACTGCATTGATGGCCCCTCTACTGAGTGAGCACAGCAATTGGAGAAAGAAAACATCAGAATAAATCTATCATGATCTAAGGTATAGAATTTTCCTTCAATTAAGAATAACTGTTTATTTTATTAACAATAAATAATATTATTAAGCATTAACAACAATAACAATATTTAACGCATTCAGTTCAACAAATAACTACGTATGGAGCAAAATGTGGGTAGTACAGTGTCTGGTCCTAATAAGTGCTTAGTAAATGTTTGTTATTATTGTTATTTCTCTTTTTCCCAACACTATATAAGTTTATTACATTTTTCCTCATTCAGTCCTCTCAACAATTCATAGACTTGATAGTAGGAGGAGGAGGAGGAAGAGGAGGAGGAGTGTTGTTAATATGATTACCATTTCTACTTCACAAGTGAGAAACAGAGCAAGGCATAAATATCATTTCTGCTGCGCTGAACCAGTAAGAGTTTGGTGAGAGGTTGCAGATCACCTATTTGCATCATGTAATGTTCCCCTCTATAACTTTTAGCAGAGGTCACATGAACCCTTCCAGACTCAGAAACATTATATATATATACATATATACATATGTATATATACACATACATATATACATATGTATATATACACATACATATATACATATACATATATGTATATATATGTGTAATGATATTCAGAGGAGTCTTTATATGTTGAGCCCAGTTTTGGCTCCCATTGGTCTTATGGTAAACACCCTGTGGAGCTCTAAAAATTAATTTTAATCTCTCCCCTATATGAGTAAAATAATGGGGACTGCCATCACATGTCTTCTCATCTTTAGGTTAAGCATCTAATTACTTCAACAAAGTCACTTCTGACACATCTTACATTTTACTATCTGGGTTGCTTTTCTCTCCGTGCACTCCCATTTGTCAGTGACTGTTTTTGAAAGTGGCAGTCAGAACATCATAAAATACTTGAGTCATTAGCTAGATAGTGCATTAATATTGTTAATCCGCTCAATCTTCACCCTATAAAATTCCTATGCAACTTTCGAGTTTCAGCCCAAATGTTAACCACTTTGATACAAACATCTTCACTTAGCTGAGGAGTAAACCATCATGTTTTATATTCATTCATATAGCAAATATGTCATCTACCATACACAGAGGTCTGGTCCAGTTATTAGAAACAGTGTAAAAGATAAAACAAACTTATTTTCTTTCTTCTTTGATCATACAGATGCCAGATATTAAAGAAGTATATACAGATTCATGCATAATTACAAATTTTATGAAGGTGTAAAGCATAATATGAGGATGGTAAATAGTACTTGGGTGGTGGCATTTTGTGTAAGGTCTGGAAAATATCTAGAGACTCTCTAAGGTATGTATATAAGTATTTGCATGTGGGTTTTGGGAGGGCTGAGGTATGTGGCAAGAAGTGGAGGGGTTAGATGAGTAGAATGAGTATTTTGGAGAAGGGGAGCATCAGGTTCAAACTCCTTGTGAGTGCTTGGCATTTTTGAAGAAAGAAATGAAATCCAGCATCCTTAGCGAAGAGGGAGAATGACATGTGAGAAAGCAAGAGAAAGGACACTGTCTCATGACATGACAAATTTTGTCTTGCGGGCATATCTTATATCCCCTATAGACATGTATTCTTATTGAAGTTAGTGACCATGCTTCATCTTTGGAGCCCTCACAATATCTAAAATGCCTTTTATACCTGGGGGCCAATACTGACATGTTGACTTGAAATGAATAGATACCTCTAACTATCTTCATAGCTATGAACTACCTACAGTTTCGGTAAACAGTCCTTGATTAGTTAACATACCGATAAGACAACTGAACAGAAGTGAACAAGTGTTGGGGCACCTGGGTGGCTCAGTCGGCTGAGCGTCCGACTTCAGCTCAGGTCGTGATCTCGCGGTCCGTGAGTTCAAGCCCCGCATCGGGCTCTGTGCTGACAACTCAGAGCCTGGAGCCTGTTTCAGATTCTGTGTCTCCCTCTCTCTGACCCTCCCCTGTTCATGCTCTGTCTTTCTCTGTCTCAAAAATAAATAAAGGTTAAAAAAATTAAAAAAAAAAAGAAGTGAACAAGTGTAAAACTCCATATCCCAACAAAAAGACGTCTCTCCAGATTGCCAATGATTTATTTATGAATACATTTTGGATATGGTTGTTCACTCATCTTCACAGGATGAGAAGACCAGTCACAGACTGTGAGAAAATACTTGTAAAATACATATATGATAAAAGACTATTATCCAAAATACACTGAGAACTCTTAAAACTCAACAATAAGAAAACAAACTTATTTTTTAAAAAATGGGTCAAAGACCTTAATAAACACTTCACCAAAGAACATATTCAGATGGCAAATAGCCATATAAAAAGATGCTCCATATTACATATGATCAAGGAAATGCAGATTAAAACAACAAGGAGGTAACACTACACACATACTTATTAGAATGGCCAAAAGCAGGAACACTGATACCATCAAACACTGGTGAAAATATGGAGCTTTAGGAACTTTCATTCATTGCTGGTGGGAATGCAAATGCAAAATGGTGTAGCCACTTTCGAGGGCAATTTGGCAATTCCTACAAAACTAAACATACTCTTATCACATTATCCAGCAATCTCATTCCTTGGTATTTATCCAAAGGAGTTGAAAACCTATGTCTACACAAAAGCATGCACAGGAATGGTTATAGAAGATTCATAATTGCCAAAACTTGGAAGATACCAAAAAATCCTTCATAAATAAACTGTGGTACATCCAGACAATGGAATATTATTTGGTACTAAAAGAAAGTGAGCCATGAGCCGCTTAAATGCATATTAATAAGTGGAAGAATCCAATCAAAGGCTATATGTTATATGATTCCAACAATTTGACATTCTGGGAAAGACAAACTGTGGAGACAGTAAAAGATCAGTGGTTGCCAGGGACTAATGGAGGGTGAGGATGATGGATAAATAGAGAACACATGATTTTTAATTAAAAATCCTCACTTTAGTAAAAATACTATTTATGATACCATAATGATGGATACATGTCATTATACATTTGCCCAAACCCATAGAACATACCCCCAGAGTGAACCATAAGATGAACAATAGACTTTCCTTACCTTTCCCACATAAAACATACCTAAGGACAAACATTGAACAAAATTTGACAAACGTTGCACTAGTTATCCTCCCCAAATAACTCTTATTGTTGAGAATGTAAGATTCCCTATGTATGCTATCAAACAATAAATTAAAGTAGTATATGAAATAAAAAGTAGTAAGATGAATATTTCTGATAATTGTTAAAGGAGTCAGAAGAGGAAATACTCCACGAATGATGAAATATCAAATTTGGGGTATGTTTCATGAAGGAAGAATGTTTTATTTATTTACTTATTTTTAAATTTTTACGTTTTATTTATTTTTGAGAGAGAGAGCGTGAGTGGGAAGAGGGACAAAGAGAGAAGGGACTAGAAGATTCACAGTGGGCTCTGCACTGACATCAGCAAGCCCCATGAAGAGCTCAAACTCACAAACTGTGAGATCATGACCCAAGTCAATGTTGGATGCTCAAACAACTGAGCCACCCAGGTGCTCCAAGAAAGAATGTTTTAAGACAATTATATTGTACATGAAGATTATCTATAGGTCCAGCAGCAGATTCTGGGTCAGCTGTGATCAACACCATTCCTAGATCAGGAATTGTGACTGATGAAACTAAGGGCACTTTTTTCAGCCTTCATAAGATTTAACTTTTCCAACTAGAAAAACAAATCTTTTTCAAAATAACCATGAGGATAAACACTGAGGAACATTTGGAGCTGCTGATGCAAGTGTCATGGTGGGCTCAAAAGCAGTGATTGATATAGGCAGTTAGCCTTTGGAAATCAGCAGGTGGATTGTTCCCCTCTCTGATATGATTTGAGAACCACAGCCTGCAACTTCTGTTCCTAAAAACAGAGACTCACCCACTGGATACAGAGGATATTTAGGTCATCAAGGGATCCCCATAAGACCATGGGGGAGGGGAAGGAAAAAAAAAGTTAAAGAGGGAGGGAGCCAAAACATAAGAGATTCTTAAAAACTGAGAATAAACTGAGGGTTGATGGGGGGTGGGAGGGGAAAGTGGGTGATGGGCACCTGTTGGGATGAGCACTGTGTGTGTATGGAAACCAATTTGACAATAAATTTCATATTTAAAAAAAAGAGAGATCCCCATAATTTCAGTGCATGATCAATAAGACCTGTTCTACAAATTCAGAGCAAGTATACACTTTGATTTTTTACTCTTTTTACTTAATCAAACTACCCTTTCCAGTCCCTTTAAGGACAGGTATATTTGCCAATCACTTTCCCTCTGGAATTTCTTAAGGACATGAGAATTTATCCAACCAAGTATTTCAGCTCTCTTCCAAATAGCCAAAGGGAAATAGATTAGTTCTTTGTTTGTTTTTTTGTTTGTTTTTGTTTTTGTTCTTTTTTGTCTCAAGGCATCACTCTGTAAAACTGGACCTCTTAATTCAGTGAAATCCTTCTTAACGTTCACAGGATGCTTTCATAGTTTAGGTCTTCCCAGTCTGCAGAAGTACCTTGTATTGACTCCTTTCTTCTTCCTCCCTCTCTCCTCCCCACTCCTTCCTTCCTTCCTTTCTTTCTTTCTTTCTTTCTTTCTTTCTTTCTTTCTTTCTTTCTTTCTTTTTCCTTCCTTCCTTCCTTCCTTCCTTCCTCTCTATATTATTTCATGTTCAGCCATGGAGTCCCCCTAGAAAAATAGGACATTACTAAGAGTCTCAGTCTTTTGTGCTGGGCCTGGGCCACTAACTTAGAGTCCCTTTCCTTCCAGTAACTTATTTTGGGGGAACAGTTTGACTTTCTGTGTCACTGGGTAGAGGAAAGGATCAGCCTGTCCTTTATTACCAGACCACTGGCTCATTACCCAAATTAACCAACTCCTTTCCCTCCACCAACAGAAAGGCAGATTTGCTAAGCTTCTCAGCAAAACAGAAGCTGTTGCTCACTATATTCCCTTAGAACAATTAGTGACTCCTGCCTTACAATTGTGGTGCTGAGAAGGGACTTTCTAGGGATTCTTCTCTGATCAGTAGGTCTGCTTTGGGGTTCCCTTTAATCCTTACTCCTACTTATAGGAAAGAGTGACATGCTTTTACTCTCCTCTCAAGGGGCCCTCTTTTAATTTTAGGTTTAAGAGACACTTGATGGAGAAATATTGCCAAAGGAACAATAGCTTTATTACTTAAGAAAACAAATTGGACAGACAACTTTGGGCAGTTTAGAAGAAGGGATGAGGAGCTACAACTGAAAGAGTTACAGGAGAATCCAGAAAGCAAATTT
The DNA here is from genome assembly GCF_022079265.1 of Lynx rufus. Classification (NCBI taxonomy): domain Eukaryota; kingdom Metazoa; phylum Chordata; class Mammalia; order Carnivora; family Felidae; genus Lynx; species Lynx rufus. The sequence continues at coordinate 2,980,295 of NW_025814837.1, read as the reverse complement.
CCCTCTTTGAAATGATGTTGAAGACCCACTTCAGGCTGGAGATATAGGCTTATTCTCTAATATTTATTATTGCTGTCAACATCATCAGCAACATCATCAGCAACCTAAGGAAGGCCTAAAACATTATTTACGTGGGAGCAAAAACATTCTATATGAATAACTTACAGACTTAGTCTCAGTAACATCTTCCTTGTTCCTCAATATTTATTTTGAAATACAGAAGCATAATATAGTTCAGGGCAAAAGAGCAAACATGGATTTTGCTATCAGAGAGGATGGGGTCTTATAGCTGCAAACACAAAACGTTGCTCAACTGATCCCTCAGATTCCTCATCTAGAAAATGAGAAATTGCTAAATACCTTTTTTTTTTTAATTGAAGTATAGCTGAAATACAATGTTACATTTGTTTCAGGTGTACAGCATAGTGATTCAACAACTCTGCATTATTCAGTGCTCACCATAATGTCTCTATATAGTCACTATATACCCACTATACAATGCCATTACAATATTACGGACTGTATTCCTTATGCTATACTTTTCATCATCATGACTTATTTATTTTATAACTGGAAGTATGGACCTTTTACTCCCCTTTACCTATCACATGTACCCCTCCACCTTCCCCTCTGGCAACCACCAGTTTGCCCTCTGTATTTATGAGTCTGTTTCTGGGGTTTTTGTTTCTGTGTTTGTTTGTTTTTTATTGTTTGTTTGTTTCTTTTGCTTCTTAGATTCTACATATACGTGAAATCAAGTGGTAATTGTCTTTCTCTGACTTATTCCGCTTAGCAGGATACCCTCTAGGTCTACCCATGTCTTCACAAATGGTAACATCTTATTCTTTTTCGTGACTGGGTAGTAGTCCTATGTGTATTGCAGCATTATTTACAAGAGACAACATACGGAAGCAACCTTAGGGTCCACTAACTACTTTTGAAAATTGCTATGAGAATGAAATAAAATAGTGCATGCGACAAGATGCATATACATCCACTTCTGGGCTCTGGGCTCTAATCAATTTACTTAACCTCTGTGCCTCAACTACCTCAGGGATTATTAGGAAAGTTAAATAGCTTATACCTGTAAAGTTCTTTGACTAATGCCTGGTGAGTTTACAGGATGATGCTGATGCTGATAACAAGGATAGTGATGGTGGTGGTGGTGGTGATATTAATGACTGCTTGGCTTAGATTATACATCAATCAATTGTGATCATTAGTTTACAGTCTCAACGAATGACTCTTCAACTTAAAAAAAACCTACCTTTGGGCATTTGTAGTTCATCAACTAATAAATCATTTGATGTCTGTCTTTGCAATACCATTAGATTATGTACAAGGAGCAGCAAAGCACATACATTGGACTGGAAAGAGCATCAGGCTTAATAGAAAGAGACCCAACTCTAGTCCACACCAACAATTTCTGTGAGAACTTGGGATGGGTTATTATCTTACCTCTGATCAAGTGTATGTTCCCTACTTCTGGTTTCAAAAGTCAGATCATTGAGCGACCATTCTAGTTCTTGTCTCTTACCCTCTAGCTATCTCATGACCTTAAATCTTGCACTTCTGCTGCCAACTCTTATTTCTTCTCTCTACAGCATCCACTTCCAATTGAAATGACTCAGTGACCACATCATGATTGTTTTGGAAGAGCTTTCTCTACGAGGTTCATAGGCGATAGGCCACTGACCAGTTAGATTTGTTGGCCTGTGGACTAGCAGCACAGTCTAGAGAGCTGAAATGAGTAGAGGGATCAGCTAACACAGACTAAAATTCAGAACATTCTCTGTTCTTCAGGGGTGACATGAGCAAACATTTTCCTTAGAAGGCAACAGGTATAGGATGCAATATGACTGATACATTTAAAACAAAATTTAATGCTATGTGCCTGGGCCAGCATCTGGGACTAAAAAAATAAAAATGAACAGGACACTTTTTCCCCCCTTGAGGAGCTCACATCCTTGTGTGTTAAACAGAAATTTCACACACAATGGGGGAAAAATCAGTGTGTAACTGCTATGATAAAGGTATGTGCTTTCTGCTAGGGCAAAATAAAGGAAGAGGACTTTGCCTGTTTTCGATGTTAAGGAAAATCTACTTAATGGGATAGTGTCTCTGAGCCTGAACCTTAAATGATGGGCAAGAATCAGAAAGAAAAAGTGTAGGTAAGCCATTCGGCTGCACAGAGATATGCAGGAATCAAGGCAAAGAGGTGCCATAGCTGAGCTCTGGCCAGTGTGCATTTGCAGTGGCACCAGTGGTTAGCCCTACTGGGCTGTAGAGGGTGCAGCAGGCGATTAAGCATTGATGAAAGAGAGTGTGAAGAGGAAAAACAGGAAATTGTGGGAGTTAGGGGGGTGGTTAAAGACAAGAGAAAAATAGTAACTGACAGATGTAGGTCCTAGGGAAATGGGCAAAGGTAGGAATAAGAATTTCTAGTGAAAGTGCCTTACAGCAGACAAAGGGCCTCTCGCCCTTGAAAGCAGAGGTTAACAGAGGATCACAGGGAGATAAATATTTAGGTGGGGAGCAGGGATATGGGGTGCATTCCGCCTAACAGCTTTGATTCTTGTGTGAAGCAGGTGAGGGGTTTATCTCCTGGAAGGGAGGGTATTTGGTGGTGAGAACTATGAAAAGAGCAAAGTTGTGCCATACTGACTAAAGATCCCGAGAAAGGAAGCAATAACTAGGGGCAAATAAATAAAACCATCAGCGATTAATAAATAATCAGATGTCAACAAAATATCAGGCAACATAAAGTTCCATCTAAGATTGTATGCAATTATTTTAATGACAATCATAAGAAAAACTCAGTGATTTTCATCAACAATATGGTGTTATCTAGCCCTAGGAGGAGAGATTGCAGACTGCATGAAGTATTGATCTGTTCCCATCTCTTCAGAAGTTCTTGGTTATTGTCATCCTTTAAAAATTTCTTTTAGAAGAGAAGGTGGAAGATCTTAATATGAAAGATTCAGAAATCAACCTCGGGGTTCAGGCTGCCAAGGTTTATGGGAAAAGCCAAATGGGGGGCAGTGGGAAGCCAATTTCCAGGACAATAGAGGGGATCATTGAAGTGGAGGACTTTATGAGATTGGAGAATCGGTCCAATTGGAAGGACTATTACAAAGCTGTAAGACTGAGGTTATGTGATGAGTCAATGTTGTAGTACGAGATTGCTAGAATTACTGATATAATATTGCTGCGGGGGATGCTACAGGGGTCTAATAATGATTCTAAATTGGTCTAATATTCAAACAGAACAGGAGAGAAAGCAAATGACAGAAACATTTCTACTCTGCCTCCTTCCCTGTGATCTGGCATGATCTTCTTAAGGAAGGATAACTGTCAATGGCTAGTTAAAATTTTACACTTATTACATAATCCCTGGGGGGAGGGGCAGGACAGGATGTTTCTTGCCTTGGTTTATTTGCTGGAATTGCAGGTCAGGAAAAGAACAAAACAACAACAACGAAAACCACAAGACACGGGCAAGATAAAGACAGAAGTATCAGAAACCTCGATCCTCCTGGCTCTTGTTACAAAGATTGCCATGGTGCTAGAAAGGATCAGAACTCCTGGCAGACAAGAGAATGTACTGTATGAGGAATTAATTTTTTTTTGAATATTTTTTTTCTCTCTGAGTCAGGCTTGGTGAGAAAATTTCCTGACTCACACAGTATGTTGTATGCCACGTTAACAGTAATGTTTTTTAAAATACCATACGCCAGAGCAGTCTCTGCCTTTGTTATTTAATCTTGGGACCCTTCAGGGACCCAGCTATTGGGCTGCGGGAGTGCAGTTTTCTGGTGATAAAGATTTCTGACATATAGGATTTCCAGGTGATGACAAGGTCAAAGATGAGGCCTGGATGTAGATAATCAAAGCGGTTTAGAGATAAAGGTCTCTGGCTTTTAAGTTGTGAAACAACCTCTGCCCTTTGTTTTCAAATGAGTAATTTCTGGCTGATCACAGTAAACACTGTAGTGCTATTTGGATGTATCCTCTGAAGGAAAATTCCTGTTCTGGGCCAAATGCTGCAGCAGTGAGACTCTTCCTGCCAAAGTGAATTTTTCCCTTCTTTGTTCCTCTCGATAATCCTGACAATCTTTTGTGTGTACACAGAGCTGGAAGCTATAATAACCCCAATTTTATAGATGTGGTAACTGAGGCTCAGGGACAGAAGGAAGCTTCCTCCCGAACCATATAGGATCGCACAGAGCTGGGGCTGAGGTCTCAGGGTTCAGGTCTTGCTGCCTTCCCCGCAGAACCGGCCGGCCTGGTCCCTTGGAAGGAAGACAGCGTTTCCCCCAGGAGTTTAGGCGCGCGATTGTGGCGTGTGTGTGTCCTTTGTGCACTCCAGGCCTCGAGGACTTTGTCACTGTCCAGAATCACTGGTCTTTGGGCAAGACACGTCTCCAAGAGGCCAAACTCCCTTCGGTTTTTTTTTTTTTTTGTTTTTTTGTTTTGTTTTTTTTTTTTTAACACACACACTAGGACATCTGTGTGCGAAGAGAGGATGCGGTGTCCGGAGCCGCAGCATCTGACCCCCCCGAGGCCCCGCCAGCTGCGTCTGCCCAACTTGCTCTTCTGCTTGACCCGCACTCCGGGGAGGCGCCGGGCTGTTTAGCCGCCGTATCCCCTGGCAATCTGTTCGGGAAAACAGACCAGAAGGGCTGCCGAGGGCTACGCCAGCTTCAGAATCCTGCTGCCATCTAGGGATGAGATAGAGCGTCTTCCGCGTGCGGCGCGGGGCGCCGGGGACGCTGGGCCTCGCGCGCCTGGGGCGCCGCCGTCCCTGCCCCGCCGCCGCCGCCGCTGCTGCCGAGCCGCCGAGCCGCGTGCAGCGAGGTTGGGCCCGCGCAGCCCCCGCGCACCCCCAGCGCGCCGCCGCCCGGGCCCGCGCTGGAAGCCGGGCAGGCAGCAAGTGGAAACGCACCCAAAAACAGTGCCAAGGAGGGAGAGCGAGAGCAAACAGCCGGGGAGCCGGGGACACACAGACTGCAAGGACGGGCACGAGAGCGCGGAGGAAGCGCGGCGACAGGGTCCCTCGGGAGGCCAGACCGTGCCACGGTAACGAGCCGTGTGTGTTTACGGAGCCCGGCCGCTGTCATCACGCGGGTCTCCAAGCGCAGCCTAACAAGGTCCACAGCGTCGGGCGACTTTATTTTCCATATGTAATTTTCACGGCTTCCTCTTGCGAACGGGAGGGGGGCGGACGCCGCCTTTAGGAAAGATGGTATAGAAAATCCGGAAAAAGGAGACTTATTGGAGTTAACTTTACGATCTTATTGTGGTGTGAGCTTCGCCTTTCTTCTACAAAACAGAACAATGGGGCTTTCAAAGAAGCGAAGGGGAGACGGTTGACTAGAGGGGAAAGGAGGAGGGGGCCGTGGATTGGGGAAGGGGCCCTGCTGTTGGCTGGGAGGCCCTGCTGGGAAACTTCAAATCAAATGCTTTCTGAAAGGAAGTGTTATTAAAAGTAACTTTAATCCTTCCAGCCAGACGGCTCATAAAAGCATACAATTAAGTCAAACAAATGACAAGAGCATTTTCTCCCCTACCTGTTTGCCTCTTCGGAGAGTAATTACTACAGGCTAGTCTCGTCTCATTCTGCGCAAACAGAAACAGAGTGCTTTGGTGGGTGCCAGGCTCTCTTTCTTTCCTGCCTCTTCCTTCCCACTGCCCCACCCCAAACCCTTTCAGCTCTTGGTACCAACCAGCCTGTCTGCAGATCCAGCCAAGAACAAAGGGGCGAATTTCAATATTTCCTCTTTGTGCAAGGTTAATTGAAAATCAAAAAGTCACTTTTCAAATGTCATATTAAACCCGCCACTGCATCAATTTCCTTTTGGTTCCCATCTCTATGGGCCAGAGAAAAGTGTTTTGGGGGATGGTGAGGAGGCGGGGAAAGTAGGGACACAGTTGAAGAAAAAGAGGAAGAAAGAAGTGAACGGATAAAAAAAAATCGCAGACACACACAGGCTTTGATTGTAGATACGCTAACGTGCAGTGCAAAATTGTTTCCCGGAGTGTCCTCAGTCAAAGGCAGCGATTGCATTCGAGACTGTTACTTAATATTCCGGAGACAGAATTACATCCTAAACCTAGGGAGATTAGGCCTCCATGTTTTTATGTTTCAGTAGATGGTTCACAATATGATTGTCATAAATGCCGTGTTTTAAAATCTTAAAGGGTAATGTAATAACCTGACCATCTTCATCCTCCTTTCCCACTTTTTATTCCCCTCTGAAAGAGGCACCGCGCGCACACACACACACATGCATGCTCTGCACACAAACACATCTTCAGAGCACAGACACAGCCTTACAGGCTTTAGCCCCGTTAGTTTTTGTCACAGGTCATTTTGGAAACTTTGGGCTGGAGTTTAGTGACTTAACACTGTTAACTTTGTGGCTGCTCCAGTAACTGCTCAACTGCTCTCTCCCCCCGCCCCTCCATCTCTCCTCTCTCTAGCTTTCCAGAGGCTTCATTTGCTCTTCTAAAAAGTGGGGCATCCTATCTGCCTCCCCAGTCACTGTTCAGACTGCATGAGGTGCCACACAAACAGAACAAGGACATATTCATTCTCAGGGGCCCTGTCCCTGACTGGGACAATTTTTGAGTTCAATTTTCTGAGACTGGAACGGGTCTTATCTCTACCAGTGTTCCCAAAGTCTATAGAATGGCCAAGGAAAGGTCCCTACCCCACCGTCTTCAGCATGCCCATTGTCTGTGTGTCTGTCACACTCTGCTCCTGTCTCCACTCATTGCTGGTCCTCCTTGAAGGCAGTGACTCCCTTGCCTGGGGGCTTTAGTCCCTCTGTCTAATGCCTGTCACCTTATTTTCCAGATACTGGGTTGTAACCTCTCCTATGATGTACCAATGAATCTTCTCCCCGAGGATCATGCTAATCATAGTTGGCTTGTCTAGTGGGAATCATCTGATTTGCCACAGACTGAACTTTTTTTTTTTTTTCAACGTTTATTTATTTTTGGGACAGAGAGATACAGAGCATGAACGGGGGAGGGGCAGAGAGAGAGGGAGACACAGAATCGGAAACAGGCTCCAGGCTCCGAGCCATCAGCCCAGAGCCTGACGCGGGGCTCGAACTCACGGACCGCGAGATCGTGACCTGGCTGAAGTCGGACGCTTAACCGACTGCGCCACCCAGGCGCCCCCAGACTGAACTTTTTAATATATCTGCAGATAACTTTTTATGTAGACAGCCAGGGTAAAGAGGCAAAATCGTGGAATAAATTCATTCTGAAATAACCCACCTGCATACGACAGGCCTGTAAACCTTCTTTCCTTTTCAATTATATTGTGTAATTGTGGTGATATCAGATGTGTCCACCAGCCCTACATGAAGGGGAGGTGAGAAGAAGTTGGCAACTGTCTGAGCTCATTAGAATGTGCATACGGAGAGAAGCACACTAGAACCCTGGCCATCCAGCTTGTGTCAAAATTCTAGTGCGTTGTCCTCACCGCTAAGGTTCAACCGATAAACACTGGGGTTTGCCCCTTGGATTTCTACCAACTTAAACTGTATGAATACATGTGGTGTCCTATTGGATCCCTCTTAATTGAAGCTCTTTGTTAAAATATTCCATCTACAAGGCGCGTTTTCTTAGTATACAATTAATTGACCACTTCTTCTTTGGGTAGAGCTTCTTCCCATACAAACTTCTATTAGTATATCTGTAACAATTTATTGCACGTGCTTGTTAAAATATGTGTCCTTTCCCCACTCTCTAAACTTCTTGAAAACAGGGATGGTATCTGATGTCTTTCTAACCCAGGAACTTAGAGGTAGATGCTTAATAAGTCTTTGTTGGAAGGTGAAGAATTATGAGAAAGAAAATGGATCTTGGGCTGTACCAGCATTATATCTAGACAATTTCTGAAGCAATTTAGTGATAAAAACAAAGCTGATGGTTGTGTGGGGGCAGAAGAAAGGTAGTCAGGTGACTGGGTAAATGAATACCTTCAAACATTTGTGTTGGAATTTTTAAATAGGGTCTAAGTTGACAAAATATGCATGCGTATCCCAAAGTGTTCTATTATCTGGTGAAACTGTGTACTTAACACAGGGTTACACTGAAAATGTGCCGACACATTTTCTTCCTTGCTATTTTCTTAGTTCACTTGGGTTTATCATTTCTAGAGCTCCCTGCCCCCAACACTACTTTCCAAAAAGAAAAGAAAGAGGGAGGGAAGAAAAGAAGGAAGGGAGGGAGGGAGGAAAAGAAATCAGCTATGTTTAACCAATAAATTTCATGGAGTTGGAATGGAATTCTGGCAGACTGATTGGACAGCTCTAAAAGACATCTTTTGAATCCCTACCCTTAGAACATTGGCATGTTTACAATAGTATATTATTGTTCCTTACTAGTATTGTGTTGTATTTTCAGACAGAGATTCTCTAGAATATTTATAAAGACTGTTATGTATATGAATTGCAAAATTAACACATTAGTCGAATTTATTTGTAATGGCACTACTAGGTATTGGAAACAATTGCTATGCACAGTGGAAGAAAAGTCTGAGAATTTGATTTTGGAAAACTGGAATATTACACTGACATTTCCTTTAATCTTCTATATACATGTAGGCAAGGAACTAAATCATTTAGATACTCATTTTTTTTCCAGGCAATGGTGCGATAATCCTGAACTTAACACATGGGTTATGGTAAGAATCAAGTGAGTCAAACCTGTGAAGCTGTTACAAAAAAATTACATGCACAATACAACTAGAAGATGACATTTATTGTGTAGTGCATTTTAGTAACCGATGTGAGCATTTTGAATGCTTTTACTGTATGGTGACGTTTTTGCTGTTTGGAGGGCAGGCGCTGGCCTGCAGAAGGAGTCTGCTTGAATCTCTTCAACAGTAAGAGATGCTAGATTTGAGTTAGCCACGTAGCAAATAATATTTGTTGTGTTGCAGTGCTGCACATATAGGCTCAAATCTCAAAGGACCATTCCCCTTGAAAAGATGGATATAAATGCTGCCTGGTCAGAAAGGGGAAGGATGTGGAGGGAAGGTGGGACAGCTAGGATTTGCCAGACCAATGTGTCTTCTCATTTGCATTGCATGCTTTTTATTTCCTCTCTTGCTCTTTCTTTTTGAAAATCTCTATATCCCCCTTACTGCTAGTGTTTTGTGAGATATTCAAAATGTGTATTTAATCCATCCAAGTTTGTAGTCTCCAGTGTCAAAGCTTCTGCTTAATGCTGAGTTAATGCTCGGTCGTGCCAAAGCTTGAAGCTTTCAACGCAGCCCTGAAACCAGCTGCGACACATCACTAACGCAGAGGCTTCAGCTCCAGAGACTGCTGCCTGCATGGAGTAAATGCATCATTTTTTAAAGCTTTGTCAGTGCAATCTAAGAGCTGTGTAGAGTGTAATTGGGGATCTTTGAAAAAAAAATTTATATTTGAAACCATTTTACAGGAATCATCAGGAGAGGCTTGCTTGAAACTTTGTCTTCTAAATATCTCACTGCCCCAGAAACAGGTCTATCACTTTGGGCAGCTCCTGCTTTTGATCAGGTTGTGTTTCTTTGCTTTCCTCAGCCGTCTTTCTCTTTTCAGTAAGCTGTGGTCAATACACTTGAGGAAGCAGACATTTTTCTCTGTCTGTAGTCTTAGAATTACTGATCTTGGCAGAAGAAGAACCTGGGATAGCCTAACCATGGTTATTACTACTCCAGCTGTGGTCCATGGACCACGGGCATCAGTATCTCCTGGAGGCTTATTGGAAATGGAATTATATGCTGAATCGGAGTCTCTGGAGGTGTTCCCAGGAATCTGTGTTTTCCCAAGACCTCTGGGTGATTTTGCTTGATACTAAATTTGGTGAAACACAGCTCTAGGCTCCATGGACTCAGAAAATGTCTGATATGGCATCCTTAGGACATGGTCATACAGTCTCACTCAGAACTTTTGAAGGTTGAGAGACTCACTATATTAAAAACAACCTGTTCTATTAAGAAAAACTGTTATGAGTCCTTTTTAAAAATTATTGAGCATATGTCTGCTTCCATGGAATGTATGTATTTTATTCCTCTTACCTTAAATGCTTGGCATATGGTAGGCCATCAATATACTTGTATTATAAGGAAGAAAATATTGATCTTAGTTTTGCCATCCAGATACACCTATCTAATCCAGTAAATCCACCTAATTCTTGTTCCGTGAGGCAGCCCATTGCATACGTAAAAACTGCTAAGATGTCCAAGTCCTCTCTACTTTAGGCTACTGATGGCTACTGATGGTTCTTACTGCCTCCTAAGAAGCCCCTGAGTCCAACTTGGGCATTCCCTGCTGTCTCTCCTCTGGATATGGGCACTTTCCATGCTCAGAACAATGAAAATCTCAGGACCTTACATATCATCTGAAAAACCAGATTTCCTTGTCTTATACAAGCACACATAATTTTTTAAGTAAATTGAAAATTTTAAATTTGGTAAAATTTAAATTATGGTAAAATTGAAATGATTAGTTCTGTCATTTTGAGCTTCTGCTCTTTTATCATTTCTTTATAGACAGTATTTTCCCTCTATTTTAGAGATCTAAAACAAAATTGGTGAAAATAATAAATGCTTGCTAAAGAAAAGTTTTAAACTAAAAAGGCATAAAAGAGAAAAGGAAATATCCATGACTGCACAATCCAGAAGAAATAACAGTTAGTATTTCTCCCAACAGATAGATGATTGATAGATACATAGATAGAATGTATCTATATCGTTATCTATATCTGTATCTATATCTATAATGGATATATATACATATAATAAGTTAAATTAGTTAGAACAAATGATGATACCAACATATATACATATTTATCAAGCATCCCTGATGCCTGGGTCTAAGCAAAGATTTGAGACCAGTAAACCTCATGAAATCTCTGGAACCTCCCGGAAAGCTGAAGGATCCATCATGTTAGTTAGGAATCCTTTAGTTAGAAGTGCCTGTCTCTTGGGTTGTTTCCCAACTTAATCCCCATTTGAATCATGTTAATGAGTTGTAGGGACTATAGGAGATGTAATTTTAAACAGAAAGTGCTGTTTCACCTGCAATTCTTTATACCGTTATAACTCAAGCAGCACAAGTGGCAACACTGGGAATGGGACACCCTTCCCCACCTTACAAGAAAATACTCAACCTTGGACTTCATAGAGCTTGTTGGTGTCAAAAGGTCCGAAGAAGGTAGCCAGAGAGCACTGGGACCAAGCAGTGCCTGGAGGGTTGACACTGGATACAGAGAGAGGAAGCACAGCTGGATGAACTGTGATGCCAGGAGAAGAATGTGAGCATCCCCATCATGCCAGAAGGGAAGTGGCTTCTGAAGAGAAGTTGGAATAGCAGGAGAGATTAGTTGGCCAGTGGGGCAGGCCAGAAGGTTTGGCGAACTCTTTGAATTCTGACTTTGAACTGAGCACTCCCACGCAATCCCCAGAAACTTGTGACAGTGAGATTTGATATAGGTTAGGTTCATGTGAACAGATGGGGCAAGAATTGGGTTAACTTAACATATATAATATAGATCTGGGGTTTTTTAATATAATTTCATAAAATCAGTATTATATTCTAAATAATTTTATAACCCATTTGTGAAATTAACTCTTTACCGTGAACATTTTCTTACACCCTTAAATATTCCCAAAATACAATTCTTAGTGGCTACAGAGTCTAAAGTACATGCACCATAATTATTTTAATGGATTTCCAACTATGTGACTGTTAGGAAATGAATTGTTTCCCTTCTAATTCATATGTTGAAGTCCTAACCCCAGTATCCCAGAATGGAGCTGTATTTGGTGATAGGATCTTTAAAGAGGTAATAACTTACAATGAGATCATTAAAGTGGGCCCTAATGTAAAATGACTGGTATCCTTATAAGAATAAGAGAGGAAGACCCAGAAACACACAGAAGGAAGGCTGCCTGAAGACAAAGGGAGAAGAAGATCCACTGCAAGCCAAGGAGAGAATACTTAGAAGAAACCGCTGTGTGGACACCTTGATTTTAGATTTCCAGCCTTTAGAAATGTGAGAAAATAAATGTCTGTTGCTTAAGTCTGTGGTACTTAGCTATGGTAGTCCTAGCAAATGAATACAGTGACTATTAGTTCTCCCACAATATTTGCTTTAATAGATAATGCCTGTACATTCTGGCATATAAATGGTCATTTACTTTGCTGAATATTTTCTCAGAATCAATGCCTAGAAGTGGAATTCTTGGATCCCAAGATGATTTGTAGTTGGGAGTCTTCATTATACCAAGGAGGATACTGATTATTCTTTACAACTTTCTTGTTCCACAGATGTAACACATTTCATTTTTTTTTATCTCCATGTTGAACCACACAACACCACATACAGTCTCCTCAAGCCCGGAGTGAAAGCTCTCCCTTTTGATCAACAGCCACGTGTATACCCACACACTGCACTGTAGTTATTCCCTAGGTGGCAGGTTCACTCTCACTCAGACTACCTTTTATCCATCTTAATAATGTGTAGAGGATGGCTCCCAGAATCAGAAGATTCCTCTTGGGGAAATAAAGACTAGAGAACTGTCTCTAGAGAGCACTCTACATGCCAGCTGGAAAGGAAAATATTACACTTACAAGGGTCCTTCAGCTTGTTAACACCTTAGGATGTTTGTGTTATTGTTTGTTGGTTTGATTTTTCAAAGCAGTTAATCAAGTCATTGTTCACCAGGAAGGAACAAGATGTTTCTCTACTTTACCCCAGGATAGCAGCACTGCTATCTTTTAGACGCTACACCAGTGGACGGACCCTCCAGAAACAATAGAGCCATGGGTAGTAGCTACATGCCACAGAAGCCCCCTAGTGGTGGCAGTCCTATAGGAGAGTTACCTGGGGGCCTGCCAAGATCATTGGAACTCTACATGATGGGCATAGATAATCAACAGAAAGTACAAGGAATTTTTTGAGGATTCCCTCAGGAAACTGACCTATTTCATTTGGGAACACATGTGTGGAGTATTCCAAAGACTCTCAGGAGGAAAAAAAAAATAGACAGACAGACAGACAGACAGACAGATTTTTATGAGATAGAGTTCCTCTAAGAACAGGTAGTGGTGAGCAAATAACATAAGGATTGTTGCCAGTTTAAACCCTGAGTAAAAGAGGCCTGGGAAAGCAGATAATGATCGTGAAACACTCTCTAAAACCAAAGAGAAAAATTACAGGGTCTACAATGCAGTTTTGTGGCATTTCCTATACCCAGAGCAGGAGCTCTGAGGATGACATGGGATGGGAATGGATTGTCCACAACCACCTGGACCTTAGGCTTTAATACTGTGGCCTAGTCTCCATGGAGGGCAGCTTAAGCAGGATAGTGAAAACAAGACCTCCTAGCCCTACACATTCACAAAGTAAGATATATGAACTCCTATCATTTAAGACCATCACCTATTTCAACTTTGCCTTCTTCCCCTTCACATACTTCCTCCTTTTGGGGAAGACATTGGAAATTTGGTGATTCAGCTGAGAGGCAGTTGAGCTGGGGATACATTTGGTTTGTATTCAGTGTGGTATAGTTTGAGGTTTGCATGTATGATTAAGTTCTTGCTAGCTATCCCAGATCAGTCATGCCTTCCTGGACCTACCACTGCTCACTGTGCTGACTCACAGGGAGCAGTGATGTGATGAAGGGCAAGGTCAGAGGCTGGCTCTCAGCATGAATGTGCCATGTGGTACCTGGCATCCAAAGGATCACAGAAATGGAGACAAATCGAAGTTGTATGTACAAAATTAAAAATACAGGGAGCCAGAGCTAGTCTTCAGAAAATTCTTCCAAACCTTACTTCTCAAGTATAAGGAAATTTGATAGAGTTTGATAATAATCTGAAAATTTTTCCCAAATTTACTAAAACAAATTGATAAAACTGAAAAGACATTAAAAATATATCTATCAGCTGTAGAAATCAAATTTCAATCATGTTAGGAGAAAGACTGAATTTTCTATTATCTCAGAATGAATATTATAAAATCTTTGTCTTATAAATAGTGTGCTGTCACAAAATGTAGAAAAAAATATTATGGAGAGATCAACTGTGAATACATTCACACAATGGAATGCTACCCAATAATAAAGAAGACTAAACTATAGATATGCAACTGCTTGGGTGAATCACAAAGGCATTTTGCTAAGTAGAAAAAGTCGGTCTGAAAAGTTTACAATAGAATCTGATTCCATTTGTATGACATTCTGGAAAAAAGTAAAACTATATGGAAGGGTAAAAAAAAAATCCGTATATTCCAGGGGTTAGGGTTTGGGGCAGTATGTTTAACTACAAGGGAAAGTATGAGGAAATGATAGGGTGTGATTAGCTGTTCTGTATCTTCATTGTGTTAGTAGTTGCATGAATCTAAATCTGTTAAAATTCATAAACTGCACACTTAAAGTTCATTTTATACTATGTTAATTAAAAGTTTTAAAATATTTTAAATATTAGAATATTCAAAAATTAACATTCTTTGTATCTGTATATAGTAATATCTGTGGGATTTCCAAACTGCTAAAATTAAAATATGAAATCTTGATTTATTTTATATACTATGTAAATATTAATTTTTACCCACTTTTGTCCATAATATTGTGTTATTTTTTTTCTTTATTTTTGTTTATTTTGTATTATTTTTCTTAAAGAGACTGTTTAATTAGATACATAGGCCTCAAGCCCCTCCTCCCCCCAAATCTTAGCTCTGCTCCTGAAGTTCTGGAACAAACATCAGTTAGAGACACTGTGTAGTAGAAGACTAGTTATTAGTCCATATTTCTCTGTTTTTCAGGGACTTCACTTTAAAATCCTAGCATCAGTCAGTGGTTATATAGAAATGCAGCGGTAGCTACTATGGGTGCAGAAGGTGGATGTAGGGAACACACTTAAGCATTATGACCCTATGGACAGAGCCCCACAGGGAAAGGTGCAGTGAGAGCCATAGGCAAGAAGACAGTGTGTAGTGATGACAGGACAGCAGTGATACCTTAGGGGCACCACCGTACGGTGTCTATTTCAAGGAGAAACCTTTGCTTGGCATGCCACAGAAGATGCCTCTCAAGGACTTCAACCACAAAGCTTGGTCTGGGGGACATTCAAGGCTATGGTGGCTAATATGGTGGAAAATTGCTATAATGAAACTAGAATGGAATAGGTTTCTATTTGCTAAGTTAGTTTCCATATTTGCTATATAAAGTGATTTTAACTGTGAGTGAAAATGAAGTACTTTAGCAAAAATCCTCTGGGAGAGTAAGATAACCCAGACATCAGAGAAGCATAGCTATGCCACTGCATTTTGTTTTAATGTTTAGCTTGGCCACTGGATTAAGGGTGATGTGTAAAGGACAGGGACCCCAAAGAAGGAATCCTGGAAGTCAGAGAGATTCTGAGGTCCCTGGGTTTGACCAGGAGGCTTTGGAATCTGACAATTTCTCTTACGTAGGAGTATGCTGCCCTGGATGGGGAATACGGGTCACCTTTATGAACAAGTAAAGGAGAGAGATGGCATGTGGACTCTGAGAATAGCAACTACTGTACCATGCCCTAGAGTGGCTCAGAGCTGTGAACAGGACAATGACACCTTACAAAATACAGGAGCAGAAGAGCCCACTATGGAATTATACCTAAGGATCTCCAGGCTACTTTAGAAGTAGATAAATCTAGCCAGAGTCTGTGTCCCCACTCACAGAATGATGACATAATCATATTGTGAAAGTGGCACCTAGGTGCCATCCCACTAAACAAAGAAGAGATGTGTATCTGTGATGAGGTACCGAGAGAGAGAGGGAAGTGTGGTGGTTAACATCTTTGTCTTTGAAAAAAGACTTCCTGGGTCTGAATCTTCACCCTCCGACTGATTACCTGTATCACTCTGCAAATGATTTAAATTTATTTTAGCCTTGATTTCCTCTTCTGAAACAAGGACATAATAATATGAACTATCTCATTGATGTGCTGCAGAGATTAAATATAATAGTGTATACAGAGTAATTCATACAACACCAAGCATATAGTAAGCACACAATGGTTATTATTTGCCACCTACAATGGAATATGTCTTACTCATACTGGTGTTACTACAATGTTCGGCTTAGGATAATTGTTCAATAAATGTTTGTCAAACAGACATTGTCTGAAATTTAGATATCTTGGGTTGAATGTCCAGTACTTCCACTGGGAGATTCTGGACAATGGCCCTTGAACATGCACTGGTATTGGCAATGAGAAATCTTAGAGGTCAGAGTCCATGAAGTTTACTGGATGGAGTGGTAGTGATGTGGTCAGTGAGAGCTGAGCACGAATATTGCAGAATGTCAGAGAAGGGGATCACCATGGCTACCCAGAAGAATTTCTAGGGCTCAGATATCTCCAGCCACTGAGTCATATATGATAGCTAGAGACACCATTTCTGCAGGACAAAATAAAAAGGAGAAAGAGATATAGAGGTAGAGACAGAGAAAGAGAGATAGAAATAGAGGTAGAGACAGAGATAGGAGCAGAGAAACAGAGAGCGAGAAAGAGGGACTTCTTTCTAGTTTTGGGGCCCATCAGATAACTTTGAGGTTCTAACCTTCATTAGGTTTAGTGAACAATGATGTTATCACCCTTTGGATGAGTTGAGGTGAAACCCATTTTCACAAGTCTTTTTTATCAGTTTTTCTTTCTTGGGCATGATACCGAAGATGCCAACAGCCTGTGTCGTTTCCCAAGATGTTGGCAAATAAGAGTTCAGACAGATTTTTTTCAGTAATAATCTTTGCATCTATTTCATTGATGCTAAATTTAAAAAAAAAAGAAAGAAAAGAAACAAGAACCTCTGAGATTAAATAATGATTTTTCATTTTTATAGCCCATACTTCTTATTTTTATAGTATCAATATAGAAACTAGATGAAATAACTCCTGAGTAGCTTTCTCCAGGGGAATAAAATTTCCCTAACCATTTCAGGAATGTAATTAGCAGGAACAGTACTACTAATCAACAATTATACAGAATATTGATTCTGCTCTTCTCTTCTTTCATCTTGGCCAAGATATGTAACCAATGGTGTATAAATCACACTTACCTTGGTCGCTTTGTTTGACACAAACCTCTGCGGTCAAGATTCTCATTCTAGTCCTCTCAACACAGCTGCCCATGTTTTAATTGTGAACAGTTGAATAACAAAGCAGGAAATAACTGAAGACAAGAAGGCGTTGGCCACAGAGGCAAGACTGTCCCCAGGAAAATGTGAGGATTCCAGGTTTAGCGCTTCTGTAAACCCATTGCGTCCTTTGATTGGTCCTTCAAACCGACCTAGGAGAGAAAGCAGCGCCCTCGTGTGTGACTGCAAATGGAAACTGAGGCCTAGTGAAATTTGAAATGTATCCGAGATAACAGAAGCAGAGCCCCGAAGAAAGTTAGAAATAAGTTATTTTGTATAGCAGCCGTATAATGTCAGAATTACCAGGCAACTAGCGCATTCATTCAGTTACACTTTAGAACGATAGAGTCCCCGGCAATTTGGGGCTTGTGTTACACTTAACTGGGGACTTTGTCAAAGACTTCAATTCTTTTCATCACTACCATCATTAGTATGGTCATCATACTTCTTTCACAGAATTTATGGAACTTCACCTATTTGTGTGTTTGATTTCCACACTGGACCATGAACCCTTCAATGGCAAACATCAATTCAAGCAACAAGCACAGTCATTTCAGAGTAAGTGGTTACTGAAGAAATAACATGGCCACATTTGGCTGAGAGTATTTTATGCACATTTTAAAATTTAGCAGAGATTTACTAATGATATAAACAAAAGTTAAAGTCAAAATTTTAATCTAACCATATTAAATATACATTTTTACTAAGCAACATTGGAATTTGGGATAAGTAAGTAAGTGCTGAATTCTGAGTAGAAATGAAGAGGGATATTTTAGGAAACCCGATGCAACACACAAGGCCATGTAAGTTTGGGGATGTTGACTCCACCTGGCCGCAGGTGTGACAGCAAGTTAAGCATATTGATAGTTACAGTCATTGTATGAAGTTGTCTGAGACATCTAACTTTTAACTGACCTTGGAAAAATCAATAGGAACCAAGAAGGTTATTGAATGGAGAAAAGCTCTGGGAGCATAAGTCAGACTCCATAGGATTCTTTGGAGGAAAAATGAACACAGTGTAATTTCTGGTATTCAACTAGAGTGGGCACAGTTCCATTTGGAGCATTTGGGAAATAACTGAAGTTAACAGAGTTAGGAGCTGGAGTCCTCTTACAACAGTGCTACTTGCCTAAGGCCACAAAGGATTCTACATGAGAATCTTGCTACTTTGTCCTTGGTGTCCATAATTCTTGCTCTAATTGGTGTCATCTGAAAATTTTGGAGGGGTTTAGTAGCTTCATCCTCTGCGTTAAAGGCATCTGATTTTTCTTTCTTCGTGTTCTTCTCACTTCCCTACATTCAGGTCACTTTGTTTGGTTTCCTTAGGCAAATACATCCTTATATATCCTTACCTACTTATCCTACTTGTACTCCAAAAACAAACACAAGGCTAGTCCCTGTGAAGTCACATTTCTTTGATGAATTCTTTTTTTTTAAATATGAAATTTATTGTCAAATTGGTTTTCATACAACACCCAGTGCTCATCCCAACAGGTGCCCTCTTCAATACCCATCACCCACCCTCCCCTCCCTCCCACCCCCATCAACCCTCAGTTTCTTCTCAGTTTTTAAGAGTCTCTTATGTTTTGGCTCCCTCCCTCTCTAACCTCTTTTTTTTTTTTTTATGAATTCTTAAAATGTTCTCTTTACCAGGAATCCTCTCTTGATCCAATTTTTCCAGTCTGCTTTTCACATACTCATTCCAAATTCCATGAGCCATTCACACAACTAGCTCTTTCACAGACTTTGCAAATTTCTGTACACACACACACACACACACACACACACACAAACACACACATTTCACCAAATTTTCCTTCTCTAAATTTTCCTCTAAGTTTCCTGGTTAACACCTCAGGTTGCCCTCAAATCTGGGAGTTCTACCAGATAGCTTGGGATGGAACATGTCCTTTCATTATAGCAGTCCAACTTCCTGGAAGGTCCATCTCTATTTACTGGTCCATTGCAGTGGGGTGTCACTACAAATGGAGAGACTTGTAAGAACCACAGGTCTCCCAGCACTCCACAGTGCTTGACTTCATATATTGCCTCACAATAGAGTTCCAGATGCTGTGCCTGTACCTTATCCTTTAACACCATACTTCTCCAAGAGTGTTGGCATCCACTCGGATTGCTCATACCAAGCCAGTTTTCCCAGCAGTGTATCCTCTTGCTGCTCTCTACTCCTGACTCAATTTTCAACTGTTTCTCCCCATTAAAACATTTGTTTGAAATGGTAAATTTACATTTCATTAATATAGTCCTTAAAAATTAGCACTGTGATGTATTCCTTCTTGACTACCAGTTTCAGATCTATATTCCCTTTGTTCTATAAAGCCTATCCCCTTTCTTGTCTTTTCCTCAGTTTTCTTATAATGCGTGATCTACATTGCAAAATTTAGCTGTTACTCCCTGGGCTAGTCATTAGTGCAATGTTTTAAATGATCCTTGTTTTCCTTCTTCCAGGCTCATGGTAGGATTATACTTCCACATCCATTTGATGTTGGGCATATCCATTTGACTTTTTTTGGGGGGGCAATGAAACTTTAATAGCCAGTACACATTCATGTTCCTCCTTTCTTCTACTTTGGGAATTGTGAAAACACAGAAATGGAGCCTCCGTCAGGCTAATCCTTTGGTTGGATATTTTAAGAGTGGAGCCACACAGCTGACCCATAATGGACAAATAACATGAGAAAGAAATAATCTTTAATGTGTCTTATTTCTGAGAGTTTCGAGTGCTTTGTTGCCTTTGATAGCTAAGTCCAACCTGGTTGATAGATTCTCTAAAACGTTGGTGTCATAGGTTCTATTGTCAATAGGATTGCAGAACTTAGGAGAAATGATTTCCTTCTATTTTTTGAATATATTTTATGTATTTGAAAGAGAGCTAGAGATATGTAGGCAATAATTCATTTGTTCAATATAAATTGATTGAATGCATATCCTGGTTTTATCTCTTGTGACAGTGATTTTTTTTTCTTTACAAAAGAGAATTGGGTAATGAGAGTGCTTACTGAATATAGTCAAGGTCATTTGGCATAGAAAAACTGGCCAAAATGCCATTGTAAAGAGAAAGTGGGGAGTCCCCAGGATGTAGAAACTAACTTCAAAATATAAGTAACAAGTGACTAATGGGAACCTCAGGGCACCAATCTGAGACAAAATCATCAAAATAACACTGTGTGTGTGTGTGTGTGTGTGTGTGTGTGTGTGTGTGTGTTTCTTAGTGTCATTCATTATTTGTCTTTGGGCTACCTAAGAAAGTACTTAGGAAAGCTGAGATAGGGAAAAAAAAAGACATCATGACATCCCAGTGTGAGAAAATATTACATAACTATGATGATGCAGTTAAGTAACAATGCAAAATATATAATCCACAGGACTTGAGAAGAACACAATCATACTGGAGGGGAAGACCATATGGAACTTTATGGAATTGTTGAGACTGAAGATGAACCTTAACATCTTGTGTAGACAGGAGACACAGAAAGGAAATGAAACATCCCACAAGCTGATCATCTGGTTGGTACATTAAGAGTGGGGTTACCCAGCTGACCCATGGTAAAGACCATGAACAAAATGTGTTATTAAGACATAGGGAGATCACAAAGCATCTAGTTTATTAGGTGATCATTCATTCATTCATTCATTCACCAAATATTGACTGAAAATTTTTTACATAATGACCATTGTGGTAATATAGTGGCAAACATGCTATCTAGAACTTCTCTATCTTAATTGAACTTTATAGTTTAGTTCAGAACAAATAATAAACAGATGAGTATTTAACTTAGAATTTTACTGAGTGCTGTGGAGAAGTACAGTGTGATTTAAGAGTATAGATCAAAATGGTCTAGCCTGTCTGGAATAGCAGGGAAAGAAAGACTCTTCAAGGAACAGCTTAGGAGGTATTAGTAAGAGTAGAACTAAAACACAGGGCACCAAGTTGAATGGGCATGAAATGAGGTTAGTCAGGAAGACAGGGCTCTATAAGAAGTTTTGTTCTTTATACCAAAGAAAGGGGTTCTTGAGGAAAACAAAGACATGGTCAAATTTACATTTCTTTGCTTCCCTTGTCAACATTCCTCGGCATAAATTTCTTTGATTGATCTTGGTTCATTTAGGGGATCAGTCCATGGAACCATTTAAGTCCGTATCTTGAGAAATAAGTTAAAATGACTGTCTCTGATTTCCTTAATATGCTTATCAATGTGGTCTGGGGTACCTGTGTGGTTCAGTCAGTTAAGCGCCCACTCTGGATATTGGCTCAGGCCATGATCTCACAGTTGTGAGATTGAGCCCTGCATCACGCTCTGCACTAGGTGTGGAGCTTGCTTAATTTTTTCTCTCTCCCTCTCCCTCTGGCCTTACCCCTCATGTTTATGTGCTGGCTCTCTCTCTCTCTCTCTAAAAAAAAAATTGATGTGGTCTCAAAATCTCTAAATCATGGTGATATCTAAATTAAGTCTTTTATATATACTGGAATTTCAATAAGAGGGGGTGACTTTTTTGAAGATTAGTGGGTGGTAGCATATTTTTCTTCCTAAGATGATTTCATAAGCTATGTAGATGTGTGCATATGCATGTCTGATATAAATTATATATGTGCAGGAAAATATCAACACTACCTCTTCTGAAACTTTCATACTAAACAAAAGGAAATTATCAGTATTCACTCATTTGGAAATAAATCTATAGAGAATGTTTTTTGGGTTGTTTCCTTAATAATTGTTTTTAAAATGTTATTGGAACTACTTTTTTTCATTCAGACTCCAGAACAACATATATCAACTTTCTTTTCTGGAGATCAGCCAATCCTACCTTCTCCTTAGAGTCTGTCACTTGAGGTAAATGGAGTGATATATGGCTGAGACCTGGGGGACAGTGGTTGAATGCCTAGCATCATTTCTTCACTTCACTGAAACTTCTGTAAGGGAGAGATTTGATGTTATCAAAATACTTCTGAAATGAAAGGACAACTGAAAAGTGTTTAAAAGTCATCTTGAGGCAAGACTGGTATGATGGAAGCTACGTCTCTCCACACCAATACTTGTGATGTCCTCAAATGACAGCAGAGGTGGACTCTGGCATCAGCTGTTGGGGAAAGTGATAGTAAGTGGAAAGATTGCACAATGGGATGGAAGGAAAAATGCTCTGAGGAGATGCTGAAGCAAAGACTCAAACAGTGTAACTCAGCCAGATGGTTGGGCAAACCCACTAGCAGATGGGCCAGCAGTGTACATAAGAATGAGGAATCATGTGGGACATCAGAAGCATGGTTTAAAGCCAACTTTTCCGTTGTGAAGCCTGAGAAAAAAAATGAATTTCTGGCTCTTGATTACCTATGGTAGATGGCATAAATGTAAGGAGGGAAATGTCCTAAGCTTGGTAGTCTATGTTGCAATTACCCTGTGAACACATAGGAAAGTGTTGTGTGGTTTAAGAAGCTCTAAGATAAACTGTGGGATGCAGTTGTTCCCCATTTGGACCAAAAAGTTTTATCAAGAACTTACTACATATCAAATATTAGGCTAGATACAGAAGAAAGCAGGGGTACACAAGATAGCCTATGGATTCTGACTTATAGAATGTATGGTTTGCTGGCAAAACCAGATACAACAAGATAATTCAGTGTCATACATGACACAGATGGAAAGCTGTAGGGTTCATGAGAAGCACAGAAGGAGGGGATCAAGGTAGTGTTTCAAGAGAATATAGGCACTAAGTTGACCCTTGATATTTGAGAAGTCAATTAGATGAAGAGTGAGTAGTAGACAGATGAGGGAAAGAGGGCAAGCTTCAGGGAGTGTGTTCCAATCAGTAAGAAAAAGAAAAAGTCTGAATGTAAGAGAGTTTGTTGCAAGTCAGAGAAACATGGAGGTTTATCATTATGCTTGGTGCAATAGAGCTTAGTTAATGGTTTGGAGATACAAATTGTAATCTAGTTCTTAAAATGGTTTCCCCTTTGCTTGTTGAACTGCAAGCCACTTTGAGGTGGAACATAATCTCACTATCAGAATATGAGTCTCCACGCTCTGAATAGAACTCTTTCATGATTTTATTCTTTTTTCTCTGTGTTGCTTCAAAGTTTAGCCTCTGTTACCAGAATTTTGGAAGAATAGAACCAACTCTTACCATCTGGGAACACACAGTCACACACACACACACACACACACACACACACACAGAGTAATCTATTTTTGTTCTTCACAGTTCATTCTATATCACTCCCTGATAATTTCTCTATATGAAGAATAAATTCAGCAATTAAATTTTTTTTGGTCACAATTGAAATAATGTTTAGACTTTTTAAATATCCATTTTATATGTGGTTAAAACATATAAAACCACATATAAAGTATGGTTAAAAAGGTACCCAAATACACTCACAGGGTCTTACAATTAGTCTTATGTATGAATATAGAATTATCTTAAGTAATATAACACGGTTGAGATATCCACACATTATCAAGGATAAATGAATGTTCATATATGAATATTTTGTAGTAGAAACCCATTGCCCTAACCATTTTGTTCATTTGGACAGTATTTTTCTCCTATTTGTGAGTTCTGAAAGTGTTTTTTTTTTCCTTCTTGTTGGTGAGAGGGAGAAAGTGGGGCTCTGCCAAAGAGGGTCTTGGATAGAAATCACCTAAGAACTCTAAACTGAGTGCCAGTGTAGACTGGTATCCATTTTGGTAGGTTTCCAAGTTCTGAATATTGGTATTTTAATCCAGATGGGGGAGACTCTGGACGTGGGTCAATAGGACTTGGAGTAACTCTGGCTGAGAACTGATCTACACACAGGTCACACAATGATCTGTTTGTTGTGGTGGAGAAGTTGGGGTCAGCTCATAGGGGAATCCTGTTGTGGAAGACCCAGGAGTGCAGTAGGTTTTACTTTTTAAGGACTAACGCATTAAAAATGAAAACAAGAAGAGGCCTTTGATCTTCACTTGGAGCCCTAGAGAACCACAACCAAAAAATGGAATTAGAATTCCATAATTTGAAGGTTTGTGACCAAACTCATAATCCACAGCCAGCACTTTTCTCTTACTTATTCAGTCCAGAACTTTGAAGATCTGAAATCAGCTTTTTTATCCTGACAGGTTTTACAGGAAGCTACTCAAGTCTCCCAAATTACAGCATTAAATGAGATACATAAAAACAAAAACTAATTCATTGATGTTAACTCTTTTTGTAATTTATAGAAAGAAGAAAGAATTAATGCATAAGTGACCCTCAAATTTACACCTAAGTTGAAGAATGTTAAGCCGTTTTTGCCTTCCATGTTTTTCTACTTTAATTGAAGAATTAAAATGGACTGGGCAAGATTTCCACATACATATACTCCAGAAACTGCCCATAAAATAAAAAAGAGCTTTTCATCATTTGGGAAGGTATTTCCTTGATGGGTTTGTATTCATCAATAAACTATATCTTGCTTCAAAACATGAAGGCATGTAGGGCTGCTTCTAGCATCTCAGCAGGCTCCTAGAATGGATTCCATAGCAGCTGATGAGAAGCAGAGGAGTCAGGGAGAAAATACTGTAGTATGCCTAGAAGCTGCATGACCTCAAGTGAGTTACCTACCCTCACCTCTCTTTCCCTCTTTTGACTCAGGGCAAAATAGAAGTGAAAACAATATTCACTCTATTAGAGTTTTCTTATGACTAAATGAGACAGTGCTTGCCAAACATTTAAAACTCAGCCTGGCATTTAATAAGTGATCAATAATGTGTTGCTACTGTTGTTTATATCGTTGTTGTTATTACACAGCAGCTTCTCCCAGTGAAGTTGATAAATTTCTACTTTTAGAATAACTGGAGAAGTATAACATCTCAACTAAACCTGAGACACTGCTTTGGCAAGAGTGGAAGAGAGATAAACGTCATGTCTAAAAGGGTTAGTTGAATACATGAATGAAAAAGTGCCTCCCACGATGTGGAAAGGGAGCAAAAGAATGTTTGCTTAGATTTGTAAAGATCAGCGTGAATACAGCTAATAGGGCCTCCCTCCAACAGAATGGTGTCTTTATGGAAAGAGCAAGTTTTGTATCATGGATCCTGCCTAAGATTCAGACCAGTAGCCCCACCTTAAAAAAAATACAAACAACAAAACAAAGATTAAACCACATAGCCAAAGTGACAGGATGGTATTTGTAATTAGACCAAAAGTGAGTTTTTAAACAGAAAATTTATCCTAAAAGACCACACTATTTCTGTTTTGTCCATCTTCCTGGGGATGGCCCCAGTTTTGAAGAGTCAATGCCAAAGTGAGACTGTCTGGTCCTGAGAATTGTCTGGGTTTCATTTTCTGATTAGAAATCACAACTGCTTCTTGGTGATGAAACTGTGTATCTCAAAGCCACCAGTGAATAGGGTTTGCGTTTGTGTTCATTTCTAAAAATAAATAAAAAAAACCTGAGCAAACCTTTCCCTGTGCATTAAGCCTTCTGACCTTTATTGAAATAACAAAACAGTTATTCAAAGGACACGAGGATGAATCAAAGGTAACTTTCTATTTGCCAACATTCAAGGGTGGGGGATAGCTTGCCTGCCTTTCTCAGAGGGCTGTTCTGACAGAATGTTTGTGAAGCACTCAGCCCTCTCAGGAGGGTGCTGAATTAGGATTTTTTAAAATTTAAATGTCTGGATATAAAAAAGTTTGATATGTTAACAGTGAAAAACTGAATTAGCAGCCTTGAGACTGCCTTGAAGAAACAACTCCAAAAGTGTCGGCAGTGTGTAGGGAGACCTAGGTCAAGTGTAACAACTATAATGGTCTCTGGACTGACCTTCCTACATCAGCCACCCCCTCTTCAATCTATCTGATATTTATCTTTATCATTTCCTTATTTATAAACCATGAATGATTCACCATCACTACAAAATTAAGTATAAAAGTTTGTCCAACATTCAAGGGCCGCAAAATATGGATCCATCCTCGCCTTCTATGTGACCTTTTGTTTTTCTTCTCCATACCACTTATTTTCCAGAAAAAGTTGGCTTATTTCCATTTTAAAATACTTCTTGCATTTTCTTGCCTTTGCACCTTTGGTAATATGGGCCCTACTTCCCTGGAGATCTTATGCTGCCTTGCACAAAATACTGAAAACATACATTTAATACACACATGCACGCACGCACACAATCCAACTGAATCAACTGTGGGAAGGTGTCCAGGTAGAGAACGCACTGATTTCATTATTTGAGAGGTATTCTTTTCTTCTTAGTGCTAAGAGTTGTTGTGGAGGCTCTGCCAAGATTTGGCGGTAACTCCATTCTTACTGATTTAATACTCCCTTGGGAATATGTTAAATACATGATTTTGACATGAGACATTTTAACTTATATCATCTGATTTTCCATCCTTAGAATTATAATCAATAAATCACATAGTGAGTGAACACTGTATACATAAGACTGTTCACTGTCACAAACCTGGGAGGAAAGAACCCTCTTGAGGCTTGGGATTAAGTAGGAGATAAAGACTTCACTACGCTATTTTCAGAGAAATGCCAGAGTTATCCACGTAAATATCCAGCCATCCATTATGTTATCAAGATAGCATAGGAGCAGAGAAGAAACCCTGATTCTTTGCTCCTAATCTCAAAAAGAACAGATTTAAATTATGCTCTCAAACTTCCTCCTAACAGGACCACTCTCTGATTCTAGAAACCCAAAAGTCATGTATTAGTGCCAACGCTAAGAAATATGATTCATTTATAAGATGACATATTATGATACCACATAATTATTACTCTTATTTTATTATTATTATTAAGTTTTCCTAAGAATTTATGGAAGAATTAAATAAGGCTTGGTGGAAGTAACAGATTCGTATCAACAAATCTCAATTCTACTGTTTTATTTATAAGCTTGAGCAGTCTTTCACTGCATGTGTACAAGTCTTCCCATTTGTAAAATGGGGTAATAATAATCATACAAGGTTTTCATGAGGCTCACATGAGCTTGGATTAAATATGTAGATATAGGTATAGATAGAGATATATAACATACTATCATCGGTTAGTCACTTTCAGACTTTTTCACTGTTATTAGAAATCATATGTTGTAAACATCTATAAACATCTCTTCAGTAATTGAAAGATGAATTATGCTATAGACTTATAAAAAAACAAATAAACATCTGTGTGTTTCTGTATGATAAAAATAAAAAAAAGATTGACATATTTTTCTCTGTTCTTTTTGACTTGCATGAATATAGGACAACTTTCTACTTTTCAATGATGTAGGAAATTGTCCCTCAGATGCTCATACTAAGATGATGCTGGGCTATGCAAATTCAATCTCTCGGCAAATTTATGAAGTTATCACAATTGCTCAAATATGTAATGTCTCTGTTTCACAGAACAGACTGAAGAGTGGTCTGGAAATGTGTAATTTTAATGATAATAATACACATCTGCCAACCAATCTTTATAGATCAAGATTTTACTAATGAGAATAAGGCACCAGGCCTAAAATAATAAGCCAGATTCATTTTTGCATTAAGACTCTTTGTAGAAAATTAAAGAATCTCCACTCAATCTAAATTACAAAGAAAAAGGCATTTTACAAAGATATGATATGAAGAGTCACATGGAACCCAAGAAGAAAACTTGGACTTACCATGAAGAACAATTGGAAAGAGGGATTCAAATTCCAGATAGATTTTCTCTCAATCTTTCCTCTGTATTTCCTTCTTTGCCACAGATTGAATGCTTTGTTTCTCTGATCTAATGAATGGAACCAAATCCACCAACAGCTCTCGAAGTGTAAAGTAGGCCTCTATCTCTGTTCACAAACTTCTCAAAACTTTCTTGAATCAAAGCTCAAACATTTGTGTCAGGGAATGTTTAGCATGCATAACCAGCTCATCCAACAATCAGTTCACTGTTTCCAGAAAGCCGAGTTAGGTAAGCACATGGAAGCTCCTTGTGAAACTACATGGATGGATTGGGCAAAGGGATAATTCCCAGAGAGAAAGGGTAAAGATGTTTACCACAAAGTCCCAATGAGAAGTTTTCCCTGATTTCTTTGTCCAAACATAATTCTCTCTTCGATACCTCATAGTGTTTGTTTCTGTGATCTAGACATTTTAGTATTTGATTGCACATTGTTTTTTATTACATGGATACATGCCTTGTTTCCAAACCAAGCTACAAATGTTTTGGTATAGAATCATATCTTATTTCTGCTGCATGTTGCCAAGGCCTAGCATGGTGCTAGCATGGTGCTGTGCATGTAGTAGCCACTTTAAGAATAATTCTTGAAATTAAGTAGGTTGTTTTGCATGGGCAACTTTAAGCATGTGTTTAGTTCAATCAAAAATGGTTTTACTGAGTTTTTTTTTCTGCATCCATTTTTTGAATGTACAGGTAAGTCAGTTTAGTAAGATCAGTAGAACCAATCATTCACGTTGAAGCAAGTTTTAAACTCCTTTCAACGGTATTTATTTTTTCAGTGACTCCTCCATATGTGTGTGACGGGTAAAAATGGAGGGCAAGAGCTTAAGACAGCTGCAGGAAAGAGATTGACAGAAGGAAGGAACAGATTGAAGTAGTTAGCCAAATGATATGACATTCCAAACCTCAAAGGATAAAGTACTAGTAAGGGCAAGGTAGATAGACTAACACTCATGATGAACTACCTATTCAAAATTTTAAAATACCTGCAACCCAGAAAGGTTTTTGAAAAAACTTGACTGAGATAGTCATTGATTTAAAATGGTCCACACCAAAATGTTCTAAATAAAAATGTTAGTCTTTTATAAAATTGTATCTCGATCTATTCACATATTGATTAATATGGTGCCTAAAATATATGCACATTTTTTGTTAAATTACTTTAGAAGTGAATGCACAGCAACATTTTACTAAGACTTTTTCCAACAATCAGAGTACTTTGTTTTCCTCAAAATCATTTATAGGCATTTTCACTTACTACTTTTAGCAAACACATTTCTCTGAAGGAAAGAACTATAGATGCTATTATTTTTGCTATTAGTATTAGGATCAGTATTATTGCTAATTACAATCATTTTGGTGTCATCATTTCTAAAAAATCTTTGAATACTAAGTTGATACTAGCCTGCTTTATAAAATGCTATTTCCTATAAAACGTTCCATGTCTGTTTTTGTGAGTTACCATCCATTGCTATGTATTTGGTATTTAAAGAAAGATGTGCTTCTGATTTATTTACCTACCTCTAACATGCTAATTTTAAAATTTAATTTTCTCTCTGTTCCCCAGGAATACTTCTCGAGAAGCCTTTTTAATATGGCTAATACAGGGATGATGATAAATATATGCTTTCTGAAGGGTCAGCCTCTGTTTCAGGAACTGTTAAAATAGCTTTATTATAACAATACAATAAGTTGAGAAGGACTGGAGTCTTTTAAAAAGTTCTAGAAATGTTTCACCTTCCAACTATAGTCTTTACTTTTTATAATAAATCATGGCTAATTTCCTCTAATGTGATGGTTTTTGTTGGCAAACAGATAACTGGGAGTTGGGAACTCAGGTCTAACCTACTTAAATCAGAGGGAGCATTAGCGCAAATATTCTTAAGTAAGCATTCATTGTCTAATCAAACGAAACCGGCTTACTCAATGTTCGGTAGCATGTCTTTTCAAATCCTGGCTCAGGCTCTTGACTAATGTAGGCTGCTCACTCTGATCCCATTGGGGCTGCAGAAATCTCCTATTTCCTTTCATTTTCGGGTATGCAGCTGCATTTCTAAGCCATGACTACATTGCTAAATGAATCATTGATTTGGAAAATCTGAAGTGACCTTCAACTTGTTCTCCAGCTCTTCCTCAAGAGAAGAGAGGCAAAATCAGCAAAATATTGAAGAGGTCGTTTTTCTAAAGGTATTTTTGGCGGGTAGAAAGTTGGGAGACCACTCTGTATATGCATAAGTGTGTGTGTGCAAGGGAGATTATAGTCTATATTCAGAAGTGACATTCTCCATAATAATCTGTGTTTTGGGTCTATAGCTCAAAAGGCAAGGCTTTTTTCTTTCCTAGCTTCTCAGCTATGCCATTAACCTATATGCTACTCTACCTAAAATTCGTCATTCGGGTGGCTTGCATCAGTTCTGGGTACTTACCTACTTAGCACAGTGCTGGTCTTTCAGAAGAGTCAATACTATGAAAAGTTACATGATGAGAAATTCTGCTTTCATTATTTTTCTTTAATTTCACCTTTGATTTTCAGGTATGGCTATAGGGTATGTTTTGTCAACAATTCTAGTCATACATGCGGCCCTGGGGAGCAGTACAGCATTCCTCCAGCACTGGCTTGCTCCTCTTCACCATGGGTGACCTATTTAGACATATCAATATTCAATGAGACATATAGATCACCCTGATGGAACTGCTCAATGGAGCTCATGTAAGGTCAATAGAAGATGCAGGTATTATATCCACTGAGTCACTAATTGGTCTCATGCCAGAACTGTCCCTTATCGATATAGTCCAGTTAACCTCACCCTTCTATCCCCTGAGTCTCTTTCCCCTTCAGTGCTGAGTGTTTCCAAAGAAGTATTAGAAAAGAAATTGATAAATAAACATCAACCCTTAGGTGTGAATGACTGACAATCTCAACCCTTTTAAAACTGAAGGAGCCTGCAGTTTACCATGCTTGAAGGTTTCTATCACATTACTGGAGACATAATTCAAGTTTCCTTTGAGTTGACCTAAAACGAGAGAATAAGTTACTTAGATGACCTCTCAGGTCCTTTCTCACTCTAACAATACATGGATTTTTTATGAATTTCCTTAGAAGTGTACTTCATTTATTATTAACTCCATTTTAGAGCTAAGGAAGCAGCGGCTTAGAAAGGTCTGGTAGCAGAGCAGAGGGCAGCCTTCTAACTTGTGGGTTTAGTCACATTCCTGATCCAGAAGCTTCCCAGTTGTTTTTATCTTTTGTGAGGCTTGTACTAGGTTCTTTTCGTGAACCTCCAAAACCAAACCATGTTGACAGACTTTGTCCCTACCTCTGATACCTCCCAACCACCTTCTCATGATGAGTCATTTTTGCAGCTTTCATCCTGTTCTTAATGTTCAGGTGGGTGAACGTGATAACTGCAAACGGCAAATAATCAATATCTGGGGTTAGACAAAGCTCTGTAAGCCAATCTGCAAGCCTGAGCAAAGCTTCTTGTGTCCTTAACTGTAACCTTGGCACATGAAAAGCGACTTCCATTCCATTTTACCAACGTTTCGGTCAAAGATCAATTGCCATTGTAATTATATCATATATCACAGGACGAAGAATCAGTGAAAGGGCAGGCCCTCTAAACTAATACATATCATTAGCATTTAAAGAACACGAAAAACAAATTGAACATTAGTCCTCATGTAACTCTTTTTTCTAGAGCAAATAATTTTCCAAATTAAAATGAATAAATTAATGAAATTGCCACATGCCTGAGAATAAACCACGTTGGTAATGTCGTCAAGCCCTCAGCAAAGTTGAGCTCATTGTACTCCTCTGTCTGATCATTATAACATCTAATCAAGGGGAGCTTAAATACTTCAGTGAGCTCTCAAAATAAATTTGATCTGAGCAGCTCAGGTCTCATGGATTCCTAGGGTTACTGACTAGGTGAAACATGTTTTTGTTTTAATCCCTGTCTCAGCTCAAAGAGGATTAATGCCCATAATTCTCCTATCCCCATTTAATTGAGAAATGAAGTTTGAAGAGGCACCTCCTGGAACACTACACTTTGAAGTATGACCTATCTACTGTCTACACAATAAATCTCTCTGCTCACACACATTTACACATACCCTTCCTGCCCAAAGAAAGAGAGAAGGAAGGCATTGTGTGTGGGCTTCTGTCTGTATTTGTATGTCTCTGTTACAAAACATAAAACATTGCTATTTTCTCTTTTCAATCTTAGGAAATAGGAAGGTATTCTCTGAGAGGCTCAAACTGTCTGAAACAACTGTGACCTTACCTTTCTCTGGCACTCTAATATCCCCATTGGTACAATGGGGATTTTATTAAAAGCAACACAATTCTTGCATTCATTTTGTATGATTGAGATTTGCACTTTTTCTTTTTCCATACCAGTAGAGGTAAAATGTCTGGAAGAAAAGAGAGACAAGATACCATACTCTGGAACTACCTTTCCAGCAGCTAGACAGGCATTTGTAGAAAAGGACCAAAATTCTGAATATAGATCTACATTTGAGTCCTCAGATAAACCCAATGCTAAGATCTAATACAGAAGGGCACAGAGAAGCACGGGAAGATTTAATGCCAGGCTCACTTTCCCATGCTAGTTGATGTGAGGATTTAGTGAGGAGGTTAGCATAGGTGTATGCACACAGTAAAGTTTCGGCACGTTCTGGCTACAAAGAATATTCACATCTTGCACCCAAGCCCTAAGGCTTCAGGATCACTACATCTGACACTCACTGTCTTTTCCAACTGAATCTCACTTCAGCTGTAACCTCTTGGTCACACAGACCAGCCCTGATCCTGCGTGGGAGGTCATTACCTAAGGATGGGAATACTATGAAACAGGGACCACTGGAGGCCATCTTGGAGGTTGGCCACCCCCACAACAACCTAAGGGCTGCTGAACCTTTATCAAACTGTTCTCTCTGATATTTTACCCTTCAAAGACCAGGCTTGTGTGCAATTTTTGTGAGAGGGATTTTAGCAAATGATGATATATCCAGAAATAACAATATTTAAAAACTTAGTATCTGTTATGAATGTATGGGTTTTTAATCTAATCTCTCGCTTGAGCTTCAAAATAAACTTTTACAATAGGCAAGAGAGGGTATATTACTGCAATTATTTCATAGATAAGGAAACTGAAGATCAGAGAGATTTAATGATTGACCCAAGATCTCAACTAGATATCTTCCTAGCATTCCCATGGCATTTCTTCTACTAGGCTGAACTGCCTTGTATATTCGTTAAATGCTTACCTCCTTAGATGCTGGCCAGAGGGTTTGCAGCAAATCACACAAGTGTATAATTTTTGTCTTCATAAGTATTTTCTCTACTTTCTAAAAAATCACTAGATTTTATCAACTGATATCTGCTCTGTTGTTTTCTCCCAATTTGCCTCCCACACACACATACACACATAATTACAGATACACAAGCACACACACTTCTCTTTCTGGTCTCTTTTATTAATAGCAAACTAAATTTCTTTCAGAAAAGACTAGTGGTCATTGTGTCACAGAGAAATCTCCTTCCATACAAGTTAATATATATAGAAACTTCGTAGCTTTTTTCCCTTTATCCTAAAATAAATTATGAAAGGTTGTATGTTCAGGCTTCAGGCAGAATTTTTCCTGTTTGGAGAGACTTTTTTCAACTTTCTATTTGAATTGGTAGCCATTTGTATGAGAAGAAAATGAATACTAATGGAAAAGCCCAGAGTGGATTTGGAAAATCATTACAACTGTTCTGCCATAGGTTTGGGCTTTTGACAAAACACCTATTCAAGTATGGAAAATCCACTATTTCTCTTCTGCATTTCTTTTTCTGAATAGAGCTGGATTGAATAACCACGACTGATAAAGGATTCAAAGCAATTGCCTTACTAAGTAATAGTGAGCCCATGTTCTAACCAATGGGACAGACACTGGCCTTCATTACATCTGACTAGGCTGCCAGATTTGCAGTGAAGGGACTGGGAAGGAAGGGTAAAAAAAGTAAGATCCCCGATAAGTTTCACTTTCCCTAAAACGTCCTTCACCTAAGCACCAATTAAGATGCCCCTCTCCTAAATTCTGCATATCTGCAGATTTATTTGTACCTCTAGACATTTTTTCCAGGTATTTCCCTTGTGCTTACAATACACGCCTGCCTTCTTTCTGCATATTCAAACACTATTGACCCTCCTTGAAACCTCCTCAACTAGTAATAATCATTTACATCCCTGCTAGTGCTTATGATTTTCAAAGTGCTTTAACATAAGCTAACTCAGTGATCCTCACACAACCTTGGAAGTTTAGCCCAGCAAGTATTGTCTTATTGTTTTCATGGATGAGAAAAAGGAGATTGGAGTGGTTCCATTAGTAAACAAGGTCATAGAGCTAAAAAGGAAGCAGCACTGGAGTTGATCTCCCCCACTGCTTTTCATCCTGCCTCTACCACCTGCATGAGATTTCCCTTTTCTGAGTGCTTGGAGCTCTTAGTCAGTCACATTCCAATGTAGCCTTTAGGTACTAACTGCCTAGTTGCCTGCTATGTGGATGGAAATCACTGATAACCTAGAAATAGACTGCTCCTCCACATTTTTCATGCAGCCTTCTTCCCACTTACCCACAAATGGCAAGAACAATGATACTATGAGAGAATGAGTTAGACATCGTGGGCACTTTCTCACTTCTGCTCCAGCAATCCTTGAAGTAGATAACAGTCAACTAGAGATCTAGTGTTATATACTTCATTCATTCATTCATTCATTCACTCACTCACTCATTCAGCATAGTCCATGCCTACTATGTGATGTTCTCTGTCTTAGGCCCTGGAAATACAAGTTAAATGTGGCATAATCTTGATCTCCAGGAGCTTAAAATTGAGGTTGGAAAATTCCATTCTTTTTTTGAAATGAAAACAAGTGTTAGCACCAATGTGCAAGACAAAAATAAATTGTGCATTTTTTCAACCACATTGCATCAAGAATAAGCACATGATTGAGGCAAATATAGTATTTGTTCCTCCTATAGGACACTCCAAAATTGAATATGCAAGTTTAATGGCTACATTACATTTACCTTGAACTGAGTGTATCTGTCCGGATTTACATTTGCAGTTTGGGTATTATGAATGTTAAACTTTTCTTTTTTCCTTTTCTCCCTTAGACTCTAACCTGAATGGAAAAGACAACATGAGGGTGATCAAATACTCCAGGCAGTCTGTCTTGGGTAAAGATTATAGAAAACCATGGATTCTACTTACATCTAAAGTGTTTCACAGATGACATGGAACAAATTTGAAAGGCTTGGCTCTTTGCCTAATTCTTTGAGAAATCCAGAAGTTAGACTTGGAAATTATACATCAGCTTTTTGCTCAACCAACCATGGCACAGATGAAAATGCACCCTCCATGAGTGTATTCAATAGTCACTCAACACCCTTTGACCTGCATATTGCCTTTTAAAATTTATTAACTTATGGTCACAATTCCTGCTCAGATTCTTAGAGATTCACACCTTCACTTACTGGATTTGAACTCAGTACAGTCTCTGAATGGTTTTTCTTTAGATTAAGAGTCATTGAGGAGTCACTATGCATAAAGCACTTTAGGGAGTTTGGTGATGAGCCTCCAAAAGGGAAGAAAACAATAGCAATCATGCAAAGCTCAGTGGAGATGGTCTTCAAAGGAAATAACATGAATGGGGATGGGGCAACAAACAAGGGGTGAGAAAACAATTAACACTTGTTGGGAGCTTCATCTCAGAAGAGGCTACAGATGAATTAAACTCCCCAAAAAATGAATAGGGTTTGCACAACAGAAATTGGACTGGGCAGATATAATAGGCTAACAGACCAGCCTGAACAGATAAGAATCTTGACCATGATTTTCCACAATTATGCATTGTATGGAACAATATTGTTATTGATTCTCTGTTCCATACATTTAGCATATTTATCAGATCCTTTGTTTGGTTCTTAAAATATTTTGCCATACAAGAGCCTTCTACACAATTTGATACTCATTTATAAATAGTTGATATCCTTCACAAATTATGCTCTATACTCAAATTCCAGAGTTAAAATTGAGGCCCACTTCTTTACCATGGCATAATACCATGTTGCTTTATTGGCAAATTCTTATATTCCCTGAAAAGCTCATCATCTCATGGTGACATTTCAAAACTGCCTCCATAACATTAGGATGATTCCAGAAAGCTTGAAAACACAGAGCAGTTATTCCCATGATATATGATCTTCCTGGACCTCTACCTCATAAACTCCTAACTTCCTTTCAAATCATATAGAAAGGCCGATTTTTCCTTCTTTGTACACAGCATTCATTTTCTCTCTCTCTCTCTCTCTCTCTCTCTCTCTCTCTCTGGGCTATTATTTATTATTTAACTTGGTTACTGTATTATTTAAAGAAAAAAGTAGTTTGCAATATTGCCTGTATGGGAGATACTATACAGGGTAAAGCGATATTGATTGCATTGTAGCTATTAACTACTGTTCTGAAAACAAGGAAGGAGTGCGAGACAGTGAATCAGGGCAAGAATTATCTTCACCCTCCTAAAGCTAAAAAGGAAAAAAAAATAGCAAACCACATTCCAAATAATTCAAGAACTTTAGAGGGCATATAAAGGATGACCAAGATTTTGTAACTTAGCTCCTACCCACATTTTTAATGTTAACTACTAAGTCTTTCATACAAATACACTATCTGGTACAACTGTTTTTCCTAGAACTCCTCAAATACCGTATTCCGGTTCTTGTGGATATTTTCCTTCCTAAAAAGTTCAGATTTAATAAAATATGAATTTACAAATATTTCCATTCCTTCATTAATATATCTGGGTCTCTCTGTTCTGGTTGTAAACATAGAGACTGGAGGATTAATTTTACTAGTAAGAGTTAACCAAGCAAATAGAGATTTTACAGGTTTCGCAAAGGGAAATATTCTTAAGTG
The DNA here is from genome assembly GCF_022079265.1 of Lynx rufus. Lineage (NCBI taxonomy): Eukaryota > Metazoa > Chordata > Mammalia > Carnivora > Felidae > Lynx > Lynx rufus. The sequence continues at coordinate 2,943,453 of NW_025814837.1, read as the reverse complement.
AATCTGTAAGAAATCTTGGGAAGCAAAGAACTCAGTGGACAAAATGCAGTCAGTAAAGCAAGAAATGGAAGAGCACATTTTTTATCAAACTGAGAGAGAAAAGAAGCAGATGTCAAAAGCTCAGTATGAAGTCAAAACATAGGGACAGTGGAATCCTGAGTAGAGAACAGAGGTCAAGAGATTAAGTGGAAGGTTATTTCTGGAAAAAAAATCAAGAAGAGGTGTAATTTATCACTGACATTTAATTGGCCTCCATGGTGAGATTCATGGAAGTACCACCAGTATTTAAAAGGCTATAGACAGGGCAGACAGGATTAATCAATCAGATTTCCAACTGGACTCATCCCTCTGTTAGATGTTGTGGCAATAGAAAAGATATCCTTTTTAAAAGGAAGTTAGAAGACCAATATAGCACATAAATCAATTAGAAAATATTGTTTCACTTCAGAATATTGGTTTCTACATTCCCTCCAAAATGTCTTGCTCATAGTGATTGATCAGAAAATACTTGTTAAATCAACATGAGAGGTGTTTGTGTTTTGCAGATTCTATGTACTATAAAATTAGAGAAGAGGAGAGGATGAATTTAATGGGAGATAAATAATTAGGAAGGTCTAAAATGAGGTGGGGTTTGAACTATGTTTTTGATGGTAGAAGACAGAGACAATATGAAGGAAGACCATATTTGAGAAAAATGAAAAGGGATATGTAAAATAATTTCTCCACTAATTAAATCACTGCTCACGTATTGAACCAAAATTCCAGGGAAAACCCCCCAATTGTCTAATCTAAATCATTTTCTTCCAGAAAAGTACCTGACTTCTCTTTCTGTAAGTAATTCCACATTGACATATGCTTCTGGTGTTCATTAATAAATATCACATAAATGTTCTTTCTTACTTTTCCATATGCATATATCCATATGCATATATTCCATATGCATATATCCAAAGCCTTAACCTCTTGAAGCCATGTTAGAGCTCAAGGATGACCTTAGACAAATTGTTCTTTGGACTTCAGCCTCTTTACCCTGTGAAAGAAGAGGATTGTAGTCCTAAATTCTATGGTTTCTAAATCTGAGGCAAAACCTAGCCCCATTGCACCAGTTTCTATGTAAATGACATCAATCTAAAGATATGCACACATTATGGTAAAAATGAATATATTGATTTCTGTACAAATTAAGGTTTTGCTAATTTGCACTGATACGATTGAAACCATAAACTCAATGATAACAACAAAGTAGCTAATTACGTTGATGATCATTTAATTTTACTTTTGATAATGCATATGTTTTTATTTAGACTAATACAATGTAAATTATATAACCAGCTAGTTTTAAATACCCTCTCATTTGAAGCGTCTGCCCAATGAAGGAGAACAGCTGAAATGTGAACTCCTCATGGTGTGGCTGGTTGTGGGAATGAGCAGAGGCTTGGAGTTGTCTGTGGCCTTATCATTGGACAATCAACTTGTGAAATAAGGGACTGGTGTTTGTTTATACCTGCCTCCACAGAAACACAGGAATGGGGCATTCTGTCAAAGAGAAAAAAACCAAATACATGAAGCCTGTTGCATTCATTCATTTATATACTCATTCAGTCATATATCCATCCTTCTATTCATTCCTGAGATCCTTGTAATACAAAATTGAAAAAAAAATCGATAACTTGTCATCCTAAGTCTCACATTCCAGGCACACAATTAAGTATGTATATGAAAAGACAAGGGGACATCACTTTAATAGTATTAGGATCAAACAATATGCCAAGTGCTTTGCATATAGCACTACATTAACTTAAACATGCTGAGGAAACACAGGCAAACCAGGGAGCTGGATGTGACTTTCGAGATACATCTTAATGATAAAGAATGGAATGCAGAACATTAGAACAAGAGCAAAGGTATAGGATTTGAATGTTGTTCCTGTTGTAATGGGGTATTGGCGGGGGCGGGGTGCGAGACACAAGAAAGTTCTATGTAGCTAGAAAATAAAGCTTATTTGGCACTATGTTGGAGCAAGAAATGAGGAAGCAAGCTGGATAAAGTCACCTAAAGGTTGTGAAATTCATCTTAAAAGAGAAACTTCTGCTATAAGCAAAAGAAAATTAATTAAAACCAAAATGCCATATAAGTTCCATATTTTATAAAGAAAATATGATGTTATTGATAATGAGAAATTAGAGAGGGAGGAGACTGGGGGAGGGAAGTGGAAATATCCCATAACATGAAGGTCTGTGAACCAAGATAGTGAGAACATAATTGTGCAGGAGGGGTGAAATAAGAGATATTGCAGAGAAAAAAAAGAACTGTATTCTCCAACTATTTGTGCTAGAAGCTACTATTGTTCTCTAACAATCAGACATATAGAATGAAACTATCAACTTTATTTCACAAAGTTGATTTGAGCACTTTGGTTAGATGTTTGGCCACACTGGTTTTCTAATAAGTTGTCTTAGTACTTTACTTACCCTGTCCAGTGCAGACAGATAATTAATTACAGATCACCTCAGCAGAAGCCTGCCTCAGGAAGTTGGCATCATGGTGAAATACAGACCAGAAAGCACCGTTTCCATGGACAGAGGAACAAAAGGGCAATCCGGAAGGGTTGAGCCAAACACTCCCAGATTTTTCTCCTATATTCTCAACTCAGACAATGCTTCCACCTCCCATGGAGAAGAGTAAGTGATGGCTGTGGAGCGTAATCACTAGTGTGTAAATCACCTGTGAATCTTGTTAAAATGCAGATATTGATGAAGTAGAGCTTGGCGAAGGTCTTAGATTTGCATTTCTAATAAGCACCAGGAAATTTTTATGCTGCTGGTCTATGGAGTTGTTAAGGGATAGGGAGTCCAAGATGGTTACCATGGCAAAGCTTTCCAAAATGAAAGCAGGGTTTGTGAGTCTAACTACAACATCTTAGTTGAACAGGGTGCTTTGATTTCCTGCAAAGTTCAGGACCAAAGAGCTATTTTTTGCACATTATAACTGGCTAGGCTCACAATAACCAGTAATTGCTGAAATTTTGATAAATGTGCCCCAATATAACTGTAAGAGGATAATTCAATTAAACACTCATAAAACATCCAGACTTAGAAATGTTGATTCCAACTCTTTCATGCTTTTCATATATTCTCCCTTCTGGCTCTAGAGGGTTTAAATATTTTTAAATTAGCTCATTCTGCCCCCAGAGGTCTTCATTTCTTCATTTGTTTTATTTGATCACATTAACTTATGAGCAGCCTGATATAATTGTGGGATGTGTTTGGGGACAGAAACGCAATAAGGAAATTAGCATTTCCTTCCCCAAAAGTTGGGCTTCATTGTGGACTCTGCTTATCTGTCATCCTTACTTTCTTCATCCCAGTGCTTTCCACATAATAAACCCTTAATAAGTATTTCCTGACTGATGCATGCATTTGGAATTTTTCATTACTTCCATGAGTATGAAATATTAGGTTTCCCAAATCTATCTCTTCTTTCTCCCATTGGAAGTTTATTCAGTTCTTTCTTCTTCAAAGTGCTAGTAAGCATGTCAAGTTTATCCTTTCAGCTTGGAGGTGATAATTCTCTATTCTGGGGGAAATGGATGCAATGCCCCAACATTTGTGCACTTAATTAAAGCACAAGGAATGCTTAATTAATGTAACAAATGCAATTAAAAATGTCTCTAATGGAGAAACTGCTGCTCAATTTTTAGAGCAACAGAGAGGTGATGGCCAGGTGGGTTAATTAATCAGTGTGAATTCTTATTTGATGAATACTTTGAGGTTCTCTGATACAATGAGACTATACAAATGTCATACAATGCTGTTATTATGTCTAGCTAGAATACCATTTTGATCTTACTTCCTTAGACCCCTCCATTTAGCAAAATTTTCCCTTTCTAAGTTGACCTTTACTCTCTCCATGTATAATTCTCTCATTTGTATCTCCCAATCATAACTTAAGTTATCCCACAATAGAAGAAAGTAAATGTCAACTTTCAAAAACTTAAAAGAGATTTGTTTACACATTAAGCAATGCACTATTTCATTTCTTTTGAGAGAGAAAAATCTTTTGCTGTCACTGTTGTTAAACTCTCTGAGCACGAACAAGGTTCTGCGAGCAGAAAAGACTCATTCTCCATACCATGACAACTGAGTTTCAAACTTCCATCAGCCAACGATTTTTGAGCACATACCATATACCTTTTATGAAAGAAGGTTTGGTTACTTTTGAGGACTTTATTAATATACTTTGCAAAATAGTGTGTAAGCCTTTTTACCATATCATACTATACCACACCATACCATACCACACCATACCATATCTCTTATTGGGTCAAATTTCTGGCTGGAAAAAGAATAAATCAGCATCTGATATTTAAATGATTAAAAGAGTTAACTCTGGTCCCAAAGGCACAATTAGTGACCTCCTGTCTTTTGTGTGCGTGCACACTAGTAATATTCCAGTGAACTGGGTGATGGGAAAAAATAAAGGTCTGCGGCCGCCATTGCTCTTTGTCAAGACTTTACACAAAAGTACTGACTGTGCTATAATAGGGAATCAGCTTGCCAAAACATTACAAGAGGCTGAAGCTTCTAACTCACTGAAATTCTACTTAAGTTATTATATGCTTGGATGGCTGCAAGAACAACAGATAGCTATGTAATTAATGCAAACCATGTCAGCCTCCCTCACTTCCTTCTTGTCTCCATGCAGACCAGTAATGAGGCGCCTCCTGACACACAATCACAACGCACTGACAAACCATCTTGGTGTGTGAAAAAGACACAGAAAAATCCAAGAACCATGACAATGCTTGCAAGCACAGTTCCTCTTCACCAGAGATTTCACATCATAGCTGTCCCTGAGGCAGAGACTCCTGGCTGGAGAAGTCATTATCTGTCAGACTACAGACCAACTTCCAGGTCTGAAGGGCTCTTAAGTTATCATATAGAAAGTAAAAGTTGTTATCTACAGGAATGATTTTCTTCTTTCTTCTTATGTTAGTATTCCTGAGAAAATATTGAAAACAAATGATTCTCTGAAACAATTACATGTTATACTGCTATTTTTACCGCTGTATGATGAACATCTGCCTACCAAGAAATTAGATTGTTTCTTTGGGATGGCCTCATCCAATAGATTAAAAAAGATAATGATGTTAAATTTTATTATTAATAAAAAAGGTCTAATTTCACCTGATATACCATGACATGCAATACTCACCAGTGTGCTTTATTGATCTGTCCATCAGCATCACTATTGACTGACATACTTATTGTACTCTTCCCTTACAGAACTATGCAAGTTGCTATAGGTAATATTCAAAAGCATAAAGCAGTCTTTAACCTTGTGCTTTATTTTATTATTTTTTTTTAATTTTTTTTTTCAACGTTTATTTATTTTTGGGACAGAGAGAGACAGAGCATGAACGGGGGAGGAGCAGAGAGAGAGGGAGACACAGAATCGGAAACAGGCTCCAGGCTCTGAGCCATCAGACCAGAGCCTGACGTGGGGCTCGAACTCCCGGACCGCGAGATCGTGACCTGGCTGAAGTCGGACGCTTAACCGACTGCGCCACCCAGGCGCCCCACCTTGTGCTTTATTTTAATACTATTAGTGAAATGAAATTTATATGTAAAAAAGTTGCAGAATTATTGAACACAATAAAATCTAATTCCAAATGGAAAATATAGGTAAGATACACGATCAATGACTGAGAAGAGAAGTACCATTGAAAAGGGTAAACCAAGTACAGTTTCTCTAAGAATAGTAGACTCCAGAATAAGGGAATTCTAGAGGAGAGGATATGTGGGAGAAGCAAGAAGACTTAATATTTATCAAAATCATAGTCACTAAGAATGTCTTCACAGGTGGTAATATGATAGGCAATAATGCTCTGCACTGGGAATAAAATCAGTTATTAAAGGAGGAGAAAGAGTGGCTCATTCAGTTAAGAGTCCAATTCTTGATTTCAGCTCAGGTCATGATCTCCCCATTTGAGCCCTGCATCAGGCCCTGGGGCTGACAGCATGCCTGCTTGGGATTCTCTGTTTCCCTCTCTCTTTCTGCCTCCCTGCCCCTCCACCCCCACCCCACCGCTTGCACATGCTCTCTCTCTCTCAAGATAAACATTAAAAAAATAAAATAAAGGAGGAAAGACATAACAAATGAAAGTTATAGAGACCTTGAACCTTATGCTCTAGGTTTTTAGAGAACACTAACATGTGAAACAATAATGAATGATTAAAACGAAAGATAGCAAGGCTAATTGCTAAGCCACATGGTATAAATTCTAGCCTTTATAAGAATTCACACTAAAGAAATATCAGTGGAAAGGGAATATCCTATAGGATAACCTGAAAGTGCTAGGTCTTAACTTGCATTTTGACTGTTAGATAATGTTTGAATTTCTGGAGAGAAAGGAATAAATACCAAATAGAAGTAAATCATAGCATAAGCCATGAAGTCAGTATTAGATACTGCATGTTTATGGGACAGTAAAGAACTTAGTTCAATTAAAGAAATGATACAATAGGGAAGAATGATCCGCTGAAGTTTATAAAATAACTGAGGAATAGTGTTTTTTTTAAATAGATTAATCAAAGTCAGTGGTTCCATGCCTTGTTTTTTTAGACTCCAGAGAGACTCTGGAAATAAAAGGTTCATGTGGCTCCAGGTACACTCTAAAACATGTATCTGTTAAATAATGGATATATTTTCAACATATATGTATTATTTTTAATGTTTATTTATATTTGAGAGAGAGAGACAGAAACAGAGACAGAGATAGAGCACAAGCAGGGGAGGAGCAGAGGTAGAGGGAGACAGAATCTGAAGCAGGCTCCAGGCTCTGAGCTGTCAGCACAGAGCCTGACATAAAGCTCAAATTCACAAGCTGTGAGATCATTACCTGAGCCAAAGTTGGATGCTTAACCAACTGAGCCACCCAGGTGCCCTATATGTCTTTTAAATATGTATAAATGTGAATAATACAATGAAACTGAATTTAATAAAAGACATCTCTTACATCTTATGCCATTCTGTACCTTCTCAACTAGCTAGATGTGGTTATTGTCTCATACTGGGAGACACGCTACTTATTTAAAACTTGTGTCAACTCACACTGCCGTTTGTTTTTCAGATACAAAATGCATATAAAATACCTACCAAATGGTTAACATATTGTCATGTATTTATTGTTTACTAATCTATCGTTTACTACTGAGTGATACTAACCTAAATATGACCCTGAAAACTGTTATATTTAATTGGTTTTTTTTCTTCTTAAAGCCTTAATGATTAATTCAGGATCCATTTCCAATGTGAGTTCTAAAATATGCACATTTCCTAATCACATGAGGGCCTTCTTACTCTATTTCCCCCTACCGAATTAGACTATCTTTTCTTTGTCAAGTGGCATTCATGGTACATGTTTGAGGACCGGAAAATAAAGATAAGCTTAGGATTTAGCTGAGAATGGCACATTTTGAAGCCAAACAAGCTTGTTTCATGTACCCCACACTTTGGCTTTTCATCACTTACAACATGTCATGTTGCTAAGCACAAATACTCCATACTCCAAAAAGCACTAAATATTGTAAACAAGATTTGATGAGATAGAGTAAGATAGAAGTGATATAATGAAACAGCTCAAAACTATGAAGAAGTTTTATTACATACAAATTAGAAAAACACCACCTGTTTTCCCACTTACATTCCCTACTTCAAACACACAACTATCTACCCCCATAACTTATTTCTGCAGTAATAATACATTTATTCTTTAATGGAGAGTACTGCTGGATATGCACTTGAGGGCACAGTAAGTAGTAACTTAGAAGCTGAACTCAATGTTTTAAATTGAAATTGCACTTTGATTTGTGAACTTTTCTTTCCAAACAACTTTGGCAGGAAAGGGTTAACTTGCTAGGCCTGAAGTACTCAAACCCTGGCCATTCCAAAGAAAGGCCTGTCTGTAGGACGGACCCAGTGGCCAGATTCTGGAAGATAACCTCTGAATCAGTGGAATATTCTGCCTGAGAATGAGATGGTTTTTGTACGCCTAAGGTGTTGAGCCATGCAGACCAGTTTAATCATGTAAATGTGATTTCCAGTAAATGCTTGTTTTTCCTCTAGAACTAAGTGGGACTGGAGTCTGACCAGCTGAGATCAGACACCTGGGAAACACATGTCTATGTGTCTGAATGAGCCCCAGTAAAATCCCTGGACACTAAGGCATGGATTAGTTTCCCTAACTGACAACAATTCACACATGTTGTCATATATTTTTTTTCTGGGAAAATTAAGCACATTCCCACTGGCAGTGGACACATGGAATCTGGCACTTGGCTTCTCCTGGATTTTGCCTCCATGCCTTTCCCTTCACTGATTTTCATCTGTCTTCTTATGCTGTAACCAACCATACCATACATTTAACAGCTTTTTTGAGTTTATGTAAGCCCTTCCAGAGAATTTCCATGCTGGAGAGTGGTCGTGGAGACTCTCAGTACAATACTCTTTTCTAATCTAATTCCTAATACAGACTTCCCTCATTTGGCCCTGATTGCCTTTTTTTCTACTCTGAACTCTGACACTTACTGTCAATACCAAAGAATTTAAAGGCTTGGCAGAATGGTTTTTGGATTGTTTATTACTGTTTCACATATTATCAATTTATCCATTAAATCAATTGCTTATTTTAGCACAAAGGCTATGATTGCCTTTTTTTCCCCAAAACTTGCAATGTTTTCATAATACTCGGCACTAACTAGGCACTCAATCAATGCTTTTACATTAGTGTCCAGCCAAGAAACTGATGGAATAGTGAACTATTTGTAATTGATCTAATTATGTTTGACAATGTATCAGTAGTTGTCCAGAAATATTCTGGATTACTATTACTGGACTGCCTAAGCATTGATAGAGCTTATTTTGGCCAACTTGTCACTGTGCCTTGCATATAATAAGCACCAAATGTTCATGAAATGAATGTGTATAAAGGAAATCTTTTGTTGCATTCTGTAAGAAGCTTGGTTGAATTTCCTATAAAGACCTAAGAAGGGCAGACGGAATGGAAATTCTGAGTTTGAATTAAATATTTTAGGTTGAAGGATTGTTTCATGAATCTCAAATAATCCTGATGCTTACTTCAATCATTTCCTTCCTTTTTTGTGTGTGCTGATGTAACAAATAATTTAATGGACATTTTATACAGTATAACAAAATTTCCATTCTATACTAGAAGTAAGTCTCAAGTAGTTTTGAATATTAATAAAAGGCTCTTTAACATTATATTTTAAAAAACATTATATTTTTCTGTACAAACTGATGTAGATCATAAAATTCAACTTGATACACCAGTAGAGAAAGGATGTCAAGGAGGTAACACTAGTTATTGTCAAGCTAACATAGCCAGTAAAATGACAATGAAGTTGAGGGAAGTAAGTTTTTTTTTTTTTAAGTTCAAAAAAATGTAGATTATTCGTTCGTTGTCTTAAGTTATAAACAGAAACCCAAGATAAGTACAGAGTGATCTCTTAGGGAATATGCTCCTAGGAGAAATAGGTAAGACAGTGAGGGATGCCAAGCAAAAAAAAGAAAAGGACACCAAGCAACAGCATGGTTTTAGTCAAATTCCTGTAGAACATCATTCCTCTTGATCCGCAGGGGGTTTGGGGTGTGTAAGATACATCTCATAGTTGTTGCTTCTCCAGGGAAGGGAGCTGAGTTTTCGTGCCATCGAGTTATTTACTAACACCTGGCTTAGGGATCTAAACTCCCAAGCATTCCCTATTCTTTGTAAGCCCAGGAGAAGCTCCTTCTATTTCGTGAGGACATTACTCTGAGAAAAGTCAGAGATATCAGCCATTAGAGACAAAATCAGACAAAAACTCTAAAAGGGATCCAAGAGGATCCAAGTGGAGGAACACTGACAATATTCATTGCCAATTAATAAAAATATATAGTTGTGCTATAAAATGTGATCAGTGGATTATTTGTGCTTCAAAGAACGATACTTGAAAAATTGTTGAACAAGAATTTGAAAATTCTTTGCCATAAATATACCGTCCTTTAAACAAGTTGTCTCATTAGTTGTGAGAAGATAGAGATCAGCGTGGGGTATGGAGCGAACCGAATGGAAAAGAGTAAATAGTACAATAAAAGAAGAGCATCCACCCAGAACCACGATGAAAAGACGTTTAAATCAACTGTGACTTGGAAGGTCTTTTCCAGGAATATGTTTGCTTACAAGACAAATACTGTATAGGTCCAGACTTTAACTCTGGGAAATGTGAACCCTTTGGTGGTAGAAGGGATTCTGAGCCTACAATACAGTTCATCACTGTTGTCCAAATAAATAGAATTTAATTAGAAGCTTATATAAGTGCTAAATCTGAATAGCCCAGAGAGTATATTAGGGAATATTTTGTTTTTGTTTTTAAACTGTTTGTTTTGTATGTTTTGCTGCTGGCAGTTTTCTCTCCTATTGACCTCTGTGAGAACTTGAGAAGGAATTTTCTGTGAAGCTCTCAGGGCAGCCAAGGTTGTGGAAAATGAGAATTTCGATGTGTAGCAAATTACAAAGATGAATTCAAAAGTTCTATTCAGGTACACATGGCCCTTTGTAATTGACTCTATCACTTCTCTTTTCCAGAGATAGTATATATTCCTCCACCTGTTAGATCTGGAATGGTTTTGGAACTTGCTTAGACAAATAAAATTCAGCGAAAGTAATGTTGTACGATTCCCAAGCTCAGGCCGCTGATAACCTTGTAGCCTCTCTCTTCTCCTCTTTAAACCTGGTATTGTCACGTGAAGAAGCCTGGTCTAGCCTGTGCAGGATGAAGTAGAATTGTGTCGCCTTAAGCCTGCCAGCCCATAATTGAGCCGCCAGTAGACTGTGGCCACATAAATGACCCTAGGAAATACCAACAGAAGAAAACCCCAGCTGAACCCAGACCAAACTGCTGACCCACAGAACTATGATAAAATAAACTGGCTATTGTTTAAGTTATATAGTTTCAGGGTGATTTTTAAGGCAGTAAATAAAAATCAATACACTGTGGCACATATACATGCCAGGACACACAAGTGTGGGCTTGGTGTCTGGGTTTGCACCATATCTGCAACACACTTTATGCTTTTACAGCAGAGGCTCTTGGGAAGTTGCTTTCAAACCATGTGAAAAGTATGCAAATTCAGAATATGTTTTACTCTACCTGTTCACTCCCTTAATTACACAGAATCCTTCTGGAATACCTCTTGGGTAAGTGCTTGGTAAAAGCCTTTGTGAGAAGGAGTTGAGAGAATAAGCCTATCATTATCAATGTTTTTTTCCATTAATAATAAGTATCTATCTGCCTATCCATTTATGCTATTAATCTATCTTTCATCTATCTATCTCCAGTTGAAGAAAACTATTCCAGCAATTGATAGATGCCTTTATTTATCATAAAGGGACCGTTCACCCACTTAGTATGATAAATACAGGTAATGTGCCTTGATCAGACATAAGCAGTTAGCTATTACCTGTGGAGATGATGGGAAAAAATGGGGCAGAAATACACCTTCACTTTCCCCCAAGTACCTATAAATGCCTTGCTCAGCAGCAAAATTCTGAAATCTGTAGAAAAGCTTATTGGCATTGATCTCAAAGTCCTCCTCATCAGTCATGTTATGATGTTCCTGGTAGCAAATGCTCTAATTAAGATTATAAACAGACTTCACAAACACTTTCTGATTGCCTTCTCATTAAAAATTTTTTTTTTAAGTTGTCCTCTTGGCTGACATGGTTTATATTTGTTCCTCTGTTATGATTTCCACACAGCAAGGTGAGAACTTCTAAATAGAAAGGAAGACTTAGGGAGAAAAATAGGAGTTGCAGACAAGTAATGTCAGTCTGTCTAAACTTTGCAGCTGTTCTACTCCTTGAAAGATGCTGGGATGTTTGTCTGCTTGACAAATAAATCCCAAATAAGTCTTGAGCCCTGTAGTGCTGTGTTAGAGAAAAAATTAAGGAAAAAGTATTGGACAGTTTATTTATTTATTTTTTTTTCAACGTTTATTTATTTTTGGGACAGAGAGAGACAGAGCATGAACAGGGGAGGGGCAGAGAGAGAGGGAGACACAGAATCGGAAACAGGCTCCAGGCTCTGAGCCATCAGCCCAGAGCCCGACGTGGGGCTCGAACTCACGGACCGCGAGATCGTGACCTGGCTGAAGTCGGACGCTTAACCGACTGCGCCACCCAGGCGCCCCTGGACAGTTTAGGTGAATAAAATATATCTCCTAAATGGGAACTACACTATGTGAAAAAAAAATCATGTCCTCATAAAGTCAATGATAATAAGAAAAATATATCTGCTCTACTGACCAGTTATTTTGTGTATTTGATGCACTTAATACAAAGGTCTTCTTTCAATATAGAGAAACAAACAAGTAACTGACTTTGATGAATCAGTTTTTATATCTATATGATCAGCTTTCTTTTCACTCTCTTTTCACTCCCAACCTCTTATTTTGTTTTACATCATGTCATCATTTGTGTGTGCAGCTCTTCATACTGTTAATTTTTATCCTCACTCCAATATTTTATCATCATAAGGGAAAATTTGTCTGCCCAGTATGGACATATGGTTAATGTCAGCAAACGTAGTATGTACACTTGAAGAGAATGTGCACTGCAGTTTTTGGGCACAGTGTTCCATAAATTTCAGTTAGGCCAAGGTGTTTCAGGCTGATCAGGTCATTTTTTTATGCACTGCCTATTTTTGTCTAATTTTTCCATTAATTGTGGAAATAAAGGTGTTAAATCGTCTAATTGTTGAATTGTTTGTTTTTCTTCTAATTCTGTCCATTTTTGCTTCATGTATTTTGAAGCACTATTATTTCGTTCATACACATTTATGATTATTATGTCTTCCTGACAAACTGACCCTTTACCATTATGAAGTGTCCCTCTTTGTCTATGATAATAGTCCTTGTCTTGATGTTTGTTTTGTTTTCTGTTAATATTTTCACTCTCATCTTCTCAGGGTCACTGCTGCATAGCATATGCAGTGCAGTTACTGGTATGGTTGAATTTTGGTCTATACTTTTATTATTAGTTTTCCTATTGTCCCCCGTATTTTGTTGTTGTTATTCATTTGCAACCCCCTTACTGCCCTCTCTTGAAATAAATAAATATTTTTCAGAATTGTATTTTAATTTATCTATGTCTTTTTAGATATATTTCTTTGAATTATTTTTAATGGTTGCTTTAGATATTACAGTATGCATCTTTAGCCTTTTATATTCTGATTCAGGTGAATATTGTACCACCTCAACTGACATATTGAAACATTGAACCTATTTCCTTCCCTTCTCCTTTTACTATAGTCGTCACTTGTGTTGTATCTATTTTCATGATAAACTCCACAAGAAAATGTTTATACACACACACACACACACACACACACACACACACACACACACAATGTAACGATAATATGTTATATATAATAACATATATCCATAACATTTGAAGTCAGAATTTGAAATAAAGAGTAAATTTGTTTTTAGAACTATGCGTACTTAACTATGCTTTTATTCTTGCTGGAGATTTTTTCCCTCCTGTATTATTTTCTCTAAAGATCTTCTGATAGTGTTTCTTATAGTGCAGATCTACTTACAAGGAATCATCTAAGTTTTGTATGAAAGTGTCATATTTCTTAAATAATATTTTCACTGGATATAAAATTCTGGATTGGAAAATTTTTTATTATTTTTTTTCTGTCAGCACTTTTAAGTATTCTGTCTCATGATATTCTGGTGCCCATTCTTTCCAATGGACGATTCACAGTGATTTGAGTTGATGTTTAACTGCATGTAATGTGTTATTTTTCTCTGGATGCTTTTAAGATATTCTTTTGTATTTTATTTCTGTCAGTATGATATATTTAAGAGTGATTATATATATATATATAGTATTCTTGGGTTTATATATATAGTATTTTATATATATTGGGTTTATCTAATCTTTGAGGATCTGAAAATTTCTGCTTATTCCCCAAATGGAGCTGTTTGGGCCCATTATTTATTTGACTATTTTTCCCCTTTTCTTTCTTTACTTCTTTTAGAGACACATATGTTTAACTTTTAATATTTCTCTACAGTGCCTTGAACTCTTCAAAAAACATTTTCTATATTTTTTTCACTCCTTAAGATTGTATACTTTCTACTACTCTGCCTTCTACTTTACTGGTCTTTGCTCTGTCATATCCATTCAACAAATAATCCCATCTAGTCAATTGTAACTTTATTTCTAACATTTTCACTATGTTAATGCATTTATTTATTTAATATAGTATGTTATATATTCTTAATACATTTTTATGTATTATATATATATACATATATATGTATATATATTTGTCACCTCTCTTGTGGTTTCCCACTTTCTAATTTATTAGAAGCATATCCTCTTATACTTCAGGGAATCAAATTATAATAGTTTCTATGAACTCCTAGTTTGATCATCCCAGTATCTGTGTCATCTATGAGTTGACTTTTGTTGATTATCCTTAACTTGAAATGAATCACATTTTCTTATTACTTTATCTTCCTATGTTGAGCAATTTAGTATTGGATCCTGGACATTGTAAATATTCTCTTGTTGGGAACTTGGATTTGTAACATTCCTCCAGTGGGTGTGGATGTTTTAATTTTTGTTTCAGAAGGCAAAGAACTTGGTAGCCTCAAATTGCAAACTCCGTCCTGTTTGCAGTGGGTGGCTGCTCAAATTGCGGTTCTGTTACTTTCGCCTCCACTGAGAGCTGATTTTATTGTGCCCCCACATGTGTGGTTCGAGATTCAGCCAGAGATTTAGGTAGGGTTTATACACAGAGTTTTGAACTGTCTTTCTCCAATTCCCTTCTCCTAGGATCTTTCCCTTTATTTTCTGCTGCTGTCCTGGGTTTTGTCGTCTGGTTTGTGCCAACACAAAGTTGTTAGAGTTTTAAAAGGAATATCAGTTACCCTGTGCCTTTCTGAAAAAGCAGACTTCCCTAATCCTGAAACTGTATAAACAAGAAATACCTGGTGCTGGGTCTTTCTCCAAAAGTTTAACTCCTTTCCAAAAATGGTTAAATCTCAGGAATTGTGTGTGTGCATGTGTGTGTGTGTGTGTGTGTGCATGCACATGCATATGTGTATGCCTCCAGACTTCATAGTTGCTACTGATAGCCCTGCATCGTAGTAGGGACTCATTTCACTGTACTGAAAGAAACTTCATACATCAATTTGGCAGAAAAATGATCATACCTTTATGGTGAGTTTCTCAAAAAAAAATTCAAGTGAACTTTGGAAAAGTTATGTGAGTTTATGTAGTCATTTTGTTTTTAAGCAAATATTTGTTAAGCATACTTGTTAGGCAGTGTAATAGCAAAAAGAAAAAAAATATCATCCCCTATCTCAGAAATATGACACTTAAATCACATTCAATAAAGATACTTTAACTTAAAAAGTATTTTAAATCCAATGCTATATCCAATGCTTTCACTGAGCATAGTAACATTTATACACATAATGTAATAATGTGTTCATTGCCAGAAATAGTCCCTCTTTGCTAATCTTTAAAGTAATTCTAGAAGAAAAAATTTGAGGCAGTAAAATCAAGTATATTTCAATATCTGCAATGATATGCACCTTACTGCCTTTTCCTACAACTAACTTCAGCAGGCAAAATTTACTGAATAAACTATGTTCTTCCTTACCTTTCTTTCCCCTTGCCAGGTCCCCTGTCTTCCTCTCTCTATTCTTTCTTGCAACAAATATTTAGAAGTTACTATGTGCACGGCACATTCTAAAGCATTGGAGATGAAAAGTAAGTAGATCAGGTAAAGTACCAGCTAACAGAACTTCTATTTTATCAGAGAGAAAAACAGAATAAAGAAAAACATCAGATACATTAATGAGTACAATGCAGAGAATAAACAGCATGATTTAGTAGAAAGTACTGAGATAACTTCCTTATATTGGATGGTGAAACAGAACCTGAATGATAAGTTTCAGTTATTATATTATAATATAAGATCTGGTAGTGGTCAAAACTGAGAGGTCATCCAAAACAGATGGCATAGCCAGTGCAGTGACCCTGGGAAAGAACAAGCATGGGGTGATCTAAGAACTGACCACAGGCCAGCATGTCTCTGGCTGGAAAGGAGCCAATACAGATGAGTAAGATATAAGATGATATGGAAAAGACAGGCATCACCTCATCAGATTGACCTTTGGTGTGTTCCAAAATATGAGTTTATATATTTTTTCAATTGCTGGTAGATGCCACTGGAATATTTTAATCAGAGAAAAAGTATTCTCTGATTTACAATTCCAAAATGGTCTTAGCTTTTGTTTGTGGCATAATTTACAGGAGGAAGCAAAAGTTGAGGAACAAAGTCTGATGAAAAGGGCATCAAAATAGTTCATGAGATGGTGGTGACTTGAACAAAGATGGTCATACAGAAAATAGATAAAAATGTGGGAATATTAGGCTTTGATTTGTATGAAAAATCAGTTAGTCTTGGTAATGGTAAATTGGTCAATATGGGAAGTGAAAGAAAGATTGGAAAAAAGAGTGACAATTAGATTTTGACTTAAGCTACTTAAGACATTTCAAAAAAGGAACAATTGTATGGCTTACAACAGTTGTGTTTTAGCCATGTTCGAGTTTGAGGTGCCTAGTAAATACCTCAGTGCAGATGCCAAGTAAATAAAGGAATAATTTTTAGAATTTAGTAATTTTGTAATTTAGAGGAACATAGAGATTTGGGTATTAAAAGTACATAAGGGGTACGTAAAGCCAGAAAATTAGATGACATTTCTACAAAATAAATGTGTGTATTAAATAGTGGATGTCAAGACAAAGCTTTAGGTCATTCCAACATTTAGTGGCCCATCCCAAGAGGAATATCCAGGAAGGTAGATTCTAAAAATTAGTCATTGAGAAATAAGGGAAACCAGGAGAATGTATTGTCACTGATTGAAGAGAAGAAAGGTGTTGGTAACTATTTTAAATGAGAGGTTAATTAAAGTAAGTAAAGAGAAATAACCATTGATAGGTTAGGATAATTGTTAGAGACTTTCTTAAGAGCAGTTTCAATGTCATGAAAAGGCATCAGTTTTTTACAGCAGGGTGAGGAAAGAAGGTACTAAGAGAGAGGAGGAGGAAAAGAAGACCAATTTTACACCTTTTTAATGTTTATTTATTTTTGAGAGAGACAGGGTGTGAGTGGGGGAGGGGCAGAGAGAGAAGACACAGAATCTGAAGCAGGCTCCAGGTTCCAAGTTAGCGGCAAAAGAGCCTGATGTGGGGCTTGAACTCATGAACCAGTAAGATCATGATCTGTGCCCAAGTCAGCCACTTAGCCAGCTGAGCCACCTAGGCGCCCCTATAAGGAGACAGATTTTAGATAAGTCTTTCAATAATTTAACAGAAAAATATAGAAATGGCTGAAAAGGATGTATGTGAGCTTTTCATTTTTCATTTTGTCTTTCTATTTCACTCTCTTTCTCTTTTTTTTTTTCTTTTTTCCCTCCCCTCCATTACTGACAGAAAACAGAAGAGAATCCAATATGTTTGCATGCTCATGGACTAATATGGTCATTAGGGATAAAGAACTGGAATCAACTGGTGACGGTGGTGGTGCTGAAGTAGGAAAAATCATTAAGGAGAAAAACCCTTTTGACAACAAGAGGATACGGAACCCAGAGCATAGAGTGGAGGTATGGAGTTTTACAGGAACATGGAATTCATCCATTAATGTATTTCTGCAATATTTGTTTATCTTGTAGGCTGTAGAATATGATTAAATTATGCTATTATAGATGTGGTATTGTATTGCTCAGATTTTCTCCTTCAGGAATGAAGTACTCACTCCTATATATACTGGGTCAGTCAAGGATTGGCAGCTTTTAGTTGTGACTCACTCCATGGATTGCCCTTGTTTGAAGAGACCAATCAACCCAAGGTCTTGCCCCCTGTATGTTGGCAGCATGAATCCAATGATTGGTCAAAGTCTACCTCATTGGCCTGACAATCTGAACAACTCCGTAGAGCAATCCCATCTCTCAGAGTTCTCCACAGATTCAGCTAAAGCCTTTTCTAATAGCTAACAGGCCAACCTCTGTCAAATATTGTCCTTTCACTTACCCATGAGTATCAATCCTGAGAACACTCTCCAATAAACTTTATAGGCAAATCTCTATCTTAGCATCTGTTTCCTTGAAAGCCAATACATAACAATTGGTACCAGGAGTGACCTAAAAAGAAGGCCTTTGTGAAAATGAGATTTTGGAGCTGCAGCTAATCTGGCAATGAGAACTCAACCACTTGTAGTAGTTATAGGAGCATTGGTGGCCTCTGGCATGGTAGTACAGCAACGGTTAAAACTTTCATAGGTGTTGAACTAAGATTGCATATTGATAGAAAGGAATAAACTGTGTTTGAAAATTATGGGAAAATGATAATTATAAGAGCTATGGAATTTAATGACTGATGCTGAGAAATATTTATGTCTTGGGAAAAGATAAGGAAAGGCTAAGGGTGATTCATCACCAAAGTCTAAGCATAGATTCCCAGACAGCATCTTTGTCATGACAGCAGAAAAGCCTGAGAATCAGGCCTAAGACTTAATTATAAGCATAGAAGAGTTGAATTCTCAACTTAGTAGAAGTAGTAGGTCCATGAGAAGAGGATGAGGATGTCTGAATTGAAGCAGACAAACATGAATCCACAGATTCCTTTGAATCTTCTTGGGTTTAGAAGCGGTCCACTCCTCTTTGTTAAAGGCTAACACTCCCCTCATACCTGACTGATAACGCAGAGGCTTCTGCCTTGATAGATGACAACTTCTTGCAACCTATTTAGGCAACTGTTGGGACTTCTCGAAGAGGAAATGGATCTTACCTTGAAGGAGCTGAAGGACTTAATGTCCATGGACAGTGAAGAGTCAGGAAAGTATGTATGGAACAGATCCTGAGGATGATGACTGTGGGTGACAGAGCATAAAGTTGGATAAGTGAGACCTTATTTATATAGAAGCACCCTTCTATAATTTAGTATTTAACATCTTAGAAAAGATCCCGGAGCACAATGCTAACATATTGCTAGGATTGCCTTTGGAATCTTTGAAGAAGAAATGCCCATAGCAAATGACATAGGAATGACAAAACTAGTGTGTTGGGTGGGTGAAGAAGAGATAAATAGGCTCAGAGATTAGACATTCTACATAAAGCTAGACAGACTATAAAGTGTTCATGTTCTGCAGGAAGACCCAGAGAGAAATCCTGGTGAAGAATGCACCAATGAAAATGATCGGGCACCACTGAGAGGCTCAGTGGTGGCTGTCCTGTGTAGATCACAGATGATGGTAGGAGATGCTATTATGCAATGAGGCTTGCTGAACAATGAGGTTGGCAGGATCCCCATATAGTAAATGCCAAGCATCAGTGTTCAACAATAAGAAGACAAGTGGGTGCAATTATTATAATAAGCAACAAAGTCATAGTAACAGCCAGAAAATCTATACCCATAGAGAACTATGGAGATGTTTCCTAGAGCAAGACATCCCTATGGACAAGATAGGCTGCCAACAAAAATATTGCTTAATGCATATAAAAAGAGAAAATAAAGTATGGTTAATCAGAAGGGTAAGGGCTGCTGCCTCAATACAAAATATCATGATTCTCTTACCAAAATTCCAGACTTCATCCATTTTTTTTCTTCTGTAATCCGTTAACTGAAAGAGAAATTGGATCTCTGGGGGAAAACAACCCTACAACACCATGGGAAATATATATGGTAACGATGCCTTCAGTCTTCCTCCAAGGAGATCAGACCAGATGAACAAGAAGTGGTAAGGATGTGGAAAGCCTTTTGGGAGACAACTCTCCATGTCTCAAGCATTTCTGCTTGTTTACAAGCAGAGGCACTGGCTGCATTTGTTCTGGACTATCTTTCCAAGAATCTTTGCATACCAACGAGACTTAGAAAATATAATGTGTCTCTCCAGAGCAAAGGGTAGATTTGTTTATTCTCCAGGATGATGAAGACAGTCCCCTCTGGGACATAGGTGTTGTCGGCTTACTACTCATTTTCAAAGATTTCAGTTCACTAACCTCAGGTAAATCATCTATGATACAAATCTACTGTGTGTGAAGAATTTACTGGGTCTCTTGTCATAACCTCAATAAGTTTTGGTGGCAAGGAAAACAGAGTGAAAACATGATATTCATGCTTTGTGGTGAGTCACATGGTTCCTTATCTCTGATCCAGGGGTTTTGTGTCTTTATCCAGTATCTACTAACTGTCACAATTTAGCTTGTAAGTAGGATGAAATCTTGTATCCTTTACAGTTGTTAACTATAGGCCTTCATAAGATTCAGAGACTTGCCACATAAAATCTTCAGGGTCCAACATTCTTGGGCATGAGACATCATTACATTCTTCACCTCCCCATACTAACAAGGAGGCATAATATCTTGTAGGTCTTTTGGGTTTTAGAGACAACATTTTATGCACTTGGGAATATTTCTTTGACATGTTTATCAGATGACATTAAAGGATGCCAGTTTTGATGAAGCCCAGAATTGGAAAGGATTCTGCAGCCTATGGTGTGAGCAATATTTCTGTTGGAAACAGATGCTGTATGGAATATACAGAAAGCCCTAGTAGGAGAATCACAATGTAGCTCACTAGGTTTCTGGAGCAAGACCACACTAACAAAGAATTTTATGCCTTTCAGAAAACTGGCTTGATATAAGGCAGGAGATAAACAGCTTGACCATGTGGTATGAGGTGGGCTTGGGACCAGAAAGGTCCATCAAGAGCTTGATTCTGTATACCACCAACTAGTGAGATTGAGCATTATCCACAGTGATCTATTTTAAGAGAAAAGTAGTACATCTAAGATAAATAATAGGCAGATGTGGAGGTCACAAGCAAGCTGCATTAGTAGGTGTCCCAGACGCCTGTATCATCCACTATGTTTGCACCAGTGCCTCTTCCCCAGCCCACACCCATGATGGTATGAGGCTGACCTCATATGACCAGCTACCATGGAAAGAAAAAGGCTCGCTGTGTATGGAAAAATGGGCAGTAGAAAATGACTTGGCTGGTTGGAGCCAGAGAACTGAAGGGGAAAGATTAGAAGATCAAGGAAAAGTCAGTCTGAGCAAAAGGCATGTGGAAATACCTAAGGGTGTGGTCACTAGTTGTGACTATTTTGCGATACATATTAATGGCAGTCACAGAATATCCATCTCAGAAAAGTCACTATGAGACCAAGTAGACAGAGTAACCTAGCTGATGTCAGCCACTGTTGGTCAGTGGCCATCCTGATACATACAAAGATTAAGGGAGAAATTAGAACTATGCAAAAAAATCAGAATTTATCAGTTTCTTCAATCTATCCATTCTCTACCAATGTCTTAGGTCATTCCTTTGATGAAGTTAACATTCACTTGGAGAAACAAAACCAGCTGTGCGATGGTATCCCCTCTCCTCAGCAGCCCCTGTCCACTCTGATCCTTAAGACAATCATAATGGAAAAACAAGTGATACCCAAGATGGGAAGGATGGAGAAGTTACAAAGATTATGGAATTTGATAAAATTCTTTTTCTTAATGTTTGTTTGTTTGATTTATTTATTTATTTATTTTATTTATTATTATTTTTTTTTTTATTTTTTGAGAGAGAGAGAGAGAGAGAGAATGAGAGAGAGTGAGCAGGGGATGGTCAGAGAGAGGGGGGGACTGAGGATCTGAAGCAGGTCTGTGATGACAGCAGAGAACCTGATGCAGGGCTCAGACTCATGAGCTGGGATATCATGACCTGAGCCGAAGTCAGATGCTTAACCAACTGAGACACACAGGTGCCCCAGGAATTTGATAAAATTCTTATAATTATGCCTCTCAACTTTCTTACTGGATTCACTGTGTATGCCCTTTAAACCATTTCCACACTTTTGTTTGGGAGAACAGAGTCCACTGAACACTCATTTTTGTTCCCCTGAAGACAGGATTAAAGAGTTAGTTATAGCATGGGCAATATATAGAGAACTAAAGAACACAGGGTCCAAATAACAATTATGAAATTGGTTGCATTGTATATTAGCTTTGAGCATAGACAAGTTACCTAGCCTTCTTGAATCTAAGTTTACTCATTTTAAAAATGGTTTAAATGAGGTAATTTAGAGGAAACATTAAAAGAGGGTCCTGTACATAAAAAGCATTTAACGAGTATAATCTAATAATCTTAGTAGTAATTTCTATGCTAAAATAGGAATAGTGGTTGTTAAAATAGACTGTTGTGAGATTAAACAATGATTAAATGATATAAACATTATTTCACATTTGATGCACTAAAATATCATTAGATCTTAACCATTCTCTGGTGATATTATTAAAAAATGAGTCTTATTTACATTATGGCCACACTTTGTATTAGCTCAATATTTACCTACATACCTTCCTCATTCCCTCACTCCACACTCACAAAAAATTAATTCAACATTTTAACTGTACATAAAGTATAGTACTGTCAAACATATGGATTTAATCTCAGATTGAGTGGGATTTTGTGAATATTCAGGCAGCGGTCTATTGGAATATACTTCTTTACCCCAGCACAAACCTGTTTACTGAGAAAATGGATAAGTAGTACGAAAAAGGAGAATTTAAGGTGCTTAAGAGAACAAACCCTTACAGTTCTTTAATTATTCATATCAAGAGGAATAATACTGACAGCTTACAATGTGTTGGGACTATACTCTACCATAATTTTTTTAGTTTAATTTTTATTTTATCAACATTACACATGCTTCTACTTTTTATTTTTAAAATCACAATAAATATTCCCAAAGGTTTTAAAGAATTCAATATAAAAAAAAAGCAGTTTTA
The DNA here is from genome assembly GCF_022079265.1 of Lynx rufus. Classification (NCBI taxonomy): domain Eukaryota; kingdom Metazoa; phylum Chordata; class Mammalia; order Carnivora; family Felidae; genus Lynx; species Lynx rufus. The sequence continues at coordinate 2,920,527 of NW_025814837.1, read as the reverse complement.
TGACCCCTCCTCCATCCCCACATTTTCTGTTACCCAGAGAAAACGACATTTTGGTATTTTAATTGACTTGTTTGCAATTTTCTTTACATCTCTAAATAATATGCTTATATAGTTACTTTGTAATTCTTTAGAAAGATGAGATCTCAGCAATCTTTTTCATCCCATTTTGCTCTCAAATGTATGTACTCTTCTTATCTGTCTTCCAAAAATAATTATATCATAATTTAGATTAAATATATCTTTAATAATTTACATATTGAATCACTTTTTGTTTTCCCTTAAGTTAATAATTTCTCAATTTCTTTTTTTATTATAGTTTTCTATTAATTTTCACTAATTTATTCCATGTTTTCATTCTTCTGTTGAAAGTGCATTTCTGTATATTAATATCCTTTAAACATTCTTTCTGTGTCACCTTCTGGAATTAACTTGCAGGCATCTTCTGACTTGTTTCAATCTGGGTTGATTAACCTCGAGAACTGGTGTCTTTTGGAATTTCCCTTTATCATCACCTAGGAGATTTCTCTGGCATCTCTCTTGGGTCAGAACCTATGTTTCCTCTATGCTGTATCTTCATTTTTGGTTTATTTTCTTGTTTTTGGCAAAGCATGTCATGCTGTTGCTTCATAAGAAAGTGTGCATATGTGGGAAAGTTTTGTGATCTCACATGTCTAAAATGTCTTTATTCTACCTTCACTGTTGACCGATAGTGACAAGGTCTAGTATTTTAGGTTGGAAATAATTTTGAAAAAATTTCCCCATTTTCTTTTTTCCAGTTTTATGTATTTCATTGTAAGAAATAAGAAGTCATTTTGACTCCAGAAGCTTAAAAATAATCTGCTTGCCCCATCGTTCTAAAATTCAAGATGTTGTGTTTTTGTACAGATGTATTTTCTTCCATTTTCTTGGGCCCTTCATTGGTTTTCAATATGGCTACTCAATTTCCTTGGTTCTGAGAATTATTCTGGAGGGGTTTTTTTTTGTTTTTTGGTTTTTGTTTATTTTTAACTTCTTTCTCTGTTTCCTCTCCTTATTCTCTCTTGAACTCTGTAATTCAGATATTGGAACTCCTGTACCAGTCTTATAATTATTGTGTTGTTTCTCTATCCTTTTTCATCTCAGTGAGATGAAATCTCACCTTTCTGAGATTTTTTTTCAAATTTATCTTTCAATTTTTTACTACATTTTTCATTTCTTCTATTATAAAATTTTTCATTCCCTAAAGCTCATATTTGTTCTATTAATACCTTTTTTATCACCCTCCTATTGCATAGATTATCTATATCTCTGCAGTTGCTTGGACACTGATCTTGTTTTTCCTCTATAAGGATTTTAAAGATTCTTTTTGAAATTTATTTTTCCTACTTCGTCTCTTTTTCCACCCATTTGTTCTTATTTGTTTATTTGTTCTGGCTTCTCTCCTGGTTATCATTTGCTGTGTACTTGCATTTATGAGTGTAAACTAAGACACTTACCGGAACCTCTGAATTCGTGGGTGGGAATCATCGACTGCAATGTTCACTCAGGGTAATCTAGTTTGGCTGTTTCACTGAGCAATCATCTATGTCAGCACATTTAGAACTTTTCCCATGAGCTAGTCATATTTTCCAGAGAAATCTCTTGATTTCTTCTGCCTACAGGATATAAAATAGGCTGAAATTCTGGTGGCTAGGTTGGAAAAAAAGACTAGGAGTTTTAATAGTCATTAACATCATGGTGTGCAAAATGGTGTGCACCCCTCCTCCCCCACAACTGTGATTGATACTGTCCTGTCTCAAGATCACTGCTTATTCTCTTCAGAGCATAAAATTCCAATCTTCTGATGGGGTGAGAGATGGTGGTTACTTGCTTATGCAAAGTAGGAGAAGGAATCTGGGAAGACTCTAAATCAATGTTTCTTAGTGGGAGAGGCTTAGTGATATTTTAGGCTGGACACTTCTTTGTTACGTGGGGTTGTCACATACAGTGCAGAAATAGATCGTTGCTGATCCCAGCTCACTGAATGCCCGAATCCACCCCTCAGTCATTGTGATACCCAACACTGCAGCTCCATGTTTCCAGGACTCCCTGGAGATGAAACTGAGTAGATGGAGAAGTGGTTTCTAAACACACCTTGATCCACTTTTCTTATTTTAAGTTCTATATAAGGCCCTCCCAGAGATACCACCAATTCTTGTGATTTTTAAAGTGCTGCCAGAGTGTCACAAATTCTGGAGGTTTTTAGGGTTTCTTCAGTGTAAATTGAATTGCTTCTTCAACTTAACCTGCTGCCAGTTTTGAATTCAACTTTTGGAGGCTCGATAAATTATTTAATATCTATCGACTTTCTAGCTTCCAAAACGTTATTGCTATTGTTTCTTTTTCTTTTTTCTCTTTGTGTGTTTCTGTATTTTCTAAAGATTCTTTTTTTTTTGTCATTTTAGTGGGGTTTCAGCAGGGGATGGAAGCTAATGAGCACATTCTACCTACTGTCTTTAACTATTATGATGCATCCCTTTTGCGTACTATTTCATTTATGTCCACAATAACCATCTGAGGAAGAAACTCAAATTACCTCTATTTTTAACCAAGGAAACTGAGGCTTACAGAACTGATTTTCCTCACCTTAGTGGCCCAGCTATTAAGAAACAGAGCAATACAGTTAAGCCAATGCTCTGACATTCTGCGCTGTTTTCAGAGGGGTTTTGGCTTTTTGTTTGTTTGTGGTTTTTTTTTTGAGTTATTCTTTCTATTTCACGTGGGTGCAGGGTGAGCATAATGTGGAGAGGATAGTGTGGACAAGAAGCCATTTCAAGAATTGCAGTATAGGTTCCCTCCTGGTGCCTCATAGACCACAAGTAGAGGCTCCAATGGACTTTGGCCCTTTAAATCTTGCTGATCTATGGGAATAGAGCCCAGATGGTCTCAAAAGTCAAACTGATTTTAGAAAATCTGTTCTGATTATGCCCTTTATGAGTTACCATCATCACTCTGTTATCCACTATTCAGACACCATGTCCTCCTATTCTTCATTGTTGAATAGAAAATTTTAAATATTTTTTTTGGGGGTGTAGCATACTCTCCTTAGAAAATATGTCCAAAGTAATAAACTATCTCCTAAAAAGAATTCTTTTACACAAAAATTTCTGCATACGCTTTTTAGCGAATTTGCAGACCCCATGAATCTAATCTAACAGCCCCAGAAGTTAATGGATTCTTTTGTTTTAATAATAGTAGAACTATACTCTGAAAAACACCCACCTCAAATTTTACTTTTTTGTATATAAGAACTAGATAGATTAACATTTCCCCCCTGGACTTTTAAAATACGCTTTTGAAAAAGATCCTTTGAAGCTACTGTAGGCAAAGCTTATTTTAAGTCACGGTTACCATGTTTTTTTTTTCCTTTCTGTTCTAATGAACAAGGGAACTTCTACAAATTTCAGCTCATAATAATGACTCTGAGAAGGAAGATAAAAGTATAGGGTGTGGAGGCTTACTCTGTTTCTTGAAACTTTCAACAGTTTTCTCTGTTTACAGAGTAGGATGACTTAAACATTGATCAATTTTCCTCCTGGAAGGTTATAGCCCAGGCAACACACAGTAGGCTTCCCTCAGTAAATATATCTTGATGGCTAATTTTGTATTTTAACTTGACCAGGCCATGAGATGCCCTGGTATATGGTCAAACATTACTCTAGATGTTTCCTTGAGGGTATCTTTGGATGAGATTAACATTTTTTTTTATATATATGAAATTTATTGACAAATTGGTTTCCATACAACACCCAGTGCTCATCCCAAAAGGTGCCCTCCTCAATACCCATCACCCACCCTCCCCTCCCTCCCACCCCCCATCAACCCTCAGTTTGTTCTCAGTTTTTAACAGTCTCTTATGCTTTGGCTCTCTCCCACTCTAACCTCTTTTTTTTTTTTTTTTCCTTCCCCTCCCCCATGGGTTCCTGTTAAGTTTCTCAGGATCCACATAAGAGTGAAACCATATGGTATCTGTCTTTCTCTGTATGGCTTATTTCACTTAGCATCACACTCTCCAGTTCCATCCACGTTGCTACAAAAGGCCATATTTCATTTTTTCTCATTGCCACATAGTATTCCATTGTGTATATAAACCACAATTTCTTTATCCATTCATCAGTTGATGGACATTTAGGCTCTTTCCATAATTTGGCTATTGTTGAGAGTGCTGCTATGAACATTGGGGTACAAGTGCCCCTATGCATCAGTACTCCTGTATCCCTTGGATAAATTCCTAGCAGTGCTATTGCTGGGTCATAGGGTAGGTCTATTTTTAATTTTCTGAGGAACCTCCACACTGCTTTCCAGAGCGGCTGCACCAATTTGCATTCCCACCAACAGTGCAAGAGGGTTCCCGTTTCTCCACATCCTCTCCAGCATCTATAGTCTCCTGATTTGTTCATTTTGGCCACTCTGACTGGCGTGAGGTGATACCTGAGTGTGGTTTTGATTTGTATTTCCCTGATAAGGAGCGACGCTGAACATCTTTTCATGTGCCTGTTGGTCATCTGGATGTCTTCTTTAGAGAAGTGTCTATTCATGTTTTCAGCCCATTTCTTCACTGGGTTATTTGTTTTTCGGGTGTGGAGTTTGGTGAGCTCTTTATAGATTTTAGATACTAGCCCTTTGTCTGATATGTCATTTGCAAATATCTTTTCCCATTCCGTTGGTTGCCTTTTAGTTTTGTTGGTTGTTTCCTTTGCTGTGCAGAAGCTTTTTATCTTCATAAGGTCCCAGTAATTCACTTTTGCTTTTAATTCCCTTGCCTTTGGGGATGTGTCGAGTAAGAGATTGCTACGGCTGAGGTCAGAGAGGTCTTTTCCTGCTTTCTCCTCTAAGGTTCTGATGGTTTCCTGTCTCACATTTAGGTCCTTTATCCATTTTGAGTTTATTTTTGTAAATGGTGTGAGAAAGTGGTCTAGTTTCAACCTTCTGCATGTTGCTGTCCAGTTCTCCCAGCACCATTTGTTAAAGAGGCTGTCATTTTTCCATTGGATGTTCTTTCCTGCTTTGTCAAAGATGAGTTGGCCATACGTTTGTGGGTCGAGTTCTGGGGTTTCTATTCTATTCCATTGCTCTGTGTGTCTGTTTTTGTGCCAATACCATGCTGTCTTGATGATGACAGCTTTGTAGTAGAGGCTAAAGTCTGGGATTGTGATGCCTCCTGCTTTGGTCTTCTTCAAAATTCCTTTGGCTATTCGGGGCCTTTTGTGGTTCCAGATGAATTTTAGGATTGCTTGTTCTAATTTCGAGAAGAATGCTGGTGCAATTTTGATTGGGATTGCATTGAATGTGTAGATAGTTTTGGGTAGTATTGACATTTTGACAATATTTATTCTTCCAATCCATGAGAATGGAATGTCTTTCCATTTCTTTAAATCTTCTTCAATTACCTTCATAAGCTTTCTATAGTTTTCAGCATACAGATCCTTTACATCTTTGGTTAGATTTATTCCTAGGTATTTTATGCTTCTTGGTGCAATTGTGAATGGGATCAGTTTCTTTATTTGTCTTTCTGTTGCTTCATTGTTAGTGTATAAGAATGCAACTGATTTCTGTACATTGATTTTGTATCCTGCAACTTTGCTGAATTCATGTATCAGTTCTAGCAGACTTTTGGTGGAGTCTATCGGATTTTCCATGTATAATATCATGTCATCTGCAAAAAGCGAAAGCTTGACTTCATCTTTGCTAATTTTGATGCCTTTGATTTCCTTTTGTTGTCTGATTGCTGATGCTAGAACTTCCAGCACTATGTTAAACAACAGCGGTGAGAGTGGGCATCCCTGTCGTGTTCCTGATCTCAGGGAAAAAGCTCTCAGTTTTTCCCCATTGAGGATGACGTTAGCTGTGGGCTTTTCATAAATGGCTTTTATGATCTTTAAGTATGTTCCTTCTATCCCGACTTTCTCAAGGGTTTTTATTAAGAAAGGGTACTGGATTTTGTCAAAGGCCTTTTCTGCCTCGATTGACAGGATCATATGGTTCTTCTCTTTTTTTTTGTTAATGTGATGCATCACCTTGATTGATTTGCGAATGTTGAACCAGCCCTGCATCCCAGGAATGAATCCCACTTGATCATGGTGAATAATTCTTTTTATATGCTGTTGAATTCGATTTGCTAGTATCTTATTGAGAATTTTTGCATCCATATTCATCAGGGATATTGGCCTGTAGTTCTCTTTTTTTACTGGGTCTCTGTCTGGTTTAGGAATCAAAGTAATACTGGCTTCATAGAATGAGTCTGGAAGTTTTCCTTCCCTTTCTATTTCTTGGAATAGCTTGAGAAGGATAGGTATTATCTCTGCTTTAAACGTCTGGTAGAACTCCCCTGGGAAGCCATCTGGTCCTGGACTCTTATTTGTTGGGAGATTTTTGATGACTGATTCAATTTCTTCGCTGGTTATGGGTCTGTTCAAGCTTTCTCTTTCCTCCTGATTGAGTTTTGGAAGAGTGTGGGTGTTCAGGAATTTGTCCATTTCTTCCAGGTTGTCCAATTTGTTGGCATATAATTTTTCATAGTATTCCCTGATAATTGTTTGTATCTCTGAGGGATTGGTTGTAATAATTCCATTTTCATTCATGATTTTATCTATTTGGGTCATCTCCCTTTTCTTTTTGAGAAGCCTGGCTAGAGGTTTGTCAATTTTGTTTATTTTTTCAAAAAACCAACTCTTGGTTTCATTGATCTGCTCTACAGTTTTTTTAGATTCTATATTGTTTATTTCTGCTCTGATCTTTATTATTTCTCTTCTTCTGCTGGGTTTAGGCTGCCTTTGCTGTTCTGCTTCTATTTCCTTTAGGTGTGCTGTTAGATTTTGTATTTGGGATTTTTCTTGTTTCTTGAGATAGGCCTGGATTGCAATGTATTTTCCTCTCAGGACTGCCTTCGCTGCGTCCCAAAGCATTTGGATTGTTGTATTTTCATTTTCGTTTGTTTCCATATATTTTTTGATTTCTTCTCTAATTGCCTGGTTGACCCACTCATTCGTTAGTAGGGTGTTCTTTAACCTCCATGCTTTTGGAGGTTTTCCAGACTTTTTCCTGTGGTTGATTTCAAGCTTCATAGCATTGTGGTCTGAAAGTATGCATGGTATAATTTCAATTCTTGTAAACTTATGAAGGGCTGTTTTGTGACCCAGTATATGATCTATCTTGGAGAATGTTCCATGTGCACTCGAGAAGAAAGTATATTCTGTTGCTTTGGGATGCAGAGTTCTAAATAGATCTGTCAAGTCCATCTGATCCAATGTCTCATTCAGGGCCCTTGTTTCTTTATTGACCGTGTGTCTAGATGATCTATCCATTTCTGTAAGTGGGGTGTTAAAGTCCCCAGCAATTACCACATTCTTATCAATAAGGTTGCTTATGTTTATGAGTAATTGTTTTATATATTTGGGGGCTCCGGTATTCGGCGCATAGACATTTATAATTGTTAGCTCTTCCTGATGGATAGACCCTGTAACTATTATATAATGTCCTTCTTCATCTCTTGTTACAGCCTTTAATTTAAAGTCTAGTTTGTCTGATATAAGTATGGCTACTCCAGCTTTCTTTTGGCTTCCAGTAGCATGATAAATAGTTCTCCATCCCCTCACTCTGAATCTAAAGGTGTCCTCAGGTCTAAAATGAGTCTCTTGTAGACAGCAAATAGATGGGTCTTGTTTTTTTATCCATTCTGATACCCTATGTCTTTTGGTTGGCGCATTTAATCCATTTACATTCAGTGTTATTATAGAAAGATACGGGTTTAGAGTCATTGTGATGTCTGTATGTTTTATGCTTGTAGTGATGTCTCTGGTACTTTGTCTCACAGGGTCCCCCTTAGGATCTCTTGTAGGGCTGGTTTAGTGGTGACAAATTCCTTCAGTTTTTGTTTGTTTGGGAAGACCTTTATCTCTCCTTCTATTCTAAATGACAGACTTGCTGGATAAAGGATTCTCGGCTGCATATTTTTGCTGTCTAGCACCCTGAAAATCTCGTGCCAATTCTTTCTGGCCTGCCAAGTTTCAAAAGAGAGATCGGTCACGAGTCTTATAGGTCTCCCTTTATATGTGAGGGCACGTTTACCCCTTGCTGCTTTCAGAATTTTCTCTTTATCCTTGTATTTTGCCAGTTTCACTATGATATGTCGTGCAGAAGATCGATTCAAGTTACGTCTGAAGGGAGTTCTCTGTGCCTCTTGGATTTCAATGCCTTTTTCCTTCCCCAGTTCAGGGAAGTTCTCAGCTATGATTTCTTCAAGTACCCCTTCAGCACCTTTCCCTCTCTCTTCCTCCTCTGGGATACCAATTATGCGTATATTATTTCTTTTTAGTGTATCACTTAGTTCTCTAATTTTCCCCTCATACTCCTGGATTTTTTTATCTTTTTCTCAGCTTCCTCTTTTTCCATAACTTTATCTTCTAGTTCACCTATTCTCTCCTCTGCCTCTTCCATCCGAGCCGTGGTGGTTTGCATTTTGTTTTGCATTTCCTTTAAAGCGTTTTTCAGCTCCTCGTGACTGTTCCTTAGTCCCTTGATCTCTGTAGCAAGAGATTCTCTGCTGTCCTGTATACTGTTTTCCAGCCCAGCGATTAATTTTATGACTATTATTCTAAATTCACTTTCTGTTATATTATTTAAATCCTTTTTGATCAGCTCATTAGCTGTTGTTATTTCCTGGAGATTCTTCTGAGGGGAATTCTTCCGCTTGGTCATTTTGGATAGTCCCTGGTGTGGTGAGGACCTGCAGGGCACTTCCCCTGTGCTGTGGTGTATAACTGGAGTTGGTGGGCAGGGCTGCAGTCAGTCCTGATGTCTGCCCCCAGCCCACCGCTGGGGCCACAGTCAGACTGGTGTGTGTCTTCTCTTCCCCTCTCCTAGGGGCGGGATTCACTGTGGGGTGGCGTGGCCCGTCTGGGCTACTTGCACACTGCCAGGCTTGTGATGCTGGGGATCTGGCGTATTAGCTGGGGTGGGAAGGCAAGGTGCACGGCGGCAGGGGGGGCAGGCTTAGCTCGCTTCTCCTTAGGTGATCCACTTCAGGAGGGGCCCTGTGGCAGCCGGAGGGAGTCAGATCCGCTGCCGGAGGTTTGGCTCCGCAGAAGCACAGAGTTGGGTGTTTGTGCGGAGCGAGCAATTTCCCTGGCCGGAACCGGTTCCCTTTGGGATTTTGGCTGGGGGATGGGCGGGGGAGATGGCGCTGGCGAGCGCCTTTGTTCCCCGCCAAACTGAGCTCTGTAGTCCGGGGGCTCCGCAGCTCACCCTCCCTTTGTCCTCCAGCCTTCCCGCTTCCCGAGCAGAGCTGTTAACTTATGACCTACCAGACGCTAAGTCACACTTGCTGTCGGAACACAGTCCATCAGGCCCCTCCGCTATTGCAAGCCGGACTCGGGGGCTCTGCTTGGCAGGCGAGCCGCCCCTCCGCCCCGGCTCCCTCCCGCCAGTCCGTGGAGCGCGCACCGCCTCGCCGCCCTTCCTACCCTCTTCCGTGGGCCTCTCGTCTGCACTTGGGTCCGGTGACTCCATTCTGCTAATCCTCTGGCGGTTTTCTGGGTTATTTAGGCAAGTGTAGGTGGAATCTAAGTGATCAGCAGGACGCGTGGTGAGCCCAGCGTCCTCCTACGCCGCCATCTTCCTCAGGTCCCCCGAGATTAACATTTAAATCACTAAACTGAGACAAGTAGATTGTTCTCCCTTGTGTGGGTGGGCCTCATACAATCAGTTGAAGGTCTGATTCTTGACTCTTCCCTAAATAAGAGAGAATTCTTTCTGCTTGACTGTCTTTGAACTGGGACATCAGAATTCTTTTTTTCCCTTTGGACGTAAACGAATTCTCTGGCTTTCCCTGGGTTTCACACCTGAATGCCTTCAGACTGGAACTACACCATTGGCTCTCTGACTTCTCAGATCTTTGTACTTGAAGTAGTACCACACAATCACTTCTCCTGGGTCTTCAACTTGCCAATTCACCCTGGAAGTTGTGGGACTTATCAGCCTCCATAACTGCATGAGCTAATCCTAATAATAAATTTCTCTATAGATTGATGATAGATAGATGATTGATAGATAATGATAAATAGATAGATAGATGATAGATGATAGATAGATAGATAGATAGATAGATAGATAGATAGACTATTGGTTCTGTTTCTCTGGAAACCCCTAACTAATACATATATGTTAGGGAGGAAGAGATTTAATGGGAAAAGAAGGAAAATGGTTTAAAATATAAGGATGGTGTACATTCTGCTTTTTAGAATAAAAGATACCATGCCATGATGCATGCTCCACTGGTAATCCCAGAATGCTGTGCAGAGCACCATTCTGCGGAATCTCATGATGAATTTATTGCTCACAGAGAAACCACTTCCCTGGACTTTAACAAGCAAAATATTTAATTTATCTGCATGTCAAATCAGTAACCCAGGTTTTCTTGTACTTTGAAGGCTTTTTTTTTCTTAAATTTGAATGGGAAGAAAGCAGAAAATTTTTTTTTCCTTCCATCACATCAAAATGATTTTGTAAGTTTATGGAATCAAAGGAGATGCACTTTAAACATATAATTGTTCAGAAATTTTGTTTTACTTTCTGCAACCTGATATATCAGTAAGTATAAGGAATCATATATCAGAAAGGGCTAAGTTCAAATTCCATATCTCCATCTTTGTAGTTGTATGAGTACCAGATAAATCACTTATCCTATCTGGGTTTTTGGTGTCGTCTTTTGTTAAATATAGAAAATATTATCTTACATTGTTTTCTTTATGGAGTCCTTATAAAAAGTAAATAGGATAATATATATGAAAGCATATGTACTATGTATCTGATAATTAATACGAATAAATTTTAATACCAAAAAAAAAAAGGAATGGAAAATAACATTCCTAAGAGGAAAACAACAGTTTTTTTTCAGCACAAAAAAAGACTACCATTCATCTCCAATCTCTAATGTTATATTTTCTTTCATATGAGTCTATGCATAATTACAATTAGACCTAATATTTGTGTCTACAGGCATGTCGATATCTATGCTACAGATTTGCACAAGCAGATTGAACTGCTTGCTTTCTTTTTTCTGAGCTTAGCTGGAATGGTTCCAGAATGAAAGGGATATTGATTAATCCCTCAACCCCCCTACAGGCCTAAACATCAATGGGATTATCTAGAAAAGCCTAAAAAAGAGACAGAAAGATCACAGAATGTTAAAGTTAGAAGAGATCATCAAATCCAACCCTTCTCTACCCCTGTTTTGCTAACTCCCCAGATACAGAGAGAAGCTTTGAATGAACTGCCCAAGTTCATTTGGGTAATCAGTGGAAACACAGGTGTGCCAAGTGAGTATCTTATCCATCCACCCTGTTGTGTCACTTTTCCTGTCATACCACACTGCTCTGACTTAGTTGTTCATGTCTCTGAGGGGAGCTTCCAGACCTTCTGCATGTGGTACCCTTGACTCCCTTTCAGCCCAGTTGGATTTGTGTGGGGGGGATTTTTTTTTTTTTTTTTGGCCTTGAGTTTAACAACTATTTGGAGAGAAGGCACACACACTGTTTCCTGGCCTGAGAAGAGAGGTAATAGTTGGAAACAGGGGAAAATATGTAAAGATATTTTCTGAAAACTCTTCTTGGGAAGGGAACTAACTCTCCAGGCCCCTTGCTGGGGCATAAGGGAAGTGTTTTCTGCAAATGGGTAACTGGATCTTCTCTTTGCACAATATTAAGGGTCTGGTCTTTGTGTAAGGGTCAAAGCATCTCATTGTAAATAAAGCTATTTTGGGTGGTGCTGAGTATGGGTGTTTCCAAGTGTTACTGAATCACACACTGACCTTAAGAAAAAGAATAGAAATGCTTCCCTTCCTTTCTTAACTCCTAGATCCCCTCACAAAGCTTAGGAAAAGCAATAATAGAAAAAAAATGCATGAGCTGCCTTTTTTTAAAAAAAACTATTTTTTACAGCACTTTTAGGTTCACAGCAAAATTGAGAGAAAGCTACAGAGATATTTCATGTACACTTGCATAAACTGCCCAATTATCAACATCTGCCACCAGAGAGGTACATTAGTTACAATTGATGAACCTATGTTCACATATCATTACCACCCAAAGATCATAGTTTACATTAAGTTTCACTCTTGACGTTATACATTCTGTGGGTTTTTTGACAAATGCATAATGATGTGTATCTACCATTATGATATCATATGGAGTAGTTTCACTGCCCTGTGCTATACCTAATCATCCCTCCCTCTCCCATAACTTCTGGACACCACAGGTTTTTTGTTTCTTTTGCTTTTTGTTTTCGTTTTTGTTTTTTTTTTTTAAACTCTCTCCATAGTTTTGCCTTTTCCAGAATGTCATATTAGAATTATACTGGAGCGCCTGAGTGGCTCAGTTGGTTGAGCTTTCAACTTTGGCTCAGGTCATGATCTCATAGCTCTTGAGTTTGAGCCTCATGTCGGGCTCTGTGCTAACAGCTCAGAGCCTGGAGCCTGCTTCAGATTCTGTGTCTCGCTCTTTCTCTGCCCCTCCCCTGTTCGCGCTCTCTTTCCCAAAAATAAATAAACATTAAAAAATAATTTTAAGAATTACACAGTATGTCACCTTTTCAGATTGGCTTCTTTCACTTAGTAATATGCATTTAAGTTTCCTCCATGACTTTTCCTGGATTGATAGCTCATTTCTTTCTAGTACAGAATAATATTTTATTGTCTGGATGTACCATAGTTTATTTATACATTCACCTATTGAAGGACTTCTTGGTTTCTTCCAAGTTTTGGCAATTATGAATAAAGCTTCTATAAACATCCATGTGAAGGCTTTTGTGTGGACATAAGTTATCAGCTCCTCTGAGTAAATGCCAAAGAGCATCACGGCTGGATCATATGGTAAGAGTTATGTTTTGTTTTATAAGAAAGTGTAAAATTGCCTTCCAATATGGCTGTGCCATTTTGCATTTCCACCAGCAGTGAATGAGAGTTCCTGTTGGTCCATATCCTTACTAGCATTTGGTGTTGTCATTGTTCTGGATTTTGGCCATTTTAACAGGTGTGTACTGGTAGCTTGTTGTTGTTTTAGTTTGAATTTTCCTAGTGACATATGATGAGGAACATCTTTTCACATGCTTATTTGCCGTCTGTGTACGTACTTTGGTGAGATATCTGTTAAGGTCTTGGACTTATTTTTCAATTGGTTGTTTTCTTGCTTAAAATTGATTTTTAATAATTCTTTGTTTATTTTGGATATCAGACCTTTATCCTTCGTGTCTTTTGTAAACACTTTCCCCAATCTGTGGCTTGTCTTCGCAATCTCTTGACAGTATCTTTTGCAGAACAGAATATTCTTGATTTTAGTGAAGTCCAGGCATTAATTCTTTCTTTCATAGACTGTGCCTTTGGCATCATATATAAAAGTCATTGCCATAGTGGTCATATCAGTTTTCTCCTGGGTCATTCTGTATCTGTCTATAGTATCTTACAAAACCAACTCTTACAGTTTTACATTGTACATTTAGGTCTGTGATTTACTCTGAGTTAGTTTTTGTAAAGAATGTGTGGTCTGTGTTTAGATTTATTTATTTATTTTTGTTTTTGCAAGTGGATATTCTCTTGTTCCAACACCATCTGTTCAATGGGGCTCCCTAACCAAACACTTTTGAGAGAGAAAACAAAACAAAACAAAACAAAACGAAACATTGAAATTGGCCCTGGGTAAAAGTGTAAAGTGCATTTCCAGTGCCCAATCACATTTTCTTTTTATGCTGTTTCCCCTAACTGTACTATTTGTAGGAATTCTCAGATTCCTGTGCTTCCTCAGCCCTTCTTCAGAGGGCAGGAAAAGGCTATTTAATCTACCAAGGTGTTCAGGAACTCAGATTATTGCTCTTTTAGGATTGTTATCACTTTAAGGATGTTTGAGAAAGATGACACTGTTTCCTTAAAGAGATTTTATTCTCTTTATTCCCGATTGCCTTTCCAGTGGAGCCATCTGGCTCTGCAAGCATTTGAGGTGACATGGTGGTTAGAGTTTGAATTCTGATAATGAAGCAAGAAAACATTTTTTTTTAACTTTGGCTTTGGTGTCAATCTTTTCTCTGTATATTCTCAATTAAAGGTTCATTGCCCAGAAGAGACTTGTATATTGTCTGTAGAGCCTGAAGTTTTCTGAAACTTTGAGTACTTGCTGAGTCCACAGTCCTGTGAATAACCCTGCATTCATACCTACATTACCCATTGCTATCACCAGTAATAACACTCACATACACAAAATTAGGCAAATATGTTAAAGAAGATGCAAGATAGAGCCTATTTGGTTTTGATACTGGCATTTGTTAGACTAGTACCCCAACCCGTGAGTCCAGATACCCCTACATCTTGGCTGTCTCCAGCTGTCATTACTCTTCTCTTGACTTTGGCTGCCGCCATCTATGCTATTTCTTGGCTCCTTCCTTCAATGAGAAATAGCTACGATCTGAGTTCTTCTTCCTCAGTCTGTGATCCAACACTCTCGACCTTTTGTTTTTCGGTAGACATCAAGCCGTATAACATTTTGGTTAACATCAGCTGGCACACAGCTCTTGACTGTCTGCAATAACTGCTCTTAGAAGTTATTTTATTCAGTCAAATACTCTGGTGCCCTGAGATTAATTTTGGCTTGCTTAGCAGAAGATATTAAATCCTACTTACACATGATACTTAAATAAATCTTTTTCCGTCAGCTCCCCCAGCTCTTCTACCCACTTTTACATTTCTGCCATCTCAATACCAATGTTTCTCCATTGTTGTTCTCCCTAGTAGCATTTTTCCATAAGAGACTCTTAATAAATATTGAACAGGAATTATGGATTCACTTCCAACTTTGCAGTCATCTTTGAACAGTTCCTCCTAAATTTTCATGCACTATAGGACGAAGATACATATTCTGGTGCAAGAGTAGAAGAAAAATTTCAAATAGGAACAACCCCAATTCCCTTTGCAGAATGCCAGCCCTCGCCATAAACAGAGACACTGAGCTGTATTCTACCAGAGCCAAATTTATTTCCTACTTACATCCTAAAAGGATATTAGACAACTAGAGCAATGCCTCTAATGTTTGCCTCACGTTCTGAAAATCCTGATATTCATTCTTCTTTAATACTCCCACTTCCAACAATTTCACCCCATTTCCCCGGAAGCTAATTTATTTACTACCTCATGACCTCAGCCCCCATTAACACACTCAAGACTTGTTTTTCTGTCTCTAATCCCTGTAACCTTAACTGCAGGCTTTCCTTCCATTGTGTTTAATGTCCTAAAGCACAGATTTTTCTCATTCCAGTTCCTTGTTCAGGACCCTGAAATGATTTCCAGTTGCCCAGGAAAGAACCTATGTAGTCTTGAGTCAGTGGCATCCACAAGTGCTATCACCCCTGTCTTCTCATGCTCTCCTTCCATGTGAATCCCCTCTACTGGGAAGGTTGATTAGTCCATTACCCCATCACAGAATTCCTGGTGGGTTTCAGTTTGTGTATGTCATCCACAACCATATCACTTCTGTAGGCCTGAAAAGCTCTACTTTTTTTCCCAACTGAGATCTAATGCATTACCCAAGTCTTAATTCAAATTTTCAATTTTTATTTCTTTATCAAGACTTCCTTTGCAATCTAAAAGAATTTCTCTCCTCTTATCTTCAGCCACATTATTACTTGCATTAATCATGTTGGCACAACTTAATCATTAGTGGTTCTAGTTACTTTTTCATATGCATCTTTTTTGTTTACCCAGCTGTACGGTAAGTCCACAAAGCAATCAAAATAAGCTCTTGCTAAGATGTATCTGATTATATCATTCCCTTGTCTAAAACTCTCCAATAGCTCTCTTTTGCAGTGAAGATAAAGCCCAAATGCTTGCAAGGTCCTTCATTACCTGACTCATGCCCATCTCCCTAGCTTTGTCTATATCTGTGTTTACTATTTCCTCCTTCAAACTCTAAGGCAGCAGATTTACTTTATGGATTTTATATTCTTGACTCTAGTCCTACATGTAATCAGCCATCAAATCCTTGAACACCCACCTGCTAAATATATTTAGAATCTGCCCATTTGTCCCCATCCATGTTGCCCCTAATTTAGAATATAGCAACATTTATTCTTTTTTTGGAACAGCGACTTACTCTTCCCATGTCCTGAGGGATTTTCTAAATCAAGTGCTGAGTTTGAAGTGATTCTGAGTTAGCCGAATAAGTATTTAGGAGTATGGATTTGGATATGTATATTTAAAGGTGAAAAATAAAATGGGAGTCATTGTCAAATTGTTAATCATAGGAATAGATGACAGGAACAAGGAAGAGAGTATAGCATGAGTGAAGCAAAGGGTATGTCAGAACACCAAAGAGACCTGACATTTAATAAATGGGATGTAAGAAGCAGCAGCCAGAGAAAGAGAAGAAAAACAAACTAGTGGGGGTGACATGAAAGACAAGAGGAGAACATGATATAAAATAAAGTTTATAGAGCTGAATCCTGAAAGCAGATTCAACGCAGATATGGACTGAGATGCAGTCTGTTACAACATCTAGGTAGAGGAACAGGTCAAACTTATTGTGCATTTACTATATACCAAAATCTTGACCCATGTAAGTTTATTTAAATTTTCTAACACAGCAAGGTAGATGTTTGCTTCTTTGATGACAGAGGCTGTGTGTGTGTGTGTGTGTGTGTGTGTGTGTGTGTGTGTTCTCCAAGTCAGAAGAGATCTGAAGAAACTTAAATGCTGACTGGTAAGACCCATAGAGAGTCAGGACTTGCAGGGGAGAGAAGAGAAAACAGAGGGAGGGAGTTTAGCCAAGGCAGGCAGGAGACTGGATGCCCAGCCCAGGTGGAGGGAGGAGTACGGGCCAATGGTAGCAGGAGGACCACAGTACCTTCCTTTTTCACCTGAGCAGTGTCTGGTTGATGCAAGGACTGCCTGGAAGTTAGCAGGAAGAAAAAGATTTTTAAAAAGATGCCATTTCTTTCTAATGGCTTCATTTTGAAGGGAATATAGGAGTGAGCTCATTTGCTGGCAGTCAGATACTAAAGGGAAGAAAGTGATCAATGCATTTGGAATCTGAGGATCTGGGTTCAAGTTTCCCAGCTTTGATGATTTTCCTACCTTATCTGAGCTGCCCTTTTCTCTGCTAAGTCAGGTTCATATCTCCCAACTTAGAGTGTTGTCATGGCAGCATGTAACCCAGGGCCTGCCACATAGTAGGCATTCCAAAAAATTATAGTTAAATCTGAATCTACATTGCCCTCCCCCTCACCCTTTTAGCTTATTGAATTAGAAATCAGTAATGAGCTGTTTCAAAGCTTTCTGCCAGCAGCTGTTGTAAGGATAAAAAGGGGGAAAAAAGAAAAAGCTTTAGTAAGTAGACAGAGCTATATTCTCTGTAGAAAGGAAGGGTGCTCTGACTTAGTGCCCACCATGCCCAGGACCATTAATGAAGCCTGGCTCCTTTTTCTCATCATTGCAGCTATTCAAAAGGAGAAAGTTCTTCTTGGCAAGGAAGTGCTATTTTCAGAGACAAGATTAGGCTCATTTTGGGCAGGAGCTGTGCTTCCTCAGTCCCAGCACCTCTGAAGATTAGGTTAAAAGGTAAGAAGGAATGACTCAGAATAATTGCATTGCTTTACTGTGAACTTTAAGATCTTTTAGTGGAGGAGTTTTACAAGCAGTGATAGATAGTCATGGAGAGAGGAAAAGTACAAACCCAGGGGACAAGAACAGTGATGCCTGACTGAATTTCTACACAAAAAGAAGGCTGGCCAGACTTGTTATTTTTTCTACCTCCCCCAGCTACATAGGAATACTTTTAATATGCCTTTGTTTTCCCAGGTTCTAAAAGCAGTTTTTCCCCCCTATCCACCTTCACTACATAAATGCATGTTTCTATAAAGCAGATTTTAGAAATCCCATTCTGAGATCAGGTATATCAAAGTAAACACTGTATATACATGTGAAGTTCAGTTGTTGTTTTATAATTGGGGAAAATACGTCCCATAATGATAGCTCTCAGCCAGAAGGCAGTATCTTACTTCTCAGCATTAATCCAGAAAACTATTGAAAAATATTTATTGATCCATTATCGAGTTTTTAGCTTAACGCTGAGCTGTTTGAGAGACACAGAAGAAATAAAACTAGACAATCCCTGGACTTACGAGTTTATGATCTGCTTGGATGCAGAAGGCATGGTTTGACTGGACACCTGATGATAAAGGGTAGCACATAATCAAAGCTAAAATTTAAGTACAGTCTGTACTAATTATTGCCACTTCCTTACCTGTCCTCCTCCTTCTTCCATCCACTCAGATCCCATAGTCAGAGACATGGGAGGAATCCTCAACTCCTCTCTTTGTATGATCCCTCATGTCTAATCAATTGTCAAATCCTATGGTTTCTGTCCTTACATATCTCTGGAATGTGTCTACTTATCTCTGATCTCTGCTGCCATCACCCTGTTGAGGCCACCATGTATACTTACCTGGAATACTTCTACAGTTTGGCAAGTGGTTCCCTGACTTCCAGCCATTCCTTTTGCCAATCCATTCTAAACAGTGAGCTGGAGTGATCTTTCTAAGTGGTATATGTAACAATGTCCTCAAGTTTACACACAGCCCCAATTCTTGGTTTCATCAGGCCAGTTTAAACCTTCCTGTTTGAAAGCATCTGATCATTTGTCCTAGATCTTAAAACAGCCTGGGCTTCTTGTCATGGCTTTAAGGCACTTGCTACTCTGGTTCCAGCTTGACTGACATCTCTCTGACCGCTGAACAGAAGGATGCACAAGCTGGGCCTACTGACTCCCTCTCTGCCTCTCCCCTGCCTGCCAGCCCTGCCCTCACCCCTTGTTGTCTCCATCTTTGAAAAAAGATGGCACCATTATCTGGCATTACTTCAGTGGTGTCCTCCCTTCAGCCATAACAATAATCAGTTTGTTGTGACTGTTTATTCTGGTCTTTATCCTCATGTCTGTACTTCAATAAGAGTAGGACTCAGTTTGATTTATTCATTATCTTGCCATCTGAGACTGGATCAGTCCCTGGCATTAAGTAAATGGCCAATAATTAACAATGAAGTGAATAAATGTAATGACAAAGACAAAGTTCTGTAAGGGAAGGGTAACTCTGATCTATAAACCAGCAGCAAAGGATTGAGGTTGATTTGAGAAAGCCACAGAAACCGTTCCATTCTGGAAAACCATATTAGGAAAAGCATTAGGACAGAGATACCCACATGGTCATAGAGAGACCCCTTGTCTGATAGAAATAGTCAGTAGAAGGGTGCCTGGGTGGCTCAATTGGTTAAGTGTCTGACTCTTGACTTCAGCTCAGGTCATGATCTCATGGTTTGTGTGTTCGAGCCCTGCTGGGACTCTGCACTGACAGCATGTAACCTGCTTGGGATTCTGTCCCCCTCTCTTTCTGCCCCTCCCCTGCTCACTTTCTTTCTCTCTATCTCTCAAAATAAATAAAAATCAACTTTAAAAAAAAGAAAGAAACAGTCAGTAGATACGGAAATACTAGGAAATTGGGAAAATGGCCTAGATTTAGGAGGAGGGGGGATAGTTAAGAATATAGAAGACCTTGCTCACAGGAAAAGACATTTATATTTGATGAGGTAGTAAACATGGAACATTTAAAACATTTGACCTGGCACCTGATACTTGTTGGGGAGAGAAGGCGGGAAGCTTCGGTGAGGGTACAAAAGCTCTCTTCTTTTCCCTGCTCACACACTAGATAGGAAAAAGATCTTCTTTCTATAATCTTTGAGTTAGAAAAGTAACAGGGACTTTTTAAACCTATAATTGGCAGGCCAGATACCACAAAGTATAAGCTCACAATTCCTGTAGTCTGTGGCTAAGACTAGAGCAATGTGCTTCTATGGCTCATCTGTATAATACTAGGAAAGCTATTTAACCTCCTTAAACCTCAGTTTTCTCCTCTGAAATGGGGATAAAAATAATTGAACTTACCTCAAAAGGCTGTCATGAGGAAAAAGTAATGTAATTCAGGTAAAGTGCTTGACTCATAATAAACATTCAATGAAAGCAGCTATTATTTTCATGACATATCGTACTTCTTTTTATTATTTTGTGTTTGCAGTTTCCATTCTAAGGCAAAAAGGTTCAGCGTGAGTTATGTACCCTTGTTAAATTAGTTTTCTGATTGTGGTTTTTGATTAAATGTCATGTAAGATTCAAAGTAGAAATAAATAATCATGCAGACAAGATGTTATACCACAAAAGAACCACAGAACACAAATGAGGGGAATTTTACCATTTGTGTCACTGTCTAATTCACCTGAAGGACTGTGAGACATTCAGAAGAACTTGATATTCTGTGAATTAGTAAGTGAGTTAACTCATTTGATCAAATATTCAAAGATGATAAGTCAACAAATGTTCTCTATTCATTTATGACAAATGTGATTCACAGAGCACACAATAGCATCGATGATGGCAGGCACACATTCAGAGCCTGTTTAGCCATCAAAGCAAAGCCACATATGGGGATGCATCAAGATGAATTAACAGAAGTGTGCTCTGGGATAAGCCATTGAGAAATTGGAGGATCTTTGGTGAGGAGGAGAAGTCTGGGAAGAGCAAGAGAAACATAGTTAACAGAAGGGATTGGCTCCGAAAAAGATGTTGGATTTTTCTAAGTCAAAGTTCCCAAAGGAAAGTAACAAACTTGGTCATAGGTCAATATGCACCAGTATAAGAAAGTCCAGTGGTTATGTAGAGCAAAGCCCATGGCAACAATGTTTATTGTAATTAGGCAGAATACTACCTTTTTGTGGGAGAGCAATTCATTCATAGCAGATTCCCAGATAATGGCTGGGCATGTGAGGTGAGGAATTCAATTACTTGGGGATAGATCTAGCAAGAACTAGATAGAGAAATATGATGTAGTCCAAGTTGATGGAGATCTGGGGCTATAGTCTGAAAAGTCTTTTTATTACTACTCAGGATAAAAGAGAAGAGGAAGGTGTAGGAATTAAATGCGACTTAGTAGAAAGACAGATCATATATTCCAATAGAACACCGTCATAGAATCTAAAACTCATCCTTACTCCATCCAGTCTTGTAAATATTTGGTAGCTCAACTACCAAGGGCCATTATTATGTGAGGAATTGGCAATTTCAAAATTCCTAACTGATAAACTTTTCCTCCTTGTCAACATTAGCTCAGAAATTAGGGCCATGGATTTGTGGTTCTATCCATAAGAAAGCTCAACTTTGGAAAGCTGAAACACGGCACAGCTAAGAGAATCAAAACAGTGACTGCAAACCTCCATCATCCAAATCAGCATGGTCAGACCTAAGACAATATCATGTTATTCACTGAGACATAAGACAATATCATGTTATTCACTGAGGAGAGTGATGGAACCAACGAAGTCTACCCTCTAGTGTTCTGAGTACTGGGAGCCTTTTTGGTAAATTGTATGTTGGCCTGAAAATGAAATGAGAACTTCCACTGTTTCTGATTGAACTATTGTTTTTATGTTACGTAGTTCTTGGGAACATTATTCTAGTGATGCTTAATTATATATGAAGTTTTAGAAAAGAAAGTATGACAAAAAAACCCCACAAAAAACCAAAGGACTCTTTTTCTCCTTGTTTCATTTGCAAATGAATATCTGTGTTCTAGGAATGATAAAATATATTTTAAAAATTTAAGGATTACTTTTCCTTCATTTGTTTAAGACTTTAAAGTAGCAATAGAGCTTTTGATTTCTTCTCCATGGTTATTATGTTTCTTGTAGCATTATGCATATGCAGAATATTAAGATATGTTCCTAAATAGTTGATAATTGCTATGTACTTTCACCGTTTATCCAGAGATGCATAACTGGAGAAGTTTTTATCTCAATGGCTTAATGTAGCCCCGAAAATGAAAATAAAATGCTATTGAACACTTGAGAGAAGCTAATAGGTGAAGCACGATGGTTCAATATCAATAAAAATAAACTTTGATATGATCATTAGAAACTATCTTTAAAGGTCATCTGTCTTCATTAAAGGCCAAGACAATGGACTAAAAGACTATTTTTAACACTTTTTCCCCTTTAACTCAACTTTTCTTAGGTGATAATGTACTAAGATCACACTTCTTTAGCTATTTAAATATATAGGTTTGTAAAACAGAAGAAAAATACTCAAAGAAAATTATTTAAGTGCCATGTTCTTTGGGCCAAATGTGTCCTTGTATGTCTATGGGAAGAACTTTTTCTCTACTAACCAGAGACCCTGTGTTCCAGAAGATAGAATGGGCAGCTGAAAAATATTTTCAGTTGATTTAGAGAATAAACACTTTCACACTCATTTTCTAAACTACTTTCAATAATCTCCACTCTCCAAATAGGGAAGTTGAGACTGGCTGATCGAAAGGAAAAAGGGGATTATGAAAGCCCCACACGATGTGTCTTGTTTGGCACATCCATAGTTGAATGCTTAAGCTTTCCTGCCAGGATGGTTAAGTTAACGCTTAATTAGTATGTGTACCAAATAAATCATGCTTCTGGGCAGCACATTCTTAAAAAAATTTCCCCTCACTGCCCCACAAATAAATAGCCTGGTTTCTGCCCAAAATATTCAAGGAAAAGGCTGTGTTTGCCTGGGGCAGAGGCCAGATGCCTTGACTTCCAGCTTCCTTCCATCAAAGCCATGCAGTTTGGAAATTAAAATCTACAGCAATAATGAAACATATTAAAATGCATGCAAAGTCTTGAGGGCTTATAATATGCTAAAAACCGGCAATGCATGTTTACATCCATATATCAACTTGGATGTGCTGAAAAGATTTAAAGTGTAAAATATGCAAATATGTGTCATATTGTCACACTTGGTCTCTCTAATGGAACTCCCTTTCATCTCAAGTCGTCTTAATTTCATGAATATTACATGGCCCTCACACCTTTTACTCCTGCTGTTGCTAGGCTGAGAAGATTATGAAAATATGTTAATAGTAACTTTCATCAAATAAAAGTTGCAATATTCCAAATAAAGCATTTTTCCCCTCCTCTTAAAATACAAATGGTGAAGGGTTTCATGCTATTTTGTTTCCCTGTGGGAGACTAGATAACTATAGGCCAATTAAATTAATGAGAAAAGACCATGCAAATGGCAATATTTGTGCCTAATCCTGGCTGGCTGCGCATATAGACAGGTATAGAGTAGTTTTTAAAATATTCTTGAGAAGTGAAAATAGCCCCAGATCTGGAATACTGATAGTATATAGAAATGAGTTTTAAATTAGGCTGTCCTACACAAAAGCCCAGGCGTTTGTATTTAACTGTCAAAACACTACAGAAAGTAAAAGGAAGTGGGGAAGTTTGAGATATCTGCCCTCATTTATGAAGGAAAAGAACAAAATACTATTGGCATCTCAGATAAGGAAAGAAAGAAAGAAGGAAAGAAAGAAAGAAAGAAAGAAAGAAAGAAAGAAAGAAAGAAGGAAGGAAAGAAAGAAAGAAAGGATATGCTCTGTTCATCTTGGACACATTGTCCTGAAACTTTCAGAATGACAGCCTTATTTCTTTATCCTGACATCTGCTGAAAGGCTCATTTTAACTCGCCTTATTGACAACCTGAATGCATGGTGGATGGCCAAAAGAACAAGAAGCATACTTTTCTGGACCTAATTCTTACCAATGGGGAAGAACTGGTGGCTATGTAGAAATTGTAAGAAGCTTGAGTATTAACGTTGAACTCCATAACAGGGACTGGGGGAGGGGGATGGATCCAATAGTGTGCGGTTTAATTAGAACTTTATTTTAGAGGAGCACTGGAATAAGTAAATTTGAAGAAAAGATTGTAACCCATGAACAGATATTCTAAACATGATTAGAGGATAGGAAAGTAAACAAGTCATATTCTGACAAGATCTCTGCCAACAACTGAAATAAGAAAGTGAAATAATATTTGGAAGGAGCCAGTTCTTTGGCTCTAGAAGGGCCCCGGAAGCATGCATATGGGTTCTCTCTCCCTCTCTCTCTCTTTCATTCTTTCTTAGATACCACGCACACACGCCTGCACATACCCACATGCACATATGCACACACACAAGCAGGGGAAGGGCAGAGGGAGAAAGAGTCTTAAGCAGGCTCCATGCTCAGCACAGAGCCTGTCGCGGGGCTCAATCTCACGACAGTTAGATCATGACCTGAGCCAAAATCAAGAATCCATTGTTTGACTGACTGAGCCACCCACGCACCCCATGGACCCTGACTCTTAAGTGAGTTTACGTAGATGACGGAAGGAAGGGCATTCCATCAAGAGGGATACAAATAAAAAGCCTGTACATGGGAGGCTCAAGTTGAGAAGGCAGTGCACAGTGTGCTGGGGTCCAAGATGCCAGGGTGGGTGGGGGGAGCTGGGAGGATAGTGGAAACTGTTTCAAAAGAAAATTGCCAGGAGAATTAAGGTATGGCCAAAGACAGACGGAGGACTGCTGACAGATGACAAAGAGAAAAAGAACCTCCCTAGCTGTTGTTTCTGAATTGTTGCTGTTGTTACTGTTGTTTTTGTTTGTTTTCTTTTGTACTGTTGCTGTTCCCTAAAAGTAGAGTTTTCAGATTAGAATTATCAGACAAAAAATAAAAAAGGAACACATAGCCTTTCCTACATGAAGCCAGAGGAAAGAAGCACACATATACTTTCATTTGGTTTTACTTTATTTGTCTGAGATTTCTCCTTTTCTTAAGTAATATATAATCTTAGTGGAAAGCATGGAAATTTTCCCAATTTGTAGAGATAGCAGCATTCTATCCTTCTCTATCACTCAAAGGCAACTTATCTCTGTATCATGCAAAATTTAGATTACACTCTTTAAACAATTTTATATGCTACATTTTAAAACTAAATATCATCTCATGAATAGTTCCCGACTTCATTAAGAATGCTTTATAAATCTCAATCAATTGCTACGTAATGTTTCATATTATATGTTTTTTCATCAGTATTGGATATTTAGTTTGTTCTAAAATTTTGTCAAATAATATAAATGAAATACAAAATATTATTTATACATCTTTGCCCATATTTAAATATAGTTTTAGATAAATTCTTTTTAAGGGAATCAACACAGTTTACAAACAGCCATGTTACTAAATTGAAAGAAATACAATAAAAAAAGAGATGAGATAAATCGTCCTCTAAAATACAGTGTTTCCTCTTTGATTACTTCGTTTTCTTTATTGGCTGAAATGCATCAAGTGAATTTTAACAGAGTTCCCTGACTGGTTCTGGTGAGTTAGGTTATTCAAAGCAAACTATTTTTGAAAAATAAGGAAATGGACTGGAAAAAAATTTTAAATGACATCAAAACTGATTCAAGAGGGTGTCTAGCATGCAGTTAAAAATAACATCACTCAAAAGAACAAAGTCATATGAGTAAAGAGTCAAAACTGTAGATGGCAGAGAGATATCTACTCATACTTCAGATACTGGGAATATCTAACACAGATTACAAAATGACCATGTTTAAAGAAACAACAACAAGCCGACAGACAATACCTACAAAACAAAGGAAAACATGTGAGGGAAGACTTGAAGAAAATAAAAGAGTACTAGAAATATAGAGTACAATAAAGCAAATTAAAAACTCAGTGGAAATCTTTACAGTAGAAATGACATAATCTAATTGAGAATTAGTATACTAAAGGATAGATAAGAAGATATTGTTCTTACCAAAGCCAGGGAGAAAACAAACTTAAAATTCAATAGACAGAAGATGGTTTTAGGGATTGAAATGAGTCCCAGAAGAACAGTGGACACAGGACTAGGTAGAGGTAACATGAAGAAAGATAATGGCCAACAATTCTTCAGACCTGATAACAAACCATTCCACAGATTCAGCCCCAAGCAAGATAAATTAAGTAGAAATTCATACCTGGAGACATCATAGAGAGATTGTTGAAAATGAAAGAGGAAAACCAAAGCCAGCTAGCAAATAAAACACAGATTTCTTTTAAAGAGTGGCAGACTGACCACTGTTTTCACAAATGCAACAACTGAAAAAAACAAAAACAAAACAAAAACAACCCCCCCAAAAAAACAAACAAAAAAACCCCAGAAACACCAAAAACCAAAAAAAAAAAAAAAACCAAAAACAAAAAAAACACATGGAGTGGTATCTTCAAAATACCAAAAGAAATCAACAGCACATTGATTTTACGTGCAAGGAAAATATCTGTAATGATAGAAATGAAAATCAGGCCATTTTAAAACAAAAGCTGAATTAATCACTAGAGATCCTTATTAAAGGACTATTACAGTATAAATTCCAGACAGAGAGAATGTGATTATTCATAAAAATTTCAGTGATATTTTACCTGTCGTGCAAAAAAAAGAATGAAAGTAGTACACATATGGACAAATGTGAATAGATACTGACTACATAAAACAGTAATAATCTCTAGGGTACATTTTTAACTAGAATGAAAATGCCAGGCATAATGCCATGGCACATAAATATCATGGGTGTAAATAGGGTTAATGATAATCCAAGAAAATATAAGATTTTTAAAATTTCAGACTTTGGTTAGTTATATATGTTGCTATTTTTTTTCCAGACATAGCCATAAAAGAATGAGAGTGTGTGAATATAGGTAGAGTAGATAAAAATTACAAATTAGAATAAAAGATGTAAATGTGCATCGTATTAAATTTAAAGAAAATCAAGATAAAAGACAATCATGTCCGCACCAGAATAAAAAAGCATATGCTATTTATGAGCGATACATATAAAGCATAAGAAATAGAAGGGTTGAGATTCAAATGCTACATGTCAGACAAAATAGATTTTATAGAATAAAACACACTGGCACTTGAGATAATTACTTCATTATAATAGGAGCTTCAAATGACCAAGGCAGTATAAACATTTAATATGTATACCATTAAAACTATATTCTCAATTTATAGACCAAAGTTTACTAACTTACAAAAATAGAAAAATTTAATACTTGTGAAATATGTACCTCAGTAATTGATATAGCAAGTCACAAAATTGATAAGGAAATAGAATTGATCTAATGAACATATATAGAATATTACCCAACTAATTCAAAGAAGACATTTTTTTCCCAAAGACACCAAATACATTTATAAAAATCGTCCAGAAACTTTATCATAAAATAAACTTTAACATATTTCAAGGCATCCTAGAGACATCTAGAGAATGTCTTCTCTACTATGTAACTGTGGTCGATGACAAATGACAGAGAAAGAGAGAAAGATGTTTGAAAATTAAGAAACATTTCTCAATAGCCCATAGATTGAAGAAATAGAACTAGAACTCAGGAAATATTTTACGTTAAATGATAACGGCAATACCAGTATTCAAAATTGTGGACAATACCTAATGCAGCCCTTGGTTTGACATTTAGGTATGTCAATATGTGTATACACATATGTGAGTGTGTGTGTGCATGTGTATCAGAAAAAACATATATATGTATATATATATACACTTTATATACATGTATATATTTTATGTGCATATACATGCTTTAGAAAAATAAAGGCTGAAAATTAATGAGCTTTCCAGTTTCTTAGAATCTAAAAAAAAACAGAAAAAATAATCTAAAGATTTTATGAAAGAGGTAATAACAAAATCATAGTGATAGATTACAAAATAAAAAAATAAAAATTCTATATAGAAAACAAACAAACACACAATACACGGACTCAATAATGCTACCAGTTAGTTCTTTGAAAAAATCCGATTAAATCAATAAACTTCTGGCAGGTTTATTCAAGATCCAGACCAAAAAGAGAGAGAGAGAGAGAGAGAGAGAGAGAGAGAGAGAAGAGACAAAATGGACGAGAGAGATGTCACAGATAAAATAATAAAAGCATAAAAAAGCACATCACTATAGATTATTTAGACTTTATCTCATTTGCCAAAACAAGTTACACATCATTATTAACACTGATGTGGTAGGCAAATACAGTTGTCGCCTGAGGAGGGACAACATGTATTTGTTAGCTATGACACAATCTACCACACGACATAAAATTATATATTTTTTTAACTTGTAAAGACCAGCTTTGCTCCTCTCTTGTACAGACAAGCTCCTTCCCTACAAGCTATGTTTAAAGAAAAAGAGGCAGAGATCATTTATTGTTTCCCTTTCCTGAGTAAGGCCTTAGAGCCATTATTTATTTTCCTCACAGTTATATGTGGTTAATACACGCATTTCTTAAAATGAGTAGTCTTGGATGACTTGAAAATGTCCCCATCCACGATTATGGCCGACCTCTATATTTATGATCTAAATCCAGGAGTGTTGCCTTATCACAGTAGATGAACTCAGTTCCAATTACAACCGTGACTGCTAGGGAGGAGCCAACAATTACTGTTGCTGGGCCTCTCTGCTTCTTCAGTGTTTAGAACCAGTGTAAAAAAAGTAAACATGGACAGTCCCACTCTTTACCTTAACCAAAGTACTTGCTGAACCAACTAGGCCCCCAGGTCTTGATGATTAAACAGAGATGGTCAGAGAGGGAATGAAAGACCTTTCACTTATAATCATGTACTTTCTCAAAGTGTTTTCTTAAATTATGTGTTCTAAAACTCATGTATTTTTAACTGCTTAGATTTATTATGAATGGAGTAGCAAAGCGTATAAGGTCACATACCCCCTGTTTACAACTGCAGTAAATCAATGCAGATTCATTTTTTAATGAGATACATAATTTCTTGCTGGGTTTTTTACTTTTTTTCTGTTTTTGTTTTTCTTTCCCCCCTGCCCTTTTTTTCTTTTTGGTGAGGGCTCATCTTAGTGCAAGCTCTTAAAAAACCAGGGTTCAGTAATTGGTCAGAAGATTCTTTTCTATGTCTCTTGACCCTGCTCCTTCTAATCTCTGCATGCATTAAAGTGAGAGCCATTCTAAGAAACTAGAACAGACAGATTCATAGTGAACACCCAGAATTAAAAATGCACCCAGAAAAAGCAGGTCATAGGTTCTCGGGTTTATTTTTCTTCTGTACAATCCATTGCTACAATGTGCACACAAGAGTGTTGTACAGAGTCAAGAGATTTGCCGCTAACGATGGACAAAGAGCAAATAGTTGTCTGATCATGTAAGCAAGAAGAACCACTACCAGCAAAATTAATCATGAGTTTTGTTTGAGATATACCAAACAACCTGTAGGAATTTTTTTCGCCACTGTATTGATTTATCTGAAGAATTCATTTGGCTGTTTGTTGACACAGGCAATGTGAAAGAAAAAATAAATCATGATGCTTATGATTGCTCATAAGTTTTACATCTTCAGAATGCCAGATAGACAATTGGATGAGTGCACATATAATCATTAAAGCAATTCGTATGAGTGGGCTTCTGATAACTCTTTTCACCATGCTGCAACTGCATGTGATCCTAAGGAAAATTTGAACAAATAAGTATATGTCAATATATACAATTAGTCCCTTGATGAAAGGTTAAATTGTCTCAACCTTTCTGACCACCACAACACATGAAAAAATACGTCAAGACAGACTGAGCTTTACTTTTCAGTGGAGAGTCCCTCAAGCACAGTTTTGCTAACAAACCTTCCTTTTAACACCAGGCTACTTGTCACATAGCCCATATCTAAATAATAACTTCAATAATAATTATTATTAACATCTCTCATTATTCTTAAAGCAAGTGAGAACAAAAAATAAATGTCCAATATTTCTTCTAATACTGCGTGATGGATGTTACTGAAGCAAAGTAAATTTAGCATTCGTGTTTTCTAATATAAATACACATCACCTTTTACAACATATTTATTATCAATAGCAGCAAGAAAATCTATTCATTTTCCATTGATCACATTTGCTATAATTGTCTTTACATATTATTTAAATATTTTAGTGAGAAAATTTAAGTATCAAATATAATAGATATTAAATGCAAATAGTTGAATATATAAAGACTCTAACACCCCAAGGAGTGACACTGGTGGCAAAATAAAAAAATGGCACCTAACTCTCCTAAATTAAAATCTAGTATACTTTCTACCAAACATTACTTTCAGTCATCAACCTAGAAAAGGGTTATACAAACAGAAAAATATCCAGAACAGGAAATGTCATTCACACCCAAAATTAGGATATGGGGGTGAGTTTTACCTACTAAAGGATAAAATCTTAATTTTAAAGATCAAAAGTATATACCTGAAGGCAAAGACTAACACTGTCAAAACAAAACTAAAACAGAGAGCTATGTTTTTTTTACTCCATTCTAGAATGATACAAATGAGAGCACTTTTAAAACATAAAATTACTTAATTGGAGGCAAGCATGACTTTACCTACCGACTAGTACATCTATCACTTTAATGGTAAAGGGTATCCATCAATCAGCAGTGATTTGAGAATATGATGCACTTAGCACTGTATTATGTGGTGGCATGGGTATGTTCACAGGCTTAAAATAGATTGGTGGAGCCAAACTAAAACGAAAAAACAAACAAACATTGTGAAAGAGTTCTAAATGAATGTCAATTCACATGACATTATTTTATTAGAGCCAAAGTGGTTCTAAAGAAGCTTCTTCAAACAGCTAAAATGAGCCTCACTAAAGGATGTGACCAGAGAAGTGTTGAGTGGGGACTGATAAGAAGACAGAGGAAGAGAGAGAAGAGAATTCCAAGGAGGGAGGGAATGGGCAGGGTTGAGGAATCAGAGATACCCAAGACAGTGGGAGGGCACAAGGAAGGCAGCCCAGTTTGTAACAGTAAATACCTGCTGAAGACATTCAGAATGAGCAAAAGAAAGGCAGTTCATAGGGCAACTCATGGAATCTAACAGGAACTGTTTGTATTTAATATATGGTAAATACCTAATAGATTACTAAAAGGACTAGAATTTTTATAGGACATTGGTAAATTAGTGCGTTCAAATTGTTCCTTTGTGACTCTGTCAGAATCCTGAACTATGTGGATTTTGATATTAAATTTAATGTCAAATAATATTTGAGCAGCTTTTATATTATGATATCAATTGAGAGAATGTAATTAGCTAGTCACCCAAGGTTTTCCTTGATTGGACTATTTAAATATCTTAGAAGTACTCACTTTAAATTGGTAATTATTATTTCATTATATGTCAATATGTAAATACATATATATAATATATTCCAGAAGAAACAAGGTAATCTTGCACACATTACACTACAGTGAGGTAGGTAATTAACCATTTTGACTGCCCAAATCTCAGAAAACTCAGGAATATTTTATTTGCTATTTTAACACAAGATTTATCTTTTGAGTTAATACTCATAATTGATATATTTGCTCAGATATTCCATTCCTACATATTCATCCCACAGACATTAAAACATAGGTTCATGTTAATCCTTGTGTAAGAAATTTCATTGCTTCATTCAAGATAGTGTGAAATAGGAAAGGACACAAATATGTATAATTAGGAAATGGTTGAAAAATTACTGATGTATTGGGGCGCCTGGGTGGCTCAGTCAGTTATGCGGCCAACTTCGGCTCAGGTCATGATCTCACGGTCCGTGAGTTCGAGCCCCGCATCGGGCTCTGTGCTGACAGCTCAGAGCCTGGAGCCTGTTTCAGATTCTGTGTCTCCCTCTCTCTGACCCTCCCCCATTTATGCTCTGTCTCTGTCTCAAAAATTAATAAAAGTTAAAAAAAATTTAAAAATTACTGATGTATTAATACAACTGAATACTACTCCCTAATATAAAAGAACCAACTGTAACATGCACACAAAAAATTATTCTCAAAGAAACGGGACAAAAAAGAGTTAATAACGTATGGTTCTATTTATAAGATATTCTAGAATAAACAAAAGTAACCTACAGTGATAGAAATCAGGTCTGTGGCTCCTTCTGTAGTGATGGGGTCAACTGGGAAGGAGCAAAAGGGAGTGTTCTGGGGTGTTAGAAATGATCTGTGTCTTGATAGGCATTTGTCAGTGTACTTGAGAGAGTTTGCTGAACGTAAATTTTACCCTAGTAAAAATTAACATCCATGGCTGATTTTTTATGTGTACCTGGCTCACATTGGAACCTAGTTATTAGAAGGACTAGTTGGACTAGTTATTAGAAGGGTTGCCATTTTATCTTGTCTTCACTCTCTGGTTAATAAATGGCTTGAAAGATTTTCTCCTTTTATTTTATAGAATGTGTATTTTCTTTATTGTTAGAAGATATTTTGGGAAATTGCTCTGGGCTTCTTTATATAAAAGAATATTAAATTTTATTAGATGCATCTTACAAATTTCTGCCTAAAAATTTTAATAGGATTTGTTCTAAAACATAATATTAATATTTCAATTAAAAAATGAGTTCTAAACAATGAAACCTCCTGACCAGCCTTGAACTTTTCCAATGTACCCAAATTTGTCTTAACTATTAAATATAACTTGACATGCCTTTTCTCTATTTCTCCTCTTCCTCCTCACCACGTGATGCTGTACAGCTCTGGGCTATCATCACCTGTAATTACTGGTACCCTTCCTCTTTTATTTTTTAATGTTTATTTATTTATTTTTATTTTTGGGGGGGGGAGAGAATGCAAGGGGTGGGGGGTAGTGGGCAGGAGAGAGGAGGAGAGAAAATCTCAAGCAGGCTCCACACTAAAGGCACAGCTAGAACTCAGGAACTATGAGATCATGACAGGAGCCAAAATCAAGAGTCCAACACTTAACCCACCCAGGCTCCCCTACAGTTCCCCTTTCCAACATCTCAATCAACCACTTCAATACTTTCATCTATTCTTCTCTTGAATTTCTGTGAGTTCAACCCAGAAGACATAACTCTACCATCTTATACTCAAGTTGCTACATTTGGGAAATGAGTCCTGATAGTACTTTTTAAGTTTAAGAAATTCGAGATGTTCACAATACACCCTATAAAAGATTTCTCACTCATTTAAATGGTTCTGATTGTAGCGAGAATTAAATTGAATGGCTCTTAGTGCACTCTCTAGAAGTCCAGTGAGAACAATGCCCTGGAAATTAGGACACCAAAATTCTCTTTCCAGGTACATCACATATTCACTGCCCAGCAATTAATTTCATTCCTAGAACATGATTTACTCATATACAGAGAAATGGTTGTATTAAAATAAGGCTCATGTCCCTTCCAGCCCTAATTCTAAGAGTGAGCTTATTGTGTTTAGAGGTTAAAAGTAAGATAAAGCAATTTAATCTTTAGGCTTCCAAATGTGTATGCTGTATATGCACACTTTATGATTAAAGGTAAAACATGTATTGAAAAATGTTTAATGAATTAGATTTTCCCTAGGGACTGAGTCACTGTCCCATATAAAGCTTGTTGATCAACTACAAGGGTCTAAAAAGTAGACACTAACATTACTTTTCTTCAAGGAATCTTATAACATCAAATACTATTGATCAAAGCTACATTAAAAACAGAACTTCTGACAGATATCTTTTTAAGATTTTATTTTATTTTATTTTTTAATTTTTTTAATGTTTATTTTTGAGAGGCGCAGGTGGAGGGGCAGAGAGAGAGGGAGACACAGAATCCAAAGCAGGCTCCAGGCTCCGAGCTGTCAGCACAGAGCCTGATGTGGGGCTCAAACCCACAAAATGCAAGATCATGACCTGAGCCAAAGTTGGATGCTTACCTGACTGAGCCACCCAGGCGCCCCTTAAGATTTTATTTTTTAAGCAATGTCTAAACTTAACTTGGGGCTTGAACTTATAACCCTGAGATCAAGAGTCGTACACTCTACCAACTGAGCCAACAGGCATTCTTTGACAAATATTTTTAATTAGCCATAAAGCAATACATTAAATTAACACTAAGAGGAAGAATAAAAGTGAATTGTTATTCATGATGTAAAGAAAAAATTGAAAATAACAAATGAAAAAACAATGATGCTCATTGTTTTCTCTTGAACTATTTTCATTTACGTCTTTATTTTAAGATCTGATGCTGGAGAACACAGACCAGGATACTTGGTTTGTGTTCTCCAGCATCGGATCTTAAAACAAAGATTTAAATGAAAGTAGATTATTTTGGAGGTGAACTCAGGAGGGGACAGGGAACAGAGAAAGAATGGAAGTCAGTCACACCTTGCACAACTGAATCAGTTACTACTGTGGCAAATGGTGTCCCATCCCACTGGTGGATTCTGGGAACCAGTGTAAACCATACTTCCAAATTATTCCAGGTGCAAAGAGCAGCATATTTACACCTCTACTTTTATCAGTCATTGATCCAGGGCTGATTCCCACATTTTCATTCTTCAGGGGTCCTGGTTTGCCCTGTGCTTGGTCTGAGCACGCTCCTATGGCCAGAGAGCAGCCCATGGACAGAGCATCAGGGCTTCACCACCATCTGTCTTCTGTGGGTAGAGTTGTGACTCCTGAGATATCGGTGCACACCAACGGCTACACGACAAATACACCTGTGTAAGTTGAGGCCAAGTGGGGGCAACAATCTTCTGGGATCAGGTGAGATTTTAAGCACATGAACTCATGAAAAAGCAGGAACTGATTTTCAGTAAAGAGTGTAAATCTCGTTATAGACTAACTTTGAGATACCTCAATTCCCTAGTTACTGGAAAACTCCAACCCCAGCATACTAGACGGAATCAGCTTCAATTTTCTCCTCACAGTTGAAAAAATATTGGTCAAAAATCTAATTCTTTTTTTTTCTTGGAATTACATGCCTGGATACTTGGATACTGTCTGATCCAGAATTATAATCCAAATTTCCTCACTCCTGGGCTAGAATTTTTACACTTTACACCATAAAGACCAGTGGTTCTCAAAGTGTGATATCCAAAGGAGTAGCATCAGCATCATCTGGAAACATTTTGGGAAGTCCCTGGGTCCCACTCCAGACACACCAAATCAAGAATTCTGTGAATTGGCCCCAGCTATGTGTTTTCACAAAATGCCAGTGTGACTCCCATGAGCACCAAGTTTTTAGAATCATTGATATCTGTTATTTAGATTTTATCTATACATAAATAGGAAATAACATTTCCCCCATTCTCCATCCCCAAAAAACATGCTAGGTAAGTTTAAAAAGTGCATCACAGACTGTGGGTGCCTGGGTGGTTCAGTCGGTTAAGCATCTGACTCAATTTCAACTCAGGTTATGAGCTCACAGGTCGTGGGTTTGGGCCCTGTGTTGGGCTTTGTGCTGACAGCACGGAGCCTGCTTGGGATTCTCTCTCTCTCTTTCTCTCTCTTTCTTTCTCTCTCTTTCTCTCTCTCTCTCCCTCTTCCCCACCCTCCCCTTCTCATGCTCTCTCTTGCTCTCTCAAAATAAATAAATAAAACCTTAAAAAACAAGTGCATCATATGCTATCTTTTTTTCCTTTCCAGCTGATTTGTTAAAAAAATATAGGTAATAACAATATATATTGTGTCCAAGTGCTGTCATTTATAGACTAACATATTAAAATTTTTCCCACGTAAGGGTGTCAGGGTAGCTTAGTCAATTGACTGTCCAGCTCTTGACTTCAGCTTAGGTCCTGATCTCACCATTTGTGGGTTCAAACCCCATGCGCTGTCTGTGCAGAGACTGCTTGGGATTCTCTCTCTCTCCCTCTCTCTCTCTTTCTGCTCCTCCCCACTCACATGCACACACTCTTTCTCTCTCAAAATAAATGAATAAACTTAAAAAAATATTTCCCATGAAAATAATCTGCTTTGGAAGCAATTTTGGGAACTAGATTAAATGATAGGAAAACTGTGTTCAAGTTTGTATGACTTTCTGGAGGAAATTTTTATCTTTAGGCCTAATTTTACTTAACTAACAAAAAAAAAGAGTCTTGAACTAGATGATTTTTAAAATCTGCCTACTCCATATTTTTCTCCTTTAATAACTAGTTACAATTGAAGGATAATTCTAGCAAAGTGGTGAAGTGGTCCTGTGTAGATATAGCCCTCCATAATTCTGGGTTCATTGCTGGACAGCTGCTTTAAGGAAAAGAAAAAAAAAATAGAAACTGATATAATCTGGGGTTTGAAAACAGAAAACTTCTTCCTTTATGCCAAAGTCTTTAATCGAAGCTGATATATTAGCTTTTCCTGCTGATCGATGGGTCTGAAAAAGCACAATCTGTGACCCTGGCAATCCCTAAGACTCTTCAAGACTGAGTCCTCCTCTCAGAGCCAGGATGTCCTAGTAGACCAGCTTTAAGCATCAGTCAGCTGCAAAGACAGAGGCTTCTCTTGATTCATGGCTGACTCTGCACTGCCTGCCTTGGCAACTCCTTTTCTGGCCTATCAGAGCTTAGCTTTGCAGAGCTGTTGCTAATATGTAACTAACATTTTCCCTGATGCATCTTTAGTACGTTACACCATGTTCTCTTCTTAATAGTGTGAGTCACCCGCACCAGCTTAAGGAGGTGCCTTGCTTGTAAATAAGCCACAATCAGCGTAGTTTCCAATTGATGCACTGCAGCTCATTCCTCCCCCACAGTGAAGGAAGTAACTTTGAAGAGGACAGAATCACTCTTCTTCCCTCACAATGCAGTGACTGCAGAGCTGCAGGGTAAGCGAGTGGTCACTTCTGAGGCTTTGCACTAGCAATCAGACTCATCTGGTGATTCGTATGATTCATTTTAAGGTATCATCAGGACACTGAGAGGTAAGACTGCACAAGCACACAAAAAGAGAGTATGCATCATGGCAATGGATAAATGTAACTAATTCTCTATTTTGACGCTATTGAAAAGAATGTCTCTTAACTAACCACTACATGTTCTCTAGTCAATAAGTGCCTGGCAGATTTTAAAAATGTAATAAATTGTTTTACTAAGTGATCAAAATGATCAAAACCTGAATCATAGCTGAATCCTGCTGAAATGCCAGAGTTCTTCTAAGAGTAAAGTCAGGGCTCAATGGGTGGAAACTCTCTATATCAGGTGGCAGGGACATTTTAGGCCACTCGGATCTCCTCTAATGTATTTGAAGAGTCATGTACCTACCACCAGTCGAGAAGAGAGGCAAAATATTTAAATTTTATTTTTGTTGCTAAAGCTGACAATGCTAATATGAGCTACAGTCTTTTTACTTAAACAGAAAGACAAGCGGTAAAGGAAGAAAGCAATCACATCTTAACCAGAATAAATAATTTACACAGAGATATACACTTTACAGAAAAGTTTTCAAATTATTTAACCCCTCTCCATATGAGATAAGTATTACCTCCATTTGACAAATGAGGAAATGGAGAGATTAAATGTTTTTACAAAGCCTAGTGAGCAACAGTAACAGCACTGGTGCTCGAGGCTTCTGAAGCTGAGAAAGTGAGTATTCCACGCCACCATGTTTCTGAAATCAATTTGGATGGTTCTTATTTGCCCATATCCAGTGTTTCTCTACTCAAAAAAAAAAAAAAAAAAAAGGACGTGTAGTTTCCTTAGAAAGTCATCCCCATCTTGTTTTGGTACTAGAAGTTCAGCTGGGATTTACCCAACTACCAACTCCATTGTTTTAGTGTATCAAAACAGTCCATCACAATGGCCCTGACAGATGGTGCCAAGGGGAGCTCATGATCTAAGCTGCTTCAAACAGAGTAACCTTCATAATTTTTTTCTGAACTAGAAACAAGGAAGTATATAGTCCTGGGAACTATTGAAAGCCATGTTGAAACAATAAAGAGAAAGCCTTCAGAAAATGAAAGAAGACAAAGGAATTAGAGATGAGAAATGTAAAGAGGGAAACCAAGTACTGTTCTCCGTTGGTGTAGGGCAAGTTCGCCTTACGTGTTGTTGGACGCAGCTTACATTAAGTGCATTATTTTTGCTATGGGCCTTTTTTAAATGTAATTTGCAATTCTCTCTGTTTACTTTTTTTGATTTCCATCTATGTGATGGTGACCTCTGAACACCTGAATACAAAAATCTAAAAGAAGCATGGAAGATGGTCTTGCTTATATAACAAAGAAATGTAGGTTTCATTTTTATAGAAGGAAAGCTCGAGAGAGGCCAGCTCGTTGACAATTCAAGTTGACCTTACCATCTAGCACAATTCCTGTTTTAAAGTCTTTCTCCAGATTACAGCTTCTTCCTCTTCAAGGATTGTTTCCTGGTTGATGCCAGTTTCAATGACCTGTGGGTCACACAGCCCCTATTACTGTCTGACCTAGTATGGGAGAAACTGACTTAAAGGCAAACCGAAGATGTTTCAGTCAGACACAGGAGGTTGCTGCTGTTTGGGAAGATAACTGACTATGCAGCAATATTTCTGGGTAGTTGCAGTCAACACTCCTCTTATTTGACTAAATGCTAGGGCCAAATTCAAAAATTAGGCTAATGCTGAAAGTAAGATGGTATATACATGAATGCATTGTATTGGTGTTCTATTTCTGTATGAAAGTAAATGCATTAGATAAATTGAAGACTGTATCCTGAATTACAATGCTTAGATAAAAGGTGCATTTGGGTATTAAGTGATCACGTCTCTCTCTGAACCCTTTATCATGGTCATTTGACACTTTTTTGTATTATATTTTCTCTTGCAGGTTGTACGACTTGCATTATTTAAACTTGCAAAGTTCATCAGTTGGGAGTTTTTACTTCTTTTACATCTTCCACAGTGCTTTCTAGAGACTTAATGACCAGTACAGAGGGATAAAAGCATTAATGTTTGTGTTTGAACACTTGCATGTAAATTGTTTTCCTAATACTCCTTATTTATTCTGTTCGACCATCTCTGAAATGGGGATAATGACTATTTCTCAGACCTGACTGAATAACTGAGGATCTCATAAAATAATACATGTGAACTTGATTGCAAAACTATGCATTGGCTATAGCATGTTCTCTGATTTCTCAGATTCTAGTTTTGTTCATTATTTTTGAGCTATTGTACACTTTTGTGTAAATTGTAAGCAACTCATAGGTAAACCACCTTTTCCGGTAGAGTTTCCAATGACTTCCTTCCCCACTGTAGAGAACGGTTTTACAACTATGTGCTTTTTCGGCTTTTTCTTTGAACAGGCTAGAACATCTGCCTGATTCTTTCATATGAGATATATCAAATCTTGAACATAAATTTATTTTTTATATCTATAAGAAAGTCATGATCTGTTTTCTGAAAATTATCTTATAACAGTTTCAGGAATTTGCCCCTGAGATGCCTGATGTATTTACCTACCAGAGCCAGGTAATCTCCCTCACCAGAGGAGAGCACCTTGGGGGTGATTTGGGCCCAGACACATCTTTTCTTAGTTCCTAGAGGTGACTCCAAAGAGGTAACAGAACTTTAATGACTCTCTATTTCTCAAATGTTAATTCTACTGTCTACTAATTTTGTGTTTGCTTTTTTCTTCCCCAGCCAATAAATTATTCCCCATTGCTAGCAGCAATGTTTGGGAATTTAGTTTGATTATTTGGTGATCTCAGTAAAAGGATTAATTATTTCTAGAAATCTATTCTAGGTTCGGAGAGTCTGGTTTGTTAACCTTTTTAATTAGGAGTTGAATTTCTTGATTTGATCATTTGGTGATTTTTAGTCTCT
Source organism: Lynx rufus (assembly GCF_022079265.1). Taxonomy (NCBI): domain Eukaryota; kingdom Metazoa; phylum Chordata; class Mammalia; order Carnivora; family Felidae; genus Lynx; species Lynx rufus. The sequence continues at coordinate 2,881,032 of NW_025814837.1, read as the reverse complement.
GTTAGAGGAGAGATGATGGAAAATTTAGTTTGTAAACTTTTCTTTATGTTTGGAGTTCCAATCAACTATACTTTTTCCACTGGGGAGGTTATCAGTTCTATCAGATGAACTGGTAAGGTTTAGTGGTTCTTTATTTACTCTTGGTGCTTGGCTGAATTTTAAAATTGAAGCTCTCTCTCTCTTTTTTGTCTGTGTGTCTTTGTGTCTATAACTCAGATAGGTATTTATCTCCAATTGTATAAATGTATAATGTTTTCCTACCTCTAGATGATATTGATAAATTAGACTATAAAGCTTCTTAAAGGAACTTGTTCTGGTTGGTTTATAGAGATAAATAAGCAGTTATATAAACTGAATATTCCTAAAATTTCCAGACAACAAGGAAATTGAACTTTAATACTTTAAATGGGCAAAAAATGTATTTTTACAAAAGACAATTTAGAAATACTTTAAGAATTCAAGGGAACGTAATTTAGATAAGTCTGGCAAATAAAACTACTTAAATATTTTTGGTTTAATGAAAATGCTATGGGTTCTCTGATTTATCACTGTTAAATATAATGCAAGCATATATTTCTCTTCGGTGTCTGTTTTTCTTAAACTAATATGTTACTGATCAAATAAGCTAGCATTACTTCTACTTAATGTTCAAGATTATGAAAAATGTGAATCTGTGTTTTGAGTCCCTATTCAGATTAATTTTATTCCTTTACTGCTTTGTAGTTGTCAGCTTGAAGAAAATTTCCAAGAGCTGTAGGTGACTTAAATCCTTGAATTGATATTAACTTGAATTAATCAGTGCACATTCACTGGATACTTAGATCATTTCTAAGTAAGACAGAAAACTGAAACATTGATTACTAAGCACGATTTTAAGTTTATGTGCTTTTTCTTCTTATTTTTACATGCTACCCACCGGTGAAATCTTTGGGTCTGTTTAACGACCTTGTTCAATTCTTACCACTTTGAGAAGCTGTAGTCTAAGGGACATGTTGGCTATAGGCAACTAAGTTACAGGTAGGCATAATCTTTGCTAGTTTGCTGCAAAATGCTGGTGTCTGGCAGACACGTCATCCACGTCTATTTTTCCTGGTGAAATAGAAATTGCTTTAGTTAAAAGTTATAGTTACTGTAAGTAAATGTAAGTGAACTAGGAGCAATGGTGGCAGAAATGTCCAGCTCTTCGTGTGAGGTGACAAGATGTGTTCTTGTTCAGTAAGGGGAAAAGAGACTAGTTTTGTTCTAAAGTGGTTGTTCCAGAATAAGAAAGAGGGTAGCGAAGGACAAAACCTGGATGTATATAGAAAGTTGTAGAAGGTTCACAAGACAGGAATTGTATTTGCTTTGGTTTATAGTATGTGCAAATAATGAATGTGGAAAATCTATGAGATATGATAAAATCTGAGCAAAGTTTTCTCAGTTTTGATGGGATTGTTTTCTTTCATTCACTGTTTATTCCGTTGCCGTATGGTATGTAATTCTGTGTAATCCGCACAGATTTTGTGTTTTACCATAATAATTTTCTGTGCTTTGTATTCACTTTGTTATGACCTTGATTATGAAACAACAAAACAAAGTCACGAAAGAGCTCGAGTTCTGTCTCCCTAGTTCTTTACAGTCTTGTTATGTTTTATGCTTATTTTTCAAATGAGGAGACAAACATTATTTCTATCTTGTATGTTCAAAACTCCTGTTTGTTTCTGGGTTTGTTTGGCTTGGGTTTTGGTTTTATTATTTGGCTTTCCCAAAATGAATCCTAAATGTAATAGGAAATAAAAGAAGATGAAACTGTCATGACATTTTTTGCACCAAAAATTATCTTTGAGATTTCCCAGTGGGCTCCCACCAATTCATAAAGATTGTTCTACACTATAAAAGAGAGGTGCCAGAAACAATTAGATTTATTTGATATGTTAACGTTAATGACTTTTACAGAAGGAGTTGTCAAATTTGAAGAGATGCTTTCTCTTTTCCTAGATTAAATTTCACTGGTATATTGTTGTTAATATAAGGAGATTGCATGCCCTATGGGAAGTTTCTAGAGAGATGTTAGTGCCTGAGCTCTCCTGGGCATGTTTCTATGTATCAGAGTTTCAGTGCTACTTTGCCTTGTGATATTGGGTAACAATGTTTTCTTATACTTTGTCTGCATGCCTGATTGGAATCTTTTATTGAGTATTCTTACGCATGCAGTCTATTTATTTGCATAGATTTAATAAAAATTTGCCATCCTTTTCCAAGACATAATTGGAAACTTTAGTTACATGGGCCCACTTGTACCCTGGAACATCAGATTTGAGAATGATGTGCATATAATCAGCTGTGACTAGTCACTTTTAAGTAACTAAGTTTAACTTTATGGAATCAGTGTTTACAAAGAGCATTGGGAAAACTGGCCTGCAACCTGGCTTTTAGAGTTTCTGGCCTTAAAAGTGAGTAAGGGAGCTAGCTTACTTTCAGGCAGGCCTAGGAGCTTAGAATACTATGGGGTTTTGCAAAGTGAGGCATTTCCCCGATTTATTTCCCCATATACCCAATTTATGGGTAAAATCTAGTAGAGAGAATTACTTGGTTTAGCTTTCTAACATAAAGAGCCTATTAAAAATTTAATCTGAGATTCCTTGTGAAAATTTCCAAAAATGTAAAAAGTTCTATGTGGCAAATTAATACTTTCGATGCACCTATGTCAATAATCAAGTTAAATCTAATGAGACCAGTCTTATTTTGCAATCAAGAAAAGTATTTCAGGTGTGGCTGGGTGGCTGAGTTGGTTGAGTGAGTGGTTGAGTTGGTGACTCTTGGTTTCAGCTCAGGTCATGATCTCATGGTTCCTGAGTTCGAGTCCCATGTTGGGCTCTGCTCTGCCAGCTCAGAGCCTGCTTGTGTGGGATTTTCTCTCTCTCCCTCTCTCTCTGTTCCTCTCTGCTCCTCCCCTCCTCGTGCTGTTTCTGTCTCTCTCAAAAATAAATAAACTTAAAAAAATTCTAAAGAAAAATATTTCAGATTATTTTTGAGCAAAAAAGAAGAGACTAGGAAAATAAAACAACTTGTACTGTAAGAAAAAGTGTTCATTGCTCATATAACACTTTTCTGAACTGACTATAGTCTTACTCATTATATTGAACTACTTTGCATCTCTTTGTTAATTGTAAATAACCAATAGGCAAACTCTGTCTTTTTGAAAGAGCTTCCATTGACCTTCTCTTTCCTCGATGGAAAAGCCAATTTTGCATTCATTTGCAATTCAATCCCTTTATTCCATGTAAATTGTGTGTGTGTGTGTGTGTGTGTGTGTGTGTGTGTGTGTTTTACTTTTCTTTTGAACTGGTTATATCTGCCTGGTTTCCTCATAGGAGAAAAGTCAAAACTTTAACATGTTTATTTTTATATCTGTATGACAGTCCCGATTTTATCTTTTTCTGAATATTATATAATAGTACTGTACAAATGTCAGAGCTAGTGGTCATTATCAGCATTCTGGATCTGTTCTTAGTCATGTTGTAAGGACTGTTAATACTAACAGCAATGAAAAGTAATGCAAAAAAAAATTGAGATTAAAGAAGTGTTTGTGATTTTCTACCTTAAATACAATTATAATAAATACAATACTAAATATTTTTTAGGTGTGATTTGCTGAGTAGGGACACAGTATTTGTTAGTTGCACCTTGTATTCACCATTGTCCTGCTGCCCAAGCCCTCATCTGAATGAATGGAGTGTCACCTTGCCTTTCCCCACTTTTCCTGTGTGAGTTCCTAAAATGATTGCCAACAGTTCTGATATTCCTCTGCCAGCTTTTTCTGTACTCTGGGATGCCTTGACTGGGGCTTGCTGATTTGAGTTTGTTCATGTGATCTTCGTATTCCTACTTTATGTCCACTTTCTAGTTTTTTCTCTTGGTAACCCTTGTTTCTGTGACTTTAGCAGCTTATCCTTTTTTTCAGTGACAGTCCCAGTTATGTTTTTGTGTCTCTGTTGTTGTGGTTGATAACATTTTACTATTGCTTTTGGAAAAATAAAGACTTCTAAAATATAAAGAGGGATACTGAGATCATTTCAACAAAAAGGTACATATTTTGTGAGGCATTTTGTTAGTATTTAATATATAGATCAAGCTTTGGAATTAGGATGCAGTATACATATAGACCATCTATAATTGTCTCATACCATGTGAAAGATATATATGAGTAGTTTACAGTCTTGGTGATGAGGTAAATTATAATCCTTAAAGCAAGCAATAGATAATTTCAGATAGTGAAGTATGTCTAGATCCTGATCTTGAGAGATAGATAGATGATAGATAGACAGATAAAGAGAGAGACACACAGAGAGACAAAGATAGAAACAGAAGTACAGAATTGCTGTCCTAGGGTTTAGGATGAGAGTGATGTTAGGTGTTTGGACAGGGCTAGTATGGTAAGGTAGTCAGACTAGTGTTACGGTCCCTGAGGTATTTGAATGACTGCTTATTAGTGTAGGGACCTGTGAATCACAGACAATAAAAATTAAAGAATGATTCAGTGTGAAGTTGCCAAAGGGGATGCAGATCTCTCTATGCAGGAGTTGCCTGGGAAGCCTCTTTGAGCTGTATTGTCACTTTCCTATAATGAAGATACAGCACCTTTGTGAAAGATTGTTTTAAGAATCAGAAATAAATCACATATATTTCTTATATCTAATTAGAACTTACAAAATAGTAGTGATTATTATTATTTTTGGAAATAACTGTCCTCAGCCTTCAGTCATTTGAAGGGGTATGTGTGTGTGTGTGTGTGTGTGTGTGCGTGCGTTTGTTTGTGTGTCTGGGAGGGTCCTTTTCTGTAAAATAGAGCATTTCGTTACATTGAATCACTTCCTGTTATCTATGGGGAGAAGTTCAGGTTATCCTCATCCAAGTTGCTTCCTTCTTTGTATCTGTGCTTTTCAGCCTTTGGCCATCATGCTGTCTCTCTGGCCACTTGGATAGAATTCAGTTCCCAAGGTTGGGACCATCCACCTTATGAGTGAAAGCTTGATTGAATGTGTATGATGTAAAAGCAAATGCTCTTCTTGTGGTCACTTAAGCAGATATGAGCCGTGGGCATCAGAGCCAGGCAGGAGACAGAGCTACCTGAAGTTAGCTCCACTGTTGTCCAGGGCTAAGACCAGGGTTGAGTGTTCCTCTACCTTTCTTGGGGTACACATACCTAAAATCAGGGGACCTTCATGGAAATTTCATTTCGACTATGATCTTTCAAAAAAGGAATGATCACGTATTTTGTTTTGCCCAGAGGAAAATTGTTTTTAGAAGCTAAGTACGGACACACTGCTGAATTTTTGTGGGTTCATTGCCAAGCATGGGTGTAAAATGGGATGAGTTTTGTGCTGGCATATTTATTAGGAGGAGAATATGCCAAAACTTTAACATATACCTTTGTGGCCAGGCTCAAATTTGAGGGTTTTTTTTCTTTTCCCAGGTAAGGCACAGCAAGAATGAGTTTAGCAGAACAGGTATCTCAGATGCATAGAATATAACTTCCAATAGGGGGACTCAAATGGAGGTGTGCTCAGCCCTGGCCTAGTGTAATCTCCAAATCATTCAATATGTCTCTTAGCTACATTTCCAAAACCTATCCGACTATCCATTCACCTGTTAGTTAGCCTCTGATTAAAGAAACAAGATCACTACTGCTAAGCACTGGTTAGGTGATGTTTGATTAGTATAGAGTGCTATACTGGGTTCTGGGGGGGAATGCTCAAAAGTATGGATATGGAAACTAAATTTCAAAGACTTTACAATCGGGCTATTTAAAAGGGCATGTACCCTCAAATATAACCAGGTGTCAAATAAGGTTAGCTAACATCATTGGTTGTTTAATGGGTACTCTGAGCCAACTTCTATTTGGTGTGAGTTAGAAGTATTACTTCATTTAATGTTTACCACAGTCCTGGAAGGTGGGTAATGTTATATCCCATTTTACGATGAAGAAACTGAAGCAGAGTTGGTATCAGTAACATGCCCAAGGTCATACAGCTCATGAACAGGCTTACTAGGGGATGAGGCCAGGACGTTTGATCAAAGAAGGTATGCTTTTAGCTATTTTACACACAGAAGAGACAATGTCTGCTTCAGGAGCTAGGAGTCTGAGGTCCCAATGAACTGAGACTCCCACAATGGCTTTGGAAAGGAAGAATTTATGCCAGACTTTTAAGGACGGATAAGTTATGTTGGAATTTAAACTGCCCAGAGGGAGGGTATCAGGCAATTGACCTACTTAGAGGATAAACATTGTCAGGGATTTGGAGATCACGGTTTTGAAATCTGATCATGCATCATTCATTACCCCCATTCTGTATGTCCATCTCTCTTTAGTTCTGAGTCTGTATCTCACCACAGAAGCAGGAGGAAGTCTGAGGTATGAGAAGGTAAAGAAACTGGGGAGGAGAAGGGAGTATGAGAACATCTATCCTCTCTCCAGTCCTCCATGGAAGGAACTGAGTCCTGAGGAATTGGAGTATGAAAGACCATGAGCTCTACAACTGTTACTTCTTTCTTATACAATTTCAGTAATAGGTGAATCATCTCACTAAAACTTTTAATTTCATATTTTTAAAATACAAAATAAGGAAAAATTCTCACAGAATTATGTTTGTCAAGTCTGGAAGGTGGGCTTGGAGCAGTGACTCTGTCTGTTAGAGTGTGCTTTGCATATTAAAATTTAAGCTTCCCTACTTCAACCTCTTTGTTGAGAATGTAGCCATACTGCCAAGTAAGAATTGTAGAATCCCCTCTATCCCCAAAACACCTGGTATATAAAACCATATCATAGAACCAAACACTTTGAAACCAAGTGGAACCCACAGGAATTTACTTATTGTAGCAACAAGGAGAAAGACTTCCCTAAATCACAGCTCTGGTTGGTGGCAGAGGCAGGACAGCAATGATCTCCTCTGAAGTATATTTCTCACTGTATGTAGAGCTCATGTGTCATTTAATCATGCATGCCTTGATGGTCCCGATGCCCAGTTCAAACTGGCATGATAACATGGTTTTCAGTGATCCTATAAACTCCTAGAAAAATTGTACCCTGGTGTTTCCAAACCTCAAAATATCTAGTTGAGTCTCTTGCACCCAGTCAGTGCATTTGAAGAACAGACCGATGTTGGGAAGGAAGGGGTGTACCCTCCCCCAATTAGTTGCTTTTGGATGAAGATGTGAGAATAAGCAGATCCTTAATCTTGAGGCATTCAATGGCCACTCTAAACCTGAAGTTGGTGTGTGGAAGAGAGTAAATTTGAAAATATACTTGAAAATTTGAGTAAACGAGAGGGAGTGAATTTGAAAATTTAGTTTAGTCCTGACATCAAAAGGACATCTGCAGAATGAAGGCTTCTATTAAATAATGAAACTCAAAATAAAAATAAATAAAGTGGCGTGAATACTCTTGCCAACAGAAGCTGCTGAATCTTCCACACCTCTTACAGAGATTAATCCTTTCCTACAGGCCAAAATCTAATTATAAACCATTCTAATTAGTTAGGAAGTAGAACTGCTGTTCCTTTTTGAGGAAAAAAAATCTAGGAAGAGATGCTACTACTGCATCAGAGCTCCAGCACAAGGCTGGAAGCATTCAGGTATGAATACGAGTCAGTTGTCTCCTACATGAAGCTTGTTTTCTTGTATCAGTTAGCTGCTGCCTGTATATTTTTATGGGGCTTCTGCAGTTTATTTTGCTGCTTCAAGTTCACTATAGGTCCATTTTCACTGTAGCAAGCCTTTAAACCTAAAATAAGCATTATGTAAAATATTATTTTGACTTTACATTAAATGGATCTTTAGAATTTTCAAGTGCTCCAGGGCAAAAAGAAGAAAATCTTCGAGGGAAAAGCCTTAATATTCCAGATATAATGAGTTTGTTTTACATTATCTTGCTTATTTTTTTTTTTTTCCTCTGGACTATTTTCACTTGGGTTCTTTTCATATCCCAGTTAGCAAAGGAATTGACCAGAACTAAGAACAGCCCTACAGCAATCGCTAAAATTCCGCTGTGCTTGTCAGATACTGTCTGACCACTGATTACTGCCCGAGGGGAATTTGTTTCCTTTATAAACTTTTTGGTGGGTTCTCATCACCAGGGAAACAGCTTTTTTTTCTCTCTTGAGAAAACTTATGAGGAAAGCATGAGCTTCTTAATTTTCATCTTCTTATTTTAAATCTCGGGTTTGTATGCATTTTTAAAGCATGAGATGAAAGATAGCAATATTTCCGTAACACTGAAATCAGGAAAACATTATAATAATTGGTGAGACAAATGTCATCTACCTGGAAACTCGCGAAGGTCTACATGAATCATGCTGGATAAGTACAACAAGATTCTGTCTCTTTCCTTACCTGTCACCTATGGAAAATATGCAAATTAATCAATTCTATACTATGGGGAAAGCTTGGGATTAAATAGATTGTATTAGTTAAAGTCTTATCAGGAAAAGGAATTCACCCTGGGTTCAAATGAAACTCATGTAGGGACTTTTTATAGAGGTATATGCAGGTTTGGAAGGATAAAGAGAAGACAGTAAGGCACTCAGATATTCTAGTCACATTGAATTTTTCCATTTCCTCCTCCTGAGCCTCAACTATTTTAGTTGCTTTCTTTTGAAGTCAGGCGCTTCCACGACTCCAGACTTGGACCTCTACTTTTTCTGCCAATCTAACCAGAATTTTCTCCATCCCCATCTCCATCCTGAGATTCCTACATCATCCTTGGAGGATCAGCTCAAATGCTTGTCCATATCTGTGACTCTTCCCTCTAGGAAAATTAATCATTTTCTTAGCTCAAATTTCTTAGCTCTTTCTAGCTTAAGAGTAGGAGGATGATATACCTATATAGCTGAGAACCTATTATGCTGTATACAGAGTTAAATAACAAATATTCTGAATTGTGGCTTGAAATGTTGGTCATCATTTATGCTGATTACCAATATTTACAGTTCTCCTAAAGACACAGTAGGATTGCATTTCCCTGCCCTTTTAAAATTATGTATGGACATGGTATTTGCTCTGGCCAATAAACTGTGATACATGTGATAGCAAATGATACATTTCATGTGCAAATAGAAGTCTTTGGGAACCGGTACACAATTCCCCACATTTCCTTCCAACTTCTAAGATATTCTAGATGTTGGAGCTCCGTTGGTCTGTCTTCTGGAAGGAGTAAAATGTGCTGTAGAGACTCCCACTGAGCCAAGATGGAAACTTGGCTAATAGGTAAGTGACTAGAGAAAAAAATTATTTTAAGCCACTGTAGTTTTGGGTTGTTTATTACTGTTACCTACCTTGTTATGATAAACACAGAAATTTTAAGAAATACCATTATTATAGACTGAATGTTTGTGCCCATGCAAACTTCATATTTGGGAATTCTAATCCCCCATGTGATGGTATTAGGACTTAGGGCCTTTGGGAGGTAAATAGATAATGAGGGTAGAACCTTCATAAATGGGATTAGTGCCTTATAAAAAGCAAACATGAAAGCTTGCTACCACTCTCTCCGTTCTCTGACATGTCAGGATATAACAAGACAGTCATCTACAGAATAGGAAAATGGTTCTCAACCAGAACCCAACTGTGCTGGCACCCTGGTTTCAGACGGCCAGTCTCCAGAACTGTGAGGAATGCATTTCTGTTGTTGACAAGCCACCCAGTCTATGGTAATTTGTTATAGCAGCCTAAACGCACTAAGACTACCACTATCTAGTCTGATGGAACACTTCAAATCCCACTGTCTGAAAAGGAAGAAAGAAACAAATCAAACCAAACCAACCATTATCAAACAACACCAGCTAAAATTTTGAACGAAAGCACCAAATAAACGAATGTAGGAAAATCCTTAAAGGCTATTAGTAAGAACAAATATATCAGTATGAACAAAGATATAGCTGTACTTTAGTGCGTATGTGTAGAAAGAGGAGGATGGGACCATGAAGGAATCTGTTTGCCTCTAGTAGAAGTTTTGAGATGACGAACTGTTCTGGAAATATAAACGCATAACTAAAGCTGGCCCAGATTATCAAGTGAGCAGAGTTCATAAAATTCTAGCATCAAAGGATTGAGGAAGATCTTCAAAGGTTACTTGGTTCATTCACCTCCTTTCAAGTAGGATCACACCAAAACCATCCCAGAAAAATGAGAAGCTATTCTATTTTTAAAACTTTCTATAGAAAGAGATTTTCTCTGACAGAACTGTTTTTCAGCTAGTGTTAAAACCTCTATTCTGAATGATATGCCTCACTCGCATTCAGGACACTGAATATAACACTCACCATCTGTATTAGTGTCCTAGGGCTGCCATAACAAATTACCACAAACTGGGTGGCTTTAAATACAGAAGTTTATTCTCTTACAGTTTTGGAGGCTGGAAGTCTGAAATTAAAATGTCAGCAGGGCCATGCTCCCTCTGAAGGCTCTAGTGAAGAATCTTTCTTTGCGTCTTCCTAGCATCTGGTAGCTCCCAGAAATCCTTGGCTTCCTCGTTTGTAGGTGCATCATTTTAATTTCTGCCTCCATCGCCACATGGTTTTCTTTCATTCGTGTGTCTTAGTGTGTCATCTTCTCTTGTGAGGACACCCATCATTGGATTTAGGACCCACTGTATGGCAGTGAGTCCTATGAGTGTTTGAACTCATCATAAGTTAACTAATTATGACTGCAAAGACACTGAGGTTTTGAGAAGACACAACTTTTTATAGAAACTATCTATTCAACACACTATGGCATCCTTTGTGCTGCTTGTCCTGAAGCTGAAAATATCAATGATTTTTTTAATTGCATCCATAGTTCATCCTTCTTGCAGTCAATATGAATTTTATAGTGTATCTAACATAGATGATTTTCATTTCATTATTTTTCTTGTTGGTTTAAATTAATGCAAGATCATTTTTAAATATTAGCTTGAACATGACCATTGTACCAGTTTTTGGTGGGAAGAGAGAAGTCAGCCAAAGCTTCAGAAACTGAATTTGTGATAGTAATAATTTAGTCACACTAGTTAACTGAATGAAATGAACACTGATACACACAATAAATCAAGATGTATTATAGTGTGGGTGGGGTTCTCTTGGTCAAAATAATTCAAGAGAGGTACAGACAGGCAAAGTTGCACATGCTGAAGGAATTGGGAAGATTTTAGGGAGGAAAAGAAGACATAAAGGGTAGATACAAATTTATGAAAGAACATAGTTAGTCAGGGGAACTACATGGTAAAGCTATAGAATTGACCAAACAGCAACAGTCAATAGAACTCACTAGCCACAGAGGCCAGGCTGTAGAAGTACAATTGTGAAGAGAATAGCTGAGCTTTGGTTTGTAAAGGTGAATCAGGGCTTGCCTGTGGAATGTCAATGTCAAATTAACTTCAAGCTTCATCCTGTGGGTGCTGAAGAGTACCTGGAAGTATTTGAACCTTAGAGATATGTAGATGATGTTGGGAGAAGATGAACTTGGTAACAGAGTGGAGGTTATGTTTTAGGTATGGGAGTCTAAAGATTGTTGCAATACTACAGCAGAGTTATGAGGTTTGTTCCACAATGAATAATAACGAGAGCCAATAACATGTTGTTATTACACGGAAATTATTTGTTCCATGGAAAATATTTCACTGAGGGATTTGTGTTGTTTCCTAGTGATGGTCTACAGAGAAAACACACTTTTGTTTCTGTATATCCCTTCACTCCTCAGGATATAAGAACATCACTATCACCCCCAATGTGTGAAATTTTGGCTGCTCTCCACTTAACATGAGTTTCATTTAAATGAATAAAGAAAAGTACATTCTCAGCCTTCACTGTTGGGAAAAATCTCCTTACTCAGCAAAAGATAATGTAAGGTTGCCCTGTTAACTCAGCCTTGCAGAAAACATTCCTGTCAGTTGGCGTGAGCTTTGTTCCTTTCACCTCGGGCAGGTGGTAAAGGCATTTTGTAAAGGAGGATTCCAAATTAGGTTAAGCACCAAAAAAGGGAAATGGCCTGGCTCAGCCTGGTGGGGAGAGATTGAACTGTTGAAGTATATCCAAGTTCACCTCTTAAAGTCATGTTCCAGTGCAACTTTTGAGAGAACAAAAATGGAGAGAATGGTTGATTGTGAGGCCTTTTGACTTCTTTTCACTGGCCTTGCCCTAATGTTCTAGGGTCTGAACATCCCAATAAATGATTACCTGCCTTATTCCCACTAGACACTGCTCCCTCTCAGCTGTCATGAAGCCATTTCCTTCCAGAAGTGTTGGTTGCTCTTCACCCTAGGGGCATGTGCACATTAACAAGGTCTTCCAGGAGTTTGAAACTTTCATAAGACACACAAAGATGCTATTCCAGTGGTGAAATTCAAGATCCTAGAGTGTGGACACACACACACACACACACACACACACACACACACACACGCACACACACAGCTAAGACTAAACATACCTAAATAATAAAGCTTAGTATTAGATACTTTCTTAACTTATTAATAGTGACTAAAATGCCAATATTCTTAAGTGGATTCACTCAAATTGCTGCATGTGACTGTAGTTCGTTTTCACAGCTGTATACTATTCCATAGTGTTATTATTCAACAAATTATATTGTTTTTCTCTTCTTAATGAGAATTTGCAGGTATTTTCCCCCAAGGTGTTTTTTCCCAGATTTGTGCTTATATAAATGGTGTTGCTATGAACATTCTGTTGTGTATCTTCTTGTGAATTTGTGCAAGTGTTTTCTCCTGGGTGTGTACAAAGGAGTCAAATTGCTGGGGTTATAGGTTATATGAATGGTCAACTCTACAGGGTAATATCAAACTGTGTTCCAGAGTGGTTGTGCCAGTTTATACTTCCACCAGCAGTGTTTATTTTTTTTTAATGTTTATTTATTTTTGAGAGAGAGAGAGAGACAGAGTGTGAACAGGGGAGGGGCAGAGAGAGAGGGGAACACAGAATCTGAATCAGGCTCCAGGCTCTGAGCTGTCAACACAGAGCCCGATGTGGGGCTTGAACTCACAAACTGTGAAATCATGACCTGAGCTGAAGTCGAAACCTTAACCGACTGAGCCACCCAGGCGCCCCAGCACCGGCAGTGTTTAAAAGGTCCTATTGATAGTTCAACATTTGGTAATATAGACACTCATATTTGCCTATCAAATGACATTAAATATAATCCTGCTTTGGGTTTCATTTGCATTACCCTCACTATGAAAACATTTGAGCCTCTCTTCATATGACCCAATGTGTTTTCCCATATGTACCTATTTTGTAATGGATGTACCAAATTGTCTTTATGTCTAATTCTCTACCTTAGTGTATTTTGTCTGGGTTACACAAAGCTGGGAACTCATTTTCATTTCTTTGGATTTTCCCAAATAGCATCCACAAAAGTCTTGCCAGCAGCAGTTTCCTCTATAAGACAAATAGCTTCTGTGACTTCCTGTGTCTTCTCATTTGGAAAGCCTATAGGAAGAGTTAGAGTTTATATGATGCTACACTGGGCACAAAACAAGACTAACTGCACATAGCCTAATTCCTACTTTTTAGGAACCTGAGATTTTGAACAGTCACAATGATTTAAGTCCTCACTATTTCTCCTACCGCTTGCCAGTCTACTTTCTACTTCCAAGTTTCATTTTATTCTGGCCAAAGTGGAGGTGTAGTATAATTTTCATTTATAACTTTCAAAAAATTGAGACAATGTTAACATGTATCTTAAACATGTTAATAATAATTTTGTTTTTAATAATTAAAAAAATTGAGGAAACTATTAATCTGGCATATTAAAAGAGGTCAACTCCACAGGGCTAGCTTTTCAACTGCGCATTTGACTTTGTGCTTCTCAGATACAGCCTCTGTCTGACCACTTTTCACATCATAGTGACTGACGATGTATACCACATTCAAGATTCCCGAATTATAGTTCAATTTGAGGCTTTTCAGAATCTAACTTCAAAGCTATTCAGAAGAGCTTTGTAGGTTAACCAACTTCAAAGCATATTTGAGATTATTTAACATTATTAAACAGAGCAATCTAAGAGACAAAGACACAGGCTAAAGTCAAAGCTGTTTTAAAGACATCATATATCATTGTCTTTGCTATTACTTTTCCTCCCAACTTACTAAAGGCTGTCACCCATTCCAACTGTGTCCAAGAAGCATGCTATGGGGTGTGTTGTGTGTGTATGAGAGGACAAAGTATTTTGTACTCACAACTTGGCCTTATCATTTCCTTAGATTTCTTTGATTTTTTTTAAATGTTCCCTGATATATCTACCTCCAGGATATTGACTAAGCATATGCATTCCTCTTTAAACAAATACAATAGCCTATTTCCAAAAGTCATACCATAAGACACAGCTGTCACAACATCTGACAAATACCCATAGTCAAGGATATGACCTAGCAAATCTGAATGCTCTCTCTCATTTTTCTCATATTTTAACATTTATCTCTCCTTCATTCAGTAGCATTTGTCAACCTGCCTCTATCCATGGCAACCCTTCCTATTTTAATGCTCTCACTCTTATCCACAAACTAAATTTACATTTCTTGCTGTTATAAATTTTATGTTGTTGAAAAACATTACTTCAAGAGGACTAAAGCTCAATGAACCCCCAACGACAAGACTTTCAGAAGGAAAAATGCACTCCCTTTCTTTATAGACCAGAAAGATAAGAACAAATAAAAACAAAAAATAATTAAGGTAAATTCACATCAGTTGGTGAAGTTACTCTGTCTATTCACATCTATCTATCAAAGAGCATTGGTAGAAGATTGGGGATGTCAGTGAGTTTTCTGAATTGAGTCTAACTCTAAAAATGTGTTTGCAGTATTGTGAAGTTATTTATTACAGATGTAATATAAGCATGTGGTACTGTATGACATTCAAATATAAATATAACTATATATGTATTTAATTGTGCCTCCTTTTAGATGTGTTTTCTTCAATTAAAGTTATAGAAATCTACAGGAGCAACAGATGTTACAGATCATTTGCCCACAAACCTTATTTGATAAGTAGGGTGACCTTGAATTTATTTGTCCAAACGTGGACACTTTTGAGGATGAAAAAGATAGCATTAATAATTAGAGTGACAACAGGCATAAACAGGGACTATGACAGGCAATGAGGGGCAAATGTTCACCTCAGTCTTGAAGCATACAGTAGTTAAGTAGCTTTGTCACATGCCTTGCAAGTGCCACACAACACCAGAAACCAGGTTTCTTACTGTCTCATTAGGAATGCATTTGAACAAATGAGTTAGCTACAATTTGAAAATGTGCGCTGATCATTTTGCCCAAGGTCTGAAGATGAATCATATTAAACCACTGACCTAAGATAATGGAATTAATCTTGCAACTGCACTCTCCCAACTTCTTACTGGACTTAGGATGGTAAAGAATTCTGACAGCATGGCTTCCCTTTGGGCAAACCAAACCAGGCTGACATGATCCACTTTGATTTGGCCAACTTGTCAATGAGAGGCAGGATGACCTTCCACCTTCTGTACATATTTACTCATCTCACCATCTCCCTGGGTACATGGTGGGTGTGTCCTGGGTCTGATACAGGGAGGAGTGATCAGTTTAGGTGTTTTTTCATCCATCCTTATTCCTGCTGCCCTATTTAGCACTGTGGTATACGAAAAGCATACCTGCTATTCTTGCTCATTTTGTCTTTAGTTTACCATATGCTGAATATCTACTGGGTACCAGAAGTATGCTAGGGGATTTCACATACATCACTGTAAGCTACTGTGTTTCAAGATTTGAATAATTTCTCTTACCAAGTGGGTCAGATGAATTCTGTCTTATAAGCCCCCTACTTCACTATGGGTCCCAAGGTTACATGGAAAGCCTTCTGCAGGATTCTTCCAGTTTTATCATGGTCATGAAAGGCTTACCAGGATTTCTATTTCAGAAGTAACTCCTGTTAAATCCCCATATTTATGCACCAAAAAAAAAAAAAAAAAAGAAGACAAAAGATGAAATTCCTGCCATATTTTCAGTACCCATGTTTTAGAACAGTGAAGACACATTTGGATTTTTATAGATATATTTTACCAAAGGAAATTTGTGGGGAAAGATTCTAGGATGATCTTTGGTTTATATTAACAAAATCTGTTAAAGAGTTATATGGCTGGAGGCTTTCCCTAATAAGTATCTTGTCCCCCCAAAGAGGAAAATTTTTGAGAAGGACATAAATGATTATATTCTAAGAAGGCAGGTTGTAGTATAACAAAATTCAAAGATTGTGTTTTCAAAGTATCAAGTAGCAAGAAGGAGACCAAAACTTTTTATGGAGAAAATAGTATTTAAGGTGGAATTTGAAGACAGAGGCCAAGTTCTTACTGAGACAAATAGAAGGCAAACCAATTTTCCAGGCGGAAAAAAATACCATGAGTAATGACATGGAAATGGGAAAACATACAAAAAATTATGTTCAGGGAATAAGCAAAATCAACCCTTAGCTGGAATTGGGAGCAAGAAGTAAATTGTGCAAGATTAATGGTAACTCAGATTACTTATAAATCCCTTCTCAGGAGAAATAAAAAGACACATTCTAGTATATTCAAAACCAATACTGTTTTTTTTATAAAAGACAGTCTCTAAGATATTACACTTTCCTGTTTTTAAAACTGTGTCATGAACATTATTTCACTTAATTTCCATAACATATCTGGTAAGGCCATTATTTCCATTCTGTAGGTTGGATCGCTGAAATAAACATAAGTTCATTGCTAACTTGGTGGGGCAGGCAATGCCCTATCCTTCGTTCTGTCTCCCACTAGAAGCAAAGTGTTTGATCAAAGAGCAATACCTTTCCACATGCAGGAGGCTTGCTTTCCTGTTGAGTGAGACTTTATTTGAGTTTTGAAAGTGGGACAATGTTTTTGTCAGGGAACTTCAGTGGATTAAGCCACTGCTTCAACCGTGTTAATAAGGCTGCCGGACTCAAACTGTGAGCAGAACCTTGCCAACTACAAACTGCGGCTGCCCGGTAATCTCAACAGTCCACCTGCTGTGCACCTAGCACTTGAGACCCAACTCCTGGGTCCAATAGACTGAATATTGGCTCTGGCTCCAGGCCTTGGCCTCTTACACACTGAGCCGCTGCCTGCAGTCCTCATCGCCATTTTCAGGCCCAGCATCCGTTCCCCTGACGCAACTGACCAGTTTCTGGGCTGGCAGAGACCAGTGTGCAGATGGGGTCAGTATGAATGTCCAAGTGACAAATCAAAGCAAATGCAGATGGGAACACAAGGTGTAGACCAGACCCTGAATCCAAATAGGATGGGGGTTTAGAGAAATTAAACCTGCTAATTAGTGACCTTGGAACCATCTTCATCAGCTAAATAATAAATAAAAATTTATCTGAGTTGGTTTTACTAATAAATCCAGTTCAGAGACTATGACAAAATGTAATGGATTCAGCTACTTTTAATCCCTGAGGGTCATATGCCAGTGTATGGAATAGTAGGGCCATACATTATTTGCATATGTTTAGCATGTAATTTACATTCTCCTATTCAGACTTTGCACTTTGTTCTCAGCCTCTTTTTATTTTTTTCTTTTGAAATAATCTTGTTTACCTCTTCCAGGCCTTTGTTCCCTGCCCCCCTCCCAAATCTTAACAGAAATACTCTGGTGAGGGGCTTCTGAGGGGCTCAGTCCATTGAAACTCTAACTTCAACTTTGGCTCAGGTCAGGATCTTGCAGGTTTGTGAGTTTGAGCCCTGCATTGGGCTCCCTGCTGTCAGTGCAGAGCCAGCTTTAGATCCTTCATTTCCCTCTCTCTCTTCCCTTCCCTCACGAGCATGCTCTTTCTCCCTCCCTCTCTCACTTTCTCTCTCTCTCTCTTTCAAAAATAAATACAAATTTTAAAAAATTAAAGAAAAATACTCTGGTAGAAGAATGTTTAAGGGAATCAGCATCATACACAGCAAACCTCCTAGGCTCACATTGGTATCTACTATGAGTGTTCTGAGCTCTCTCAATTGTCCCTTCCCCAGTTCTATTCACACAGCATCCATAAAAGGACATGTCAGTCCCCCAGAGTGGGAAAACACTACTTTTGCTATAGGAACCTCTAGGCTTGAGTGGAAGTTCCCTGTATTTTAAGCAAGTGAGTGAACCTCTCTGAGTTTTACTTGCCTCGGTAATTTTGTGGGAGGAACACGTACTGTCTTACGGTCCTTTCATGGTGGTTGTTAGGATCACGTGAGATAGGGTGTGTGGATACACATGGTGAGTATTGAGCCTATCATTGTTTGATTTTTTGATATTTTGTATATAGGGAATTTGGCACTGATTTATATATTTATGAAAATATTATGTTAGAATACACACTTATCTTAATTACTGATTTTTTTCATGACTCATGCATTTTGCTCCTGACATGAATGCCTTGCTTGCCTCACTCCAGTTCTTAACCTGGACAGGCACTATATGGTGGTAGAGTAACAGAAGGTTTCAGCCAACCAGATACTACTGAAGAAAGCCACTGAGTGTGCTAGATACCTTCACCAGCAAGGAAGAAACACTAGCACCCCAGGACAGTTAGAAAAACCTGTTGTTCCTAAGATATTCTTAACGCCGAATCTCTTTACAGAAGAAAGGGCCACTTCTGACATCTCATTGCCAATGAGAATGAAGCACCAGCTTCTTAGCCTAGCTTCCAAAATGTACTACAGGAACCCCCTTTGCTACCCATCCAGTGTTTTTAAATCCTCAACTGATCTGTTCATTCAGCTGATCATCCTTACTGCTCAGACATCCCACTCTCATTTCAGATTCCAAGTTCTTGACTCCTTGTCCTTCCTTCTAGAATTTCTTATTTCCTATTGAGTATAGAAAAAATACTCACCAGCTTATAAATTTCAACTGAATCTTTACTTCTGTGTTCAACCTTCCCAGCGGATTCTAGTCCAAAATGACCTCCCTTCCTGGTATCCACAGACAGTACTGCCCCATAGGATAGGAGTTAAGTACATCAGTTTTCTGTTGCTCCCTGTTTATATGGCCTGCTTTATTCTTTCCCCAACCAGCTGGTAAAATCCCAAAGGGCAGAGAACACATCTTAGGTTTTACTTCCCCACTGTGAATTTTTACCTATGAATTTTTACACATACACTCACTCACACACACATTTTCTCTTTATGAAGGTCTATAATATTCTCATATATTTCAAACTATATCATTCATACCATATCATTTCTATCTTTAAGCATTTAATTTAGGATATGGTTATATCTTGTCCTAAAATATTTCTAGTAGTTTCTTGTGAATTAGTTTAGTTCCCTAACTTGATTATTAGTTCGTCTATGGCAGGAAATATGATTTTTTTTTCCTCTGGAGTCACCTTTAGTAACTTTCAAAGACCACTGGATTTCCTGGCAATGCACAGCTCAAACTCCTGAGGAATAAATAGATACCTCTGATTGTAGTAGAAAACCTAACCAAACCAAAAAGAAGGTATCATTAACTTTTCCGTGATCCAAAATTAATCCGTAATTGAGGAAGTTACTTTTCAACTTGATTGAGTGTTTGGGATATTTGTCTTCACTGTGAACTTTTCTGAATTGTGTAGATAGTCGCTAACTGAATTTTATAGGCTAAAACAATGTTCTTGAATAGAGATAAAAGAAAATGACAGAAAACTTTAGAAACTTATGTCTTTCCTTTTAATATTGTATTTACAAATTGTAAACTCACAGGAACTCTTCGGAAATTTGATTAACACTCCTAACAAAAGCCATCTCATAAACTGTGTCCATTTTTGCTATGAATTAGCCCAGGCAGAAAGGCATGGGATTGTAGGCTATTGCTAAAGTTCATCTGTAATTAAACTTCACAAAATAGAAGTTACTCTCAAACTAGAATAGGATCCCAACAACAGATCAATACAGTGTTGCAGGGTTAGTGGTCAACTGATTAAGTCTAGCATGGTTGCCAGGCCTTATTTGTATCCGTTTATCTCCAAACTTCTAATAAGTAGTTTTTTTCTGACTCTATGACTTGCTGAGAAATCATTCTTTCAAAAAGGAAATACAATTCCTTAAATTTAGTTGGGTAACCTAACTTTAACATTATGTGAAGGGAAAAGAACCCTAAAAGAGAAATGCTTATACTGAAATTTAACCCCCAAAGTTGCGCTACATCATCTTATAGTTCGCAGCTTTTTTTTTTTTTTTTTTAAGTAGGCTTCAAGCCCAGCACAGAGCCCAACATTGGGCTTGAACTCACAACCCTGAGATCCAGACCTGAGCTGAGATCAAGAGTTGGATACTTAACCATGTGAGCCACCCAGGCACCCCTAATGTATGATGTTTAATTGGAACATCACTTTTCTCTCTGAGTGGAATTCATCTTTCATATTAGTGTTCTCCCTTTTCTTTCCAGTTTCAGTATTAACTGAACCAGTGGTGTACTGGGCATAGTGCCTCATAAGCACCAATTTTTAAATTTCCAGAATATTTAAAAACCAGTCATTAAACAGAATTTTTTTTTAAGAATTAAATTACATTCACCATACTTACAGTATATTACAACAAACAAACAAAAAAGAGAATACTCGACGCATACCTTCCTAAATAGCTTACTACATGTTACCATTATCTATGCTTTTGAACATAGTTATGTTTATTCTGTCTTCATAGTGGAAATGTGGGAGCATGGAGCACAAAGACACAGCATCTCTTCCTGACCCCACATTCAATTACATCACATTGGTGGCTTCAAATTCACAGAAACCAGGAAACACTACAAATCAGAGCTTGATTTATTGCTTTGTTGATTGTCTTGACTTACGAAAGCGGTGGAGCAAGTGTTATTAATGCAGATTAATCTTAAAAATGTGTGTGTCAGTAGCCCTGACATTGCGAATAGCACAAAAACTGAGGAAATATCTTTTTCAGTATTTGAAGACAATTATCCAATTAAGTAAAAAGAATTTCATTTTTGAATAAGTGAAGTTTCTGGAAGTCTTCGTTATTTTATTTTATTCTTACTTGTAAACAGACACAACATCTCAACCATCATTAAGTCCAAACTGTACTCATCAGTCAAGTCATTTACAATCATAGATTGACCTGAGCTATAAGAGATGAGCAAAAATCAACAAAACATTCTAAGAATGTTAACAAAAAGCTAACATTCTTTTGGCTACATTGAATCTGTAGTAAACGTAGTATATTTTGTTGTTCCTTAGCAATTACGTGCCATACAGTTTTTTTTTTTACTTTTTAGAACTTATAATACAAATATGTATGTGTATATACACACGCCTGCAAATGCAGGGATGGGCACATACACACACACACACACACACAGTTTATGTTTTTCGAAGGTAGAGAAACCAAACCAGATAAACCAAATGTTTAACATTTGCTGGCACAGCATTCTTATAACTAAAGTGTTATCAGATAATTAAAACTTTTATCTAATAAAGATATAACATGAGCCCTCCTCCCCACCCCCTCAATGTATTTTGATTGGATTAGTGAGTTCTTGAGGTCTCAGAGCCTTCATATCATTAAGGTTTATCAGTGAAATGATAGCTGGGAAAGTTTCTATTGTTGGGTGGTAAGATTAGAGACCTTCTCTTATTTCCTTTAATCAAATCTTGACTGTCCATATGATACTTATCTAATATCAGAGGATCAGTAAACATATATATTTGGTATAATTTCTTACACAAAAAGAAAAAGACCTGAGCTTGTTTTCCAGCTCAGTTTATAGTCAAATGTTTACCGTTGACAACTCATTTTACTTTTCTGCAAATGCAAAGTAAAAGAATTATGCTATTTTACTAGTTCCCAAACATCACCACATATCAAAATTACCTGCAAAACTGTTCCTATCAAATGATTTTTTCCTCTTACCAGACCTACTAAAACACAAACTCTAGTAATGGGACCAAGAAATTAGATCATTTTAATGGCTGCCAGATGGGTTCATGCCAGATATGGAACCCCTCTACTTCCAAAAGCTTTTCAGGTCATATAGTCCTAATGGTAAACTGACTAGTAAAGGTGTAGGCACCAGATATTTGTATGTGTGGATTGTCAATAATTTACCCATTTTCCTGACTTATGCATGTTTCTTATCATATATGCTTTTGTTATGTATGGTGTGCCCTTAAAGTAGTTTTCATATCTTAAAATTCCCCCCACCACAGGGTATATAATCAATATTGTTTATAAGTATTCAGCTACTTTTAAAGAAGCTAAATGTATATATGTCAATATTTCTAAAATTTCTTGTGTAATATGAGAATTGTGGCAAATCCTTATTAAAAGCAAGATTTGCTGCTGCCAAAGCACTCACCTGATTGCTTGATAACAATATGAAAAAAAGAAAACTATTCTGAATAAATTTGTTAGTGTACCCTGGTTAGCTCCTAATATTCTTTTTTTGAATGTTCAGTACTGCAGTCATTCCAATCATTAAAAAAAATATTACTAACAGTGGTTTCAAAAATATCTATTCCCTTAGGTCTTAGAACTCCTCATTTTTATGTATAATCATAATAACAAAGATTTAGAAATTACTTTAAAGTTTGCCCATATACCTCACATAAATTGTCATATATATTTAATTTTTATAACAATCTGTAGACAAAATTTTATCTCCTGTATGTTTGATGAAAGATAACTAAAGCTCAGAAAGCCATTATAGAGAATCAGTTATGGAGATAAACTCAAAGATAGGAAGGTATCTTGGTTCCATATCATATGCATTTTCATAATTAGGAAGTTATTCTTTTGGAATAAAAATAATAATGTTTGTAATATAGGTGAAATAATAGTTATTCTACCTAGTTGTTAACTGTTTCCGTAGAGATTCAATTCCTATATGCTTAAATAGTCTGTTTGGAAAACTTTTGGATTTCTTCCATCTGAATTTATATATATATCTGGTTTGGGAATTCTCATTGATTTACATTTTTTTTCTGACATGGTTGTCCAAAAAGGTAA
Organism: Lynx rufus; assembly: GCF_022079265.1. Lineage (NCBI taxonomy): Eukaryota > Metazoa > Chordata > Mammalia > Carnivora > Felidae > Lynx > Lynx rufus. Next base: position 2,858,057 of record NW_025814837.1, on the reverse strand, counting down.
GGAGAAAGACAAGTACTATTGCTTTTTGCTGTCTCATTGGGTAAAATGCCTGTCGCTTCTTACAAATTGACTGAAATTCCTGCCATCTGCTGCTGTAAACCTCATCTAAATGTAAATTAAAATAAATACATTTCTTGAGGAAAAAAAAAAAACTTTAGACACCATAAACCTTGGCTCATTTTGTAGTGGTTTAATGATTTTTCTGCCAACCAAGTTTCCCAGCTTCCAAAGAGATGTCTAATGACATCAGCACAAGTGCCCTGGAGATAACTCTATGAAGTCCAAGCTTCCATTCTCTTAGAAATAAAAGATTCAGTGGAGAGATACAGGTGTCTGCCATTCTAAGGGGAGAGTACCTGGGCTTGGAGTATTAAGACAAATAATAGTTGATTAGTTCATCAAACAAACAGAACAACGAACTTGTCTTACTGCATTCATAGTTTTTTAATAGACTTGACTCCACTTGTCTGATTTTTCATTCACTCCTTCATTGAATATATATGGAGCAGTAACTTTTGGTCGAGTGATTCCATACAGTTTTTAGAAGGATCTTGCTTCTGAAATGTCTTTGTCTCTCATCCCTGCTAAGGTATAGTTTCTGATGCACTTTGAAAGAGGCTAATGTCCTGCCCAATAATAAATCTGAGGACTAAATTAAAGGCCATGTTAGCAAATATGGTGAAAAAAATAATTGTAAACTGTATTAGTCCTGCCTCTTGAATGTTTGTTCTGCTTTGATCTTGAGTGTTGGGTGTGTCTTGGCTTCTGGAGCCTTTGCTATGCTGGCTCCTACCTGAATTTTCCAGTAGCTCACAGATTTCCATTGAAGTTGCTGACTTGTGTTGAAACCCAGTGAATTTGACTCATTCCCTGGCATCTGACTTGGCTTCCTGCAACTCTACTCCTGTTGTATTGATTTAAACATAGATTTATACTCTAGAACTAGAACTTTGCCTACTTGTTTAAATATTGTCCCTAGTGATATTTCCCTTCAAGAGTATCAATATCTTGCCTCAAGACACACTCTTATCAACATAAAGTAAATGTTGGCAGAGTTTATGATCCCTCCTTGGTTTGATTCAATTGGAACACAGTCCAAGTATAAACGGACCCAGAAATTAGGATTATATGACATTATTTAATATCTATTTCCCCAACAAGAATGTAATTTCCCTAGGGCCAAGTACCTATACTCTAGTTTTTTATTTGTCACTCTATATCAAAATTCTAACATAATGTCTGTATAAAATAGGTTTAAAAAACTCTTAATGTTTATCAACATTAGAAGAAAATTTTGTGATTATGTCATTAATTTAGACTGTGTAGACATGGCAAACTCTAAAATTTATATATTTTTTAAATTTATATTTATAATAAATATTTTTCCTCTCTCAATTATAAAATAACTATAAGCTAAGTCTATATCTGTACTCAACAGGATTGTCTACATGTGACAACAAACAACCCTCAAATCTCAATGGGTACAAAGAACACAGATGTATTTTTTTACTTATTCTTCATGTTCCTTAGGATGAGGCTCTTCAGAGTATTATTCCCACTTGGAACCAGACTTATGGAGACGCCACTGTTTGAAACATTGCTATCTTTGCGATAGAGCAGTGAGGGAAAGCTCTGTAGGGTGTCAGTATAACTGAGTGCTCTGACTTTCACTACTCAATGGCCAGAGCTAGTCATGTGGCCCAATGAAACATAAAGCCAGAAATGTTCATAGAAAGGAGAACTGCATGCTTTTGGAAAATATCCTAATGATTACAAAACATCTGTTCATGCAAAGTAGAGAAGATATGCAACAATTTAAAATATAACTTTGGCTTAAGAAATTTTGTCCTGGAATATGCTAATGATGGAAGACAAAATTTTAAACTCTCAAAATAATATTTACTTATGAATATCTCTACTCTGTGCATGTAGATATGAACTGAATCACAACTTAGAGAAATAGGAGATCATTCAAATAAAATTTACTTTCCTTCCATTTGGGGAAAATACAGTCCATAAAATAATCATGCAGAGAGCTAACCTTCCCACTTAGGTCAAATCTAATTCAGGAAATATGAGACTGGGTCTGAGGTAGAGGAGAAGGTATGAAATTATATGTATATGAAGTATAGGAATAAAAGCTTTTTGAAAGACAATGTTACACAGATATGTATGAAATTATTACTGGTTGTGGTTAGAAGCCAGTTAAACACTTATTGAAAAGAAGGCATTATCCTCCATAATCAGACTTCTTAATATGTTAGGTGTCAGTGTTAATCTCATATTATTTCATAATTCTCACCACCATTATCATAATTGAATAAAAAGAGAGGGCATTTTGCATGTCTGTGCAAATCAGCAAGAGCTTCTACTTGGTTAGTAGGGATGTTGGTTCCTACTAAGGAAATATGAAGGGGGTTATCTACCCTTTTGTACAGAAGATCTTTCATGATTAAAGCACTAGATGTCCAAGATCATTCTATTTACTCTTAGTTCTTTATAATAATAATAATAATAATAATTTATTGAGGTATGATTGACATAAAAAATACTATATATATTTAATGCATACAACTTGATGAGTTTGGAAACAAGGATATATCTGTAAAACCATCTCTATAATCTATGCCATAAACATATCCATCATCTCCAAAAGTTTTCTATTGCTCTCTTGATGGTGATGATGATCACACCTAACATAAGATCTAACTTCTTAGCAAAATGTTAAGTATCCAATATAATATTGTTAACTATAGACACGATGCTGTAGAATAAATCCCTAGTTCTTATTCATCTTGTATACAGAAACTTTGTACTCTTTGCCCACACCCATTTCCTCTCTACCTAACAACCACCATTCTACTCACCACTTCTGAGTCTGACTATTTTAGATTACTCACATAAGTGGTATCATGTAGCACTTTTTCTTTCTGTATCCAGATTATTTCATTTAGCATAATTCCCTCCAGGTTCATTCATGTTGTTACAAATGGCAGGATTTGCTTAATTTTTAAGGTTGAATAGTATTTGATTTATGTACATATTTTTTATCCATTAACCCATCGTTGGACATTCAAGTTGCTTCCACAGCTTGGTTATTGTACATAATGCTACAATAAGCATGAGAATGTAAATATCTCTTTGAGATCCTGATTTCCTTTTTTTGTTTGTTTTTAATATAATTTATTGTCAAATTGGCTAACATACAGTGTGTACAGTACGCTCTTGGTTTTGGGGGCAGACTCCTGTGGTTCATTGCTTACATACAACACCCAGTGCTCATCCCAACAAGTGCACTCCTCAATGCCCATCACCCATTTTCCCCTCTCCCTCACACCTCCCATCAGCCCTCAGTTTGTTCTCTGTATTTAAGAGTCTCTTATGGTTTTCTTCCCTCCCTCTCTGTTTGTAGCTATTTTTTCTCCTTCCCTTCCCCCATAGTCTTCTGTTAAGTTTCTCAAGTTCCACATATAAGTGAAAACATATGATATCTGTCCTTCTCTGACTGACACATATTTCACTTAGCATAATACCTTCCAGTTCCATCCACGTTGCTGCAAATGGAAGGATTTCATTCTTTCTCATTGCCAAGTAGTATTCTATTGTGTATATATGTATATATGATATATATGATATATATATCATATATACCATATATATGTATATATAATATATATATGATATATATCCACATCTTCTTTATCTATATAACCTATAACTGCATATATATATATATATACACACATATATACATATATACATATATGCATGCATATATGTATATATGTATATATGTATATATACATATGACCACATCTTCTTTATCCATTCATCAGTTGATATACCTTTAGGCTCTTTCCATAATTTGGCTATTGTTGAAAGTGCTGCTATAAACATTGGGGTACATGTGCCCTTATGAATCAGTACTCCTGTATCCTTTGGATAACTTCCTAGTAGTGCTATTGCTGGGTTGTAGGGTAGTTCTATGTTTAATTTTTTGAGGAACCTCCACACTGTTTTCCAGAGCGACTGCAACAGTTTGCATTCCCACCAACAGTGCAAGAGGGTTCCTGTTTCTCCACATCTTCACCAGCATCTGTTGTTTCCTGAGTTGTTAATTTTAGCCACTCTGACCAGTGTGAGGTAGTATCTCACTGTGGTTTTGATTTGTATTTCCCTGATGATGAGTGACATTGAGCATCTTTTCATGTGTCTGTGGGCCATCTGGATGTCTTCTTTGGAAAAGTGTCTATACATGTCTTCTGCCCATTTCTTCACTGGATTATTTGTTTTTTGGGTGTTGAGTTTGGTAAGTTCTTTATAGATTTTGGATACTAACCTGATTTTAGTTTCTTTAGGTATAGACCCAGAAGTGGTATTTCTGGGTCATATGGTAGTTCTATTTTTAATTTTTTGAGAAACCTCCATACTGTTTTCTATAGCAAGCACACCATTTACATTTTCACCAGTAGTCTGTAAGTTTCTGTTTTCACCACGTATTTTTCAATGCTTATTATTTATTTATGATAGCCATCCTAACAGATGTGAGGTGATACCTCCTTGTATTTCTTATTTGCCTTTCACTGATGATTAGTGATCTTAGAACCTTTTATGTACTTGCTGGCCATTGTATGACTTCTTTGGAGAAACATCTACTTAGTTCCTTTACCTGTTTTTTAATTAGATTTTGTTTTTAATTTTTTGTCTTTTTTATATTTTGGTTTTTGTTTTGATATTGTATGAGTTCCTTATATATTTTGGATATTAACCTCTATCAGATATATGGTTTTCAAGAAGTTTTTCCTATTCTGTAGGTTGCTTTTCAATTTGGTGATTGTTTGCTTTGCTGTGCACAAGCCTTTTGGTTTGATGTAGTCCCACTTGTCTATTTTTGCTTTTGCTGCCTGTGCTTTTGATGCCATGTTCAAGAAATTATTGCCAAAGAGGCACCTGGGTGGCTCAATTAAGCATCTGACACTTGATACCCTTCCATGTCATGTTCTCACAGTTTGTGAGTTTGAGCTTTGCATCAGGCCACACTGTTAGCACAGAGCGTGCTTGAGATTCTCTCTCTCTCTCTCTCTCTCTCTCTCAGCAAATGACAATATAATTGTGAGCCTATTACTGGATTACCTGTTTTAGTATTTTTATCTGTCAGTCAATCTTTATGCAATATCACACTTTCTTGAATTCTGCAGCTTTATGTAAAGTCTTGAAAGCAGGCAGTGTAAGATCCGCTTCTCCTACTCTGGTTTGATTTTGAAAGAAAATCTGAAAAAGATTTCTGGGATGTTTTTCCACAAAAACTGTCTTGTATATAGATGGTTCCAGAGTTTGTATACTGACTCACCAATATCTTTACTAGGCTCTTAATCCATTTTATTATTTTGTCCTAATCAATGAGTAAGTGATATGTTCAGTGAGTAAGTGGTATGTTCTCTTGGTCACTAAACAGTTTCTGGTCACTAGACAGTTTCTACAACAACCTTCCAGTGGCTTTGTGAACATGTCCAAGGAAAGGAACATGGGGCAAGAGTTCTCTGTGTTTTATAATAGAGTTAAGCTTTTCCCAGAAGCTTCCAGCAGACATTCTTCCATGTCTTATTGGCTAGAATTGGGTTATATGACAAGTACTATAGAAAGAAAGGGCTGAGGACATAAGTATCTGGCATTTTCAAGCCTCCATCTTGAGAGGCTTTGAGAAGAAGAGAGAAGGAATGGTGTCTATAACACAGGCTAATAGTAGAAGAACATGTCACTTTTCTTAGAACAAAAGGTATTATCTTATAGGAGTGAAGTAACTACTGGTAGAATTTAAAGTTCAAAGAGCAGGGATTTTTTTTTTTTTTTTTATGGAAGACTTCCTAGCAATCCTAAAAGTATATGTTAGATTAATTCTTCTCTGGATCCTTTCTTTTCTATTACTGATTTTTATTTTATGAATTATTCTCAGAGCTCTTAAGTCCCGCCATAAAAATTATCAAGCAAAGGAGGTGAAATGTGATTACCAAACTACAGCAGACGGTTATAGGTAAATGCGGATTTAAAATTATGGCAAAAAATTTCCCATGCCTCCCTTAACAGAACAGTCTCTGCATTATGGCAAGTTCGAGATCAGAAACTATAACTGATAAGTTTAACAAAGAGAAATAGAATATGTGAATTTTCTTCCTTTGAGTTGAGATGTGCCTCTCAGAAACATTCTGTGTTTCCTGAGAGAAATAAGAAAAAAATTTAACTATATGAATGCAACCATATATATATGCATATATCCATAGAGACATAGTCCTATGTACATATATATCATCAAATGTCACTCCCTTGATGACAGCTTGGTGAATATTTCTTTCCTTTAGCAAAATTCTGATAAACTGACATTTCAAGTTCATGCAAACAAATTCCCTATGGAGTGAATTTATTATTTGTATCATTATTAATATTACTCAACTCTAAGTACGGTACCTTCAAAAGATTCCACTGCTCTTTGTTGTGTGAGAGTGTATGTGATTTTGATTAGCAAACCTGCACACCTCTAAGTTTCCTTCTGAGCTTGTGCAGTTAAAATAATTATAATAAAATCTATTAACTGCTTGTTACTGCAGGGGGAAAAGGCACTGCATCCAAGCCTCCATCTGCAACCATTGATTCTGAAGTGGTGAGTGACAGTTCCCCACTGCCTAAGTAGGTTATAACAAGCTAGCTTCGGGCTGCAACAGCCAGTAGAGTGCAGAGGAGAAACGACTGGCCTCCAAACTTGTCTTAAGCCTCAAGAAAGAAGGAAAGGGGGGGAAATCTCTGCCAATAACGGCAGTGCCTGCTTCACATTCAGCAGCAGGAGCTTTGTAATTGCCAACTCGCTTTAATTCCCACTCACACCTTGGGGGGACAAGGCAGAGAACTCTCTCTAACGGATAGTAATAAAACTATTATTCATCTAATCACCCACAAACATATGTGTTTCTTTTGTAACGACTCTGTTGCCCTTATCCCCATAAAACATGCACACACACGTAAGCCAACTCGTGCAAATGAAAACACAATAGTGAAGACAATGTAAACCAAAGAGCAGGCTGCTTTGCAGACATACAAAAATTGCACGTCACATTCATTCTTTACATACAGTATATAATTCCAGTGAATTCCTATCAAACCCACACACCATGGTTAAGTCCCTGTATATGGTGATAAAGAGAATCCACACTATTGTTTATATCTTTCAAATGAAATCACTCCTTTTGCCTCAGAGATTGACCTGAATAGATCAGGTGAAAGTATGTTTCAAATCAGAAGCTGGCCTCATTTCTCTTTGATTTTGCATATGGCTATATAGATGAGCTATAAGTCATGCATCGTCACCACTGGATTGTAATCTTCTTGTTTCCTTGTGTGTATATATCATGGTACAAATTCAAATAATCTGATACCCGTCTGTCCATTTCTATCAAATACATACACACACACACCCATCATTTTATCATGCTCTACAGGAATTATATTTGTGCTCATGTATTAGTGTCCCAATATTTCTTCTTAAAGAATAATATGTCAATTTTCTCAATTGTGTGTCTATAAAATAATAAGATTATGACATGGTGGGGGCAGACACCAGGTATATCAATCAGATTAGTGTTGTCCTCTAGAAAATACTTTGGGAAGATTTGAATTTGCTACAAAACTAAAGTTCAATGTCTTTGATTTCATTTTTTATGTTTTTTTAAATCACATTGACAAAAAACTGACAAACTAAATTAAATTTGATTCAAAATGATATCCCATCTTAGTCTTAAAACTTGCCTCTTAATAAATGTTCACCATTTTTTAAATTTTAAATGAAATCTATATTTAAAAATTAATTTTCCACCGCTGTGTTATCCCGAAAATGTGCCATTGACTGCCATGCAAATTTAATTGTACACGACTATAAGTATCCTCTGATTGAACATTTTAAGTAGGCACATATCTATAAGAAGAATATTCTGGAAAATTGGTGCAGTTACATGGATAATTGAAACAATTATAACAACAATCCAGTGACAATAATCAGTATTTCAGTATTTCAGGCAGGAGTTGGTTTCTAAGAGAAGTTTGACTGGGCCAGTTAACTTCTGTAAATGTATTATGGATTTTTCACAGGTAAACACACACACATACTTATGTTTGGGTTATCCACACTAGCTAAAAGTTCTCACAATTTTTGAAAACTTTAACAACCTAATATTATTCACTTTTTTTGTGCTACTGCATTGTGTTGAATATAATTTTACAATAGACTGGTTGGCAGGATAAATTTACCAGAAGTGCGGCTTTTCCTTTATTCTCCTGAACTCCAGGAAGTATCATTAATTTGAACATATCCTGACCTGTGAATTTGGGAAAATAAGCTAGTACACAAAAGAAACGCATGGGCCTCTCAGTATTTTTGTTCACCCTTAACAATACTAGCATGATATCCCTATTTCTTACCAGAAGCATATAGAACTTTCCACCTTAGAGTTTGGTATACATTGCAGTGCCTGGTGCTTCCTATGCACCCTTTGAAAAGTTGGGAGCACATAGAAAAAATCTCATCTCAAACATGTTTACTGGACAACGAGTATAGATAATATGGATAACTACACCCTACAAAAACCTCTGGTTGTAGACAGTAGAATAGTGTCTACATTTTCACATGTGTGTATATTTTAAATGTACTTCTGAATACTGTCAGTAAGTTTGCTATGTCTCATTGCTGATCACGAGAGGAATATGGTAATAATTACCATCTGATCTAACATTCACTGAACTCTTAGCATGTATTTGCCATTCATTGTGCTAAGTGCTCTATAAGTGTTATTTTACTGAATCATCACAAAATAATCTATAAGGCAGGCTTATTGTTATTTCCATTTTAAAAATAAGGAAATGGAGGCTAAGAGAACGTATGTAACTATCCTGAAAACTGGAAAATCCAGAATGTATGTCTTAGTTTGGTTTCCTAAGAAGAGACCCTAGTTAAGGATTTGAGTAGAAGTGGTTAATTGGGAAGTGAAGGAAACAGCAGTAGAGAGAAGTACACTGAGAAACTGAAAGGATGGTGGCCAGTATGGGGTGCATTACTTAATAGACTATCACTATCCTTGACCAGAGCTTTATCTTGTGGGGAAACTCTTGGAAACAGCAGACTACATCCCTCAGACTTATCCCAGTCCAGGTGGGTGGAAGCTGGGGTATGTATCCATCAATTCTGTTCGGTCATAGAGGGCCGGTAGGAGGATAATTTCCCATAACCAGATACTAACTTTCTTTGCTTCAGAGAAAGCCTCCAAGGAAATAATGGCAGTTGGCAATCTTCTCATAGGCACAGCAATAGCAGGTATAGAGACAGGGCATTGCAGCCAGTTAGCACATAGGTTTTAAGAGGGGCTCGATAATTTTATATGGGATAGAGATGATCTGGTTGGAAGGCTATCTTGGTGCATGTGTCTTAAAACTCTGTTTGCATGAAAATCATACTGATTTTACTTAGTTTGTATTTTTATTTGGAATTGCTTTAATTATGAAAAAAGAACTGATAGAGATTTGGGGATTTTCAAAGCTCCAAGCTACCCCTTGAGCCATTGCTGCCTGGTTTGTATCCAGATCTGTCTACAAAGCTCACATACTTAACTACCCTACAAATATCTCTGATAAAAGCACATCTCTCAACTGGGGAAAGTTGACTCCAATATCTCCTTTCAGAGGCTCTCAGGCTTCTGAGAGCACCGTGCCCTTCAGTCTTCCCTGCATGCATTAAAGATCCTAAAGCACTTTAGGCAGTGACTACAGTAGAAATGTACCCATTTGATCTGTTGGGAGAAGAAGAGGTCAGTGGCCTCAGGGGAAGACACTTGTTAGCAAAACTATCTCCCCCACTGATCTGACATAATACTTGAAAATTCACCAGCTGGGACTGGGTTCTTAGGGAAATGCATGTTATCTGCAGAATTCCCCTCTGCCTGGTTGGTAATACTTTGATAATAACTTCTCCCATGGAAATGTGCATTTTATCAGTTTGTCATAAATTAGATTTTTAGATTAGCAAGTTTCTAGAATTGTCCTTATGTCAAGAAATAAAAGATGGGGATATTATGATGGAGACCACTCATGAGGAAAACATGGGAAGTTACTCAGCAATGGTGAATCCTGCCTTGGTGGTAATATATGGGCCCTTGTTCAGGATTAAAAAGCAGGCAAGCATTGATTCCCTAACAATGATTTCAGAACAAAAGACAGGGACAGAAATGGGAAAGGTGTCCATAAATATAAATTCCACCTAGTTTTCAGGTTTCCCAAGGGCACATCCTTCTTTAAGACCTATCCTAGAACAAAAAGGTAACTTAGACTCATGGACCATTAGAGATAAATATGACAGTAGAGACCATGAAATTCAATTATAATTACAGAAGAACTTGAAACTCTGACAAGGTAAGTTAACTGCTCATAGGGGCGGTATAGATAAGTATTTCAGAGGAAGGAGACACTAATGCTTCCAGTTCTTCTACTCACCCCTTTTTAATATAGCTACAAGTATGTTTGTTGAATTTTTCAACATAAATATAGGGAATGTATAGAGAGAAAGAAAAAATAAGTAGGAACAATAAAAAGAAGAGAAATGGGCAGAAAAAGAAAAAGTGAAAAATAATGCATGACGGCATGGTGGCTGTTCTGTTTATTATTAGTTAATAATTAGTGTATAATGCATTTGAAGGAGTCTCAGATGAAAGGGATGTGAGTGAGCACCTTATGATCATAATTTCAAAAATCAGCTACCGAAAGCTTTCAAGAGCTGGAGTCTCCCTTTTGGTTTTCAGCTGCACTCAGGTTGAAAGATCAGAGGCCGCATATTGGGGAGATGGAGATCATCAAACAGGCATTGAATAACTGGCATCCAATAAAAGGTCATCTCAAGTCAGTATCAGAAAAATGAAAGGACAGACTAGCTGACTTCTATCTCATATACTACACAGATGTTTGAGGTAAAGGAGATTTTCTACTCAATGTAAATATTTTCTCATTTTGCTATATTCACTGGCTATGGATTTGTCTAGGATCTTTGTTGTTTGGGTGAAAGAATCAATTAAAAAAAATCACTCATGGTATCAACTGGTTAGAAAATAGTGTAAGAAGCACTAGTACTCTAGAAAGCACAATCTGGAAAACACAAGTTGAAGAGTATTCTGAAAATTAAATCTGTTTTCATTTAATTCAACAATATTTCATTTGTGTTTCATTCACTTCATTTCCTCAACATGTGACCACATCTGTGTCAGAGGCTGTGAAGGATACAGAGCAATCCTCAGCACATACTTTTGAGGAGGCTCTAATATAATTAATGAGACCAGACACAGATACATCAAGCATCTGCCCAACAGTGTGATGTGAACCCACAGGCCAAGAGAGAGCATGTGCCAAGGACAGAGAAATAAGGCAGGGGGGGAAGCATGGAGAAGGTGGACCTCAAGTTGCTTTTGAAAGATGGAGAAAGATCCTTCTGGATTTGGAAAACATGGCCAATGGTATATGAATCAGAAGGAGGAATAAGAGTGAGCTACAGTGAGGGGGAGTTATGTTAGGTAAGGTAAGTTTACACACCAACACTACAGCATACCAGAATTCCATGTATTAATGAAAGCCAAATTGAACACTTTTTGAAAGTTGCATGAAAAGAATGTAAAGACTTGAAAAGAAATTAGTTAAGCATATAGTGATTCAAGGGGACCTGGGTGACTCAGTCGATTAAGCGTCCGCCTTTGGGTCAGGTCATGATCTCACAGTTCATGGGTTTGAGCCCTGTGTTGGGCTCTGTGCTGACAGCTCAGAGCCTGGAGCCTGCCTTGGATTCTGTGGCTCCTTCTCTCTCTGCCCTTCCCCCACTCAAACTCTGTGTCTCTCTCTCCCTCTCAAAAAATAAATAAACATTAAAAAAATTTTTTTTAAATATAGTGATTCAATATGAAATATTGCTTAGAGATGTGCAATTAAACATGAGGTAGGAGCGGTGGATAATTATATCTTTGCAAATAGGGGCTGATGACATGTGGGGTCTTCTCAGGGGATAGGAAGTGTTGCTTTTTTTTTGTTTGTTTCACGTGCTTCGCAATAAACCACTAAGAACTATGGCATTTTGATGCAGATTTTTAGAAACATCAGGATTAATTTCGAAATTCCACAGCTCCTGCTAACAATGGATAGGCATTAGTGAGATACAGATATTAGAATAAAAATGCCTTTCAGCACACCATCTACCTGTTTCAGAGGAAGAATATACTTCTCATTGTTTGGCTGTGCCTCTGTTTCAGAATTGCTCTGTGTTCCTGGAAGTCTGTTATCTGAGGCTGTGTATCTCTACACAGGTATTTGAGACAAAACAAAAGGAAGGAAAGCAAACTCAAAATAGAGTTTAAAACAAACATTTTTAAGTTTATTATCTAATCACTTTGGATGGTTTGCCTGTATCTCAACGGGCAAGTAAATTCTGTCTCTCCAGTTAGGCACAATTATTAGTCAATGGAGCACAGAGCCATTAAAATCTACTAAAATAAATCCTAAAGAAAAGCAGCCTCCAAGCACAAAGTTTATGAAAAATCTAAATGCAAAATTTCTTGCAAACCCTAGACTTTACTAATTCTACTTTTGCTCACAGGATGATCATCAACAAGGAAGATTTAACCCCTAAATCAGAAGAAGCCCACAGCTCAACAACACTGTCTCTTCTTAATTTTGTTTGCTTTTCATTTCTTTCCATAAATTGTTTTTTTCTAATAACATTAATGAAAATGAAATTGGACACTGTGATTGAAAAATAGTCTCCCGCTTTGAAAATAAATGTGTCCATGTTGCCTTGATACTTATTTTCGCTAACCATAGGAGATCATTATCTGGCCCGAGCCTTCAATTCTGTCCATGTTACACAAGCTATTTCGGTCTTCATTTTTAAGAGAAATTATTTGTCAGAAAGTCTGTGTTGACCAGGTCTCAGCAGACCACTGAGGGAGGATCAAACATGCCATGGAGCTTAAGAATCAAGAATTAAGCCTTACACAAAGCCCATATTTTGCAACTGTTTTCTGAATTCAATTAAATAGACACTGTGAGGGCCTCTCACCAGTAATAAACCCTTATACTGTGTGATTAAACCTGTTGATTCTATATTGTCTGTGATTTGTTTCATTAAATACATTTCTAACTTTTATCAACACATTTGTGAGTCATGTTGAATTACACATTTTATCCACTCTATAATATTTTTTGAGTAAATACATTCATCCATTTTCTTGCTTATCAGCACTTGGGTTGTTTTCACGTTTTGTATTATGTTCCTGTTATCACATCACAGAATGAATGTTCTTGTGTATATCTCTTGTGGGCACAGGGCTTGAAAGACTCTAGTATGGCTCTAAGAGAGGACCTGATGGGTAATGTTCATGAACATGTATGACTTACAGGACTGTGTCAAATGGTTTCCCAAAGGTGTTGTACCTCATTAACACTGACACCAGCAGTGAGGGAAGGTTGTTGTTATGCCACATTCTAATAAATTAATAGTTTCAAGTGAAATTTTTGTTGGTTTTGTGGGTAAAAAATGGTATCATTTTTTGTATTTTTCTGTTCCCTGAAACACTTGTGCATTTCTTTTTTGCCTATACTAATTCGCAATTCTTTTATATTCTAGACACAAATTCTCTGTGGGTTGAAACCATATTCTGCAAGTTATGGCTTGTCTGTAATTTCTTTATGATGGTTTTCTGAGAAGTAAATTTGTTAATTTTAATATACCCAATTATACTGTTTCTGTTGTGTTTTGTGGAAATTATCGCAAGTGAAGAGATTCTTTCATAATGTGTTGTCATAAATCTATACTTCTATAACCTCTTCTTGGAGTTGTTTTTGACATTTACAGTAGCCTTTTATATATCTGAAAATAAGTATGATATAAACTAATGATTTATTTTGAAAACAACAACAAAATATTATACCCAGCAACTTTTTCTGAGCTGAACTTTTTTGTCAGTGATCTACAATGTTGTCTTTGTCACAAATCAAGCTTCCATCTATGTCTGGCTCTGTTTCTGGCCATTCAGCTCTGTTCCATTAGTTAGTATATCAGTTTATCAATTTGTCTAGTCCAGAATGAATAAGTTACCATAATCTCTCATGTCTGACTACATCTTTTCCTCAGGAGTATCTTGGCTATTGATGAAACTTTGTTCTTACACAAAGTAGAAAGAGCTTGGAAAGTGTATTATAAATTTCTTATATTTTGATTAGAATTATATTAACTTGATTTGAGAAGTGACATATGTTGATATTGCTTTCTTCACAACCATAATATCTCTATTTATTTAGGTCTTCTCTGATGATTTTCCCTTAAAATTTCTCCATAAAGGCCACGCACATCTTATGGTAAATGTATTCTAAGATTACTGACTCTATTGTTTTAAAATTCTAATTTAAATGATAGGAATATTTTAGGGCCACCTGGGTGGCTCAGTCGGTTGGCTTCCGACTCTTGATTTCAGCTCAGGTCATGATCTTGCGGTTTGTGAGATTGAGCCCCACGTTAGGCTCTGTGCTAGCAGAACCTATCCCCCTCTCAAAATAAACAAATAAACATTAAAAAAATAAATGAGAGGAATATTCAGTAACTTGTGTAATTGACTTTATATCTAACCATCTTGCTAAATTCACTTCTCAATGCTATTTTTTTCTTAGATCAGTTGTAGTATATTATATAAATATATCATTTTTTAAATTTATGGCAGATTTCTTGCCTTTTTAAATTCTTATAGCTATTTTATTTGCTTATGTCTCTATGAATTGCAACTATAGCATGATGTAGAATAGATATAATACTAGTAGAATTTTTTATTTCATATTTTTTTCTTTTTTTAATGTTTATTTATATTTGAGAGAGATAGAGATAGTGTGCAAGCAGAGGAGGGGCTGAGATAGAGGGAGACAGAGAATCCTAAGCAGGCTCCAGTCTATGAGCTGTCAGCACAGAGCCCCACACAGGGCTCAAACCCATGAACCGCGAGATCATGACCTGAGTCGAAGTCGGACACTTAACCAGCTGAGCCACTCAGGCGCCCCTCATGTTTTTTCTATAAACCTTCCATATATAATTAATTATAATTTATCCTAATATCTGTAATACATAAAGTCCTTTGAGTCTAAATCGGTTCTATTCTTCTCCTTCTCCTTCTTACTGCTGGTTACTTGTATGTTTGGTGATTTTGATTTGGCAATTATATTTATAGAAAATTAATCTGTGGAATGCTGTACATTTAACTCCAGAGAAGTATTGCTTCGGGTTCTGTTGGGAGCCAGGGTGTGACACTGGACCTGCCACTATCTGTATTCCCTTTTTGAGTAGACCAGCTTAATTTTTCATCCCAAATTCAGCTCCTTAATATCGCAGAAACCATAGACTTTCTGTAGATCCCAGAACTGGTCACTTACCCTAGGATTATGGTCTCCTTTGTCTATAATCCCCCTGTACTTGAAGTCACTATCATTTACTTATAGTTTTTTCATTTATTTATTTTTCCTTAGAGATTCCCTTTACTCTTTTGTGAGCTCAACAATACTTTTCAGAGTAATATTAGTGGGAATGTTTACAGAATGTTTCTTAAAATTTTTTAGTCCTCCATATTTCTGCCATACTTTTATACAGATTGTTTTTTCTAAAAAACACATTCTCTAAAAAACCAACTTAATCATCTAGTCCTTGAAAGATTTTGAGTCCCTTTTTGTGTGCTAAATTAGTGATGACTGGGGAAAATGTTTGTTTATTTTGAATTGAGGGCAACAGTGTACCTTCTATGTCTTAAGCCAAAAACTCAAAATTTATTTGCATACAAATAAAACAGAAAGTGTCTTTAAAATTCTGATTTTTTGAATACCAGTTAGAGACACTCTTGAGTACAAGAGAAAGAGAGAGAGCCACTCAACTTGAAAATGTACATTTTTCGCCAATGCAGGTGGTTCTGATCCAAATTTGTTCACAGATCACACCTTGAGAGCCACCAACCTATACTTATCTTATACCAGTGTTTTCTTTTGCTGTCCCTGTTCCTAAACTATTCTCAATTCCATCTCCCCCATCCTCTTTGTTCTTCCTAATTCATCACCACTCCACTCTTCATAGTTAATTCTATTTACCTGGTACCTCACCTCAAATGACACCACTTCTAGTATGCTTTCCCTCAACCCCTTCTAAAAAGGGGTTGCACTTCTCCATTGTATATTTTGTTTATATGCTCACTCATTTGCTGCATCACCAGGCAAACTGTTTATAGAAAAACTAGATTTCTTTGTATTTAATGCCTTACACCGACTCAGCATGCTGCATGATGCATTGCAGGCACCCACCTAATAAGTGCATTTTGATCTGCAATACCTCTTCTGATAAAAAAGTAAAATGCACAGAACACAATTTTTTATTTGAAAACCTAATTCTCACAAATTGAAGCAATTTTAATATCATAGACACAGCTATAGGAGATCCTAATCCTACTTTATATAGCCCACTACAAAGAGTACACTGTACCTGTCTTTGGTCATCTGATCTACACAATGAAAATATTTGCTTTGTTAAAGAGAATCACAATCAGAGAGTAGCTAAAGTGGTTTAAAAATAATTTTATTAGAAGCTACTCCAATAGGGAAAAAGGGCTCAATATAGAGTCAGGCTCAATTCTGAATGCAGCATGAACATGTAGGAATTTATCGCTCACAAGCAGAAATGAGGGAGTCAGTGGATGGAAAATTATTAAGAGATGACATCAAAGGTAGGGTAATTCTTACAAAGTAGATTTAATAACATTCTTGCTGAAGACAGGCCAGAGTCATCTGATATCCAGGATGGGAGATGAGGATTAGATCAGACATCAAGAGCAATAAAATTCCAAGGGTGGGGGATTCTTTCCAAACTGACATAGGAGGATTCTTGCTAAAACTGAACTTAGCAGACTGAAGGCAGGGCCCAAGGACAAGACCTTGCTGAAAAGAAAAGAAAAGAAAAGAAAAGAAAAGAAAAGAAAAGAAAAGAAAAGAAAAGAAAAGAAAAGAAAAGAGAAAAGAAAAGAAGAGAAAAGAAAAGAAAAGAAAAGAAAAGGAGTTGGAGAAGCCTTTCAAAAGTCTGGTCAAGAAGAGAGTCTTTTTTAGCTTCAGCAACTTTTTAAATGTTTATCATAGCTGCTATCATATTATAATAAGTATCTATGACCAAAGTTTACAGTTGGAACTCTTACATGGGGAGAAAATATCTGTAAAGGTTGTATCTATGTGCTCGCAAACACACTTTCAGAAGAACTATAACCAGAGGCCAATTTTCTATGTCAAAGGTGAATATTACCTCTTTAAATTAAAACATCGACAGTATATTCAGCATAGCTGAGGCACACTCTTTCATCTCTTTGCTGCTGCCGCATGTAGCAGCTTCCTTTGTGTAGAAGGATGAGTGTCTGACTTCAAAGGACGAGGATTCAGTAGGACTTCAAAGGTGATGTGACAGATGGTACATGAGGAAGCATGGCCCAATGCCTATTCTCACATTAAAAGGTGTTTTTTTAAACATGAACTCTGTTGACATTTACACATGATAATGAGTATGGCATTTCATCTGCCCATGCTTCTCTGTTGTAGTCCCACGTTAGTTATCCACTGAACAAGAAAGAATGCTGGGAGCCATCTTGAATAAATGGAAAGTTAGACAAAATGGCATTCAGCAACCTTTCAACAAATATCAGGCTTCATTTATCCCAGTGTCTTCTTGTCAATAAGGCAGACAATTCTAGGGTCTTAAATAGCAATTCTATTTAATTTATCCACTTCAATATCTCTATTAAATGCTAGCTATGCATGCAACATTGTATTTACTATGAGAGATTTAAAAGAAAGATATTATGTAGTTCCTGTCTAAGAAAATCTATGTGAGATTTTAAAGACATGAACATGTGAAGCAATTTGAGGACTATGGAAGATACTTAAATCCTTGGTACACTCACTGAGACTTCACCAAGAGAAAGTATATGCAGAATATGTTTGTCAGAGCTTTCACAGAGAAGGACCCGCTGCCAGAAATTTAATGGCAGGGAGCTGCTGAGTTACTCCCTATCCCCGGCAGGTAAGATTCATGAGGGAAAGAGAACTGGGGCAGAACAGAGTAGAAGAAAAGAGATGCAAACAATGATACTTTAGTTTGTTGTGCAAATCACGAGAAGAGCAATTTTAGAATGGTTGATCTTGTTTTTATTTTACGTGTTCTTGAAATCCAAGCTAAAAGTTTTCAAAAGGAAAGAAAACAAAGGAAAACAAAACTTTCTATAATTATACTTTTTTAAACATTAGAAATTTAAATCACACTTCCAGTTGTGTATTCTTATTGTATTCCTGGCTCTGGTTGGTCTAATGAGACTCCTAGGGAAAAGGGTAGCTGTGAATTCCCAGTATGCAGTCATTTCTCCCCAATTCTGTACACAAAAACACAGCAATAGAAACTAACAAATTCTTCATTTTTTTCTAACCATGAAATGAAAAGATCATTCATGCCACAGAGCTTATGCATATGGACGATTTAAATTGTTTTCAGTTGATATAAAAAATATCATTCTTAATTCGTTTGGCATTTCATTATTTTGGTTCATCGAAATAAATGAATTCTGAAAGGTTACTGTGGAGATACCTATCAAGCATCTTATCTGGAAATGAATAGAAGAAAAAAATGGAGGCTGTGTACATTGCAAACTCTAATCTAAATGTGTCATTAGACAGAGAACAAGTTGTTAATGTCGCCCTTGAAGTCGACCTTGTCAGAAAGAAATGTAGATGGTGCTCCACAAGCTTCAGTCTGAACTATCTTCCAGACGTTCTCATCATCCTTCTCCCAACGTGGAAATACATCACTACTCTCAGCTGATGTTCAAAACATACCAAGCACACACAATTTTACATACCAATACATCTACTGTGGCTACAGTGGTAGGGAGGTGACACTGTCTTTGGATGAGTGTTTTGTCAAAGACTAAAATAAAGTATCTCCATGTATGGAAAACTTGAGTATATACAGGATTACATTTTGAAGAAAAATAAACCTCACGTTTACACATAAAGTCAGACTGATGTCAAAGGGAAGGGCTATGACAGAAAAAAATTTTATTTTATTTTTTAAGTTTATTTATTTATTTTGAGAGAGACACAGTTAGCATGAGTGGGGGAGGGGCAGAGAGAGAGAGAGAGAGAGAGAGAGAGAGAGAGAGAATCCCAAGCAAGCTCCGCGCTATCAGCACAGAGCCTGACATGGGGCTCAAACATGCAAACCCGTGAGATCATGGCCTAAACCAAAATCAAGAGTTGGATGCTTAACTGACTGAGCCAGTCAGACACCATATGACCAAAAAAATTTTTAGATGGTTATCGGGCTTGGACTGAACAAGTGATACAACAGGGAAAGAAAATTTGGTGTAAATTGACTTTTTATGACTCTCATTTAAGTATTTGGGAAGAGCACATCCACATACATGTTAGAGAAAGCTGAATCTGAGGTACGTCTACCCAAACTGAAGACAAATTCCTTTGTAAACAGAATCCTGTGTTTTCTTAAAATGCTATTTTTATGTTGCTATTTTTTTCATGTTGTTATTTCTCTAAAAACTAATGTGTGCCTGAATACAATTACAATTTTAACCACTGAAAACTTACTGATGAATATTTATAAAATTATCTAGAACATCAGATGAGTAGCCTGCAGAGGTAGGTTTTAGAACCTTTTCTAAACTTTAAACCTACATGAAATGGGAAAGCAGATTACATTGTAGCCTCCATTTTCTTACCAGTAAAATAGTGTGATCATATTAAATCTTCTTAATTCTTTCATTCGTTTCTTTAACAAATATTTTATTGAACACTAAGTACTGAGCATAATTACAAAACAAATATACATAAAATTTGTCTTTATGGAGCTTATAATCCAGTGATGGAGAGAGACATTTAACAACCGTACTGATAAATTTATAACTGCGCTGTTGCAGAAACTAGCAAACTGTTCACCAGTTTTCTACTCTGACTGGACCAACAGCTAGACTATGTTTTCCATATTCTCTTGCGGTTAGGTAGGCAGCATAACTGAAAGCAATATACACAATTTCCAGCCCAGGCCCATAAGTCTTCAGTGCATGATCGTGATTTTTGATGAACTCTTGATCTTAACTATATTGCTATAAATGCAATAGTGATTTTGGAAGTCATATGTTGAAGGTAGTATGGTCACAAAATGGAATGAGCCTGGGTCCTTGAGTCACTGCCTGGAGAAAAGCCATCTGCAGACAGGAACTTCCACTTTGAACTTCATATTGGTGAGAAATAATGTGTGATTATACATTTTTTAGTTAGATTGATTCAGTAGTTAAAATTGACTAGCAAATACAGAAGTTTGTACCTTCAAACTTCCATAAAAGAAAAATAAGAATTAATAAAATGTGTGACATTGGCTTAGTAGTTAAGCATTTGAGTAGTGGGCAGTGAACATGTTTCACAAGCTAAAAACATGGAGATCCATGCTGCGCAGTGGCAACAGATTTGTTAAAACTGTCTTTGCAATAACTTGGAAGGAAGATAATGTGTGTATTGAGACTATAGCTATAAGGCAAGTGGTTAAAAAGAGCCAGAGAGCTAATGTGGCATGGCTATTACTGCCTGCCTTTAATAAGATGTTGTAAGAAAGATGAGTCCAAGCAAAGATTCACTGATTTTCAAACAGAATTGGGAAAGAACACAGAGATTAGCCTCTTTAAAGGGTGGAAAAGCCAATGACTTCTGGACTCCAAAGACAAAGAAGAAAGATTGAAAGAACATGACATTGTAAGAGTTTTTAGCTGAAGTAAATGACTCGGCCATGCAACAGAGATCAAAGTAAGAGTATTATTTTCAAAATAAGCCTTTTATTTCAGATTGTCTGTCACCATTAAACGGAGAGACAAAGGTATGGAGATGAGGAAGCAAATGAATGAATAGGCATGACAAATATGTAAAGGGAAATGTTGGGCATATGTGCTGCCCATAACTGAAGAGTCTGAGGTTTTATCTTACTTCAAAGCTAACAATTTGGCCTGCCAGTTTTATGGATGCTGGCAGAAGATACAAAAATCCTGGGTCAAAGACAAAGAAATGTTTACTCATAGCAAAAGCTATAGCTGAAGATTTGGCATTTTTTTCCCCATCAGTTCCCTATGTCCCGGATCCCACAGAGAAATGGGAAGACATGTGCACACGAGGTAGGTTGCAGTAGAGTACAAGTGCCCTGTGCTTTGGGAATCCAAATATTTTGTAATGGATAGTGAGCATGCCAGACCTCTGCCTGGAAGGAGACATGATCTCCGTCTTAAAACTGCAAACAAATCTTCTCTTTGATTCAGAACTAGATACTTACTGTAACTTCTAAGGCCCTTTACTATACAGACATCCTTGAGAACATAGTCCAGGAGTAAGGCAGTCCATGCCTCTGGTTGCAAGATATACAGAATTGTGATGGTTTTATGGAGAATTATTTCCCAACACATAGTACTACATAAAACTCTCTAAAAGCAAATAGATCAGAAGTGTACAAATTATATTGATTACATTAATAAAGAAGCCATAACATCAGACTGAAGTTTTTTTTTAAAGTTTTTGAGTTATTAGGAAATAGAAACAAAACAAATCACAACAATAAACCTTGGGCCATCAAATCTGTGGAGTGTGAAAATTATGCACCCCCAAGGAAGAATTTTTGCAAAATGCCTACTTCTAATATTGCTATGGAAATTAGTGAACACAGGTTTGTCTCCCAAAGTATAGACATAAAAGCCATGAAGAATGATGAAAATAATTTCTCCCAAGAAACAAAATCAGAATATAATTAGGAAACATTTCTATTATTTGAGTTATTCTATTTTGAAGGTTTGTAATGAAACATTTTCTATTGCAATGTTAACTGATATGTATGCTATGATAAATATTATGTTATAAGCATAAAAGTTGAAATAAGATATTATAATTGAGGAAAATGATTGAGATTAGGGGGTCAAATGGTGTTTCTTTGAAAATTGGCCGTGAGATGAAATTTGAAAAGTGAGTAAGAGTTAGCAAGAAGAAGGATAGAGATAAAAATACTTAGGGTGATTAAGTATGCTGTAGTAAAAATAATCAAAAAAGAAATATTCAGAGAAAGAAACGATAAAAAACTGAAAAAAAGTGAGCTATATTATATCTTCAGTTGGCCTAATATATATGTATTTGGAGCTCCCTAAGGAGAGAAAAGAGTGAGAAATAAAAGAAATATTTGAAGAAATAATGGCTAGTGTTTCACCCAGTTCATTGAAAATTATAAAGCCACTAATTTAAGAAGCTCAGAACCCCAAGCAACAGAAACATGAAGAAAACTACACCAAAACATATGGTGATCAAATTGTTCAAAAAAACTTTAAAAGAACAAATCTTAAAAAACAGCCAAACAGAAAGCCACTTTCTGTACAGAGGAAAAATGAAAAGGATGACAGAGATTTCTCTTCCGAAACAATGCAAGTGAGAAAACAGGGAAAAGCATCTTTAAACTACTGGGAGAGGGGCGCCTGGGTGGTGCAGTCGGTTAAGCGTCCGACTTCAGCCAGGTCACGATCTTGCGGTCTGTGAGTTCGAGCCCCGCGTCAGGCTCTGGGCTGATGGCTCGGAGCCTGGAGCCTGTTTCCGATTCTGTGTCTCCCTCTCTCTCTGCCCCTCCCCCGTTCATGCTCTGCCTCTCTCTGTCCCAAAAATAAATAAACGTTGAAAAAAAAAATTAAAAAAAAAAAAAAACTACTGGGAGAAAAACTGCCAACCTAGAATTCCATAATCAGTAAAAGCATCTTTTAAAATGGAAGAAAATGTAGAGCGTTAAATGACAATATTAGAGAAAAATTATGGTCTCAAATTAGTGAAGTCATCTTCCCCTTATGAAACAAGAATGGAGACAAATTAAAAATAAACAAACAAAGGAAACAAGGAAAATAAGACTGAAATAATAAATAGAAAGTAAGAAACAATAAAGAAAATCAATGAAACCAAAATCTGATTGATTCTTTGGAAAGAAACAATAAAGATGATGCACCTTTTATTACAATAATCAGAAAAAAATTTAGAAAAGACACAGATTACCAGTGTCAGGGGTGAGAGATGGAAGGCCAGTAACTATTCTAGTGTTTCTTGTAGACACACACAAAAAATTATTCTAAGCATTAAAAAAGATAAGGGATATGAAGAGAGTCTTTAAGTCACTCTATTCAGCATTGTAGATGAAATGAACAAATTCCTTGAAAGGCACAAGATACCAAAGCTCACTCAAAAAAAAAAAAAAGAAAAGAAAAAAGAAAGAAAGAAAACTAAACCTGACTGACTCTATTTCTATTAAATAAGTTCAATATGCATTTTATTTTTTCTTTATTTATTTTTGAGAGAGACAGAGAGGGAGAGAGAGAGAGGGAGGGGCACAGAGAGAGAGAGAGAAAAAGAGAGAGAGAATCTTAAGCAGACTCCACACCAAATGAGATGCTGGACATAGGGCTAAATGTCATGATTGTGAGATCGTGACCTAAGCCAAAATCAAGAGTCCGACGCTTAACCAACTGAGTCACTCAGGCATCCCTGAGTTTGCATTTTGAAACTATGGCACAAATATACCCCAAGCCCAGATTTCATCGGCAAACACCACCAATCATTTAAGGTAGATATAATATCAATTCTATACAAACTTAAAAAAAAACATAAAGAGAAAGAAATAATGTGCAACCATTTCTATGAGATTAGTATTACCCTGGTAGCAAAATCAGACAAATAAATTACACCATAAAAATCCTGGAGGAACATAGGCATTGACCAAGAGACATTGACCATAGCAATATTTTTTTCTGAATATGCAAAGGAAACAAAAGCAAAAATAAGCTAATGAGACTACAGCCAAAAAAAGTTTCTGCACAGTGAAGGAAATATTTAACAAAACTAAAAGGAAACCTATGGAATGGAAGAAGATACTTGCAAATGATATATCCAATAAAGGGTTAGTATCCAAAAAATATAAACAACTTATCAAACTCGACACCCAGAAAACAAATATTCCAATTAAAAAATGGACAGAAGATATAAACAGACATTTCTCCAAAGAAGACATACAGATGGCCAACAGACACATGAAAAGATGCCCAACATCATTCATCATCAGGGAAATGCAAATCAAAACCTAAATGAGATATGACCTCATACCTGTCAGAATGACTAAAATCAAAACCAAAAGAAACAACAAGTGTTGGTGAGGATGTGGAGAAAAAGGAACCCTCTTACACTGTTGGTGGGAATGCAAACTAGTGCAGCCACTTTGGAAAACAGTGTGGAGGTTTCTCTAAAAGTTAAAAATAGAACTACCTTATGATCCAGAAATCACACTGCTGGGTATTTACCCCCCAAATACAGAACACTAATTCAAAGGGATACCTGCACTTCAATGCTCATAGCAACATTATTTACAATAGCCAAGATATGGAAGCAGACCAAGTGCCCATCAAATGATGAGTGGATAAAAAATATGGTGTATATATATATATATATATATACACACACACACACACACAATGGAATATTATTCAACCATAAAAAGAATAAAATCTTGCCATTTGCAAGAATATAATGCTAGAATATAATGATAAGCAAAATAAGTCAGAGAAAGACAAATACCATATGATTTCACTCATATGTGGAATTTAGGAAGCAAGACAAATGAACAAAGGGGCGAAAAAAGAGAGGTAAACCAAGAAACAGACTCTTAACTATAAAGAACAAACTGATGGTTACCAGAAGGGAGGTGCGTGGGGGGATGGGTTAAATAGGTGATGAGGATTAAGGAGTATACTTGTTGTGATGTGCACAGGGTGATGTATGGAGTGTCGAATTACTGTATCGTACACCTGAAACTAATATAAGACTGTATGTTAACCACCTGGAATTAAAATAAAAACTTAAAAACTAATGAAACATAAAATGATAAAAAATAACTAGATGAGGTACCTGGGTGGCTCAGTCAGTTAAACCAAGTCTGACTCTTTGTTTCAGCTCAGATCATGATCTCGCGATTTTGTGAGTTCAAGCCCTGCATCTGCTCGAACTGCTTGGGATTCTCTCTCTCTCCGTATCTCTCTGCCCCTCCATCACTCAAGCTGTCTCTATCTCTCTCAAAATAAATAAACTTAAAAATATATATACTAAAAAAAAACGCAACTAGAATTAATATGTGAAATTAGACTATAAGAACTAAGTTTAATATACAAAATTCAACTGTATTTCTGCATACAAGCAATGAAGAAACAAACTGAAATTAAATTACCATTTAAAATAGCATAAATACATGAAATATTAGGAATAAATCTGATAAAAGATGTGCAAAACTGTACATGAAAAACTTCACGACTTTACTGCTAAGAATTGTAAATGCCCTAACTTAATGGAGACAGATTTTGTTCATGGGTTGCAAGGTTCAGTATCCTTTTGATATCAGTCTTCCCAAATCGATCCATAAATTCAACACAATTGCAATCAAAATCTCATCACCCCGTTTTTCTATAGATTTTGATAAACTGTTTTAAAATACATATAAAAATTAAAAGAGTACAGGTAGCCAAAGCAAATTTGATAAGGAAGATTGGAGGGCTAACAGTACTCGATTTCAAGGCTTATTATAAAGGTGCAAAAATGAATGCAGTATGTTATTGGTAGAAGGATATAAAAATAGAACATTTGAATAAAGTGTAGAGCACAGAAATAGACCCATACGTATACAATATAAATTTTGGCCATGCTGCAAAAGCAATCCAGTGAAGAATGGATAGTCCTTTCAACATACTATGTTGGAACTATTAGGTATTGACATACAAAATAATAAACTTCAATCCATATCTTATGGTTATCTATGACAACATCGGTCATAGACTTAAAAGTAAAACTAAAGTATAGAAGATGTCAGAACAGCATGGAAGTTGTGTGTGTCATGTCCATGAAATACAGCCAGATCAACACTAAACCATGCTGCACACCTAGAAAACTGATCTGAGAATTAACACAACAATCTGCACAACCTGAAGCACAGAATTCTGCAGGTACGCGGCGCGGAGAGGTGAACTGGGGGAGAGGGAAGCCGCGGAGGGCAGGGCAGGGCAGGGAGCCACTTTTGCGTGTGGAAGGAGTACGAAGACTGGGGAGAGAGTACGGGAAAAGCCCCCCTGACCCAAAAGCAGCTGGAGAGAAAGTGGAAAAGTGGAAATCGCCGCAGGTACTGACCTAAAAAGGGAGACAGGAGAAAGGAGAGGGTTTAAATTCCGTTAAGACTATAAACAGGGGGAACGCAGATCTGAAACTCCGCAGCTCAATACCTGGTAGTGCTCTGGTCAGAAGGGCGAATCCGGAGGAGCAGAGTGGAGTCTGGAGTTCTTCAGGCCACACGGGGAGAGGTAGTTCCCCTGCTGGGAGGACACCTGGTAGAGGCTGTGCAGCCCCCCCAAGGCAAGGCCCCAGTAGACCCAGGAGAATAACTGCATTCACTGGTGCTGGAACAAGGTCGCTGGGAGTGAAGCCTGGTGCCAGATGCGTGTTGTGATTTTCCATAATCCCTGAGGCGCTGCTGCTACGCTGTCTCGCAAACTTTTTCCGGGGCGGGCTGGCACCCGGCTGCAGTCTCTGGGCATCGGCAGCAGCACAGACCGTGAATGTTCCTGGCTGCGGCCGGCACCCGGCCATTGCTCGGTGAGACCCTCCCGCAGAGGGGCGGAACAGGTCAAAGCCGCAGTCCGTCAGAAGTAAGGGGTTGGGAAAAACAGTCACATCTGAGATAAAACTCAGGAGGGAAGTGCTGCCTGGGGACAGTGAAGAAGTGGGGAGTGGAGGAAAGCTGAAGACAGAGGACGGGGGCACAGTTGCTGATCGGGAAGAACAGAGCAACGATACTAGAGATTCGGTACCTGGGTGACGCCATTCTCGCCATTCTCACCTCTCCCACGCATGCGCATACGCACCTATGGGCACCGAAACAATCCACCCCAGTAGAATGGCAGCGCCATCTAGTGGAGAATGGAGCTGTTATACTAAGCCCGGCCAACCCGGCCAACCTCACTCTTCAGGAACACAAGTCTTTCCGCCTCCTTAGTTTATTACTATAAAGCGTTTGATAGTCTGACTTCTAGGGGAAAACAAAGTAATTTCAGTTGTATCAGTCTCTTCACTGGTCCATCTATTCAATTTTCTTTCTTTTTTTTATTTATTCTTTTTTCTCTTTTTCATTTCTTTTTCTTGAATACAGAAAGAGAAAAAAATTCTTTTTTTTAATTCTTATTAAAAACATTTTAATTTTTTTTCTACTATATGCTTTATTTTTGTGTAAATTTTTCACATTCTATTTTACTTCCATCATTTCATTTTAGGCTACTTCAGTGTATTCATTTTTTTTCAAATTTTCAGATGATTTCCCTTTACTTCTCCTTTCCCCCTTTTTTTCTCTAATCTATCAATCCCCTTTCAACACCCAGACAAAAACACACCAAGGATCTAGCATCATTTATTTGATTTGTGTGTGTGTGTGTTTGTTTATAACTTTTTAATATTTTTTAATTTTAATTTTTTACCCCATTAGTTCCTTTTCTCCCTTCAAAATGATAAAACAAAGGAATTCACCCCAAAAGAAAGAATAGGAAGAAACGACATCCAGGAACTTAACCAACACAGATACAAGCAAGATGTCTGAACCAGAATTTAGAATCATGATAATAAGAATACTAGCTGGAGTCAAAAATAGATTGGAATCCCTTTCTGTGGAGATGAAAGAAGTAAAAGCTAGTCAGGGTGAAATAAAAAATGCTATAACTGAGCTGCAATCTCTAAAGGATGCCACGGTGGCAAGGATGGATGAGGCAGAACAGAACATCAGTGATATAGAGGACAAACTCATGGAGAATAAAGAAGCAGAAAAAAAGAGGGAGATTAAGGCAAAAGAGCACGATTTAAGAATTAGAGAAATCAGTGACTCATTAAAAAGGAATAACATCAGAATCATAGAGGTCCCAAAAAAGGAAGAGAGAGAAATAAGGGTAGAAGGGTTATGTGACCAAATCATAGCAGAAAACTTTCCTAACCTGGGGAAAGACACAGACATCAAAATGCAGGAAGCACAGAGGCCTCCTGTTAGATTCAACCAAAACTGACCATCAACAAGGCATATCATAGTCAAATTCACAAAATATTCAGGAAAGGAGAGAATCATGAAAGCAGCAAGGGAGAAAAAAAAAAAAGTCCTTAACGTACAAGGGAAAACAGATCAGGTTTGCAGCATACCCATCCACGGAAAACTGGCAGGCCAGAAAGGAGTGGCAGGATATATTCAATGTGCTGAATCAGAAAAAATATGCAGCCAAGAATTCTTTACCCAGCAAGGGCTGTCATTCAAAATAGAAGGAGAGATAAAAAGTTTCCCAAACAAAAATTAAAGGAATTTGTGACCACTAAACCAGCCCTGCAAGAAATTCTAAGAGGGGACTCTCTAAGGGGAAAAATGAAAAAAAATAAAAATAAATAAAGACCAAAAGCAACAAAGACTAAAAAGAACCAGAGAACACCACCAGAAACTCCAACTCTACAAGCAACATAGTGGCAATAAATTCATATTTTTCAGTACTCACTCTAAACATCAATGGACTAAATGCTCCAATCAAAAGATGTAGGGTAACAGAATGGATAAGAAGACAAGATCCATTTATTTGCTGTTTACAAGAGACCCATTTTAGACCTAAAGACACCTTCAGATTGAAAGTAAGGGAATGAAGAACCATCTATCATGCTAATGGTCAACAAAAGAAAGCTGGAGTAGCCATACTTATACCAGACAATCTAGACTTTAAAATTAAGACTGTATCAAGAAATGCAGAAGGGCATTATATCATAATTAAGCGGTCTATCCACCAATATGACCTAACAATTGTAAACATTTATGTACCGAATGTGAAAGTACCCAAATGTGTAAATCAGTTAATTACAAATGTAAAGAAACTCATTGATAATAATACCGTAATAGTAGGGGACTTCAACACCTCACTCACAGCAATGGAAAGATCATCTAATCAAAAAATCAACAAGGACAATGGCATTGAATGACACACAGGACCAGATGGACTTAACAGATATATTCAGAACATTTCATCCTAAAGCAACGGAATTTACATTCTCTCCAGTGCACATGGAACGTTCTCCAGAATAGATCACATACTGGGACACAAATCAGCCATAAGTAAGTACAAAAAGATCAAGATCATACCATGCATATTTTCAGACCACAACGCTATGAAATTTGACCACAAGAAAACATTTGGAAAGGTAACAAATACTTGGAGACTAAACAACATCCTACTAAAGAATGAATGGCCTAACCAAGAAGTTAAAGAGGAAATTAAAAAGTTCATGGAAGCAATGAAAATGATAACACCACAACTCAAAACCTCTGGGATGCAGCAAAGGTGGTCATAAAAGGAAAGTATATAGCAATCCAGGCCTTCCTAAAGAAGGAAGAAAGATCTCAGATACACAACCTAACCTTAAGCCTTAAAGAGCTGGAAAAAGAATAGCAAATAAAACCCAAAACCAGCAGAAGACAGGGAATAATAAAGATTATAGCAGAAATTAATGCTATCGAAACCAAAAAACACCAGTAGAACAGATCAATGAAACCAGAAGCTGGTTCTTTGAAAGAATTAGCAAAATTGATAAACCACTATCCAGTTTGATCAAAAAGAAAAAGGAAAGGACCCCAATAAATAAATTCAAGCATAAAAGAGGAGAGATCACAACCAATACAGCAGAAATAAAAACAATAATAAGAGAATATTATGAGCAATTATATGCCAATAAAATGGGCAATCTTGAAGAAATGGACAAATTCCTAGAAACATATACACTACCAAAACTGAAACAGGAAGAAATAGAAAATTTGAACAGACCCATAACCAGTAAAGAATTGAATTAGTAATCAAAAATCTGCCAAAAAACAAGAGTCCAGGGCCATATGCCCTGGATTGATCAATGGGTCAGAATAGAGAACCCAAAAATGGACTCACAAATGTATGGCCAACTAATCTTTGACAAAGCGGGGAAGAATATCCAATGGAATAAAGACAGTCTCTTCAGCAAGTGGTGCTGGGAAAACTGGACAGTGACATGCAGAAGAATGAACCTGGGCCACTTTCTTATGCCATACACAGAAATAAACTCAAAATGAACAAAAGACCTAAATGTAAGACAGGAAGCCATCAAAATCCTAGAGGAGCAAGCAGGCAGAAACCTCTTTGATCTTGGCCACAACTACTTCTTACTCAACACGTCTCCAGAGGTAAGGGAAACAAAAGCAAAAATGAACTATTGGGACCTCATCAAAATAAAAAGCTTCTGCACAGTGAAGAAAACAATCAGCAAAACTAAAAGATAACTGACAGAATGGGAGAAGATATTTGCAAACGACATATCAGATAAAGGGTTAGTATCCAAAATCTATAAAGAACTGACCAAACTCAACATCCAAAAAACAAACAATCCAGTGAAGAAATGGGCAAAAGACATGAATAGATACTTCTCCAAAGAAGACATCCAGATGACCCACAGACACATGAAAAGATGCTCAACATCACTCATCATCAGGGAAATACAAATCAAAACCACAAATGAGATACCGCCTCACACCTGTCAGAATGGCTAACATTAACAACGCAGGCAACAACAGATGTTGGTGAGAATGCAGAGAAAAAGGATCTCTTTTGCTTTGCTGGTGAGAATGCAAGCTGGTGCAGCCGCTCTGGAAAACAGTACGGAGGTTCCTCAAAAAACTAAAAATAGAACTACCCTACAACCCAGCAATTGCACTACTAGGTATTTATCCAAGGGATACAGGTATGCTGTTTCAAAGGGACACGTGCACTCCAATGTTTATAATAGCACTGTCAATAGCCAAAGTATGGAAAGAGCCCAAATGTCCATCGATGGATGACTGGATAAAAAAGAGGTTTTATATATATATATATATATA
This sequence comes from Lynx rufus, assembly GCF_022079265.1. Taxonomy (NCBI): domain Eukaryota; kingdom Metazoa; phylum Chordata; class Mammalia; order Carnivora; family Felidae; genus Lynx; species Lynx rufus. Next base: position 2,826,925 of record NW_025814837.1, on the reverse strand, counting down.
TATTGGTATATATATATATATTGGTATATGTATATATATATTGGTAAATATATATATAATGGAGTATTACTCAGCAACCAAAAAGAATGAAATCTTGCCACTTGCAACTATGTGGATGGAACTAGAAGGTATTATGGTAAGCGAAATTAGTCAGAGAAAGACAAATATCACATGACTTCACTTATCTGAGGATTTTAGGACACAGAACAGATGAACATAAGGAAGGTGAAGCAAAAATAATATAAAAACAGGGAGGTGACCAAACATAAGAGACTCTTAAATATGGAGAACAAACAGAGGGTTACAGGAGGGGTGGGGGAGGGGAAATGGGCTAAATGGGTGAGGGGCATTAAGGAATCTCCTCCTGAAATCATTGTTGCACTCTATGCTAACTAATTTGGATGTAAATTAAAAAATTAAATTAAAAAAAAGTAAAACTAAAGTATAAAACTTCTAGAGAACTTTTTTTTTATTCTTCAGTAAAAACCTGGGAGGGGAATAGCTAAATCATGTGGTAGATACAAATTTACCCTGATAAGGAACCGTCAGACTCTATTTCAGAGTGGTTATAATGGTTGTACCATTTTATACTTCCTCCAATAGTACAAGAGAATGCTGGTTCCCTGATATTCTCTTGAATATTTGGTATGGTCAGTGTTTAATTTCAGGCATGCTGGTAAGTGTGTTGTTAAAATTTTCTTTTTTTTTAAATTTTTTTTCTTTAAATGTTTATTTTTGAGACAGAGAGAGACAGAGCATGAACGGGGGAGGGGCAGAGAGAGAGGGAGACACAGAATATGAAACGGGCTCCAGGCTCTGAGCTGTCAGCACAGAGCCCAACGCGGGACTCGAACTCACGGACCGTGAGATCATGACCTGAACTGAAGTCGGACACTTAACCGACTGAGCCACCCAGGCGCCCCAAAATTTTCTTTACTTAATAACTAATGGTATTGATCATAGACATTTTTGGGAGCAGGGTTTATTCCATTTTTTTGAAATTTATTTGTTGTATTTTTTGTTTTCTTGTTATTGAGCTTTGATATATCTTTATATATTCTAAATACAAGTCATTTTTTTCAGATCTATGCTTTGCATATATTTTCTCCCATTCTGAGATTTGTCTTTTCATTTTTCTAACAGTGGCTTCAAAGAATAGAAGTTATTAATTTTGATATATTCCAATTTATCAGTAGTTTCTTTTATGTATCATGCATTGGTGTCATAGCTAAGAAATCTTTGCCTCACCCATTAGTACAAAGACTTTCTTTTTTCCTCTAGGAGTTTGGTCCTAAAATCAGCAGATGTTATAATAGCGTTATTTTAGAAAAGGAAGTAAAAATATATATATGAGAAATTGATTGGTAAATAAGATGATTAGCACTTTTTGAGGTAATATTCTCTGATTAATCATTATCACAATATCACTTTTCTTGGATCTGGCATTATAATATTTGACTTGCTGCTATCTTAGAAATTCTAACACTTAGAAAATATCAATAGGAGTGCAATTAATGCACACTGGCATGCTGTTGTTTTTTCCCAGTGTATTTCAGGGAACCTTAGAGATCAGTGTGAATCACTGAGCATCTGTTTCAATGGATTGACAGATATTAATTATAAAGATGACTGAAATTAGTATATTGATTAAGTGGAATACTTTTTCTTCTTTGGTGCACATTTGGCATCTTGATTAGGTCAATCCTACAGAAATCTCTAGAGCATATTTAGGTTGGAATTTTTCCATTTCTTTGTCACCCAGTTGTCACATTTTTAAAAATAAAAGTAAAATATGAAACTAGTGCACCAGAAATAATCTGATTACCAAATAAAGAGTAACTAGAAATTTTCTTAGGGCAGGAGGTTTTGGATCTAATCAGGCAAACATGATACAAATTTGGTCCAAATTTGTACCTTACAAAAGGTATGAAAAAGGAGCACTAGTTTAAAAAAAATAATCCATAGATGTCAGGATAAAGTTACAAAATAACTTCTTTTTTTTTCTTTAGAAAAGATAATTGAGAGAAAGAATAAAGTACCTGAGAGGAATCCATTGTATTTCATGACCAAGGAAACTTCAATTGTACTATTTATTAGTTTACACTGTGGCAGTTCTGCCCCTATTTAAAAGGACATAGAGCTCATTGTGTAGCACCCCCAGAAACATGGGAACACCAGGAGAAAGAGGCAGCCATCATCTAGAAAACAAACAGTGAAATGAATTGCTATTTGTCACCTTTCTAACTGTTCTGTTGACCCCTAGTCCCCATTTACTCTGAGTGGTTTCATGCACAATTCTTAATAGAGTACAAAAGAAAAAAAGCAATGCCTGCATTTTTAGAATGATAGTCATCCTCCAAAGGTTGCCCCTTTAAGCTAAAGAATTGTAACTCTGTCATCTTTGTGGTCAAATTCCTTTTCCTCTCGGAAATAAAAGAATCTCTTTGAGTGCAATTTTCTTTCTTTCTCATCAGCGGTGAGTGATGAAAGACAGATAGTAACAAATGGAATTAGACTCTCTCTCTGCCTATCTTTAGATCAAAAACTCCAGAGGTAAATCAGTTTGTCAGCCATTTTTCCCCATTAGGACAGAGAGCATAAGGTTTGCATAATTCCTAGCAAGCTCCCACCCCAACATAATTAGGAGTGTGAATAACCACCTGATCAACTCTACCATGTGGACATGGTCTGTGGAAGATGTCAGTAACCCTGACTTCATGCTGTATCCAATGCGTTTATGTACTCCTTTTCGGGAAGGTAAGGACATGGTAACTGGTGGCAAGCTTTCTTTTTACCACCAAAATATAGTATCTTAAAAGGTCTATCGGAAACCAAAATGTTTAACACTTGTGTAAGTCATCAACCATATTCAGCAAACATTTTTGAAATCCTAATAAGGGGCAAATCATTAGGAGATTGAAAGAAAGTCTTCCATGGGGGAGGGGAAGGAAAAAAAAGAAGAAGAAAAAAGGAAAAAAAAGTTAGAGAGGGAGGGAGGCAAACCATAAGAGACTCTTAAAAACTGAGAATAAACTGAGGGTTGATGGGGGGTTGGAGGGAGGGGAAAGTGGGTGATGGGTATTGAGGAGGAGGACACCTGTTGGGATGAGCACTGGGTGTTGTATGCAAATCAATTTGACAATAAATTTCATATTAAAAAAATAAAGAAAGAAAATCTTTATGGATACTTTTTTGTTTCTACCAATTGTGCCAAAGTGTCCGACTTATAAAGTAAGAACCTTAACAATGTAGGCTAATGCAGTCTCAAATCTGTTCACACAACTGTACTGTGCTTTCTAAATACCCACAAGGAACTAAAGAGCACAGGAGGTGATATCTTCCACAAGCATAGTCACAGAAAATGTATCTCTTTATATTACATATAGAATAAGGGGTGAGATTTTTTGTTGTTTGATTTTTGTTTGTTTTGCTTTTGCTTTTTGATTGGAGAGATGACTGTAGACTAGTATCTTCCTTTTCTTGTTGACCTGTGCTTTTCTATGAGATTTTAGATTGGTTAAAAGCCAGCATTACAGGCACAATTTGTCTTTAACCTTATAGATATATTTTGGCTGAAATTATTGATGTAGTCTATTCAACGAATCACAGTAACTTGTACATATGTTAAACCCAAGATTCAGAACCCATTTATGCTCCTATAACCAAACCAAATGCTCAGTCATAAGGATACACAAAGAAGTCTTGTCAACTAGCACAGTGATTACTTAAAAAATATTTTAATGTTTATTTATTTTTGAGAGACAGAGACAGAGCACAAGTGGGGTAGGGGCAGAGAGAGAGAGAGAGAGAGAGAGAGTCAGAGAGAGAAAAGCAGGCTCCAAGCTCCAAGCTGTCAACACAGAGCCCGACGTGGGGCTCAAACTCACCAATTATGACATCATGACTTGAGCTGAAGTCAGGATGCTTAACTGACTGGGCCACCCAGGGAACCCAGCACAGTGATCAGTTTTTAAGGTTCATTTGGCCTGGATGTTTTGCTTTAGGTGATTTTTTTTTCTTTCTTCTTTTTTTTTCTTTTTCTTTCTTTCTTCTTTTTTTTTTTTATGAGTAACTTAAGATGAATACCCTCATCGCAAATTAATTTGCATTTAACAGGCAAATCAATTTGGCTGAACTTTTTCCTTTTAGTATAACCCACCATTTGTTTGACTACATTAGCTAAATCAATTTGCCATTCATTATGATACCACATAACTAGGTTTTATTAATAGCTGACCCCTATGGGATATGGAATTATAAAAGTTTTGAAAGGTAAAAAATCCTGAGATTTTATTGCAAAATGGTTCTGCAAAGGGGTAACTAGAGATGTTCCCTGTTCATTTGAAAAATGAAGACTCAGTGCTTCGTGCTTAGTGATGAATTCTCATCAATAGGATATGTTTTCATTTGCTTCTTTTTCTTGTATTGATTCTGTTTTTCAAATACGGCAAGGGTTTATATGAAGGAATTTATTTTTTCTGACTAACGAGCTTCTCTGAATTTAGAAATTATTCTGCCTGTGGGGGAATGGAAGGACAATAAATGGGATCACCCAGGAACCAAATAGGAATTGGCCTCATCAGCAGAGAATGGTCAATCAAATTAAAAATACTTTAAAACAAAAACTATTCAGCACTAGACCGATATCATTTTGATTATATTTTAGAGCAGTAGTTCTCAATAGAAATGCCTGTGGAAAGGATACCTGGTAAAGGAATAATTCAAATAATGGCCCTCATCTAATCCACAGAACATTTAATAAATGTACATAATTATCTTAAATTGAAGGTTTCTTCCAGAATTTCCTCCTTAAAACATTAGAATGGCTACTACTGGTCTTCTAACAATAGTTACTTGAGTGGAGAAAAAAGTTACAAATGAATGTTGAGACAGAAACCCAGAAAACACCTGAACAATCTTCTTCAACATGTTGTATTTCCCTCTCCTGAGGGAAGCATGAGTATTTGGATGTGGTTATAAAGTACGTATACTTAATATATAGTCATGAATATCCTTCTCTTCATATAAATATAATTTTAGTTCATAAAAATTATTGATTTTTTTGTTATAGTCAATAAAAATATGAATTCAAGGCTCTAAACATCTAAGTTTGAAAACACTTGTTCCACCTTTCCAGGTGTTTGCTTACCTAAAAAATGTTTTCCAATTGCTCTTCTAAATTTTTTGGTAATGTTTATTTATTTTGAGAGAGAGAACATGTGCACGGGTGCACGTGCATAAGAAAGGAAGGGGCAGAGAAAGAGAGAGAGAGAGAGAGAGAGAATCCCAAGAAAGCTCCACACTGTCAGTGAGTAGCTGGACATGGGCTCGATCTCACAAACCCTAAGATCATGACCTGAGCCGAATTAGGAGTCAGACGCTTAACCAACTGAGCCACCCAGGCACTCCCAATTGCTCCTCTTTTAAATGAGTGGTTCAGGGTAAAACTATCTGAGTATGTTATTATTATTATTTTTTATCATTTATTCATTTTTTGAGAGGCAGAGGGAGACAGTATGAGCGGGGAAAGGACAGAGAGAGAGGGAGACACAAAATCCAAAGCAGGCTCCAGGCTCTGAGCTGTCAGCACAGAGCCTGACACAGGGCTCGAACTCACGAACAGTGAGATCATGACCTGAGCCGAAGTCGGACACTTAACCGACTGAGCCACCCAGGTGCCTCTGAGTAGGTTATTTTTCAAGTGGCATTTAAAATAAAAGGGCTACATATAAAGATGAGCTTTGCCATATAACTTCTCTACAAAGGCTGAAATTTTCAAAAGACCCAACTGGCAGAATTAATATAATCAAAATTATAATACATTTTGAATATTCATACTTACATTTTCTCTCATTAGAATAACAAACTATGAGCAATTGATTGACCACCCAGAAACTACTCTTAAAAACAAAGAGACAGAGACAGAGAGAGAAGCTATTTACAAGCATCATTCATTTATATTATCAAAAAAATCTATTGCAAAAAAAAATCACAGTCATCGACCATAATATTTTTATTTTAAGAAAAATGAGTAACTTATATTAGTGTAGTTTTTATATTATTACAGTTGCAAAGGACATGAAAGTATATTATGTGATTACTTAAATATTGCCTAAAATAAGTAGACACAGCCCAGCATTTAAAATGATTCTTCTCCTTTTTGCCTTATAATTCCAAATGCCTTTTTGTGATTTTTATTAATATACATATTTTATATATATATATATATATACACAAGAATATTAGGGTAGCTTCTATTTTTTTTTAAAGTGTCAAAAGGTGAAAATTAGACACTTTCACCTTGCTGGGACAAGTTGGCAGGAATTGATCTAAATCCTAGGAAGCATGTATCTGAAAAGGAAATAAAGAAATTAACTAGTTGATGTGATCTGAAAATATGTACTGGCAGAACATCAATTTAACTGAGTAACTAGCCCAAACCCAGGGTCAATAAAAAGAAATACATTTATATTTTTATATCTTGTTAAGATTTTGATTAGATACTCTTCAAATTACACAATAGAAATAATAAAATATGATGGTGTGTCGCGCTTTGCTTATATTAAAAAGCTGGCAAAATAGTTTGTGATCGCTGTAGTAAATTTTTACAAAAACAGAACAAAAATTTAAAAGGATGCGTAGTACGTAAGACACACGTTCGTATATATATCGCATACATGTTTATACACATAAAATCCAGAAGAAAAAAGTTTTACGTACTGACATATATCATCCATGCATTTTTATCCTGACACAGAAAAAGGCTGGGCCAAAGCTTTCAGAAATCAAATGTGAACTCATTTTGAAATACCAGCAGTGTTTGAATTTTAAATTAACCTATTTACAATGAAACTATGCCTGCTGATTGCCATCATCTTCAGGAAAATTAACAGTAACGATCATTGGTGTCATAATGCAATTTCCCCGCAAAAATCACATAGGCTTCATTACTGTTTACATAAATTGTCATAAATACCAATTATGGCTGAACATAAAATGTAATGCTCTTTTTTTAATCATAATCAGACAATTGTTCTTCTAATTCATATGCTAGGGGAATAGGGTTTCGATTCAACCTTTGTTGTGAAAGAAGTGTTTGGTTTTGCGAGAAGTGCTTGTTGGCTTCTTGTCAAATCACTCACCCTCCATTTGGATCGTGTAGTCCTTGCCCCTGTTCGCTGTGTCCTCTAATATACTGGGAAGAACATGGAGTCGCGCTAATGGCAGATGAGGGATATATACACTGAAAGTGTCCTCTAGACTTCAGCTGAGAGGTGGCTTCCGGTGGGATTTATAACAACATTTGGTGTAATTACGTGGAAGCCCCCATAAAGGAATAATGCAATAACAGACCTGTTAGAGGAGCACATTTGCAGCACCAATTCCAGCTTCCCCCATAGGTCAGCAGAACAAATAGCCAGTAAAGGCAATGCCTTGTTAAATCGCTAATTTTCAAAACAAATAAGAGTTAAGTTGCTGGCAGGGGAGTAGGAAAAAAGGCCAGGAAGAAGAGATTCAGCATCCTTATCATTTTGGTCTCTAAGAAGGAGATAAATCAGCTCGAAAGGTTATTCAGACAGAAAGTCAGAGCAGGGGACAATTCTCTCTGAGGACAAAAGCCCTGTCTTTGCTTTCTGGAATCTGGCAAAGCCAACGTGAGAATCACGCCTTTTGGGGCCTATTTTCTCTTGCCATAGAACTCTTTGTACCTGTCTACTTGCTTATTCTTTGGTCTTTATTCTTCTTGACCTGCTTACTTCTAATATTTAAAAATCAAGTCTGCATGAAGTTCCCCTCTGTTCTGATGCAGAGCAGCCCTTAAAAATTAGATTCAAAAGAAAAATCACTCCATTGATTCTTTACATAAAACTGTCCTTGTGTGTTGATGACCACACTCAACTGCATGTGACTGGGTACGATGGTGGCTTGACCCGCTGCTGTCCTTCCCCACACCTCAACACTGGGCAGTCTCTTGTTATTTTAATGAACCCTGGTGAATTAACCTAATTCTCTCCAATTGTATCCTAGTCGATTAAAGCAAGTGACAGTGATATGTTCAGTCAAGTTTAATGAAACAAAATTACGATTGTTGATCTAAGAAGAAAATAATTAATAAAACTAGTAGGTATTGCATCCGTCTGAGAAATGAAAGTGGAATGAACAGAAATCCAGTAGAATTAGCTGCTGCTGTTTCACTGCCTAAGCTAGGGAAATGCAAAAGGTAAACAAACAGCATCAGCAGGGAAGGGAAAACGGAACTTTTTCTTTTTTTTCATCTTTCATAATCTCATGCATTATCGGTAACCGGGTGAGACATTTTAATACGGTGTGATCATCATTAAAAGGCAGATATTTATCTTATCACAGTGCATTAAACTCCCAGAAGGAAATGGGAAAAGAGAGAGAGTGAGTGAGAGACTCTCATGAACTATTTAATGAAACACTGTGGTTGTAGCTTTTCTTGATTGTTTTTCTAGAAAGAAAGAAAGAAAGAAAGAAAGAAGAAAGAAGAAAGAAAAATCTGATGTTGGACAAAACTGGTTCCAAACACGCCCAGACTATACCCAGAGCCTGTGCATTTTGAGAAATCTCTACTGTGTTCTGACTTTGTTTAATAATTTCTAATTATGTTCTACAACACAAAATTAAATATTTCTATCTCCATTGTGTGTACTTATTCATGAGCTGGGCATTAATCGTAAAACAATGTATCTTGTTGTTTATTTATACCAGATGTGAGTATTTATGTTGCTCTGTTCAGGGTTCCCAGCTAGGTCTTTATTTGTATACTGAGCCGCCTGGTTTTGCATGAAAATGGTTTCTGAGCTCTGGAGTTCATCTTCAGTCTTGTGTTTAAAACAACAACAACAACTTTTTTTTAAGAGGAAGAATTTATGAATAACTAAGAGATTTCTGCTGTGGCTCCCCTGGTCTCTCACCAGCAGGGCAGCCAGAATACGTTTTGGGGACCAAGAAAATTCAATTTGGGATTTGCTTCACAGTTTACAATGCTGGCTTCTTGCAAACAAAAGCTGCCTGGGCCATGGAGAGCTTTTCTTCTGAAACACATTTGCATACTGTTAATTTTCTATTTATTTATTGACTTTTAAAAATGTATGAGTTTGTTGGGGTGGAGGGGAAAGTGCTTCTAGAATGTCTTTCTGTGTCTGCCTCCATGTTACTTAACTCAGTGAGTCACCATAAGAGTCCCCTGATAGATTTTTTTTAAAGGAGATCTTGTCTTTGTCATTTTATTAGCATAATTGACAATATAACAAAACTAACTTTGGGGTTAAATTTATACAAAATATAAAGTCTTCCTCCTATGCTGTCCCTTATTCTCTCAATTCTCCTGCCCAGGTCAATTTCTGTGTGTTAAGAGATTTTTTACTTCTACAAAAAACATAAGTATGTATTTCTTCCCTCAATTCAAATTCTAGCATATTTACTGTCCTTCACTTTTTTTTCCCATTTGATATTATATCTTGGAGATTGTTCCATGTCGGATATTTAAAAACACCCTTCTCATTCTTTTTTACCGCTCTTATATTCTACTGTATGGATATGCATAAAGGATTTCATAAAGGGCCATGTTTTATTTCTAATCATAAATCAGCTATATGTGGCACAGTGATTGCCCCATAGGGCTTTTTCAATAAACATTTGCAGATCTACACAGAACGAGCACCTAGTTAGTACACAACAATCTGGTGACATGGTTCTTTGTCTGTCTGAGTTTGTGATCAAGTAAACAAGACTCCTTCTTCAGTACTGTGTTCAAGAGTAAAGGGTAACTGATTGAAGTATTTTCAATATCTGGGAACCTATTAGTCTGGAAAGAGTATTTCCCTTGATAACACAGGTGAATGTCAAAGTGGGGAGAGCTCCCGCATCTTTGCTGTCATGCCTTAAGACACAGGATGCACAATGGGGGGCTTACCAAAGAACTCTAGTTTGTAGGCATGTTTTATTTTGATTAATTAAAATGTTGGAAGTAGTTGACATGATTAACTAATTTAGAGATTTAACATAAACATCTGTACTTGTAGTTCCTGTTGCCTGATGATCGCACTAGAGTTGGCCTGCCTTCCTGTCAGAACAGCATCCCCTGGAGCTGAGTAGCACTGCCCTCTTCAGACAAGAGCTTGAGTGCCAGGATTTGCCCAGACTTATCCTGGCCAGCTTAAATCCTTACCAGTCTGCACCCAGGAGGCATTTAAGTTTCCCACAGTGGACTCAAGTATATAAGCCTGCAGGCAGCTTTCAAGTTATAAATGTGTATCCAACACCATGTAGGATAAATGCTCCAATAATAGCAATGATTATTGTGGTAGTAATGTTAAGATACCTGGAGAATATAAATTCCTCAGGTTGGGCATTGGGCATCTTCTAACACTTTCAGATATGCTTGGCTTTAGTCAGTCGTACAGATGCTTAGTATCATTCCAGATCACCTGTGAAAATTTCTGGAAGTGTTGATACACAAAGAGGTGAACAGCAGGCAAAAGTGCATTGCTATGAGGTGTCTGGTGCCACCTATCAATGGCAGAAATTTTTAACCATATTAGAGAAAATAATGTTGGAATGCTGGAGGATTCAGAGGACTAACATAAATGTTGAAAGAGGATGTTGCATGTCTAGTTTCCTGTTCAGTAAGTAAGGAGCTTGGAAGTTATCACTCCCTCCCAACAATAAGTAAAAAGCTAAACAAATTAAAAACAAGCAACTCTTCTTTAGTCCATCACAGCCTTGAAGTAAAGGCAAACGGCCGTCTCAAAAATCTTAGAAGCGGACATGCAGATACAGGGAATCACAACCTCTTAGAAGCAGACATGCAGATACAGGGAATCACAACCTACCGGAGTAGAAACCCATGAGCTCCATGGGAACTAGTACCAAGGCAGGAAAACCTAAACTAATTGATGAATTGCTAGAGGCTCAGTGTAGACAAGTTTGGGAGTTAAAAACTTTGTGTGTGTGTGTAGTGGGGGGGGGAGTTTGGGGGAACGGTATTTGGGAGATCTCCTGGAGGGCTTTTGTTTACCTCCAGGAACTCTATCAAGTTCTCATGGTAAAGATTGGAGAAAAAGCCCCTCATTGTTCCCACAGGAGCAAGGCGGGGGGGGGGGGGGGCGTGAGGTAAAGTAACCATTTCGAAATTTGCGAAAGCATTCTGTGCTGTTCTTTTTAATAAGGACTGCCTTCAAGAGAAGGCCTTTATGACCCTGACATGTTGTGGTTTTATCAAGGCCTAACCAACCAGAGAAGTATCCATCTCCAACCCATCCTGTCCCACCTAAAGGAGTGGAAACAAAATAGAATAAAACTGAGAAACATTTGTGAAGTTCACAGCCCAGGAGCAAAGGCTCACTAAACCCCTGAGACCTGATCATAAGGCTTTGAATGCTTTCCCTCCCCAACACCTCACCACCGCATTACTAAAGGCCTATTTATCACAGTTCCTTTGACCCCTGAATCATGTTTAGCTTACAACAAAAAATTACAAGGCATACTAAAAGGCAAAAAACAGTTTGAAGGGACAAAGAAAATGTCAGAACCAGACTCAGATATGGCAGGGATGTTGGAATTATCAGACCAGGAATTTAAAATAATTATGATTAATATGCCAAAGGCACTAATGAAAGAAGATATTGCTTAATAATCTGGAAATTTATTAATTGGGTAGGTATCCTATTGCCTTATACATGGTGCACTGTGCATTTTTGACTGACCTTGGACACCTTATGGAGGGAAAAAAAGGAAAGTTTACGTATGGAAGGAGAAAACCTATTCAAGGGTAGGCAAAGACAAAGTCAGCCTAGAATGTGAGAGTGTTGAGACAGAGGAGGCTTCCCAGACCAGACGCCTGCTGACAAAAAGATCCTGTTAAAGGCAGGACACCTGCCACCTGAGGGTCATGGAAGAGGAACCTGGGAGTCCAGGTGCCAGTCTGCCAGCCACAGGAATTATAATGTGTGCTGTGACACCCCTTCTGATCATTCCCTTCCTTTTGCTTCACTTAGGTTCCCCAGGTCTGTCTGAAGATCTACCGCTTAGACCCCACGGCGCTTGAACTCCACAGAAAGCCAGGCATTCTTCATCCACGGGAAGGCCCTAAATATTTACTTCCACATAACTCAAATGTTGTGATTTGTGTTCTGTAGAAGACAGGTCACCCAATTAAATGCTTCATGTTCCTTGTCTCCTGCCAGTCATTTGTCAAAACAAAACAGAACAAAAACAAAACAAAACAAAACAAACAACAACAAAAATGGGTGCCAACCATTGTATGTTCACCATCTGTGCACTCTTCCAACTGCATCCTTCAGGGAGGAGGGCGAGGAAAGAGTGTACCCTGACACCCACACCTTTGTTTGTTCAGAAAACAGGGAGACAGCTAAGTAAAAACACCACATTTTAAAAGATAGATCATAATGCAGAAACCACTTTCAAATCTGGCATCTTTTACTAGTAACAATGCCAGTAATAATCAGACTGTGAGGGCAGGAGCTATCAAAAAGCAACACTAATCACCCTACTCATTGAGTCAGTTCTAGAAGGGGGTTAGTACAGAGAGGGGCTTTTACCTCCAAGTCTCGAGTTTGATTCCAGATATAATGAGAATGACCAAATGTCACTCTAATTAGAAGGCAATAAAGTCCATAGCAAAATGAATTCCACAGTTTGAACTTGCTTCAAGGGAACATTTATCTTCATTATGGGATGTGCGTTCTTGGGGCTTGGTGGACATTTCTGTTTTAAAAAGGCTTGTGCCATAATAAGTGTGAAGATGGAAATCTTTGCCCAATTCCAAGTGCTTGGGGATTGCCTGGAACAGAGAACCTCAGCCTCCAGGTGCAGATCAGCCGAGTCTGGCCACCTTTCCAGACTGCTTTCCTGTAATTGTTCCTAGAGAAGAAAGGACAGAAAAATACCCCTAACATTGCAGAAATGATAAAGTTCCTGAAATTAGACCTGCTAAAAGGGTAAAAGTCTATTATTGCTTAAAATCTCCTAAAGTTGTATACTCCTTTTGCCCCTTTCTCTCTGTCTTTAATTGAAATATGAAATTTTGTGGGAGGTATAGCCAATTGATTCAATAAGTCAAAAGCTTAGGCAAGCAGCTTATTTTGTCCAGAAGCAACAGTTGTTTTTTCTTCTCTTTTCTCTTCTTTTCCCCTGCAGGTTCCTACACGGTCTGTCTCCTTCCCAGTAGAATGGCTGTCAAGGGAGGCAGTGGCCTTACTCTTATAGGAGACTTTTAGGGCCACTGAATCACTCAGGTCGAACAGTGACTGGCAAATGAACCTTTTGGAAATTGGAGTTTCCTTTTTCCCAACCTTATCCCATTCTGCCTTGCTCAGAGTTGCAATTTAAGTGAATGCATCCTTGTCCTCCTTCAAATATGCAGCATGTTGGGAAGACCATATCTAGGAGCCAGACATAGAGCTGGAAGAGAGAGTGGGAGGCAGCAGAGATGGTGACATCTCCCAGCAGACTGCGACAAAGCTAACTTGTAATGTGTGAGTAACATAAAAAAAAAAGAAAAGAACAAAGTTGGCACTTCATGACCTGTAGATTTTTACTCTGTCTTTCCATTAAAATGGAAAGATTATCTGATTTGTCTCTCTTATAGGATTCTAGTAAGAAATAAATGCACTATTACATGTGAATGTGCTGGGCAAATGATTTAAAAAGTCAACCAATCACTTCCCTATATCTAAAACAGTGCAAGCACAGATAACTAAAAGTCACCAATAAATTCGGACTGCAAAAGTAAGCATACGTAAGCTGAGGCTGGTAGTCTAGATTTGTTTTCACATGTGTATATAGTCCACCTCACCAACTCTTGGAGAAGTTGTGGCGTGGCCGTAGTGACAAATGCGCACGTTCTGGAGCCAGCCTTCCTGAATTGAAACCTTTCCTCTGCTGTGAGACACAGAGTAAGTTATTGTTCCTTTGGTCGTTTATCTGTCGAAAGGCAGTGACTTGGGGAGAATGTCTGGAATGGTGGTATCTGGGCGGAGTAAGGGCTTCCTTAACATTGGGTATTCTTTCTTCCTCCAGTAAGCCTCCTGGATTCCTGCCCCAATATATTATACTCTCTTCCCTCTTTTTGATAAGTTCTTCTGCCCTGTATATTTGAAACTGATGTTTTATTTGATTTCCTCTGTGTTTGGGAGGTTTTCCCTGACTCTTCAAACCCGTAGTGGTGTCTCTCCTCTCTGAGCTCCTGGAGTACTTACTGATAGTCCCTCTGTGGGAGCTGAATTACAGACTGCCTGTTGGTATGATTTTGTTGTTGTTTATTATTTTCCAGGAAGCGGCATTAGCAGTAGAATTAATTTAAACATTGAAATCAATAGGCAAGGGATCGAGCTGTTGATCCATCAACCTCAAGACCGTCATTCAACCTCTTTGAGCTTTATTATATTAACCTTTAAACTGAAGATGATGATAATAATACCTACCTCACCATTGGTAGGATCAACAGAGAGAAGGTTTGTGAAAGATCTTGATGAAATTGATTTACTGTTTATATGTGCTCATTGTATCCAAATTAAATATAAGATCTTTAAGAAATGAAGTGTTATATGTCTCAGAGTCCTACAGCATCTGGCAGAATGTTTTGTGTCTAATAGATACTCAATAAATATCCACTGATGATTGAGTTGATGTATTGAATAAATACATTAATTAACATAGATGCAGATTGAAAGATTTCATGGCATGGTTTGGAATAATTAGAAGAGATATGTAATATGCAAGGCAGATAAATAATCTCAAAGAAAGAAATTGAGGCTTGAAAGTTAAAAGGTGTTTGTGTATCTATGGTATGTGTATGTGTATGTGTGGAATGGGGGAAAGGAGAAGGAGAAAGCCTTAAAAACTGGGAGAATAACTTAATTTTTAAAAGGTGTTAAAATTTTTAAAAATCAAAAACTTAACTTTTAAGTTTCACTATACGAGAAAAAGGCTAAGAGTAGATGTTCTCTCCTCACCATACTGGGCACAAATTGGAAACAGAAGAGGAGAGGATGCATATACCCACCTTCTGCCACTGACCTTCCATGCTGATGAAGCCAAAGCCTTCTGTGCAATTTTAATCTCAACATGGACAGTGTTCTCTCCTTTCCTTTCCTCCTCTGTCTCTGCCTTTTCACTTCATTAACTAACCCTAAGCTCATCCTGGCTCAAATTGTGGAAGAAATGGTTTAGTTGGTGCTTCAGTTCTGGTTTTGAACTATTTTCCCCACTTTAGCATTACTCTTTTCCATAAATAAATAAATAAATAAATAAATATGACCCATCTGAAGCTGAGACTTTAAATGTTGGGTCTCAGGCACGTTATGACCAGAAAATGAATGTATTGATTTTTTTAGTTGGGGATAGGATGGGATGGAATGTACTTTAGCTTGATTGCAGCACATAATTTCTCAAGGAGTATGCAAACAAATTGGAAGGATCACATGGGCAAGGTATTAGTATAAGTAGGCCTCCCACAAATTAGTGTTCTAGGGATAACACCCATCATCACACAGATGCTTTGAAGACTGGAAAAAGTCTAGTACCTGGAATAAGAAACTCTTAAGAGCAGTGGTTTCAGTGCTAATAGACTCAAATTCTTCATGTTTATTATTTTCTAGCATCCAGTGTAGTACCCTTAAATAAAATTCATGAATGTATAACTTACAGCACACATAGGTTTTAAAAAATGTAACATTCAAACTTTAAAGATTAATAAGAGGAATATAATATACAATAAGATAATATTTATTATAATATTTAAATGCACAGGCAAACTACACTAGGAAACATAATAAAGTGGTTAGATGCTTCCACCTATACATAGAATCTTTATGAATGAATCAAGTACAAATCACGTTACTGCAGCGTGTGACATTGGTATTCAAATACCAGGCGTGGTATTGTCATCAGTGAAATGATTTTTTAAAATGCAAAAAAAAAACTCTTGATATAGTTCAGAACAAAACAAAAATGATCTTTCTTTGATTTATTGGATCGTTGCACTTATGGAAAAACCAGTGTCTGCTAAAACTGATTTTGTGTATATAAAGCAGGTGTAGGATGTAGGCTTCTCTACACGAAAGACTGGCAAGGCATTCAAAATTTCTCTGGGACCTAGGATATGTTTTTGCATATGATTTTCCACACATGGCAATAGATGAGCCTCTTTTGGTTTCCAACAACTAAATTTCAGTAGCGCTCACCAGTACATTTAACAACAAAAATGCCCCCAGAGAGCTGTATTGCCTCTATTGAGAATCATTGTTTGGGGAGTGAAGACCCATGGAAGGACAATGTACCACAATTTTTATGTGAGTAGGGGCCTTTCTAGGATCTCTAGGATCAGTAAGAAACATCGATGCTTCAGAGAGTTGGAAGAAGTAGAAACAGGGCAGATGAGTTCAGCATAATATGGAAGATAGCTGTGAGACTCCTAGTCCCATTTATCATTGTGCTCAGTGCCCACACTCTCCCACAAAAGGGTTTACAAAAGCTACGTTCTCCAGAGGGGGATCTCAAACTACCACTGGGTAAATTTGGGACATTCAGCTGATTTAAATAATCCAGACAAAACCATAAGCAATGAATACGAATTTTTCTTAAGAGGAGGATTATATTTTTGGTTAACGTTTATGAGTTTTTGCCCCAGCTCTATACTTCACTTTGTGACGAATGATAGTCATAAAAGATCCCACTAGGGTCACCACAAGTGAACTGAAAAATTAAGTGTTTCCTCAAGACACCTTCCATGCCTTTCCTCCGACTTAAAGACTAAAACAATCTCACTGAAATGCCTTCCAGCCCAGACTCTACTGGATTAGGATTTGCTTTATACCAACAATCCCCGTACCTCTCAGCTTGAATACCTTCAGGAGCAGAAAAGTCACAAAAAATGTATGTATGTATGTATGTATGTATGTATTTGTAGCTAGAGCGGTAGAGGGGGAGAGAGAGAGAGAATCTTCCTTAGGCTCCAGGAACAGCATGGAGCCCAATGTGGAGCTCGATTTCAGGACCCTGAAATCATGACCTGAGCTGAATTGAAGAGTCGATGCTTAATTGACTGAGCCACCCAGGTGCCCCCAAAATTCACTTTTTGATTCAGATCAGTACGATACACATATGGGAAAACGATTTACTCTTTGATCACTTGCTTAACTGAAGTCAACTCTAGTCTTCTGTCTCATGATCTCGATCAGTAATGTTTTGCCATAAAATTTTCATTCTACTCCAAGTGTCACAATATTGTGTGCTGTTTCTCTTACCCTAGCCGTACCCGTCAAGGTTCAATCTTTGCACTAGCCACGCAGGAATGAAGATGAATGAGTAATATCCTCTCCTTTATTTTCTAATGCCATATGTCAGAGAGCAAGCAAAAAAAATAATTTTTTTATGAAGCTAAAACAAAACAACAGTTTTCTCTAGTTTTCTTCTTCCCTGGCAAACATAGGCATCTGACAGCATAGACATTGGGTTAGTAATAATTGGAGTCCTTGTGGAGCTAATTTTATACCTTTGATGCTTACCTCAGTTCTAATCATTTCTTTTTGTCCCTAGAAGAATCTTTTTTAAAAACATAGAACAGTCAAATGAAGGGTCTTCACAAAGGCCACTTGGTGCCTGTGGGGGCTTTTCCAAAAGATCCACTTGAGACATGCTTTTTGCATATCCCAAATGTGTCTGAGCCTCCACATGGTAGCAGGTGCCTGTTTATTGTCCCTTGATTTACAGCATACATAGCATAATTCCATAATTATCAAAATAAATTTATGTTTTATTAATCATATGTTTTGCTATATTGAATACTATAAGCATGCAATGCATGCTATACATTCATCACAAAGATACACATTTGAAAAAGAATATATATATATATAAGCCACCTGTTAGTCTCAGGAGGGTCATTTTGCCATGAAATTTATGAAACAAAGAAGGTTGAGAAGTCACCAGACATGTATTTCCTAGTGTTTTTCACTGTACACACAGAAGTTTGGTTTTTGATTCACCATTCTCTAGCCTCAGGAAAGATTACAATACCACCACCACAAATGTTTATTGCAAAGTTACAGCATTCCTGGTACTGTGATACATTATTTACATAGTTTTTTTTTTCAATTCTTATAACAACTCTATAGGATAAGTTTAATTAGTATTGCCAATAAATAAATTGAAGTGTAGGAAATGTAAATAATTTCCCAAAGTTTGGAGCCAAGGTTTGAAGGCTTGCTAATGCTGGAACCTTGTACTTGACCTTTTTCTACTGCTAATAGAATTTTCTAGCAAAGGAAAAGTTTTGCACTCATATTAGATATTTCATTGTGGAACTTCTGCAGGGATTTTCATTTTTCCTTGTTGATTCAACCAGGAAAAAGATACAAGAAGACGTCGAATTTAGGTTACCTTCCTAACCAGGAGAAGAGAGGAGGTCTGTAAAAGGTCTGGAACAATAATACATCTTTATTAACTAGCAGCTCCAGCTTCCATAGGCAGCTGCCTAAAATTCTGGTAGATCCTGAGAACGAGCTTCCATGAGATTCTGACCAAAAAGGAACCATAGCATGTCTTCCAGGGCTAATCTGGAAGGCCTCACATAAGACGTCCCTAAATTAGGGAGCTTCTGATTATAAGCAGTTTAACCTGGGATGGAATTGAAATCCTCAACAGGATTTAATTTTACATAGTTTTAAATTTACATAATTTTGTAATCAAGAGAGTTATTTTTTTAACAATAGGGATTACAATAATAAAAAGAATACCCTGTTTTACTCTATTGTGTGATTTCTAAAGTTTCAGTGCTTTATTGTTTCAAGTCATATCCCCAATCCTTTGTGTATGTATAAACTTTCACATTATGAAATAAGGCTAGACCTAACCATGATGTCCTTCAGTAAGTGAATGAATGAATAAATACATGGTGGGACATTCAGAAAATGGATATTATTCAGCACTAAAATTAGCTATTAAGGCATGAAAAGACATGGAGGGAACTGTAATGAATATTACTGAGTGAAAGAAGCCAGTCTGAAAAGTCTACATACTATATTGTTCCAACTATATGACATTCTGGAAAAGGAAAAACAATGAGACCAATAAAAAGATCAGTGGTTGCCCATGATGGGGTGAGGGAGAGATGAATAGGTAGAGTACAGAAGATTTTTAGGGGACTGAAAATACTCTGCACAATATTGTAATGATGAGTATATGTCGTTATACATTTGCCCAACCAATAGGATGCACGATACCAAGAACAAACCCTAAGGTAAACTACAGACTTTGAGCGATTATGATGTATCTAAGTCGGGTTCTCCTTGGTAAACAATATACTTCTGGTTAGTAATATTGATAATGGGGAAGGCTATGTAGGGACAGGGCATTTTGGGGAAATCTCTGTACCTTTCTCTAAATTTTGTCATAAATCTAAAACTTTTCTTTTTTAACTTCCTTTTTTTAACATTTATTTATTTTCAGAGAGAGAGAGTGTGGAAGCGGAGCAGGAGCAGAGAGACAGGGAGAGAGAATCCCATGTGCTGTGAGCATGGAGCCGGACATGGGGCTCGATCTCGTGAAGTGTGAGTTCCTGATGTGAGCCAAAATCAAGTTGGATGCTTAACTAGCTGAGCCACCCAGGCACCCCTATATATAAATCTTCTAAACAATTAGGTCTGAAAAAATAAGGTCAGAAATATTGTTTCTAACCACTATGGCAAAATATAAATGACTATTAACGAGGCATGTGTTTTGGTGCAAGGTACACAGTAAGGGAAGAAAGAAAGAGAATAACTTTGTGGAAAAGTGAGACTCCAAGAAGAGATTGGGAATCTAAAAGATTAGAATCTTTTCTGCAAAGATTTCTAATGTGTTCATTGCTCTCTGGTAACCTCAAATGCTTGCTTATTATCCTACCTGGACTCATGCACAAGCCTTTGCTTATGTATTTTGTGATTCCTGAGTTTATGTTTTATCTAATAAATTCAAGTGGAGTAAGGACAATACCCTCTATCTTTTTATATTCTCCACATCATAAAGAACACTACTTAAGAAATTGATAAATGCTTGCTGAATGACTTCCTGATAAAATCGATAAACCAAAACACAGAATGTGAAAACAAAAAGTGGATTTGAAGGCTAACACAAACCCACCCCACATTTTGAAATTCAGAAAAGTTAAGCAACTTGCCCAAGGTCACACCAGTAGTTGGTAGCCATTCAGGACAAGAACTCAGGTGTTCTAACTCCCAATCTAGTATCCTCCATTATATTGCGAGCTGTCTCACGGAGCCTAACAAATTAGGCCTCAGGAATGTTATATGTTTTCTATTGTCTTCATTTTTCTTTTAAATTTGGCACACAATTTTTGTTCATTGGACCATCTAAAGTTCTACTTTTCATTGTTCAAGGGAATTGTCCCTAGAACTATCAACAAAAATGACAGGGATATCTATCCGTCTACTCATTCATCCATCACATATTCCAGTACAGTTATTTACATAGCACAGTGACACTGTGAGCAAACACATGTGGAGAAAAAGAGAAAGAGGAGAGGACAAAAAAGACATCTGGGATTTTTATGAGCCATTTTCCTTACAGTGTGCAATACCCAATAAGCATTATGTATACAGTAGGTGTATCTGTCACGGTCTGTATGATGCTTTGGTGATAGTGCATTAGCCATTATCAGTAGAGCCATTACAAAAGCCACTACCCCAACTTCTGCTGAGATGCATACATTGGTACATTGCCAAATAGTTGCATGTGAGATAGAAATCTGCAAGTTTATTAGACATTATTATACTTACAGAAAACCTTAGAAACTTCTTGCTAACAAGACAAATAGGTTTCCAGAACTAGTGCCTGTGATTCACGCACTTAAACTGATGTCTTGCACCAAGTTGTTGACAAAAAGAATCCTATTGTGTGGTTCTGCATTTGTTTCATTAATACGGTCCTACATACACAAACATACTCACATGTATGGATACAATCACACCCAAACACATACACACATGCACACACACACGCAAACTTTCAAAGTCTTAGGATTAGAATTTAAGATGGCTAAACTAGTATTGAACTCCAAACTCCAGGTCTCTTCTCCTGTATTTTCTCTGAACACCAATTAAATGACTGAGCACATAGTCGGTACTCAGCAAATAGACTGAACTATTGATTGTTTTTTTAAAAAACTGTCACAATCTCTTCACATTCTGTTTTATAACCAGGCAGAATTTCTATGGCCATCAAATGGTGATCAATTTCTTCAAGGAAGTGAGTTAGATCCTGAAGGAAAGGAAGGTGATTTGGCAGTTACAGAGTTTTAGATTGCTATTTTTTCTTTTTATTCAGACAGCGTATATGGTAGTAGTTGGAGGGAACGGGGCTTCTATTTCGTTAGTGATAATTGTGTTCCTGTCTCATAAATCTGAGAGGAAACAAGACAGCTCTCCCTCCACACTGCTCCTTCTAATCTCTTCCATAACACCATTCCTCTACCCAAACATGAACACACTGGGGTCCAAGCTGAACTTCAGTCAGAAAGACCAAGAAAAAAGCCTTTCAAGATCTTCCAACTCTGGATTCCTGTGAAGAGTCAGAACTGATGCCTGCTTCTCCCTCCAATCCAGCTGAAAAACAAACAAAAAAAATCTTTTCTTTACCTTCTCAGATCCCCTTCCTTTTTTCTTCCTTCTAAAAAGAATTTTTTACTGCTGGAAGGAGAGAGAAGCAGAGAGGGAAAATAAATGTCATATATGGCTGGTCTGGAGCAGAAATGTCTATGGTTTAGGACATATGGGATATTTTTCACAGTTATGGGGTACAAAAGCACTGGAGAGAGGAAGAAGCGATTTTTACCGTATTTCCAGCGGGTCATAAATTAGATCTCCTTAACATCCTTCAAGACATGTTATCAAAGACTGAAATTCTTTTTAAACATTTCTCTGGCTGATGAACTGCTTCTTGAGTACAGTATTTTGGAGAGACTCAACCATGGTGATTCCCAAGTCCATGGTATTCAGACACCTAGACTTAGAGGTTGACCTTTATAGGTACCTGGTCCTACCTCTTGCATAGGCGTCACATCTAAACTGCTTGATTATTAGAGGATTTTTGGCAGGTCTCCAGTTGAGTACTCCTGATGCTTATATTTCATATTTAACTGAGAAAAAATGCATTGCTACAACTTCTATGCATAAGTTGTGGTGTTCTCTGGAGATGCATGGAATAAGACTACTTCTTTCTTCTCTGTCTCACTAACCTACATTATCAGTAAGTTTGTTCTTACATCCTTCAGTAAGTATGTTCTCCTCTACTCTGAATGTAACCGGTTCCTTTAATATCTCCTATGGCATATTTCCAGACCCTCTAAAATGACTTTCCTTCTCATCTGAACATATTTTATGTGAGTATCATACCTAAGCTGTGATGCATAACTAAGTATAACACTCTAGAAGTAGTCTAAGTGTGATTGCAAGGGCTCAGGGAGACTATTATTTTATTTTATATTTTATTTATATTTTTCTTGGCATTGTACCTCATTTTTCCTCTCGCATGCTGTTAGGCCTGGTTGAATAACCTTCCATATTCTATGATAAAGCTTGCACACATGCACTAATCTGCACCTTTTCAGGGGTAGCTTGCTCAGTCAGTATGATAATGAACTCTGGAGTGGGATCTAAATGGGTTTAGATCCCAGCTGGACCATTCACAGGCTAAAAGACCTTGAGGTAGTTTATCAGTCAGTCTTTTCACTTAGGCATTGTTTTTAGCCAATGCACTACATATACCACCTTATGTATTCCACTCGATTAAATGTTATCTTTCCAGTTTGGGCACTTTATTGTAGATATTTAAGGTGTTTTAAAAATTTAATTAAGGCATTCAAAGCTTTCATAATTGAAATGGTTCAAGTGCTCATTCTTCTACCAGCTTTTCATCATCTGCCTGGAAGAATAATATGTCTTGTACATCCGCGGTACTTAGAGTGGTCTGTGGATCAGCAGGATCAGCATCACATGGAGGCTTATTAGACAGGCAGCCTCTCAAGCTTCACCTCAGACCTACAAATCAGAATTTGCTTTTAACAAATTACCCAGGCGACTCATTTAAAGTTTGAGAAGCTCTGTTCCTAAATCATTATCTCCCGAGTAGAGGAGAGTATTAACCAATAGAGCACACTGGACAATTGCTTCTACATCAGCAATAGCTCGTTAGTAAATTTGTATATGCTCAATAAATATGAGAACACCTGACGCTACTGTGATTTTAACCATGTTACGTCACTTCCCGAAAGCAGATGGTAAGAATTTCGAGTGGTGTCTCTATTTCCTCCCAGTTGAATTCCAGCTCTTAATCTGAATGAATGTGGGCCAAAGCTAGGGAGCATGAATGCCCCTGTGTTCTGAGGTTTGATGCTTGGATTCAAACCTTGCCTTGGATGCTTACTCTCAGTGTGACTTGGGCTACTTGCTCATTACCTTCTAAGTCTCAGTCTCTACATTTGTAAAAGGAGGATAATAATAATACCTCTTAGTTTTATTGAGAAGATTAAACAAGGTAAGCCATGTAAATAATTGAACAAAATGCTTAAAATGTAGTATGTGTTCTCTTCCTTTTCTGAATTCTCACAATGCCTGTTATTAAAAGTGTTTGCTTTGGTTCATAACTGAATTTTCCATACATTGTCTCAATATTTATACTCTAAGTGGCTTGATGATAAGGATATTATCTTATGCAGGTGCTCCTTAAGCCATGAACAGGCTGGTTGCCTAATGTTCATAGGTGAGGCATTTGGGGAGTTGCAATGCATTTTTCAGTAGAATCTTACCCCAATCCACAAATGCACATCTAAACAATGAAAGGGCTAATAATAGTTATACTATTGTACTACTACTACCAGCAATAGTCACACTGTATTGTCTAACCACCCCCATAACAATATATCTATTGGAAAACCCATTTACTGTTCTTATGTGGGCTCCTTTTGCCTATAGAGATAAATACCTACATAGATAAATAGCCCCAGCTTTGGACTTAGGTCTTGGATTTGAGTCTCAGCTTGCATATTTACTAAACTCTGAACTTTATTCAATTTAAATTATATGGGCCTTCATTTCCTTAGAATTGTCAACATCCTCAGCAGGTGACTAAAAAAATAAATATTGATTAGAAATATCTTTGTAAACCCTTAATACCTGGGAAAAAGCATGAAGAAATAACAAGTGATGCTGATGATACTTTGACTATGGTGCCCTCTCTACTCTTACAGAGATATTATGCACAATCTATGCTTTGTATAAGCTTTATGATTCTTCATGGAAATTCCTGAGACAGGTATTAGAAGTAATTAGTGAAATTGATTTCTGTCAGCACCACAATTGCTATTTATTTCCACCACTGACCAAATATGGAGATGGCCATATGATATCAAGGATGCTAAAAGCTGCCCTTAAGTAACTCCCCCACTAGCCTGCTATGGGGTTAAGTTGCTCTAATGGTATTATTCCTTAAGGGTTTCTAGTGAAACTATAGTTCTTCTTTTTTTTTATAATCTGGGTCAAGGCTAATGCGTTATCCTAGGAGGGTTCATATATTAGGTAGTTAACATATTAGCAGGGGTTATTGTCTCTGATTAAGCCATTACCACCCACTGTCCTCTAGCAAAGAAAAGGATCCTGGGGGAATGGGGTACATGATGTGCTCATTTTGATGAAAAAGAGGCAAAATTAAAAGCTTGAGACTAAGTTTGGGGCTAGTTAAATTCTTGGTACCATGGCTTCCAGGAACTAAATCATTGAGATTGGGTTTTTAGAAGAGGCTTCAAGAAAAGTAAATCCTGTTAGGTGCCTGAGTGGCTCATTCAGTTAAGCGTTTGACTCTTGATTTCGGCTCAGATCATGATTCATGGTACGTGGATTCGAGCCCCAACTTGGGCTCTGTACTGACAGTGCAGAGCCTGCTTGGGATTGTCTCTCTTCCCTTCTCTCTGCCCCTCTCCCATGCATGCTCACGCGTGAGGGCGCTCTCTCTCAAAATAAATAAACTTAAAAAAAAAAAACTCTGCAAAAAAGAGTAAAACCCAATTTATTATCTTTTTCAAGGGCCAGAATTTGCTTACATGCTGGATTTAATATGCAGTTAAGCATAGGATTTATATCAAAATATTAAGGCCTTTCAGATTCCTTTAAGACTTAAAACTAGTGGTTAAACTTCCTATCAAAGATATTGCTTCCTTTATCATCAATACATGGAACTCATTTTGTGAAATTTGTTTCAGTTTTCATTTAATTTCATATATATACATCCACATTCACACAGATCTATTGTAGAATAATTTTCAATTTAAAACAAAACATCACTTCTTCATATTTTCTAATATTTTTGGGCCCTGGAAAAATTTCATCTCATAGACCTAAAGCTGTAAGATGATAATATTGAAATGCAAGTCACAAGCTTCAATTAGGTACAATCAGAAATCATGCGGTGACTTCATTAAGTATCATTAAGAATGATCAAAATATTGCTCTTAGGAAAAATACATCAAAAGCATTGCATTTACACATTGATTAAACAGGATCTGCAATTTCTAAAATCTGGTACGAGAAAAAAGAATGGAGTAAATTAAGTGCTCATATCCCACTTAGCAACAAGGGAGTGCTTAGCAACTGGAAAAGGAAGAAATAAAGGGAGATGGTGGAAAACAAAGTATGATCAGCCTGGAAACTGGGGGAGGAATCGAAAAATGACAATGAAACTAATTGGGGCTGGAAGAGAGGTTGCTGTCCCAGGAGCAGTGGGCAAGTTGACGTCAGCCTGTTCTGTATAAGATCTTTATTTTCATTTTTAGCTTCAGGAAATTAAGCTCATGATTAGGAAGCAGGAGCACCAGGAGGACTCTGGCCACAATGGTGAGTGTGGCCAGAGTCATCTTTCGTGACATGCATGTAACCGTTTATAAACCTTTTCCCTTTTACTCAGACACAGGTACATAGCCCAGGTCTCAGTTCCACAAGGTCTTAAGGAGGTTTAAGGTAGATTTGATATTGAATCCCTTTGAGAACTCTTTAATGGTATTATTGTTCTGATTACTCTCCCTGATCCCTTTGCCCTGCATTTGATACACCCTCCCTGGGAAGCCCCATGCACCCCATGGCTTCAACTCCCATTGTACACTCATAATTCTCAACCCTTCTTGTTCTCTCAGAGACTTCCCTGTGCTTAAATCTGTGCCCATGATTCTTCCACAAAGCACATAACCTAATAGGACAAACTTCATTCTCCCCACACTGTTGCTCCCTACCTACATTTACCATTTTAGGAAGACTTCATCCATGCAGGCACCCCACCCAGAAACCTCCCTATATCTATCTTTTTACCACCCAACTCCAGTTGTTAGCGAATTTCATTGGTTCTTTTTCTGAAATAGATGTCAGATCCTCTCTTCTTCACAATCAATTTGAGATTAAAAAAACAAACAAAAAACCAAAGAACAAATTCATCCTCCTTCACCATGAGCAAAATCCAAATACTTAGCCTCACATGAAAGTTCTTCATCATCTGGCCAAACTGATGCTTCCTTGTAACCTTGGTACGTCCACTTCCTACTTGCACTTAGACCATGTTCAGTCCATTTCAAGCGTGTCCTCGGTCCTGGAATGTATCATGTTTCCTGACAATTCTTGTGTAAAACTCATGGTGTGTTCTTCTTTAGCATGTCCTTCCCTTTCTTTGAAACTAAAAAACTTTCACAGGGTCTTAGTGCTTCCCACTCCATATCATTCCTAGACTGGACATATGGTAAAATCCCATACTGATTTTTGTCTATCACAGAAATCTCAAAGGAACAGACATTTGCAATCTAACTTCAGACATTTCAGTACCACCAAAAATAGCAGGCACTCAACAAATACCTGCTTAATTAAATTCAATATATGGACAAGGATCCAGAATCCCCCAAATCAGAACTTAGGGAGGAGGAGTAGGAAATGTTTTCGGCAAACATTTTAGGCTTTGCAGGCTATGAAGTCCCTGTGGCAACAACTAAACTCTTCCACTGAAAGTAGCCATAGGCCAATACAAATTGAGCATGGCTGTGATCCAAGAAAACTTTATTTGTGGACACTAAAATTAGAATTTCATATAATTTTCCGTTGTCACCTAATAGGATTCTTTTGATTGCTTTCCAACCATTTAAAACTGTGGAAGCAATTAGCTCAAGAACCATATAAAAACACTCAGCCAGCTGGATTTAACCCACAGGCTGTGGTTTCTGATACCTGCCACGACTTATCACCTGTTTCATCTCCTTATTTGGTTAACACTTTATATGAACTCTCATTTCAGGTTTTGCCATCTACAGTTTGTCTAGTGCATGTATCATTTAACATAATTCATATTCATGTCATTGCCTTATCTAGCCATCATTTTGGCTATGTCCCAACCAGAAAGTCCCCCAAGCCACTCGTTCAGATATACCTTCTTTGCTAGTAGTGTAACTGTTGACCTCCAACACTTGTTAAGGTTATGTACATTGAACATGCAAAGATCTTGGCCCATGCATTCTAGCAATTTTAGAATAAACACAGAGCTTCTGTGTGAGCCAGTGTTTCACAATCATTTACTACTTAGGCATATCCCATATTGTCACAATTAATTTTTCAGTAACTACTAGCTTCCTGAGAATCTGAATTTTTTCCTGAATTGCCATCTTCTCATCTGTCAAAGCAACTTCTTCCCCCATCTAAAGCATTTTAATTTTTTTAAACAGAGAATCGCTTCTAATCTTATTAATATTACTAAATTGATCTTACTAACCTTGCCTCCCCCTCTCCCCAGTATGAAATTATGAACTCCCATAACTTCTGTGGTAACTCCCTTTCTGCCACCTTCAGTATGGCCAACACACCAAGACACATTATGATTCTGACTTAGTCTCTGTTCAGGCTACTGTAACAAAATGCCATCGACTGGGTCCTTATGAACAATAGAAATTTACTTTTGAAATGTACTTCTGTTGCCTGAGAAGTCTAAGATCAGCATTCTGGAAGATTCAGTGTCTGGAGGGGACCCATTTCCCGGCTCACAGAGAGCCATCTTCTCTCTGTTCTTACATGTGTTTTCACAAGGAGTGAAAGAACTCTCTGGGAACTCTTAGAAAGGCACTAATGCCATTCATGAGGGTTCCACCCTCATGACCTCATCATTTCCCAAAGGCCCAATTCCAAACATTGCCATGTTGCGAGTTAGGTTTCAACATATGAATTTTGGGGGCACACAAATATTCAATTCATAACAAATACATGTAATTATACTTAAAAGAAGGATGACTACAAAAGGAAGAAGAGGAGGGGAAATAAGAAGATTAAAAGAATACAGAAAGGAGGAAGCAGTAAGAGGGAAAGGAGATCAAAAAAGAAACAAATAGGATGGTTATATAATACAATATATATTTAAAAATTATAATCTATAAGCCTCTTTCACAACTATTATCTTCTACGAGCTGGGAAATGAGAAAAAAAGTAGTTTTAAAATGACCTGGAGAATTTAATCAGTCAAAAAGAGAAAGTAGGCTCAAATCACATTTTTTTTAACTCTTTTGCTTGAATCATACTCTGTTCGAAAGTCTGATAGAAGATATTTCAGGCTGACAGTTTCTCTTCCTCAAGTTCCGTCTGTGTTCAGACTCTGGGCATCCTGGGTCTTTTTATCTGGATAGAAATCAAATCCTAGTACAGCATCAGAATGTTCTACCCTCTTGCAATGGCATTTAGATTCCTCTGCTGCTATTTCAAAAGACGTCCAAACCTATAAATATTAAGCTATGTTTTGGGTCCCTAACCTTGAGGGAGGGCAGATGCCATTTAATTTCGCCAAGGGAAGAGAAAAGGTGCCAGTGTAGGCAAGGGGAAGAAACAAAATAAAACAAACAAAACCAAAAATGTCAAATCTGATTGATTAAAAACCAGGTAGGCAAATCAGCAAGGGCTGGTCCAACGTCACTGGAGAGTGAGGTCAGACAGGGCTGTTTTAAAATTATTTGGTATTTTCAGAAATTGATTACTTAGGGAGAGCATTAAGAAGTAGCTGTGCGCCTTCATTTAATGGGCCAGTGCCTCTCGTACAGGGCTGGAGTCGTCACATTCAATCTCATCTACTCCTTGTTAAGTTGTGCTTTCTTCTGGAGCGTGTTTATTTATTACAGATGCTATAAGCATAAACGACAAACTAGAATAATAAATAATTCCCTAAATGGGATTTTGTGAGCAACACCTCCCCGCCCATCTCTCTACTCCCAACACCCAATGTGACAGACACCATTGCTTATAAGCCTGTGAATGTCTGTGGGCCTGAGACACAAGTTCTTTTCTGTCCGAGCATACATTGCTGTAGGTAGACAGCAACTGATGTGGAGAGAACTGAGGGACACTGGGATGTCCTCCTATTCCCCAAAAGTGTTCCTCAGTCATCCACTCCTTGAAGGGACATCCCATTGTTTCTTTGAGTTGGGAACACCCTTTGCAAATATAAACAGTCTTGGGAGAAGCATCATTCGTTATTGCAGTCATATGTATACAACCTAGGGTAAATTAATTTTGTTGATCATTCTCCCACCCTGTCAGCTGGAAACAGGCCCTGAAAGGAAACGTTGCTGAGAAGGAAAAAAGCGAGGAAAATTTTGGAGTATGGGTCATGGACCAAGGAGCTGTAGTTGGGTACCACCTCATCATGTGAGAAGAGAGCAAGTTTAGTGAAAATGCACACACACACACACACACACACACACACACTCCACTCAAAATCAAAAGTCGACATTCATCTTTAATTTCAAATCTGATAACTGACTAAAGATGCCTTCATTTATCCAGAGATCATTTGAAAACTCCTACTATGACATGGTGAGAGTCCTCACTAGAAACTCAGCTGGCTTATTCCTACACACATTTTCTTTACTTCATCGACAGTAAGAACACACCGTCCACATCCCTCTCTTCATAGCTCTACAACTTTTAAAGTTGATTTCTAACTGCAATTCCATGAGCCCAGTCACCTATTTCTTTGACTAAAATTTTCTTAGTCTGATTTCCCACTGATATTTGTGATGTTCATTTCTATGTTTGTACTTGTGTTCCCGGATGATTTCATTTCCCACATATAGATTACAAACTCTTTATGACAATAACTGTGTTATGTTTCTTGTATCTCCAGAACATGGCTGCATCCAGAACCCAATACCTGTATAAAATAAAAAAATCACTGATCCCCTATTCTTTAAAAATGCACTCCATGGTGGAATTTGGATGAGGTGCATGTATTGGAATCACTGACAATTTCCACACTCGTGGTGTAGAACTGAATACTCCTCCCGATACCATAACTTTATGGATTTTATATATCCCTCCAAAGTGAATCTTACAAGTATCTTTCTAAAAAGGCAAGAGAATTCCTTTATGATGTTTACTTCCTAAGAGTAAAGATATAAAATGTACCAATGCATGTAGCATCCACTGGTGAAAAATGCAATACTACTTAGGTTTGTATTTTTCAGCTATCTAGCAATGCACTTACTTTCTTTCTAATTAGGCATTCTAAGAATCTAATGTCCTCTTGTGTTTACCCTGCAACAACTGTAACCCAGTAGCCTGACATCACAGTATGTCTCCCCAGAAATAATTACTCCATGGCAAAGGCAGCAATGTGAGTGTATCCTAAGACAAAACAGCAAGGAGCGGGGGGGCCAAAAGGCAGCACTTCCTATTCAGATACAAACAGGGTTCACAATTAACACATCACCAATTTTAATAAACCTGATGAAAGGTAAGTAGATTTGATATGAAAGTCAAATATACTTGAGATTCCCCCTTCTCCAAGAGTCCCTCTTTAAATTAAGACTTTGCCAGGTGATTAAGAAGAATGCCAGCGCTTCAAAGGGAAGCAGAGCCTTGTTCTTTGCTGCTCCACGGGCGACCAGCTCCCTTTCCCTTCGGTCCAGATGGAGGCTTTGTTCTTCCGAAGTTGGTCAGGTGCTGTGCCTGTCCAAAAAAGGGAAGCGAGCGAAGCTTTAGGAGCCCGCACCTGTTTAAAAAGCAATGCCGCTCCCTCAGCTCCAAAGCCCCGAACATCAAATGCCTCCCTTTGCCAGGCAGCTTGGCTATTCCCCAGGCGTTTTCAATCTAGTTGGGTAAAACAAAAATTGCATAATTTGTCATTATTTTCAAGGAATGAGATGTGCCTTCCACAATCCCTTTCGAGTTAAATACAATGACGCTGAGCTTCCCGTGAATGCCAATGCCTTCTTTCTCAGAAAGAATAGACATAAAGAATGGGAAAAGAAACAGCCAATTGATTGCCTGTAATTTGCTCTGGTATTTGTTATTGATGTATTCTTTGTATGCATTTTAGGGATAGGTAGCAAAAAAAATTATTTTTCCAGGTCTTCCATAAAGAGAAGCCAACCCCTCTGAAAAAAGCCGGGACAGGAAGCCAGGACTTCTGAGTCAACTTCAAGATTCAAAACAAATAAATCACATCAATTTAGGCAAGTCACAAGTCCTAATCATTCAATTTCCTCATCTTTAAAATATGGATTAAAATTATCTCCTCTAAATAGATCCCATTTAATTATGAAGCTAAAGTGAAAAAAAATTGATAAGAAAGTGCTTTAAAACATTTAATATTCTCTATAAATGTAAAGTAGTTTGAAAAATAAGGAGTGGGACAGGACTTATAGACAGGGATCCTATCGCTCTTTCTAAGGTGAAAAGCTTCAAATCCAGGTGGAAAGGGGAGTGAGGAGCAAAGAAAACAACTCAGAACCCTCGTTGGAAAGCAAGGGCATCCTAAATCTCATCTATTAAGAGCAGAGAAAAACACCTAAAAACCGCCACCATATTTTTTTGTGTACAGTGCCTTTCTGTTGCCACTTGGTTACAACAATAGTGGAGAAAAGTAGGCCCATAAAGCAAGATTGATTGCTGGGAAGATGATCAATTGCTTCTGTGAAAGGGGAAAAAACTGATAAATGTTTTTTTTTCCCTCTCTTCACAACCTTTTGCGAAAGCTGTGCAAAATGTGTCATGCATAAAAAGTATGCAATTTTCATGTAATTAGAGGAACACAAGATGAAAATGAGTTCCATCAGAGCAATCAAGGATGGTAATGTGGTATGTATTTGTCAGTGCCTATTTGTCATGAAAGCAAAACCCAACAAGTTATATATTTTATTTCATTTTAACTCTGAAAAACATAAATGCCATTTTGCCATGGCCAAATCTATAAATTTCAATAATCCCCCCCTTTTTTTGGAACTGCAGATTAGATCATTTTGCTCTTTTAAAGAATAGAATACTATCTTATGAAAAACACTGAGATTACAGGACAGATTTATTCCACGGAGGGTCAGATTTACGACAGGAGGTGATAGGTTTACAGTTTGCTATACAAGAAACACACTATAATTTATTTTCTCTAAAAATACACTTGCATCTTACACTAGCATGTGCTTCTGATCCCATCCCCATACCTCCAAAACCAACAGTATTAGGTTTTTACGTTCTTGTTGGGCAAAAGGACATAAATTTTTCTTCTTTACTCTTACTTTTCCCTTCCTCCCTTCCTCCCTTTCTCTCTTCCTTGCTTCCTCCCTCCCTGCCTTCCTTTCTTTCTTCCTGCCTTCCTTTCTTCCTTCGCTCCTTCCTTCTTCCCCATTCATCCAGTTATTTATTCATTTATTATGCTATTTGAAACCATTTACTGGACATCAAAATTGTGCCAAGCATGCTAAATTCTGGTAATATAAAAGTAAAAAAACACCTGCCCCATGTTTTCAAGCTGCCTTCACTTAGTGGGGACAGAGACAACCGAGCAATCCATGCAGTAGGATAGCGTCACATGAGGATTAGATTCAGGAGTGTATGGGGTTAGTTTTTGCTCTGATTGGCAAAGCTAGCAGGAAGATTGCACTGGAATAGCTCAGTCCTGCTGTAGGAAGTAGTTAGGCCAGATGTGGGAAAAGGCTGTCCAGGCAGAGGAACGAGTAAAGGCAAAAGCTGTGAGGAAAGCTTTGTGAAAGTGCAGCTAGTCAATTATTTCTGTGGTGGAAATTGTGAGAAGGCAAGTAATAAGGCCAATGAAGTGAATTAGAAAAGGACAAATGGGGAAGATCCTTACAGGCCAGGCTGATGTCTGTCTCAGTGCAACAGGAAGGCTTTTAATGTTTAAAGCAGAAAGATGGTATAATCAAATCTGCATGTAGAAGATGCTCCAGCGGCAGCGGGGAGACGGATGTGAGTGGGTAAAACCAGTTAGGCGTCTATTACAGTAGCCCAGCTGAGAGCTAGTGACAGTTGGAGCCAAGGTAAGCAATAGCCAAATCTGAGATACCTCGCAGAAGAATTTACGTGATTTAGAAATGGATTCTAAATAGGGATGGGGCAAACGGAGGACTTCAAGTATTGAACACAGGCAAACTGGGCAGATAGTCATACTCTTCAGTAACTTGAGGAACACAGGAAATGGAGCAAATATTACTTGGAAGATAGTGAGTTACAATTTGGACCTGGTTAATTTGAGATAATGGTGGAATGCTAGATAATCATTGTATACACAATCTGGAGAGTAGGAATCCAGACACTTTTCCCTTCCTGAAATATTGTGAGCTTGTAAGGTTGTTAGACCGAAGGTTGTCCAGAAAACACTCATTTATTCATTCAAAAATATATATTGAGGGGCACCTGGCTGACTCAGTCAGTTAAGCGTCTGACATCCGGCTCAGGTCATGATCTCATGGTTCATGGGTTTGAGCCCTACTTCAAGCTCTCTGCTGACAGCTCGGAGACTGGAGCCCGCTTCAGATTCTGTGTCCCTCTCTTGCTCTGCTCCTCCCCCACTCATGCTCTGTCTCTCCCTCTCTCAAGAATAAATAAACATTAAAAAATAAAAAAATAAATTTATATATAACACCTATAATGTATAAAGAAACAGTAAAGCACTAGAGCTATCTCTGAAATTAGACATTTTTAAACTCAAACCCTACCTCTGCCCGTTATGAACTCTGACACAGGGCATTTACAATACCCCGTTAAGTCTCAGGTTCCTTGTCTGTGAAATGAAAGTGATCACATCTACACTACAGAATGAATTATGAGGTTTAAGGGAGAGGAAGCACACTGAGTAACTAGCTCAGGGCCTCACATATGGTTATATAATTAGCATTATTGAGACCCAAGTCACTGAAATGTATGTGAAGTCAACAAATATAAAAATATTTCCAGGAAATTTGAGCCTTCAAATTATTATTATTATTATCATTATTATTATTATTATTCCTTCTATCTAGTGGCAACTAAAGCTAAATAGGTCATCAAAAATGCTTAGAAAAATTACAATTTGGTAGCTCAATATAGCAAATAACTCTTATTGTATACCCACTACTGAGAAAATACGAGCTATATTTACAATTATGTCAATGCTAGTAATAATGATAATAATAATAATAGCTAATGTTTATGTAGTGTTTTCCCATTTACTGAACACTTTAACATATATTTGCCTCTAATATTCTTTTCATATAGTGTCCTTTTCTGACTTGGATATCAAGGTATTGTAAACTCAGTTTGGAAGTATTCCACCTCCTATTTTTTGAAAGAGTTTGAGAAGTTTGGTATTAATTCTTCTTTAAATGTTGGGTAGAGGTTGATGGGGGGTGGGAGGGAGGGGCGGGTGGGTGATGGGTATTGAGGAGGGCACCTTTTGGGATGAGCACTGGGTGTTGTATGGAAACCAATTTGTCAATAAACTTCATATAAAAAAAAAAATGTTGGGTAGAATTCACCTGTTAAGCCACCTGGTCCTGTACTTTCGTTTTTGGGGAGTTTTTGGATTACTGATTCAATCTCTTTACTACTAATCAGTGATCTATTTCTTCATGATTCAGTCTATGTAGGTTGTATGTTTCTAGGAATTTAATTTTGTAGATTGTCTAATTTGTTCATATAATATTGTTTGTAATAGTTTCTTATGATCCTTTTTATTTGTGTGGTATCAGCTATAATGTTTCCTCTTTTATTTATAATTTTATTTATTTGAATCCTCTTTCTTCTGGGTTTGTCTATTTTATCTTTTTTTTTTAATTTTTTTTTAACGTTTATTTATTTTTGAGACAGAGAGAGACAGAGCATGAACAGGGGAGGGGCAGAGAGACAGGGAGACACAGAATCTGAAACAGGCTCCAAGCTCTGAGCTGTCAGCACAGAGCCCGACGCGGGGCTTGAACTCACAGACCGTGAGATCATGACCTGAGCCGAAGTCCGACGCTTAACCGACCAAGCCACCCAGGCGCCCCTATTTTATCTTTTTTTAAAAAAACTGCCCTTGGTTTCATCAGCCTTTCTTACTGTTTTTTTCTTGTCTCTGAATCATTTATTTCTTTTCTGATACAACTAACTTTGGGTATAGTTTGTTCTTTTTCTAGACCCTAAGATGTAGTGAGGTTGCTTATCTGCGATCTCTCTTTTTTCTTAATGGAAAACATTTATTGCCATAGGCTGCTCTTTAGAACCATTTTTGCTGCAGCCCATAAGTCTTGGCATGTTACATTTCCAAGTTCACTTGTCTGAAGATGTTTTTTGGATTCTTCTTTTGACTTCTTCTTTAACCCATGGATTATTGGGGAGCATTTTCTATATTCACCACACACTTGTGACTTTTCCAGTTTTCATCTTGTAATGAATTGGTACTTTCATACCATTAAGACCAGAAAAAATGCTTGATATGATTTCAATTTTCTTAAATTTAGGAAGATGTGTTTTGTGGCCTAACATATGACCTAGCCTGGAAACTGTTCCATGTACACTTGAGAAGAACGTGTATTCTGCTGCTATTCAATAGAATGTTCTATGTATGTCGGTTAGATACATTTGGTCTGATACATGGTTGAAATCCAATGTTTCCCTATTGATTTTCTGCCTCAATGATCTATCCATTGTTGAAAGTGGGGTATTGAAATCCCCTGCTCCTATTGTATTGTTATTTCTCCCTTCAGATATGTTAATATTTGCTTTATATACTCAGGTACTCCTTTGTTTGGTGCATAAATATTTACAAATATTATATCCTCTTGATAGATTGATCTCTCTATCATTATATAATGACATTATTTGTCTTTTGTTACAATTTTTGGCTTATAGTCTATTTTGTCTGATGTAAGTATATCCACTTATATGATTTTGTTAAAAGTAGGACGATGATACAATTCTGGCCAATAAGATTGAAAATGATGTCTGGTAGGCAGCTTCTGGAAAGTTTTTCTTGGGTTAAAAGGGAAAAATGTATAAGAAAAGGAAGATGGAAAAGAAAAAATCCCTCATTAAAAACCCAATATAGATTTTTGATGGGCAGGTACCCCCAGTGTGTTACTACTAGCAGAGGAAATCCCATTTGCCCAAACTTGCCACCTGCTCATTATATGAGCATCTCTAGGCTGGGACATCCAAATGACCATCCTTTCAGTAATATGATACCCTGTGCTTTCTATAATACTTTCTGGCAAGTACTTATTTCTTGCTCATAATTTATTTGTTTACTATGGAGGAAGGATTTGGGGTGTGGTTGTTTAAAACTGTTTTCTCACTATCCAACAATCCAATGAGTATTTGACAATTATCAATTTAATATGCTAGAGTAACATCTCTAATTTACATTTCTTTCTTATTTTCTTTTTTATTTCTTCCTTTCTATAATGTGTGCAACATTTGTGTTCTATTCCTTATGAATATACTTCTAATCACTCTCAAGGTAATTTTTTTTTTTTATTTTGCCAATTGCTTACTCCTCTAAAAAATTTCTCTCTCTCTCTCTGTCTCTCTCTCTCTTTGACTAAGTTGCATTTTCTTTCACTTTTGTAAACTGGGACAAATGGTTCCCAAATTTTATAATGTTGGAGCATCCTGAAACTAAGGGTTTTGGTGTTACTTCTTCTCTTCTTCGAGGTTAATTTAGTATTTTTTAAAATTACTTATTGTTTTCTTTGGTACTTGTTCTATAAAACAATATGCACAATAATTTTTATTTTGCTTTGTTTGTCATTTGTCCTTATTTTGTACAGTCATTTAAAGTATGCTTAGAGAACACTTTCTGATATCAATAATTTAGATGTCAGTAAGCTTTTTCTGTCAAGGCCCAAGGAAAAATTATTTAGGCCACATGTCTCAACTATTTCACTCTGCAACTATAGCCCAGAAGCAGCCATAGACAATACATAAAAAGATGAGTGTGGCTGGGCCTTACTACTACTTTATTTGCCAAAGCAGGAGATGGGCTACATTCCACGGACTGTAGTTTGCTAATGCCTGTAAATCTAATCCATTAGTTTTCTTCTTTTTTTTTTTAATCCATTAGTTTTCTATATTCTGGGTGGACAGAGAATCCCTTCAGGTTCCCCCAGGTGATTTAACTATTAGAAGTTCTGCAGTTCTAACAGTTTTGGAAAGAAGATCTTGAGGCTCTGAGTACCCCAGCTGTGGTACCTACATCATCTACCCATTCCTAATGTCAAACACGTTACCTAAAATAAAGACTAGATAATGTAAAGTTTTAAGTCTATAGGTTTATTATAATCAAGGTTTTAATAAGTAGGATTCCATTTCAAGTAATATACATCATCATGTCTCTTTTCCTCATCCTGTTAAATCAGAATTTTTTCCCTCTAATTTATTTTTACCCACAGGTATATGGAAGTCACAACTTTATGGTCATAACTAGGTCCCTGGCTTCTCACTGCAAAATAAGAGAATATCACCAAAGAGCATATTTTTTACACAATAATGTGGTATGAACTGAAGGATGTACTGCACCTGACTGCATTTTTTTGGTCAAAAATTATTTGGCTATGTTTATGTGCATCTATTTCAGGACTCTCTATTCTGATTGAGTAATCAAGACAGTGTGGTAGTAGTTATGGAATATATATGTAGATCAATGCCTCTGAAGGCGGGTCACAGGGGAACCCTGTTCATGGTGTTTGCCCTCGGTGCGATCCATTGATCTACATTGATCTACATATATATTCCATAACTACTACCACACTGTCTTGATTACTGTAGCTTTATAGTAAGTACCAAAGTCAGGTCATGTCTGTCCTGTAATTTGACTCTTCTTCCTCAATAATCTGTTGGTTTTTGTGGGTCTTTTGCTTCCCCCTATAAACTTTAGAATTGGTTGTCAATGTCTACAAAATAACATCCCCAAATCTGAATTAGAATTGCATTCAATCTATTGATCAAGTTGGGAAGAATTGACATGTTGGCAATACTGAGTCTTCCCATCTAGGAGCATGAAATGTCTCTCCATTTATTTAATTCTTCTTTACTTTTGTTCATAAGAGTTTTATAGTTTTCTTTAAATAGAGTTTGTACATATTTTATTAGAATTATACGTTAGTATTTGATTTTGGTGGTGCTAATGTAAATGATATTGTATCTTTAATTTCACATTCCATTTGTTAATTGCTGATAAATAGGAAAGTGATTAACTGTTGTATATAAACCTTGTAGCCTGCAGTCTTGTTAT
Source organism: Lynx rufus (assembly GCF_022079265.1). Taxonomy (NCBI): domain Eukaryota; kingdom Metazoa; phylum Chordata; class Mammalia; order Carnivora; family Felidae; genus Lynx; species Lynx rufus. Next base: position 2,788,339 of record NW_025814837.1, on the reverse strand, counting down.
AATTGCTTATTAGTTCCAGGAGTTGTTGTTGTTGGTGGTAGTGGTGTTTCTTTTAGTTTTTCTACATATATGGTCATGTTATCTGTGAACAAAGATAGTTTTATTTCTTCCCTCCTAATTTATATACATGTTATTTCCTTTTCTTGTCTTATTGAATTAGCTAGTACTTCCAGTATGAAAAGGGGTGGTGAGAAGGGACTTCTTTACCTTGTTCCTAATCTTAGTGGGAAAGCTTTGAGTTCCTTACAGTTTAGTATAATGTTAGATATAGATTTTTTAAAGAAAATCTTTATCAAGTTAAGGAAGTTCTCCTTTATTCTTTGTTTATTGAGACTGCATTCTTCTGCCTGAATTGTAGATACAGAGCAGTAGGAAAAGTGACTATTCTTTTTTTTTAATGTTTCTCTATTTATTTTGAGAGAGAGAGAGGGAGAAGGTGAGCGGGAGAGGGGCAGAGAGAGAGGGAGAGAGAGAGTATCCCAACCAGGCTCCACAATGTCAGTTCGATGTGAGGCTTGAACCCATGAACCATGAAATGATGACCTGAGCTGAAATCAAGGGTCAGACGTTTAACCAGCCGAACCACCCAGGCACCCTGAAAAGTGACTAGATTGTTCTTAAAGCTAAAACAGTTTCATGAACTCAGAAACTCCCAGTGATTTCAGACATGTGTCAGTCATCCCTTATTTCTAACTTTACGACAAGTTAATGATGTACCCTGCTATGACCCCTTTACCCCCCTTTCATTATCACAGGATAGGGCTTTGATTACTGACTTTTTGCTTATTCTGAAACACAACAATCTCTTGCTCCTTAGAAACCCATCTGCTCACATAGTTAATGGCCATTTGCTCTTTTCCTGTTTCTCCTGAGTTACCTTGACTCTTTGCTCATGCCTGTTTATAACCTCTAGCAATGGAAAGTTTCCTAACCTTAGTTTATAGACCCAGAGCCCCAGTTTATTGAAGCTCAATCCTTACCTGGAATTCTCTTGCTAATGTTATATGAGGAAAGTAGACTAAATCTGAACTGTTCATATTTCCACTTCTAAAATGTAAAGAGAGAGCAAATGTTAATGCAAATAGAGAAGTTTAAAGTAATGAACGATGACTTAACAAAAAGCAACCAGAAAAAATGAAGAATAGACTCCATGGGATGTATGCATATGCAGTGTGTGTGCATGTATGTGTGTGTACATATGAGTATTTGAACTTGAATTTCAAGGATTGAAAACTCAGTAAATATAACAGCCTTAATTTTTATGGTAAATTTTTGGTGAATAATTTCTCTTGATGAGTCTTGGAAAATATCTTCCCAAAAGGGAAATGAGAAGGATTCCGAATAACCTAAGACAAAGAATGGAAACTAAGACAAAGAATTGTAGGTAAAATTTGGGCTTCTGCCAGTAAGTCTTGAGTAGGATAATTCTATCTCTCTTGATATAAATTGCAATCAAATGCATATTATTTCTTATTTAATTGTTAGATAAAACTAGATGAGTTAGATTTGACCTCTTCGAAAAGGAGATGAAATGGAATAGTGTAAAGTATAATTTGAGATTTGGGAGGCTATAGGTATACACCTAGATACAGACAAAAATCGTTAGAGAGCCCTTGTTAACTCAGCGTCACTACTCTAAGTTCTGGTCTCTGGTCCATGCAAAGATTTCAGGACCATGAAAAGCATATTTTTAAGGAAAATATTACAGTCTTCAGTTAGCAGGGGTTTTTGTCCAAGACCCAGATGGAAGGTGTCAACAAAATAAACTTGTCCCCCACCTCTATCTTTACCCCCTATTGATAAACAAACCTATACCACTGGGTTTGTTTATTCCAAAGTGAATAAGCATGTGCTCACCACCAACAAAACATTGCTGGTTTCACACTCCAGTGACTCTAAGGCCATCTGTCCAGGTATTAAGTGTTTTGATTCTTCCTTGACCATAAAATGGTTATCAAGTATGATATTCTGCAAGCTCCATCCACAGACTCCTGACTGAGGTAATGAAGATAGGCTCAAGGCTCTCTATACAGGAGAATCTGAGAATCAGGAATGACGTAAAGCAATATGAACACTTAGGAGATAGGAGGCAGAAAATCTGAGTTCTAGTAGGATTATGCTCCAAAATATGTAAACGAAGGTACTTCTGTTAGCTTTAATATTGGTTAAAAGAGGGTGTTGAATATGTGTGTAAACACAGTCCCTGATTGTTCAGTGCACTGTGCTAGGCATCACAGTACACATAAGGATGGGTAAAAGTCCTCACTTTGGAGGGTGTTCAATAAAATTTGGGGTCTCAACAAGTACACAGGGTGGGATACAAAGCAAGTCTGTACAAAAAGAGAAACTATGCAGAGAGGATGAGAGAGAGGGGACGAAAAAATCTGACATTCTTGAAGAGGGGTTCAAAAACTGGTTGCACTTACTAGAGCAGATCCACAATTCTTGGGCTTTTGCCAGGACTTGATACATAATTTCATATGGGTTCCACACTGCTACAGGCTATGACACAAGTAAAGAGGCTTTGAATTTTACTGGAAAACAATATGAACTCTATCCCTTTCTTTCCTACCCAAAATTCATTGAGCATCGCAAGTGAGTAAAATCTATAACATATTTTCAACAGAGGTAAATAATTTAACATTTTGAGTAGTTATTCTTATTAGCACTTGTACTTCACCTCAAAGTCAAAGAATCCACACCAATTGAAAAAGGGACAGAGTTTTGAATATTTGAGGTTTTTTTGGTTAGAAATGAAGAGTAAAACACTAAATAATCATGAAAAAATATTACTAGCATTTTTTATTTAAAAAAAGAGGGTAGAAGATATAATCAGGCATAAATATTCAGCAATTGATTACCAAAAATGTGTACTAGGCTTCTGGATATAATCTGAAATGTAGTTTTAAGTATTCATATAAAAATGGATTTATAATATAATGGAATAAGCAGTTTGCAATCTATCTGATGTGATTACATATCGATATTTATTCTCTCTCCTATCTTCTTTATCTTCTTGATGACATTGTCTCAGCGAGACATTAGGAAAATAGAAAACAAGTGAATTCTAGGTCAATGCTGGCAACTCAAGACACAGATAGTCAATATCACAACTTGAATATATTGAGCCATATTGGGGTAGTTGGACGAGGCTGAGATTCTCTCTACTGAATCCAACTCACCTGCCCCAATTTGGTCTCAGTGCCTGGGAAGCAACTTGGATGAAAAGGGCATGCATTTGTGAAGTAGATAGAACTGAGATAAAACATGTTTCATCCCTGGGTCATCTTGAAACATTAATTATCCTCCCTAAGCCACACCTTTTGCTTAAAAGGATACTAGCATCTACCTTTTGGTGAATATTATACATTTTGCCTTGCATTTGCCTACTGGAGCTTTAGACCTGCTAACTCACTGCATCCAGACAACCCTGTTTGGAAATCAAATGATATAAAGTATATACATCTATGTAATAAACACTCAATGCATTTTTCTTATCTTAATTTTACACTCACATGATATTAACCCATCAATTTGATATGTTCCACTTAGAGAGCTATGGGAGTTTATATAGAAGAGAAACTTCTGTCCAGGATGGAAATAGTAACTTCACCTTATGATCAATGTATCTATAGGGCAATAGCAAATGTTTTGATTCACTTCGCCTTTACTTTGCTTAATGCACTTAAAACTCTCTTCACCCATACCTTCTATGATAAACAGGCCTACAGTGCCGTTCATAGAAAAATAAATACGTAAATAAATAAATAAATAGATTCCCAGAGCCAGCTTGGAAGAACGTTTGATAATCTGAACCATTACGGAGGTGAAATTTCATTACACAGATGGTGACATCCCGATGTCTATCATCAAAACACAGCAGGTAGAAACTATCAGCCAGGCCCATTCCCTTCTATAAAATTACACTTATATTAATGTCACTCCAGATTTCATTATGCGGAAAATGATATTGCACAGATCTCCAGCACTAGGAGGGCAGCAGGGGGTGGGGGTGTAGGGGTGGTGAGGGAAGAATAAGGGGGTAGTGATGGGAGGGTGGCAAAAGAAACTGTCTGTAGAGAGGCCATAGAAACAAATTCAGATGAGAGCTGCCCAGGACTGGCAGATAGAATAAAAGTATATAAATGTATATATATATTTTAAAAATTCTCATTGATTCTGCTGCCAGTTCCTGCTGCCTCTTGATTGACTAGCAGCCAGATGTCCTCTGCAAGCCCCCAATGGAATGTTTAAAAGGCCCTCCTGTGGGAAGCAAGGAGATTTGCAGTTAATTTTTATTAATGAAGGATGACAGGTATCTCTGTTTAGCCAAGATGTTACACCAGTCCAAGACAAACACTCCTGTGTTTGGAGCAGGCATCCGCACTCCCATTGAATGTCTCTCTATCTCTGTCTGTCTCTCTCTCTCATACACACACACACACACACACACACACACACACACGCACACACTTAAACATACACATGGGCAGTAGGGAATTGATTAAGAAACAAAGGAAAACATCTCTGTATTTATATGTGTGTATTCTGCTATCGAAAGAGGGAGGAATGAGGATTGCATGAGAGCCTCCTGCGTGGAATGGAGGTGGATGATAGCAAACCCTACTCATTTCTGCTGCTGTCTCCCATTATTCCTTTCCGACCCACACCTTCTCCTTTCTGTTCACTCCCCCTAGAGAAATTGTTACCCTTTCTGATAGGAATTAGGGTGCCATATTACTTTTCTAATTGGCCCAGCTACCTCCACTTGGGCCTTTCTGTTTTACCTTCCATGCTGTGGCAAGATTGGTCATTCCATAATACAAGCCTATTGAGTTAAGTTTCTGATGAGGCCTTCCAGGCCTCTTCTGATTTATCAGATAAGTGAAAATTTCTCACTATGACCCTTGGGACACATTATATTACAGAACCTGACTACATCTCCAGGTTTGGTTTCTTTCTGTGCCTATTTGGTTTGCCCTCCTTATTTTTTTTTTTTTATTCTTCCTATTCACATGGATTTCTCATCTTTCTAAACTTGGCTATAGACTTGATAATGTGAGGATTTCCTCCCTAAGATGTACCCTTCCTTCTGCAAATGATCATTGATTATTCACCAGTGTTAGGGATATATAAAATAATACTAAAATAATACTTTTGGCAATTTGATTTCATGTCCTATTTTAACCCCATTATGCTGCTCCTTTGATGTGCACTACCTTTCCTGCTCTAAACCCACGGAGGAAGTATGGTATTCTGCACTTGATGACTTGCTTATATCATCCCTTCCTAGGAAATAGTCATCACACATATCTTGGCTTGAATCCTACCCAACCTTAAAGAACAGCTCATCCTATCTTCTCTATGAAAATTTCAAGTATTTTGACCTCTATTCATCTCTTCTCTAACTATATAATATTTATGTAGAGTATACTTTTGCATGTAACTTTTATTGCTTTCTAAGAGATGTCTAATAGTCTGGTCTCATCAAATGGAGTATAATCTCCACTGGTTATAGCATCTTTTAAAAAACTTCTCACAGTACTAATCTTAGAGTGTCAGTAGTGCCTTAGAGTAGACAGTGAATATATAACAAAGAATGGCTGAAACAAGGAATGAATTAACGAGTAGTGCTGCTCATGAAGGAATTGTTGGATGAGTTTTATTTTTAATCTTTAATTTTTTTCATGTTTATTTATTTTGAGAGAGAGCAAGAGCAGGAAAGGGGCAAAGAGATAAGGGGGGAGGGAGAGAGAGAGAGTGATAGGGAGACAATCTCAAGCAGGCTCCACACTATCAGCACAGATTCTAATGCTGGGCTCAATCTCAAGAACTCAAGGTCATTACCTGAGCCAAAATCAAGAGCCACAGACTCAACCAACTGATTCACCCAGGCACCCCTATTTTTTTATTTTAATGAGCATTTATGTATTGTATTTAAAATACATACATTATATTTTATATTTGTATATATATTATACTTTTACCGTATTATATATTATCTTCTATTTATAAGTATTATGTTATATTATATTTTTGTGATATTTGTATTCCTAGTTCCCCATTCACATTGTTTTGCAGCTTCAGGAACCATAATACTCTCAGTTACCCTTTCCTGAGGTCATTTCATGCCTCAAGATTAAACAATTATAATGTCATTCTTTTGCCATGTAGACTCCTCAGGTATTCTTCCTGGGGTTCCTTTATCTTTTTTTCACACTTCTTTTTACAGGAAATTGTATGAATTAAAAGACCAAAACTAGGATTTGACTTATGGGCTGCAGAACTTTACAAAATACCCTCAGTATTTAAATGTTGCAGTCTTAACCAGGGTTTTCCAAACTTTCGGGTACCCACCAATCAGTTACTGGGGCTTGTTGACTTTCAGCCAGAAAACTCACAGAGGTTTCAGCACAATATGCTTTAGGGACTGCCTGGAATCATAATAGTTTTACTCCACATGTGATTCTCTGCAGGTGCAATACAGAGAGCATTTTGAGAAATATTAGAGATCAATTAAATGGAAATGTATGAGTATGTATGTAAAGTTATTAGTAGGCAAAATTGAACACCAGCAACCTGATAATCTATCTTCTTCTACTACTGTCTATAACATTTTTTTTACCTTCACTCAACAAGAAATTCCAAGTTCCACAGCATGTATCATTCCATTCATATCTACATTCTCCACCAAAAACTACAGTTACAAAATTACCCCCACTCCAATCAGACTTTTCATTTGCCAAGTCAAATAACACCCAGGGATTGATTTCATTAGTTAGAACATTAATAATACAATGCAAATGGCTATAGAATGGATGAAATTAGGCTCTTCAAATTGCCCTCTTTAATCCAAATTAATCTTCAATTGGTGCAGGATACTTCCATCTTTTTTTGTGGTTTTCTTTCTCTAGCACTAGCCCATTTCCAGTCTGTAATTTGCCTAAGCCCCCTCCCATTACCCAATTCCTGATATGACTAGAAAACACACAGACACATATGCGTGTGCGCACACAAACACACACACACACACACACACCCCTGAATTTCAATGACAAATTTATTGTACTATTCCCTAGCCTTAAGTCTCATTAAACTGTTTGTTCTTGACTAAATTCATAAATAGTTTTAAACTTTCCTTAAGGCCAGTATGGTACAGTCATCCCTAAGTAGAAGATTGAATCGACACAGTGTATGCTTTATATAAAAGAACAAAAAGGGGCATCTGTGTGGCTCAGTCAGTTAAGCGTCCAACTTCAACTCAGGTCATGATATCACGGTATCATGAGTTCGAGTCCCGCATCGGGCATGGAGTCTGCTTCGGATCCTCTGTCTCCCTCTCTCTCTCTGCCCCTCCCTGACTTGTTCTCTCTTTCTCTCCCTCTCTGTCTCTCTCAAAAATAAACATTTAAGGGGCGACTGGGTGGCGCAGTCGGTTAAGCGTCCGACTTCAGCCAGGTCACGATCTCACGGTCTGTGGGTTCGAGCCCCGCGTCGGGCTCTGGGCTGATGGCCCAGAGCCTGGAGCCTGTTTCCGATTCTGTGTCTCCCTCTCTCTCTGCCCCTCCCCCGTTCATGCTCTGTCTCGCTCTGTCCCAAAAATAAAAATAAATAAATAAATAAATAAATAAATAAATAAATAAATAAACATTTAAAAAAATTGACTTGGACTTATAGTCAATCAACTCAATCAGTTTGAATACTACTTCTCTATCACAGGAAATCCAATTTAACTTATTTGAGGTAAAATGTAGACACAATAAAATCCATGTTAAGTGTACATTTTGGTAACTTTTAAAAACTATACACACATATTTAACTACCAATACAATTAATTTATAGAACATTTCCAAACACTGCTAAATATTCCCAGGCACCTTCAAACTCATTCACTCCTCCCCCTTCACGCCCTGCACCGGGCAAATACAGATCTACTTGCACTCAATTTTCATTTTCTAAAAATTCATATAAATGTAAACATATACATAGCATATACATTTTCATACCTGACTTCTTTAACTCAGCATGCTATTTTTAAGATACAGCCATGTTGTTTTATGTATTAGTGGTTTGCTGTGTCATTGCTATATTCCATTATGTGGAGGTACAACATTTTGTTTATGTGTTTACCTACGGATGGAAGTTTAGGTTGGAGGCTTATTACAAATAAAACTACCAGGAAAATTTGAGAACAAGTCTTTGTTTGGGGATGTTTTTATTTGTCTCAGGTAGATACCTCATACTGAGTTACATGTCAAGTGTGTATTTTAAATTTATGAAAAATTGCCAGTTTTCCTTAGTGCTTGTGCCTTCTTAAATTCCCACCAAAAATATAAAAGTTCATTCGCTGCACACCCTGACCATCATATAGGCAGTCTTTTTAATTTTAGTAATTCTAGTGCTTGTGTAGTGGTATCTCATTACAGTTTAATTTGTATTTCTCTGATTTGATTTGTAATGATGAGATTACCGTGCTTGTTGGTTATTCACAACACCTCTTCTGAAGTATCTATTCACATATCCTGCACAATATTTTAAGGGTTTGTCTTCTTTTTTTGGAGGTTAGAAAAATGTAACTGACACAATTTTATAGCTTTTTCTTTCATTTTAATAATTGGGTTTTTCAAAGAATAGAAGTCTTTAATTTGTATGAAGTCCGATTTGTTCACTTTTTCTTTTATGGTTCATGGTTTTTGCATCCTAAGAAATCTTTGCTTATCCAATGATTGCAATGATTTTCTCTTATGTTTCATATGAGGAAATTTAGAGTTTTAACTTCTACATTTAGACCTCTCATCCATTTTAAGTTAAATTTTTAATGTCCTGTGAGGTAAGGGTCAAGATTTAGTTTCTTCCTTATGGGTAACCCAACTGTTCCAGCACAATTTGTTGAATAAAGCTTTCATTTACCTATTGCATTACTCTGTCAGCTATGTCAAAAATAATTTGATCCTACATGGGTTGACCCACCTCTGGACTTTTAATTCTGATCTGTTGATTTATATGTCTAGCTTTATATCAATCACATTGTCTTAATAGTTTGCTTGAATCAACATGCAAAGTAGGTCAATAATTGTATTGGGTGTTACATCTTTTTTAAGTCTATTTGATAGGATCTCCTAGTGTTGTGGAATGCATTCCTCTATCCTGCCTATGTCCAGTAAATTAATAGCAATACATGGTTTCAAGTTCAACTTTATTTAGACCACAGGAAGTACTGGGTGATACTATAAACTCTGATAATTAATCTTTAAAAGAGGAACTTGGAAATTAATTTTTTAATTTCCTTCTTTATTTGTATAATCCCATATTTGATAATTTGAGTTGAGGAGTTTATAGTTATTTTGACTTTAGGAGTCCCAGGGAATAAAAAAGTTCTTGAAATCACAAAGCAGATATAAGTAATTATCAGTCTAATGATGAGTACAAGAAAACCATCCTGAAGGCAGGGACTAGACAACCGCATTGACTCTGGATCCTAGAGAACTTGAACCACAGATAAATGTGTTTAGTCACCTCAGAGGAGGCAGAACTGCCTCGGGTTAATATTGGAAAGCTCTGAGTGTGAATATTCGTAATCATTCAGCATTTTCCTTCTCTGAACATCCATAAAGTGACATTCTCAAATAAGGGCTGGTTCCACCTAACAAGATCCAAGTCAGAATATGGAGACATGCAAGAATGACAAGAACAACTGAGGATGTGTAGAAATTATTTCAACATTACCTAATTATCTCATTCAATATATACAGTATCAGCTACACTTATATGCAAGGCTCAGTGCAAAATTAAAATGCAAGACTCCTTGTTCAAATATCACTATGAACTTCAAGGCTGCAAAACACAAGCATTAAACAAGGTATGAGCCCTTCTAAGTGGGAGGTCATGTGTGACTGCAGAGGTTGCTTCCATGAAGCAGACCCTAAATTCATGTGGTGACCTAAAGTATCTCCACGTTACACAAGGAAGCTGCAGAATAGAAATGTAAACTGGCTTCCATAAGGTTATGAAGCTAAGTCATGATGGAGAAGATAGGGTTTCTGATTCTAAAGAATGTCTACACTAAAATATCCAAACACCATACCAAGTGATATAATAAAATAACTTGAGGAAAGTAAGGAAAGCATAGGGAGCAAAAGAGGGTGGGAAATTGGTCTGAACCCCTTTGGCACAGTTTGAAATTTTGAGAACTAGCCTTGCATTCAACAGTCAATTGTGAAGGACCTTGGGTCACTTACTAAGGAATTTGAAGCATTCTTGATGTATGCATCACCTATATCAGAATCATGTAGGGTACATGTTAGAAATCAGATTCCTGAGCTCCCAAATACACATACAGGACCAGAATCCGAAGGATTTGTCCTCAGAACATGTATACTTAGCACAACTCCTGAGTGACAATATGCAGTTTATTCATCATTTTCAGATCTAGACTCAAAATCAACCTCCATGATCACAGACAACCAGAGTTCTACATTACAGATCCAACCTCCTTCCAGTTCATAAAAGGAACTCAGAGTGCAGAAAACAGTAAGGACCCTGGCACTTTTAGGAATGGTTAATATTTCAAATATAGAGAACAAAAGTAGACATGGAGGGGAAAGCAAAAACGGTAGAAAGAATTGTAAGAGAGAATTGAACCAGTAAGGGAGAATTGAAAATTTCCTGAGACCATATCTGGTCAAAGATCACAGTAGGATAACCAAGTTTTAGTAGAAAGCTTAGAGTAAAGTGAAAGGATCAAAATTCTACTAAAAGTGATGTCAGCGGGGGCAAATTTCACTCCACTGAATATTGCAGAATTTCCTCTGCAACAATGCTTCAAGCACTAAATAATTCTTTTATCATTTTCTTCAAAACATTCATTTTACATTCAGTTTTCTCATAAAGGAAAATAAAAGTAGGGAAGGAAAAACAAAATAAAGTAAGAAAATACAATCAGGATGGAACCTTTTGCTTCGTTGCTGCAGAACCTTTTGCGCCTGCCTTTGGAGTTTCCTCCACTTACTGGAGAGAACACAGGGGAGCATGTTTTTCTGCCCAACGTGGAATCAAACACCCAGCCTCTCCTCTGAGAGGCTTTGTTGGCAGTCACACATGGATCCGCTCCAGGACCGGCAGATTTCAGGCCCCTGGAGAGTTGTGAGATTGCAAAGGGCAGGGAAGATTGGCAAAAATATTGACTTTGATATTTCATCACTTCGCATTTCCAAAGAGTCGAAATGCACTGACAACTGCACCTTTCTAACCAGATGCTACCAGAGGTTCCCCAGCATAGCACGTACACGAGAGACTGAAATACCAACAAAGCCCCGAACCAAATGATTTATATTAGAGTAAAGTCAAGAGCAGCATTTCTGCTTCTGTCTCTGCTTGATTTCTCTGTTCATCAGTTTGGGTAGCACTTTACAGCTTCCTGTTACAGGACTTCTCAACTTCCTGTTTTCTCATGCTCTTTTGACTTCATTTATCCTTCCAGGGTGTGTATAGCTTCCCTGACTCTTAAGATCTGAATGGTGACAAGCAGCACCCCAATTTTTTCCCACCACTTGTTCTGATATCAGAGATGTCACCTGAGCAGAAATAGTGAACATTATTCAGTGCTTGAGATGTATTCATCTGGGAATGACATCATCTTACATGGTGTTGTATATTCTAAGGGAAGAGGGGCTGAAGAATGAAGAAAAGGATATTTAAAGGAGTAGCTGGAGGAAATCAAAAACAACCTTCTGGTTCATATGTTCTTTTTATAATTTTAACAGTCTTTGACTCATAAAATACTATAGCTGATAGAATGAAGAATAAACATCTTATTCTATTAAAAAGTAATTTTGCCAATAAGATACGTAAGAATGAGGTAATTTTTGTCTAATCATTTTCTTTTTTAAAAAACAGTTTTATTTTTAAGTAATCTCTAAACCCAATGTGGGGCCTGAACTCAGAAAACTAAGATCAAGAGTCACACACTCCACCTACTGAGTCAGCCAGGCACCCCTAATCATTTTCTTTTTTTTTTTTAAGCTCATGTATTTATTTTTAAGAGAGAGAGAGAGAAAGAGAGAAAGAGAGAGAGCACACTTGTGCATTAGAGGGGCAGAAAAGAGGAAGAGAGAGGATCCCAAACAGGCTTGGCACAGAGCCCAATGCTGGACTCAAACTCACGAACCTCAGCCGAAATCAAGAGTCGGACACTTAAACGACTGAGCCACCCGGGCGCCCCAAATCTTCTTTTAAATGTAGCTTATGCCACAAATAATTTCTGTGACTACCTTTCTATGATGTGTGACTATTATCCTATGTACCCCTCAAAATCCAGATCCATTGTCACCTCTCCTATGAAGCCATCTCCAGCCCCGTTACTCAGCCCCTTCCTTGCACATCTCACTATTAGGCACTTACTACACCTCATTACAATATGTGTTTGAACATCTGCCTTTCATATCAGAAGCTTAAATTGTGTTTATTTTATATTTTGACCTCATATAAAGATTGTTGGCTTTGTCTTGGCACATATAGGTGTTCAATGTTTTGTTGTTTCTGTTGCTGCTGTTTTTTCACTTGCAAATATGACTCTTGGTTAGAATCGAAATAGCACGCTTTGGCTCCGGCAGTTTGCTTTGCTGACATCTTTCCAAACAGCATCCCCAGCTACTTAGTCCTCATTTAGGCATTACCTCTAAATGCATTTCCTCCTTCCACATTAAAATCATTCTTTCATGGGATCTGTTTTCTTGCCTGATCCTTACTAATATATAAGCATAGAAATTTTACCTAACTCCTGGTATTGTTATGAAGCCAAAAGAGGATGATGTTTTGTTTAATACATGCCTGGCACATGCTAAGTGCTCAATATGTGCTACCTATTATGTACAGAATAAGCACTCAACTGTGATGTTTATTATAAGCAGTATTTGGAAAATTATCTGATTTTAGAATCATTTTTAATTAGACAAAGCAGAGCCTTACAAAGCACCTTATGGGTAACACCCCTTATCTTCCAACCATCTCAAAGTGACATCCCACCCCCCAAATTTTCTCTGGCCCTGAAACCATCCATTGCCTTAGGGCTCTATCTAACCTCCAGCTTGTCAGGGAAGTAGGATTAGGGAATTGGCTTTTGTTGAACTCTTTTAATTCTGTTCCTGTGCACTATCCACTTAGGAATGGTGGAAGTAGGTGGCCCAAGTTGTCCCTCCTTGAGTCAAACCACAGCAGTTACTGTAACTTGAACCCATTGGTTTGTAGTGCTCCTGTTGCATTCCATCTTTAGTGGGATTAGAAACCCAAAGTTACTTCATCTGCACATACACGAAAGAAACACATACACACACACACTCATACACACAAACTCTACAATAATAAGGAAAGCAAGGCAAAACCAGGCACAAAATAAGGTTAACAGTCTATTCATATACAATGCATTTTCTTTTATAGAACTCTTTAGATTCATTATTATCTAAGTTTCACAAAAACAAAAGAAATCAAACAAACAAAAAACAGGTCAAACCAATCAGAAAATACTTTCTGAGTGAGGCTTGTCAGGAAATGTTATCTCCATCATAGGAGAAAAGGAGATGGAGGCAGAGTTATATTTCTAAGGCCATGACACCTGCGAGGATCAGAGATGGCCCTGAGTGCAGCACTCCTTGACCCATCTGCTTTACCTTGCCATGAATCCAAGAAAAACACTAGCTCCTGACCAAGCCACAGCAGAATATGACAAAGTGCACATGAAACTCAGTGGCTGGGGATGGTGATCTGATGGAGTTGAACTTCACAAGCCTGTGGGAACCAGCCCTTTAGGAAGCTCACTAAACTGTGCATTGTCACTCTGTGTGTTCCCTTGATCAACTCTTCCTTTATAGTTTCCCCAAGTTTATCTCAGACCCACATGGTTGTTGTCTATATCCACAGCATTTCCATCTTCCACTTACTAAAATTTGTTCTTCAAACCTACCATCTGGAGAGAATTTGGAAACGCCAAGCCCACAGAAGTGATCCCCTCAAGTGAACTTGCATTTGAATAAGGAACAATGATGGTTGGATTTAAGTCACAGCAACTGGCTGTAGAGGAATATTTTCAAACAAGGAAGCTAGCGAGGATCCATCAACTCATACCTCATAATCTGTTCTTCCTAATGTGTGCAGTTCCTGGGGCAACAGTACAAATGGAGATCCACATAACATATGTTTAAATATTTAAATTCCAAAAAGTCAAGTCAACAAATCATTAAATTATATTTGAACTTCCTACTTTAAAATACATACTTTCATTACAACCTGGAAGGGCACTTTTGAATTTAGAATTCTTTGACTCTTCAATGTCCTGGACCAGAAACATGGCAATTTGGGGAGAGGCGACCATCCTTTTCCCTTCCTATCACTGGCTCTGTCCAGCAATACAAGTATACACACATATGATCAGTTGAGACTGCACATCAAACTCCATCTACACCGGCTGTAAAGAATTTCCTTGTAGCTTTCCCTTGACCCTAGGAATGAGTACATGGGCTACTTCCTCAGAGGTAAGACTTGGGAAGAACGCTTGCACAGCCCTTAGAAGTGAGCTTGGGACTGATTTAGCAAAGGACTCCAAGGTCCCAGATACATACAGCATGGTCTAGAAGAGGAATACGGGGTCTAAGTGAAGCTTCATCTGCATGGCTTCATGGGTGCCTCCCACTGAATGGAGGCACAGGAGAGAGGAGGGTCAGAAAGGTATTCTCTAACACCAGGGTCCAGGCTCAGGGTTCCTCTTGCCTGAGACTGATATAGGCACTGTCATCAACACCCACTGGATCAGCCTATGTGGAGAGTGAATTTCATGCAAGGTTCAGGATAAAGAAGACAGGATGTATATTTTGAGAATCTAAGAGACTAAGTTATGCCAAATTTGAAAGAAATATTGATGTGATGAGATGCCCTTTCCATCTACCAGCCCTAAATCTCATTCATGTTTTAAAGAGTGAGACCACAAAGGTTGGGGAAGAATTTGAGATTATCTCAAAGACTCTATTGGGGGAATTTAGAAGCAACATTGACTGCTAGTGAGGGAGAAAAATGTGTTAGCAGTCTGTAGGGAAGGTGGCACTTCTACAACAGATGGGCCGACTGGATTTTTTTCTAATGATGATTTTATGCCTTTGGCAGAAGTTTTCCATGTAATTTAGGAAAGAGGGAAAACAACATAAAGAAAATTGATGCTGTTCTTTAAGACTGGGGAAAGGACATCAAAATTAGAGTTGTTAGTGGTGCTAGGTTGAAAACATAAAATACTTGTGCACATTTTATGAAAAGACTTGCCTTGGAAATTGGCGAAATGAAGCCAGGTTTCAAATGTAGGGTGTGAAGTTCCCTGAAAGGAAAGGGTCAGTCAATTAAGTGAAACCAATGTCTTTTATTAGCTCTGTCACGTCTCTCACCTGTTTTACTACTTTGCCTGCTGATGGTTTTCCGTGCTACATAAATCTACACTTTTCTATCCATCCTCCCAAAAAGCTTTCCAAAAGTGAACGTGAATGGGTAATCTTTAAGCACTTTTAGCTGTTCCTTATCAGTTGCATTTGAATTTCATACTCTTTGAAGCAACTTGGAAAATGACCCCCACTATCTGGCCGTGATCAACTTTTTCTAGCTTCATTTCCTGACTATCTCCCCTGAAATAACCTATGGAAAGTTTCCCTCTACTGACATGCCTTGTGCCTCTGCATATTCTATTTATTCTACCTTGATCACCTCTTTCTGCCATACTTGCTCTTGATGAACTACTATTTATCTATGAATCCTTATTTTTAAAAACCACCTTTTCTTGAAAATTTTACAGCTCCCCGAGGGAAAGTTAGTTATTTCTTCCTCTGTGTTTGCCCACATTTTGGGCACATCCCCAGTAGGGCAGTGTACTTGTCCTCTAGGTCTGCTGGCACAACTTTGGCATTTTCTTCTAAGGGAAGCCAGCTACCTCCCTTTAAATTTCAAAGGCCTGCTGAAGTTACATATATCAAATGACGAGAAAATAACATCTAGCAGAAGGAAACCTCATCTGTTTCTTATTTTTTTTTTTTAAGACTAAGGGAATTTTATTTTTCGTCAGAAGCTGCTCAACAGAGCTACCTATTAGGTCATATGTTCACCCCTAAACCAATCACTAGCAAGTGTAATCAAATTACCATGCTTAAAGAACTTGTAATAGTGTAATCTTCCTTAAGGGGCAGGTAGTTGAACAAACATGGAATTCTTTTGAGAAAGTGAGATAGGAAAATGAGCATTGGCATTGGCAAACAACAGTATTTGCTCCAGATGTAAAGTGGCTTGATCTAAATGGGATTCACTAATCATGTAGCCTATCATACACAGGTACTATCATTATAAAACATAAAATTTAAAACAAAACACAACAAAAACTGTTGGGGGATTACTTACTGAGTAGATGAGCACTTCTTCCCAGATGAGCTTGTCTTCCAACTTGTGATCTGATCTCTGAAACACCATCTAATATTTGGTGTTACATGGTAACAACATGAAACCTGAGACCATGGTTTGGAGCTGTCCACTTGAATCTCTCATGATTATTCTTATTTTTTTTAGTATATTTATTTATTTTGAGGAAGAGCATACACGCAAGCAGGGAAGCAGCAAGGAGAGAGGAAGAGAGAGAATCCCAAGCAGGTTCTGCACTGTCAGCACTGAGCCTGATGCAGAGCTTGATCGCATGAAGTGTGAGATCGTGAGCTGAGCAGAAATCAAGAGTCAGATGCTTAACCGACTGACCCACCCAGGTGCCCCTCATGATCATTCTTAAAAGAATAACTCAAAATCTTTGTTTTCTGGTTTTCTATAGTGATAAAAGCCAAAAGAAAAATAATTCAATCCTGGGAAAAGACAAATATTTCAGTAAGTTGGAAATTGAAACTTCATATTAGCCATCTCAAAACTCGTTAATTTCACAGAAACAGGTTTTTAAAAAAGTGCTATGGTGCTATGCAGAAATATTAGAAATGAATCTTGGTACCTGGCAAATTTGGGACTTACTGAATCCCCTTTGGAGGCTCTTATATAATCATTATCAGTGATGAAAATTAATAGCAGTCTACCACTACATTCACAGGCAAGACCACATAGGCCTTGGATTCCTGATGACCAAGTGTTCATCTCATACCATTGGACTAAGAGGTCTGGCCAACTGGAATTCTGGACTAAGACCAAAGACTATACTATGCCTTGGGAAAAATAAGACCAGCTAAGGTATTTTGATATGCAGTATAACTGACAAATAATGCTTTTATCTGTGGTTGTTCATATGTGTTTGCATGTGTTCTAATTATTCTCTTTTTACTACACAAAAGATGTATTGGTAGCTAGATTTACTATGTAGTCCACAGCTTATAGATGATCTGGTAACATCTGGGTGGGATTATGATGGAATTAGAGGAGAAATGTACAACATATGGAGACTGTGGATTCCAACACAAACAGCATTTAAAGGAACCTGTGATATTCCCTGTGGATAAAGTAAACCAAGATGTCTTTGAAT
Source organism: Lynx rufus (assembly GCF_022079265.1). Lineage (NCBI taxonomy): Eukaryota > Metazoa > Chordata > Mammalia > Carnivora > Felidae > Lynx > Lynx rufus. The sequence continues at coordinate 2,770,809 of NW_025814837.1, read as the reverse complement.
TGCGTCCCTGCTGGAAGGTGATGATTGTGTTTGTGTTTCTTCTCATGGATCATGTTAGACAGAAACATCCTTGAAACTGTACATGTAGCAAGATGGCAGCCATGGCATGAAGGAGAGAATACCTACATTACCACTCCAGAGAAAGAATCAGGGAGCTAGAAGGCTGGGATAGCAGAAGAGCAGAGGCAAGCTGGAGCTGTCTCAGGAAATTAGCACCTATGGTCAGCACACTATACCCACTATCTCTTTCTTTCTGAACATGCCATATCCACAGACCAGCGCTTGGGAAAATAGGTACTGAAGTGTTCTTCAAGCACTACTGATTGAATCAGGATCAGATGTCCCTGTGAGTCAAAGGAACTGGGTAGATACTACATGGTGAAGAATAGTGTATTCAGTCATAAATTACTCTACCCAATAAGGTTAATAGTAATTAAATAGGCCAATCAGATTAGCTTCTTCTGTAATTCATACTGAAGTATAGAGAGTTTTTAATAGGCAGGAAATGGACACAAACACAACAGAAATGAATGCACAATGAATAAAGTAAAGTTCCTTTGCCCACTTTGCCTTTGGGATGGGCATTGTGTTGGAACTGAGATCAAGAATGGATTGTTAATCAGAGACTTCATTTACATACCTTCGTTAGTAAATACAAACAAAGAGATACAGAGGACAGTGAATTTACATTTTGATGGGGACAAAAAAAAAAAAGCTCTGCAAACAAATCCCCTGTATAAAAATGGTCACATTAGAACAGCTATATTAAACTGTGTATATCAAAATGCCCTGGATGATACTTCATTCTGTCATTTAGCAAGAGACTGCTATGGATAAGTAACTGAATCTAGGACAAAATACAAAATATTGGTGAGAGACTGACCCTTCATTTAGTGGACACATATATTTACATATATCTGTTTGTGTATGTTTATGTACATATTTATACTTATCTCATTTAGCAAGTAGTTAACCAGAGAAAATTACCTACTCTCATAACATGTTGCCAAGAGTTTTAGGGGATATAGAAAGAAAAATTATGTCCTCTAACCTCTTTCCTTAAGGCTATTTAGATCACACATATCACAAAAAAAGAAAAAAAAATCAAGGCAAACCTAGGTCAGTGCATGGATTTGAAGTCATCAAACTATATGATCAGAGATGCTTAGATTTAGAAGAAAATGTAGAGGTCATATTAATACATATACATGGAATGAATAATGGGTTTAATGCATGAAAGAACCAATGAATCTAATAAGAACCCTCCTGAATTGCCTAGTATATTGCCTTGAATTGTTATTTACTTTTCATGTGTATTAATTAACACATCTGTACCCTTCTCTCAGTGTTTGCATCATGACTTGTGTGTGGGACATTGTTAAGAAGTCCTTGGTACATCTTTATTGAATTTATACTGTCAGAAGATAACTGTGCTAAATGGGGAGGGATGGATATTCATTTTGTTTTCATCAATCAGTCAAAAAGCCTTGTTGAATATTTAATGATCAATAAATGTGCAAGATAGTATAGGATAAAATGTATATTCATGAATAAACACCAAGTAATTCAGAAAAGCAAATTTGTAAATTCATAAAAAAATAACCTATACTATAAATATCTTTTGGAGAATGGTGATTTCTTACCATTTTTTTGTGGATAGGGTTCTCCCAGTGTAGACAAAAAAATGAATTACCACAAAATAAAATATTTCTTCCTAATTTCACTGACTTCAATACCTTCCTTTTAATATTCACCTTCCCAAAATGCCCTATCCAAGTTGGATACACTTGGAAAATTGTTCATCATACTCTTTTCTATGGATTCCATGTCAGTTTTCTCTCTGTCTCTCTCTGTCTCTGTCTCTGTCTCTCTCTCTCTTTTTCCTGTCTCTATGACTCCTCCTCCAGCTCCTCACAGGGATTGCTTAAAATTCTCTTACCTGTGTCAAACTCCCTGAGGTCAAGAACTGTTTCTTGGTTTTGGTTTTTGTTGTTCTTATTTTGGGTTTTTTTTTTTTTTTTGGTTTGTTTTTATTGTTTTTGTTTTTGTTTTTTACTACTGTGTCCCAGGGGCCCACCACAAGGTGGCCCTCATTTAGGAGCTCGATGCATATATTTTAGTAAAATGTAGGGAAAGACTATGCTTTTGGTCTTGATCTCCTTCTTGAGCTCCAGACTTGATGCATGGACCAATGCCCAGCATGGACATCATCAGGCTCCTCAATCAAGATTTCCAAAACTCAAAATCCATCTTCCATTCAAAATAAATCCACATATTTTTCATCACTATAGATATCCCAATAACTGAGTCTCTAGACTATTGATACTTCTGACCAGAAAAGACTAAAATTATACAGAGGACTCCCAGTGACCTATCATATAATACCTCAGAGTTTTCTAAGTAGAGACTTAACAATGAGTATCCCCCCTTAGAGTCAGTATATTTACATGATCTACCTAGGTTGATTCTAGGTCCTTCTCTCCACTTCACAAGAGGCATCTGAAAATTGTTCTTATAAAAATACTCTATAAACTCTTTAATGTCAAAATCTGTTGCTACTTAATGTAGTTCTTACTGACCTGGAGATGAAAATCGTTTAAAAATCATTTGGAGAGTTTTCAAGATTTCCAGCAACAAAGCATGCACTATTTTTCTGATATGGCACAGGACATTAGAAAATACTTTTGCACAAAACTTTGAATTTTTTGGCCCAAAGAAAAGAAAATACCCCAGAAACAAATAAGATGCGTCACAATAATCCATGATTTACAATCCCTTTCCCGGATCGCCTGTTGCCCTTAGCAATCCCTAAAGCAGAAACAAAGAAAACAAATCCTTTCAGCATATCTTCATGAAACTGTCTGGGATGTGACAAAACTTTGAGAAACAGTTTTGTGATAATGGTTTTGCACTTTATTGGTACTTCTCCAGAGGAGGTGGTGAATGGCTGCTTTCAAATACATAGAGCTATCAAAGGCTAAAGTCAATAAAAACCTCTGTAGAATAATTGGAGAAGGAAGAAAAAGGGGGGGTGGGGAGAGCATCAAAGGAATGAAAAGGAAAGAAGGACCTATAAATATAAAAGCCTAAGGAGTATATTTTGGGAAAATAGATGATGCAAAACAAAATTGGGAATAGTTATTGGAGGACCAAGGAAGGCAAATAAAACAATGAGATATATGAGGCCTGTCCTCCTGCCTCAAGTCTAGCTCATCAAACAGTTTTTCATTCCATTTCGTATAGATGAGTTTCATCTGACTACTGCCAACAGAAAGTGCTTGGATTTTCTGACTTTTTTTTTTCACTGTCAAAGAAAATAATAGATTGATAAGATTCAAAAGCAACTAATATAACATCCTCTTCAAGAATGAGAAAAAATACAAATTGAGTTGTGTTAATGAATGAACCTACTTTTCATGTTCTCGAAACTAAGAGTAACACCAGTGGTAATAATAAAGTACAATATTACATTTTTAAAAATCTTGTCTGGGTTAGAGAAGGCCAGAATTTTTTGAAAGAATTGTACTTAATTTTACCATGGATGGTATTACGCAATTAAAAGAACTTGGAACTAATCTTCCACCTCTGGGTGGAACCTGAGTGACAAATTACCAAAGAATGTCCCCGGAGAATTAGCTTTGTTGTACAAATGTGCACAGAGGTGGGAGAAACCCTCCATCTGGAAAGAATAACTCACGTGAAGTGAGAGGGCAAGTTTTCAAATCAGAAAAATCAAGGAGTCTGTGTATGATTTTCAAAGCAGATTGGCTTAGTAGGGACAGGCTAGAAGATGCCAGCCAATGTGAACACATAGCCAGTCAGAGACCTGGCTAGGACTCCAGTTTGAAGTGAAATTTTAGAAGCCTAGAATTATAGAAGGATAAAAGAGCCTACATAAATGTGAAACACAGTGATTCTGACCTCTTCAAGGAATCAGAAAAAATAATCTTGAACCATGGAAAGTGAATGCATTGGGGATAGAGGAAAGAAACGATTTGATAATCTAGAGAGATCAGGTGAGCTGGAAATCTGGGAGTAGAATTTCAACAGAAATAAAAATGATGAATGATTCAATCCTTAGGTTCATTTTTGGCTCTGGCATCAACCAGTTTTGTGACTTTGAACAAGTTCTATAACCTCCTGGTATTCAGTTTACTCAACACTAACAGAAGAGGACAGGACTAAATGTTTTCAAAGCCCTGCCCTACTCAGAGACACTATTATTTTCTATTCATGATAGTGTTTGCAATTATATGGTGCTCTGCACCTCCAAAATGTATTTATGTGATAGTGTTTGTTCTTTGAAACAATCCTATGTAGTAGCTCATATAGAAAACACTATAGCTCATTTTAAAGATAAGGAAATGAAGCTTTAGAAAGGTAAGATGACTTTCTCAAGGTTGCTTAGCTAATTAGCCTCAGTGCAAAGACTAGAAATGTTGGCCTGCTGTACTTGTAACTACTTCACGTTATGCCTTTCAGCGACATTGTTAAAGCTTTATGTAAGGAAAACAATTTTCTTACTTGCATTTTCTTCAATTGCCTTATGTCAAAAGGGGTTAAGAACTTCCTGAGAAAATAGGGGGAAAAAGGTCAGGTTTGGAAAAAGAAAGCCTGTAGGTTTGTATATTGAAAGAAAATATAAACCAAGTTAAACAAACAATTATTCAGCAAAATTGTACTGAGAATCAGCAATGTGCAAGGTCCTGTGTAGGATGCTTTGAGAGATACAAAGAGTTTTAAAAGGCAACATATCTGGGGCACCTGGGTGGCTCAGCCAGTTAAGCATTCAGCTCAGGTCATGATCTCATGGTTTGTAAGTTAGAGCCTAGCATCAGCCACTGTGCTGACAGTGTGGAGCCTGCTTGGGATTCTCACTCTCCCGCTCTCTCTCTGTCCTCTCCGCTCACTCCCTCTGTCTCTCTCTCAAAAATAAATAAATAAACTTAAAAAATTTTTAATAAAAAGAAAAGGCAACATATTTGCCCAGATAGGGTTTCTATAATCTAGTAGAAACATCAGACATGTCTAAAGGAAATCCTGTTATAAAACATGGAGCATAATGTACGGTTGAAGTCATATATTTCTTAGAAATTTCAGAATAGGTTCAATTGAAGTCCAGTTATGGACAAATCAGGGGAAATCTGAAAACTTTGTATTTGAATTTGGAAATAAAGTGGTACATCTTGAGAAAATTTGAAGATTAGAAATCTGCCAAATTAAGCAATGCATGTTGGTTAATGTAGGAAACTAGAAATGAGTAAAAAAGGTAGAGTTCAGTTTGCAGCTAATTATACAGTGGTGGCCTCATAAGAACACATCACATTACACTGCTTCCATCTTTCCTCACCTCCCTTCCTCTTTCCTTCACCTTTATTCTTTGTCTTAAGTTCTGCTTTCAATAGACCCAAGATAAGATAATAACCTGTGTTTAATGATCCAGAACATCATAAAGGAAAAAGTGTGAGAGTAGAATGTTTAGTGAAATAAGGTACACTCCACTATAAGAGATTCTCAAAAAATTCTCATATTAATATAAAATATTATGGGTTCATCGAACTAGGTAAATTCGTCAGCGTAGTAGAATTCTTCCTCAGTTGATAATATGTAGGAAGTCTCAACAAAACTATAGATGTTTTAGGCATGCACAAACCTCTTAACAAACATTTGTAGCACTAGTTATAAACCTAAATATTACATGAGAAAAATACACGAAGAGCATAGCATAGTTATTCTTATGTCAATGTGTATATATTTTTATTTTAAAGAAATAATTGAGTGAAATAGAAATGCTTGCAATGTAGGGATGCCCTGGGATTGATACATGATTTTATTATCTGACATGTATTGAAAAGAACAACGAATTAGGGTCAGCACTCCCAGCTTCAGATTCCAGCACTGTCAAGATTTAGCCCTTTAAACTGGAATCAGTCATTTCACTTTCTGGACCTCAGTCAAATGAGCAAGTTGGAGGAGTCACAATTTGCAAATTATGTGCTACAAAGCAAAGTCCAAAAAGATGATCTTTGGGAAAAACATTCTGTGATAAAATATATTGAAGAAACACTCATATGTTATCTCCAATTTGTAGATTCTCAAGACATAATGCATATTAAATGCCCAGAAAAGCCCTATAGTAATCTTTTTAATTCCATTATAGAATTTTCAAAATATAACATATTTGGAAATTTGTTGGTCCATTGAATATGAACATTCTTCTGACATAGTTTTCCATGGATCTAATTTTTGGAAATGCAGGAATGTCAGTGGAGATTTAAAATCCTAAGATGCTACTGAATACTATGATCTCATTAGACAGATTGAACTAGGATTTGAAAACCCACACACCAACCCCTACCCTGAATCACAGAAAGTGTCTAGACATAAGCAGGGAACCCCTGAGACTGAGGACTTGGGAAGAAAGAAACAAAAAAAAGTTACTTCCTCCTGTGGAAGAGGTGAAATCGAGTTTTGATTAACCAAAAGACGAAGTATGGCAGGAGGTCCCAGATTCAGATGTGAAAAAGAGCTAGTGATGCATCTTCTGATCATATGGAGCAGGGTTTTTCCAAGTCAGCACTATTGACACATGGGCTGGATTATTTTCTCATTGTGGGGAGGAAGTCCTGTGCACTTTGACATACTTACTAGCATCCCTGGCCTCTACCCACTGGCGTTAGCAATGCAGAGGCAATCTTGAGGAAAATCCCACATCCCCTACATGGGCACACACACACACACAATGCACAATAGATATCCGGAGAAAATGAGAAGGCAGGAATTAGGAGACAAGAAATGGGGTAAAAGAGGAAAGAATTCAAGGACAAGAGAGGATGAAGAGATAAAATGACAAAACGGGGCAGGGAAGATAAGAAGGGAAGAAGGAGAAAAGGAAAGATGCTTGTAATTATTTCAACTCCATAGTGGAGGGAGTTGAAGTATGCTGCTGGCTGAGGTCCTGTCTATAGGCAGTGTGAGTTTTGAAGACAGAAAAGACCTGATTTCATTCATAGTTCTGTATCTCTTATGTCATCTTAAGTAGTTCAGTGAACCCAAGCTTCTGCTTCTTGTCCATAAAATGTGGATTACAGTGTTGTAGGTTTGTTTTATGAACTAGAGAGAATGTATGTAATGAGCTTAGCACCTTGCTAAGAATTTAATAAATGGTAGCTGCTTTTATTATTGCTATTTTTTCCTTAGGACCTAATCATGTGGTATCTTTTTTGTCAATTAACTTCGTACATCTCTTGTTCTTACTCTTACGTTTCATTAGCCAGTCTGTGCTAGATTATGCTGCCATAATAAACAACTTTAAAACCTCAGAGGCTTAAATGACACCCTACTTCATGTCTATTTTATATCAGTGACATCCCTGCTCTCATTCGTCCTTGCTCACAGACTAGGCTGATGGAGTCTCCATCATGTGGAAGGTCAATGGGTACCATGGCAGCAGAGGAATTGTGTGGCAGCTTTTAAACACTTCCCCAAGTAGTGACAAACATCACTGCTGCTCGCGTTTCTTTGACTAAAGACACATGGCCATATGGCCAACTCCAAGGCAGCAGTGAATGTAACTCTGCCGTATGCTCAAAAAAGGAGACATTATGAAAGCTAGCAAAACTACCAATCAAGTGTCCTCATTGATCAAACAGATCACAGCACGTATCTCATAGAGTTGTTACAAACATTACAGTGGTTGCAATGCCTGAGTGGCTCAGTTGGTTAAGCTCCTGATTCCTGATATCGGCTCAGGACATGATCTCATGGTTCATGAGATAGAGCCCAGTATTAGGCTCTGCTGACAGCACAGAGCCTGCTTGGAATTCTCTCTCTCTCTCTCTCTCTCTCTGCACCTCTGCAACTCACATATGCTCGCTCTCCCTCCCTTTCAAAATAAATAAGTAAACATTAAAAAATAAAATAAAAATTACAGTGGCCAATACATGTTGAACTTTTAGAACAATGTTTAGCATATGGTAATCATGCCATCGTTGCTAGATATTGAGATCTATTGTTGTTGGAAACCCTTCGGAGACCGGAGCCATGGTTTGTGCTGCCTTGCCACCCCATCTGCACTGTCTCTGGTGCCTTGCACCAACTTGTTAATAAATATTTGTTGAAATGAATTGGAAAGTGTTCCAGCAACAAGGCTGGGACCACCCACCAGCTGGCAGACCAACCACATGTAGGTTTATCAATTCCATTCCCCCTGCCAAACACCAGTGCACTTCACTAAGCATCCCTCAGCTGTGATTCTCCATTTTGGCAACTTAATGGACCTTAATGTAAATGTTCCAAGCCACATAAAACATGTTGAGAAGTATATAGTTTTCTCACTATTGACCGCCAGCCGCCATCACACTATGCACATACAGTGTAGTCCTTCCCAACACCTTTCTTAGAAACATCACAATGGTCAGCACACAGGATATCAGTGGTACATTTTAATGACGATTGGAAAAGAAAAATAAAACAATAAACAAACTTTAAAAGCAAGGGTCTGCATCCTGATATATAAATACTCTTTGGCTTGAGCTCGGTAGAAGGTCTCTACCTATCTGGAGACTAAATGAATTCTGTTTCTTTGCATTACCTGCACAATTAAATATAAGGCCATTGGAGGGGCACCTGGGTGGCTCAGTCGGTTAAGCGGCCGACTTCGGCTCAGGTCATGATCTCACGGTCCATAGGTTCAAGCCCAAGGTTCTCTTTCAGCACAGAGCCTGGAGCCTGTTTCAGATTCTGTGTCTCCCTCTCTCTGACCCTCCCCCATTCATGCTCTGTCTCTCTCTGTCTCAAAAATAAATAAATGTTAAAAAAAATTAAAAAAAAATATAAGGCCATTGGAAAGAAAAATGCAGTAGAAAAAAAATGTAACTGAGTTGAAGTCTTCTCTTGGCCACCCTCATGAGAAACCCTGAGCATTCTACTTAATTTTTTTTGGTTATTAGTTTATGTACCTATGAAACAGGGAAAATAGTTTGTAGGGTCTCCTTCTAAGGGCTGATAAAAGAAATTGACAATAAGAAATATGAAAATTCTGGGAATACATAAAAATGATTATGCAAATATCAGATACTATCCATAAAAATATTTTATTTTGATTTTTGGTATTCTCTTTATTTCTTGGCCTTTCTGTATCTGATTTCAATCAATGTTCTCCGATTGGGCTGCCCACTCTTCCCTGTAAGTCTTGTGTAATGAGTAGCAAGTTAAGGCAGAAGAAGAGCAAGCTGACCTCAGCCATGTCCTCAACAGATGCTGTTCAGTGAGTTTGTGCTTAACCCTGAGATCTTGATAATGACAGAGAGGATCATTTCAATCTGTTTAGATTTCTCTAACCTGATAAAAATTGATTGAGAACCACCAAATCCAATAGGTAAATGGAGAACTAAACGGAATGTATGCGGCATGAAGAAGTATGTGCATGTAAATGCAGAGGCTGTGAGAGGGGTTGGGAGACAGGAGGCAGTTATACTTTACTAGACTTTCACATAAAACCCCCATTTAGAACAATGCACTTGAGGAAGTGACAGATATAATAATATTCCTTATTAAGGTTATTGTCTATTTGCTGCTTTTTTTTGGGGGGGGTCCTTTTTTCTTATCTAATAAATGAAGGAAAGAAAGGATAAAAGAAAGGAGGGAGAGACAAGTAAAATGCAAAAATATTGATTAAAGACCTACTTTGTTTCAGGCAAGAGGTCAAATAATTTATATATTGTGCATTTAACAACCCAACAATACTGGAAGAACCATTATTATTGGCATCTGCCAGATGAAAAAATGGTTAACAGGTGAACCATTTTAACTCATGTGGCTATCACATGGCTTTTAAGCAACAGGTGCCTATTTGATTTCAGACTATCTTTGTTAGTGTATTGACATATTAACAACACGAATGATTTGAATGGTGCTGTTGGAACCACTCAGGTGGTTATTTAAATTTGAACTAGTTGAAATTAAGTAAAATTAAGAATGCAGTCCCACATTTCTTAAATTAATTTCTTAAATTAGCCACATTTCAAGGGCTCAGTCACCACATGGGCCAAAGGGCTACTGAAATGGACAGCAGAAATATAGAACATTTCTATCATTTCAAAAATTTCCATTGGCCAGAGCTGTTTTAAAATGTGGGCTTTTCATGGGTCAGAAATAACCTATTTCTGTTGATTTTCATGAGGCTTATTACTCTACATGCATGGTGATTTCTGACTCTTCTTTGAGGAAAATATTTCACTAGACAAAAATGCCAATCAATCTTTGATTATTTTAACACAGAAGAAAATAAATTCCATGAGGTTCAAGTCTAAATTCTCGGTAGACCTCTGCAAAGTGATTGGTGAAATTTATGGGCACAGCTGGTTTGCAGTTGTAAAACCCTATATTTTTTAATGCAAAATGGCATCTGTGCCTGCTAATTGGATACTTAGGCATACACACAATAAATTGCCTGGGAATTAGAAAGGTGTATTTCTTAAGTCCTGCCCACATCTTGCCATTTTGAGAATCATTGCAGGGATTCATTTTTCCTCCTTGTTATTCTTGTAGGGGAGGTGGAAAAAAGCCTTCTCCTTGTTATAAATATCGCCCGTTGGGAATACATCCTTCCTCCTCCTAATCCAGCTTTAATCCTTCCACGCTCTGAACTAAGAAACCACTGTCTGTTGTGGTAGCTGCCATTCTAAATAAGTTTGAGCTCTGTGATCATTGCCACCTGTCTGGTGAGAAAGGAAAAATCAAACTTGTAAATGCTACAGACATCCCTGTCTTAGGAGTTGGATTCAAATGTTACACTGAGGCCATAGAAAAGCAGTCAAGATAAAACCTTGCCTAGCCTGTGTTTGAACATTTTAGTTCTAATGCGAGTATTCTCAAGTTTGCAATGCAATGGCAACAATAGAATCTAGGGATATTCTGTTACAAGTTTCATGCAAAAGTTTATTAAATTTGCTCTCATAATTATTGTAAGCCCTAGAAAAGATGACTTGAGCTCCGGAGCCTATACTTCTCTCACCTGAGCAGATTGCTTTATCATTCTTCCGTGCACTGGTAATTTCCATTAGAAAGCTTGCTAACCTGGTATTGACAATTACAAGCCATAATCAGAAGGTGAAAAAGGCTCACCCACTCTGATCTGTGGTAAAGCCGATACCAGCTATCTGGGAAGAAAAGAAACACAAGAAAGTAAACACCGAATTGCTGGTATATCTGCCCTTTTTATGTGAGCACGACAAAGTGTGAAACATGAATGCAGAGAAAGAGAATGATTTTCAGAGATTTAATCCCTTTAGAATAGAAAGCTTTGGTTGCCGTTTAAGGAGCCTTTTCACCTCAAGGTCACAGCTTGAATCTCATCTGGATTTATGTATAGTGTTCGCATTCAATTATTTTTGAGCTCTTTCTGCAGTATTGCCTCCTTGCGTTGCATATATTGTTTATGCCCATTGGCCCTTTTGCACATTTGTCCTGCTCATTCTTGTCTGGTTAATATGCCCTGATCTTTTAAATTGGCTGATTGGGCTGTGATGGATGGGTTATCCTCCTTCCTCCTTTCTTCACCTAGATATAATCAAGTTGAAATCAGACTTCCAGGCCCTCGATGCTCAATGGGGGGAAAAAGTGGGCAGCTCTGGTAATTGGATAGTGCTTGGTGGACCTCCGCCCTTGGAAATATAGGTTCTGTTCTGCTATTTCTAGCCAGTGTAGAAGTATCAAAATAAAGAAAATCAATTGACTATGGAGAAAATTACTCACTTAGAAAAATCACTATATATATATATATATATATATATATATATATATATATATATTATATATACACACACATATATATATATACACACACACATATATTACTATATATATGTGTATATGTATATATGTGTGTGTGTATATATGTATATATGTATTTGTGTGTGTGCATATGAAGAGATGGCCTACATATACTTATTTTAAGGATAACAGTAATTTTAATTAATAAACATTAATTAGGAACTTATTATGTAAAAGGTATTATGTAAAACTTATTATGTAGGGTACTACCAGGAACTATAGCTGATAAAAAGATTAAGTGCCATATCTTCCCTTAATTAACTTATTTAATAGAAAGAAATATATATTTGTGCAAAATAAAAATTAGGGCACAGAGCAACATGATGACAAACAAGAAATATATAATAAATCTTTCAGACTCACGGTGACAGAGGAATATTGTGGTCTGGGTTGATTAAGGAAGACTTCATACTGGAGGTAGGTCACAGAGAATATATAGCACAAGAATTAGATAGGCAGAAAAATTAAATTGTAGGGCATTCTAGAAAGTTAGAAGCTGAGAGTATGTATAGTGTGAGCTGTGGACAAGGTGAAATGATTGGCATGGAGCATGATCCCTTAGAAGACATATTGGAGAGATTTGGAGAAAAAGTGAAGCACCACTTTTTTCTTTCACACATGCCTAATCAATTCTTCCTTTCTTTGTCCTCATTTCCATGCTCCTCCTACTAATGAGAGGCAGCAGACCTAGGGCTGTAGGCCTGTCCTACAGAATCTACAATCCCTTAGCCCTGAAATGCAGGGATGACCATTGAAGGCTGCAAGATGAGGAGCCCAGCTTAGAATTCCAGCAGGAGAAGAAAACCTAGCTTAACAGTGCTCAAATTGTGGTTTGGGGCTTTAACATTTTTCTTTCCTTTTCTTTTAGAGCCATCAATTGCCTTCTACAGACATTGAATTCACTTACAAAGTTAGAACAGAGAAATAAAGTGGAATGCAATGATCAGGAAATTCCATTTGTTTTTTTCTCCCTTTCATCATTTTGTTGAATGTGTGCAGAACTATATGAGGTTATTCATTTGTACCCAAGCAGGAATATAGGATTTGCCATATTGGATCAGCCCATTGGTCCATCAATGTTGTATTCTCACAGCCTCTGGCACCAGATGATACATGAAGCACCAGAGGAGAGCAAACTCCCCCCTCCCCCACATACACACACACAAGGCAGAGAGTCAATTGTGCAGTGCAATATATGGGGTAGAAGTCTTAGCTGCGTGGGATTGGACTATATAAATGGAATATGGATTTAAAGATGTCTACATAGGGCAGACGCTGCATCAGTTGAGGACCAATGTAGGCAGTTCTTACCTTTAGAAACTGTGTGCAATGTCTTCCTGCTCACTTTCAATTATAAGAACTATTATTTATCTCACAATAATAAATTGGAATAGTGGAATCAAACAGCCTCATTCCAGAAAGATGAAGGCAACACTGTATGATAACTGACACATGGCTGCTTTCTCTCTGGTGAAAGCATAAATGCAGTCAAAACTGGAATTTAACATAATACCTCAGAATCTGACCCCTCTTCCTTTGGTAATTATTCAAATGGGTTCATGGTCTGTTCAATTACTTAGCCTATTCACTCATTCACTCATCAGGAAAGGACTGTGTTGTGTGGAAATCTTCTAGCTCCAGTGAGAAGGGAGCTACAAGGAAGGCCTCCAAGGCTCAGTATAGTTGGGGAGTTGAGGTATGATGTGTTATCATAATGCAGGTGAGAGTATGGGCTATGTCGCAGGTGTGGCCAGCTGAAATATCACATGCATTCAGAGAAGAAAGGGACCGATTCTAGATGATACAAGAAGGAACAAGCTTTATGCTGATATTTTCTTCCTGAAGGAGAATCTGCACACAACATAAAACAATCAGACATTCCTCAGAATACAATATTTATGCAAAGTAAAAAATATTCTTAGTTTTATCAGTAAATTGTAGGGTGGGAATTGTGTTCAACTATAGATAGATTTCCCGATCTATATAATTTTGCAAAATTATTTCTATTTTATTTAGGATTTTCAACCTGAAGCCCCACCCAGACCTGTTGATAGTGATTCTAATAATGATGGCAGAGTCAGCTACAGAATCTCTGGGGCTCAGTATAAAATGAAACTAGAGGGACCCCAGTTCAAAAAGCAGAGCAAAAAGTATCCATTAAAGACATTCAAATATAAAGCTTTTCTCTTTACTCCATGGTCTCTCCTTCAACCTGTCATGGTGTGTTTAATTTGCTATTTAATGTCATCCTAATTAGTGAAAAATTAAATTTAAATTATTTGCATGACTTTTACTGTTCATCTTTCTATTGCAGAATGCCAGTTTTAAATGCATGCACATGGGGCGCCTGGGTGGCTCAGTCAGTTGAGCATCCAACTTTGGCTCAGGTCATGATCTCGCGGTTCGTGAGTCCGAGCCCCGCGTTTGGCTGTGTGCTCACAGCTCAGAGCCTGGAGCCTGCTTCGGATTCTGCATCTTCCTCTCTCTCTGCCCTTCCCCCGCTCATGCTCTGTCTCTCTCTGTCTCAGAAATAAATAAACATCAAAAAAAAAATTAAATGCATGTACAAAGGCACTTGGGTGTGGAATCACCAAACTTGCACAATTCATAATCTAAGCTCATATACCCATCTATATTTTGGTCTTACCAGAACAGTGGGTCCTACACAAAACTAAATTATTTGCATTTCACTTTCTTTTTTCAGGAAACTAGCTTTTTTATTACAAGAGGCTTATGATGGGGTAACAGTGCTTGCTGAGACCCATATGGAAATTTTTGCTTCTTTGGTGCAATAATGCCTTCCCCCGTGGACCTTCAGCTGGGGATTTGTCTGCTTAGCTTGAAGGATGGAATCTCCTCTTTGTGCTTCTTCACCTGTTTCCTTTCGCTCTCCCGCTTCTCAGTGGCCTTACACTTGGCCTTCTGCTCCTTCGTTTGCTTCTCCAAACTTCTCTTTTCCGTTTCTAAGTCTGCACTTTTCCTCTCCATGTCTGACCTCCCCTGTCGGGCCTGCGGCTCCTTCCTCGTGCCACACGCCACACTGCTCTCATACAAGACTTTGGTAGGCGGCCATGGTCATGCAGATGTCATCCTGGACTCACAGCGAAGGCAGTCCCCTCTCTGCACAGTTGACTATGACCGCCTGGATCAGCTCTTCAAAACACTGCGAGCAGAGCTCCCTGCGCACCGGGTAGATGCTGGTCCCCCTTGCCTGCCACTGCTGCAGCTTCAGGTCCGGCCGTTCCTAGAGGTGCAACTTTCCTCTCCATGTCTGACACCTGCTGGACTCATGGCTGCAGCCACCCACTCCCTTGGGGACAGGACGCTATTCAAGATTTCTTCTGCTCACTTGGTAGGATCTGGGACACAGGAAGCTTGTCTTTGTTGACTGTGAGATTGGATCCGAGGGTCCAGGCTGCTGGGGGGCTGCCTTTCAGTGGCCGTGCTTTGGGGCTCCTTTTCTCTGTGTTAGGCTCCCGACACTCTCTGCTCTCAAACTTGAGCAGAGAGTCTGCAGGGGGGATTACGGGCGGCAATGCATTTCACTTTTTGATATTCATATGTTCTACCCATTCAATACTCTACCTTCAGCTTAATGATAAGTAAGAAATAATTGAAAAGAAAAGAACTGTGGGTTGCCTTATCTTTTCCTTTCCTTCTAAGGTGTATTTTCAGTGTAAGTGGTTAGCTAACACACAGGGAAGTAACTTGAGTAAGAAAGGATATAATAGAGATCCTGGAATGTTCATGATTCTTAGGCTGCAATTGTCTTCATTCCTCATTCAAAGCAAGTTCTGGTTCAAATGGAAAGCATGATCTCTTGGGGAAAGTGTGGCCTTACTTAGCCATAGATGTAACAAATTTACCTTGTACTTTTGAGTCTTACTGAATTCAAATTCACTTTGAGTCCATCAGAATTCTGATCTCCTGGTAACTTGTAAATTTTAAATGTAAATGGTTGGCAAGTGATGTTGGTAATAATGCATATTTCAAGTATATACTCTGCTCACATGCATGCCCTAATGCCCCACTGAACTTCACTTATAAAATACAAGTTCAAAGATAAAATTATTAAGAAATTCAAGATGGTGACAGGAGCATTAAACCAAATACAGAGCCCCTTTAAGACAGAGCTCTGTGCAACTGCACAGACCCAAGCCCATGAAGTTGGCCTTAATAATAATACTATTAAATGTCTAACATTTACTGTACAGGGCTATGTGATAAAGCTACCTTGTATATCTTATATCTTTAATTTTTATAACAGCTCTATTTGATGTAGGAGAAAATTGAGATTTTGATATATTAAGCAATGACGTTCTAGGTTCTTTATATTGAAAGCGTCATTCTCTGGACCATCATAAGATGAGGTTTGTTGGGAATGAAAAATCCTGGGCCCTATCACAGACCTGCTGAATCAGAATCTACACTTTCAAGAGCATCTCTGGTGATTAGTGTACACATTAAAGTTTGACAAGCACTGTCTGAGTCACCCTGATGACAAACAGAAGGGGCCATGATATGTATCAAATCCTATCTGACTTCAGACCTTAAATATGAAACCAATACCCTACTGTCTTATATAACCAAATTTCTGATGATAGGCCCCAGTCATGTGTATTAAAAGACAAATCTAAATTCCAAGTGGACTGTGATCTGCACCATTGGCAATAACCACTGGCCTGGAAACTTCTACCATGCCTTCCAGTTTTATAAACTATGGTAACTTTATAAATCATATTCTTATGGAACACTAGAATAGTGTTGAGGAATACAGAGTAAGGGATATGTTTCTGAGGTTAATGTAAAAGGCCCTAAGAGAAGATAAGTTTTGAGCTGGGTTATTTAGCTTGGACAAGAGAAGTTGGGAAAGATACTTGCAAAAGACCTTTGCAAAATGTGCAGTGCTATGCTCAATGAGCTTTGATCAGTTAGGTTCCTAACTCCATAGAGCTCTGCAAACCTCTAGAGGGACAGATATACCTCTTCTCCCTAACTCAAATCAATCCATATGTAGGGAGAGGAATTTTGCTAGAGGAAGTTAATTCACCTCAATTCAGTTATATTTTATTCAAATAGATATTGGGTTGCATATATATTAAATGCAGAGCACTGTGTTTAGTGCCATAGAGAATAATAGAGATGCAAGACACAGAACCATCATCAACGAGCCTCTGCTCTAGCAGACATTTAGTTATTCAACAAATACTCTATAATGCATAAGAGCTTTAGTGATATTAACTCATTTAATCCTCATAATATTCTTATAAAGAATGTACTCTTTTCACCATCCACATCTTGTAAATAAGGAAACTAAGGCACAAAGAGGTCAAGTACTTGACCCAAATTCACACACTGGTGGGGACTGGATTTGAATTCCATCCACCTGTTTCCAGAATCAATCCGAAAATGTTTATAACTGCTTAATTGCTATTCTAGGCTGCCTCTAAGCCATATTCACAATTTATTATGAAACAAAATAAAACTACAAGAGCATTGTAGGGTGGGAGGAAGGACAAGTTTGATACAAAATTTTAACTTGATTGACTAAAAATATGCGATGACAAGAATTGAGATGTAAGGGACTAAGAGTGACCATGTTTGTTTTTTAAACAGGTATAAAACTATGTAATTTGAATATAAAATATTTTCTCTTGAAATAAAATAATATGAACTATGAAGATGACCCTATTTCCTGGTGTGTGTGTGTAACATCTATGCTTTTATATTTGTCAAATGACTTTGTCACCAATTTCAACTGATATGCCTCATTTTTAACTCCTAGCTCTTTATTTACTAAATAGAATAAGATAAGAGATACTCAACTCTCTAAAGTTCATTTTAGATGTTGTTCAGTCTAGTTACATAAATTACAAATACACAATTATAAATCAAAACAAAGAGTACATTTTATTGTCAGAACCTCAGGCACTGGGCATGTGACTCTGACTTCTTGTGCTGATTTTCAAGGAAGGAACTGGATATGGTAAAGTAGCTGTCAATGATGTGACTTGTGTCACCCTAAAAGTACAAGTAAACGTCACTCTTCTCCAGAGAGTAAAATATAGATTAAGTAGATAGTGGAATAAAATATTCAAGGACACCATTTTGTTTTAGTTTGCCTTTCAAGTAAGTAGAAGGGCCCTTGATTACCATCTGTTGTGGATTGAATAGTGTACCAGCAAATTCATGTCAGCCTGAAACTACAGAATGTGACCTTATTTGGAAATAGGCTCTTCACAGATGTAATTAGTTAGGATGAGGTCATACTGGATTAAAGTGGGTCCTAAATCCAATATGTTGTGTTCTTCCTAATGTGACAAACATGCATAGAGGAAATACCATGGTCTAATGTGTGCTAATGCAACATTTGTGCAACATGGCAAAGACACACATAGAGAAAACATCAGGTGAAGACAGAAGCAAAGATTGGAGTGATGCATCTATAAACCAAAGAATGCTGAGGGTTGTCAGAAACCCCAAGAAACTAGGATGCAGGCACGGTAAAGATTCTCCATCTCATCCCCCAAGAAGAAACAAGCCATGCTGACACTTTGATTTCAAATGTCTAGCCTCCAGAAATGTAAGAGAATCAATTTCTCTTGTTTTAATTCAGCCATCCAGTTTGTGGTGTTTGGTCACAGCAATCCTAGGAAATTAAGAGAGTATCTCTTAGTTGGTTAGTATTGAGCATTGATGAGATTGCTGAATTTGGTTTGCCTGCAGTCCAAGGAAGGTATGTTTCATGAAGTCAGTGGTTTATTTTATACTACTCAGTCTATTTCTTATGGAAAAATATATTGTGCTTGGTTATAATTAAAAAGACAAGCAAACAAAACAAAACAAGATTCTAAATGATGGACTGATATATTAATTGAATATGGAGCCCAACATTAAGAAAATATTTATGAGAAAATCAAAGGGATTCCACTAGGACCATGACACATTTTATAGAAATGGTATGTAAGGGTATCATTTAGTTGCATGAGTGGATGGATTACAGAGGATTATAAAATGCACATTAGAAGTTTGATCATCCTGGGGCACCTGGGTGGCTCAGTTGGTTAAGAGTCCGACTTCGGCTCAGGTCGTGATCTCGCAGTTTGTGGGTTCAAGCCCTGCATCCGGCTCTGTGCTGACAGCTCAGAGCCAGGAGCCTGCTTCAGATTCTGTGTCTCCCTCTTTCTATGCCCCTTGCCGGCTCATGCTCTGTCTCTGTCTCTGTCTCTCTCTCTCTCTCTCTCTCTCTCAAAAATAAATAAACATTGAAAAAAATATTTAAAAAAAAGAAAGTTTGATTATACATAAAATCCAAAAATGTTTGTAATTGTGTCTAGTTTATCATTGTTATTGTTTATTTTCCTATGCTGGTTAGCACAGAAATTCTCTAAAGGTAAAGTACCTGTATGCTTTTTTCAGGAAGAGTAGGACAAAGGGACAGAAGGAAGGCAGGTGTGTGTGTGTGTGTGTGTGTGTGTGTGTGTGTGTGTGTGTGTGACAGAGAGAGAGAGAGAGAGAGAGAGAGAGAGAGAGAGAGAGAGAGAGTTGTGAGCCTGACAAAGGACTCAAGGTCTTAATATTAAATTCCACTGGGATTCTCTCATCCCCAGGTCACCAGATGGCATGTTGCTTGCCTAGGAGTAACTAATTTTTCTATCTACCTTGTCTTCATCTTCTGTGCTTTCCTCACTTCCTTTCCCATTCACCATACTATTGCCAAAAAAAATTTTTTTTCCTAATTCACTTTTCTGTATAGCTCTTTTTTTTAATGTTTATATATTTTTGAGACAGAGAAAGACAGAGTGCAAGCAGGGTAGGGGCAGAGAGAGAGAGGGAGACACAGAATCCAAAGCAGGCTCCAGGCTTTGAGCTGTCAGCACAAAGCCTGACGCGGGGCTCAAACTCATGAACTGTGGAGATCATGACCTGAGCCAAAGTCAGAGGCTCAACCAACTGAGCCACACAGGAGCCTCTCTGTCTAGCTCTGTATTGACTCCTAGTAAGATCATAAATCTTATCTTTGGCAAAAATTTAAAATTAAAAAAAAAAAAAACCAGAGTTTCCAGAACAGAGACTAAGATGATTGCTGAATTTTGAAGGAAAGATATGGACTTTATTTCTCTTCCAAAAGTTCACCTTCATGTAGTATGTGTGTTGTGTGTGTGTGTGTATGTGTGTGTGTGTGTAGATAGAGAGAGAAGTGTGGAGAGAATAAGGGAGGGACAGAGAGCGGGGGTGGGGAGAGAGAATCCAGGAGCTAGGAAAAGTTGGAGTCAAATGTACAGAACAAGCCATATATGTTCAGAGCCATATTACAGAACTAACCATGCTGGGAATCACCATCTAGTGGATATCTTTGCAAATATCTTTGTAACATTTCTCTCCTTTAAACTGATCTACTGAAACATTTTTATCTTCTTATTCCTATGAGGAAAGAAAAGAAAAACTCAATCATCAAGTCTCTTTTTTGGCAAAAATAACTGTAAATGAATAAAGAAATGTCTAACTATTGTAGGACAATCATGAAACTCCACCACACAACAGAAAATCTGCCTGTGAAAACAATGTTCTTCTCTCCTCTTGTTACACAAAGGTCTGCGGTCAGCTTTCCAGCTGTAATTCTCTCCGACACTGAGGATATTAAGAGTGTGAAGAAAATGCTCGAGTAGATTATAAATAATAGTGTGAGACACAGCAAATTATATTTTCTAATAATTGGCATTATGTTTTTGGATGTAAAGGGGAAACAAAGAATGAAAGCAAAGAGAATGTGAATGTAGGGAATCTGGAATTTCACATCACTTCTTAGTAGTGGGAGTGGGTACAAAGAAATAGAAAATAGAGACAGGGACAAGGAGAGAGAAGGAGAAGAAGGAAAGAGAGAGGGAGGAAAGGAAGGAGGTAGAGAGAAAGAGAATAGAGGAAAGAAAGAAAGAAGAAAGAGAGGAAGGAAAAAAGTAAACCAATGCTCATTCATGGGTTGGTCCTGATACCACATCAAGCATCTGAATAAAATGGACTAAAGGACAGAGAAATGCAGCTGAACCTGTAGAGATAAGGGTGTGTCTGTCACCCAGGGGAAGTAATTCCAGTTTCCATGGAATGAGTAATTGCAAATATTACTTCTCCTTGAAAATAAAGAGAAGACAATCATATGTGTTTATTGCATATTCACTGTCTTTGTAGCTTTGTACTTTATATAAAATTATTCTAATGCAAATTCATAACTATCAGTCCTGTAAAGACTGAGAGAGATCTAGGTTCTGTCCTTAATTGGCCTATTACATTGTTGACCAAACTTCTCTGAAGCAGCTTTGCCTCCCTGCCTACTTCACTTGATTTGGGGGATTATCTAACAAGATATTACATGAGAAAGCAATTTTTTAAATGTAAAACATGATTCCTCTTGGGATTTCAACACATCTTGAGAGATAGCTGTTTGGGAGGATATTCCTCTTTTAACAAAAGAGAAAAGGCATTACTTTTTTATGGAGGCATTGTGAAGTGAAGTGTTAAAGCAGGAACATAAAAAATTTAAAGCCTGAAAACACACTACAAAGGAGAAAAAGGGTGTTTTTGTGAGCCGAGGTTGAGAATTATTTATCTAGATTGTTTGTCTACATAGTCAAACCTGACCAAACAAGGACTTTGCTTATTGCAGTTTACCTTGATGCTACCAGAAGCTGAAATGCACACTAAACAGGGATGGACCCCTAATCATATAAATATGTCCAATAGGGATAAATATTCACTCCAGTTGACTCCTAAGGTTAAAGGAAAAAGGAAGAGAAGAAGCAAAGGATAGATGAGAAGTCAAGAAAGAATGATGGAGAAAAAGGAAGTCCAGATAATAAGGAAAAGGAGGGACACAAGAAAAAAAAAATGAGTGGAAAGGCCAAGGGAGAGAAGGAAGATGAGGTTATGCCAGAATAAGAACTAAGAATAAAGACTGAGAGAAAAAGTGAGAGATTATTTAGCAAACCTATGTAAACATGTTCTCAGAATAGTTAAGTATCAAACTTGACTTATTCGCAAATTTGCCTCCAGCAGAGCCTACCATTCACTGTGAGACCCTCTTAAGTTTTCTAATAGTCCATAATATCATTGAAAAGTCATTATAAGTCCTTAGCCTGAGGGACCATAGGTATAAATAGAAAGCCATCTCTGTACTTTGTTGAAATTGTTTATAGTCACAGCTGTGTATAAATCGAAAGCACTATGAGTTACAGTAATACTGAATGCTTATTCCAGCCTGAATTCCAACCTGATCCTTTGTTCTAGTTTCTTCTATTTCTGGACCAACAGACATATGGTTATTCAAATAGCAGATTTCCTAACAAGAATAAGAAGGATCAAGTGCTATAAACAAGAATTCAGTTCAGAAACACAGTCATGCATTTATGAATTGTATTGGATTTTCTCTACTCTCCTCAGTTCACTTCTCTACCTGCAAACATACACATACCAATACCTACTTATTTTCTCTTTAATCCAAAGACCAACTAACAAAAAATAATGAAATGTCCTATTGGAGACTTCAACAGAATCAAGGCTGTATGAGCAGCACAAGCAAAACTGCACCCAACAACAATGCTCAAGTCTGGCATTCTAATTGACTGAATGTGTGGTTTAAAGAATACTTTGGCACTCACCCTCCACCCCTGCCTTTTCTTGCTTACAGAACTCTAATTTATTAATTTTAGATATCAAGTGATCATAAACTTTAGGGGCTCTGGGCCCAATGAAACTTGTACAGTCGTGATCCTGACACCAATGAGATGTGAGGGGAAACATGCTGTGGACTTCTATGAAATTTTTAAGTGAGAGATACAGAAAGGGTCATGCTCTCTCCTCATCTTCTAGCCTTTGGATGGAGTCATCAAAGGCTATGATTTCTGGAGCTGTAGCAGCTATCCTGTAACCAGGAGGGCAAGTCTGAGGATAAAAGCTGACATCTTGAAAATGGAAGAGAGAACTTATACTCTTGGTTATTAGCCCTGGAACTTCCAACTTCCACACGTCCAGAATTTTGGGCATGTAAAATAATAAAACACCTTTATCTCTCCATTCTAATCCTAGTTGTGTTTCGGTTGTTGCATCTAAAAATACTGGTACAAACATCTTCCATAGAATTTAAAACACACACACACACACACACACACACACACACACACAACTTTAATTGATGCGTAAGTAAACTTATTAGGAGGAAACATGGAGTCAAATGCAGAATGAAGATGGAATATTCTTGAAGACATGTATAGATGGAAAAGATTCAGAATCATGGGAGTGAAGTAAATTTTTGATTGAGTGACACCTTACAGAAAATTGGTGAAGATGAGATTAAGTGTGATGAGAGGAAGTGGCATTGAAGAAGAGGAGAGATATTTTATCTTCTGAAACTGAAAGAGAGCAGATAAGAATTGATACTGAGCTATATTCACAATTGTGGAGGAAGAAAGTTGATAGGTTTTATCAATAATCACTTGAATTTTCTGATTAGTGTATAAAGGTTTTGATGACAGGGTTTGAGGTCACGTTTGATAGTCAGTGTACCTGCCAGGCTGGTGACTTTTCAGGAAATTTCTGAAAGAAATGAGAGAAGCTGATGAGGATTGGCAGGGTAGAGCCAAAGTTCCAGTTAGAGAACATTGCTTGTTGGTGTCCCTCAAAGTTACAGGAATGGTATTTCTCAAAGACTGTTCTCTAGTTTGAGCAGAGGGATTGAGAAGATGAACTCTGATTGGTTCAGTTTTGAGGATTTCCTGGGAAGACTTAGTAAAAATTTATGAGTAGAACATGTTGGCTTAAGTACTGGTATCTTTTTTACCCAGAAAGGAAGGTACACTCACCCATCAAGGCTTTTCAGTCCAACTGTGAAATTCTTAAAGGTCTTGAGCTAAAGATTGATATGCCTGGAAGAGACCTTTAGTAGTCACCAAGTTCACTTCTGTGTTTATAAAGAACATTAAGAACTCTCCCATGTATAAACTCTGCACTTTTTTTCTCTAGATGAAAAACTTCCATATTGGCAAGATAGCAATATTTTAAGTGAGGATAATATGAAAAATGCTGTTATCCAAAACAAATGAAAGTCAAGCTACTTTGAATAAAGAAGGCAGAGGCCATGTGCCCCACCCCACCTGATTACCAGTTATATTTCTTTTCCTTAAGTCTGTATTAGCCCCTAGGCATCTCCTTTGAACACCAGTGCTCCTATGAATACGTTTCAAATAAAACTAAAGAATAAACTTAAATTCATTTGTTTGGTCTTAGTTGATGATTTGAGATCTTTTTTTTTAATTTTAACTTTTTTAAAGTTTATTTATTTTGACAGAGAGAGAGAGAGAGAGAGAGAGAGAGAGAGAGAGAGAGAGAATATCAGCGGAGGGTAGGGGATAGGGCAGAAACAGAGAGGGGGATAGAGGATCCAAAACAGGCTCTGTGCTGTAAGCAGACAGCCCAATGCAGAGCTCAAACTCACAAATCTTGAGATCATGACTTGAGCTAAAGTAGGACACTTAACCGACTGAGCCACCCATGTACCTCTGAGATCTTTTTTCAACAAGATCAGCCATGTAAATAGAATGGCTGACTGCTTACTTGTTATAAATCAGGAACTTCCATACACTGAATGTGCTACTGCATCTTATAACATCATTTCTAACCTAGGAATGGCAGATACTAAGGGTAGCCACTATTCACCATCTATACTGACCTTGAATTATGACTTTTCATTTTTCATTCTTTAATGGAAAAATCTCCTTGAAAAACTTGTAAAAATGGGTATCTTACTAAATATTTCAAGTGAAAATATGGAGGAATTTAGACTGCCCATGGCATAAAACTTATCAGAATGGAGGAATCTTCTATTAAGAGTGATCTGTATTTTGTAAAAATAGATTTTTCAGATATTAGGTCAATTAAAAAAATTCTGAGGTATTGCATTGGATCTACTTTATTTGCAACAATCACTTTCATTGCCAGTTGAGAGCAAGATAGGTACCAAGAAATGAAGACTCCATCTAGGTATGCCCTAGTTTAAATATTCTGATGGTTAGTGTTGGACCGTGTGTTCCAATTAGAGGTTGGAAAACATTATCACAAACATAATGAGTATATTATAGATCCAAAGATCTAGAGGAGAGGCCAAGATTGAAAATGTCGTAATTTAACCTTCCCCCATAAAACCACAACAAAAACATTGTGTAAATTCTAATGTTTCTCAGGCTCTCCTTTACAAACTGCTGACTTACACACCTACCTATACATTCTCATAACTCAAAGTCACTTTGGGTCACTACTCCATGATTTTTTCATTATCTGTGACTATTATTAACTATAGTTTATCTCCATTTCCTTTCCATTTCTTTGTCTTTTGCTAAAACTCTCTTTTTCAAGGTTCAAGAATTAGGCAAAAGCAGAGCTATTGTTTGATATGTTCAAATGTGCTCAGCAAAGCTTTCTAATAACTTCTGTTAATGCTAAGTATTCTGTGGAAAGAGAGCACTAACTCCCAAAGAGACACACAACATTTTCCTGAAGTTCTATTGTTATCATTTAACACAACACCATGCAACTGGGCTTCCACAAGTCCTTCCTAACTTTACTGGAACCTCTGAAACCTGACTCAATCTACGTTTCAGTTTCAAGTCTCAACATTATCCAGACTGACATGAATACAAACCATCAACCAGCATCATCCTACCTTCACCTGTCCTCAATCTCCTCAAGAATTTGACCTGAACTCCATGTAAATTTCCCACATCTATGTATACCCAGATTATTTTCCCAACCTGGAATTATACACATTAGAACATAAAAATACCAATGACCCCTCCTCTGACCTAGTCTTCAGAGAAGGCCTGTAATTCTGAGGCTGCTTCCTGAAAGGTCTAAAGAAGGAGAGAAGGGACTCCTATCTGAGACCCTCTAACAAAAGCAAATACCACAGAAAGTCATTCTTTCCCTGAGGATGAAGACAAAGGGCATCTCTTGCAGATTCTGCCAATCATCTCCTAATAAGGGAAGTAGTAATGACCTGTCATCAAAGATAGCTGGTTAACAACAGCCAAGTCTTCCTCTGCTGGTTGTGAGACTTCAGTGGCACAGACTTAAGTGTTATCAGTATCAGAGATAGCAGCATCCATAAAATGGCAGAAGATATAGAATGTGGTGATGAGGCTCAATTGGACCATAGTTTTTCCTAGCTGATGAAATCAATAGAGATTCCAAGGTTGAAGGAATTTTGATTGAGAATCTTGTGGTTCTGGCAGGACACCAAAGATGCCTTTTTCTGCTGGTAATTTGGAAGAAACATCTGTCAAGTGGTTTTCCTTTGTGTCCCAAAGTTCCAAAAAAAGGGGGATCAAAATCATTTCTCAGTTCCTCTATAGTTCTGCATTGGTGTCAATTCCCCACTTCTGTTTAATCTTGGGCTCTGAACTTGATCCAGTTTTTAGGTGGGGGGAATCTAAGAAACCTAGTCAGTAACTGAGAAGCACAGCAACTCAAAACCAAGTACATCTTATTGATGATCCTTCTATCCATAAAAACTAAATTCTTACAATCTAATTATAATTAAATTATTTCATTATACTTTAGTTCCACTAGCACAAACCATTGCCTAATTCTTTGCAGAGCCATCCTGTTTGTGAACCTCAGTCTTCCCGATTGGGTACACAGGTTATTTGCAACTGTATGCTCTATATGTAAATGCTAGTCTGTTAAAGCATCCTTTTGTTGTTTACTGCCTGCATGCATTCACTTATTCATTCAAAAATATCAGTTGAAAAAAGGTATCAACTGAGCTTCCACTAAGGGGTTGGGGAGAAGACAAGAGCAGAACAGAAATCAGCCAGATCTCACAGAACCTTCACCTGTCCACCAACCGTTTCTTGATCACCAATCCCTGATAGGTCAGCTGACATGCTTTTGATGACAAACTCTCCCTGGAGTCTCTGACCCAACTTCCGACAACACTGCCCTAAACCTAATGGATCATAAAATGAACCTAACAGCACCAACCCTGCTGCTCATCTCTCTGCATCCTCACTGATTTTGTCAGCCCACAGAATCATTTCCTCCACTGCCTCTCGCCCATACACAATTGTTTTGTTTTTGCTTTCCAATCTAACAAAGCCACAGTCAAACCTCTGCCTTATTCAAAACAAGCCATTCGTGAGGAAGCTGATGCTAAATCATTTGCCATCATTTTCCTTACAGATTTTGGCATTTAACAGAGAGGGCAAAAATAAGAAAACAAAAAAACAAAAAAAAACTTTGTTACCAGGCAGTAAAACTCTCCACAATTGAGTATTCACATTGTTCATGGATCAGCAAACACCCCAGTTTGTCTGTAATTGAAAAAAAAAAACATTTGGCACATTTCTATTAAAAAACCTTCCCCTTCATGAATGTTTAAACAAATTAACTTGAACAAGAGGCAGTGATATGCATATCAAAAACAATTCTTAAACCTGAAGTCAACTAAAGCATGGGGAAATCAGTGTGCTGGCAGGTGCTCTTTCTAAATTTCACACTAACAATTTTCTTAACACCCTTTTTCTCCTATCAGGCAAGGGCTTTTGCTTTTATCTTGGATGCTCTTAGAATTCTGGTCATTGCTAAAGCATTCTTGGTTTACTAAAACCAAGAGTGACTTAGCATGACCAGAGTCAAATTAAGCTGGTACATTCTGTCCACTAATGTTCTAAGGCTCTCTCACTGGTAATTAATGGTGTTCCATAGATGTCTATTAGTGGACTCATCTGAAGTGTATATCCAGTGAGGTCAGTTCCACTTACATAACTATAGTGGTACTCATCTTAGCATGCAGACAGAAAGATTCTAGTGTTAGTTCTGCATCCAACTAAGTCTGTGGCATTGGGCAAGTTGACTTAGTCTCCTCATCTGTAAAATGGAGCAAGATGGCATCTAAATTCAATGACTCTAACAAGCAGTCAGTTATTTTGTTTTTAACCGCACTCTCTAACTTGGCAAGTGTGCACATTGTCTAAAAGACTCGGAGATTACACATCAAAGTGAGATATATGTGCAAAGGTTGGGTTTCCTCAGAACCTCTGCTAAGAGAAGAAATCTATATAATCTCAGTTCCAGGGTATGCACATCCTCTGGGATCATAGTTAGAGCCTTTCCATTCTTATTTTCTTTAAAAACAGGGAACTATTCAGATAGACTTATTCACCCCTCCCCTGAGGGTTGAATGCTGGAGAAAGCATCTCACCATATTGCATCCTGGATCTCATTAGTCTAGGACCTCCATACTCAAAGGGGTCTTTTTCTCCAGGAAATGTATGCTGAGGTCACTGGCCTTTCATGGGGCTTATCAAATCTAGTTTAGATAAAGAAAAAGAAAAGAGAAAAAAAAGGAAAGAAAAGAAGGACAGAAGGAAGGAGAGAAAGGTAAGGAAATAAAGGGAGAGTGAAAGACAGAGGCAGAAAGGAATAGACAGAGAGAGAAAGAAAAGGCTGACTCCCTCTCTCTCTACACCTCCCTCCCCCCTCAAAATAAATAAACTTAAAAAAAGGGGAGGTGTGCCTGGTGGCCCGGTTGGTTAAGGTTTGGACTTTTGATTTCTGTTCCTGTCATGATCTCAATGTTGATGGTGAGAAGGAGCCCCCTGTGGAGCACTGCCCTGCCTTCACACAGAGCTTGCTTGGGATTCTCTCCCTCTCTTTCTGCCCCTCCCCTCTGCACAGGAATGTGTGAATGCTTTCTTTGTTTCTCAAAATAAATAAATAAACTTAAAGAACAAAAAACGAAAGGAAACAATGAGGTAAGGAAAGGAAGATGGGGAAAATGGTAGAAAGAAAGAAGGAAACAAAAGAAAAAAAGAAAAAAAGAAAAAATCCTGATCTCTGGGGCTTTGGGGAAGGTGTAGGAGTTAACAGTATACAACCACAATTACAGCAGAAGTTATCCTTGCCCTATAAACAGAAAAAAACAACTTTGGACACTTTCTAACTTTCTCTATTTGTCCTCCTTGCCCTGATTTCCCATTAGTTATGATTTTGTCTTGTTATTAATTACATTTATTTCCCCTAATACCTCTTGAGTACCTTCTTATTAAGTAGGGGAGAGAATTTTGACTCATTTTGATCCTCCAAATAATCCTTAGAGACAGGAAGATAGATGAGGACACGGAAGTACTTGGTATCTGGCAGAGTCAGGACTCCACACACATACCACTACTCCTACCCCACACCATTGGAACACCTTCCTATCTTTGAATGCTTGCTGGGTTCTATAAAATTGTAAACAAAAGTCAAGTCACAAGGGATGTTCTATAAAAAAGAATGTTCAGTTGAAAAGAAGAACTAATCAACCTTATGTTGACCTAGAGCCAGAAGCCAACAGGAAGAGCCATGTTAAAAAGTTGGAGCAGAGGCAAAGAATGGAGAACAGATATTGCCATAAACATTTGAAGCCTACAGGAAATCATCTATAAGGGCCTTTCCCATAAATTTATCACAACTCAATGCCTTTAAATTAGCTGACTACCGAAACTTTTGTATTAGTGCAGACATTTTTGGATAAAGTTGCCCTGTCTCTGCAACATTCCGTGTCTGCTTTGAAATTTCCACACCTCTCACCCTCGCTCTGTCCCTGCATCCCTCCCTCCTTCTCTTTCTCTTTCCTGTCTTCTCTCTCTCCCTTCCCCCATATTGTACAAATACACAATTTCAGAGAGAACAATTACATCAACTAGTCTGATTTCATTAAAATCACGAAAAATGAAGAGCAAATTCTCATACTGCTACCTTTAAAAAGTTACAAAAATTGATTGCTTGTTTTTCTCCTCATTCCTGTTTGATTACCCCCCTCCCCGAGATAAGTATTATAAATAAATACAGATTTAATCTCCGTAATTCACCACCAAGGGAAAATGTGTAGTTCACATGAATGGTAGAAAAGATAGACATAAAAAAAGACCCCTCTGCCTATCCAACCTTTCATTTCCAAGCAGAAATAATTACAGTGATGGTCAGTGGGGAGATTTGAGCAATTTACAGAGGTATAACAGCGGTTCCTATCAACACGGTTTTATATTCAGGGCAAGGCATAGAACTCTAGGTCCTGAAGCATTGCCTATAATCTTTATTTCATTTTTAGATGTTATGCTGTAATAAAATGTAAAAAGGGAATACATAAAAAGTTATAGAGGTGGGAAAAAACATGGTTTGAAGTTGTATGGCATTTCTTGACAGGGCATGTTCCTAAGGATATGCAGAGAATAACAAATGCCATTTGAAATAAGTACACTAGAGATCTGAAACTAGATTGAAAACCCAAGTCAATTTTCCTGAGTGTCATTTGATTAGCTTTCTTATATAGAATGGAGGTTTAAACAATGCTGGGATTCTGAGTGCAGAGGTGCTTGGGAACACAGTGAGAAATGGGTTCCTCCCACCAATTTCATTCCGATGGCTTTACAACATTATCTTTTCACATTCTTCCTGTGTTTTTGCAATAATCCACAAATGAAGCAATGTCAGAGAAAATGTGATTGATTGTGGCGAAGCACGCGCGCACACTCACGTGCAGCGAGTTATTTTTCTATTCCCTTTCCAATTTGTCCCATAGTTGCTCCAGGCAAATACCTGTAGCCTATTGCCGGTTTTTGGTAGGAAGATAGAAACAAAGTTCTCAAGCTTGAGGGGGAATTTTTGCACAGGTTACAAACAACTCGATTGTGCCTAGTGGCTGTTTTCATATAGAGGGGAATTTCTCATGTTTTTGCCATGATGTTTATTCCGGTTCCCTGAGACAGATTAGATACTACCTAAATAGTATCTAACAATTATGTTTAGGATACAATTCCTATATCATTCCCCAACCCTCTCTGTTCCTTTTGTTCTGTCTACACCGAACAGGGCAGACAGTTTGTGCATGATAATGACCATACTAGCCTTTAATCCAACTATAAACTTTTGATTTCATCATTAATTTAGTAGATCCTACCTTGTATAGTATAAACCCTGAAAGTATTATTCCTATTACCCTGTTTTCTTCCCCAAGAAAAAATCTACCTCTACTTACATGTAATCTTTTGCTCCCTAAAGTTATTTGTGTATCTTTGCCTTGTAGCAATTACATTGCTCTCCTGCCTTCAAAACCTCTTGCACCTTTTGTAAATTTCGTCAGCATTTGATTAATTTGTTCCTGTACCTAGGAATCCTGTTCTGACCAGACTGCTCTAGGTTTTCTAATCTTGCAGAATGCATAAACTGATGGTGTGTGTCCAAATCTCAATACTTGAGTTCTGACAGTCTAGGGATGTATAAGGTAGACGAACTTTAACTGTTTAATGATCAAATGGCTATTTGCTCTCTCAGTCTTCTGCAATGCATTTCAACTGCCAGCCATTGTGGGGACAAGATTTTTAGTGGGACAAGATGCATTCTGAAACATCTGGTGTTAGTCCAATGAATGGCTAGACTTTCATCTTTGTTCTAGTGTCACTGCCCCACTTGGAAGCATCTGATGAAGCCTGAGAATGTCATGCATGTATTTAGAGTACCCAAGTCTTTCTTAGACTGTCTCAAATCTTAGGCACTTCTTACCCTTTCTTCCCTTTTACTGCAGTATGTATGGCAGATGCCCTTGAACTCTAGCTAGTAACAGAACTCTTGACTGAAATGCTATCACCTCACTAAAACTGAATGAACATTTCAAAGGGATGAGGGATGGCTACTTTAGCCCAGTGAGTAGAGCGGAATCCAGTGATATGATATGAACAGAGATGGGTCTAGTGGAAAATGAATGAGCTAGGAACTCAAATGCAGCCTTTCTGGGGTGGGTGAATTTCTGGAGTGGGTGAGCTTACAGCAGCAAATTGAAGTGTCTTTGGATTATTTTGGAGAAAAACCTCTACAGCAAAATAATTTATTTGATGAATTTGGCTACTTCTACTGAATAGATTCCAAAATACTCTTTCAGTTTTCCATTTTATTTTGATTATGTATAAAACCAAAATGTAATGAGAGGGCATTTATCCAACTATCCAATAAAGTTGCCATGAACATTCTTTATAATTAGCACAACCTGCCTTATTCATGAGGACCATGCCATGATTCCCAAATAAACCCCAAAGATACTGAAATCAAGTGTCCATATTGCTTGTTTAAGTCTATTGACATTTCTTTTAAATACAATATCTGCATTTCCTTGTTTTCTTTCTTGTGATACCTGATTTTCATTTCATTGATACAATTCCTAGACTAATCTCTCTATTACTATCATCAGATTAAACTTTATGAAAACCTGGGGGGGAAATAAACTCTTTCCTAAAAACACATACACACAGTTGTCTAACATCCACTGACAGCATTTCAGACAGGGAGGATTTTTTATTGAAAATCAGTGTCAGGCTGCTCTCCCTAAGCTACCCTTCAGCTGACACCTCTCAGTCTATTGTCCAATATAGATCGTAAAACCCTGGGGAAGTGAATGTTGCTGAGTTCAAGAGATTTCTGGAGTTTGGTTAAGCTATCGATAAACTCTTCATGGATTATCTCTAGTTCATAGACAACCCCTTTTGCTTCTGTTGTTTTATTTATAACAAATGATGCCACTTCCTTCGACTCTTGTCTAGCAAGCCAGAAGGATAAGAATTGTTAAGGATTTCTTCACTGATCACTCTGCCTTTTGACAACAATTCTGAATTGTTCTTCTGGAGTTCAGATCCACTGGGCTGGCCCCTGACCCGTTGCCTAAGAGTGTGCAGTGAAACCAGAATCAGAGGTGGTGCTAGATGGCAGCTTGGAAGGGGAAACGACACGTCTAATAACCAACAGGAATGGCTAGTAATTAGCTGAAATGACAATAATTAACAGAAATGACAAGTCTAATATATTTTTACGTAAGTGTTGTCACATGGCACTTTAGGTTTTTAGTTTTCCATTTTAAATATTAATCTCTATGGAGTTTACTTTAGATGAAAAGTCACATCAAGTATGGAGATAGAAGTAATTCTATACACACACTCCATCAAATTCTGTTTTATCAATGTCATTTATGCTATGATCAGTAGAGAATGGATTAAGACCTCATATTGTTCCCTTAAATATATATTCTTTTTGTGTGTACCTCATTTATGCAGCTCAAAAACATTCAGCTACAGGGATCAGAGGGAAAGTGGTTATTTTTAATTTTCTTTGATATCTTCAAAGATGAGAAGGTCTCACTCCTCCCCTCTTCCCCCCTCTTCAGTAACAGACAAAGAAGGTTAAATCTTATTAGCATGTCCTATATAGCTAGTTGTAACCTAAGTGACCTGTCATGGCACTAAATGCCTACTAGAACTTTCTCTGTACTTGCAAGATGGAAATTTTATGCATCAATGCTTTTATGCATGCATCTGATTTGGGAAGTTCACTGCTTTATGGATATGAACATTGTGATCATGTAAATTGATCTACATAATGGGATTTTGTGTGTGTGCGTGCATATATCTATATGGATATGGATGTATGCAAGTGTATTCTAAAAGGAAATATAATACATGAAATGTTAACTTTAATGATATGAAATGCATTAAATTCAAACTACCTTGCATGTGTATGCAGATGCATTATGTCTCTATCATTGTGCTCTGCAGGGATTTAAGGCAGAAAAAAAAATTCATCATATACTCTGATGTGCCATGCTAAATGAGAGTGCAACATGGCACTATTCTAGGCAATAAATAAGATCCAAGGAAACCAAGACTTACGAAGCTTTTAAGGACAGCCCTTAGCAAAACTGCCATAAAAATGAAATTTTATTCCAGGGCATATAGCTCATCCTCTCAGGTACCCTGACTAAGCTCCTTTTGTCTCTAAACTATCATCTACTGGAAACTAAGGGTTCTAAATTGCAGAATTCTGATAACCAAAAAGTACATTAAATTCCCAACTTTCTTCTCACCAAAATTCATTCACCATTGAGTCTCATTACTTCAAGATCTAATAGATTTAGTCAGATAAACTAAATGAGCTAAAGCATTAATTCCTTAAAGACTTACTCTTCTCGGGCAACATAATGCCTTAACCCAGGTCCTAATTCAAATTATCTTTAATGAAGCTTGTTTTGGTAAACCTAATCCTCGAAATTAATTCCAGGTCTGTGATGCTCTAAGAGAGTTGTATTCTGGATATTTATCACCCTCAAAACTGTGTCTTGTGTACTTCGAAATAGCCTAAAGCAATCTGGTCATGAGTTTTTCAAAACTGGGTTCAAATTGCCCGCCTTCCATTTGTCATCATTGACACTGGGTAGATAGTTCATATTTAGTAATGATGCTACTGGAAGGGATAATGACTATTTTCAAATACGGCACTGTAGATTCATCTGAACTTACCACATAAAGAAAAAAATAACACAGCATAGGGCAATATAAAAAAAATCAGACTTAT
Source organism: Lynx rufus (assembly GCF_022079265.1). Taxonomy (NCBI): domain Eukaryota; kingdom Metazoa; phylum Chordata; class Mammalia; order Carnivora; family Felidae; genus Lynx; species Lynx rufus. Next base: position 2,736,555 of record NW_025814837.1, on the reverse strand, counting down.
TACAGATCTTCTAATTATCCAGATAGCAGCAGATTTATAAAACCAGTAACTCTGTGGATTCAGTCTCAGAAATATAATTGTCATTTGATCAGGAACAATTTTATGTATCAAATCAATTTGCTCATTTGGCAAATATTTATTTCATATCTATTAATTATGGAGAAGACAAGGACAAGTAATAATTGGTCTTTTTCCTCAATTTTCTTTTCTAAGCTATGTAGAGTATCAGCAATGAAAAAGAATAGATGCTAAATCCAATAGCATAATTGTCTTTTGTTTGTGACACTGACCTGGTAATTATATAGACAATATTTGAAACTCAGAACTATATTTAGAGCAGTGCTGGTGCATTGAGCCCGATAATGTTCTCCACCTGCCACCATCATTCTCGTCTACCTAGAATCTCAGAATGTGGTTGGCCCTAAATCCAATGACTAGTGTCATTATAAAAAAGGCCATGTAAGGCCCACAAAAAAGAAGACCATTTGAAGATGCAGGCAGAGATTGGAGAGATGTGGCTACATGCCAAGGAACACCAAGGATTGTCAAGAGACAAGAGAAGTTAGGGAGAGGCAAGGAGGGATTCTACCCTACAGGCTTCATAGGGAGCATGACCCTGCTGATGCCTTAATTTTAGAATTCTAGCCTCCAGACCTGTGAGGGAATAAATTCCAGTTGTCTAAAGCCACCCACTTTGTGACAATTAATTACGGCAGTCCTAGGAAATTAATACAGTTGATATGTTTGTTTTTGATAAATGAAGATTACATCTTCTTGTCCACCAAACACCTGGCCCAGAAATTAGGATAGGCAGGGTTTTAATTTAAGCCTAACTGTTGATCAACTTAGGAAACATATTTACTGAACCATGTATATATTTAAATATACTACATATATTATATAAATATATATATGCCTAACCATAAACATAAATATGCCATATATATATGCCATATATATATGTGTGTACATATATATACATATGAATGTATATGTAATACATTTATTACAAATACAATTAGCTTTTTTCTGTTTAGGGTTCTTTAGATGTTGATTATTGGTCTATTCAGCAGATGTTAGATTACACTGCCATAACAAAAATCTCAGTGTTTCAAAAAAAATATTATTTCCTATTCATGATACATATCCATTGTGTGAGGACAGGCTACTCTGCTTTATCCTCACACTAAATGAGGAAATAAAAGGTCTGGAGGGACTAGAATAGGCACTCAAATATCTTCTTTCCATTGACAGCTTGTTGGAAAGAACTGGACACATTTCTCAACTAACAAGAGACCAAGAAGAACAATCTCACCATGAGCCCAAGGGTACAGGGCAAGAAGAACATGGCAAACAGCATCCATGGTTTGAGACTATCTCTTTTATTCTTCATGCTTCTATACTATAAGATAGTATGGTACTCAAATTTTGTTGGTTGATGCACTGATGAATTGAATTTGTTAAGCTGATTAGTCAAGGATCATATTTTAAATGACTGGATTAGATAGGTTTCTATTTTGCACTTGGTCTTGTGATTCTCAGTGCCTTAAAGCTGAATTACATGATATACAACATGATATACAACATGATATACAACATAATAAACCTGGTATTTTCCCCATTCTCTGCATTTATTACTTCACATTTAGAATTTTTGCAATTACAGTTATTTAAAGACAGTATGAGGAAATTAGATGCATTTCTGAAAATAGAAACAATATTATTATGGAGATACATGAGAAAATTAAATAAATTGAGTTCTAATAGCCAAGAATGTGTTAGAAGCTGACTTGGTAGCCTTCCTTAATTTATAACTGTCCATGAAGAGCGTTTTCCTGAAGACAATCTTGTCTTGTAGGTTTTCTTTAATTATTCTGTTTTGTTTTAACTATACCACAGCATGGAGAAATGTCTTTAAATGAGTGCTTCCAAGTAGACTCAAAAATAACCATTCAGGTGAATATCTTAGTAAGAAAGCTATTGCATCATCACAAATAGAGCCCTTCAGAGAGAGGGCAACTTGACTCCTTCTTCATAGGAACTCACCAACCGCTTGGTAGGAACTCTTTCCCTCCACTTACTGACATGTGTACCAGAACTTCCACTTGTTAGTGTTCTTTCACTGAGACATATAAGTTTTTTTCCTATCGCCAAGTCCCTTTCCATTCTATCACATGAGCTAACTGCTTGTGAACTGAGTGTGAACTGGGTAGGCATATTTCCCTAAATTTATGTCAAATTCTCATTTTTATTTGACCAATGAATTCCCAGTTAAGGTGCTAGCTATTTTAAAAAAGGAATATGTTTAAGTTTAAAATATGACCCCTTTTAGAAAAAGAAAATAGCCAAATTGAGGCCTGAAGGCATCAAAGAAATATAAGTATAATTCAAAGTATAATATGAGAATGATTAACAGAAAGATAGGCAGATTCTATGTATGTTTCCCTCTTGCATCATACTGCATGACTGTCACCTTTTGTATTTCTAGGTAAGATCTGGCCTTTTATTCTCCTTATGGAATATGTTTTGAGGACTTCACAGATTCACCACAGAGTAAGATAAAGTTGAAAATTCTTTTTATCTTGATTTTTACTGTTTGGCAATGAATGGTCAGAATAGTTTAGAGCTAAAAACATTTTTGAAAACACAAATTGTATATTGACTCATTTAGCCTATGTTCCTAACTGAAGAAAAGAAATATTGTAACCATTTTTCTTCCTTCCTTCCTTTCTTCCTTCCCTTCTTTCTTACCTTCTTCCTTCCCTTCCTCCCTCCCTTCCTCCCTTTCTTTTTCTTTCTTTCTTTCTTTCTTTCTTTCTTTCTTTCTTTCTTTCTTTCTTTCTTTCCTTCTCTTCTCCTCCCTTCCTGCATTCCTCCCTTCCTCCCTTTCTTCTCCCCAACTTTTTAAATGGGACCTCTACCTAAACCCTTATAGCTTTGTTAAGAAGCAAAAATCTGAGTGAAGTAGGGCACATCAAGAGTACAGCTTTTTATGTGGAATATAAAAAGCAAAACAAATGAACAAGCAAACTAACAAAAACAGAAACAGACCCACAAATACAGAGAACAAACTAGTGGTTGCCAGAGTGAAGAGGGGTGGGGAGATGGGCAAAATGGGTGGATCAGAGTGACAGGTACAGGCTTCCAGTTATGGAATGAAAAATTCAAGGGGATGAAATGTACAATATAGGCAGTATAGTCAATGATATTGTAATAGTGTTGTATGAAGACAGATGGTAGCTGTGTTTGTGGCAAGCATAACATAATGTATAGATTTGTCTAATCATTATGTTGCACATCTGAAACTAATGTAACTTTGTGTCAACTATACTTCAATTATAAAAAAAAGTCTTATTCCTAGATTACAGAAAAAAAATAGTACAGCCATTTAGGCTACTATGTATATTTCTATAAGGACAGGTACCTCTCTCAAATACTTGTGTTTCTGAGGTATTGCCATATCTCTTTATTTGAGTAAAGAAAAACATCATTTTCAATATAAAATAAGAAGTATTTCTATTGCTTTGTCACCATCAAAATAACATATTCATTTATGGCACTATCAGGGGAAAGGAGAATGGTGAGGCAGAGTTTAGAGGTCAGGTCTCTGGGAACCACTCTTTTCTATGTCATTTACTGCTAAAATGACCTTTGTCAAGTCATTACAGTTCCCTGGGGCTCACTTTCCACCTTTTTCAATGGCTAGATGTAATGAAACTGCTATTAAAATAACTTAACTAAATATCACTTACAGGATATTCTATCCTCTTCACTCATTCCTCTATCAATCAGGGAGTAGGGACCAGGGACAATATCAAGTACATTTAGAATTGTATTTAGGAAATATATTAGACCAGAAATTTTCACTTGTCTTCTTTATTCTGAATTAGTCTCTTTAGATATTTAGATATATTCAACCTTTACATTCCTATGTAATTCCTGATGCTTTCTTTACTCTATTTCAGGTGGATGAAAATACTGTTGTTCCCATTCAATTTTATGATCAATATGGTAAAAGCATATATTTCTAGAGATATAAATCCCACGAACTCTGAGTGTCCCATTTAACTTAACACAAATTCTACAAATTGTAGTTCCCTGCTTTTCTAGCTTGGAGGAAATTAAAATGAGAAAATCCTAAGAAAATTTTCAGAAATATTGAATGAGACACAACTAATCTCAATCCAGGAAAGAAAAAAAGTGTGTGTGTAGTGGGGATGGAGGTGGGGCTGACGTTTTAAAAAATGCAGCCAGGAAGGACTGTGAATTTAATACAATTTTGTTTTGTGAATTTATTCATTAATATACATGGATTTTCCACTATATCTAAAGCATAGGCAAGTCATCAAAGCAGAAATAGTGGTAAGACATAATCCATTTACCCAAAGAAATGCAGTTGGGAAATAAACCTGGACACAATGCAATGAAGCACTTGTGGCTATGCTGAGTGTAGACATACTTTTGGAACTGCCAATGGATGCAATCAGACATGAGGTTCCTAATTCAAACATAAGTTTTATGCTTTGGGCCATTTTTATAATCAGGTCTACAGTGACCCTTACCTGGATGTGGCCGTAGGAAAGTCAATTGCATGTGCAGGATAGGATATGGAGGTGTCAAGAGTTTCATTGGCCTTAGTGACAAGGACTACTCAAACATGACATGTAGGCTCAATGTAAGCAGAATGCAGAAGGCAATCAGGTTGTTAGTAGGTAGGGGTGCCATGCAAGACTTCTCAGAGATTGTTGCTCACTCTTCTGGACAAATAAATGATGAGGAGGTCAAAGGGTGCTAGTTTGATGTCATTCCTTCAGTGGAATTGTTTCCAGGGCCTTACCTCTGGGCATCAGTGAGCAGAACTGTTGTCTGCAGAGTTCCTGGTTCCTGTAGATGAAGAACTCATGTTTGATGGGCATGTGGAAGACAGCTATGCACATACTGGATGCTCAGTTAAATGAGTAAGGTTTCTAGAAGCAAAACCTCACTGCAGTATCTTTTGTCCATCATTTTAAAAACTGTGAAAACAATAGTTGAACCTTAAATTCATAAACATGTTGAAGAGGACTTTTTCAAAATAGAAAAAGGTACATCTATGAAGAGGCTTGTTTTGGTTCAGATTTCTACTTATTTGGCCCATTTAGGGGCGCCAAACTTAGGGAATAAAAGAGTGTCTAGAGGACAAGAAATGGACTAAGGAAACATGAGCAATGAGTCAGTTTATCTTGTCTAGGTTTCCCATGGTTCAAAGGTCACGAGCAGTTAAAAAACCATTTAATGAGTGGTTAGCAATGAGAAAGGAGGTGCCATTGTGTGTGGGATCCCACCACAAAGTATGGATTCAGTATTTAGAAAGGTCTTTTAATTGATAGAATATAAGATTTGAATTTTTTAAAACAAAGAGAAAACAAGAAAATAAAATCTCTCTCAAAATGATTCTCAATCTTTTTTCTTTAGATTTTATAATATCGTTACTAAAATAGACGGTATCATTCAGACCCTATAGAGCCCGTGTGCAGTGTCTCAAAACGCAAGGGGTTAATAATAATAAGTAAAAGATCTGTGAGAAAAACATCTGTTAGTTTTGGATGAAGGAAAAATCAGTGCCATCGTGGTTGTAAGTCACCGCACACTCTGGAAGGAGTGATTTCAATATAAAGGAGATATTTTATTTGTTTTCTTGTTTTTTGCTTGTGTGCACATACACACATACATCTTCATGCAAATTTATGGCATAAAACCCCAGATAATTCTATCCTTGTTTAGAATGTTCACTATTGAGCCAGGCTGGAACCAGTTTTAGTTCCTCCTCACCATGATGCCAATAAAATCTAGTATCTAGCTAGTCAGATAAATCCTTGTCTTTTTTTGCATTAACTTAGAACTCTAAAAGGATCACACTATAGACAAGAAAGATACAGGTAATATAAGATTGCTTAATTAGAATATAATTAACGAATCTTCTATTACTGGGCTTTGTTAGACTTCTTCACAATCTTTTGACTTACATCTGAGACGTGAGTGACTGTGTCTTTCTGTTTGGCCAATTTCCCACAAAGAAGAGGAAGCAAAGTGCTATTTTGGCTTGCTTTTGTTTGTTGGCTTTTATTTGCAAAATTTTGTTGTTTGCTTTATAAAAGTCAGTGTGTGTGCAAGCCCAAATAGAGTAAAACCAGGCTGTCCGGAGGAGCAGAAGCTGAGTGGCAGACTAGCCTCCTTCACCAACTGAATCACTTACTCCAAGCACAAGCAATTCAATTTTGTGCCTCAGCAAAACTGCAGATTACTACATGCTGTAGACCAGTGGGTTTCAACCCTGGCTGCAAATTAGAATTCCATAGGGAGGCATTTTCAAGTACCAATGTTTAGCTCCCACCTGTGGAACAAAACCAGATTTTTTTCAAGTTGTGTCCCTGGGGTGTGTGTGTGTGTGTGTGTGTGTGTGTGTGTGTTCATGTGGGCATCTGTGAACATATGTGTATAGGTGTGTTTACACGTATATGTAGCAGATATATGTCTGTACAGGGCACGGGTGCTTGGATCCCAGATGATTCTAACATGCATGAGGGAATCAGTGCTGAGAATCAGAGGTGCAAACATGTTCATAGGTAGTCACCAAACATAAAATCTGAAACTACGAAATTTATGAATAAGGGTGTACTGTAACTTAATAAATGAGGAATGCAGAGTTAATAGTCTCTGAGAAAATAAAGTTAGATAATAAATATTTATAATGACTAAATGACATTTTTATTTCTGTACAGAGATAGACCAACTGGGGACTTGAAGCAAGGCCAGAGTTTTTCTGAAAATGTTCAACTGTGCCCATGCTAATACATGAACACATGAGTAATCAGCACCCCCATGTTCTGCACAAATACCATGCCACAAATAATTTTATCCTGAAAATTTTTCAAAATTGGAATTATAAGTCGTCATCACCTTAGCCTGAGAAATATTTTAATAATATATCCCAAATCACATACATTTAAAGCACAGTTTTTCACAGAACACTTACTTTTGCTACATATTTGTCTTGTATTTATACTTACACATACAACATATGTGCAAAGCCTCTGATATAATGTTGTTTTTCTTACTGAAGAGCTAAGAGAGAATCTTTACCCGCATGGTAACAGGTAATGAGCCCTGGCTAAATTTGGATACCTTGCCTTCTAGGATCTTCTAATTCTTCCTATATCCTATGCAGCTTCTGTTCCATGCAGCTAGCACCTTGCTTCAAGGTCACCATTACCTCTCACTAGTTACCAGACTAAATTACGCAACTCACAATGACTCCTTAATTTGTTTATCTATGTACAGCATTTCTCCTTATACCTGGGAGTCCTTGTGTGGCTTTTTTTTTTTTTTTTTAATCACATCTGATACTCTCTGCTGTACCATAGCCTCAAGGAGAATTATATTTGTCAGAGAGAATCATCCCTCAGTTCCATCTCAGCTGAACATTGGTTCCTCCCGTGGAACACACCTCATCACCTACTTTGCAAATTTTACATCCTTCTGGGAGCAGTGGTAGTCCACTTGCCCACAGTGGACACTGCAAAGGTTCCAGTTTCACCTGGAAGTCTATTTTAAGATCATCAAGCAATTGACCAACCACTTTAATATTTAGAAACATTATTTCCACATCACTAGGTAAGTGAAGGAGTAACAGGTCACTAAATAGTAAATACTTTGCAAATTACCCTTGTGGTTCCTTTGCTTTAAATACAAATGATCTTGTACATGGAGACTCCATTCTGTGGAAAAGTCACCTCTCCCTGTATCACCATCCCTCCAAAAAAAGCAAATTTGAGACAGAGTGCAGGCTGCCAGACGGCCACTTCTATTACTGTCTCCTCAGGCCACCGGCGCAATATATCTATATAACCAGTTCACGTGTTTATATAAACACTTCAAAACACCCAATCAATCACTTCTTTCTAGCCAGCACTTTTCTTAGGGAAGTATATGCCCCTGACCTAGTACAGACTAGATGTAACTCCTTTCTTTCATGAGCTCAGGGTTTAATGGGCCAAACACAACAATGGCACAGATGAGCAATTTCAAGGAGTTCTCATTATAACCAGGATCTGTGTTACAGAGATTCAGAGGACACGTGTCAGAACATACCTCCTGCCTTCAAAGGTATTTTTTTATACAAAGTATTACAAACAATGAAGCACACAAGGCTGACAGCTTTCTAAAGGTCAAAAAAGGTTATGATTCTCCTTCTAACTGGAAAACTCTGTATAAGTAGAAATTTACAAGTTTCTATCTTCCAGAAAGTTAACTTCAGTAACAGTATGTTCTATTAAAATCTATGCAATAAGCCAGATCATAATCTATGGTCTGGGAGAAAAAAGATCAGAGACTTTCAGGAGATATATATCTCCTTTTAACTAAATTGATACATACATATATTTTATACTATGTAGTGCTTTTAAATGCTTCCATTTCTCAGTTGCTGTCTGCACATATACCCCCTCTATCCCCCTCCCTCATTTCTCCTGATTCTTTTATAATCAGTTTCCTTGTTTTATACTGAAAATCACAAATGAGAGCTGGGATTAGTGAAGTGTGCTTTAAAACCAGGAAGCTCTATCAGGAAATACAATCTGTCCTCCACAGACACAATATCTGTGGAAACGAAACAAAAATTTCTTTACTGAATCAACACTAACCACAGCATAGCCTGCATGGGGGAAGCAGACACACATTATCACAAAGGCTAAGGAGCATAAAACCACTGAGCCTGCAGTTGCAGGGTCATAAAATCCTGTTTTCTATTTGAAAAGCATTTAATGCTGGACATTTTGAATGCCTCATCTCAGAGAAAGCCTGGGTACAAGGGACTGAATAATTACGACTTGCAAAAGATGGGGAGTCATCATGTCAGAGAAAGCAGATGGTCTCCCCACCACTCCAATACCCCAAATCCAAACAAACTCAGTACATTTTGACAATCTGACAGTCGGTAGAGAAAAAATCATTCCACTCTTAATTCTAAACAGGAGCAAGGACCTTAAGATGAACACAGGGCTCTTGCATGAACCAAAGTGTAAATTCCCATCCCCGCTGGGTTGAGGGGATGGGACCAGACTGGCCACCCAGAGTGTGCCGTATCTATTGGTACTAAATAGAGCTTAACGAAATATTCTAAATGATCGCAGAGTTCAGGCTCATTAGAGGCAGTATATCACTTTCCTGAGGAGAGTAGTTGGAGGATGATATTTAGAATGCCTGTGAATTCTTCGGTGCATGGGAAAGGTGTCCTAAAATATTATTAAAATTACCACCTGGAATATGTGTCAAATCAACAAGATGATTCCATGTTTAAGTTGGTTAAATACATGAGGACAGCATATGTGAGAGCATCAATTATACACAAGTTGGTAGATTTTTAAAATTTCTCCTTTTGACAATTAGTCAACTTCTTAGAGATATTTCTCAACATTCAAATAGAGAATTAGGGCTATTATCCAGAGAATTTGGGTTCAAATTCTTGTTCCACATGGGGAAAAATTACGAATTAATTGAGCTGTACTGGAAAAGAATGAGGATGAGAAAACATGGTGCTCAATTTGTCCTTCTGGAACTGCCACTTCAGATTTAAAGATGTGCGCTTCCATTTTCTAACATGGAAAGGAAATAATAATATTTGTTTCACCTACAGTTATTAAAATAATGCATATAAAACAAAGAAGTAAAACTTTTGGTAAAAGAACAAAATTGCTGTACATTGTCAAATGTACTCAGACCTACTATTAGGCTCCTTTTTTTATCTCTCACCTGCTTCCTAGGCAAAGTCACCCATGTCTGAAGCCTCAGCTGCCATAAAGATGCTGAGAAATTCTGAGGCCTTTTCTAAGAAAGACCTCTTTTTAAATACAAATATTCTCCAGAGCCTCCCCTCACCCCTACACGTGCACAGGTCTCTCAACTTGCAAGGCCACTGCCACTCTTACCCATGATAAGAGGGAGAGGGGGAAGGGAAAAAGTCATCACTGTAAACACTAAATACAGTTTCATTTTATTTTACTTTTGTTCACTTTTTTATTTTATTTTACTATTTTGTTTTATTTTATTTTATTATTCTCTAGAGGCAAAGATTTTACATCACCTTTCAAGATGAAGGTAAAACAAACATCATATTCTCAAATGAAGAATGAAGCAGAATTTGTTCTGCATTTATTGTAAAATAGTGCCTTCATTCTGGGCTGAGTTGTATCACTGAACATTTGTTTTTTACCTTGAGAAGGGTGTTCATTTTCTGGGCCCAGATGCTATTCAGGAAAGACCTCAAAAATCTCTCTCTCCTGAAAGTAAGTTGACACGAGACTGTGGCAAGGTCGTGGGGGTGGAGAGTCTGGCCTGGGGATCAGGGCAGCAGCCACACTGAACTCTATCCAACCTGTTTACCAAGGCATCTCTTTCCACTTGAGTCTAAGATGGAATGTTTTCATTTCTTCCAAGCATTGCCTCAAAGTGTGCTAAGTTGAATCCCCTCCTCCTCTTTTCTACCTTTTAACAACATCCTGGGAAGATTCTAACACTTCACAGTGATTTCAAATATTAAAATTGGTCAGTCCATATGAAAAGCTCCATCTCTTATCTGATTCTAAGTGTTTTCGTCTGCTACTACTGACTCGAGGACTGGCTGGCACTTTTCACTTCTTTGCCATTGTCCTTCTTTTAATGACTACCTCCTCAAGAATTAGGGACAAGGACAAAGCAATGGAGGGTAAGGGCAAATGTTCCTTATCATACTGGGCCTAATTTTAATCCTTTTCTGCTGATGTCCTCTGCTTTTCTGCCTAACTTTGACCCCTCATTGATGATGGCCTCTGTGTAGCTGGTGTCCATGCTGTTCAGACTCCTGGGACCCATCTGTTCAAAGCAAGTGCCCACAGATCAATCAGGACACTAGCCAAGCTGAATGCTGTACCTGCCCCAGGTTCCCACTTGCTTCTTGAAACTTAGGAGTGTCCGTTCAGAGGACAGCTCCGCTGAATGGGCTTCAAGCCAGACACCTCAACTCTTGCTTCCACAGTGTTCTACACTGTCCACTTGACCAGAGCTAACTCACCTTTGCCAAGCCAACTGGTATGAGTCAAGGTTGCTAAATTCACCCTCTGCCTGCCTGCCTCCCCTCTCCAGTTTACTTTTCTTTTACTGAGGTGGATAGATTAGCAATTTGACTACCTATAAAGACACCCAACACAGAAGTGGGATCCAGTCCCCCTTTTTCACATGTATCTCTCATGTCTTCATTAGAAATTTTCTTGGGCCTCCATGCACACACTCCTCATAAAAACAGTGACTTTCTCCTCATCACAGAGCTCCCTTCCACAGTCTGGGCTTCATCCTCAGTTGTTAGTGCCTTTTTTTAGTCTGTGGTTTTCTTAGTACATTTTTGTTTTCATGTGTATAAAGTACTTACATCTCACATCAATTCTTTGGAGCCTGCACTCTGATACCCCTTACTTCCTCTATAATCCAATATCCATAAAGCAGTCAGAGAAGGCCCCTTAAATTACACCATAACATCCAGCAAAATCGGGGGGTTCCACCACTACTCAGAGGAATGCCACTTTAATTCTTCAGTTTTTATATTCTAATTATGTCTATATCTACATCTCTCTATCTAGTCTTTATCTATATTATTTTTCAATTTGTTTATTCTGTGCAGTTTTCTTTCTCACCTCAAGCTCTCCCTCCTGGACTGTACTCTTCCCAGAACATCTGCCCACCATTATCACGATTATTACCATTTCCCCTTAGCCATGCCATCTAGCTCCAGCCAGGGGAAAGTGCTCATTGGCAGCTAGGGATTAATGACCAATGCCTGCCTTCGTCCCATTCATTGGGAAGTTTTCAGGTGAAACGACATTCTTTAAGGTGCTTCTCTGTCTCTGTGATTAAGTTAGTTTGCCCCCTTTGCCCTTTTATAACTCTCATCATACTTGAAATTACTTGCTCACTGACTATGTTCTCTGTTAAATTATATGGTTCTTGAGGACAGGGGTCAATCTCATGTATCTATCTTGTTCACTGATATATCCTTAGTACCTAACGCATTTCCCTAACAGCTACTTATTTATTAAGTAAATTGATAAATGTATGGAGAATGGAAACACTGTCATTAATTTTTATTAGATTTAGCAAATGATTGTTCAACCCTTCATTTGAATCTGCCCTTGGAGCTGTGAGGAACCTTATCGACTCTATCCTTCTCCACCTCTATTGATTCGTCTGCATTTTCTTGGTTTGTGTCTAGTCAGAGTTTGTTTGAGATTGCCACTGTATCCTCATTTCTATCTGTACTAAAGAGGTCTGTGAAAACACATATTTTTTAAATCAACAAAAAGTTGCATATGTTTTTAAACTAGGTAACTTTGAAATCAACATTTTTAAAATGAAACAGTGCTTCAAGCTCCAAATGTCTTGTACATCTTAATTTCAACACTGCCTACATTGCATTCTTTTGTTTTAATGTTTATTTACTTATTTTGAGAGAGTTGCAGGAGGAGCAGAGAGAAAGGGAGAGAGAGAATCCTGAGAAGGCTCCACACTCAGTGCGGAGCCCAACCAGGGCTCAATCTAACAAACTGGAGATCATGATCTGAGCCGAAATCAAGAGTCAGATGCTCAAGTGACTGAGCCAACAGCCACTTCTATGGGGCATTCTTAAGTGCTGTTTCCAGGAGCATTAAATGGCCAAATCTAAAATCAATCATTGCCTCTAAGAAAAATCTTAGGTTTTAAGTTTTCTTCATATGTGTGCCTGTTCAGTTTTTAATGTCTACTTATAATGAAACAGCATTTTTCTAATTGCTTCTCACTTAAAACAATGAGAGATTAGAGAATGCTGACCCTCAGCATACTTATGCAGAAGAAACGTTGGCAATGCTCAACCACCTTCCATCTGACTCCCCATCACAGTAGGCTTACATCTAGACCCCACCACTGACATAACCTCTGGCATAGTTAGTGCACCCTTCCACATCCTGTCATATTTCTTTGCTTTCTATTTTCCTTTGGCATTCTGACTTAGCTAACCTGTCTGTTAATGGTACAACGCCAAATCTTACTACTGAGGAGACTCTCAGAGGCCAGATACATCATTCTCCTTATTTTATAGATCAGAGACCCAAGATCCGAGGACAATGTGATTCTCCTGTAGATCACAACTAGTCAAGGTAAGAGTCCAGGCTAGAATTATGAGGACTCTTTCTACTATAAAATATGTGCATATTAAGCAAAGTATTCTGGAAGTAATCTACCATATTTGTTATCTAACAAAAGTGCAGATTAAAATGGAAGGATTTGGAGGTGCCTGGGTGACTCAGCCAGTTAAGCATCAGACTCTTAATTCTGGCTCAGGTGATGATCTCACAGTGGTGAGATCAAGTCCTGTGTCCAGCTCTGTGCTGAGAGCTCAGAGTCTGTTTCAGATTCTGTCTGTCTCTCTTTCTCTCTCTCAAAATAAATAAACAAACATTTAAAATGGAAGGATTTGAACCATTTTAGCTTGGATACTCAAATCTTTAAACGCAGTAAATCAAGTGTGTGTGTGTGTGTGTGTGTGTGTGTGTATGCAAACTGAGGACCAGAAATGGGGAAAACACCCAATTATAAAAATATTTGTAGGGGCACCTGGCTGGCTCAGTCAGTGGAGCAGGAACTGTTGATCTCAGCCTCCTGAGCTCAAGCCCCATGTTGGGTGTAGAGCTTACTTTAAGAAAAAAAAAAATTCTTAGACAGTACAACAATTTCAGGTAAATCAGACAGATTTTCAAAAAAATAAAATAAATCTTTCACCCCACTCAATTTTGTTTCTGTCTGTTGTGTTTTCGGTTTAACTTCAAAGTGTTCAATCCCCCTGCCCTCACGTGGTCTTCAGAGAAGCCACGAGAAGGCAGCAGCAGCTTCTCCCCGCCTCGTCTCGTGTGCAGCTGCAGTCCTACAATAGTAATCATCCCCTAACTGTCAGACAAATCCCTCCTCCCAGAAATGGTAGCTGGGAGTATTTCTCTGAAGTTTTCTGGTAGTGGTCAGCTGCTGTCACTAAGGATTAACTGGTCTCCGAATAACCAGAAGCATAAATCAAAGTAGGAGCAGAGAAGACAGATCCTCCTCACCAAGTCTAGGAAGGAAAGGAAAGGCATCCTGGCGCCCCTTTCATCTTCTCAGCCACACCCACACGTGGAGAGTCGGCTGCATTAGCACAGTCATCTTCAAAGGCAAAGGACAGCAAAGCAAGAGGGGAGAAAAAAAAAAGAAAAAAAATCTTAATGACTAATTGGCAAACCATCTGTCTGTATGTGTTATCTCCCTATGTTACCTTCACAATTTTCCTTTTTAAGTTCTCATTGATCTAAGCCTGAAGACATTAATGTGTGTAATATATTCTGGTCTGCTCATCAGCAAAGTCATCTTAGTGTGTCAGGGTGGGGCAAGCCCGTAGTCCCAAACCCTAGCTTATCAATAAAGAAGACTAAGGCCCAAAAGTGTAGGTGACTTGGCCAGAATCCTGTACCTCTTTGGAGAGAGAGCCAGGGCTAGAAATTCCATATTCTGTTTCCTTCTTCCTATAGACTTCTTGCCAGGATAATGTCTTCTTAAAGAATTATCTTCCCTTTGCTATATGCTATTTTGTGTGCCTTTCCCACCTTCTTCAGAGCGGGAGCCTTTGTTTCTATCTTCTTCCAACAAAACTTGCAATTAGAAATTGTTTTACATCTGTCTTTCACCACTTAAGATGAATGAGAATCCCCACACCACCCTCCCTGAGGGCGTGTTCATGTTCAGCCACATATTCTGAGTTCTGGAAATGGAAAAATTTTGTTCTTGTTAAAGGATTTGACATCAGGGCAGATTGTGGCAAGGGGCGGGCTGTTTTTTGCCACTCTCGTCTCTGAGCTACTAACATCTACTATTAGTAATAACAAAGTGCACACGTCACTTCCCCTTTCAGGAAACCATGTGGGGAATTGATTAATAATTGTAAGATTGGGAAATTCCATTCCAAAAGGTGATAACATGGAAAAACCCCTCTAGTTTAGAGGAGCGTTCACCAATGTCACGTAGAGTATTCCTACTTTTCCAGAGGAGACAATGAAAGGTTTCTCTATTTCTCTGTCTCTTTTTTAAAATCTGAATAAATGCATCTTCAGTGTCATTGCTGTTGTCTGCATTTCAGGGTCTCTCTACTCTGCCTCAGACCTCCTGGGGACTCAGAAGAGGGAACATCTGTTTGTCTGTTTTACTCCCTTTTGCAGAACCTGCTAAATAGGGAAGAAGCTAAATTTTTAATGTTCCCGAAGCTCTGTGTGTGAAACGATGATATTGGGTTGCAATTGAAGAAGAGTTTTAAGACAGGCAATTTTATACCAACTTACATAATGCATGCCAAAGTGTGAGGCTGTTATGGAATCGCATCTGCAATTGTGAGCTGCATAATACAGCAATAGTATTTGAATATTATCAGATTGTAAATGGCGGAAATGCGGTATTAAGTGTTTGTGAGGAGTGAATTATGCCCTATTATATCACAGAGACCCTGGGAGCAGTGGAAGCAGCCGGTGAATGGCGGGTTTCTCTGATTTATTAACAGGGTTAGTTGACTGGGATTATGCTTATTTTTATGTGAGGCACCATTATCAGTTCTGAGGCTCTCCTCTAAAGAGGACACACACAGCGAGGAGGGATAATAGTCGCATGCCTCCCCTCCTGCATGCCACAGCACCTGGAACATCAGCAATATTTGACTTTCTTTGGAAGGAAGTAAGAAACCTAGAGAAATACATAAAGGATGAAAACAAATCTCCACAAACTAGCAAGAGAGTTTGGGGAAAGCTGGAGATGTGGAGAAGGAAGGCTCAGGAGGGACATGATCACAGACTGCAAATACCTTCGAGGTAGCATTATAAATGAAGGGTTGAAATTATTCACAGTCTCAGATGATGGCAGGAGTAGGTGCAATGTCCTGAAGCTAAGGAAGAAGCAGCTTGGACCAGATAATAAGAAAAGTTTATAGCAGTTAGAATGACAGAGCAGAGAAATAGGTTCCCAAGAGTCACGGCAGATATTCAAGGAATGAGTTAGGTAAGACATAGCAGGACTGATGGGGTAAAGAGAGTCGAATGGATGCAACAAGTGGGGCTGGGTGCTCCTATTTCTGGAGATATTGGTGAAATAGAAAATGCAAAAAATTTCCCCACTGAATGCTGTTTTATCAATATTCCTAACAAAATCTTTATTCTTATGTGCCAATGTCACGTTGAAGAGGCAAAACCTACAACCCAAGTATTGCCAGCTGGAAAGTCTCCATTAACAAACATGATGACCTTTCATTCCCCTACAAGCATTCCCATCCTTGACTTTGAAACCCTTCCAGGAAGCTGGAGGAGTTAAAGTAGTCTGATGGGTTAGAGAAAGCTTATTGAAAGAGATGAGCTCTAAAGGACAGGGGATTTAAGGTACATTTTTTATTATTTATTCATTATTTGTAACATGATCACTCAAAACAGGATTTATGTTTGTAGTTGAGGATTTAAATAAGGAGAAGGAAGGAAGATTATTGTTCTAGCTGGGCATGCCTCCTGATTTTCCAATGGTCTCCCAGTGAATTCAGCGATAAATAGCAATAATTGTATCCAAGAAGCCACTATTAGGCTGATTAGGTTGTAGGGTTGAAACATCAATCCTTAAGGGTTGGTGGTTGTTTTCAATTGACAATTAGAAGGAATCATTATACCAACAAGTGATATGAACAAGAAAGTTTTAGAAATGTCTCCTTATCACTATGTACAGTGTTACATCTAATCGCTACTCCGCAAATCCAAGAGGGCAGATGGTGCCAATAGCACAGCCTCCTTTTCTGTCACCAATTCATAGCATCATTAGAAAATGAATCCACAGCTATACTGGCGGGGTATCTTCATTGGATGAGGAACCACAAATAATACATAAAATATGGAAAGCAACCTGAGCCAGACTATAGACTGCTACAAAAAAATTGAAGTAGCTTTAAAAATGTGGTGTCAGGATCAGATCGGGACCAAAACAATTGCAGAGGAATTCATTTGGGTGGCACCGTTCAGAACTTCTGCATCTCTCCTTACCCTCAAACTTTTGGCCAGGAAGTCAACACCAGTGGTGCCTGGGCCCAGGCAACCACAATAAATGTGAGCTCACAGGGCAGAAAGCAAGACAATAGCTGAGTGGCTGCTAAAGCTCTGGGTGAATAGGGTAATCCCACACCTAGACCACCTTTCTTCACTGTAACTCTATTCAGACATCAGGATAAACCACGGGGCTGTGACCTGGCCCATAGCCCACACAGTCCATGCAAACAGACACAGCATTAGTGGAAAAATAACAGCGGATCCTAAGACAAAGATAAACATACAGCCAAGCATAACCTGGGGAGAGCCACATCAAGAAAGAAAGGCAGAAAACACAGCAAATGGAAGATATATACTAACAGAAATAGTGCATAAAACAAACAAGATAGTAAAGGAGATACTATATATATCTCTGAGAAACACAAGAGGATATTATGACTACTTTTTAAAGAAAAAGATTTAATTTGAAAACTTGGAAACTGAAAATTTAATTCTTGAAGACAAAAATGTGAAAAGTTGAAAAGTGGACTATTCATATGCTAAAAAGGAAAATATTTTGCAGCAAGGTGGAATTGAGTTTTCCCCACTCCAATGGAGTATAAAAGGACCAACACATAAAAGCACATAGGAAGAAATTTGGACATGTGTTCAATACTGTTCCAGGAAAAGATCAAAGGAAAATGGAGGGGAAATAGGCAAAGACAAAAATTTTTTAATTTCGCAGGACTGAAGAAAAGATGTGTTTCCAGATTGAAAGAGCCCACCACATACTGTGTGACCAAAACAAAAACAAAGAAAAGACTGCACATAGAAATATTGTGAAATTCTAAACATCCAAAGATAAACAGAATGCCCCTGAGGTGTCTTAAGAAAAAGAAAAAATATAAATGGGATTTCAAACAAAGCAACATAGCTTGACCTCAGAATCTCATCAGTAACACTGGATGCATGAAGTCCATTTTCCACAAGATTCTTAGAGAAAATTATGTTGAACACTATTATTAATTTTTTAGCACAGAATAAAGACATTTTCAGATTTTTTTTAGGACATGGATATTCCAGTGTCCATAATTCAAGTCTGAAAGAATTACCAGAGCATACATTCCAACAAGTAAAATAGATGAATCCTACAGAAAAAAATGGAGCTTAAGCAACAGCAGTGAGCAAAGAAATCAATAAAATGTATTGCTGAGTGTAAATGAGCACTAATTATAAAATATTAACCTAAAAATGGCATATGATATTGATGTTAGATAACATACATCACTATATATGTAGCAGAAAGTGCAGCAGAAAGTGACACACTAAGGAACAGTATTTCAGGGTTTTTTTTTTCTTTTTTCTTTTTTAAGGGCTTAAATATGGTCTCATTTCTCCTGTTCTGAGCATGAGCTAATAGGGAGACCCTTACTTCTCTGACACCTGTTGCAGGTATCATTCCATTTCACTTTTTTAGATATTTCATTTGCTCCTCTTTATATGCACTGTAGCACAAGATTGATTGATTATAAGCTCCTTCAGGAAGATAATAAATCAATTTATTAATTTAATGGGCAACAGCCAGCATTACTATATATACAGATAAGTATAATAGTAATAATAATAATTATTATTATATAATAGGTAATAACTAGCTTTTTGGAGGTGCTAGTTATATAAAGGATATAGTACAATTTTCTGTGTTGGCTGGTGCTGGAGAATCAGAAAGCACAGATGATTTTACCAAACCAAGAACCATATGAACAAGTTGGGGTTTTATAAAATAATTTGGTGCAGAGGAAAAGAGATTACTTAACGGTACAACCCCCCGCCCCCCGCAAAAAAAAAGACACACACACAAAACAAACAAACAAAAAACCAGCTGCCTGTCCCCATTAGCTGGGAGAATTGTCTGTCACAGAGACTCGCACACAAAAACCTAGGCCTTATGAAAAATCCCAACTCTACCAGAAAACACTCTCAACTTTCAACTGCCACAAGAGCCCCTTGAAAATATCTGATGCAGAATAAATTCACTTCCTTCAGTAAAGGTAATAAAGAGAAACAAACACAAGACTGACAGAAAGACATGACAAGGAAAATAGGAAAAGGTAACTAGCAAAAAAAAACCAAAAACAGTTGCCAAGTGTAGTTAAAAATGAAAACCAAACATTTCACAGTCAATGAAGAAAGACACTATGTCCAACTTTGCTTTGAAACAAATAATTAAAATAATAACACATTAAGGAACGGATGGGGAAAGAGTACAGGATGGATATTATGAGCTAAAATAGTTCAGGAAGTAAGTAGAATTCAAAAAAATCACAGAAATGTAGGGCACCTGGGTGGCTCAGTCAGTTGAGCATTCGACTTCAGCTCCAGTTATGATCTTGTGTTTTGTGAGTTTGAGCCCTTCATTGGGCTCTGTGCTGACAGCTTGGAGCCTGGAGCCTACTTTGGATTCTGTGTTTCCCTCTCTCTCTGCCCCTCCCCAACTCGCACTCTCTCTCACTCTCTCCCTCTCTCTCCCTTTCTCCCTCTCTCTCTCAAAAATAAACATTAAAAAATGAAAAAAAATGAAAAATTACATAATGTAGGCAAAATAGAAAGGAACACAAATGTAGTAATATCCACAGGATATAGAGATGGAAAATACAAGCAAAATAAAATAGAAATTAAAAAAAAAGAATTTATAAGGAAAAAAGACATTAAATGGAGATTCAACCTACATACATTTGGAGTCCTTAGAAGAAAAATAAAAAACAAAAAAATTCATAAAAATAAAATATTGAAATATGTAACCCAAGAAAATTATCATTTAGTTGAAAAATAATAATTTCTTAAGCCATACAGAGAAAGACAGATACCATATGTTTTCACTCTTATGTGGATCCTGAGAAACTTAGCAGAAACCCATGGGGGAGGGGAAGGAAAAAAAAAAGGTTAGAGTAGGAGAGAGCCTAAGCATAAGAGACTCTTAAAAACTGAGAACAAACTGAGGGTTGATGGGGGGTGGGAGGGAGGGGGGGTGGGTGATGGGTATTGAGGAGGGCACCTTTTGGGATGAGCACTGGGTGTTGTATGGAAACCAATTTGACAATAATTTCATATACTGAAAAAAATAATTATTATTATTTCTACTTCTTAAAAGATATAGCCTGCATCAGTGAGTAATCAGAATGACCAAGTTTGAAACACATCATAGTAAAGGCACACAACTTAGACTATGGAAAAAGAATCCTAGGGAATCATGAGAAACAAGCAATTGACTTATGGTAAGTAGAAACAAAGAAGCAAGAAAGGTGGGCCATAAGTTTTCCACAGCTACTGTCGATACAAGAAGACAGTGGGACCAAACATACCAATTCTTTGAAGCTAGAAAGTAACCTAAGGATTTCATACCTAGATCAAAGGTCAATCAATTATAACATCAAGAAACAAATGGTTTGTAACATGCAAGAATTAAGGAAAGATCATCTAATGTGAACTTCAGGATTCTACTTCAATAACAGAGTCAATTAAGATATCACTAGGAAGCCTGTAGCAAAAGTATTGGCCATGTAGGAAGCCTATGGTTAACTGGGGACCTACAACTGAAACAAATCTGAGAATGGGGTGATGGAACAAAAAACAAAGCTTTATGTGTGAGAATACCACAACTACACAAATAACACAAATTAAAAAAAAAGCTAGTAGTTGGGAGACAGAATCATATCAATTGAAGTAATAAGCTTATCTAAAATACAAAAATAGATGCTAATCAAGAAAATAGAATTAGAGAGATTTGCAGATGAGGAGAGATGCCCATAGTGAATATTTAATAGACTGGTACTTTGAAGTTAATATAAAGATAACAAGAAAAAAATACAATTTTTCTTAAATTCTATAATTCCTTAAATATCTGAATCATGAACACATTTTTTAAAATAGCATGGGAGGGGTGCCTGGGTTGCTTTCAGTTAAGTGACCCACTCTTGGTTTCAGCTCTCACAATTTGTGGAGTTCAAGCCCTGCATTGGGCTCTGTGCTGATAGTGTGGAGACTGCTTGCAATCCTCTCTCTCCCTCTCTCTCTGCCCCTCCCTTGCTCACACTTCCTCACACTCTCTCTTTCTCTCTTAAAATACATAAACTTTAAAAAATAAAATAGCATAAGAAACTACACAAAAGGGTTATATAAAGATAAATATTAAGGCCATAAATGTATATCTTATCAATAAATTCAAATTACTTAAACTTGCCTTTCATTTTTTTTGAGTTTATTTATTTTTGAGAGAGAGAGGGAGAGAGGGAGAGAATGAGCAGATCAGGGGAGTGGCAGAGACAGAAGGAGAGAGAGGATCCCAAGAAGGCTCCACACTGTCTGCATGGAGCCCAACACTGGGCTCAAAATCACAAACTGTGAGATCACGACATGAGCTGAGATCAAGAGTCAGACGATTAACCAATTGAGCCACCCAGGCACCCCTAAATTCACCTTTAAAAAGAAAATGACTTTTATCTGTGATCATTTGATTACAAAGCAAAATCCCAGCACCATTAAATCCATAATATAGATGCAGACACAGAGAGACACAGAACATGAATGGGGGAGGAGCAGAGAGGGAGACACAGAATCCAAAGCAGGCTCCAGTCTCTGAGCTGTCAACACAGAGGCTGATTTGGGGCTCAAACCCACAAACTGTGTGATCATGACCTGAGCCGAAGTAGGACGCTTAACCAACTGAGCCACCCAGACGCCCTGAAAATTTTTAAATTGACAAAAACCTTCTAGAAAAACTAAGAAAGCAAAAGGTCATGATCTCAATATCAGACAAGTTTAAACTGTGACCAAAGAACCCTCAAAAGATAAAAAAAAATCACTTTTAACTGCTAAAGAGTAAAATTCACAATAAAAAATGCAAGCAATATAAGTATCTATACTCCAAATAATATAATATGAACACTCTCAAACATTACACCAGAACTTGCTAGGAAAAATGAGTAAAACCCCATTAATAGTAGACTTTGCCACTACTATTTTTTCAACATATTCAAAGAGGTAATTTGGGGAAAGTTTACTAAAGGACATGTTTACAAGGTCAAGGTATAGTAAAACCGCTAGAATCCCAGGACTTGTCAGATCTCAGGGCTGATAACAAACTTTGACCAACACAAGGCCTAAAGTAGCAAGCAGTGTAAGACATTTTCAATATATGAATGCAAGGACTTCTGGGTAACTAACCCAAAGTCAGTAGTCCACTACCTTCCTCCTAATATTTTCTCCCCAAACAATACAAAACATGATGATATTGGCAACTAATGTACAAATGCTGTGTACTGTGGAAAATGTTATATATTATTGTAAAAGTCCTAAATGTTGTGACAAAGTAGGAATAAAGCACTTAATCATGGGAAAAGATGGGAAGGAAAAACAAAACAAAAAATAAAATAAGTTCATTGTTGAATAGGCTAGGCTATAGATAGGTATTAAAGAATGCTGAAAAAAACTGAGAAATCAAATAGGAAAATATTAAATAAGAAAATATGAGAACATATATATAAGATATATATATATATATAAGAACATATATATATATATCTTATATATATATATAAGAACATATATATATATATCTTATATATATATATAAAAACATTTAAGAAAAGTAGAAATACAAAGGTTATCATTGGAACAAACATACAAACCTTCCTAAATACAACATAATATTTTAGAAGTAATGGGAAAATATAGACACCAACCAAAGACGGAAAACCCAGTAAGTATAAAAAATGTAATAACAAAATATTATGATAGGGTTGAAATCAAACCCAAAAAGTCATTTTGGTGAATTTGAATGGACTCAAATGATCTAATAAAAGGTAAAAATTTCCTATTTGGCTCACAAAACAAGACCCTACTATAGGCACAATAGAAGAAAGACACCTAAACTGAAGAAAGTCAGAAATACAAAAAATAAAGGAGTAGACAGAGGTGTACCAGGGAAGCAGAAACAGAGCAGTAGTAGCAATCCTGATATCAAAAAAAGTAGAATTCAAACCCCAAGCCATAAAATGTGAAAAAGAACACTTTTAAGTGTTAAAAGTCACATTTAACAGTGAAGATATAACATATATGGATATATATGCACCAAGAACACAATGACCACCTTTATGAAATAAAAAGTATGGAGATCCAAGGAGACAAGTAGAAACACTAATAATAAGATGCATTTGTATATCACTCTAGAATAAGAGAGATGAAGTAGACAGGGTACAGAGGTTTTTAAAAATGTAATCAGTAAGATAGATCTTATAAATAAATATTAAACTTTATACCCCAATAAAGGAATACAGTTTCTGCTTATGCACCCATGGCACATTCACAAAAACCGGTCATAAACTGAGTTAAGGAGGAAATGTTTGTCATTTCCATAAAGTGGAAATATAAACAACATTCTGATAGTAATGAAATAAAATTAGAAATTATCAACAATGAAACCAAAAACAAAAGACCCTTCACACAGAAAAATTGTAAAGCTTTCTGTGAATCAACTCTTTGGTAAAACAGGTAATACAAACCAAAATTACAAATTTTTATGAAAAAGAATGGCAATGAAAATACTACACACCAGAACATATGGGGTGCATTTAGAGCAGAGATCAGAGGAAAATTCATAGCATTAAACCCTACTATCAGTAAAAATGAAAGAAAGATCATAAATGACATAAATTCCCAGTTCAAACAACTAGAAAATGAACAACAAAGCAAACACAAAGAAAGGACAAGGAAGGAAAGAATAAAAATGAAAGAAGAAATTAAGGAAGAGAATAGAGAAATAGATCTAACAAATAATTAAAAATCTTGGGGTGTTTTTTTTGAAAAATTTAACAAAATAGACGAACCACTAGCTCATGTATGAAATGAAGGAAGAAAACAAAAACATACAAGATAAGACAGGAGAAAGGGTACACAACCATTGAAACAAATAGATTTTTAAAAATCACAAGAGACTGTATTACAGACTTTTATGCAAATAAATTTGAAAGCCTAGATGAAATAGTGATCAAGGAAAAATATACATGATGCATGAAGGATATGGGAGCATTATGATCAAGAAAGATGCCGTTAAATACAACAAATATGCATGAGGAAATAAACTTAAGGCAGATTACTGTCCTCTAGAATTGTTTTTCTGAAATATGAATATATAAATGTATGTTAATCAGAGAAATTGTCACACACTCATACCTATCACGCTTCCTCCTACCTCCCACCCCAATCAAACACTATAATCAACATGTAGCCCATAATCCAATCTGAGTTCTGAATATCTATCTATTTGACCCTCTGCGTGCTGCACAGTACCCCTACATTCCCCCTTCACCTTTTGTACTGTGGGATGTATCAGTGAACACAGGGTCTGTTGTGGTAAAGTCCTATTGAAGAATGGGATGGATTCACCTTGCAAATATGCAAAACATTAATGACCACTTATGTGAAATTCCCCAAAGGCTGTTCATTAAGCCCAAATCAGGCTTCCTGTGGTGGCTCCTCTGAAAGAGATGACAGGCCACTGTGTCCTCCAAATGGTACTCCCACTGGGAGGGAAGGACATTCAAACTGACTCTGTGCCCTCAGGGTAGATGTCCCATGAAAGGCCCCATGAGGGGGCTTGACTTTCACATCT
The DNA here is from genome assembly GCF_022079265.1 of Lynx rufus. NCBI lineage: Eukaryota > Metazoa > Chordata > Mammalia > Carnivora > Felidae > Lynx > Lynx rufus. Next base: position 2,711,778 of record NW_025814837.1, on the reverse strand, counting down.
GAGTGGTATGAATATATTTGCCTGTCATTTCCATGTTAGCGTACAGCAGCCTAATTACCACTTTCTAAAGCCACCGTATAATAGTGAAGGTCATTAATAATTGATGAAAAGCTATTGACCAAAATGAAGTGAGTCCTTGAATATAACTAATAATTATTAAACCATTACTAATATTTACTGAGCACTTACTGTGTGCCAGACATTCTAAATGTTTTATTTCTATTGTCTCATTCAATCTTCACAATTTTACGAGGAAACTGAAACACAATTTGTGTTTGTCCATTTTGTGTCTTTACGTAGATGACAGATTTTTATCTTGTAGGATAAGCAGAGCCATTCTATGTTTAATTTGTGATTCAATTTACCATCCTGATGATGATTTTTTTTTCTAACATTTTATGTCATCATTATTTAAAGGCATTCCATGGAACTTGGAAACAGGTTGTAGAGACCTGTGGTTATACTGGCATACATTGTAGGACATGGCACGGCTGATACATTTTCTAAAGGGGTAGATATTTGGCAATGCAATCCACATTGAACAGAATAATGATGACTTTGTTTTCTTATTCTCATATTTATAATACCATGCTTTAGGAAAGACAAATGCTTACTGCATAAGAAGCAAGAAAAGATCCAAGGGTCTTCCTAGCTCTAATTCTTAGGATAGCATGAGAATGGAGGTTCCTTAACCACAAAATTTGTTAATTTTCATGATTCAGGGTAAGAGTGAAAGAGTGAGGGAGTCATTCATTTCTGATCTTTATAAGAATCACATAGAGAAGATAGGTTGAAACTTTTAGCCCAATCTAGTATTGAAAAAAAACTTTTTAAAAATAAAGTTTATTTATTTATTTATTTATTTATTTATTTATTGAGAGAGAGAGAGAGAGAGGGAGAGAGAGAGAGTATGAGCAGGGGAGGGGCAGAGAGAGGAGAGGCACCTGGGTGGCTCAGTCAGTTAAGCATCTGCCTCTTGATTTCAGCTCAGATCATGATCTGATGGGGCTCGAATTCATGAGCCATGAGATCATGATCTGAACCGAAATCAAGAGGCGGACGCTTAACTGACTGAGCCACACAGGTGCCCCCAAAAATCCATTTTATTACTGCCCATGCAACGTTTTTATTTCCCACAGTGTTTATCGTCATGCATCTTATGTTAGTCAAAACTGCAACAGAGTAAGCCTTATATGTAATTGATTGTTTTTGTGTGTGTTTTCACCCAATATTCAGTAAGTCTTTGTTTTGACCTTATACACACCTAAACATTTTGTAAGCGAAGGTCTATTACTTATAGTCTAGAAGAAGGAGGTAAATGATGCATGTCAACCTTAGGTGTACATAACCAAGGCAGACAAGAACTTCCCACTGTTAATTTGGTGTTAAGATTCTGTTTTAGTTAGCTCCAAAATGATCATGGTGCTTGGAGAGGTCCCAAAATTGAAGAAGTTTTTGTACAAGTTGACTAGAAACAATGGGGAGACCAGAGGTGAAGCATCTCTTGATATTTCAGTGACATCTCTGTTTGGAGACCCACCAGTTTTGCTGTATAATGAGACAGAAAGAGTGTGGTGTTACAGCCTGGCTCTTTTCCTAATACCCATGTGACTTGAGCAAATTATTGAATCTTTCTGAGCTCAGTCACTTCCTCTCTATAATAGAGCAATGATGCCTACCTTACCTGGCATTATGTTATAGGAATTAAATGAGTTAAGGTCTATAATGTATTCAGCACAGCGCCCAATGTAAATATGGGTTTAAGTAGGTCTGTACTTAAAAATCAATAGCAAGATGATACTAGTTTCTTTCTAAAGGACTAGTGAAACTGGGGGAAAACTCAGAAATCCTAACCATCAGGAACATTTGTCATTACAGTGAACATTTACCACAGAGTTAATGTGTGCGATTTTTTTGTCTCTGTTAAATCAAGCAGTTCCATATATCCTGCTGCATGGATTTGTTCACCCATAGCAGCAAACACAAGACATATGCAGTAGTGTATGATGTACACCTAGAGTCCAAATTCCAGTGTACAAATTTCTTTCCTTGCTTTTGATGGATCTCAGTCTATATACATAACACCTGTCTTCTTTGGTTGGCTCTCTCCTAAAATAGCACATCTCATTTTTGTTATCCTTTTTATGATTACAGCTAATAGAAATGATTTTTTCCCATTTTTCTTTCCACACAAAATATAAGTCAGAAGGAATTATAGTGAGTCTTCAAATTAACCACAGGCTCTGTGTGTGTGTGTGTGTGTGTGTGTGTGTGTGTGTGTGCGTGCATGTATGCGCACATACATGTCTGTGAATGTGTTTGTTGGGATTGAAGAGAACACTAACATGAAAAAGAAACAAGGGGTGCCTGAGTGGCTCAGTCAGTTATGTGTCCGACTTTGGCTCAGGTCATGATCTCTCAGGTTTGAGCCCTGCGTCTGGCTCTGTGCTCACAGCTCAAAGGCTGGAGCCTGCTTCAGATTCTGTGTCTCCTTCTCTTTCTGTCCCTCCACCCCCCTCTCTCTCTCAAAAATAAGCATAAAAAATTTTTTTAAAAAAGAAGGAAGAAAGAAATTTGGTGCTCTCTTGAGCACAGAACTCAAGAGTCTATGTAATACTGAATCTGTATAATAGATCCTATATAATACTTAACTCTCCTTGGTCGATGTCTGACTAGTAAGAGTTCAGACACTCTTCATCAGAGCTGTATTCTAGCATAAACAGCTTCATTGGAGCTATAATTCCAGGATACTCTGGGATCCAGAGTGGTCTCACAGCATCCTATTCCAGTGAAGGAGTGTCTTGGGAGAACAAAATCCTGTTTTAGAAGAATCATTCCTGTCTTGATATCTGCTGTTCATGTTATATGCTCTTGGTTTAATCAAAACACTTTTCTCTGGGCAAAAAAGTGACTCTGGAGTTTATTTTCATTTTCAGCAACCATGGGGAGTATTAGCTTGTGTAGTCCTGGTCTAAGATTCGCTTCTCCTCCATTATTCTCTAGCCAATTGGAGCTTCAAGGAGCACATACCTCTTCAAGGTCTTTGTGATCTGGGCTGGTGATTCCAAAATTTATTGTGCATAGGAATCAATAATGAAACTTGTCAAGATTCCAGATATGGTTTAGGATAGGTGGGATCATGCCTGAGATTCTACATTTCCAATAATATCCCAGATGGTACTGATGCTGTTGGTCCTAGAACTATACATTAAGTTAAAACACTCTAATACAAAAATTGACAAACAGTTAGGTATTTTAGGCTATAGCTATTCAACCCTGCCTGTTGTAGCACAAAGGAAACCAAAGATAACACAGAACCAAATGGGTGTGGCTTTATTCCAATAAAACATTGACTCTGAAATTTGAATTTCATGTAACTTCCACATGTGAAGAAATAATATTTTTCTTTGGAATTTTTTTCAACTGTTTAAAAATGTAAAAACCACTCTTAGCTTGGGGGCCATATAAAAATGGTCAGTGGGTCAGATATGACCTGTGGGGCCAAGTTTGCCAATATCTGATCTAGACAGAATTATTGTCCTGTAACTAGGACTTGACACCTTATCTCTTAAAAGAAATAGACATTCTCTTTACCTCCTGGTTTAGAAAGTAACAAAATCTTAGGTAAGTCTGTACTCTTCCTGAAAGAGAATCCTTTAAATCACAGCCCTTGACCTGAGTCTGCTGCCTCAAAGCTGGGATGGCCTAAGCCTATTTCACAGGCAGAGTGAACAGGTATACCTCTTTCCTCAGGTACTTTAGGTTTATTAGTGGTTTAGTGGCACACCAAGATTGGGGTTTATTTTGCCATCAATTTGGGGAGAAGATAGAAATGTCAAATCTTTTGCTAAGTCTCCAGGAACATTATTAGACATTATTAGAAATCTCACTAATAAGATAATCCAACTAATAAGGAATTTAATTTTCCCCCTCCAAATGCCAATGGGCTCAGAAAGAATCCATAAAACAAACCTATTTTGCAGAACAGATTCTCCAACTTTTTCAATGGTGCATCCCTATCAGCACAAAGAAAGTGATATGTGTGCCCAGGGCTCTGGAATCTAAACTTAAGTGGCCCATAGCAAGTGTGAAATTTCTTTGAAGTCTCCGTTTTATCTTATAAATTCATGCATATCTTGCATTTTATTCCATAAAATATATTGGTGTCTGTTGTAATATAAAAATGTTTAAAATTACTTCTCAGTTCACTTAAATTTTTATGCTAAAAATTGAGAGCCCCAGGAAGCTGGCCAATGTTTATTCTATTGATTCGCATAGTCTCTCTGACATATACACTGGTTTGAGAGATCTAAAGTTAGCAGGGATCCCTGCTTCTCCCTGGAAGGGTATTAGACCACATGTGCCTAACCCTTCCAGCCTCTATCTACCTTATCCCCCACCCTACCCCAAACCAAGCCTCCTGCCATGTGATATGAGGGCACTTGCATCACAAAGTTTATCTAAGGATTTGCTAGTTAATTAGTTGACACTGAATAAGGTTGATTTAGAATGAGTGTCATTTGATCTTCATTCTTTTCTGTTCATATTCTGTTCACAGGCTTATTTTTGGTCTTCAAATCAAATTAGCAATACAGTATCTTCAATATGTTTAATAAGCTTGCATGAATAATTCAAGGCATCAGAATGACATGTTTGTGTCAACAACCCTAACCCCAGTCCATTCTTTGTCTCTACATGTCTTTAACTTCTCTTGTACTGTATCTCATAGTAACTATGTGCTAATGTCTATGTTTAACTGATGCATCCTATCAAGTAAAGTTGAAAATCAGTGATATGATGATATTTTCATGTTTCTCATCATCTTCTTCATGGAAATCCCTCAATCAAAGCACTGAAGTCCTAAAAACGTGAAAATTAAGAACAAATCTACCACTACAAATGTTGGCTTATTTTTCAAGTTTCAAATTTTTTCACAGAATGAGATATTGGAGAATGCATAGAAGGAGGTTGCTTTCTATCAGGTATTATTTAACACAATTTCTAGAAACGTTTTTAGTATTCTTAATTGGCATGAAGATACCTATCATTACTATGCTGGCCCTAGTAGAGCTCAAAGGATGTTCTTTGGCATGACTATTGGAAATAGCAATAAGGGAACAAGAAGCGGAAAAGAAGATGACATCCCATTACTAATGGTGACAATATCCCTAGATTATGTGATCTAGGAAATATTTATTTTATTTTTTTATAATTTTTAAAAATCTTTATTTTTGAGAGACAGTGAGAGAAAGAGAGACAGAACATGAGCAGGGGAGGGGCAGAGAAAGAGAGGGAGACACAGAATCCGAAGCAGGCTCCAGGCTCTGAGCTGTCAGCACAGAGCCCAACGTGGGGCTTGAACTCACAAAATGTGAGATCATGACCTGAGCCAAAGTCGGTTCATATATATACTCAACCGACTGAGCCACCTGGGCGCCCCTGTGATCTAGGAAATATTAACTGAGTGATTTAGATAGAAGAAGTAATAATCCCCTTTCCACCTTCTGTAGGAAGCATGATCATTCCAACTAATGGATTGCTAGACCCAAAGGAATTTGAAGGAAAGGCAAGGTAACATTTGATAAAAAGCCTGGTGATCTCAGTGGTGTTGATAGAGTGAGTCACATTTATAAATTTATGCACCAGACTGTTGAGTTTGAGAGTGAGTGCCTCCTTAAATTTTGCACTTTAGGTGGCTCATTTGCCTCACCCTTGTTCTAGTCCTGATCTCAAGATACCTGCCAACTAGGTTATAAACCTCTGTATGAGAAAAGAGACACACTGTATGCTTTAAACTGTTTAGTCTGGCCTCTGTGTATGGACATATGAAGAGTCTCAATTTTCACAACTGCAATTGCATTGTCTTATCATGGTTCTACCCCATGAATGGGCCACTTGCCAGTCCTCTTATATGATTTCTTATCTCTTGACTTTTGTTCTTGAGCTCTCTTCTTCCTGATATTTGAAACCCTATCTGTTTACATGACAAAGATCTTCATTACTACTTCTTCCAGAATTACTCACCTGTACTGGACAGTGTGTTGTACCACCAGGCTTTCATCCCCTACCCCAAATTTCAGGACTTATTGCCCCAGCTACTGAGACAGTTGATGATTTACAGAGTCTGTCTGAGACCTCCCAGAAATTACTCTAGGCCAAAGAGAACCATTTCAACCAAAGTCTCATCCTCTTCCCAGGAACATCTTACATCCAATCACTGGTCAGTGGAGGAGTTTAAGTCTGGCATCTTGCTCCATGTCAAGACAATTCTGAAGGGCCATCCCAGCCTTAGACTCCTCTATAGCCTGAGACCTATGATATGAATTAACTATGGCCCTCATTATCCTTCTGCTTAATCCCACTTTCTATAATGCCTTTACTGTATGGACCTGAGAGTGCTTATAATAAGCACTCAATTTTCCATCACAGAGTCTTTCTCCTAAGGAATCTTCACCTGTAATGGTTGGTGTAAGAGTAGTCCAAGAAAGTAGATTTAAAATGGAATTTTAGTGTAGAATCGCACACTAGCTGTTTAGCAATGAGGATCCAGTTTCTGATTAGAGACAGAGGATCGATAGTCTCTGTATGCAGTAGCATTGAAATTTACAATAATTTCATTGGTGCTGGGGCACCTGGGTGGCTCAGCTGGTTAAGCATCCCACTTCAAAACTTTGGCTCAAGTCATTTACCTCATGGATCATGAGTTAGAGCCCTGCATGGAGTTCTCTGCTGTCAGCGCAGAGCCTGCTTCAGATTCTCTGTCTTCTACTATCTCTGCCCTCCACTCTCTCCCTCTAAAAATAAATAAACATTTAAAAAATTATTTCATTGGTGCTAAGGTTGGATAGCATAGTGATAGAAAAAAATGCATAGGCTATATATAGTAATGCATCATCCTGTTAATAATTTGGGGGAGATAATAATTCTAAGCAAAATAGAATTTGAAGGCTGCTGTTGGGGGGAACATATGATTTGATGAAAATCAGTGAAAAGTGGAAGGTAATTAATTATCTATTAAAGGCTAAGGATGAAAGTCAGAGGACCTCTGTGGTAGTCAATAAAAGGGCTCATTTCCTGCAGAAAGAGGGTCAAGAAAGCTGAGAATAAGGCCCAGGTCTTAAGCAGAATTGTGAAAGAACTCCAGAGGAAGATAATTTTGCCAACCTTGAAAATCAGGTATGCCAGGTCAGGGTCCTATTTGGGAAAGAGAGATGAGAAGAGGACATCTGTTCATTTGCATTAACATACTCTTAAGTTCTAAATATCCAGATTCCCCTGAATTCTCTGGGTCTAAAAAAGTGGCTTAGACCCCCTCGTTAATAGTTTGTGTCCTCTTCCCTGCCCTCCAACCTCTAGTTGAAGAAAAATAAAAGACTCTTCATTGAAAAACCAACACATGGAGCATACAAACCCTCGGGATTTACCTCCCATTCCTCATGGTCAGTAGACGAAGAATTGCAAAACTATAACTGATGGGCAATATCAGCTTGACACCTGTTTTTGTATATAGAATTTTAATAAAATTTTATTTTATTTAATTTTATAAAATTTATTTTATAAATTTATTTATACTTATACATTTTATAAAACTTTTTTTTTTATTTTTTAAGTTTATTTATTTATTTATTTATAGAGAGAGAGTGCAAGCAGGGTAGGGGCAGAGAGAGAGAGAGAGGGAGAGAGAGAGAGAATCCCAATCAGGCCCCACACCGTCAGTGCAGAGCATGATGTGGAGCTTGAACTCATGAACTGTGAGATCAATGACCTGAGCTGAGACCAAGAGTCTGTTGTTTAATCAACTGAACCACCCAGGAGCCCATATAAAACTTAATTTTACTAAAATGTAAACTATCTCTGTCCCATAGGAATGCCAAATGTTTCTGATCCATCTTTCTAGTAGGAATAGAAAATAATGCATGCACCAGTTAAATGACAAAATACCACCTACAGTAAAACCTTGGACTGCAAATAACTTATTCTGTGAGTGTTCAGCAAGACAAGCAAACATTTCTAATAAATTTTAACTTGATAAATGAGCAATGTCTTGTAATACGAGTAGTACGGGAGGCCAAATGTTGCATGATCACAACTGAGCCAATGGTTCTTGAAATTTGTTTTAATATACAAGTGCCTTGGATTACAATCATGTTTCCAGAATGAATTATGCTTGCAAACCAAGGATTTACTATACCTGATCAAAGATAAGTGCAGCAGCTGCATTGGGGAATACTACATGATTGAGTTTGACTTTGAGTTTAGTATCCTCCTCTACGATCTTTCTGGCCTCTGTAAGGTCCAGACTGTGCAATAAAGAGAGATATAAGAGGACCACTACTTGGCATATTTTAGATCATTAAGGGTGGCAATTATCTCCCACAATGATGTAATCTATCCTTGATTTACTGTCTTGCTTTAGGGAAGGGCAGTATAAAAGGTTGTCACAAGACCTCCACTACCTTGATAGTCTTTATCCTGCAAACCAAGTATGTAATATGCATGTTCTCCCAACAACCAAGTTGGAATATACATTTCAAGTATACATTTGAGAACGAGAGAAATGACCACTGGTGGGTCCATGTACACAATGGAGCCCCTATGAGCCAAATCTAGTCCAGTATTCTATTTATTACCAGGCCTTCATTCAATTCAACTATAACAGTGCAGTGGGGGCATGATGAAGTGTCTGGGTATTTATGACAAATAATATCTTTTGATCAACAATCTCAAAAATGTTTGTGTTTGTGCTTTCCATCAGTGTCCCTTCTAACATTTACTTGAGTAAATGACCATAGATCCTTTTTGGTAAGAACTCCAGAATCATTACCACATACATTTGCTGTGGTATTACAATGTCCTTTCTAGGAATCCTGTCTCCCTTTCAATCAAGGTACTAGGTCTAAAAACTGAGTTAAAATTAGAAATTAGCAAAATTATGATTTTTTTAGTTGAGTAATTGCTGTTAGCTTCCTGATTATACATTCTTGATTTCTTGAGAAATACCCTTGTTAATCGCTTATCTTGCTGCTGGGCATGTTCTATTAACCAACTGTAGCTTTTTGCAGATAGATCAGCAATACCTTCCCCAGTTGCCACACCTACTTTGCCTACATCGCATTTTTGCCTACATCAACCTGTCTCTTTTTCCTGTGGAAACACCACAACCACTAAAGTGTGCTTCAGTTTGATTTCAGAGGCAACTTTTAGAAATATATCAATTTTATCACACCAACTATGGACCATTTCCATGTTTTTTCAAAATCAACTTTTAAGGTAATATTGGTATTATTCCTTTTATTTCCATCAACATTGCTCTCTTTACCTACTGCTGATATGCAAATTATATGTTAATTTTATTCTTGCCTTTAGATCTGACACAGAGTTTAAATGTTTTATGGCCTGTTTTGTTCTTCAAAATGCCCATCTGTACCTATACAGATTTTTCATAACAGGTGAGGTGATACCCTCAGAATTAGGCACCAATAGCAAATAATTTATCACACAGAGCCTGATCATCTTGGCCACTGTCCTAATTACAATCACTTTCCTGACAGCTTATAGGAGCTTTAAAGATACAACTCCTTTCAACTGTTTCTGGTTACTTTTAGAAATGCACATCAATATTTCCATTCATTGATAGAAACTATAACTTTTTGTTATAATTCTTTGCTTTTTAGCTTCCTAAGAGATTAAAATTTATGGACAATAGGGCAATTTTAAAATTTCATAAAAACATCTACTGAAGAATAATATATATATACAAATGTAGACACATACACTTACAAAAAACTATATATTAAAATACTGAGCAATGATATCTAGTATAAACATCATTGCAAATAGTTGACACAAAATTATGTAATTTACCAATTTTCTTTTTCCTTCCCTGGAATTAGAGGCATAACCTTCAGAAGCTCAGCTAACCCTTCCAAGTCCCAGTAACTAAAAGGTATAACATTTTGCCTCTTCCAATAACAGGGTTTCTTTTGAATTCAATTTCAGAACTAAGTGCCACTTCTGGAGTCAGTTCATATCAGCTCAAAAGAACCAATTGTTACATTTTCAGGAATTTCACAAGCTAATTTAAATACTGCCATTATTAATGAGAAAAAATGAAATATGGCCTTTTGTAGCAACGTGGATGGAACTGGAGAGTGTGATGCTAAGTGAAATAAGCCATACAGAGAAAGACAGATACCATATGGTTTCACTCTTATGTGGATCCTGAGAAACTTAACAGGAACCCATGGGGGAGGGGAAGGAAAAAAAAAAAAAAAAAAAAAAAGGACGTTAGAGTGGGAGAGAGCCAAAGCATAAGAGACTGTTAAAAACTGAGAACAAACTGAGGGTTGATGGGGGGTGGGAGGGAGGGGCGGGTGGGTGATGGGTATTGAGGAGGGCACCTTTTGGGATGAGCACTGGGTGTTGTATGGAAACCAATTTGTCAATAAACTTCATATAAAAAAAAAAAAAAAGAAAATGAATTATGTTAAAAAAAAATACCAAACCTATAAAAAAATAAATAAATAAATACTGCCATTATTAGAACTTAAATTATGTTAACTTACAATGAAATAAATGACACTAAAAACAAGGGTAATAAATACTTAAAATGTATTACTTTCTAATTATTTTGTTACATTTTATGTTACCCATGTTCTATGTCTATTATATCTGTACCTGGAAATACTATATGGTGGTGTGTTAATGGCCAATTATCTCTTCAGTCTCTAGTTTCAGAAATGTCACATTGATAGATTGCAATAAACCATGGTGGGAGTATTTGCAACACAGAAATACGCAAATGCTACAAATCAAGGTTCTCTCTCCTCTCTCTCAATCTTTTTTTTTTTTTGGTGGAAACCTAATTGTTAAACATTTACCAGCATATTACTGACTAAGCCCCTCCTTGATAAAGCTGCAAAGTAGGAGCTGATAAGAAATTTCATAATATTGCTAAGGGAATGAATAAATAGAGATTACGTAAGTATATATAGATGAACAAAACTGGTTACATTTGTCAACAACAAGGAAAGAATTGAGAAGGAGCCCGCAGTGAAAAAGGAAAGGTCACATATCATTAAATTATAGTATAATAAAACTACAAAGAACCTAAGGGAACTTCTTGTTCAACATTTCATTTTAACAGATGATGAAACAGAAGTTTCGTTAGTTGCTCGATGGTTGAGCCAAACAAGATTCTAGCTTTAAATATTGCCAATACTGCCTGTTCTTTACCATATGGTTCATTGAGAAGGTCAAGTGTTCATTTTTTTTTTCCTTCACCCATGCTGGTTTACCCAAATTATCTTTGGAAAACATAAGCTGATGTTAGAAGAAATGTATGCTGAAATGATACTTATATTTTGCCAATTAATCATGACTATTTCAAAAATTTTTATTATTTATATAGCTCATACAGTCTGATTTTCTCAACTGTTTCTCACAATCTCTGACCCCAGAATAACAATTTATCCAATTTATCTTTAAAAGAAAATATCTGCTTTCTACTTAAAAACTAAAATTTAAATTTAGTCAACACCTGCTATGTGCTAGGTTGAACCACTTGGTAAGTATACATCATTAAACCTATTTTATAGAGTAAACTAAAGTCCATAGAATTTATGTAGTTTTTTCAAGGTGATGCAGTTAGGTAGCAGCAGGGCTGGGTTTCAAAACCAGTCCTGCTTCACTCTAAAGCCTGTTTTTGTTGTTGTTGTTGTTGTTGTTTCTTTTTTTCTGTCTCCTCTACTATGCTACTTTATCTCTTAGACATCTGTCTATAGAAAAAAAAAACAATAAAAAATTTTCCATGGTTGTGTGAAATTTCCAGATCATATTTGTGCCTTTTGGCATTTCAGATCATATCCAGGCAAAATTAAAATGTCAGTCATTTTCAAGGTCACCCATCATTGTACATATTTGTCACTGTCATGAACTATTTAACCTGAAGTAGGTCCACAACTGAAACTTAAAGTGATCTTCCAAAAGATAGATATCCTGTACTAAAACAAGGAAACGGGGGACAGGGTGTGAGAACACTTAAGGTCATGAAATATGGAGTCATTAGCACTATAGCAAAGTAACATAAGCAAACTGACAGCACAGGAGGAAGGAAAATTCTATTGTACTTTGGTACAGCAGGAAAATAAGGTACTAGGGGCAATGCAGAAGGGCTGGCAAATTTGAAACAAATTAAAGGCAATAACCTTAAATATAGTGATAATAGGTCTGTGGGATTCACAACTGTAGGACATCTTTAAATCAAATAACAGTGTTGGACTACAGGGTGGGTAATTTAATGACCAATAACCTTGCTGGTGTTTTGGCTGAAAAAGATACACAACATCTCATGGGCCTGATCTGATCAGCCCAAGGGCAAGGAGAATTTAATTTTCCCATGAACCAGATAAAGTATTCATCAGTAACTAGAGCTTGCTTTCTCATATTACTAGGATCTACTTGTGAACTGGATTCCCGGCTCAGGTATTAAATAACTACTTTGCAATGGGCCTCATAAGAAAGTGATAGAATAGTGTCAGTGTAAATGACAAATTTAATTTCCTTCTTCAGTAGTGGGGGCAAATTGCATTGTACCGTTCTAACACCCTCTTCTGGTTGAAAAATTTTACTAAATAACTGGCCCAAAGCAAGATTTCAGTCTGTGACCTTAGGAAAATAAAGAATGCTAACCAATATAATTGTTTCATGCATTAAAAGCATACAAAGGTACAGGTGTAGTACACAAACGTTGCTCACTATTTTTCTTAATGTATCTTGTGGATCCTTCTATCTTAGCACATGAACTTCCACTTTTATAGTCTTCTTAGTATTTTATTATATAAAGAAGATGTTCATATTATGAAAAACAACTAGCTCTAGGGAGCTCCTTGGTGAAAATATAGGGTATTTCATGTTTGCTAAAAAATGTTTACCATTGATGACAAACATTATTACATACGCATCCCTGTGCATCTGTGCAAATATATTTGTATAATAAAGTCCTTTGCATGGAATTTGCAGGACATTGGGTATTGGTAGAAGCTGCAAAACTGCACAGCAAATTGGTGACACCAAATTGTACTCCTACCAACAGGAGATAATGTTTCCCCACTTCCAGACCAACTTTTTGTTATTTGTTATTCTGAATATTGAAAGTTGAAGGGAATTATTTTTCTTTTCTGCTGATGTCTAATAGTTTGTGAGGTTGAATGCCATTCCATATTATTAAATCATTTCTTTTTCTGTGAGATCACTATTTAAGTCCTTTCATTTCCTATTTGGTAAAGGCCTTTCCTGTCATAAATTTGTAAGTTTTTATTTGTTTGTTTGTTTGTTTTTTACATATTAGACCTTGCCTAGCTTTTCTAGGCATTAATTTTTATCTATGTATCTCTAAGATCTCTTAATATGATGATTATATCCAATAAATTAAACTTTCCAATCTACCAAGATATTAAAGACTTAAAAATAAATAATATTTCACTGATGTGAGCCTTTCTCTTTCTTTGCTATTCGATAGAGAGATGAGATGCAAAGGTGTCAATGCCAAACATCAGAGATTAGACGGATGAAATTAATCACACTGGGACTGAGTAAATAACAAATTTATTAATTTATTGATATATTCATCAAATATTTCCTAAATACTTACTGAGTTTCAGTTGTTTGCCTGATCTAAAAACAAGATCATTTTTACTTTAGTATATTTAATCTATTTCTAAGCAGTGTTTTAAAATTCCAATATAAATAATATGCAGTGTTATATTAGTTTCAGGTGTCAAATACAGTGATTCAACACTTGTATTTATTAGTGCTCACTGTGACAAGTATACTCTTAATCCCCTTCACCTATTTCACCCACCCCCCTTCAGCTCCTCTTTGGTAACCATCTGTTTGTTCTCCATAGTTAAGAGTGTTTTTTTGGTTTCTCTCTTTGTGTGTTTTGTTTCTCAAATTCACATATGAGTGAAACAATATGGTATTTGTTTTTCTCTGACTGACTTATTTCACTTAGCATTATACCCTTAGGTCCATCCATGTTGTTGCAAATGGCAAGATTTCGTTCTTTTTTATAGCTGAGTAATATCGCTCTGTGTGTGTGTGTGTATGTGTGTGTGTGTGTGTGTGTGTGTGTGTGTGTGTGTGTGTGTGTTTGTACACCACATCTTCTTTATCCATTCATTTATGGATGAATATTTGGACTTCTTCCATAATTTGGCTATTGTAAATAATGCTGCTATAAACATACAGGTGCATATCTCTTTTCAAATTAGTGTTTTCATATTTATAGTGGAATTACTGGTAGTAATTAGTGCTAATTCTATATTTATTGAAGAACCTCCATACTGTTTTCCACAGTGCCTATACCAATTTGCATTCCCACCAAGGGTACACAAGGGCTCCTTTTTCATGCATCCACACTAACACTTACTGTTTCTTGTGGTTTTGATTTTAGCCATTCTGAGGTGATATCTCATTGTGGTTTTGGTTTGCATTTCCCTGATGATGAGTGGTATTGAATATCTTTTCATGTGTCTGTGGCCATCTATATGTCTTCTTTAGAGAAATGTCTGTTGATGTCTTTTGCCCATTTTTGAATTGGATTATTTGTTTTTGTGTGTGTGTGTTCAGTTGTGTAAGTTCTTTATACATTTTGGATACTAACCCTTTATCCATTATGTCACTTGCAAATATTTTCTCCCGTTCAGTAAGTTGCCTTTTAGTTTTGTTGATTGTTTGCTGTGCAGAAGCTTTCTATTTTGATGTAGTCCCAATAGTGTATTTTCACTTTTGTTTCCCTTGCTTCAGGAGACATTTCTAGAAAAATGTTGTTACAGCTAATGTCACAAACATTGCTGCCAGTCCTCTCTTTTAGGATTTTTATGGTTCCAGGTCTCACGTTTAGCTCCTTAATCCATTTTGAGTTTATTTTTGTGTATGGTGTAAGAAAGTGGTCCAGTTTCTTTCTTTTCCAGGTTTCAGTTCAGTTTTCCCAACACCATTTGTTGAATAGACTGCCCTTTTCCAATTGCATATTCTTGCCTCTTTTGTCAAAGATTAAGTGACAATATAAACATGGGTTTATTTCTGGTCTCTCAATTCTGTTCCACTGATCTATGTATCTACCGTATTTTTCTTCTTTTTTCTTTCTTCCTTCTTTCCTTCCTTTTTTTTAAATACCATACCTTTTTGATTACTGATATTTGTAGTATATCTTGAAATCTGGGATTATGATACCTCTAGTTTTATTCTTCTTTTTGAAGATTTCCTTGGCTATTTGGGTTCATTGGTGGTTCCATACAAATTTTAGGATCATTTGTTCTTGTTCTGTGAAAAATGCTACCGGTATTTTGATAGGGATTGTGTTAAATCTGTAGATTGCTTTGGGTAGTATAGACATGTTAGCAATATTTATTCTTCCAGTCCATGAGCATGGAATGTCTTTCCATTGGTTTGTGTCACCTCCAATTTTTTAATTTTAACTCCTCTTTCTGCTACATCATTATTAGTGTACATAAATGCAATGGATTTCTGTACATTGATTTTTTTTATCCTATGAACTTATTGAATTCATTTATCAATTCTAGTAGTTTTTTGGTGGAGTCTTAAGGGTTTTCTACAAAGAGTATCATGCCATCTGAAAATAGTGTAAGTTTTTATTCTTCCTTACCAGTTTCGATGTCTTTTATTTCTTTTTCTTGTCTGACTGATATGGCTAGGACTTCCAGTACTATTCTGAATAAAGGTGTAAGAGTGGACATCCTTGTCTTGTTCCTAACCTTAAGGAAAAAGCTCTCCATTCCTCAGAATTGACTATGATGTTGGCTTGGGATTTTCCACATGTGGCCTTTAATAATTTGAGATATGTTGCCTCTACACTACTTTCTTGAAAGTCTTTTGTAAAGAATGGATGTTGTACTTTGTCAATGGCTTTTTTTTTGCATCTGTTAAAGTGATCATATGGTTTTTATCCTTTCTGTTGTTGATGTGATGTATCATGTTGATTGATCTGCAGATATTGAACCATCCCAGTAATAAAATCCACTTGATTGTGGTGAATGATTTTTTAAATGTATTGTTGAATTCAGTTTGCTAATATTTTAAGGAATTTTGCATCTATGCTCACCACAAATATTGGCCTATAGTTGTCTCTCTCTCTCTCTCTCTCTTTTTTTTTGGTAGTGTCTTTATTTGGTTTTTGTTTCAACATAATGCTGGCTTCATAGAATAAATTTGCAAGGTTTCTTTCCTCTTCTATTTTTTGAAATAGTTTGAGACGAATAGGTATTAACTGTTCTTCAAATGTTTGTTATAATTCAGTTGTAAAG
Source organism: Lynx rufus (assembly GCF_022079265.1). Lineage (NCBI taxonomy): Eukaryota > Metazoa > Chordata > Mammalia > Carnivora > Felidae > Lynx > Lynx rufus. Next base: position 2,695,450 of record NW_025814837.1, on the reverse strand, counting down.
CCATCTGGTCTTGGACTTCTGTTTGTTGGGAGTTTTGTTTTGTTTTGTTTTGTTTTGTTTGTTTGTTTACTGATTCAATTTCATTGCTGGTAATAAATCTGTTAAATTTTCTATTTCTTCCTGATTCAGTTTTGGGAGGGTGTATGTTTGTAGGAATTTATTTATTTTTTGTATGTTGTCTAATTTTTTGGCATATAATTTTCACAATATTCTCTTATAATCCTTTGTCTTTCTGTGGTGTTGGTTGTTATTTCTCTTCTTTTATTTCTAATTTTGTTTATTTGAGTTCTCTCTCCCTCTCTCTTATTGATGAGTCTGGCTAAATGTTTATCAATTTTGTTGATCTTTGATGATCTTTCATTGATCTGCTCTATTGTTTTTTGGTTTCTATTTCATTTATTTCTACTCTAATATTTAAAGTTTACTTCCTTCTAATGGTTTTAGGTTTTGTTTGTTCTTCTTTTCCTAGCTCCATTAGGTGTAAGGTTAGCTTGTTTATTTGACATTTTTCTTCCTTCTTGAGGTAGACCCATATTCTATAAACTTTCCTCTTAAAATAGCTTTTGCTGCATTCTAAAGATTTTGGAACATTGTGTATTAATTTTCATTTGTCTCCATGTATCTTTTTGTTTCCTCTTTGATTTCTTGGCTGACCCATTCATTGTTTAGTAGCATGTTATTTAACCTTAATGTATTTGTGTTCTTTCTATATTTTCTTGTGGTTTATTTCTAGCTTCACAGTGTTGTAATCAGGCAAGATGGATGGTATGATTTCAATCTTGAGTTTGTTGAGCTTGTTTTGTGACCTAATATGTGATCTATTCTTAGAGAATGTTTCATTGCACTTGAGAAGAATGTGTATTCTGCATTTTCAGGATGAAAAGTTCTAAATATATCTGTTAGATCCATCTGCTCCAATGTGTCATTCAAAGCAACTATTTTCTTATGGAAATTCTATTTGGATGATCCATCCATTGATGTAAGTGGTGTATTAAAGTCCCTTACTAATATGGTACTACTATTGATTAGTTCCTTTATGTTTGTTATTAACTGTTCTATACATTTGGGTTCTTTCAAGTTGGGTGCATAAATATTTACAATTGTTACATCTTCTTGTTGGATTGTTCCCTTTATTATTATACAATGTCTTACTTTGTCTCTTGTTACCGTCTATTTTGTACAATGTAAGTATTGGTACCCTGGCTTTCTTTTCACTACCATTTGCATGATAAGTGCTTTCTGTCCCTTTCATTTTTTTTAAACTGCATGTGTCTTTAGGTTTGTAATGAGTCTCTTCTAGGCAGCATATAGATGGATCTTGCTTTTTTATCTATATTGTCACCTTATGTCCTTTGATTGGAGTGTGTAGTCTATTTACTTTCAAAATAATTATGGATAGGTATGTACTTACTGCCATCCTGTTACTTGTTTCATGATAGTTTTGTAGTTCTTTCCTGTTACCTTCTTCTCTTGCTCTCTTCACTCATAGTTTTCTGCCTTTCTTTAGCGATATGCTTAGATTCCTTTATCTTTGATTTGTGGTTACCATTAGTTTTATATATAAATCTTGTGCAATTAGAAGTCTACGTTAAGTTGATGGTCACTTAAGTTTGAACCCATTTTTTACTCTTCTCCCCTCTCCTTTTCATACTTTACATCCTTTTATTTTTTTAAACCCTAGACTGATTTTTATAGATATATTTAATTTTACTGCTTTTGTGTTTCCTATTTTTCTTACTCCCATTTATGGTCTTTTCATTCCCCTCAGAGTCCCCTTTAACATTTCTCATAGGGCTGATTTAGTGGTCATAAATTCTTTAACTTATTTTTGTCTAGGAAACTATCTTTCCTTCTTGTCTGGCTGGATAGAGTATTTTTAGTTGCATATGTGGTTTTTGCTGTGTGTGGTTTTTTTTTTCCTTTTTTTTTTTTTCCTTATAGCACTTTGATTATATCATGCCACTCCCTTCTGGCCTGCAAAGTTTCTGCTGAAAATTCAGCTAATAGCCTTAAGGGGTTTCCCTTGTATGTAACTGTTTTCATCCTGCTGCCTTTAAATTTCTCTTTTTTACTACATTTTTTACCATTTCAATTATTGTGTATATTAGAGTGGATCTCCTTACGTTTATTTTGTTGTGGGCTCTCTGTGCCTTCTGGATCTGGATTTCTGTCTCCTTCCCTAGATTCAGTTAGTTTTCAGCTATTATTTCTTCAAAATATATTTTATGCCCCCCTTTTTTCTCTGTTCTTCCTTTGGGATCCCTATAATGCAAACGTTATTACACTTGATGGTGTCACTGAGTTCCCTAAGTCTATTTTCACTTTATATGGTTTTTGTTCTTTCATGTTCAATTTGATTACTTTCCATTACTCTGTCCTCTAGGTCACTAGTTTAATCTTCTGCTTCTTCTAGTCTACTACTTATTCCATCTTGTGTATTGTAAGTTTCATTTATTGAGTTCTCCATCTCTTTTTTTTTAAGTCTACTATCTCTTTGTGAAGTGTCTCACTGAGGTAGGTCCTCCATTCTTTTCTCAAGTCCAGTGAGTATCTTTATGACCATTACTTTAAATTCTCTATAAAACATATTATTTATCTCCATTTTGTTTAGCTCTCTTACTTTGATTTTGTTCTGTTCTTTCATTTGTGACATATTCCTCTGCCTCTTCATTTTGGCCAACTGTCTGTGTCTCTTTCTATGTGTTAGGAAAGTCAGTTATGTTTCCTACTCTTGAAAATAGTGGCCTTATGAAGAAGAGGTCCTATAATGCCCTACAGTGCAATGTGCCCTGTTCACCAGAACCTGGTGTTGCATGTTCTCTGCTCTTACGGCTGAGCAGGTTTTGCTTTTATCCAGTTATCTTCAGTGGCTCTCTTTGCCCATTGTGGGCAGGATTTGGTCCCTGTGCTATTAGTGGGTCAGTCTGGGGTCACTTTGGGCTTGAGTTGAGACAAGCTTCTTTGCTGTATCTCCTCAGGGCTGTCTCTTTCAGGTCAGGGACTCAATTTCTTCTCCCCATCCCAGCTTTCCCAGGATACTGCTGATTTTTAAAGTCCCAGATGGTAAGCCCTGCTGATTGAAAGAACTCACAAAATTCAGCTCCTCTGGTTTTCAAAGCCAAATATTATGGGGATTCATCTCTGCCACGTGGACTCCCTGGTATGAAAGCCTGTTTCTCTTCCTTCTCAATACCTATGGCATCCTTCCTTCCCTTGGACCCTGTTTAGCTCTGGAACAGTTCTCTGCCCTTCCTACCCTCTGCAGTGTGACCTCTTCTCTACATTTAGCTGTGGAGGTTTGTTCTGCCAGTCTTCAGGGTCAGTTTCTGGGTTATTTACACTGATGTGTAAATATCCGGGGGAACAAGGTGAGTTTAGGCTTCTCTTACTCCTCCTCAACAGTTCTTAATCATAGCACATCTAATCAAGAAAGTTATACATCTTCAAGATTTCTATTCTTTTTACAAAAAAAATTAATGTTTGTTTATTTTTGAGAGACAGAGCATGAGTGGGGGAGAGGCAGAGAGAGAGGGAGACACAGAATCTGAAGCAGGCTCCAGGCTCGGAGCTGTCAGCACAGAGCCCGAGGTGGGGCTTGAACTCAGGAACTGCGAACCATGAGATCATGACCCGAACTGAAGTCAGATGTTTGGCCAACTGAACCACCCAGGTGCCCCTCAAGATTTCTATCTAGTCTTAATGAATGTTTGTCCATTAGGAATGTATGAGATGCTGGTAATAACTCAAATATGACAGGAGGGATTTCTTTTCCTTGAAGGAGATTATCACACAAAACCCAGAGTTAGGCAACACAGTACTGGTATAGTGGGTTTTGAGTTATAGAGACTCCTCTATATTTCTGCTTTGTCATCCTTATGCATGGCTTCCACTTCCAATCCTCTTTGATGACATAACATTGCTTCTGGATCTCCAGCCACCGTACCTCTGTTCAAGGCAACAAGCTGGAAGAAGCAGATGTGAGGAAAGGATCACTTGCTTTCAAGGAAGTCAACTCCTTTTAAATAGCTTTCCTTAAATCTTACCCAATGGTTCTCATTTAAATTTCACTGGATGTGTTAATGAACTTGATAGCGGTTCATTTCAGCAATGTGTTCATATATCAAACTACCACACCTTAAATATATACAATAGTATTTGTCAATTATACCTCAAATAGGCTGGGGAAAAATCATCTCACTGGCCTCATTATTAGCAAAGGAATTTAAGAAAATAAGTTGTTAATGTTGATATTGTTGTTTTTACTGTTTGTTCTTAACCTGGGCACATTCATAGTAAAGAAAAAGAGAATGGAAATTAAGTACCAAATTCAACTGCACCATAAACTGCTTAATTATTTAGGAGGCAGTCTTCCAGGATCTGTATGCTTGAAAACACAGCAAGACTGAGGACATATACTCTGCCCCTAACATATATTACTATGCTGAAGTTTCTGTGCCTGAAGAGACCTCCCACCTGAGGTTCCAGAGAGAAGAACCCTAGCTTAAAGCCATTGCCTTTAGGGCACTATGCTCCTTGGCATTTTTTATATTTTGCCTCTTATTCCTTTATATTCTTCCTCCCATTCCTCACACAAAACAAGACACTGAGTTCAAGTTAGTTTTTTCTTCTTTTCTGATAGCCACAAAAGTTTAGATCCTTATTAACTGATATACTTTTCTGCCTCCCTTTCTCCAGGCTTAAACTCCATTCTTCCTAGTTACTAAAACCATCTGGATCTTCTAAATCATTCTAAGTATCCCTTCATTCAAAAAACCTTCATTTATTTTGTAAGCCTTATTAAAAATAAACAAATAGGGGTGCCTGGGTGGCTCAGTCAGTTAAGTGTCCAACTCTATATTTTGGCTCAGATCATGGTCCCAGGGTTGTGGGATTCAAACTCACATTGAGCTCCAACTCCACACTGAGCATAGAGCCTGCCTAAGATTCTCTCCCCCTCTCTGCTCTTCCCCTGCTCACAAGCAAGCATACAGGCTCTTGCTCTCTCTCTCTCTCTCTCTCTCTCTCTCTCTCTCTCTCTCGCTCTCTCTCTCTCTCAAATAAACAAACAAGCAAACAAACAAACAATAAGCTTTATTCTTGCATATAAGACTCTCTGCAGTCTAGCCCTATGGTCTTGCCAATATGATCCTCTAAAAGTGCCTGGTTCATTCTCACTCTGTATCTCTCCTCATGCAGTTCACCTTCCTCTCTTTGCCAAATCCTCCAGAGGCTAGTTCAAGTTCCCCTTGCTGCACAAAAACAGAAAGATGTCAGGGAGTCTCCTCACCCCATGGCATCTTTTCCACAGTAAAAGTGAGTCCTTCTGTCCCTGGATACTTGTCTGCAGCACTCCCTGACATGTTCTGGTTTCTAGCCATCTTTTTCGTGTTTGCATTCATTATTTGTATTGTTTGCATCTAACATAATATGGATGCCCACTCTCTGAAGAAGCCTCTTGTCAGTTTTTTGAACACACAGTAGGCTGTCAACATGTCTATTGGTTGAAAGTAATTTTTTTCCTCCTGTATATTTCTTTTGTGATCAAAATTCCTCTTTCTCATTATGCCTGCCTCTCAATTTCTAACCAAAATTGTATCTGGGCCCAAACTCCCAATCTGATGTTCCACAGAGTCAGAATGCATCATCCTCAGAGGTCAAGACATTCTACAATTGGCTGAATATTAGCATAAGGCCTGGGATGGAACTGAATTATAGGCTCCTTTTTAACCGCATGATTTCCACTGGGTTTTATTTTCTGTTTGCTTGTTAATAGAAATGCCCATAGGCAGTGGCCCCAGATCAAAAGTATGGACCTAATAGAATCTAAAAGTTCATGTTTAATTTTAAAATCAGACTCCCTTCAGATTCCCAGCATTGCCAAAATTCATCTGAAAAGCAGAAAATGTCATTTTCCTTCCACCTTCAAAAGCAGCTGAACAAAATTTAAATACATCTGGTTATAACAAACAAGCTAGAAAGTGCACCACAATTGGGACAAGTTTGAACCCAGATCCAATTTTTATGACTGAGTTAGAAAGCCCTTGAAAAATGGGGCTCGTGGTGCAATCCCTGCTGGGGCATTAACTGAAGCCTCTTTGGCAAGAAAGACTGAAGTAATAAGTATGAGTGGCATTTTCCCAAAGCAGGTTAAATACCCCAATAGAAACCTAGAAGAAATTATACATAAAGGTTCTCCCAGGCAGCTTGAGTCAATTTGACACCTCTTCTTTGCATGTAAATTCCCTTCATGACAAATCACATTCTACAATTTGTGGGATAAATTAGATGCTTTTATGAGTGTTAATGCCACAGCTTTTGGAGCTAAATAAATGTGACAAAAATAATAGAATTTTGTTTGTTTCTTTGCTTGTTTAAAATTTTCCCTTGAAAATGTAAGCTGAGATTATTTGAAGGAAAGACCCTCATTGGCCATTCTCTTCCTTATGACTCCAATTTGGTAATAGCTAATGAAACAAAGATGATGTACCCATTTTTAAGGAGGGTGATTGAATGAGGCTCAGGTCCTCTTTTGAGATGGATTGCTGTTCCTGAGGTAATGGGATGAGTTAATTTTACCTTTCTGATCTTTCAGAGGATCCACTCTTGCTTGATCCCTACCAGAGTGCACTAGCCAGGCAGGCAAGGGTATGCAAGGCTTTTCACTGAAGAAATATTTACTCACTGGGTCATGAATAACTTCTACCATATTCCTATTGATCTGGAAAACTTGTTAAAGTTAGACTGTAGATTTGAAACTCTACCTAATGAATATGAAGATTTGGTATAACACAGTGGTTAAGAAATGAATTTTGGGGGCACCTGGGTGGCTCAGTCAGTTAAGCATCCGACTTAGCTCAGGTCATGATCTCGCAGTTCGCAGTTCCTGAGTTCAAGCCCCACCTCGGGCTCTGTGCTGCCAGCTCAGAGCCTGGTGCCTGCTTCAGATTGTGTGTCTCCCTCTCTCTCTGGCCCTCGCCTACTCACGCTCTGTCTCTCTCTGCCTTTCAAAAATAAATAAACATGATAAAAAATTTTTTTAAAAAGAGATAAATTTCGGAACCAGTTTGTGGTAAACTCTGAATTCCACTACTTATTAGCTACATGACCTTGGGAAAATTATTTAAAGTCTTTGTGTTTTATATAAAAGGGGCTTAGAATAATGCCTGGATCATGTTATTTTTTGTCCCTATTTTCCAGTAAAAACCTTCTACTGCAGATCTGTGAGGTCTCCTGTCAGACCTCCCAAGAGTTCACATTTGGAATATATTGCTTCTGGAGTGTAAGCCTCTGTTTATGCTATTTCTCTTGTCAGAAATGCCTTTCTCCTGCCCTTCCCTGCCCTTTTTTGAAAATTCTTGGATTTGGGGATTAAGCCTGTTTATTGACTTTTTCCCTGGCACTTTCCCTTACATCTGGCAGGTTGTTTTCTGTTTTCTGTTTTCTGTTTTTGTTTTGTTTTGTTTTGTTTTGTTTAAGATCTCTTTACTACCTGTGATCTCTTTACCTTTCACCCACATATCATATATTACATTCATGTACTGTGGTGAATATTTATCTAATAATGCCCTTAGAGTAAGGTATCTGATTTTTTTTTTTTACTTAATTCTATACCTTCTTTAGTATCTAGCAATATTAGCCTATGATTTAATCATACCTCATGAAGAAGTTTTCCATGGCCATTCAAATGTATTCAGGATATAGAGTTACTTCTGTAACCATGAAGATACTGTTTGGCAAAAACATCTGAAGTCCTATCTTTCTATGATGATACATATTAGAAATGGTCTCAAGGCATGTATATTAGGGATTACTTATCCAAATTTTTTTCTATCCCTATCTAGAGAAAGCTAGGGCATCTACTGTGTGCTATTCTTTGTGGTCTCTTCAGCACTTGGGCTTTTCTACCCTTTTCCAACAATTTGACATTCATAATTGGCAGAATAGTTTCCTTATCTTCATTTCAATAACTAGCTGGAGGCTATTGACCAGAATTAGTCTTTTCAGTCCCTTTGTGAGATCAATCCATGATTTAGTTCTTCACCTTGTATTGGATGCAATTCCCTTGGATGAACTTCCACTAATCCATTGCCTCCATGACAATCCCATACTTGGAAGCTTTGCTGTACCACATTTCCTTTGACAAGACACTTTGTAGTTCTGTGCTTATTCATTGCACTTGATCAACCTTCATTGAATTCTTACCGAAGAGGATTCTTCTGCCCCTGATAATTGCTGTTTTCCTGAAATTCTTTTATCCCTTTGACTCAGACCCTTTGTTGTGTGGCTATCTCCACATGGCTTAGAGTTCTGCCCCTATAGCTAACATTATTTAGGACAGTTCCATGGATATCTTAAACACTCATTACATCCTTGGTAAGAAAATAAATGCAGCAAGTTCTCAGTTGCTGGACATTCTATTAACAGAAACTGTTGATTAAATGGCACTTTGCACTCCTCCAGGAACTTATATTTAAAGTTATTGGTGATATTTTCTTATATAAATAGCAATATATACATTTGGGATCTGTAAAGAGAAACTATTATTTTCATAATAATTTTAATTATAGTTGCAGTATACTAACCCTCAGTGAATTACTATTCCATGTTTGTACTGTATAATAAACATCTTAATCTGGATATAATAAAAACTAAAACCCTATATAAGCAAGCTCTGTTCAGAACCCTGTGGAATATATTTGTAGCTTGCCTTGGATTTTTTAAGTCTCAAAAGTCTTTATCTTACATTAAAACACGTGTTTATAAAATACAGTAGGTATAGATCATGATGTGTAAAAATTAAGTCATGGAGTTCATCGGAATTCTAAAAGATGCCACTCTCAAATTTTATACCATATTTTCATTATTATAAGCCTGTATTAATATGTCCTTAACATTGCCACATAGCATTCAATTCAGGGGGAAAAACTCTTAAAGGGAAACAGCAGACATGGGTAAGTTAAGGAATACCATTATGCACATAGCTCACAGATGGCTCTATGTGTCTGTTTTAGAGACCTTGGTTAAGTCGCATTTCCTCTTTACCTTTCAAAGTCTTACCTTCATTCCTTACCTACCCTCTTCATTTGCTTCCTCCTCTTGTCTCCTTTCATTTAATTTTTTGCCCTTAAATAGGGACTTAAAATTTTAAAGAGAATGGAAACTAAATGACAGGAAGGTGTATCTGTAGCACTCATGTAAAGATAAGAGATTTGGAGTTCAACACAACAGTTGTTTCATATGAACAAAAATGTGAACAAATGTAAGGACACTTGAGTAACAAATAGAGTGACAAGTAATCATAAATGAAATTTGGGTAAATAGTATTATTTTTAGAATGATAACCAGGAGAACATTTTATCCTGACTATAGAAAGAGTTCATTCTTTTTTTTTCTTTTTTTGAGAATTTTAAATAGGACAAGGAAGGAGAGAATGTCTGCACGTATTCAGATCAAGAAACAAAGGAAGGTAAGATTTGGAAGTAAAGTTCCCTATTTAAAAGTTCGCTTGGCAATGAGTCATCCTACACAGTCACAATGAGTCTTTGTACTTACTCAGTGGCTTTTGTACAAAGATCTCACCAGGCAAAAAGCTGCAAAGAGCACCCATTCTCATTTCAGATGGACGACAACTAAATCAAAAACAAGAGGGCAGAATAAAGATAGGTTTTGAATACTTCATTATTGCCTCTCAGTAACTGCACATTTTTCATTAAAAAACGAAGTGTATTTTACATATCATTAAATGCACAGGTTTTAAGTGCACAATTCAGTGAGTTTTGAAAAATGATCACATATCATCCTGACCCCTGTCAAGATATAGAACACTTTTTTTACCCCAGAAAGTTCCCTTGACTGGAAAGTTAATCTATACCCCTCCTGCCACAAGGCAATCAGTACTCTGATTCTTTCTTTCATCATAGATTAGTGTTGTCAGTTCTACAATATAATATAAATTAAATCATACAGCATGTGCATTCATGTTTCTGGCTTTTTCATTTATCACAATATTTTTAGTGACTTTTTTAAAAAAGCAGTATTATATTTAAAGAAAAACTATTAGGATAATACAGAAAATTCTCATATATCCCATACCCAGTTTCCTCTCTGATTAACATCTAACATTAATATGGTAAATTTGTTACAATTAAACAACCAATACTGATACCCTTTTTAAATATTTTTTAATGTTTTATTCATTTTTTTTGAGAGGGAAAGAGGCAGAGTGCGAGTGGAGAAGGGGCAGAGATAGAAGGAGACACAAAATCTGAAGCAGGCTCTAGGCTTTGAGATGTCAGCACCGAGCCCAACGCAGGGCTCCAACCCCCCAACCACGAGATCATGACCTGAGCCAATGTCAGACGCTTAACCAACTGAGCCACCAGGTGCCCCCTGATACATTATTATTAAGGGAAATCCATTCTTTATTCAGATTTCCTTAGTTTTTATCTAATGTCCCACCCAGGATGCCACATTAACTTAGTCATCATGTCTTCTTAGGCTTCTGGTTATGATGGTTTCTCAGACTTTCCTTGTTTTTGATGACCTTGGCATTTTTTAAGGTTAGTGGTAAGATAGTCTGTACACTGTTCTGCAATTGAAATTTGTCTGATGTTTTTCTCATGCATAGACTAGAATTATAAGTTTTCGGGAGGAAGACCACAGAGGTAAAGTGACATTTTTGGTATATCATATCAAGGGTGCAAACTATCAAATGGTTAATCATGATGTCAAATTGATCAGCTGTCTCAGGTGGTGGTTGTTTGGTTTCTCCACTGTAAACATACCCTTTTCCCTGTCTGCATAATAACTTGAAGTTCATCTATTTTGTTTTATGGACCAGCAGTTTGTTTCTTTGTACTGCCGAGTAGTGTTCCATTCTATGGTTATACTGTACTTTATTCAGCAATCCTATGGTCAAAAAATATTTGTGCTTTTTCCATTTGGAGCTATTTCTGAACAAGGCTGCTATGTACATTCTTGTATACATTGTGTGTGTGTGTGTGTGTGTGTGTGTGTGTACATATGGTTTTATCTCTCTTGAGTAAATGACTATAAATAAAATGGTTGGATTATAAGTTTAATGTACATCTAACTTTGTAAGAAAATACTTGACCAATTCACAAAATAATTATACCATTTTACACTCCTATCAGCCAGATCTGAAAGTTCTAATTGTTTCACATCTTCCCTAACTCTTGGTATTGTGACCGCTTTAATTTTAGCCCTTCTAGTGGGTATATAGAGATATTTAATTGTGTTAAATTTTTATTTCCTTTGTGACTAATGTCATTGAGAATATTTTCATGTACTTATGGCCATTTATATTCCTTCTCTTTTAACTACTCAGTTACCACAGAAGTGCTTTTTCTACTCTCCATAGGATTTCAGTGATATCCTTGTCGAGAATCATGTATGGATCAATTTCTGTGTTCTTTATTTTATTCTATTGATTTATTTTATTATCTAGCAAATATCACACTCTCCTGATTACTATTATCTTCTAATAATTCCTTACATCAGGTAGTGTAAATCCATCATATTTGGGTTTTTTATTTTAATTTTTTAACTTTTAAAAGTATTTATTTTGAGAGAGAGAGAGAGCACTTGTGGGAGAGGGGCAGCCAGAGAGAGAGAGAGAGAGAGAGAGAGAGAGAGGGAATCCCAAGTAGGCTCTGTGATGTCAATGCACAGACTGATGAGGAGCTCAATCTTACAAACCATGAGATCATGACTTGAGCCAAAAACAGTCAGAAGTTTAACCAACTGAGCCACCCAGGTGTCCCAAGATACTCTTCTTAAAACATAAGAAACAGTACATGACAATAATATGATATGGGTGACAAATCTGTATGACTTGCAATAGCAATCAGATTTCATAAAAGTTTAATTTATTGACTGGATTGTTCTGAGGCACAAGGTTAGTGTGAGATTTGGTAAATACCTGTGGGATTCTATTCATGGAATTATTTTAGGTAGTTGATAAACTTCTAGTTAGAATAAAGCTAAGAGACAGTTAAAATAACTATGAGACATTATTACTAAGTTATTAAACTGATTCTCACAATGTATTTATCTGTGAAAGGAAAGGTATTTATTGGAAGAGAATTTTGATTCAGTAAAACAACCAAGATTCATTATAGGTTTCTTATTTTTGGAATTTGAAATTTTCATAATGTAGAAAATTAACTAAAAAGTACAGCTACAGAAGAACTAATAGAAATCCAACAGCAAGATGACAAAGCCATATTGATGATTACATTAAAAACAATTAGACTAAATATAAAAATAAAAAGTAGAAATTCTCAGACTGCATAAAAAGGTAATGCTAAAATGTGTGTTATTTTCAAGATATATATTTTAAATTTGAAAACACAGTTAGCTTGAAAGTAATAGTATGGAGTACATATCATGAAAATCATAATCATAAGAAAGTGAGAAAGCTCAAATAATGAATTATAAAGTCATCTTTGAAACAAGGAAAATAACCAATAAAAAAGATGTATAGCCAAGGGTGCCTGGGTGGCTCAGTTGGTTAAGTGTCTGACTGCTGTCCAAGTCATGATCTCATTGTTTGGTTCTTGAGTTTGAGCCTGGCATCAGGCTTTCTGCTGTCAGGGCAGAGCCTGCTTCAAAGATCCTCTGTCCTTTTTTCTCTCTGCCCCTCCCCCATTCTCATTCTCATTCTCATTCTCATTCTCTCTCTTTCTCTCTCTAAAATATAAATAAACATTTAAAAAACATTTAATAAAAAATGTATAATGATAAGTGCATCAATTAATCAAGGTAACATAATAATCCTAAATGTCTATGCATTTAATAACAGAATTTCAAATTAAATGAATCTGAAATAATTTAAAGGAGAAATACAAAATACATAATTATACTTGAAGATTTTAACATGTGTCTCTTGTCTCTTGATAATTGATAGAAAAAGAGGCAAAATGAGTAAGAATATAGAAGACTTGAACAACACTAATAAACAATTTGACCTAAGTGGACATTTATAGTGGACCAAAAAAAAAAAAAAAAAGCCAAAGTCAGACTTTTCAAATATACATGGAGTATTCTATAAGATAAACTATATTCTTAGTCAAAAGAACAGATAGCAAAAAACAAGGAAATACAAATTGTGTTCTGACCAAAACATAATGATGTTACAAACATTTTTTTAATGCTTAGAGAATCCCTAGTGTGTGAAAATTATAAAAAATCTAAGTCAAAGAAGAAGTGCAAAATAAATTAGAAAATATTCTGAAATAATTATAACAAAATGAATGAAAACAAAATACCAGTTTGTGTGATTCAGTTAAAATAATGTTTAGATTAACATTTTTATATGCAAATATTTATATTAGAAAAGAATAAAGCACTGAAATCAGTGATGTAAACTTCTATATTAACAGGCTAGAAAAAGAAGAGCAAATTAAATCCAGAGTGAGTAGAAGATAAAAACTAATTAGAAGAAAGCAGAAATCAATGATGTAGAAAGCAAAGCACAGCAGAGAAATGAATAAAATTATACTGCCTATTGAGATTGGTTAGAAAACAAAGAGAGAAAACATAAATGAACAATGGTAGGAATGAAAGAGCAGACATGTATCATTAAAGGTTCTGTAGGTATTAAAATTATAATAAAGAAATTTATGGTTAATTTTATGCCGATAAATTCCACCACTTGGAAGAAATGGATTAAAAAGAAACAAAGTACCAAAGAGAGTCAAGGAGAAATAGAAAATCTAAACAGCTCTGTGTATTAAAGAAAATGAATTCATAATAAAAAAAAGTTTCCATAAAGAAAAACTAGGTTTCTGATGGCTTGTCTGTTGAAATTTAACATGTATCTAAAGACAAAATAATATTATTTTATAGGAAGTCTTTCAGCAAACATAAAGGAAGAGGAAATTCTTACTCATTTTTTGAGGTCAGCACAATCTGGAAGCCACAACCAGACAAAAACATTACAATAAAAATACAGACCAAAAATAATATAAGCATGTTTTTTAAATATTAGAAAATGGAATGAAATATAAAGAGATAGCTCATGATTAGGTGAAATTTCTCAGAGGAATGCAAGGTTGGTTTGTTTAATACTTGAAAATCATTCAATGTAATTCAAAACATTAACAGAATAAATGATTAAATTTATATGATCTTCTCAATATATGCAGAAAAAGTATCTGGCAAGATTTCCCACATTTATAATGAAAATTCTCAGCAAGCTAGGCATAAAAGGAAATTCAACAATCTAATCAAGAACATTTACAAATAACTTACGCTTTGCATCATACTTAATGATAAAAATTTGTATACATTGTCCCTAATATTTGGAAAAACACAAAGATGTACCCTTCATACCTCTATTTAACACTACAGTGGAGGTTCTACTTTGAAAAATAAGTGGGTAAGGAAAAAATTATAAGTAAAACTATCTTTAAACAGTGATGTTTATTATTTTGGTTAAAAATATTAAGGATTCTATCAGTCTAGCAAAATATTTACAAAGATGAATATAAAAAATCAATTGTATTTCTATATTTTAGCAGCAAAAACAGGGAAATAATTTTTTAAATCTACAAACATTCGAAATACCTAAAAATTAAAAAATATATATGTGCATAACTTACCTAATAAAAGGTACAAATCATTGCTAAATGAGAGTAAATAATAACTTAACAAATAGAGAATTAAATCCTATCCTTGTTTTGAAACTCAATACGTCTATAATATTGATTCTTACCAAATTTATCAATAGATTCAATGAAATTCTAAACAGAGGCCCAACATACTCTGTAGAAATTAACAAGTAGATCCTAAAACATGCATGGAAATATGGACTGATTTTAACTCACAGTTCCTGAGATGGAGCCCTAAGTCACTTGGGCTCAAGCTGACAGTTAGGAGCCTACTTTGGATTCTCTCTTTCTCTCTCTCTATCTTACTTTGAGTAAAGGACTTTTGTGCAAGTAGTTTATTTAGAAGATGATCAAGGGAATAGGAGTGAGGGATCAAGGACTGTTAATTAGGAAAAGCGGGAAAGCCAATCTAAGCGTAAGCCTCTGAAGTGACCACTGTGGACCACAAGGGTTGGGAATACCTGTAAAACATATAAAATGTCACACAAACTTTGGCTCTCTAAAGGATGGGAAATGAGAGTTTTTATATACTCACTGCTTGAAGGTTACCCTAGAAGAAATATCCTTGCACTTCCAGGCTACACTAGTGAGAGACGAGTGGGCTCCCACATCATGGGACAAACCTCAAGGCAGGAACACCTCAGGTATGAACGTTTATAGCACAATGTGAATTCAAACTGGCATAATTACAACTTAGAGCAGAGAGGCAATAGCATACCTAACTGTAGGTCAACATAAAATTCTGATTCAAAAGCTTGGAAAAAGAAGTTAACTTAAAAAAAATAGAAAGACAAGTGGTTACAAAAACCAATATTAGATTATCCTAAACTAATAAATTTAGAAAGTTTATACAAGCACCTGAGATTAGAATGAGAAAGAATATCTTCCTTGGGGAGTCCTTGCTCCTAAGCAGGAGAGATTACAGTGAGGAAGTTCACCCTTTGCCAGAACTAGCTGAATTTAGTAAATTCAAATTTCGGAACAACAACAGGAGGCTAAGGAAGCGAGAGTCTAGAATGGAATCATTGTAAACCGTTTAAACAACAACAACAACAAAAACATACACATGGTAAGGAAACTGGAGAATTCAGGTGCAAATGGTCAAAACCTTGATCATAGGGTTTGACATCTCAAAGAGAAAAGAAAATAATTTGGAAAGTAATGAAAAGTCACTGGGAGTGGGAAAGGAGAATACAAACAGGAAAAAACTAAGGTAGTCCTTTCCAGAGTAAAGCTAACTAGGATTGTGTTGTCACTTACACTATTATTAAACTTAGGGGTTATTTCCAAATACATACCAGAGTGTGGTATATAGATTTCCATCCATCACTAGTGACATTGATTTCATCATACAGATTTGAGACTTGGGAAAGCATTTAGATAGATCATAGCTTTTTTCATTAGGTATTGATTACAAAAGTATTTTGGGGCACCTGGCTGGCTCAGTCAGTGGAGTGTGTGACTCTTGATCTTGGGGTTGTAAGTTTGAGCCCCATGTTGTTTGTAGAGATTACTTAAAATAAAATATTTTCAAAAAAAGTATTTTGTAAGTCTATCACATAATTAATAAGATCTTTATGAATGTTAAGATATTTAGAACATACTGTATATTGACTATATGTCATAATTAGTAAACACAGTATATATATATATATTCATACATACATACATAACATACACAGCCATGTGGGGCACCTGGCTGGCTCAGTCCGTAAAGTATATGACTCTTGATCTTGGGGTTGTGAGTTTGAGTCCCACATTGGGTATAGAGAACCCTTAAAAATAAAGTGTTTAATATATATATACATATATATACACACACACACGCACACACACAGATCCATGTACTTTGTGTTATTCTAAATTCAAATTTTGTTTAGTTTAAAGATAAACAGACTAAAGTACCCTAAATTCTCTTTGGAACTGGACATTTCCTAATTTATGCACAAATAATTTATTCAATTTTAAAAGACATTGTTCACGATTACCTTAAGCTACTTAGTAATGTTTGACATTGATGATAAAACACGCAAATTATAATAATGAGATGTGATTTTAATTTTTTGGGTGTGTGACTGGAATTTGTAAATTAAAACTTCCATACTAAAAACAGTCCTAATTTCTTATTAGATCACCATCAAGCATTGACTATTTGAATCAGTCCTTTGACTAGAGTTGATATTAACAAAATACTGAGTATGAATCCTAACAAGGACACCATGAACACACATACTTTGTTTCCATATGGCTTGAGTTATAGCCACTTGTCTATGCACATTGCACCTTTATGCATTCAGAATACATTGTTAGTAAATATTTTAACCAGAAAACATTCATATGATGAAGTATACCTCTCTGACTCTAAACATAAGTACAATTTTAATAGGAGAAAAATGGTATCCTTGGGTAATTTGGCTGTTTTTTTTTTTTTTGTCCTGGTTTCCAGTGAGTGCCAAAACTCAGAAAAATGAGCAGTTCTGAATTTAACCCTTATGAAGGGTAAAACCATTGTAACATTTCACTGCCCTCTACAGGATGCAAATATAAGTTGTTTGGGTGGAACTTTCTTTTCTGCGCATAATTTCAAAATGAAACTCTCAAGCAAGGATCCAGAATTTAGAACAGCAGTGGCAAAGCAAAGGAGGGTGCAAGAGATGCAAACTGAGGTTTCTGTAAAATTAATGAATTTGTGAAGACATATAGTACCCAGCAAGATTTCCCCAAAACGAAAATATGCAACAACAAAAATTCCACAGTATGATAAGGTGGCAATAACACATAAGAGGTTTTATGAATTGTTAGAATGAGAAAGGAAAGGGGGGAGGGGGGGAGAGAGAGAAGGGCAGGAGAAAGGGAAGGAAAGTGTTATTGAAAATAAGTGGGTGTTATTCTTTGATCTCGTTTTTTCTCTTTTTGTTTGTTTAATTTCACTTGATTGCTAAAATGAAAAGTGTCTGCAAAATGATGGATTAATTAGAAGAACATGGAACCATTATTTTTCTTACAAAGAAAAAAAAAAGTTTTATCCTTATAAGATCCCATCCAAAGCCTTCACTCTGCACCATAGTGGGTTTTGAAAGTCATTTACATAATAGCTAACAAAAATGTACTCAGCAAAACACTGGGCTTTCTAAACACAGGAGATAATTATGTTGGAAGAATGATATTCCATTGCCATCTCCATTTTCAAGATACATTTATTCTCCCTGTACACAGCATAGAACAACCAAACACATATTAACATATATTGCGTAGGTGTGCGCCATTAGAGTGACAAGGTACAGGCAGTTGGGGCTGATGGGGGCTAAGGCAGAGCAAAAGCCAGGAAGGAAAGAAATACTGCATTCTATTCCTGGCATATATGTACCACCTGAATGGTATTTTTCATTATCTCCTGCACTGGGAACATTCTATTATTCCACTGGGAAGTCATAGCAGAAGAGATATAATTATCAGCAGAGTAATGGGGATGCTCTAGCTAATGGCCAGCTATTCAAATATCTCAATATAATCGTCTTGCCCAATCTCTCCCCATTGCATACTCTTCTGGAGAAACTCATCATTTTTTCCACTTACTCCAGCATAATGAATTCATTTTGCATTTTCTTTGTGAGAAATTAAGAGGAATCGCAATATAATGTGTTGACATTTGAAATTCTGCACAGAAAAGTTTAGGCTGGCAATTTAGTTTAATCGCAAGCTAGCAGGGAGAGACTGCTTATTAAATTAGTTCCCTGTGTACAGAATGTGTATTTTCTTTATAAACCTTTGCCTTTGTACCTGAGTTTAGATTTTCTGCCCCTTCTTTGTAAGTTCAGTTTTCTCAAAAGAAAAAATAATGTCCCAAACTAAAGGAGTATGTTCTTTGAGCCTTTTTCTCCCCCCATGGTCAAAATTGTTGACATCAGAGATGAGCATTGAGTAAGAGGCCCTTGGGAAAAGTGAAAAATAAATAAGAAGTTGCCTTTAAGCAAAGCCTTCAAAGTGTATTTTCTTTTTCTGCAATATTAAACCACTCATTTTGGTCACTCTTGGGAAAGATTCTTTCTCCCTATTAGATTGAAGTTCTTCTGTTTGTTCAGAAGCTTGAGTAACCATTTCCATATTTTTTCCTCTTTTTTTTAGAGTTTCAACTCATTTTCTGTAATAAGACTTGTAAACTGCTAATTAAAGAGCCTCTCCACTTTCTCTAGGGAATGCCAGATATCCGAGCAGGTGGTAACATGAACAAGTGATAAAAAACTGCTATTGAAATCATTGCATTGGAAGAGAATTTGGCTTTCCTTTCATCCCAACCTTGAAGCTTTGCTAAGATCCAGCATTTCAGGGGTGAGAGGCAAGGTTAGGTGTGAAACGTGTGTCATCAGTTGATGGGGAGCAAGATTTTTTTTATTTTTTTTTATTTTTTTAAGCAGATTTTTAAAAAAAGGGTGTCTCATTTTGATTACCTTCTTATCATGTCTCACAGTCTTTCCATTTGCTTCTTATAAAGTATTTTTTATATCCAAACAGATATTGTGTTCACATAGCACCTTAAAATTTTGTAAAGAAGACACACATTTGGGAAAATATAGTCAGAGGGAGTATCCATTCCTGTAATTGCCTCTAGTCCTTTTTGAACAGCACAAACATTAGAACTCCCTGAGCTCATCAGAGGCTGCTGGGAAGTGGTATGAGGGAAAGACAACATGGCCTTCACCTCAGCACGGGGAATAAAAGGCCACCCTAGAAACTAACATGCAGCCTGCAGAATTACTCTGGAGTCTGTGAGTTAGTCTCACTACACTCTCTGGATCTGTCACCATCCCGTCCATACCTACTCTTCATCTTGCAAAAGGTATCTGGTTTCCCTCTACTTCATGAACCATACTTGGCAGCTAAGACTATGCCTAGGCACTGCAAGTCCTTTAATATTAGTCTAAAATTTTACATTCTTACTTCAATTACAAGTCTCTTGCAATCTTTTTACATTAATGTTCTGTTGAATGTCATTCTTCTTTTTCTCCTTTACTCTGTATATTATCATCATCAATAAAATTCACTGCTATTTCTTTAACTGTCAAATAGTTCTATGCCCTAACTGTTATAATATGGGATTTGTCACTTTGTTTGGAAGATGGTCTCTTGGTATAAAATGTGGTATTTTCCTTAAGAAAGATGGTTAGATCTTTCATAATAAAGACATTACATAAAAGGACACTGTCTCAATTTATGTTTGGAGGTCTTCCATAAGCTAAAGGAAATTGAAAAGGAAGTAAAGGGAAGGAAGCTCACCACAACTCTCAAGGTATGATAGTGAACTTGCTCCATATGTGTGTTACTTAAAACTGATTATGATGCCGTGAGGTTTTCAAATCCACAATTTGTTTTTCATTACTAACAGAGAAGCCAAAATTAGCGGGGGGTATATGAGTGACTGCAAAGGTATATATATATGTTCAAGAATGCAGTCATGAAAAAAAGCAGCTTTGGTTTATAATATAAAAGACAATAAGTTATTACAGCAAGAACACTTGATCTCGAGTCAGCAGCCTGAGTTCTAGTCTTAAATCTAGTCCTTGCTAACCAGCTATGTGACCTTGGGGCTATGAATCATAAAGCCTCCAATTCATCCAGAAAATGAGGAAGTTAGATTTGATTTTGTGCAATACTACTTCCAATTTGAAGCATCTCTAATTACATTATTTGGATTTAAAGTATCTTTCTGAAAACCCGGCTATTAATGGACAGCAGACATAAATTATAATCCATAGTAGTTTAATTTTAAATGATTCATTTTAAGAAGTTTCTGATAGGTAAAGAGGAAGTGATGTAATTAACTACAGGGAGGTTCAGTGAAGGAATATGGCAAATTGGATCAAGCAATGCATCATTAGGGATTTATTGAATGCCTCCTGCCTTAAATATTATGAAAGATAAAAAATATTTTAAAATATTTGAAATGACCTCTTTCTTTAATTTCCCCCTCTTTAGGGGGAGGGTGAAGTACAACCCTTTATAAAATTATGAAGCAAAGAAGTGACAAACAGTATAGTTCTATGAAGAGATACAGTAGAATTTTAGATAATGATGTAAATGAAGCAGCCTTATGGGAACAATTAGGGTCTGATAAAGTTTTAGAATTATTGGTGGTACTAAAATGAATAAAGAACAGAGTCTGCTAGGTTCAGTCAGGGAAAAGAGACTCTGTTAAACTTCACCTAGAGGTTATAGGGAGGTTCTCTAATATAGTATTCAGTAACAATGGGTAGGGAGGAAAAAGCCCTAGACATAACTAGGAACCTTAAATGGTTCGAACATATTTTGGAAGAATTGATGACAATGAATATTAAAATTCCATAAATGTATAGTTCACCAAAACAGAGGACCTATCAAGACACAAAACTAGTAGATTTGCTTTTCCTACAGACTTTACTCTGGAGCTGCTCTTTGGCATGACCTAGAATATATTTCCTTGTATTAACAGACATGAGGGGGTGCCTGGGTGGCTTAGTCAGCTAAGTGTCTGACTTCGGTTCATGAGTTCAAGCCCCACATCAGGCACTGTGCTAACAGCTCAGAGCCTGGACCCTGCTTCAGATTCTATGTCTCCCTCTCTCTCTGCTCCTCCCACACACACGTTCTGTCTGTCAAAAATAAATAAACATTAAAATTTTTTTTAAAAACAGACATGGGTACCTGACCAAGGGAATTACAGAGAAATATAGAGATTGCTCTTATGCTGTTCCTTATAACTTCTCAGGTTACAGTGACGCTATGATAATTTCATCATGTACTCAATTTTACCGATATTTTTTTCCTATTATGAAAAGATGTGTTGATGTTATTTTAAATAGCTGCAGCTAGAAAAAAAATACAAACTTTTCTATATAAGTCTAAAGAAAAAATTTAAATGAAAAAAGAAATAGATGTATAAAGCCATGTTTGATTCTATTGAAGCAAGCAGGAGGGAGAGTGCAAAGAATTTGCTGTGGCCTTATAGGATTCTTAGTAAATAATTTACAGCAGTTGTCTTCAAACATTTTTGCTCATGTACCACTAAGACTTTTGAAAAACTAATTTACTCTGTCACGTACTTTTAAGTTGACATTAAAATTTTCATCATAAGCTCATACTTATGATACAGATTACAAAATAAATACATTATAAATGTTGACATTTAAATATAAAATTGTTAAATCATTCTATTAAATATATCTAATGGAATCTGAATACTGGATAGGATTTGAAAGCTGCCATCATTATGAAAACAGTAGATGACATGAATTTCCTTTGCAATATTAAATTTTCAGTTTCTTTTTTCCTCCATGAATTTGTTTCTGTTCTACATCCCCCAAAGAATTTTAGCCTTTAATACATTTTTATGTTTAAAAGTTTTTTATTGATTATCCTATCATCTTCGTCTGAAACACAATTATGCATGTAAAATGTATTTAATATTTTACTCCTCTGACTATAAAGCTCTAAGAATCAAAAATTTCTTCTCAATCAAGTTACAATAATTATCATTAATACACAATTGATAAAAATAATATAAATAAATCACAAACTAATAATATTTAACATAAAATACAAAAGTTCATTAGAATAGCATCTCTTAATGAGATAGATGGATCTAGGTAGTTTTTCCCTGCTATTTCATGGATGAATTCTACTCATTGCTACCATGAGATAGTGCTTATCATCAATTTCCCTGATTACTATCCTTTAAAAAAGATGTGAGTACTATTTAACCTAATGGGCAATGCAGGACTTAATATATAAAAAGGTCAATGTCAAAACAATTAGCCCATTAGAACCATCGTTTTGTTAGAAAAAGTTTAACTTTATTTTTTAAATTTAAAACAAAGTGTTCATACATACCTCAACCTCACAACATCACATTCTGGATTTTCACTGATATAGATAAATTAATGGATGACAGATATATAAAAGATGAAGTCATAAAGTTTTGACTTGAGTTTTTGGTCTGAATGAAATAAGGCCCACTGCATTCAGTTCTTCACTTAAATTTTCTTTGCTTGATTCTCAGGACCTGCCTTTTAGCAGCCAGGTGCTCTTTTAGATAGACTGGGGACGGAAGAGTGAAGGTCACAGTATGAAAATTACGTCACACCCCCCATCCTATAACATATCAAAATTTAGAACATTTCAACTCAAGTCAAAATACCCTTTCCAATGCCATACTCTGTCCTTTTCATGTTTATTTTTGGGGGAGAGAGACAGAGACAGAGACAGAGCATGAGTGGGCAAGGGGGGAGAAAGAGAGGTAGACCAGAATCTGAAGCAGGCTCTAGGCTCTGGGCTGTCAGCACAGAATCTGATGCAGGGCTCGAATTCATGGAAGGACGAGATCATGATCTGAGCAGAAGTCGGACACTTAACTGTATGAGCCACCCAGGAGCCCTCCTATATTCTAATAGAATATATATAAGACAGAAATATATATAAGACAGTGATAACGAGAAAAGTCTATTTTTGTACTTTAGGGATGACAATATTTTGAATATGTCTAGAAGTTTTTATGTTCTGTGTGATGATCCACTGAGATGTATAGTTTTCCAGCAGGAGAAGAACAGTGAGCAAATAGGTGAATTGCCCTCAGATACTTTCTTGGGAAGATCAATTTTAGAATAAAGAAGGCATACATAAAGTTGAGGATATGGAAATATATTCCTTAAAATTATTGGTGCCCAATTATCCCAAGAAAGACTGTGTACTCCCACAAAGGTATTCACCAGTATGAAACCTACTCCAGAAGAGAAGACTCCACTTCTACCCCTAAGAATACTTTACTTCCATGATGACAGTCTTTATTTCCTCATCTCAGCATAAACCCATCTCTGATTACCAACCTTAAGAATGTGTCATGTGGGGGCGCCTGGGTGGCACAGTCGGTTGAGCGTCCGACTTCAGCCAGGTCACGATCTCGCCGTCCGTGAGTTCGAGCCCCGCGTCAGGCTCTGGGCTGATGGCTCAGAGCCTGGAGCCTGTTTCTGATTCTGTGTCTCCCTCTCTCTCTGCCCCTCCCCCGTTCATGCTCTGTCTCTCTCTGTCCCAAAAATAAATAAACGTTGAAAAAAAATTTATAAAAAAAAAAAAAAGAATGTGTCATGTGCTCTAAATCTATTGTATAATTTAACCCTTCCATTTCTCCTAGATCTTTAAATTGGGATTATTATTCACGATGTATAGCTATATAAAACTGAGGCTCTGGGCACCTGGGTGCTGGGTCTGTTAAGCGACCAACTCTTGGTTTCTACTCAGGTCATGATATGGTTTGTGACTTTGAGCCTTGCATCAGGTTCTGCAATGACAGTGCAGAACCAGCTTGGGAGCCTTTCTCTCCTCTGTCTCTCTGTTCCTCCCCTGCTTTTTCTCTCTCTCCAAATAAACATGTAAAAAAAAAAATGAGGCTCAAGGAGATCAAGTAAGTTGTTCATGATTTCATTAAAAAGAAAAGGAGACCAAATCTTCCTAACCCCAACAATATGCACCCCAAATCCTCTGTCACTTCAAACAATGAAAAAGTTGTGCTTTGTAAGTTTTGAAGAATCTACAGCTGTAATATCCTGGACGCTAGGACGGCAGCTGGGATAGAGCTTTTAATGACAGTGGCATTTTAGCCTGAAAATAAAGCCAACACTTGACTTTATTTGAAAAGGTTATCTCATCTTTCTGAAACTTCTTCCTCAAAGTGGCCATCAAATTTTGAGTAACATTAACATTTTTTTTATTTTAAGGAGTTAAAAAAATAGTAACATAGTCCCCAGATTTTTCCCACCTGGGCCTCTCCAATTATGCTAGTCAACATAACATTTTGTCAGGTGGAATTTTATGATTTCTCATTGTGTAATTCCTATAGCTATTGATTTCTTTGAACAGTGAAGAATGTGCTGCTGGGAAATCCTCCCTGTTGTGTGTGTGTGTGTGTGTGTGTGTGTGTGTAAGTATGTTGATGGAATTTGGGTAGTAAGGTGGGGAAGAAAACATTTGTTTAATTTTTGTCCTCTCACCTAAAACATACATTTTGCCTTGAGAGATTCTCATAACAGAGCAGTCAGTTCTGTGCTCTGCTTTTTTCATAAAGATGACACACTAATTTTCACTTCAAAGCCTGGCAGTTTGTAAGCTTGTCTTACAACATTAATTTTGGGAGCCATCTTCCAATGTCTTTCAGGGAGACATTAACAGTCAACTGTGTTTGGCTTGTGAAAATAGAGAAAATGCTTCTAAGACACAGAAAATAGAGAGAAAGAGAAATGAAGCTTTAAGCAGTTAAAAATCAAATGCTTAATTCTGGTGCATTACATATCAATAAAAAGTAAAAGGAGAACTTGGTGGAAAACAGAAACATAATGCCATGCAGTTAAAAACTTTTTGTTTTGTTTTTAACAAATACTATTAGTGTGGAGTTGGCACATAGAAAGTGGAATTGTTACACACACACACACACACACACACACACACACACACGGGATGTCTACTGTTTCTTTGCAGAATTGAAAGCAACCTGAACTTTTATAGGCTATTTTTAACACATTCTATTTAAAGTTTTGGCAGAATTACAAACTTCATTACTGTATGTCATTTTCTAAATAGAAATGTAAACTCATTTTAAAAAAGAGTAAGGAACACAATCTTATCATATAAAAGTTCCTTTGCTCCTGTTCTCTGGGATCCTTTCCTTCTTCATGATGTATCTTAAGCATGTTTCTCCCCAGCTGAAACTGGTACTGGGCTTCTGCATGGGCCAAGAAGAAAATCACTAGGTTTCCAAATTGCACCCACCTCTAACTTATGTTCTTTTTCTCTCACACCTTTTCATAATCTTTGGGTCCAAAGAGTCCTCTCCTGCCTTTTCAGTAATTTTGGCCCCTTGTATGTGTCATGACTTGACCCCTGGTTTTTATGGACTGTGCCGTGTAAAACCCAAACAAGCCTATGAAGTAGGTAAGGGTAAGAAATAGGCTAAAAATGTGAAGTAAATTATATGCAGCCCCACATTTATATGTGTTGGAAGCAGGATTTAACTTTACAAGTTGTGGACTACAAGGGTTGTACTCTATCTATTGTGGGTTACTACCTCTCAAACTGATAATCCAGGAACATGGAATTAGGGGTCCAAGTATGTTAATTCTAGTTTCAGCTCCATTGCTACCTTTGGTCATGGTAAAATTAACATTGTGAGCCTCGGGATACTTAGTTAAAAAACATATCCAATGATGTTTAAGTTCTCCTCCATTTCTTGCTATTGTCATCATTACTACAATTTATGGAGTAGTATTTACTTATATTAGCTAAAATTGAGGCTACATGCACACTAATTTGCAAACATGTTATTTACTCCTTGTAGCATTACTTTGAGAAATTATTGATTTTAGAAATGATGAATCTGGCAGTATGTTACTTATCAAAGTGGTATAACTTTGAGAATTAGAACCAGAATTCAAACTGAGGCCTGACTGCTTGAGTATCCAGACTCTTATTCATAGTTTCCCCCCTGTCCTGTTCTCAGACTCCTTCAGACACAAGGGTTCAGAAAACAAAAAAGGGTTGGATATCCTGGAAGGCCCATAGTGGGATAGAAATTGAATAGTACCTCAATGACAAGTTGTCTCATCAGCAAGGGGGAAAAGCAAGGGGAAACCAATTTGAAAAATGCCTTATTCTCAGAAACAAACCTAACACGTTTAAGTACAAATATAAAGCGCATGCAGAATGGAGAAGAAAAGAATAAACAAACTTCATTTAAAAAGACTTAATATAAAATCCCAATCTTACTTTTTTTTGGTCTTCCCCTTTTCAGCACACTTGTAACAAAAATGTCTCTGTATCCTTCCCCACACCTAAAATTGTATGTACATCAGAAATTATAGCAGAAGTCTGTGCAATATTTACAGAACCAAGAGGTAACACTGAAATATACAGAGGAAAAAAATACACAACTAAAGAGAATGCTGAACAGGAAGCAATCTTGAGATTCACATAGTCCAATCTTGCTCAGAGAATGTTATCTTCATGATCTGCAAGGTTTCATCAGAAAGAGAAAACTAAAAATAGAAAGTGTGGGTTAAGTGAGTGGGATATATAGCTTAAAAAAAAGGAAGAAAACTACTCACAGCTTAAAGGTTTAGAAAACTCTCTGCCACAAGATCTGAAAGAATAAATTACATCAAGAGCTGTTTTAGCGTTTTCCTTATTTTGGGGAAGTGCAGGGTGGATTGATTTGGAGTGACCTATGTTTAAAAGCCTTGGTATTCTTGAAAACAGAGCAGTTCTATTGCACAACCCTTCCCCTCCTTCCTCTCCCCCTCCCCCTCCTCCTTCCCACAGCACAAAGCAGCAACTTTTATACAATCTGACTTCTCAACTCCTGTCTTATTTTCTCAACACAACAGGACAGCCATCTATCGTGTTCTTGCTCCATATGACCTTCCTGCCGTTCCCATATTTCCTGTTTTTCTGACTTCTTTCTTCTCTACTCACAGAGGTTTAAGTACATGGACGTAGGGCTGGGGAAATGGAGGTTAAGGTTGAGAGAGAAGCTGTGAAATCATGCAGCCATTCACTATGAATTTTGAGTTCATGCCTATAACATGATCTGCTAATAACAGGCTACCGTGTCTCCATAGCACACATTGCATTGTTTGTTTAAACAACCTCCCTACACCCCTCCCTGCCAAAAAAAAACCCCAAAAAACAAAAAAACAAAAAAAAACTACCAATGACAAAATAAGACATTTTGCCCAATTCAAATTGAAGCAATGCCCCAGTGCATTGTGAAAAGCCAGCTGTTGAATTCGAAGAATACTGACTAGCAGATAAAAAGAAAAGGAGTGAGGAAGAGATTACAGGCAGGCTTCAATGTCCTCTCAACATCTCAGGTGAAGGACTATACAGAGGAATTCTGACACGGTCAACTTGTACCATTAATCTGGCCCCTTGTATTAAGTACTGATTCCATTCATGAAGTTGCAATAGGCAATATTCTAGAAAGTTCTCTGAACAGGTTACCATATCATCATCTCACTCGGTTAATGACTTTGCAACATATTTCAAGAAGGCAATAGAATATTTTGTGAATTGCACTCTAGTATTTTCATGAAAAAATCAATTCTATCAGCGTCTGCATCCTTTTTTAAAAATTTTTCTGTTACATTTAAGGGAGTGCCAATCCTTCAAAGATTAACCCCCTTTTATGCCCTATATCTAAGTATCATAGGTATCCTTGCTCCTTGAGAGATACAATTGTTTTAGAGGAGATATTTCCTTTATCCCATGTTTCTCTGTACCAGATCATTCTTAGAAAGCATGCAAGCCCCTGATATCTAGTCTTGTATCCAGGAACCATATGTGATTATAGAGCACTTGAAATGTAGCTACTATATATTGAAATGTATGGAAGTGTAAAATACACAGCAGATTTCAAAGACTTTTTACCAAATACAAAAAAGTAAAGTGTTAATAATTGTTTTATATCTTTTACATTTTAAAATGATAATTTTACTATAGTGAATTAGTAAAATATAGTATTAAGTTAATTTCACCAGTTTCTTTTACTTCTTAATATGCCTACTACAGTGTTTAAAATTGTGCATGTGCCTTTTGCTTTTCTTTTTTACTTTTTGGTCATGTTCTTGTTTTGGTTTTTTTTTGCTTGTGGTGCAGCATATTCTCCAATAGTTTCCTACAAGAACTCTCATTAGAAATTTCCTGAGTCCTTTCATGTCCAGCCACATGTGTACATGACAGGTTTTGTCTTAGTTTCTATTTCCCTCACTATTTAAAGAAAAGTTCTCCAAAAGATAGCTTCAGCATCCTTGCCTTCAAAAGTAGTCTATGTGCTAAGGACTTCCAAAGTTAAATCTTTAGGACATAACGTATCAAAAATTTGAGACTATTGTATCATGCTTCTTATTGGACATATTTACTTGAAAGATATTTCATGGACATCTTAAATATAACTATAATCCTTGATATACACACATAAGCCCACTTACATAAACACAGACTTGTTTGCCATGCAAACTTACAGCAAACCATACCATGCAATACCTTGTTTCTCAAGTCAGAAACCTAAGAGACTTCCTTGATGCCTTTCTTCAGGACAATCTGTATGCAATTCCTATTTTTCTGCCTCAAAATGTTTTCCTAACCTGACCATTCATTTCCATTTCTAGTGGAATCACTTTTGCCCAAGCCTCCACAATTGCATTCCAGGACGATTTCTTAACTGGACTTCAGGGTTTTAATCTTGTTCTCTACCAACCCATTCCCTACAACCAGAAGAGAAAGGAGGTCATTTCAAACATAAAATGTTGAAAATCTTTAACCTCACTCAAAATTAAGTACAGACTCATGAACATGACTTATATGATTTCTCCTGTTACGATATCATCCAGCCTCTCCAATCTTTTCTCATACCACTTTCTACCTTGCACACTCTGCTTTAGCTCCTCCTAGAAATCAGTCATTCCTTGGTCTCCTCTCAAAATGACCAAATTCTTTCCTGCCTCTGGGTTTTTACCATGCCATTCTCTAGAATCTTCCTTATCTTTTGCATGACTCCTTTCCAACACTGAGGCTTCTCTTGGATACCTCTCTTTGTTGACCACCCAGTCTAAAAATAGCCCCTGTTACTGCAACATTATTTCTTTATTTTCTACCACAGAGCTCTGTTTTTCCTTTATAGCAGTTTTCCAAAATTATTTTATAGAAGTTACTTGTCTATTATATGACTCCTTATGTGCATAATGTTAACTCTAAAATGGCAAAGACCATGACTGTCTTATAGACTGCCATCTCCACGTGCAATGTCTGACATATGAAAGATACTCAATAAATATAGACTGAATAAATAAATGAATGGCTGTTTGCTCCTAGGAGATTATTTCATCACATAAATTCAAGTTTTATAATTATTGGCTCAATATGTCAGATGTCAACATATTTTAAAGCTTCTCTTGAATAGTAGGAAAGATGGAGGAGGATATAAGTTTGCATTTATCATTAGTATATTCAAAGCAGTAGAGAAAATTGGGGCAGAGGCATGAGTATATAAGTCTAGAACTTCATGGGTTCAAGTCTAGAGTCATGGGTTGTTTTTTTTTAATTATGGAAACAGTTTTTTTTTTCAATAATGGAACCACAAATTCACCATCAATGGCAATTATCATTTAATCCTCAGGCCATGATATGACAGATATGGAGGAGAATAATGGTATCCCAATGTAACCTGTCCCTGTATCACTATGGACACCACTCATACTATGATTATCAGTCCTTTATTTCTGCATTCCTTCTTGTTCAACCATTAAAAGAATGCAAAGAAACAATGGAAGTTGAATGAAAGAGGACTTTTAATTAGAGAATTGAATGCTTGTTATTCCAGTAGTCTTTAGAGATTCAAATTTGAGAAATGAATAATCCAACTTGAAGAATTTGGCTAGATAAGAGAAAAGGAGAAGAAAAATGAGTCTTTGGTGGCATATGAAAGCTGTATGTCATAGCTTCAACTTATATCAAAGACAAGAAAGTGATTAATCAAGAGTAAGTTATAGAAATAAAATGGATGTGTGCTCAACTTATATAAATGTCAGTTTTGCTTGATGGCACTGTCCATTAAGAAGCAGAAATTTGGAATTTGAAATACTATATTATAAATTCTGTATAATAGCTCCATTTTTATATAAAAATTTCAACCAGTCAGTTTTATTCAGAAGTTGAACTTTTCTGTAGCTAATTTAAAGGAATCGCTGATCTCAATGAATTGCTAAAGCATTAGTACAGCTATTGTTAAAATGGGCAAAATGTCTTCAAACTACAGAACTTGCTG
Organism: Lynx rufus; assembly: GCF_022079265.1. Lineage (NCBI taxonomy): Eukaryota > Metazoa > Chordata > Mammalia > Carnivora > Felidae > Lynx > Lynx rufus. Next base: position 2,664,979 of record NW_025814837.1, on the reverse strand, counting down.
TTTGAGCCTAATTCTAAGCTCTTTTAAAAATGTTCTTTCTTCCTTGTAAGTTGAAACTTGAATGGAGGTGGGAGGAGAAAGACATGCCAGGAATTAAGATTCTGATTTTGCAAATTCCTTTAAGAATTGTGATTTGGTTCTTCAGAAAATCAGCACAAACGAGGTAATTTCTTTAAAATAAAAGTTATATGGTTGCAATTTGCATTCCATTAATCTGGTCTTTGAAAGTTTCCTTTCTCCCCTCTTTCCAAACTGTCATATCACACTATCATGTTAGAAAAATGTTATTTCTTGCTAAGTATTGCAGAACTTTAGAAATAAAAGGGAAATTAGATCTACTCTAGTCAAACACCCTCATTTTCCAAATGTGAATCTAGAGGACAGAGAGTTTACACAGGCAGCAAGGATCTCACTCACACAATGGCAGAGCCAGTTCTAATCAGGGATTATACCTGGAAGTGACCTCTTGGGTCATAAAGGCAACAGTAATGAGTTCAGTGGGAAGGATGTGAGACAATTAGGTAGTGATGGAGCTGACACAAGGTACATGCCCATATCTGAGTTGACCAGTGACTACATATATTTCATGCATTAGAAGTTGAGTTCTCAACTTTAAGACCTGTGGTGGTGATATACTCAATTCACCGCCCATTTTAGTTCCTTTGGTATTTATGCTGAAAAACAATTAGAATAGGTTCTTCATAAAACCATTGTCAAATTGTTTATTTCTATTTCTTTTTATGCCAACTCACTTTGGCTCGGTGAAAATATAGACCTTTATCCTGGACTAAAATAAGCAGCTTAATGACATTAGTGAAAAGACATTTTAATGTGGTCTGGGAACTTATTTTTTTAGCAAGTTTTTTTTTTCCTTCTTATTATATATGTCATTATTATGTAAAGGCAAATGTAATTGAACTTGAGTTAGTTCTGTATGTTACTCAACAAAATATTTCTGTAATAATGTTTTTCAAAATATTCCCAAATCCAAAGTGTTTCCCCTTGCTCCTCCAAGTCTTCCCTGCTTATCATTTCAGACTATCCACAATTTGGCGCCTGCTAAGAAAACTATTTAGAGTATACCCCACTAACTGGTCTCTCCTTCAGTCTGATCAATCTCTTTATTGCACCACCTCTCCCCATAGGTTTATTATCAATCCTGAGCCATACTTCACACCATTCCACCAACTTAGAAAGCTATGTTGGCTATCACCTCAAAGCCTGCTCTTCAGAAGGCTCATCTCATCACCTTCTTTGTTAAATTTGCACTGCTCAGTGGGTGACCACATCCCCATACTGAAGGTCTTCACATCCCTAGAAGGTCTTCACATCCATCTGTAGCACTCCTATGATTTTTTTGTGTGAAGACAGGAAACATGCCTTCTACTCTGGGTGTATTTCTGTATTGCCTAGTCTATTTTTAGGCACTTGGTCAAAATTTAATACAGAAAACTAATCAATTTTTAACATAAAAAAAAAAACAAAACCTTAGGACTCAAAAAGATTCTGAATAGACACAGGGAAATCTCATTCTGTGTATAGCCTGGAAGGCAGTGAAGACTTGGGGGGCAGGGTGAACGGCTCAAGCTGATGCTATCGACTGCACACTTGGGATTAGGCTCGTCTTCTGTGTACTAGGCCAACACTTATTTCACTATTTACCATCACTCACAATACCCAGAGATCATTAAGAACAGAAAAAAGAGTAACGTGCCTTGAAAAGTTGACACACATTCTTGTCTGGATGCAAGACACCCAGGCTAGGCATCCAGAATGTCAGCTCTTAGCTCGTTCAAAACAATACCACCTGAAATAAAGCAACAGGCGGCGAGAAAAGCTGTCAAGTCCCAATTTGCAGTTTCTAGTAAAGATCACAGCAAAAAATAGACTCCAGATTCAACTTGTCTTTATTTCAACTTCTCAAGGGCTCGGCACTAGCTAACTGCTGGAATTCTACACAAGCACATTGACCAGCTCTATGCTTCCTTCTCCTCCTTCCTGGTTACCCAATTAGTTCCTTGTTAACCACACACCTGCAGTGTCTTTCCCCTCAGGCTCTGCTCCTCTCTGTGTAGCTTGTAACCCCTTCTGTACACATTGTTTAAAACACCATTAAGGTGCCCCCATGGATGCCTGACAGAATCATTGGTGCCCCCTTGGTTGCCAAAGTAATTAGCTTACAGGGACATCTCATCTAATATAACCGCAAAATCAGGAATAGATCAAACTCCCCTGCCTGTGAAAGCTGTTGGGGCACTGGGAATGCAAACGCTATTCGTCCAGGTAATCAGGTAGCACAGCAACACAGACGATGTCAGAAGCAAGATAGCCAGAGATTTCAGTCAAAGGAGACTTAGGAAAACCTTTGTCTTATCAAATCTTTCTGAGCTCCAGAAAGAAAATCACCTGGGAAGGCAAAAGGAGAATGATGAGTCAAGGGAAAATATCTTGGTGTTGTGCCGAAGACTTTTGCACGGCTGTTCATACCTCAGTGAACTCCCACGCTTGGAAAGGACGTATGCTTTTAAATGAGAAAGGTGCAAGACTGTGCTCTGAGGAAGTGAAGGGAGCTAGTCGTAGGGACGAAAGCCACTTGTAGGAATGCCAGTAGGTCATCAAACCGTATGTCTGCTCACGGCAGGTCCTGACTTACAAATCAGAATTAATTAGGATTAGCCCTCTTTTTTCAGATCTTCCAAAAAATCGAATGACATTAGGTAACTGTTAAAATGCAAACCACAAGCCCAAAATGGTGTCACTGAGGCCAAGTCCCCAAACCAGGGCTTAATACCTAATCTAATCGTGGGTTCCAACTCCCCCCAAAATGCAGTCTTAACCAGTCAGTCAGGAATTTTCCTGTTCAGTGCCAAAGGATCTGCCACAGGGGCCCTCTCCATCCCCCTAATGGAAAATGAGGAAATCTGTAGACTCCCTGCTCTTTCACCTAAGATCAAGCACCCTTGCCTGGAATAATCTTTTTCTTTTGCTAATAAGTTTCTTGTCCCACCTCTCTTCCTATAAAAACTTACTGTTTTGTATAACTCAGGACTCTGCCCTCATGTAGGACTCTGCCCTCATGAATTCTTTCGTGAAGGCAATTAGATCTTCAAATTCACATGGTTGAATTTTGTTTCTTAGCAAAACCTTTCTTAGTGACACATTCTATGTTCTGAAAATCTTTACTTCCAAGAAGAACGTCTCTTTCCATCTTCATTATTAAAGAAGAAAAACAGATTCAAACTCTAAAGGACAAAATAATCAGACTTAAAAAAATTGCAACCTACTGAAGACCAAAAAATTATAAGAATAAACCTGGTTATTTTAAATAAGAAAAGCCTGCAAATATAATTTCAGAGCCCTGCGGTAATTATAATCAGGGGGGAATGGAAAAGAGAAGTGCTAGAAAGCAAGCGCAGAAATCTCACCAGCTCTCAAAAAGGAGAAAAAGGTGGATTGTGAAAATTACAGCTCAAGGGCATGGCATCGATAACTCATAAAACTGTCGAATTAATTATTAAATCACTGATTTGCTCATATTCAAAAAACGAAAAGTGGTAAGTGCAATGTATTTTCACCAAAAAAAATAACTCATGCTAAAGTAATCTTATTTCTTTTTTTTTTTTTCTTTTTTTGATCCTGTTGTCAGACTGGAAAATCAGAAGTTTCAATAACAGTATTGCTACATCTCAACGAAATTTTTCTCTTTTTAAGAAGATGGTTGGGGGCGCCTGGGTGGCGCAGTCGGTTAAGCATCCGACTTCAGCCAGGTCACGATCTCGAGGTCTGTGAGTTCGAGCCCCGCGTCAGGCTCTGGGCGGATGGCTCAGAGCCTGGAGCCTGTTTCCGATTCTGTGTCTCCCTCTCTCTCTGCCCCTCCCCCGTTCATGCTCTGTCTCTCTCTGTCCCAAAAATAAATAAAAACGTTGAAGAAGATGGTTGGGAGGGAGGGAATGATATGATTTCACTCATATGTGGAATTTAAGAAACAAAACAAATGGGCAAAGGGGAAAAAAGAAAGAGGCAAACCAAAAAAAAAAAAAAAAAGACTCTTAACTATAGAGAACACACTGATGGTTATCAGAGGGGAGGTGGACAGGATGGGTGAAACAGGTGATGGGGATTAAGGAATGCACTTGTTGTGATAAGCATCGGAGAGGAATGGAAGTGTTGAATCACTATGCCTTACACCAGAAACTAGTATTACACAGTATGTTAACTAACTGAAATTTAAATAAAGACATTAAAAATAAAAGAAGATGGGGGGAAATGAACATGTATTGAACATTTAAATGAAGTCAATGTTGGTTGAACCCGGCTTCTTAAAGGATGAATGCCAATCCAGAGAGAAGTCTTAGAGCTGTGTTGTTTTTTTCTTCACATACATGTCAAGTGCCTGATGTGTCCTAAAATTTGAAGAAACAGCAGTGAGCAAGGTTGAGATTGGCAAAGACAAACTCTCCGTTGCCTTCAAGGAGATTATGTAAGTTTGACTTAATTCAGTAAAAAGTGGGTGGAAAAAATAGAAGGTTATTATTAAATCCGTAGACTTTACAAAGTCAGACGTATAACTAAATCATCATATCAGAGACTTCAAATTTAAAAGTTAGGCTAGAATGAGGCATCACACCTGAGAGCAAAATAGTTAATAGGGATAAATGTAAATTTGAAATCTATTTAAAACTGAATACAGCAGATTTCTCTTGAGGTCTTAAAGTTTTGGGTGACTCCGAGATTAGAGGAGGTTAGAATGTGATTTTTTTTTTATTTCAAATTAGCCAATCAAATCCTAAACTGTATAAATAACGGTAAAGTTCAGTGTCCAAAACAAGGGAAAATGAACTACATTGTTTAGATCAATTTGGAAGTTTTCATTTTGTTTGGAGCACCACAGTTTAAAAAAAAACAATAACAAGTAAGAAAAATTTAGGGGAGGTAAAGTATGGTAGTAAAGTGTTTGAAAATCCTGTTGTATGAGACCGTAGAAATTTCAAACATTTAAGTAAGAAAATGAAAAAGAGTAGAACATGTGCACTAAGAGAGTAATGTATTTTTTTTTAATACATCCTTAGGACAAAACTAGAATTTGGTGATAGAAATTACAAAGACACAAATGGTACTAATAAGAATATATATATATATATAGTATTTACCAACCACATAAGAGAGGGCTGATGTATAATATGGTGGATACCCATGAGGGACCATAAGGCAAGCTGAGGGCAAAGCACAAGCTAGCATATCCTTCCCCCACCCCCAGGTGGGATATGTGTGACATTCCTCAGGCACTCCTGGCTGCCCAAGAACAAAGGAAAGGGAAAAACAAATGATTAACTGATAGAGATCACAGTCATGCAACATAGGAGTCTCCATCAGTTTACAAATATCTTAGTAAATTATAAGAAAAAGGCAATTTTATCAAAAGCCTAATCTCCAGAAACCTATAGACTCAGTTTCCTGGAGCCCCTAATATCACTCTCCCCTCCATAGTGATGTGGGGAACAAAGGCAAGAAGGAAATAGCAGGTAAAATTAAATTTTTCTATAACCTGAAGCCCATTGACATTTCTCCAGGAACTCCCTACTGTCCTAATGTTAATGTCTTACTAGAGGGAAAACAACCTTACCTTGACAATAGCAAGTCCTCAGTTATTTTAGGAGTTCTCTTTAGCATATCAAAGTCCCTCTGGAGGCCTTTTGTCTTTATCTCCCCCAATTCCATAGTTATAACCAGTCACTCTTCACAACCACAGCTGAGATCTTTCTGCCCAGAGGTCCAGTCTCTGTGCTTTAATAAAATCACCTGTTTGTACCAAAAACATTTTCAAGAATTCTTTCTGGGGGCGCCTGGGTGGCGCAGTCGGTTAAGTGTCCGACTTCAGCCAGGTCACGATCTCGCGGTCTGGGAGTTCGAGCCCGGCGTCGGGCTCTGGGCTGATGGCTCAGAGCCTGGAGCCTGTTTCCGATTCTGTGTCTCCCTCTCTCTCTGCCCCTCCCCCGTTCATGCTCTGTCTCTCTCTGTCCCAAAAATAAATAAACGTTGAAAAAAAAAAATTTAAAAAAAAAAAAAAAAAAAAAGAATTCTTTCTGGGCTGTCAGCTCCAAACTCCATGAACCGGCACCAACACCTGAAACCTCGTCAGACTAAAAATGACCAAATACACTCTGAATGGCAAGCTGTAAGGAATATTTTAGAAAGGACTTCTCAATTAGAAAGGATTTTGGTGTAAATTATATCTAAGATCCTTTCTCATTTTCTAAATCTAAATCTATGAGACTATGTAATAGAAGTATTTTGTTCTGTATATTTCACTTCAGATGAATGTTTCCTCCTGAATTACTATTCTATAACCACAAGAGATGAGCAGTTATTAAGTAGGAATGGTTTCTCCAATTTCTCTTGCCTTGATCTATGGATGTTATCATCTTAGAGTTTAAATCCAATAACAAGCGAGCCTAGCATCTCAATCAAGCTATATTTTACCTCATTTATTGTACTTTGCTCAAACAAAATATTAACTTATTTCTCCTATTATGAATCTTGAACCTGCTTTTGTCTCTATTTTTTTTCTAAAAACAAAATCATCTCATTCCAGCTACATTTTAGGTTTTTAGTCAAATAACCTTGTAGTCTCTTTTAATCTTTAATTTACATTATTCTCAGAATCATTCCAAAGATGCCATGGTTTACCATAGAGTACTGTAGTTCCAGGGATGTCATGACACTAATTCTCAGCTTTCCTAGTGTCTAAATCCCAGAGATTCTGTGGGATTTCTCCAGACCTTGGCTTCCATTCTCTTGCTGCAGAATAGCAGAGGCTGTATCCTAACTGTGTTGGGTAGAGGGATCCTTCTAGCCTTTCTCTACCCTCGCCTTTAAAAGTACTTGGTATCTTCAAACCCTGAGTTTCTCCAGTCTCGTGGAGTCCAAATATGCTTGATTTTTCCTAAATTAATCCCTCAGCAGTACTGCAGGTTTGTTCCTCCCCCACCACCCAGTTCTACTTAGTCAATCACCACTTGTCCATCTGTTTCTCATTTTCCAACATTTTGTTGACATCACTTGTCTGGAGTCATTTCTTATCTTGTTCTGGTTGTCCTCATGGATTTACCTTTATTTTATTGTGATGTGATTTAGAAAGAGGCAGATATAAACGTTTGATCTAACAGGTTAAATAGAAGTCTCATCTTTGTTTTTGCATTTTGAATGCTTTTAAATTATTGCTGCTGTTGTTAGTTCAACCACATATTGCCTCTTATTATTTAAAAAAATATTAATGTTAAAACCAAGGAAATGATGGACAAACAAATTCAATTTCTAATAGCATATGTGTCCATTCACAGGAAATTATAATAGTTTGGGGTTTTTTTCTATTTTTAAATATCTTCTAGATATTACAGCTGTACTATTTTCATAATAACAAAATTTAATTAAAGTAACCAAAATAATTATTATTTCATATTTTTCTTTATTGTGCATTTTATAATATGAAGAAAGTACTTAGCCCAACAAAATTGCCTTAGAGTTCATATTAAAAAAAATTTACAGTACACATTTAAATTCAAAGTATTAAGAAGAATGGGTTATAAAATAAAACAACATGAGTATTATGAAATGAAAATTTGTCAGGAATAAGGTGCTTAAACAATATATGTTAGAGCGATTTGAATTTAGGACTTGGGTGTTGTGAAGGTCATAGAGATGTGACATTAAAGCTGGGCAATCTGCACTCAAATGATTTGGATTTTGAAAAATTAATATTCACATTTTAACTTCCAGATTTTGGTGGAAGGGTCTCCCTTGAGGAGTTATGGGCACTGAGCTCCACAAGTGTGTTCTCCATAGTAATCCCTGGATTTGTTGTAGGTGGGGGCTGAAGGCAGTTGGACCCCAGGGGAGGATTATTGTTAGCATTGTTATTTAAAAACAGAGTAAACAAATAACAAGGAATTCACTATAGAGAATGTACTGCCTTGAGCTTTGAGATAGGGGGATTCAAATAGATTTTCAAAATAATACTGCTGGTTTTGCTAACAGAAAGAATGTGGATTAAAAAGAAAATGATATGAACCTCTGAATGTGTTCTCTAAAGCAGCTTTCCCCACCCACCACAACCACCGAAAGTGAGTAGCTCAATTCATAGGATAAATTATTGTGACATTTTTACCACTTTTTGCCAGTGCAAGTGCATTTCACCTTATCTGATTCCGTATATTTTATTCCATTTTATCTCAGGACAGGTAGCTCAGATTTTCCTTAGTCTAGGTCATTAACCCACTAGGTATACATTTTTAGTATGTACTAGCAATAATTAATATATTTAAAATTGGAGATTGAATTTTTGCAACTAAATTTATCTTCTGCTATGTAGGTACAGTTATGTCTCAAACAGCCTTAAGCTTTCCTTTCTAACTTTCTCAGAGATGGCCTATGTTTCATTAAGCAGTTTTTAAAAGGACATTTGTTGATATTTTGCTGTCGTTGCCTATATATATATATTTTTTTTTTTTTTTTGAGAGAGAGAGAGAGAGAAAGAGAGAGAGAGAGAGAGAGAGGGAGAGAAAACAAGCACAAGCAAAGGAGGGGCAGAGAGAGGGGGAGAGAGAGGTTTGACCTAACGTGGGGCTCAACCCTATGACCCTGGGATCATGATCTGAGCCAAAATCAATAGTCGGACACTTGCCCAACTGAGCCACTGAGGCGCCCCTTGCTGTTATAATACAAATTTATAATACAAATTTATAGTTATGTTACATTTGAGTCTATGAAAATAAACATTACCTATAATATTACTACTTTCAAAAATCTAGTGTTACTATATTGCTATAATCTTATTGGCTTTTATTTTCACAAGCAAACAACTTATTGCTGTTGCTTTATAAATTTGGGCTCATAATCTATGCATTTTTGTATCTTGCTTTTTAAAAATATATACTGCTTTATTTGTTTATTTTTAGAAAACTCCTTTCCATTATATCAGGAAAGAACATCTTCATTATCTTATGCTTGGACAGCACAATTTTTAATGGAAGCACCTAATTATTTATTGTACAGATGGCTCATATTTCATTTTTAAACTATCTTCCCATTTCCGAGCATTTGAATTGTTTCTGGTTATGCAATATATGTGTGGGTTTGTGTGTGTATGACTATATATATTGTAGGGGTGGAAAAAGAGTTTCCCCTCTACTCTTCTAGATTCCTGGTAGAGAACCCCCTGCACTACCATAAAAAAAATTAACAAGAGAAAACAAAACAGAAGTTTTAATAACACGTTTACTTCCTATATACATGGATACCCAGGAAAAACTGAGTAACTCCCTGAACTGGCCCAAGACATTACCTTAAATATCATCTTCAGCTGAAGACAAAAGAAGATACTGGGGGGTGGGGTAAGCCAGTCTGGGAGGTTATTAGACTAAACAGTAAACAAGGGTATGGTTGTTATGCAGATTTAAGTCCCTGTCATCTCCATTGATAAATCTCTAGAAATTTAGTCATCCTCCTTTTCCTGGTACAAAAATGAAGACAGCCTTATAAATGGAGATTTCCTTTATAAATTAAGTGTCTCTTACAAAAGGGTAACTTCTACTTAGTTTCCAGAGCTTTTCCTATTTCTGTTGTTTCTATATTATATATATTTTTTCTTTTTTTTATATATGTATATACATAGGGAGAGAGACAGAGACAGAGACACAGGGACAGAACCAGAGAAAGGCACAGAGAGATAAAGACCTCAGATAAGATATTGCGAACTAAACAAAGACTAACCAAATAAGTAAAGCAAAAGTTACTCATTCAGAGCCTGTGATAGCAAAGGAATCAGCCACCATCACTTGTGTTTTGGCAGAGACTCAAAGGCAAGCAGAGAAGTGGAAAACCATTAGTGTGGGGGAAAAAAAGACAGATGTTAAGACCTGACTGGAAGTAGTTGACATGAGGAAGCCATAGGTGAATTAACTAGAAGAGGGGCATCTTATGTGATTAGTTAGGAGCACATGTATTGGTTTTCTCTGGTTGGTCCTAAGTTGGAAGTAGAGAAGAAAATTAGAAAAGCTATCAATTATTAATCAAGTCTTGACTGACATTTTGGGCCAAGTACTTTAGAAATTATTGTTTGGATTGTTCCTAGAGATAGCAGTCTGACTTCCTGCAATTCTGACTAATGGCTGGCTTCCTGGTGGGTTACTGTAGATAAGGAGTTGGTTTCCTGGATAGGTTGCTGCAGATTGTGGATCAGAATTTTATTTTTATATCTGATCTGGCCATTGTTTGTTTGTATGTTCAGTCTCTCAGTATACACACTCCTTTAAAATACTTCAAATACACATGGAGCATTTGCATAAGTTGATTACATCCTAGGTGACCATAAAAGTCTCAATAATTTCTAATTGATATTCTATAGACCTCATCAAGTGATCAATCTGCAGTAAATTAGAAATCAACATTAAAACAGTAAAGAAAAAAAAAGGAGAGAAAAAAATGAGAAAAGGAGGAGCAGAAGGAGGCTGTTAGGAAAAGGAAAGAAAACTAGCATCCACACTAACAACCACAAAAACTTCACACCTGTAGAAAGTAATTAACACTCCTCAATAGGACAAAATCAAAATGGAAATTTCAATTATTTAGACAGAATAGAAGTGCCACTTATCAACATCCATGGAATCCAGATAAAGTAGTACTTGGGGGGATCTTTATGCCTTTTCATGTACATATTAAACAAGGCTTCAATGAAAATCTGCATGTGACTTTTTTTTCAAACTTACTTAGATATTTTCAAATGCACAGATATATTTCAAGAACAGCTTCCAGAAGTGTACAAAAAAAGTATTGAAGAGTGTTCATCCGGATTCACCATTTTTTAAAATTTTGCCACATTTACTTTATCACTCTCTTTATGTACATATATTTATTTCTTCTATACATTGCAAAGAAAGTTGCAAAAAGTATGCTATTGAATCCTAAATTCTTTAGAGTATGTTTTCTGCAAACAAGGAAATAACTGTAGTACAGGTAATAGATTCAGGAATTTTAATATTGATAAAAGAATATCATCTAATTTATAGTCCATTTTCAAATTTCACAAATGGTCCCAATAATACACTAACTTTATTTTTTGGATCCAATTCAAATTAGGCATTGAATTTAGTAACCATGGAATGATTCACACAGTTTTTAACCTGAAAGTTTTGCAAATCTTTTATGTCTTTTATGAAATAGTCTGAAAAATACAGACTAGTTTGTAGACTGTCCCTTACTTGCATTTCCTTACCATTAGACTCAGGTTATTCATTCTAGGCAAGAATACAGTCCATCACTCAGAATGTTGGTTTATTCCACCATTAGTGGTATTAACTTGGATCATTTGCTAAGGTGTGTCTACCATGCTTACTGCACTTTAAAGTTACTGTTTTTCTTTCTGAATAAATGCTTTTCTAAGGAGATACTTTGAATCTATCTAAATTTCCTGTTTTTCATGAAATGTTTGCATTTGTTGATAATTCTCATCTGAATCTAGAATAATTACAAAATGGTGATTTTTCTACCTCCACTGTCCCTTCTACATTGATTAGTAGGCATTTCCCTGTAAGGAAGTTTCCCTTTCACTGTATTTACTTATTTATGCATCAGTTTATGTGTTCCTTATTAGTAAGGAATCACGGACTTTTACTTCATAGATACATGTTTTTGACAATGCGCTTTGTGCGTTCTTAGGGTAACCTTGCAAGCAGAGATTCTTGAAGTAAGTGCGTGAAATTCAGCCAAGTTGTTTTCCAGAAAAGCAAGGTTTGGAACTCCTTTTTCTAGTATATTAAAATGCTTCCTCACCACTAGCTATATTTTCAAGTATTTAAGATTGATTATTGCGATGGGTAAAACATGGAAACTGATGTTTTATTTCACCATGTGTGTTCACTGATGATCTTGCAAGTTTATTTCATATTTATATTGGTATGCTCACTTATATCTTTTGTTTTTCTTTTGGACTATTGGTATTTTTCTCACTGATTTTTTTAAAGGATACATATTTGACATACATTTGTCCCTAAAATACCTTTTCTGCCAATCATATCTGTGCTGCCAATATTTACAAGAGTTCCTGCGGCTCTGCCTTACCAGCTCAGGAAATTCCTCTAACGCTCTTTTCCAAAATTATCAGGAGGATGGCCAGTCTCCAACTCACCTGTCTGATACCCAGGTCTCTGGCATCCTATTCATTGTTTGCCACCTGATGTCTCAAGCAGACTGATGCATCTGTAGGACCGTCACCTGGCTGCTGATTTCTGTTTTACCCCTGGACCCTGTAACTCAAATTAGTTTCAACTGTATGTTTCATAGCCTGAGGATAAGTCTTGTTTTAAGCCCCATATTCCCTCCTGGTGCAATAGCCTTGGGTTCTGCTTGTGTTGGAGGGAAATTTTGACAAGTAGAAGATACCTTTGGAAGAATACAGATCATGGAGCCCTTTGCATTCAGCTAAATCTGTGAGTGATTCATTGAGATTAATGGTTGCATTGTGTGGCCCTGGGAGCCCCAAAGACCCTTTCAGGTGATCATCAAGAACAAAACCATTTTCACATTAAAACTATCTTTCTTTTTCTTTTTTCACTCTCATTGTCTTATAAATGTACAGTGGAATTTTCCAGAGGCTACATGATTTCTGATATTGTGACAGACTGAAGGTAGAAACATATGAGAATCCATCCATCTTCTATTCAATCAGCCACTAAATATTTTTGCAAAAATGTAAGACGATAATACACTTCTCAGTAGATTCGTTTTTTAATGTAGTAACTTTTCACTAAAATATGCTATTCACATTAGGATATACTTGATATTTTACTTTTTATGTAAATAAATTAATTTTTGAGTATAATTTAAGTATAATTTTTTTAAATATAAAAGCCACATAAACAAAATCAGCACTGTCATGTTTTAAAATAATAAAAAAAGAACCAGTTATGTGAAAAAGCCATCACTGACTACATTGCACACATAAACTACTAATGATGGTTAGAACTCAATGTTGCATGGACTGACTCAAGCCTGCATGACCAGCCTCTACACAGTCCACTTTCTTTTACTCTGGAGGTGTTATTTACACTGGTTTTCTTTCAGATCCTCCAAGGAGTCAATTTCCTTCCAACCAGATGGATTTCACAGATGTTCCTTTGCCAGGAACACTGCCCCTCCTGTCTGACATGGCTGCCTCATCTCGTCTCTCAGGCCTCCTTTCCAGTAACTTCCTTAGAGATACCTTCCCAGATGACTGCTCATCCAAAATTTAATCACTCTCTCATTGTCCTTTTGAGCAGTTTGTCCTTTGCTATATTGGCCTTGTTAATTTAATAAACACACCAAAGAGCAAAAGGACTTGAACCAAATAAGTTCTTGGGCATGGTTAATGCTCACCAAGAGACAATCTTCCACCTTGCTCACTTTTCTCTCTCATTTCCCATTGTCTTCCCAAACACTGAGGAACACTCATTTTCTTGTCAGTTCCAGGATAGGTTCAACATTTCACATTTTAAATAAATTTTTCTATAATATTAGTTATCTTTAATGGAAGAGTTTTAAGATTCTGCCCGAGTTGAATTGAACCCTCTGTACAAGCTTCCCAAGTATATTTAAATATTTTTATACTAGGTTGTAAGCATCTAAAGACAGGTAGAAAAAAATAAAATTATACATCATATACTCTCTCTCTCTCTCTCTCTCTCACACACAAACACACACACACACACACACACACACACACACAAACACATATTACACCTAGCCCACAAATATACTGAAATACACCAAGTTATCTGACCAAATATATTAAATGATGATTTGTAAGTATTTATGTATAAATATCTGAATATTGTTATTGCCTGAACTGTTTTTAGCCCTCTCACCGTCATCATTGAGCATTTGCCGATTGATAACTGAACCTAATGAAAATTTGGTAGAGAATGAACCTGGGATGTTACGGTAAGGAAAGAACTACCAGATGTGATACCATTCTTGCTGAATCTTGTAGATTTCTGGGATGGTGGAAGGTTTAAATGGAAAAAGAGTTGGCTTAGAAAATTGAAGAGATAGAGGAAATCCACTCAAGGAAAATTGTTTAAGGGCATGATTAAAGATGGAGAAATGTCCCTGACTTGTTTGTAGTTTGCTGAATTACTCAGGGTGGTCAAAATTGATTAGATTTTTTTATATTTCAAAGCAACATTGGGCAATCAGAAAAAGTAGATCACCATCACCAGAATAGGTCACACACAGACCCACTCTGAAGAAGAGAAGGTATATACATCTAGGAATGTCAATGCTTCATGCTACTTGAAGTCATGCTGGTCATGGAGAAAAAGGACTTGACAAACACATTCCCATTAAGGTGTATTTACTTTTGGTGTTGGCTTTTCCTAGAGAAAAATTTATTTTAAGATATGGATTTGATAACAGAAATTACTGTTAGCCTGCAGTCATAGAGAAAGAAAGATACCTAAAGGCAAGTGGCCTGCCCTGTTCCCTTAAGACACAATGCTGGTACTTAGTTATTTTTCACCTTTTCCTTTCTATGATATAAAACTCCAGCCAATTCTCATGCAAGCACACTACTTGTGAACAGAATATGATTCATGCATCTCTCTCAATGTTTCTTCTCACAACTGCTTTCTCTATTTGACAGGCCTATCTGGGTAACACAGTGGTAGGAGAAAGTCAAAGTTTTTGAGCCCAGCAGAAGAAAGAATCCTGCCACACTCCCTTTCTACCTGGAGGTTTCTGAGCAGTCACACTGATACTGTTTCCTCATCTGGGAATGAGAATTATAAGCCCTGTTCTGAAAATCAAAGATAACATAAGTATGCATAATGGGCACACAATAAATGAGCTAGTTTGGTGCATATTATAGTTGTATAATAGATAAGTACAGTTATATGAATATGACTGATAGATATAGATCTTTATACATAGTATCTGATTCTTCCTCTGCATATAACATATTAGATATACATAGTACACATGCTGTTCCTGCTTTCTTTTCTATGTGTGCAAATCTAAGCTGTCTACCCAGTTACAACACTATCCAATCAGAAGGAAAGTGGCCATAAACGACTGGGGAGGCCATATTTGTGCCTCCCAGCTGTTATCAGCCCAGTATTTATTTAAATTCAATGTCTATATTAAAAAACACTTCCTCTTTGATGTCTTTATTGATACCATCCACTGTTCATAATGTCTCCCACCCTGGATTCTCATAGTACCTTTTTATATGTCTATTTTATTTTGATAATGGAACATTTTTTAATTAATCTATTTCCCATAGTAAAATTCCCATACACCATCCTCCAAGTAGATTGTAATCATTTTGAGAACAGGGACTATGTCACATTTCTTTCATAACTGGTAATCTCATGGGCAATACCTATATATTAAAGATGCTTGAATATACTAGTTGAATTTTATTACAATGAATCTGTTAGGAATGTGGAATGACACATACATTGCTCTCTAACCATTGTTGAGCCCTCTTTTCATTCCCAGCTATGCCATATCTGCACCCCACCAGTGACCCATCACTGCAAATACATTTGCCATTGGTCTGGTGATTGTGCCACTGTGCCAGAATAGAAAGAACTTTTTTTATTCACATGTTCAGTACAATAGGCTCTCCTATTCTCAAGTGGAATAAGTTTCCGAGTATGATTGCTTTTGAAGAGCAAAGTTTCTGTAAGAAGAAGCTGGAAAGAATTTGCTCTTGCTCTGACTGCATTTTTTAATCATCACTGTTTGCCCCTCCAGTGCGTCCGCCCATTTCCGAAGCCAGGATCATGATTTTGATGCACCATCATGGCTAAATACAGTATATCATTTCAGCAGGCTCTTCACATTGTGTTATTGTTAATGATGCTTTTTATTTACCAGAACCATAGGCAATATGATATTACTCTCATTCAGTGAGCCCGGCAGGAGGACTTTTTAAAAGTGTAATGCATTTGCTCTAATGTCTCTGATCAGGTGGATCCAGCCTGGAAAAACTCCAAGTTGGATAATTACATTTTCGCTACCTATAATTTCCACCACCCCTTCGAGAGCTTGTAGCATTCTTCTCCTTTCATACTCCACACATGTGTGGTGTTTACTGAACTCTATTTTAAAAAGCAAAGAAAATCAGCCTCCAGTCTTAATCTCTGAGAGGTGAGGGAAGAACAACCAAAATTGGAGAGTTCAGAATGAACACTTCTAAATTTGTGATGTCACTGAAGTTTGTTTTTAGAATTCCTCATCCCTTCAAAATCCATGTCCTGTCTTACACCTCTCCCATGACCCATCTTCTCTCACTTTGGATAAGCAGTATTCTGTCAGTATCATGATTTTTTCAATAATGAGAGGAAGGGATCTAGTAAAATCATTCTTACGAAAGTATACATATTATGTTTGAGAACATGTCTGGAGACATTTGAACCTTTAAAAAGATAGCATAACATCTATATTAAAAACATAACATAGAGGGACAGATTTCCAAGGGCAGAATTTTAGAGCCCATATCCTATGAGAAAAAAGATATTCTCGAGTTGTGAGCACAGCACATGTACCTTAATTCCTTCCTGTGCCTACACACAAGAACTGCACCATTTACCTCTTTTTAAGATAAAAAGAAATACTAGAATCTACATTTTATTTTCTCTAATAGGTTACATTAGCATACAATGCTCTTTGCACATAAGGTATGACAGGGTCAAGAGGAATGTTTTAATTTTTTTAATATAAGAGGTCCCAGGATTAATCTTTTTTTTTAAAAGTAAAATCACCTGAAGTTAAGTGAGGAAGGTGAATGACTAAGCTGCGTAATAATATCTGAGTATAAAAAAAGGTTATGACTTTCAGATCCGTGAAATAACAAGACAAAATTTCAATCCTGACTGGTAGAATAAGAAGGGTTGCCATGGCAGGGTATCAATCCATGTATCATAATTACATGAAGAGATACGTTTTAAAGGGAAATGTTTCCTCAAGTGAGTAATGCCCACTTCAGCGGTGTTTCCCATTGGCTCTTTAATGAACATACATGATATGCTCTTATTTCTTTCATACGTCTCCCTCCTGTCTGGGGACCTGGATGCTCAGTGTCCCTATGGTCCATGTCAGCCCACCCAAACACCTCTTTAAAAGCTCTACCTCAGAGTCACATGCAGTTTACTACCTAGGCAACTGCTCAACTGGGAATGAGAGCTGACATCACTGTAATGGAGAAGCCTGGCATGTATTTATGGAACATTAATTCAGTCTGTAGTATTATAGCTGTCAAAGTCAACTAATGCAGATTTTAATTTATATATTTTCCCTTTTCTCTTTCTGATATGCCTTGATTTTGTTGATTCTGTGCGGGTTTATGGGGGCGGGGGGATTTGCTGTGTATCACACCAGGTCACCTTTCTTTGCTTTCCTAATGTTGCAGACAGGAAGGTGCCATTTTTACCTAGAATGATTTGAGGCAGGGCTGAGCAGAATGGCGGCTGTTCGGTTGTGCTGGACTCAGGGCAGGGTCAAGGTGACTCTGCAGGGAGTCAGCCACATACCAATTTACATCTGGAAGTGGTGGTGGTAATGGACAGAAGGAATTTTGTCTCTGAAGGTCTAGAAGAAGGTAATAATTTAAATTTTGAAGTGTTGCATTTTAGATGTTGGCAGGACATAAATGGAAACATTCCAAATGGCATAGTCAATGGGGAGTGATGCTATTTAAGGTAAGAAAAAGAGATGGAATTAGGAGTCTCGGCCTTTTCTTTTGAGTTCCTTTTAAATGCAATCAGTGGGCCCATGTTTAACTTTGGGGCTTATATTCAAAGTCACCAATTCTCTTGGTCTCCTTATTTGACAGCCCTGACTCATGGGTTTCCCTGGTCTTTGGCCCGTTTTGGCAGTGAATTTGGCTCAGATTCTCAGTCCAACATCCTGTGCTTAGAGTAGAGGTTTGGGTTAGTGTGTCCTTTGAACACTATCATCTCACAACTTCTGGTATTTTCCCATTGGTTTTAGGACCACAAACACAGGTCATTAATGATACGACTGAAATCATTGTTTTGTAGTGTCTCCTGTTCCATGACTCTCTGAGAACCAGAGTCCTCCTGTATTCATTTCTGCTTTCTTTACTAAAGCAATGGGTGACAAACTTCTAAAAGAGGCCAGATAAGAAATACTTTGTGCTTTGTGGGTTCATGGGCTACACTTTTTTCTTTAATTTTGTCAGTCCTTTGCCTAGTATCTTTGGGGTTTTTCTTTTGGTTTGTTTGATTTACAACACTCAGAAAATGTAAAAGAAAAATAAAAAAAAGAAAAGAAAATCTTAGCTGGAGTCATTCAGAAAACTTACTGATCCCTGTACTAGAGACCAAAGAGAGAAACAAGAATGTATTCTCATTCTGCAAAAAAGTCAAGAAGACTCAGGAGAGATGATGAATCATCACTCCTAAAAATTAAGGAGGCAAAATTGGTGATCTTGGAATAATTTTACCAGAACATTGCTTTTTGGAGGCAATCACTTTCTAACTGTTCTGTTTTGTAAGTGTGACTTTTATCTTCTACTTCAAATAGGGTCAGTATATCCCTGGCCTTTTACAAAGACTTAACTCATCCCAAGTGTCTGTTATTTTCTTTCAAATCAAGTAGAGTGTGTTTATAGTTCCCCTTTAGAGAATAAATCCATCTTGAGTTGACTTGGAATTGGACTGGACTTCATGAGTGAGTAACATATGAGTAAGGCTGTGTACTTAAAAAGTTGTGTCATGAGATGACCTTTCAAGGTGCTTTTCCACCTCTTGCACTCCATTCTTCTCAAGTGACTATTTTGGATCCTGAAAGATTTTGTTTTGTCTTTGCAAATGCATATCAGTGGAAGGTATTAACACCATAACCCACGTATCTGTGGCTTGGCTTAGTCATATTAGCTGGCAAATATTTTAAACAAGATGTGCAGAAGATACAATGTAACAAAGTAAAAGAGAAGAGAGGGGGACACGAATGCCAGAAAAAAGAGTGGGAAAAACTAACAAAAAATCTCTTTCTAAAAGTTTGCTTGATTGGGCTTCCTTCAAGAATCTTCATTTCTTAGTACAGGATTATTGACTACTAAGTACCATAAATCTATACTGATACCCAGGAAGGTCAAGCCCAGGAGGGGCCATGATGTTTAAGGGATACTTTTTTTTTTTTTTTTTTTGCCTATACAGCTATTGAAATAACTGGGTCAAAGATAATATGCAATCATTCTACTACCTGGGAAAATGTGCTGTTTTCTGTGAAATTCAGGGAAAAAAAGAATGATCTGGTAAGAACAATTTTCCTTCCTAATTTATTGAATAAACAAACCTGCCACATAGATCCAACCAGCGGGGACAATTTTCTTGGCTTGATGAAACATATCCACACAGAAAAAAACTATAAATTCATATTACTGAACCTCAAAGGGCATGATGAAATAATGGTGGTCATGTGTGACTCGAGGGATTCTTATTCTTGCAATATGGGATAGGTAATTTGACAAAAGTTCATTTGAGACTTGTGATACTGTATATTCAGGGTCTCTTTCAGGACTTTGAGTTGTAATCATTTAAAAAAATTCAACCCATGCTTCATGCAGTCCCTTAGCCCTCTGGTATTCCTTTGGTGCCTAGCACAGGGCTTGTCTGTGCTAGGGGATCCAATGGAGATATGTTGACCAAGTGATTAAATTTTATCCCCAAAGTACCCTTGAGCCTCATAAATCTTTTCCATCTCAAATTTGTCACTCTGAATACATGAGAAAGGGAAAGGACCATGCACCCCTCTGTGCCCTGCCTTAGTCACTCACTGTCCTTGCATCAAGTTACCAAGATTTATTTCTTTTAATCAGCCTTGATCTAACACTCCCTCTAACCAGTTAACCTTTTGGGTTGTTTTCCCCTTATTTCTGAAAATTCGTCTTCAGCTGTCTTCTTGTAAGGTGTTCAGGAAGAGCCAAAGCAATACAATAGGATAGTCCAGTAAATAGACCAAAAAAAGTGGTAACTTCATTAGTATAAATATGAGGAATACTATCTATCCTTCCCCTCCCACACTCTGACCACACACACACACACACACACACACACACACACACACACAGTCTTCTTCATGGTCATCCATTATGAAATTCTGACCAATAGATAGATATTCATGCATTTGGAACGCTCACCTCCTGGCTCTGATCAAGTGATTAGTACCTTAAGAATGCCTTGCCAAAACAGGTGGATGTTGAGGGCAGAGTTGCTGGAGGAATTTCCCAGGGGATAGGAAAGAGGACAGGAAGTAGGGGTATGGAATATAGGAGAACATTCCTTTTGTTGGTGATCCCTAGTGTCTTATGACAATACATTTTATTTTATTTTATTTATTTATTTTTTTAAAGTTTATTTATTTTTGAGACAGAGAGAGACAGAGCATGAACGGGGGAGGAGCAGAGAGAGAGGGAGACACAGAATCGGAAGCAGGCTCCAGGCTCTGGGCCATCAGCCCAGAGCCCGACGTGGGGCTTGAACTCACGGACCGCGAGATCGTGACCTGAGCTGAAGTCAGATGCTTAACCGACTGAGCCACCCAGGCGCCCCATAATACATTTTAAAATATTAATCATTTAAAGTGTGTTCTCGTATTTATTTATCACAAATGACATTAAATTTTACATGCTGATATGTTTAAATTTTTTTAATTAATAAAAAAAGCAGTGTGAAGGCCCTAGAAGCAAACTTTCTGATTCCACAACTGTTTTTTGTGGGTGTTTTAAATTTACTTCTGAGAGAGAGAGAGAGAGAGAGAGAGAGAGAGAGAGAATGTAAATGGGTAAGGGACAGAGATGGAGGGGGACAGAGATCCAAAACAGGCTCCATGCCGACAGCAGAGAGCCTGTTGCGGGGCCTGAACTCACAAACCGTGAGATCATGACCTCAGCCAAAGTCAGATGCTGAACTGACGGAGCCACCCAGGACCCCCTCTGCAACTGTTTCAAGGAAACAGTACAATATGTATTTTTTAGAGATCTAATAAAATGGCATTTCTCTGAGTTTGCTCATTTTGGTCATTTTGTTTCATCATTTAAAGCTAACCATTTTAGGTGTCTTTGCTGTAGGTCTAAATTTACCTAATTTTCCAGACATTCAAATTCTTGTCTATGTTGACAACCTCTTCACTCCAAGACATTCCAGGCTAGTTTTCCCATGTTTTAAGGGCATGTGTCTTCTTGGGAATCCTGAGCCCTTAGGGAATATAAGAATGACAGGAAAACCAGGGAGATTTTCTTTCTTAACAACAGCTGAACTTCAAGAAGATGCTCATCAAATAATTGTGAGGTTTCAAAACATTCAAAAGTCATCGTCTTCTGTGATGTGTAGAATAATTAAATGCAACACCAGCATGACACCAGTGGTAGATCATTTCCAGCCGTAAAATGCCATTGTCTCGCATTAACTTGAGGGTTGGTGGGGGTTTTGTCTCCATTTCACCAGACAGAGTACAAAACATTGTGACATGCTTAATATTTCTTCCGCCAAGATGTCCACTCCGATTCCTCACCCTTTACAGAGTTGTTGATTTCATTCTGCATTTAGCTGCCAAAAAAGCGATTGCGTGTGCAGCACCAGTAACAAAGTGAAAATGAATTATGCATCAGAAGAAACTGCATTTGAGTCAAAAAACTTAGACTTCAGCATCTTCAAATTACAATATGATTTAAGAAGGAATACATTTAAGGAGATAGCAATGGACTGAGGTGAAGGGGTCAGCCTTGGCCCGGTTTAATATAATTTAGCTTTCAATTATTTATTTTTTAAAGAGCTACTAAGCACACTGAATCTCTTTAATGGCAATGTCAAAAGTATGGAGACTGGAGAAAAGCCATGAATAATAGTGACAGATTGTTATGCATGGTAATGTTATAGGGCCTGCTGCAAACCGAAGCATTCACCAGAGCGGGGAGAGCAAACAAGGAGCTGCCGGCGATGAAACGGAGGGACATGGCTCCCTTCCCTGAGCAGTGAAGGCGGCTGACCTCCATTTCCTCTGAGATCGAACTGGCTTTGTCAAAAAGGTCCTTAAGCCAACTGTCCCTGAGAATTCTGCACTCCTCTCTTCACAACTGAAACATAATTGTTTGTTTAAATTGTCCACCCTTAATTTCATTGACGGTAAAATTAATTCTGGAGAATATTTTCATGCATTCTCTGAGCACCCATGTAGTGACAAGAACTGTGAGAAGTGCCCCAGAAGACAGGAGGTGACAATTTGCCCCTCCTTCAGGACATGGGTCATCAAGTGACTAAATTTGAATAGGGAAATGTAGGAGACAAAATATACTATATATACATGTGTTAAAGAATCTGATATAAATGGAAAGTGTTTATTAATACAGAGAAGAAGGGAAAGACCATGGTGAGGGAGAATCTGGACGAAGATTAGGAATCCCCATGTTTATCCATCAGCTTGCCACGGGTCCTACTCCCTTCTGCTCGCCATTCACATTTGCTCTCTTGCAACAACACTGACTGAGAAGAAACCCTTCCCTGTGTGCTCTGTTTCTCACCTATGGGACAGTAATTCATTCCTTCTGTGGCCACTGCTCATCTGGGTGAGGCAAATGTCCCTCCGTCAGATGGTCGTTCTGCCACACTTAACAGTGTTCTGGATGCTGTAAGTATTAGGATCCTCATTCCCTGCCATTACCATTCCATTTTACCCCTCCTCCTTGTCTTAGAACGGCTTGCCCCACCAGCCCACTCTTTCCTGGCTTAGTGCCAAGTGACAAAGGCAGTGTCATATGGGAAAACAAACAAAAATTAGGAATCAGGAGGGCAGATTTCTAGTCTTGGCTT
The DNA here is from genome assembly GCF_022079265.1 of Lynx rufus. Taxonomy (NCBI): domain Eukaryota; kingdom Metazoa; phylum Chordata; class Mammalia; order Carnivora; family Felidae; genus Lynx; species Lynx rufus. Next base: position 2,642,111 of record NW_025814837.1, on the reverse strand, counting down.
TTACATGCTTATTTAGACCTTATTGGGGCGTTGTTTCTTCAACTTTTAAGTGAACAGATTGGTTAAAATATATATATATATATTATATATATAATATATACATTATATATATTATATATATATTATATATAATATATTAAAATATATATAGTATATATAATATATATTATGTATATAATATATTACATATATATTATATATATACGCCCACACACATATATGTATACACACACACACATACACACATATATATGTTTATAGCTTATACCTTTAGTGGTAGAATATTTTTCTTTTCAAAGTAATTATCTCTCACACATCCCCAGGTGTTGAACAGACAGAAGCAGAGGTGTGTAGGTTGGGGCAAGATGAGGAGCCCACATTACTCAGCATCCTGCCCTCTCCTAGCTGAGCTCCTGAGCTCTGCAGAAACCCATCCTAAAATTGACATGATAGCACAATTTCTGAAGTTCCTTTAAGTTCTAAATTTCGTGGATTTCCCGTCATTCTACAGAACATTTTGCTCTAAAGTGTTACTATCTTAAAATGCATTCTACTACCATCTGTGCCTTAAAAAAAACAAAAAACAAAAAACAAAACAAAAAAAAAAACACCAAAACAAAACATAGGGAGAAAAAAGCTAAAACTAAAGGAATATTTAAGGACACAATTTCTGCGAAAGAGAAGTTAATTGTTCCCAATTGCCCATCAAAGTGGTCTCAGTCATTCACTAGGCTTGTACCAGTTAGCAGCTCTATAGAAACTTCAAGCACAAGAGGAAGATGTGGGTAACAAATGTGCCCATTTACTATTTTACTGACAGATCAAGGGGGAAGGATCTGTCCTATTTCGAGACAAGTACCAGGTCACTGTTAGTTTTTACTCAATTTCATTTTGCACACTTGTGTCCAAGGAAGGCGGTGCTTTCATGACTATACAGTCTGTGCACTTCTGTCCTGTGGTAAAGACTGCAGGGCACATCATTCTGAGAAAACATTGCTGCTTAAATATGAAAACACGGAACAGCAAGCCTGCCAGTGGAAGGAACAGTGTGTCAAGTGAGTGAGCCAGAGTTTCCTAGAACCTAAACTAGTTGTAATTTTGAAAATATATTATGAAAACAAAGTAACTAAAAATAAATAACAGAAACCTTGGATAGAGATCATTCTTGTTTGATACCTACATGAAAACGAAGTATTTTACTGATTAAATATCCAGGGTGGTTACCTGCTCTACAATAGCGGGCCCCACCCTTTGATTAGCCACATTCAAGGGAGGTCTTTAATATTTTTCAAGTGGGAAAGTAGAATTTTTAAAGCAAAATTACATTTAATCTATTCAATGAAAACAAACACTAAAATATGTGAGATTTAGAGAGAATAAGAAGAATGTTTTATTTTAGAGGAAGTGTTAGAAAAAAATGGGGCTGAAAGCAAAACTAAGTATTTTATCTTCAAGAAAGAAAAATGGGGATCTGCTGATTTCAAGGTTTGCAATTTAGCTTTCTCCAGTATGTTGTATAGGGGTTGAATTTTAATATCTTATTGAAAATTTTTTTTAATGTTTTTATTTATTTTTGAGACAGAGAGACAGAGCATGAGCAGGGGAGGGGCAGAGAGAGGGGGAGACACAGAATCCGCAGCAGGCTCCAGGCTCGAGCTGTCAGCACAGAGCCTGACGCGGGGCTCGAACTCATGGACTGTGAGATCATGACCTGAGCTGAAGTCGGACGCTCAACCGACTGAGCCACCCAGGCACCCCAATATTTTATTTTTTATCATCATGTAGCCCCATCTCTCCACCCAATAGTGCAACCCTGTCCTTTCCTGGGGTAAAAGGAAAGAGAATATGAGCAGAACTAGTCTGTCACAAGCCAAGCCAGCACTCTGATGCCCTGGGATCCACCTTTCTATAGATCTGAGGACTTGGAAAAGACTAGAAGCTTTATTTTTATTTGTTTTGTTTGTTCATTTATTTATCTATCTATTTATTTTAAGACTAGAGGCATTATTTTCCACTAACAATCAAACAGTCAGCTAACTGCTAAACTATTTAAAGTCTCCCTCTTTAAAGAGCAAGTAAAAAAGAAAAGTTAATAGTGACTGAAGAAAAGAAAAACAATCAATGGGAGTAAGTAAAAAGAGAGGCAGTAGTCCTGCCCTATCTGTATTTCACCCAAGGTCAACCGTGTTCCAGACACAGATGATCCTCCTGACATAACAGGAGAAAGTCAATATTAGACTCGTAGCACTATGTCACAATGCCTACATGATTCACTTATCCCACCACATAGTCATTTTGTCATCTCACATCATCACAAGGAAAAGAAGGGTCAGTACAGGACAATAAGATATTTTGAGGGAGAAAAAGCGGGGAACAGAGAGAGATCATACTCACTTAACTTTTATTAAAGTGTATTTTATAATTGGTCTAATTTATTATTGTACTGTTGGTCTCTTTCAGTGCCTAATTTCTAAATTAAATTTTATTATAGGTAATTATGTATAGGATAAAAAAAAAAACACCAGTATATCTAGGGCCTAGTACTATCTGTGGTTTCAGGAATTCACTGGGGATCTTGGAAAGTAACTCCAAAAGGTAAGGGGGACAATTGTATGTATGTTTGGGGGGATGTGTATGAGGCAGTAGAGAGAGAACGCTTTCATCTTAATCAACTAATTAATTCTTAGAATTCAATGCTACCTGTTAGCTTCAATCACAGTTAGGGGTAATTTGAGCTCTTCACTGGGTTTGTGGGGTCTAGATAATATTATCCATGATTCTCCTGAATGCCACACTGCTTTTTCTATTAAACAGAGCAACCAACTCTACATAATCATGACAGTCATCTGATTGATCTTGACATGTGGGAGAGATGCCACTATTCACACTGAGTGATTATCATGTAATACAAAAGTCAGAAGAAGAATATATGGCAGGATATCAAATGACCAATCTGGTTTCTCTGGTCTCTTTTAGTAACACATTTCCCACTCCCTGGACTAGGACCAAGGAAACAGTTATGAAGGAGGAAGAAGTTATGAGAGAGAAGAAATCCATCTTGTTTTGCTTTCTTCATTTGTTTTTATTTTTGAGAGAGAGAGAGTGAGCGCGTGCCTACAGGTACACACAGTGAGCCAGAGGAGGGGCAGAGGGAGAGAGAGAATCTCAAGCAGATTCCATGCTCAGCGTGGAGCTGGATACGGAGCTCCATCCCATGACTCTGGGATCGTGATGTGAGCTGAAATCAAGTTATTTGCTCAACTGACTGAGCCACCCAGGTGCACCGGCTTTCTTTCATTTTTATATAAGCCTTGTTCAGAAAGTTTTGTTGTGTTTTGTAGCATGGGTGGCGATGCCTCTTCCTAAGTCATGTTGACATTCAGTCTGACATGTAGAGAGCACTTAATCATTCCCGAGAATCTATTTGTTAGTTGGGGCTCCTGGGTGCCTCAGTCAGTGAAGCTCCAACCCTTTGTTTCAGCTCAGGTCATGATCTCACAGCTCTTGAGTTCAAGCCCTGCTGATAACACAAAGCCTGCCCGGGATTCTCTGTCTGCCTCTCTCTGTGGCTCCCTCCCACTTGTGCGCTCTCTCTCTCTCTCTCTCTCTCTCTCTCTCTAAGTAAATAAATAAATAAATAAATAAACTTAAAAAAAAGAAAAGGAAAATAAGAGAATCTACTTCTTAGAGAAACTTTGTTGTGTCAGGGAATCACAACAGGAAGACAGTTTCTTGGTATTATTATAAAATTCCTAAACATCACCACATAATTTAGGAAGACATTGTGTCATCATATTCAAAATAGAAAGCTTATCCTGAAGCATAAATCTGCCCTCTAAATGTGGCAGACCCCTACAAAAGCAACCAAAACATTTGTTTGATTTGGGGATATTGGTTGTCTTTTTATTGTGATTGTATGAATGTAAGGTGTTTGATCACTTAAGGACATAATGTAGAATTCTTTCACATACAGATATAAAAAAATGAGTCCTAAAAAAACTATAGAATTTTCTTTTTTAAATATTTTTTAAAAGTTTATTTATTTATTTTGAGAGACAGAGACTGAGACAGCCAGCTGGGGAGGAGCAGAGAGAAAAGAAGAGAGAGAATCCCAAACAGGCTCCTCCCTGTCAGCATGGAGCCTGATGCAGGGCTCGACCCCAGGAACCATGAGATCATGACCTGAGCCAAAATCAAGAGTCAGATGCTTAACTGACTGAGCCACCCTGGTGCCCCTATAGGATTTTCTAAAACAAAATCAGATGTCATTTCTTTTAAGAAAATAAGAAGAGAGACAATAATACAAGCGAAGGAGCTCTTCCTAAGGTCGCATGAGCTTTTGGGTAAACATGCAGCCCTGACCTTATTGAGGGTTTTTTTGTTGTTTTCCTCCTCTCTTACAGAAATTCTCCATGAAGTAATTTATTCACACGGTCACAGACTGCCAGATTTGTATCTCCACTCCATATTCAAAATCTCACCTCTTCAGATTAGAGACTTTTTATTCTCCAATAGCTAATTTTCCGTAAACACAAGGAGAGACTTCACCTATTTGTATGGCGCATTTCATGTGCAAATCTACCCAGTCAACAGCAGAGTGGACACTGATTACACACAGGAGATGCTAATCATGAGGACTTTTAAAGTCACTGAGGCAGACAATATCCTTGCCAATGTCCTAAGGGTGTCAGAGGTAGAGTCTGTCACTGTGGTACCACGGATCTAAGTGGGATGGACCATAGGTGCTGAAGCCCTGGAAACCAAACTCTGGAAATGGATTACCATGAGATGGCAACATTGAACATTAAAAAGTTTGTTCTTTTTGGTCCTTGGGAAATTGATGGGGGCCGGCAGGGGGTGTGTGACAATTGTACCTTTTCTCTTTTGCTCTAACTTTCTAGGGCTTTTGTTTCATTAGCATATTTTTTTAAAGTGCCTTGAATGTAGATGGCTCCTTCCTGCTGAGCTAGTCAAAGTGCTTTACATACATTATCTCTCATTTGTCCTCCTCTAATCCTCCGTGTTTGATAGGTGTCAAAGGAATCAAAGGAAGGTCTTTTTTTTTTTTTTTTTTTTTTTTAATTTGAGGAGGAAACCAGGGTTACAAGATTGAAAGTATAGAAGAGCAATTTTCCAAGATGGCATCCAGCTTTGGAATTCCTGTATAACCCAGGGGGGGTGGGGAGAAAAATATTTTCTTTGATTACTACTGTTTGCCAGAAGCCTACCATTCTTTCTTTCCTAAACCAAAAAGGCTATACTTCTCATTTTCCTTGCTGTGACCTAAGCCTTGTGGATTGTCCTGGGTTATGAAAAGTGAGCAAAAGTGGGTACTATGGAGTAGAGCCATCCCTGCCCTGAGAGAAAAACACACACATACACATGCACACATGTGCACACACACGCCAGATATGTGCAAAAGAAAAATATGGAGTCCTGAAGATTTGGGGTTATTTATTGCATCAGTTTAAACTTAGCCTATTCTCACTAATACATCTTATTTGGGTAATACTTAAGAACAATGAAATGATAACAATCTGCCACTTAAAATTTCATTGGAATCACAGTGTATACAAATGGACAAAAATGCACATTACCATCAGGCAAATAATTTAATTCCTATAATGTAGATTTCAACAAATCAGTGAAGTAAGTATATGTTGCTACAGGGTATTATTCCTAGTACTTTTCTATATTAAATTAATAAATTGCACTGATTTTTCTTAACGTGAAAATAATGCACGTAAATAAAAAATAATTATGGAATACAAGAAAGCACAAAGAGGAAAATAAAAATAATAATCTATCGTCCTGCATCCAGACATAACCGCTGTTATTATTCGGAGACATTTATAGTCATTTTTAACAAAATGAACATTGGTGGCTGTCGTTGTTACACCTCTTTCCGGTTCCTGTAACAAGGACTTCAGAGGCGAAAAGACAGACGAAGAGAAAGCTGTCTGCCTGAATTCTAGTTCTGGCTTGAACACTAACTAGCTGGGAGACCTTGGAAACCTTTTAATAGGCTCCTTTTCCTTTTTGGGATTTCTCACAACTCACAACAGAGTCTCACAACTCTGTTCCTTTCCATGATATTCCAATTTCATTACCTTTGTTTAAGCTTTTATTATTTGACTCAGAGTCAATTCACTAAAAAAAAATTAGCTGAAAGTTGATTCGTCAAAAATGATTAAATTCCCAAATTTAATCCATTCACCAAATTTTTAACAGATTAAAAATCTGTAAAAATTTTACTAGTTATATTCAATAATAGACACAGTCAAAAAAGTATATTTTGTCATCAGTAATAAAAATGTTGTCATTTTCGTTGTGTTTTTCTTCCTTTGAATTTTTTTAGCTTACAATAGTATCTAGTAATCTTTTAATTCATTTTTTTTGCCAATCTATCCCATTTAGCATGACAATTATCGTTTTCAAAGAGCCCAGTACTTTAAAAAATTGAATTTATATTTAAAATATTTCAACTTTGTGGTTGTAATCATGTAGGGGGATATAGTAATTATTTCTGAATATATTTGCTTCCTCTTTTGAATGATTGAAATGTCTTATGTTGGAGCTTAATGTGAACTAATACTAAATGAAATTAGTCCAACTGTCTTTGCTGGCATCCAAAACTTAGTGAGAGTTAAAACTCATTCTAACTTGTGAGAGTTTTCCTGGTTATTTCTTTCAAATACTTTTGAAATTAAAAGTAATTTAATTTAACATTTAATATAAAGCAAAATGAATTTTAAATTTAATATAATTAAATTCAGGTAAAATTTTAAGTTTGAATTTATTTTCACATAATTTAAAATTCAGTTGTTCAAATTCTTTTATATTTAAGGAAAATCTTAATTTAGCTGTGCATCAACATTAATTTTACTTTATTTTAATCCAATACTTAAATTTAAATACTAAATTAAATTTAGTATTATTCTGATCATTAGAAATATAACAGCTAGGCTAATAGGCTATTTTAAGAATAAGAGAATAAAATCTAAAAGTGTTTAACCTTTAAAAATTTCAAAAAATATTAAAAACTTCTCAAAACAAAAAGAAATAGCTAAGACAATCCAAATAAAATGTGAAAATCTTAATTGAGAAGATGTTTTGTGGATTTTTCAATGTGAACTGCTAACAGATGAGTTGAGACATATTACAAATTTTAAGAGTTTATTTGAACAAAAATCAACCAGGCAGCACCAAACTGGAAGAGGTTAGGTGCCCTCCGCTGACAGGAGCTCAGGGAAAGACATTTGGATACTTTTAGAGAGAAAAGGTGGAAATTCTTGATTGGCTATATCTGAAAGCCTAGTTATTTGTGATTGGTTGTCCTCAGCGTTTTGAGTTTGTAAACTTCAGGCATGTACAGGCTTAGATTTTGTTTTGCCTATGTAGGCCCCAAGGACATTAGAGTCACCTCGGTCTAATGGCCTCCATATTTAATTAATTTAACATGCCGATCTGTTTTATATTCTTTATTGTGTATAAGTTTATTTCACTACTTTTTTGTTAACATTTCAACTTTAGTTAGTATTTAGAAAAAGTGGATTTAATTATTATTAATCTGAATTGAAATTCCTATTAAAACTTGGGGAAACAGCAATTAAAATCATTAGCACATTATACATTGGGTTAATGGATTCTTTGCTGAATTATTTCTTTGTTCCTTCCATAGTTACCAACACCCTTAAAGCCAAAATATACCACCAGTGACCAACCATCAAACAAAATAAAAAAGAATAGCAGCAACAGTGCAACTAGATTGGATTGTTTTCAGTTCCTATGTCATAAAACACAATATGGAACAAAACGTTTTGGAC